>NC_141674.1:152263520-153723520 GCF_028749965.1 Puma concolor | reverse complement strand
AGAGCCACGCTATTCCTTGTGTCTGTGCCTTTTTCATACTGTTTTCCTTTTCCAAACATGCTCCTCTTGCCCCTTTCCCATCTAAGAAATTCTTATTCTTTAGTACTTAGCTTAATTTTTATCTTTTCTAGCAAGCCTCTCCTCCCTCTCTCATGCATTTAATGGAGTTAAACATGGGCCTCTGTACATTATGGTGTACTGGCTCATATGTGAATGTTCTAATGTGATATATATATATATATATATATATATATATATATATATATATAATCGTTCAATGACTTCTACTGTTTCTTAAAATGAAATCAAATTTCTTATTATAGCCTATAAGGCCCTGTGTGGCCAAACTCCTTCCCACTAATCCTTCTCTTCATCTTTAACTGGACTTCAGTTATGCTGGATTCCTTTTAGATTACAGACCAAGACAAACTTTTTCCCACCTTACAGACCATGTATATTCTGCATCCTATTCCTGGAAGATTAAGTCCAGTTTTTAACAAGCATGGCTTTTCCTCATTTTTAAAGTCTAGCTTAAAAGACCCTCTCAGATAAAATTTCCTCGCTCTTAGTAATTTCTCCTCCCACCCTTACCCCCACAGTATTTATCAAAGCATACTTATAGGATTTTTTTAGCTTGTAATTTCATAGCATGTATATGAACTCATGAAATTCATATACATACATATATACATACATATGTGTGTAAAAATGTCTTTATGTGTCTATCTCTCCATGTGTCTATATGCATGTGTGTATACCTTATTAAGGAAATATATATTCCAAAAACACACAAATATTGTGAGCAATGAAGTTTTACAAAATGAACACATCCACGAATCCAGATCACAGTATAGAATATTATGTGCATGATAGCCAGCCTTGCTTGAGACAGCTGCAACTATCTACCAAACTTCCTCCCAGCTCCCCACAAAAATAGTATACCATATTGTGACTTTTATTGCAATAGATTACAATAACCTCTTTTTGAAATTATATGTGTATGTACTCTTTTGTGCCTAAATTCAACATTTTCTTGTGATATTCATCCATTTTGCTGTATACACAGTTTGTTCATTCATATTGTTGACTAGTTTTCCATTATACTGTATGTGACAATTAGAGTTATCCACTCTACTCTTAATGAATAATGCTGCTTGAACATTGTTGCATGTGTTTTTTTTTTCCTGGTGTGTGTTTATATATATATATGTATGTACATAAATGTATATATGTATATAAATGTATATATGTGTCTATATATATAAATGTATGTATGTGTGTTTGTATATGTATATAAAATTTGGGGGGAAATGCAGAAGCTATGCATAAGATATGCACATACATAGCTTTGGTAGATACTCCCGATGGATTTCTAGGATGTTTGCATGTGTGTATAAGCAGTATAAGAGTTCCAGTTGCTACACATACTTACCAATACTTGGCATTGTTATAATTTTTAATTTTTGATTTTGCACTGTGTGTGTGCATTGCTATGTAATTTTGATTTTATTTTTGTATTGTCTTAATGTCTAATATTAAAGTTTTTTGTTATACTTATTGATTTTTTGGATATATCCTTTGGAAATGTCTATTCATGGCTTTTTCCCATTTTTAATTTGGTTGTCCATTTTTTCTTGATTGATCTGAGGTTTAAATATATATAATAATATATATATTCTGTACACTTCTCCTTTTTTATCCTTTGTTATCTATACATAATTACATATATTTTTGCCTTCTTGAAGGTTTGCTTTTTAACTCTCATAATAAGGTATTTGATGGTCAATAGTCCTTAATTTTAATGAACTCCAAATTTATTTTTCCTCTTTAGGATATTGTCTCTGGGTCATATAAATATGACTCTCTCTCTCTCTCTGTCCACACACTCCACACACACACACACACACACACACACACACACACACACATATATGAACATATATATATAAGTTGATTTATGTTTTAGAGAGGTGGGAGAGGGACAGAGAGGGAGGGAGAGAAAATCACAAGCAGGTTTCAAGCTCTTAACACAGAGTCCAATGTGGGGCTCAATCCAACAAACCATGAAATTATGACCTGAGCTGAAATCAAGAGTCAGTCATTTAATTGACTGAGCCACCCAGGCACCCCTCTGTGTCATATTTAAGAAGACTTTACCTAGCCCAAGGTCATAAAAATATTCTTCCATATTATCTTTTTCTAGCTCTGTTTTTCACATTTAGTTTTATGATCCACCTGGACTGTATTTTTGGTATTGTGAACAAAGGGTATACACACACACACACACACACACACACACACACACACACACATATATTTATTCTCTATTGCATATTCAATTATTTTTGCATTTTCCTTTCCACTGTACAGTGCTTTGTTATAAATCAGGTAACTATATACATGTGCATTTGATTCTAGACTTTATTCTCTTCCACTATTTTAATAACACACATTTTAATTTCTGTGTCTTTAAAATAAATTTTGATATCTGATAGTGTAGATCCAACAGCTTTGTTCTTCATCATTGCCTTTACTATTTTTGACCCCTTGAATTTCCATAAAAATCAGCTTGTCAATTTTCATATAATAAACTATTGGATTTTGATTGCATTGAATTTACAGTTTAATTTTAGGGAGGATTGGCATCTTTACAATATTGAATTGCATGATCATGAACATGGCATATCTATAATGAGCCACTGGCCCTTCACTTTTGCTTGCCTGCAAGAAATAATTTAAATGGATAATGTTGCTGGGTGTTGCCCACCACTATGAACTGAGTGAGACCTCTTTGACTGTGGCTGAAGCTGTTGGTTCTTGTGGCCTGCCTTGCCCTGGCTCACCAACTAAACCGGGGAGGAGGTATTGGAAGCGAACTAGAATGCACAAACTTCCACTTTTCTTTCTCAAATCCCAGAAGCTTTCATGCGTAAATGCTTTTCAGATTATTGTGTACGCTTATCTGCTTTCTAGAATCTTAAAATGTTTGTTTTTTCTTAATTCTATAGAGCTTTAGAGATGCTTTGGGGAGATGAGTTTGGCTCAGTCATTGCCAAAAGTCCTAAATCATGTTTTGTTTCCCAGGAATGTGTTCACTTATTTGAAGTAGTCCAACTTATTGTCATAATGTTATTTATATATACATGTTATTAAATTTGTAAAAATTGTAACACCTATATACATGTCCCTCTATATATTGCACTAAAAAAATCAGACTTTCTAGGAGTTTACAAATTTTACTGTTCTTTTAAAATAACAAACCTTTGGCTTTGTTGATTTTTCCATTGCACACTTGTTTTCTATTTAGTTAATTTTTACCAGTCTTTCTCCCCCTATTATTTTGTGTTTACTTAACTGTTTTTTTCTGGCTTATTGAGAATCATATTCAGATAATTGACTTTATACCTTTCTTTTATAATATACATTCATGTGATAGATTTTCTGAAAGTAAAGGTTCAGCTGTATGCCACATATTTTGGAAAGTCAATGTTCTAATACATATCACTATCTCAATATCATGTATCATAGATCCTTACCATATATCATAAAATATATATTCAATTTCCATAGCGATTTCTTTGACACATGTGTTATTTACTATTTTATTGCCTAATTACCTGATTTGAGAGGATTTTCTAGTATTGTAATTTATATCTAGCTTCATTTTACTGTGCTCAGAGTAAAAATGTTCAGAGTTACTGTGTTCCAGAACAAAGTCAATTTGTTAAATATTCCAAGTAAACTTACAAAAATGGGTACTCTGACATTTTGCAAAGCTCCTTATGTTAATTTTTTGTTTGCTTGTCCTAAATTTACTGAGAATAAATCTTAACCTACAATTGTGGTGCTTTCTATTCTTCCTTTATCTCTGCAAGGTTTGTTTCCTATATATTGAAGCTTTCCTATTCATACATACAAAATTAGGATTTTTATATCTTCACATTGAGTTGACCTTTCAATTATTATAAAATATTTCTCTTAATCTCTAGTTATACCTTTTGATTTTAAATCTACTTTGTTAATGTAGCTACCCACCTTTGTTTAGTTTTGATTTTTCTTTTACTTTAAATCTTTCTGTTCTTTTATATAAAAAGATAAAAACAGCAGATAATTGTGTTTAATTTCTTATCTGGGCTGATAACTTTGATTTTAATGTATATATTTTGTTCACTTACATTCAAACTAATTATAGGTTTTGAGGAGCTTAAATCTACCATTTAGCTATTGCTTTGTATTTAACCTCCTTAATTTTTTCTTTTCTTTCTTGCCTTTTTTATTAACCAGGTATTTTTTATTACTTTGTTTTTCTCCCTTGTTAGATTTTTACTTATACATTCTTTATTGATCTTTTACTAATTATTCAAGAGGTTATAAGCACGTTTAACTTACTAGACTTTATCTTAAATCATTACTTTTGCCACTTTCCAGAAAATACATGAGCTTTAGAATATTTCAACTCCATTTACCTCCTTTATTTCTGCGTATATTTAAAAATTCCTATATTTTTTATTATTGTTTAAAGTAGAACTTACAAATTAGTTCTCAAGGGCCAAATGCTGCCCCACTACTTAATTTTCTTTTTAATGATCTGTGAGGCGAGATTGGTTTTTACATTTGTAAGTGGCTGAAAAACAAAAGAAATCGTTTTTAAGACATATGAAAATGATACGAAATTTAAGTTTTGTGTCCATAAAGCTTTATTAAAAAATAGTCATGATCGCTCATAATGTTTCCTGTGGCTGCTGTCCCAGAACAGCAGCAGAGCTGGTGGCCAACGTGATAGAGATCATACACGGTGGTCCCATTCCTTTGCACGGCTGCTCTGTGCACTAAAAATCATAGCGATGCAGCTTTAACTCATCAGAGCTTCAAGTGCCATGCATATTGCCATACTGCAACATCTTATTTTATTTTATTTTATTTTATTTTATTTTATTTTATTTTATTTTATACCAGTGCACCATGTATATATGTAGACTCTACATATGCCTGGCAGACATGGCCAAAGGAAAAAAAAAAAAAGTAGACTCTGAGTGTCATGCTTTTAAGACACAGTGGAGTATGGATTATTTTGTCATCCAATTAGATGACAAAGCTTTGTGTTTTTTAACAATAACAGCATAGCTGTGTTAAAAAAAAAAATTACAATGTACATCAACATTACCAGACTAAGCACTAAACGCAATAGTCACAACTCACAGCAAAGCAACAGTAAGACAGAAAAAAAAAATTAGTATAAAATATTTCATTAAACAAGAATTTCTTCTTTGGAAACAAAAATGAGTCTACACCCAGAGTAAGTTATTGAGAGGCTCATTTGTTAGCCAAGCACTGCATAAGTAATTGCAGACTGGCAGCAATTTTATGTTGATGTTTTAAAGATGTCATTTTTTTTTTTCTGCTGGGTTTCATCTTCTGTGTTGAAAAGTGAAACATTTTTATTATTGTTCCTTTGCGGGCAGTGCATTTTTTTAAACCTGCTTTTAAGAATTACTCTTTGTCTTTGATTTTTTAATACTGTACGACTAGGTGTGATTTGTCTGTTTGTTTGTAATTATCCTTCTTGAAGTTAGTAGACCTTTTTGCTTCTGCTTGGAAGATATTTACCCTAGGTCTCTTGAAATATTGCTCCCACTCCTTAATTCCTCCTTCTTGGACTCCAACTACACATATGTTACACCTTTTCTTCATACATGATGTCTCTCTCTTAGGCTATTTGTTATCTATCTCAATCCTTTTTCCTTTAGTTCTTCCTTGCGGGTTTTTTTAATTAGTTCCACCATTATTAAATCCATATACTGATGTCTTATTTTAATTATGTTTTTTGTTTCATAATTTCTAATGACACAGATTTACTTTCTCTGGTGAAATTCTCCATCTTTTATCATATCATTTTTTATACATATTAATAATAGTATCATTGACCTCTATTCTCCTGGATGTGAATTGGCAATTGTTTAAAACAAAAATGTGAGGATAAATGCTAGGGTCACCTCAGTGAATTTCCATTTTCTTAGGAAATAGGTTTCTCAAGTTCTTGTTGCCTTGGTTATTTTCTAATGTCCCCTAATAGTGCTGTCTCTGTCTTTCTCTCTGTTTCTCTGTTTTGCCCAACGTTGATAGCTTTCTCATGATGATAAATAATCCAAAATAAGCTGCACACAAAAAACTAGCCCTTTTCCTGGTCCATAGTTTTGGTTCGATACACATTTTCAACTGACATAATTAATGTACTAAGTTCTGAGTTTGTGCTGAGAATCTTATAATGGATATTTTAGTTGTACTCCAGCTTTGAAGAATATAAAGGAAGAACATTTTTCCTACCTGGCATTAGTTCCAGGACTCTCGCTTATGAGAAAGCCCAAGGTGAATGGAAACATAGGTGCCAGAAATGTGGAAAGGTCATTTTATTTTTATTTTTGACCTTGAAAATTTGACCCAAAATAGAAACTGTTAGTAAATTAAATCTTTTCTTTAAACACCCGCACTCTGCCAGAACCATTAGGAGAAACAATCTCCACAAAAATAAAATAAAGTAAGAAAAATTGTTTCTGAATTTACAAGTGGTCATGATTCCCTTGAAATTGCCTGATTAAAAGGTAAGAAAGTTATGAATTACCAACTCCTTGTTTAATTGAGGTATGGAGAGACACTGTCCTTTGATACTTTCTATGAACGGTGCTATTAATAGTACATAGTACTCGCTCTCAAGGTCATGGAAGAGGCAACCCAGCACTTGTATGTCTCTGGGAGTGAGTGACTCCTTAAATGTGTGCCCTTGGTACCTCGCGTGTATCACCCTACTTTCAGACCTGCCTACAAGGTGGGTAGAGCAAAATTTACTCTCATGCTTTTGTAATTGTGGAAGCAGGCACAGAAAACTACTTGATTGCCCTAGGGCCACATTGGAACCCAGAAGACTGATCAAAGGAAGTAGAAAACAACTTTGGTAAATATAAGGAGGATATACAATTCTTTCTGTGGTATCAGAAAACCATGAACAACACTAGTCGAACTTAGATCAAAGCCATGTGAGTAGTTTAGAGCAGTAATAATAAAAGTCAATTTCCCAGGATCAGTCTCCAAATATCCAGCATGCTCCATGACCTGAAAGAATAATATTTCTGGTTTCTGGGTGGTACACATTGACTTTATTGCTTTTTTGTTGTTGTTGATCTGTACCACATTGATTACGCTTAAACCAGATTTAACAAATGATACTTAACTTGTGTCCTCTAGGTGGACAAGCCTTGGTTACAATATCAAACCATTCTTGTGTGCTTATTTTTTACCCTAGCAGATGCAACACTAATCACTACAAACATGTTAATAAAGACATTTCCAGTCAGCATGTACAGAAAAGTTTTAAGAGATTCCCTCTATAGGAGTGGGCTCTGTTAAAGAGCATGGAATGATTTACAGGTGTTAATGGGCACGCATTATTGTTGAAATGCTGCTCAATTAAGGCATCTGTGGAACTTAGGAAAGGGCTGTGTTGAAAATGAGTGCACCTGTTTGCAACCTGCTAAAAGATGCTTTGAGAATAAGATGCAGTTATCCAAAATAGTCCTAAAATCAGGGATTAGAGAGCCTCATCTCTTTCCAGGTTTCTTTTTTTCTGTATTCAGTGTCTTTCTCAGGTGTGAACTGAAAACTTCATTTTGAATCAGAGTCATTTTACTTAGGAATGAAGGTTGAGTTTAAAGTGCTATCTCTTAAGTGAAGGTCAATGGTTTATCCATTACAGTACCCAACCCCAAATACTTTTTGCAATTAATTATATCTATATCTGTTTTTATAGAGTAAAAGAATAAAGAAATGACAGTCAGCAGTTTTAGGAAATACAAGTTAAAGGTGTCCTATCATTTAAAATGATATATCATTTTGGAAAGAAAATTTAAAAGCTGGTATATGCAATCTAAAATTAAATACAGATTTTGAATTTCAGGCTGTGAAGCTAAAAAGATCAAAGGAAAGTCTTTATAGTACTTTGGAATTTGGTATAATACTTCCCGGGAGGTCATTTACTCCCATAATTTAGTCTGACTTATTTTGGCTTCAGGTCCATTAAAAATGTGCAGCAAAAAAGGAGGCCTCTTCTTACTTTAATTTTTAACAGCAACTTGTCAGTAAAAAAGAAAGGTGTCTGAAAGCGGATCATCTATCATAGTCCTAATAGCTTTCAAATCTTCTGACTTTTTTGAGTCTGATTGAGAGAGAAACTTACCTTGAAATGTCTATATTTTAACTCTTTCCTCTGTTCTGTGGAGGACTATTACATTCGATTTTGAGTGTTGCTCAAATGCACCTCCTATGATACCCACGGTTGTCTCCCCTTAGTTAAGAAAATTTTACTTTTTAAAATGTTTATTTATTTATTTTGGGAGAGAGAGAGAGAGCCTGAGCAGGGGAGGGGCAGAGGGAGAGGGAGAGAGAGAATCCCGAGCAGGCTCCATGCTGTCAGTGCAGAGATCCACGCGGGGCTCGATCTCACCACCTGTGAGATGATGACTTGAGTTGAAGTCAAGAGTCAGATGCTTAACCAAATGAGTCACCCAGGTGCCCCAACTAAGGAAATTTTAGAGGTCAAAAGGTTTAGGTGTGTGATTAGCAGTTTCTATCTGCTGTTTTCAAATGATTGAGTCCTACTGATGTGAATTGAGCTCATCAGTGGATAGATGAATACGAAAAATGAAGACTTGGGTAAATTATTCCTTACTCTTTGTCTTCTCCTTTCCTTCCTGTCTCTCCTCCCCTTTCTCTCTCTGCCTGTTTCTCTCTCTCTCCCCCCACAGCCCCCTACTCTCTCTCTCTCTGTTTCTCTCTCTCTCTCTCTCTCTCTCACACACACACACACACACACACATGCACACGCACACACAAATATATACAGACACAGACGCACAAGCAAGGATTATTTTTAGAGGCTACATTATGCAAGGGGTGATGTGTTTGGCTGGACTCAGAAAAGGCAGGAATCTCGTGTTCTGTCTTTGTATATGTGAGGGTTTCATGGTAGTCGGTTCATTTCCGTAGTCTTCAGTTTTCTTATTTGGAAGTTAAGGGGGTGGAGGTTGAAGAGATTTGAGGTCTCTTCTATGCTTGAATCTGTTCTGAGCATGCCTAGCCTGGGATGTAGTAATAACTATTTTATGATGACAAATCCTACAGAGGAGTGCTCATCTCTTCTTACTGTGCACCCAGAAACCTGACAAAGGCTTACTTTAATTGTATCAATATGATTCAACTAAGCTTTCTAAGTATTCATCAGAGCAGGTTTCTACCCTCTATGAAGATGCTAAATGGCTATCAGCAGCTGATGAGTGGCTGCCTTGGGTCCTGTGCTGGGAGGGAATGTGAATGAATCCAGGTCGAGAGAGCACTGTGAACTGGGAGCACTGGCTTCCACTGGTGAGCAAGCAGGAGGTACGTGAGGCACAGCCACCACATCGGAGTTATTCCTGACCTTTCTATTTGTCAGTATTGTGGAATATGCACGACTAGGAAGACCTTATCATAAGTCCAGCTTGGATGAAACAAAATACAAGGCTTTTGTAACCATCTTTACATAGAACCACCAACCACAGCTGCAACTCTTCTAAGCTTACAGGTCTCTAATACTTGTCAGTCCTGAAATTATTAATATCGTTACCTCCAGGAATATATTTTATTTGTGGGCCCTCTGAACACACTTACAAAACGGAGGTATGTTTTATTAAGTAACAGGAACTTCAGGGCATTTACTCTCTGCTTTGCAATGTATTTTAGAGAGCCTCCCTACTAACCCACCTACTGCAATCCTCATACTTTAAATAATTCCATATTGACTTGGTTTACTATGGTAATTTCTTGGGCCGGTTTTTGACTCAGATGAAATAAGCTCTGGAACACCTGCAACATAAAGAAACGTGTTTGTGTCTTATGTGCTTCTTGACTCTCGTTGTTGAAAGGTTCTGGAAGGTCAGCTTCTGTTGTATCATAATCTAAAGAAAATGAACAACATCAAGCATTATGGAATTTATATCCTTATTCTAGTGGCAAAAAGATTAGTTGGAATTTTTAGATATTTTCTATTGTGTGTATACAATAAAGCCAAACAACCACTTGGAGATCTGGCTACCATACACTTCTCATAAACACTTATGATATTTGCTGAAGAATTTGAAATATACATTTATCCCTGTGTAACACAATGTAATTGGTTACACTATGCAGAGAATTCTAGACAAACCATATAAAGCAATGCAAATAATCTATTGACCTACTTGCATGTTTCCTGGTTTCCAAAGGTTTTTATATTTTAAGTTTTGATTTTCATATAATTTCAAATTTACAGAAAAATTACAAGCTTCAAGAGGTTCAGAGAACTCCCTATATCTTTTGCTTATTCACCAGTGATTTGCTCCTCCTCCCATTTAGTCCCTCATCTCATTCCTTCTCTTTCCCTCCTTCTTTCCCCACCCCTGCCTCCTCCTGCTCCGTCCACTTTTCTTCTGAACCAGGTGAGTGTCAGTTGGAGCTACCATCCCCCTTCCTGAATCCTTCATTGTGTATCTCCTAAGACCAAAGTCGTTCTTTTACATAGCTGCAATATAGTGACCAAAATTCAGAAACTCTAATATTGATACCATACTATAATATAATCTAGAGCCCACATCCAAATTAAGTATACTTTATAACTAATTTGTATTTTGCTGGGAAAGTTTCGATAGTGAGGGACTAACTGATGATGTAGGAGAGGAATGAAATTTATTAGGGTACCTCCTTGAGTATGTCAGAGGAGATGTTATCTAGTACACAAACCATGGGGTTGACCTTCGTTATGAGAGTAGGCAGAATCTATGGGTGTAGATGAAAATGAGCTCATTCTGTCAGTAATGGGAACTTGGATGTTCTCCTCTGTTACTTACATCTTCTTAGATAACTACGAAGCTGAAATTGTGGAAGGAAGAGGAGATTCTAAAATTCTAAAGAGGGAGAGGAAAGCAGTGGGGGTAATAAATGGATTCAGAAAATGTGTTATGATTGCATGTAGCATTAAGGGCACAGTGGTCCTTAAACATTAGGTCAGTGGTCCTAACGTGAAAGTAACATAGCTTAGCATGGCTATTTTCTTTCAACCACCCTTGGCGGTACAGGTGCAGAGTAAGGGCATAGTTTTATTTAAGCAGGTCAGAAGTCTTTTTTTTTTAATGTTTATTTATTTTTGAGAGAGAGAGAGAGTGAGAGAGAGTGTGAGCAGGGAAGGGGCAGAAAGTGAAGGAGACACAGAATCTGGAGCAGGCTCCAGGCTTTGAGCTGTCAGCACAGAGCCTGATGTGGGGCTTGAACTCACAGACCGCAAGATCATGATCTGAGCCGAAGCTGGACACTTAACTGACTGAGCCATCCAGGCGCCCCACGGGGCTGAAGTTTTGACATGGTTGTACAATGAAGCAAGAGGAGCAGGGAGGTGATTGTGTATACAAGGGGGTCATGTTGAAGACCGACCACTGATTTAAACTGGAGAGGTGAGATGTGAGAATCTTAGGGGATGGGAGACAGAAAGGCTTCAGCTATGGTAGTAGTGACAGAGTCTGGGGGCCATTCTAAGAAGCAAAAAAAGGTAAGTGAGCCCACTGGAGGCAAAGATGTCATGGGACTCAGAATCCTGAGCCTTAGACAGAGCCAGCTACATGAGAAGTAAAATTCTGACAGGAATAGTCATATTCCTGCAGGGGAAGATATTCTAGGAACGAGAAGTGAGTGACACAAAGCCACGGGGTCTGGTGGTGTGTGGTATCATCTGATGAGACAGTCGAAATTTGGGATTTTATTTTTTAGTGGGGAGAGGTTGGTCTGAGAGCAGCGATGGAGAGCATGGAAAGCACTTAGCACACCTCAGGCACGGAAGCATGAGAGAAGAAGGGAGAAAACATAAAAGGTCTAGAAGCGAGGTGTGCAGAGCCAGGCTTCTGTGGAACCTGCAAAGGAAGAGCCCTGTACTACCCAGTAGTGTCACATCTAAGAAGGTTTCCTTCTCAGCGTAGGCTTCACAGCTTTGCACATTTAGTCTTGCACTTTTCCATCAGGTGGTGGTGAAGCGTCTTAAGGAGAAGCTCCATTTTCTAACTTACAAAATGGTGTTGTAAGAGCTTAGCAGAGAGTAAGAGGTAAGTACTCTCAACTCTTAGTTGAGAGTTGAGAGGTTGAGAGTAAGAGGTTTTGTTGGTTTTATACGATCAATTCCAGAAGTGAAAGGACTTCAGGAGTGGGAAGAAATGCAGATATGAAGTAAAAATAAGAGTATAGAACTTGTAAGGATCGGAGTCTGGGAATGAAGGGATGACCTTCAGAAATTCTGATTCAACTGATTTTGGGTAGAGCCCAGGCATCGGTAGTTTTGAAAACTCCCAGTAATTCTAATATGCTTCCAAGGCTGAGAACCATTGTTCCAAGTACTTTACTTGTTTCAAATTATTTAAACAATTCTTCTAAATGCCTATAAGCAGTATATTAAATTCATAACATGTGACATACATAATGTCATACATCATATGGTAAAAACTAAGTGAATAAGTCGCTCAAGCACACACACCGTTCTGTTTATCCATCACTGTCATTGTCAATAGTTCTAAATTAACACAGATAGGTTTCATCCAATAGCTAGATGTTTCCACGTTCACTCACCGAAAAGATCAAATGAAATCTACATCCAGCGGGATCTTGGAGACATGTGATGCCACTTGGTGTTGTGTGCTTTCACAGTGTACTTCTTGAGTAAAATCATCTTAAAAATGAGCACAAATTTGCTCTGTCCCTCATTTTGTTGTTTGTTGGAGATCAATCTGAGATAGAGTAAATATTTTAGTCTTAATTTAAAATATAATAGCTGCATGCCTGCTTGGGAGCCTTTGACAATGAATGAGTTTCCACAGTTTCTCTTTGAGTAACCATTGGAACTTACATTTGATTTTTAGTTTATTTATGATAATAGGTCTTCCAGATTTAACCAGGGGTGTTTTGCTGCCCCTTATCTTCATACCTGTCCTCTCTGCCATTGAAACACTTATCAGTTACCTGTGTTAAGACGTGTCGCTAAACAACTTTATTTGGAGTTTGAACATGAAATTTTCTCTCTGGTCATTATGGATATTGATAAAATAACAATTATCTTCCGACCAATAGAGACCTGATTTCACATTTTTCTATAATAGCATAAAACAACAAAAGCAAAAGATTATGCTCTAATTTTAATCTCAAATCTACAATCTTCTCTGCACAATTTACTGGGAACTTATCTCAGGTCTACCTTCATGCCCCACCAGTTATGGTGAGGCTGAGCGTCATCTGTCAGAAACAAACACATTGAAGTTGCTGAAGTCACTGCTCGCAGATTTTCTTGTATTACAATATTAAGCACAGGATGTAAGAGATCCTAAATGTAGCACATCAGAAAAATATTATCTTCTACAAATACAATGATGTGGATTTGCTCCTATTCAGAAGACGTGCTGAAAATGCTCCAGGATATTGTACACTGATTTCTTTCCATCTGCAATGGCTAATCCCCCTTTTGGATTGAAACAAGTAGTCAAATCACTCCCAAATCTTCAGGAAATGAAAGGCTAGCTCACTAATCACCGCATAGATACTTCACTTTAATATTTCATTCAGCATTGATAGAAGATTATGATGGAAGATATTATGAAAGGGCACCCACTGCAATTGTACTCAGTGGGCCATGTGTAATATTCGCAAGGACATCATCTCTGTGGGTACTTTGCAAGTTGCAGTTAGGTGAAGAGTAAATGTTAAGCCAGATTCTCCCAGTCATCCAATCAAAAACATTTATTATGTGCCCGCTCCGTGTAAAGAACTATATTAAGTGTACAGTTTTTGTCTGCTGTTATTCTGCACCTATGCTCCCGGTGTGTTTTAAGCAGAGCTGAGTGGGTCTTGCCACTAGAATAAAATAAAGGCATTCCCCCTCTCCCCACCCCCCAGTATCTAGAAAATAAGGCTTAGAACTTTATCGATTTTAGCTTTCTTCTGCTAGCTTTTCTTGAATGTTTGATGCCTGCTACCATCTGTTTCTGTTTTAGCTTATTGTAAATAGTTTCAAAACCAGGAGTAACTTAAGTGTAGTACCTTTTTATTTTATGTTGTTCTGAAAACAACATCATGATTACCAAGTGTCCTTTCTTGTCACGTAAACAAGTCTGAACGCCAGTGTGACTTAAGAGGCCTTGGAACAACTGTAATTAATTCGATTCAGGCTGCTAAAAATCAGTAAGTTCAGACAGTTGACTAATACACAAATTTCTAGAATGTAATCATGTACTTTAAGGAGAATTAATGCAGCATTTTATGTAGTTAAAGAGTGAAAATAGGTTAGATCCCAGGAGGATTTGGTGAATTTTGTTTTTACTTACATGATTTTCTAGTGAATGAAGTTAAATCATGTCTATTATTCCATAATGCCAATCATTTCCTACAACTACATCAGACCATCTGTAAATTTAGACTTCAAGGAATGTGTAATAAACTTGTTTTGTTTTTGTCCAACAGCATTAGCTTAGTATTTAATAATAATAGCAAACTCTTACTGAGCACGTACTTTGTGTAAGGAACCGTGTTCTATGTGCTTTGGCTTTTCTAAATCTCACAATCTCCTTATGAAGAAGCTGTTATTATCTCCTTTATTCAGATGAGGAAACAGGTTCATAATCTAAACGAAACCTAATTTACTAGTAAAGCGAGAGAGCTAAACCTGGTTCAAATCAAAGATTCGTACCCAGTCAGTTTATCTACAGAGTCTGTGTTCTTGACAACTAAGCTAAACTAACACCATCTTTTTTTTTTTTTTTAATTCAGGGAAGTTGTATTATTTAGGATGCCTTTAGTTGCAAGAATCACCCTAACCTAAACTGGTGGAAACAATAAAAATAATTTACTGGCTCACATAATTAAAAAGACTAGAAATAGCGCTTGCTTCAGGCAAGACTTGATTTATTGGTTCAATGATGTCACTAAGAACCCAGTTTCCTTCAGCCTCAATGCTCTGTTTTCCCAAGATGGATGCCAGCCGCGTCAGAGGAAAATGCTTCTTTATTCACAGTCAGCAGGAAAAAAAGTGTCTTGGTCTCAGTATTTCTTGCAAAAGTCTTGAGACTCACTCTGAATGAGCCATTTTAAATGTCTGACTGCCCTGAATCAGTCACTCTGGTCAGGGAGATAAAATGTTCTGTGTGACTTAGGCTAGATCTCATATGCATCCCTGAAACCACAGAATCCTCAAATGGGTTTCTGGTGAAGAGGGATGGAGATACTCCAAAAGCAAGCCACAAATGTATGCAGAATATAGTATTTTTGCAGACTATATACCCTATAAAGGAGATAGTCTTACTGCATAATTATAGGAAGGTCATTTTCTCTTTAACAATTTTGAAGTTCAACAAGACTGTCTATGTCATATATCATAACATAGAGATTGGCAAATGATGATTTCAGTTTAGGATGCCATGAACTGCAGTCATACCAAAGAAGTCACTTATCTTTCCTATCTCTCTTTGCTTCTTCTTCCACTTGCATGTTTATGTAAAGTATTGTAAGACTCATTACATAAGTACTATAAGGCTCATTTAATATGATATACATATATCATATCTCATATATATCATTATATCTCTACATTTTTTCGATAGGTGGAGAAAATCTAAAAAAATTCAATGATTCACATGCCTATTCAATGAAGTATTTTTATTTTCTGTTGTCTAAATCTATAAAACACTACAGTTAATTCAAGTAGATCACCGCAACTGATTTGAAATTGAAACACCAGACATAAAGGAGATAATCTTTCTACATAATTATATGTAAATTGTATGTAAATGATATATGTATCATTTACTGTGATATATATTATATTCTCTGTATCCATGTATCATCTATCTCTGCCTGATATCTTTTCTTGGAATCCATCTTTGAACTGAGGAATATGCCATACAAAATGATTTTGGAAAGAACATCTATTCTGAAATCGTCTTGTCAGGCTACCATATAAGTAGTAATGGCTATTAAAGCCAATATTTATCCAGAATATTTAACTTTGTGGAAGTTTGGATCACTCAATAAAACAAAATATAAAATTTCATTTAAAATGACTTTTTTTTTTCCAGTATCACTAGCTGACATTGTTATCCATAGTTGTTATAGGGATTTTTTTTTCTCTAGTACTGCTTTTGCTTTTTATTCACACTCTTTTAGGAACTAAGTACTTCTCTGAGATATGGCGCTCACAAAGGCTAGTATGACAAATTTCAATGCCAAGGTTATATTGGCAGCTTGTGATGTGTAGGAATGAAATTGTTGTCCAAGGGAGACATACGTGCTTCACGTTCTACTACGCTTAAAAGGAAACACCACAAGAAAAACCCACCTCTGGATTCTCATGTCAAGGCTAAACCATTTACAAAGTACAGCAATAAACATGCAAGTGGAGGAAGAGACAAAGAAAGATAAGTGACTTCTTTGGTAGGACTGCAGTTCATGGCATCCTAAACTGAAATCATCGCCTGCCCATCTCAGTGTTAAGATACATGGCATAGACAGTCTTGTTGAACCTAGAAATTGTGAAAGAGAAAATGACCTTCCTATAATTATGTAGAAAGATTATCTCCTTTATGTCTGATGTTTCTATTTCAGATCAGTTGCGGTGATCTACTTGAATTAATTGTAGTGTCTTATAGATTGAGACAACAGAAAATAAAAGTACTTCATTAAATATGCATGTGAATCATTGAATTTTTTGAGATTTTCTCCACCTATCTAAAATATGTAGAGGTATAATAAAGCCATAAAATCTGGAATCTCCAAGCAGAACATACTTTTTGAAATAACAATTGAGAAAAACAAAAAGAAAAAAATATTTAAAATAAACTGCTTTTTTAACATTCATATTTTTTTCAAACAAAATTTTATTTTACGGCAGGTTTAGATTTTCATAAGAATTGCAAAGGTAGTGCAGAAAGTTCCAAGGTATGCTACACTCAGTTTCCCATGTTATTAACATCTTATATTGATGTGGTACATTTGTCACAATTATAAGCCAATACTGATACATCATTATTAACTAAAATCTATGCTTTATACAGTTAGTTTCTAAAATAAAAATTTATTTTAAAACAGTTTAATACACACAGAATTATGTGAAATAGTACTGAATTTCCATATATACCACACTGAATTTTCCGTATTCTTGACATCTTACATTTATATGGTACATTTGCCACAATTAATGAACCAATATTGGTGCAATACTGTTTAAAGAGTCCATACTTTATTCAGATTTCCCTAATTCAGTGTTCACCTAATGCCCTTCTTATGGTTTAAGATCCCATCCAGGATATCACATCACATTTGGTCATCATGTCTCCTTAGGCTTCACTTGGATATGATAGTTTCTTATTTTTAATGACCCTGGAATTTTTGAGGATTATTGGTCAAGTATTTTGTAGAACATCCCTCAACTGAGATTTTTCTTAGGGTTTCATTACAATTGGACTGGATCTTTGAGCTCTGAGGAGGAAGACTGCAGAGGTAAGGTACTTTTCTCATCATATTTTATCAAGGTTCACATGACTTACCAGTGTTAATGTTAACCTGAGTTACCTCGCACACTGCTTACCAGGTTTTGCCACTATAACGTAACTCCCTTCCTACACACTCCCTTTTGGATACTGTCCTTTTTGTAAACAATTTACTCATACATGGGCGCCTGAGTGGCTCAGTCGGTTAAGCGTTTGACTTCGGCTCAGGTCATGATCTCACGGTCTGTGAGTTCGAGCCCCACATTGGGCTCTGTGCTGACGGCTCAGAGCCTGCAGCCTGCTTCAGATTCTGTGTCTCCCTCTCTCTGTTCCTCCCCGCTCACACTCTTTCTCACTCTCAAAAAAAAAAAAAAAAAGATTAAAAAAATTAAAAAACAAAAAGAATTTACTCACACAGCCTACACTTACGAAGAGAGGAAAACATGTTCCACCCCTTAAGGGCAGAGGATCTATATAAATTATTTGCAATTCTTCTGCATGGGAGACTGATCTTGCCTCTATTTACTTATTTGTATCCTCATTTATTTATTTATTTGCATTCATATTTTAAAAATGCAATTAGTCAAATAACATAGAATTTGCATGAAAATATTTATTAGAAAGAGTGAAACACATGGCCTAATAAACCAGTATTCCAAGGTTAAGTTGGTGTTAATTGGAAATGTCCAATATTCTAGGGAGAGGATGAAACTCTCCTTGGTTATAAACTTATTTCTTCTCTGTTGAGTCTTTTCTAAAATCTTTCTATTCACTGTGTTTAACCATCTCTTAGTGATAATGGATTGCTGGAGTCCATTATCTTCAGGACAGAGTAACGGATACTTGTATTTGTTCTAATTGTTTCTCCCTGAACATTTGTTAGCAACAACAGCAACACTACTAGGTTTATTGAATGAGCCCCATTATGCTAAGCATTTGACACATACTGAAATTTAAGCCTTGTCATATCCCTATGAGTCACAAATGATTATCCTCATTTTGAAGAACAGGAAAACGTCAGAGGGTTAAATAACTTCGAGGTCACTAAGTTGACAAATGGCAAAGGTGAAATGTAAACTAAGGTTTTTCTGATTCAAAATTTTAAGTTTCGAATCAACCCACTTTACTACTTCAACTCTCGACATCACCCATAGTGTTGATGACTAAGTACTTCCCCTTTCAGTCTATGATGGATTGATTTTCTTTTCGCGTATTATACTTTTACCATTCCAGCTCTCCAATAATTAAAATTGTTCTATTTTTTTGGTCCAATACTATCATGTGTGAAATGGTGTCATAGGATATTTGTGTTGTGTTTTATTGCTTATGCATTACAGTTTTGTTTTGGGGGACTAACTTCATGTTGGCTGGGTGTTATTTTGTTTTTCCATTGGTTTCCTTGATGCCTCAAATCTCATTAACATTTTGACAAGACTATCCATTAATCCATATACCCAACTAATTGCCATTGACCAATTATATGTTTTATGGGAAAATACAAGCTGAACAAGATGGGCTTTTCCTTTAATAAAACTACAGGTGTATACAAATAATATGCATAACAAGATAGTACAAAGAGAGAAAGTGGTGTGAAAATTATGACTAAAGGATAAAGAGTTCAGGAGAAAGATGAATTTTGAATAGGAGTATCAGAGAAGTCTTCTTGGAGGAGGTAACATTCGACCTAGTTCTTAAACAACTGATAGGATTTGTGAACAGGGAGACACATGTGAGCACAGTGCGATGTAGAACTGACCTCCAAGATTTCACTTTCTCCTGGTTTTCTTTTTATCTCTCAGACATTTGTGGCGCTCATCACCTCCTGTCTGCCTTTTAAATATAAAATGCCTAGCTTCTGCCTGCAATTCTCTTCTTTTTGTTCTCTGTATACGCATTGGGTCTTCAACTATCAGTCACATACTAAGAATCCCAGACCTTTCTTTCCACCTATAAAATATCTCAATAAACATCTCAAATTCAGAATGTCTAAAATAATTCCTATTCATTTTCTTAGATATAACGTCATAACTAAATTAACTTATGTTGGAATCAAGCATTCTTAGGTTTGAGTGCCATTTGTATCACACGCTACTGAAGAGACTTTGGGCAAGTTACTTAACAGCTCTAAGCCTCATTTTTTTTTTTCAGTAAGACAAATGGAAATCGTGCCTACTTTATTTAGATATCATAAAAATTAAATGAGATCATAAAAGTCTAAGTTCTCAATGCTAGTTGTTCTTGTTATTATTATTTTACAATGTTATTAAAGGATGTCACCATCCACTTGATCACCCAAGCACCAAACTTAGCAATCACCTCCAATGAAACTCATTAATACCACTTTCCACTAATGCTGTCAATACTATGTTCCACATGTCCCTCTTCTATGCCCACTTGCTACTTCCTTAGTCTCTAGTCTTCTTCCTCTAATTGCAGTAGATTACAACTGGTTTTCCTGCGCTAGATCGTACCCTGCTTTACTCAATGCTCCACATTATTGCTAAAATAATGATCCAAATCTGCAAATCTGATATTTCCCCTCTGCTTTAATCAAGAACTCTGTATTATTTAAGTGTTGAAGTCCAAACTCTTTTATCGTGAACTGGCCTCTGTCATAACCTCCTGAGCCATCCCTAAAAAAATCCATGCTGTAAACACCATAGTTCCATACCTCCATTCCACACCTCCCTCCCCCCATGCTATTTATTTTTCTTCCCAACATTCCACACTGTTTGATACTTGTACTTCTTGGAAACGTCTCACAGCAAGGTCTTTTCCACCCGCACTGCAATATGGGAAGCATGTCCACAGCCCTCAGAAATCTCTTTTACAGAACCTTTTAAGACAGAACCCAACCACTTTTGAGTCTCCACTCAAAACTTTACATGCTGTGATTTCCATAATACCTTAAACTTCTGTTGCATGTATTTATTTACCAGCCTTTCTGTCCCGCCAGACTAGGTTATCACTTAAGGGCAAGAATCTCACATATGATTTAAAATTCATTCTCAAATCCTAGTGAAGTGCTTGGCATGTTAATAGGTATTCAAATAAAGGCTTATATCTTAATTGGATAAACTGGTCTCCAAATGATCAAAGTTTACTCATTTTCTCGCACTTCTGTCAAGTCCTATTAATTCACAAGAATATATCTATTTTTGAAATCTGATACTTTGCCACATGGAGAAGTTTGTCATTGGAAAGTCAGAGAATTCTGTGTTACTTAACGGCTGGCTCCTTTATGCTGATGGTGCTTGACATGACCTCTAGTACTGGTTCTGGAAGACCCAGCTCTATACACATCTTCTTTTATCTCAGCCCATCCATCACTGGTTGTTTCTAAACTGGGTCCCCGCCTGTGTCAAAATAGCTCCAGCTGATAGCATGGCGGTCTCATTACCCAGACATATATTTTGGAAAGAAAACTTGCTGAAGGTTTTCTTCCACCTGATGTAGAATTCAAAACTAAGTGTGAATTTGATAGGCAGAAGCTAGCGAAGATGCCGATACCTTCTTAATTTAGCCTGTCACCAGGTACACCACAATGCAATTACCCATTTATTAAGAAATAAAACGTCGACAAAAAGCATTTAATTTTAATTGCCTCTGATGCTCACCATATTGTCAGTTTTTACTGGCTCATTTTGGCTGCTCAGCTAGAATTTTCTCTTTCATGCAAACAACAGGACTAAATTGAATTACATAAAAAGAAGCTACACTGACTCCCAGCAGTGTGTTTTGACAAAACATTTTGTCTCCGTAAATGATTTCAGATGCTGTAGTCAAAAGCCTTGACTGCAAATAATGGGTTCATAAAACCGATCTTTAAAATTTTACCTGACAGTAATGCCGTGCAAATATCTACGCTTCCAGTTCACCTTCTCCACTTGTTTACATCAGGATTTTAATAGAGGGGCTGTCACAGAACAACAGCTAAAGGCCAGTGTTTGATAAGTTCCTATAAAAACACACCGTTTAAAATGAGAATTTCCTTCTCAAATTCAGCCATCATAAAAGGTGACGCTGGTGGTGGTTAGAAAATTACTGAAGAAACTGTGTTTTCTTGGAGGACCTCAATAAAAGTCTCAGAGTTAAGGGACATTCTAAGTAGTGACGACTTTCAGATTCTGACATTTGAGTTGCTAAAACAGCACTTGGCAAAAAGCGCTTCACTTAGTAGGTTCTCAAGAAAAGTGTTCCTCAGTGATTACAGCACCTGTTGTTTAACGATGTACCTTCATAGAGGCTGAGGTCTGCTCGCGTATATTTCATTTTATCAAATGAAAACCACGAATTATTTCCACAGTGAAATTGTATTATTGTTTTAAAAAATAACTAGGGGCACCTGGGTGGCTCAGTCGGTTAAATTTCTGACTCTTGATACTGGTTCGGGTCATGATCTCGTGGCTCCTGGGATCAAGTGCCACCATCATGCTCTGCTTTGACAGTGGGGAGCCTGCTGGGAACTCTCTCTCTCTCCCTTTCTTTCTGCCCCTGCCCCACTCAATCTGTCTCTCTCTCTCTCTCTCTCTCTCTCAAAATAAATGAATAAACATTAGGAAAAAGTAAAGTAACTAAACAAATACTGCTATGCACGTTTTGCGTATTTGCTCTGAAATCCTCACTATGGGGAAACAAGTAAGATGTCAATAATGAACTGAAGGTTTATTTAGCACTTACGATGTGGCTTGCTAGGTGCTAAACACTTTGTATGGACTATCTTATTTAACCTTCTCCTCAAGATGATGAGGAAGGTACTTTTTATGAAGGATCTGCGAAGCTGTTCTGGTCCTTAAAATTGACTTTTTTTTCCATTTCACTGAAACATGTTATCTAGTTATCACACCATAACAGTAGAGTAATATATATGAAACATTCAGGGTCTTCGCAGAGTATCTTTCTTTACTTCTCAACAACATTTTTGAAAGCGGGGCCTTATTTCTTACTGGAACATGTTTCAGTTTCTGATGCTTTTTTTTTTTTTTTTTTCTAAAAACTCTGCAACTTCTTTTAATATCACAAATTCAGCTTTAGTTTTAACAAGGTGAATTCCACACCTGTTTCAGTTTGGTTTTTCAGTTCTATGAAGTAAACAGCAACAATGTTTTCAGAACCAGAAAATTATCTATCATTTTAAATATCAAGTGCCATAGTTACTATCACAGTAAGAATTTGAAAATGCCAAAGTGTAATTCTAGACTCTCCTATATCTTGTCAAGACTGGGCACTGTCTTTCCCTTTTATTGCCTGCATTCAAAATGATTGTGCTAGCTCCTAATCATTTCAATCCGTGTTCTTCAATCCGACCTTTTTTTCTAAAAAGGCTTGTTTCTCTGCAAGAGTTCCCAGAATGATGTCAAATGAGAGTTGGTCACGTGACGTTCTCTTTCTTGGCAAACTCCTTCCACAGTGTTAGGGAACTTTTATAGATTAAAATTGTTGAGATTATTTTAATTCTTTTTTATTCTAAGTAAATTAAATTCTCCGTCTTGTACTCTCTTGCTCATTTCATTTCATCAATGTCTACAATTTGAAAATAGGAGGGAAATTAGATTTGGGCTCACAATAAGATGATATTTCAGGGATTATCGCATCCCTTGTGATATTAAAGACTTACTCTATCGAAGAAGAAATGGCAATCCATTTCTCGTCTGTCTTGTTTCATGATACTGCCGTATGTATGTATTCCAAATCTATGCTACTTTTACAAATTCCCTAGGAAAGACCTCTATGAATCAGCATACACAGACCCTTGGATCTTGAGGTTGAGACAGCATAAGATATGCAGCCCTGAAACTATTTTGCCATTCAGAACGCATCATTTCTTCACCACAGGGGAAAGCTTCAGAAAATACTGAATTCAACATTCTCATAGCAGTACTTGTTTGCTCTCTTGCTTAGGAAAAATGTTATAGCAACTCTCACACTTTATGCCATTTCTGAGAATTGAAGAACCACAGAGTGTCAGAACTGAAGTGTATCTTAGATATGATTTCATTATTTGGAGGAACTAAATTGTGCTTCCAGTGTTCATCCACATGGAAAACCCAGTGGGCAAATAAGTAGGGGGACCCAAATTGAGTCTCTTGTCTGTTTTTCTCTGGTCTCACATTTGAGATGCTTAACGGGGTCTTCTTTATCCTTGGACTCAAGATGCAATTGGAGCCAAAGCAAAAGTCACATCCCCGCTCCCCACACCTGCCCATCTCTTTCAAGGACCAGGAACTCATATTTCACAACGTCTTACTTCCCCATTTACCTTGGATCAGATGCTCTCACTGTCAACAACTCTGTTTGGAGCATCAAACAAGGATGATAGAAAGGTGTTGCCTTGGGTTTTTTTTTTTTTTTTTTTTCATTTTTTTTTATTTATATATGAAATTTATTGTCAAATTGGTTTCCATACAACACCCAGTGCTCATCCCAAAAGGTGCCCTCCTCAATACCCATCACCCACCCTCTCCTCCCTCCCACCCCCCATCAACCCTTAGTTTGTTCTCAGTTCTCAACAGTCTCTTATGTTTTGGCTCTCTCCCACTCTAACCTCTTTTTTTTTTTTTCCCCTTCCCCTCCCCCATGGGTACCTGTTAAGTTTCTCAGGATCCACATATGAGTGAAACCATATGGTATCTGTCTTTCTCTGTATGGCTTATTTCACTTAGCATCACACTCTCCAGTTCCATCCACGTTGCTACAAAAGGCCATATTTCATTTTTCTCATTGCCACGTAGTATTCCATTGTGTATATAAACCACAATTTCTTTATCCATTCATCAGTTGATGGACATTTAGGCTCTTTCCATAATTTGGCTATTGTTGAGAGTGCTGCTATAAACATTGGGGTACAAGTGCCTCTATGCATCAGTACTCCTGTGTCCCTTGGATAAATTCCTAGCAGTGCTATTGCTGGGTCATAGGGTAGGTCTATTTTTAATTTTCTGAGGAACCTCCACACTGCTTTCCAGAGCGGCTGCACCAATTTGCATTCCCACCAACAGTGCAAGAGGGTTCCCATTTCTCCACATCCTCTCCAGCATCTATAGTCTCCTGATTTGTTCATTTTGGCCACTCTGACTGGCGTGAGGTGATACCTGAGTGTGGTTTTGATTTGTATTTCCCTGATAAGGAGTGACGCTGAACATCTTTTCATGTGCCTGTTGGCCATCCGGATGTCTTCTTTAGAGAAGTGTCTATTCATGTTTTCTGCCCATTTCTTCACTGGGTTATTTGCTTTTCGGGTGTGGAGTTGGGTGAGCTCTTTATAGATTTTGGATACTAGCCCTTTGTCCGATATGTCATTTGCAAATATCTTTTCCCATTCCGTTGGTTGCCTTTTAGTTTTGTTGGTTGTTTCCTTTGCTGTGCAGAAGCTTTTTATCTTCACAAGGTCCCAGTAATTCACTTTTGCTTTTAATTCCCTTGCCTTTGGGGATGTGTCGAGTAAGAGATTGCTACGGCTGAGGTCAGAGAGGTCTTTTCCTGCTTTCTCCTCTAAGGTTTTGATGGTTTCCTGTCTCACATTCAGGTCCTTTATCCATTTTGAGTTTATTTTTGTGAATGGTGTGAGAAAGTGCTCTAGTTTCAACCTTCTGCATGTTGCTGTCCAGTTCTCCCAGCACCATTTGTTAAAGAGACTGTCTTTTTTCCATTGGATGTTCTTTCCTGCTTTGTCAAAGATGAGCTGGCCATACGTTTGTGGGTCTAGTTCTGGGGTTTCTATTCTATTCCATTTGTCTATGTGTCTGTTTTTGTGCCAATACCATGCTGTCTTGATGATTAGAGCTTTGTAGTAGAGGCTAAAGTCTGGGATTGTGATGCCTTCTGCTTTGGTCTTCTTCAAAATTACTTTGGCTATTCGGGGCTTTTTGTGGTTCCATATGAATTTTAGGATTGCTTGTTCTAGTTTCGAGAAGAATGCTGGTGCAATTTTGATTGGGATTGCATTGAATGTGTAGATAGCTTTGGGTAGTATTGACATTTTGATAATATTTATTCTTCCAATCCATGAGCAGGGAATGTCTTTCCATTTCTTTAAATCTTCTTCAATTACCTTCATAAGCTTTCTATAGTTTTCAGCATACAGATCCTTTACATCTTTGGTTAGATTTATTCCTAGGTATTTTATGCTTCTTGGTGCAATTGTGAATGGGATCAGTTTCTTTATTTGTCTTTCTGTTGCTTCATTGTTAGTGTATAAGAATGCAACTGATATCTGTACATTGATTTTGTATCCTGCAACTTTGCTGAATTCATGTATCAGTTCTAGCAGACTTTTGGTGGAGTCTATCGGATTTTCCATGTATAATATCATGTCATCTGCAAAAAGCGAAAGCTTGACTTCATCTTTGCCAATTTTGATGCCTTTGATTTCCTTTTGTTGTCTGATTGCTGATGCTAGAACTTCCAGCACTATGTTAAACAACAGTGGTGAGAGTGGGCATCCCTGTCGTGTTCCTGATCTCAGGGAAAAAGCTCTCAGTTTTTCCCCGTTGAGGATGATGTTAGCTGTGGGCTTTTCATAAATGGCTTTTATGATCTTTAAGTATGTTCCTTCTATCCCGACTTTCTCAAGGTTTTTATTAAGAAAGGGTGCTGGATTTTGTCAAAGGCCTTTTCTGCATCGATTGACAGGATCATATGGTTTTTCTCTTTTTTTTTGTTAATGTGATGTATCACGTTGATTGATTTGCGAATGTTGAACCAGCCCTGCATCCCAGGAATGAATCCCACTTGATCATGGTGAATAATTCATTTTATATGCCGTTGAATTCGATTTGCTAGTATCTTATTGAGAATTTTTGCATCCATATTCATCAGGGATATTGGCCTGTAGTTCTCTTTTTTTACTGGGTCTCTGTCTGGTTTAGGAATCAAAGTAATACTGGCTTCATAGAATGAGTCTGGAAGTTTTCCTTCCCTTTCTATTTCTTGGAATAGCTTGAGAAGGATAGGTATTATCTCTGCTTTAAACGTCTGGTAGAACTCCCCTGGGAAGCCATCTGGTCCTGGACTCTTATTTGTTGGGAGATTTTTGATAACCGATTCAATTTCTTCGCTGGTGATGGGTCTGTTCAAGCTTTCTATTTCCTCCTGATTGAGTTTTGGAAGAGTGTGGGTGTTCAGGAATTTGTCCATTTCTTCCAGGTTGTCCAATTTGTTGGCATGTAATTTTTCATAGTATTCCCTGATAATTGTTTGTATCTCTG
The DNA here is from genome assembly GCF_028749965.1 of Puma concolor. Taxonomy (NCBI): domain Eukaryota; kingdom Metazoa; phylum Chordata; class Mammalia; order Carnivora; family Felidae; genus Puma; species Puma concolor. Next base: position 153,696,744 of record NC_141674.1, on the reverse strand, counting down.
AGGGATTGGTTGTAATAATTCCATTTTCATTCATGATTTTATCTATTTGGGTCATCTCCCTTTTCTTTTTGAGAAGCCTGGCTAGAGGTTTGTCAATTTTGTTTATTTTTTCAAAAAACCAACTCTTGGTTTCGTTGATCTGCTCTACAGTTTTTTTAGATTCTATATTGTTTATTTCTGCTCTGATCTTTATTATTTCTCTTCTTCTGCTGGGTTTAGGCTGCCTTTGCTGTTCTGCTTCTATTTCCTTTAGTTGTGCTGTTAGATTTTGTATTTGGGATTTTTCTTGTTTCTTGAGATAGGCCTGGATTGCAATGTATTTTCCTCTCAGGACTGCCTTTGCTGCGTCCCAAAGCATTTGGATTGTTGTATTTTCATTTTCGTTTGTTTCCATATATTTTTTTAATTTCTTCTCTAATTGTCTGGTTGACCCACTCATTCGTTAGTAGGGTGTTCTTTAACCTCCATGCTTTTGGAGGTTTTCCAGACTTTTTCCTGTGGTTGATTTCAAGCTTCATAGCATTGTGGTCTGAAAGTATGCATGGTATGATTTCAATTCTTGTAAACTTATGAAGGGCTGTTTTGTGACCCAGTATATGATCTATCTTGGAGAATGTTCCATGTGCACTCGAGAAGAAAGTATATTCTGTTGCTTTGGGATGCAGAGTTCTAAATATACCTGTCAAGTCCATCTGATCCAATGTCTCATTCAGGGCCCTTGTTTCTTTATTGACCGTGTGTCTAGTTGATCTATCCATTTCTGTAAGTGGGGTGTTAAAGTCCCCTGCAATTACCACATTCTTATCAATAAGGTTGCTTATGTTTATGAGGAATTGTTTTATATATTTGGGCGCTCCGGTATTCGGTGCATAGACATTTATAATTGTTAGCTCTTCCTGATGGATAAACCCTGTCACTATTATATAATGTCCTTCTTCATCTCTTGTTACAGCCTTTAATTTAAAGTCTAGTTTGTCTGATATAAGTATGGCTACTCCAGCTTTCTTTTGGCTTCCAGTAGCATGATAAATAGTTCTCCATCCCCTCACTCTCAATCTAAAGGTGTCCTCAGGTCTAAAATGAGTCTCTTGTAGGCAGCAAATAGATGGGTCTTGTTTTTTTATCCATTCTGATACCCTATGTCTTTTGGTTGGCGCATTTAATCCATTTACATTCAGTGTTATTATAGAAAGGTATGGGTTTAGAGTCATTGTGATGTCTGTATGTTTTATGCTTGTAGTGATGTCTCTGGTACTTTGTCTCACAGGGTCCCCCTTAGGATCTCTTGTAGGGCTGGTTTAGTGGTGACAAATTCCTTCAGTTTTTGTTTGTTTGGGAAGACCTTTATCTCTCCTTCTATTCTAAATGACAGACTTGCTGGATAAAGGATTCTCGGCTGCATATTTTTTCTGTCTAGCACACTGAAAATCTCGTGCCAATTCTTTCTGGCCTGCCAAGTTTCAAAAGAGAGATCAGTCACGAGTCTTATAGGTCTCCCTTTATATGTGAGGGCACGTTTACCCCTTGCTGCTTTCAGAATTTTCTCTTTATCCTTGTATTTTGCCAGTTTCACTATGATATGTCGTGCAGAAGATCGATTCAAGTTCCGTCTGAAGGGAGTTCTCTGTGCCTCTTGGATTTCAATGCCTTTTTCCTTCCCCAGTTCAGGGAAGTTCTCAGCTATTATTTCTTCAAGTACCCCTTCAGCACCTTTCCCTCTCTCTTCCTCCTCTGGGATACCAATTATGCATATATTATTTCTTTTTAGTGTATCACTTAGTTCTCTAATTTTCCCCTCATACTCCTGGATTTTTTTATCTCTCTTTTTCTCAGCTTCCTCTTTTTCCATAACTTTATCTTCTAGTTCACCTTTCCTCTCCTCTACCTCTTCAAAACGAGCCGTGGTGGTTTCCATTTTGTTATGCATTTCGTTTAAAGCATTTTTCAGCTCCTCGTGACTGTTCCTTAGTCCCTTGATCTCTGTAGCAAGAGATTCTCTGCTGTCAGCTATACTGTTTTCAAGCCCAGCGATTAATTTTATGACTATTATTCTAAATTCACTTTCTGTTATATTATTTAAATCCTTTTTGATCAGCTCATTAGCTGCTGTTGTTTCCTGGAGATTCTTCTGAGGGGAATTCTTCTGCTTGGTCATTTTGGATAGTCCCTGGCGTGGTGAGGACCTGCAGGGCACTTCCCCTGTGCTGTGGTGTATAACTGGAGTTGGTGGGCGGAGCCGCAGTCAGACCTGATGTCTGCCCCCAGCCCACCTCTGTGTCCACAGTCAGACTGGTGTGTGCCTTCTCTTCCCCTCTCCTAGGGTGGGATTCACTGTGGGGTGGGGTGGCCTGTCTGGGCTACTTGCACACTGCCAGGCTTGTGATGCTGGGGATCTGGCATCTTAGCTGGGGTGGGTAGGCAAGGTGCACAGGGGCAGGAGGGGCAGGCTTAGCTTGCTTCTCCTTAGGTGATCCACTTCAGGAGGGGCCCTGTGGCAGCAGGAGGGAGTCAGATCCGCTGCCGGAGGTTTGGCTCCGCAGAAGCGCAGAGTTGGGTGTTTGCGCGGAGCCAGCAAGTTCCCTGGCAGGAACCTGTTCTCTTTGGGATTTTGGCTGGGGGATGGGCGGGGGAGATGGCGCTGGCGAGCGCCTTTGTTCCCCACCAAACTGAGCTCTGTCGTCAGGGGGCTCAGTAGCTCTCCTTCCCTTTGTCCTCCAGCCTTCCCGCTTTCTGAGCAGAGCTGTTAACTTATGACCTCCCAGACGCTAAGTCGCGCTTGCTGTCGGAACACAGTCCGTCAGGCCCCTCCGCTTTTTTGCAAGCCAGACTCGGGGGCTCTGCTTGGCCGGCGAGCCGCCCCTCCGCCCCGGCTCCCTCCCGCCAGTCCGTGGAGCGCGCACTGCCTCGCCGCCCTTCCTACCCTCTTCCGTGGGCCTCTGGTCTGCGCTTGGCCCCGGCGACTCCGTTCTGCTAATCCTCTGGCGGTTTTCTGGGTTATTTAGGCAGGTGTAGGTGGAATCTAAGTGATCAGCAGTACGCGCGGTGAGCCCAGCGTCCTCCTACGCCGCCATCTTCCCTCTCCTCTTGCCTTGGGTTTTTAAACTTGAGCAAATTATATCGCTGCTTTGAACCACGGTTTGACCGGGTAATTCAGGTAATAATGATATTTAGGTAAAATTCAGGTAATAATGATATTTATTGATAGCACAGTTTGAAGGATTTAATGTGCTAATTCCTAGAATGCACTCACCCCAACACATAGAAACCCTCAATAAATAATAAACACTGCTGTAGGATTTACTACAGTATGTCTGGCAATGTGTAGGGGTGGAGGTGAAAATGGTTGGTGTCTTGATATTGGTTTTGTGTTTCTCAAAAAGCGATTAACATACAGGTTCCTGTTTTAAAATTTTACTTTTTAAGCCAACGCTTTGTTGAATTCTAATGTACACACAGAAAAGTGAATCATGTGTGCTACCTTCAAATTTTCACAAAATAAACATATCTTTGCAATAGGATGTAGGTGGTTCCTTCCTGCCTCCTCAGTCACTGCTCTCCTAATGATCATCCATTAGTTTGCCTGTTTTGAAACGTTCTATGAAGGCAATTTCTGTGAATGGAATTTGTGTCTGGTTGTGTTTACAAGACTGATTCATATTGCTGAGTGTATCTGTATCTGTTCATTCTCATCATATGAAAATATCACAAGTCATTTATCTATTCTAAAAGCAATGGACCTTTGGGTTGTTTTTAGTTTGGTCTTTGTAGGAATAAAGCTCCAGTGAACATTCTTGTACATGTCGTTTGATAGTCATAGATATGTCTTTCTCTTGGGTATAAACCCAGGAATGGAACTGCTGAGTTGTCATTTCTGTGGATGCTCAGCATGAGTAGACACTTTTAAACAGTTCTCCAAAATTCATGCTTCTGGGGCACCTGGCTGGCTCAGTTGGTAGAGCATGTGACTCTTGATTCCGCGGTCATGAGTTCAAGCCCCACAATGGGGGTAGAGATTACTTAAAAATCAAATCTTTAAAAACACAACCAAAAAACACAAAATTTACACTACCACTGAAAAATATGGGAGTCACAGTTGCTCAACATGTTGCAAATACATACTATTATGTTTATGTTGTTAACTTTTCAAATGTTGGTCCTTCTATTATCTCATAGTCCATTTCCCTAAAGAAGCTGAGGATTTTTTTGTTATTGTTGTTGTTGTTTGTTTGTCTTTTCGTGTTTTATTGACCAAACGAACTTCTTGTTTTGGAAAATGCTTGTTGACTTTTTTACCCATAGTTCTAGTGGGGCCTTTATTATTTTCCTCATTGAATTTTAGAAGTTCTTTACATATTTTGGATCCAAGTCTTTAATATGTATATTATGTATATTCAGCAAATATATTTTCCCCCTTACTACCTTGCCTTCCACTCTCTCAATGATATGTTTTGATAAACAGAAGTCCCTAATTTTAATTTAGTCAAATTTCTCTCTCTCTCCCTCTTTTTTTTTTTTTTTAACACATTTTGTTGCCCTGATTTAGATTGATTGATTGATTGATTGATTGATTTTCCCACCAGGGGCTTCTGACCATTGAGAAGATCAATTAAAGATTATATTGTAAAAAGTAAAAATTTATACTTTTAACATGCATTCGAGAAAAAAATAAATTCAGTGTATCTTCTTCTTACAATTAAAATAGAAGTTGTTAATTTTAGTTCATCATATGCAACCCTAAAAATACTCAATTCTGTATATCAATGTGAGTTCAAGGAGAGAAGGATAAAACAACAAAAATCCAGAGACAGATAAGGGAGGAAAGACAAAAAACCTAGCCAACAACAGACAAGAAAGCAGATATAGAAGAGCAGAGAGTGGGGCATACCAAGTATGAGGGAAGAATCAAAAACTTGACTAAAGTGGGAGAGAAGAGAACCTGTAAAGGATAGAGGAAATAGGATTGAGGGAGAAAAGAGGTGGATATAAGGACACGGAAGGTTAGAAATTCAGAAATGGAGGCTCCAATGAGGCCACATCTCTTCAAGTTGTGAGCTAAAGAATACAATCACCTCTGATCTTGAGTCACTTACAACTAGTGACTTAGCCACTGTTCAAAGGTCTTCTCCTACTTACACTTGCTCAACAGTGTTCAAAATAAACCACAGCCAAAATGGGAATTGGGGTAGGAATTATTTGAACAGTAGCAGCTGAGGTCAGAGAAATACTTGAGAACCACTTAGAATCCTACTCATCAGTTCTGGGCCTGATGAGCCCAGTAGTTCTGGGCCTACTCATCAGTTCTTAGCGCCAATTTTAAATAACTCCTGTAAATAATGTTTGTCCTATGAATGTTTTTCACTGGGAGTGCATATCATACCCTTTAAAAAATTGATCTTATCTTAGATCTTTTTCGGTCGCGTAAATAAAAGTGATCCACTGTGTAGGAGCTAAATATTGTTCTTCCCTTTAGTCTAATGTTTTCTACACTGTGGGTTTTGACTCCAAGAAATTAATTTTATGAGTGGTGACAAAAATTAAAACAAAAAAACCCTGTGTATTTGAAAATACCAGTGCATCAAAGGCAAATGTTGTTTTGTGAAAACACTATTTTTTACATACATGTGGCTATTGTAGATTTCAAAGCATTTCTGATTGTGGATTGCATTGATTTTTTTTTTGCCAGGGCTGCCATCACAAAGTTACCACAAACTAGGTGGCTTAAGCAGCAGAAATGTATTGTCTCACACTCTGGAAGCTGGAAGTCTGAGATCAAAGTGTTGGCAGGATTAATTCCTTCCGAAGGTTGTGATGGAGAATTCATTCCATGCCTCTCTCCTACCTGCTTTGCTGGCATCCTTGGCTTGCAGGCACATCACCTCAATGTCTGCCTTCATATTCACATGACATTCCAGGTACATGTCTCTCTCTATGTCCAAGTGTCTCCCGCTTATAAGGACGCTGTCATATTGCGTTCAGGCCCACCCTAATGACCTTATCTTAATTCATCTTCAAAGACCTCATTTTCAAAAAAGGTCACATGTATGACAATGGGAGTTAGGGCTTCAGCATCTTTAAGGGGGATCCAATTCAGCCCATAAGATGGTTATGGTCAAAAAAGTTTGAAACGCTTCTGGGAGGTGTTTCTTTTCCACATTAGCTTAAACCCGTAAAACCAAGCTTTTCCAAAAATGCAAAATTGAATATTGATTTGAAGATGCAATATAGTATACGGTATACCGACTCGGGATGGTCCTCTCTGACCCTGATAATCACTGGCAAATAATTTGTGTGATTCTAATTATACTTCTTTCTATTTAAGCCGCCAACACACAGCTTTCAAGGTGCTTAGAAAGTTAATAAGGAAGCTGAATAATGATTTTTAAGGTCGTATTTATGTCCTCCTAAGCTTACTTTTTTATTGGTCTTTAAGGATCTAGCCAATACTTATGTAATACTTTAGTCACTTATTAAGATATGTTATCAAAATATAAGTTTTTTTATTAATTCCATGTGATCTATAAGATTGAGTTCTTTGGGAGGATGTATGTAGATGCCAGATATTTACAGCAAACTGCAAGTATTTATTCCCGAATTCTTAATCACAACACTGTATGCAGTCATCAGTTTTCTGACAACCATCTGCTTAGATGTCACTCATTCCTTCCACCCCGTCTAGTTGAAATTAAAATATTGACAGAAATAAATTTTGCACCAGCTAATAGGGCTGGTGAAACTAGATTGGATTTTGCATGCCTTGCCCCTGACAATATTCTGACAAATTTCAGCTTGCTTCTTCAAGTCATACAGTACTACGGGAAAATAAAATATAAAGCAAAGATTTGAGCAACGTATAAGCTTGGTTTCTTCGGATGGTCTGAAAATACTCTTGAAAGATAAAAGAAAAGAAGAAGAAGAAGAAGAAGGAGAAAAAGGAGGAGAAGAAGAAGAAGAAGGAGAAAGAAGGAGGAGGTGGAGGAAGAAGGGAAGAAAAAGAGAGAAAGAGAGAGAGAAAGGCTACCAAGCTGTAACCATGATACTTTATGGTGACTATATGGAGTTGGAACAGTGGTATTAGCAGAGATAAAATGTTATTCTGCCCTTTTACAAATACGTAAGGACAATAACAACAAGGAAACATAAGACGTGAAATAAAGTTTTGAACAGAATTGAGAAAACATTTCAAAAATATAAAAATATACCAATTATAAATTCATTCTGAAATTCTTAATAAACCAGGAATCTTTTTTATTGAAAATATTTAATATTTTCAATAATCCAACCCTGAAATTCTTTTTCACCTTCTCAAAGAATCTTTAGCTGCGTGAAAAATTCTAAGCTTAGGTTTTAGAATTTCCTTAGGTGGTACATTATTAAACTAAACACTTGATTTCCTACTCTTAAAAAAATCATCAGCTAATAAAAAAAAAAGTGTGTCCCTAAATGGTTTGCATTTATCCTCCCCAAACAAAAAGTGGTGTCCCCAGGGAGGAGAGGACTCATATGTACTTATAATTTATTTGATTTAAAAAATCACATCCATGCATTCAACAGATAAAGCATTAAATCTGTGAACTGGATTAGAGTGAGGGCATGCATTGACAAGAAGAAGAGGGGCGTAAGACAATGGAGTGAGCGGTTAGTTGCAGGAATCAGGTTTAGCCAGAGGAGCCGTTAGAAAAACAGAAACAAGAAAAAATAATGAAATAATATCCTCAGTGATCTTTCCAAAGGCATAGGAGAGTGTTTTCCATAGTTGAATCACAAATACCCACCAGAGAGAAAACCTTTTGGCAATGACTCCTGAGTATCTCAGAGACCCGATCGACATGATTCCGATCTTCCTTTCCTAAACCTCATCTCTGACCATATCCCTTCTTACATCTCACGATGTGAATATGTCGATCTCCTACAAAGGAAGAGATTTTTTTTTTTTTTTTTTGTAAACCAAAGCAAGTCTATCTTGAACGTCTATTGATGGAAAGGTGCTTGATTTTATCATGTGTTTATTCAATAATGTTTTTACCTTTTATAGTACACATTTTCCTACGAGGCTCTCTGTTGGGGACTAAAGATGATCCAGAAGAGCTCATTGCTTCTTGGTGCTGGTAGGAGATGTATTACAGGTAAATGGAAAAGCACAATGCAATGTGATGAGATGACGATAGGGGTAGGAAGAACAGAGAAGAAAGGGGGTGCAAGAAAATGTTTCACACAGGAAGTAATATTTGAATGGGGTTTTGAAGGTAAAGGGGAAGTTTGAAAACTTGAACACAAGCATTTCGGGCAGAGGGAATGCTATGTTTCACAACAGAGCTGTGAAAAGGCTTGGCTTATTAAGACGGAACTTGAGTGTGATTAGATCAGATAAAAAGAATGTTCATATGGAGGATAGGCATCCGATGCTGCTGTTCTAGCATCGATTCACCGTTCCCCGACCAGGAAAGAGTTCTAATTCACACATGAATCCCCTCATGTGTGGATGACGGGAGAGGCACTAGTAAAGCACCCCATCAGGCATGGACTATTGTGAGGTTGGAGGGAAGGCATGGTCATTGCCTCTAGAAGCTGAATAGGCAGCAGCATGCATCGAACAGGGCAATTCCCCTCCTTTCAAGTTGACTATAACTCAAGACAACGTAGAATGGTCTCTGGGCTATATGAAAATATAGACTTCAGAATGTGGCACATATGATTGAGCCAGTATTTCACAAATGGGTTTCATGTCACGAACTGTGCTTATGTTGAAAATGTGGCAGGATTTGGGAGGCCCTGACATACAGCTTTGTCCTCCTGAAGACTGAAAAGAAGCTGAAGTCAGGGAAATTAGTGACTTGCCCCAGGTCCTCCCAAATATCTGTAAGAGAGCTGGCGCTGGAACGATGGCCTCTAACTCCCAGGCCAGTCTCATTTCCATTGTGCCGTGTGCTGGTTCTCTCAAATGCAGGTGTTCGCTGCCTTTTGGGAGGACTGAGGAGTTCAACACATGAAAGAAATGGTAAGTTCCCTGAGGGGCTTTGAAGTTAATAGTCTTCTAATCACCCTTTTCTGAGCAATCTTGTCTTAAATCTGCACTTACTTCTGGATTTGCCATAATGCAAACTTGCCTGAGCTTTCAGACGGAAAACACTCCTTCTTTGGGTTTTTAGATACCATCTAGAGTGCCCACCAGTTTTGACCCAGTTGAAACTATCTGATATTATCTATGTGACTCAGGTTTAGGTCACTTTCAGCCAGGGTCCCAGTGGGAAAAGGAGAGCACTCTTAAAAGGGGGCAATTGAAGAGACTTCATCAAAAGTACTATTGACAGGGGCACCTGGGAGGATTAGTCGGCTAAGTGTCAGACCTCGGTTCAGGTCATGATCTCGCCTTGGTGAGTTCGAGCCCTGCATTGGGTTCTGTGCTGACAGCTCAGAGCCTGGAGCCTGCTTCAGACTCTGTGTCTCCCTCTCTCTCTGCCCCTCCCCTGCTTGCGTTCTCCCTCCCTCCCTCTCTCTCTCAAAAATAAACATTAAAAAAATGTACTAATGACAAAGCGGGTGGGATTAAGGGAAACTAACAAGCAATGATGAGTCACACAGGGACTCGCAACGGTAGGAGAGATGTTGACAACCTAAAGCCGAAAAGGGAAGGAGAGAAAACTGCTCCTGGAATCCGGAGGGAATATTTGCAGATGTAAGGGATGGCCCTCGGACATAAACTGTGGTTATAAATACAGGAATATAGTCGTTGCCAATCTGAGGCACAGCAGGGAGGGAGCCAGTAATTATAAATAGTCCAACTCCAATTTTTTCCTGCCCTCTGATCTCCTCAGTGCTTCAATTTGATCAAACTGAACAGAAAGTCAGAGAATAAGGCCATACAAGTCAGTCTCCAAGGGCACAGAGCAGAACGGATAAAGTGGAGAATGGATCTGAAGGAGAAAATGGAGAATATGCTAGGGCGGGGCAAACACAAATTCACCCCCAGCCTAGCCCAGGATCTCTTCATTCCTCCGGTTCCACATCGCTTTCTGGAGGTGCAACTCCACCAACTGCTCCGATTTCAGAAAGTTTACCTAACACTACTGGGAGAATTATGTAAATATGAAGAGTTTGGCTGAGCAGTGACTAAGGAGAGAGGGAAACATGACCTCCATCTGCAAGCAGTGGTGGGAATCAAAATGATTTCCTGTGGGACGGCGGCTGGTATTACTGTTAAATCATTTGTATACTGTTAAATGAGTTGTGAGCTGGTGGGGCAAAGAGGTCTTAGAACTGTGTTTGCTGGCATTCTCCCTACCTCCATCATTGTCTACAAGCATTTGAAAGGTTGAAAAAACAGCAAGAGAAGGCTCTGATTCAAGGTGATAGAACCAGGTAGATGAGGGTAAAAATCAGGAAAAAGATGTTGCAAGTAAAAAACATAACAGTGTTGATAGCAGAAGTTAATCTTTTATTAAAATATTCTAAGGGAATAAAATATGGGAAAGCTCTTCTTTTGCATATTTAATCTCAGAGTGAACAGAACTCTAAAAACTTACTGCTGAAGATAATCTTTGTGGAGAAAAAAAATACACAGTATATTTTTTGTTTGCATATGTAATAAGTGCACTTAGCAACACTAAGAAGCTTTAGCAAGCTTCACATTTAAGATATGGCTAATTGATATTTACTTTTATTATCTCAATGTGGTTTCTGATACCAAACATTTTTAAATCTCTGAAGATAAAAATTTTTTTCTTCCCCTTCTGGTAAAATGCTGAATATGTAGTTTAAAATACGTAATAAAAATTTTATGAAAAGGGGTTTTGATATTAGGCTTGTTTTCAAGGAATATATTTAAAGCATAGTATAAGCCTTCCTTTTAAAATTTCAATTAAGGTAAGCATATATTGTGTACCTAGTAAAGCTAATGTTTTTCAAGTCTACAAATTTCCTACCTGGCCTGACAGGTTCTAGTGGACAAAAACTATGGTGTATATTTTATGGTTTCTTCTGCACGCCCAGCATAGTCCCTTAAGCATAAATTATGGTATAAAATTTCATCAGACAACATTGTGCAATCACAACAATAATTAATATTGCTGATCATACCATGTCTGATGCTGCTCTAAAACATGAGATGCTATTCCATGCATTTAAAACTCTTAAAAACTTCATGAGACATTTCTATCTTTGTGGATGAGGAAACTGAGGCTGGAGAAGCTAGACAATTTGCTCAAGATCGTGCAAACAGTTAATGGCAGAGCCCGCATTCAAACCTGGGAAATCAGATACCAGATTTTGAGTTCTTAACCACAATGCCATATGATTTTAAAGGTGAAGTTGGTGGGGCCAGAACGTAAGGAGCCTTATGTGTTAGGACAGCAGGTTGTCAACTGAGAACCGCTATGGGTTTTAACATAAGAAAGTACCATGATCAAATTTCTCTTTGAAGATGAACATGATGTCTTTTTTAAGGTTCAATTAAAGCAGACAGAAGAACTGTGCCTTTTTAGCTTTATGCACTGTTTCCTTAACATTTATCCAGGGGCTAAAATAAGCTGTGATAATGACGAAAATGACCAGAGTTCATTCTATAATTCAATGGTTTTGGGGCCATTTTTAAAAACCTTTGTCCCAACAAGATTTTGTGGACACTGAATAGGAAAAATATCTGAAGGGGTTTAAAACGCCCTATGCTTGTGATGCAGGGAGGAAAAAGGAGTTTCTGAGAGTAGCTCTGCGACAGGGAAACTGCAAACCCCAACCACCTTTCTCAATGGCTGTTCCTGTTCCTCTACACGTCACGTCTGTTCCCAAGGACTTTACTAACCAGGGCAGGCTCATTGCTGCAAAAAACAGCTGCGAAGTTTAAGTGGCTTCACATGTCAAAGGCTTTCTTCCCCTTTCTCATCTTCTAGTACGGTGCAGGTTGGAGAGGGTAGAAGATGTCTCAGCTTCACAGAGTTACTTACAGACAGGCTGATGGAGATTCCACCATCCCCCAAGTGTGGAATTCAACATCCAGCCAGCAAACCGGGAAGAGAGAAAGCATGGGGAAGGCAGGCCCACTCTTAACTGCTCCCACCCACAAGTGACAAGTCCTTCAGCTCACATTTCATTGGTCAGATGATGTAGTCACACACTCTGCCCTGATGCAAAGGGTTGGCAAGTCTAATTGAGCTGGATGCCCAGGAAGAGGGAGTAATGTTGGGTGTTTGTCACGGTCACAGAGACTGCATCACAAATTGAAATGAATTTGAAATGAAATGAATCAAGTTAAAGCGAAGAGTTAAGTGGCCCAGTGAGGCATGGTTTTTAAGATACGGAGCCAGGACTTGAACTCAGACTAATTCCTAACTCCAAGCTCAGCACAATGAATGCCACAAGGGGAATACAGTCACGGTGCATCCTAGCCTTGTGAGGAAGGAGTAGCTGTGACAGTGACAGGTGGCCATCAATCTCTGGTCTTCTCTTGGGAGCACAGGTCGACTGTTCAATAACTGTCAGTTATTTTTATTATTGGATTAGGTTTCCAATAAAAGATAGCATTTTGGAAATGATTTTAAAGGAGATGAGCCATTTGACAAATGGGAAGTTAATGTGAATGGGACTTCTTCCAAAGTCATTAGAAGGCTTTTAAAAAAGGTACAAACACAAAGAGTAGAAACATGAATGAAAGGAGTCTGAGAGGGGCTCATGAGACTGGAGCGTGAAGAAGGGTTTTGTGCGAGCTTGTCTGCTCCTTCTTACCGTCTCATAGGCTTCTGTCCCTTGCCCTGTAACTCCAACTTTCCATCAGCACGTCCTTTCCTTTGATCTGGGCAAAATACCCGGATGCTTAAGCCTCAGATTCCGTATCTTTAAGAAGAAAAGGGATGACTCACATCATTTCCACAGCTCCTGCTAATGCTGTGGTTCTTCAAAATATCTGAAATCCTAGGGTCTTAGTACCTACTAATAAAAAAAAAAAAAAAATGCTTCTTTGGCTATCTCATTTTTAGGCAACTTCAAGCTGTGTGCTAGATGAGCTCAAAACTAAAAATGTACATGTTCTGTATATGTAGGTGTTAATGCCCAGTCTGAGTTTCCATATTTTGATGCAAACCTGTTTTGTGATACCATCAACCTTTCCCTTACACATTTTCATCGACTTTTCTGTTTTGTTTACAGGGTGAGCTTTTCACAGTGGAATTTGGCAATGGGATCATGGAAAATTTTAGGATGTAAGCACATCCATAGGAAATGTGAGTGGGAGTGTGTTTTCCTGAAGTTAATAGAAACAATTTAAAAATTAGACTGACAGTAATGTTAAGAAATGGCATGCTTTGTTGACGAAAGTTTCTGTGAATAGTTTAGTAGATCATAAAAATTAGAAATACAAGTATTTAGACCATGGCTGTGAGAAGCAAGCAGTATTTCATCTATTTTCTGTATTTAAGAAACAGAAGTGTTTTTATCTATTAAATTAAACTGGAGCATGCTATCATCAACCTAACACGCATAAAAAGAAGTCTATAAAAACTTCTGTCATTTTCATCTCAGCATGATGATACCCCCCTGTGAGGTTTATAATTCTCAATTAAAACGAGTAATTCAATGAAAGAACAAGTCCCATGAGGGAAGATGCCAAGAAGGAATCCCAATGTTAAAGACATATTTTCCCACGGTAACTCTGTTATGGTTGGTGATGCTGCTAACATACCTATGCCCGCAGTCTTTGATTTTCATGTTAACGCAATGGTACTGTAAATAAACTTAGGAACAGATTTTTAAAATAGTTCCTCTTGTATTAATTGCATTTCTTTCTCCTGAAATTATCCTATCTGATAAATCCATCTCTTGGTTATTTATATTAGTAACAGTAGCATATGTGGTGCCAGATCTATAGAGGCCATGGATTGTTCTGCTTCTAATTCCATGCATATTATTTTGTGTATGCTATCTTCCTGCCATTTTGCCGTTTTGCCACTTATCGCCCTGCCATAAATGTCTAATTTATTCCTCAGAGTAATCCTATATTGTTTGAGTAAGTGAGGTGACTTGGCCAAAGTCACCCAGGTTATAAGCGTTCAGGATTTGAACTGAAATCTTTGAAAGGTCTCTTTCGGTGCAGGTGGACATTGGCCCATTTATTTTTTATATCTTCAGCTGATGGTCTTGCTCGACCCAAACACTTTTGAGGGGATAGACTGTGGATCAAAAGTACAGATAGGAGCCTGCGTATTGTTGGATTACAAAGGACACGTGGGGGACCAGCTCTGCCTCTAAGTAAGGAGAGTTGCAAGGCTAGAGGGCAAAGTAGCCAGGCTTCCTTGCCAGCCTTCCAGTAAGTAAATTTCCTGCGGCTCTGGGTGGTGTGGATTAGTCAAAGCCCTCAGTTAAATGCTTCCCAGGACAAGACATCAATACCTTAGTTTGAGTGATTTTTTAGACCTCATCTCCAAATAGAGCCCCCAAGGGCATGAGATGTAGGACAGGGGGATGGTATCACAGATGTGGGGCTGCTTGAAAGTGAACAGCTAAGAGGATGCCAAAATGGTTTTCTGTCATGGTCACTGCTGACATATATGGCATCTTTCTGTGAACTTATAAACGTTTTCCTATCTGAGAATAAATTATTTAAAAAACCCACTTATTCTGGGCGGGTGAGTTACTAAAAGACACCTCCCCCCCTGCCATGATGTTGGTGAGGGCACAAATGTTGGCGAGGGACGTCTGAACCTTCAGCTCCACATATTTCACTTGGCTGAGGACATCTATGCACAACTTGTACAACTTTATTGGCTGTTCCGGTTTTTCCAGCTATATTGCACGAGGTCGTAGGGCCTTAGGAAGGGAAAGAAAAATAGGCCTATTACAGAATTGGGAACCAACTCTATTCAAGGCTGAAACTTAGTCTTGTCTTTAGGGTATCTTGGCATCAAGGAACTGTGGTTTTACACTGTAGGAGGCTCACTGAGGCTCCACACTGTGGGGTAGGAGCTGGGATCAACGTGGAAAACGTGAGGTTTGATCCAGGGGGAATCATGGTTACGTAAAGATATTGTCAGGATGACCTCCCTCTTACCCTTGAGGCTAAAAAAGGATCTAGGTGCTTTTAGTTATTTACCAAAGGAGTATCAAGTACTGTGGAATTTTAGTCAGTCTGTAGGGATTACTATAGCAGTCTATAAAGAATTCAAAATTCTTCTGGAAAGGTCTTATTTTAATTTCCAAGTAAGGGATCTCATGTCTCTCTTTAGGCACTAGTCTTGAATATTTCTTGAACCAGTTTGTCAACTATATATATACTCCTCAATATATATGTATATATATGTGTATATATATATACATATACATATGTATTGATATATATATTGATATATTCTTTTCACTATGTGTATACTGTTAGCAGCTGTAGTCACTATAAAAGTAATATATCTTGCCAGAAACATTTTTTAAAACACAAAAGTACTGAGAATGAAATAGAAATTAATTTCAATCTCACTATGAGATACAAGTCTCATTCCCAACACTTGTATTGACCTCATTTGCGTCTGCCATAGTCTTCCTTCCTATTTAGTGAAAATCAGAGAGAGGCTGTCCACTTGTTCTCAAGATCAGGAAGTATACCACAGACCAAATATCAAGGTCGGTCCAGTGGGTCTTTGACCTGCCTTCTGTTTCTTCTTTTATCTATCCTCAGATTTTTTGGTCCTCACCAGCCATGCATTCTGTTCAATCTTTGTAGCAGTTATTTCTGATAACCAGTTTGTTGATGATAAGTTGATTTTTACTATGGCTTTTGGGGAGATAACCAGGGCCAAATTCTTTGAATTGCTTTGATTCTTTCTATAAGATTCTTCAGTGATAGCCTCCTTCAATGCTCGGGAGCAAAGCAGTCAGGCTGTAACTATGCACACAGCTTCTTTTATTTCACCTAATTCATTTCAACCTACAAATCAAGCAAATATTGAGGGCCCCTGTCTAAGGAATTGTCATCAGAACTGTCATCAGGATTTTGACAGAATCTGGAGTTTTGTGAGAAGGTGTCGGGGCCAACTTTGAGTGGTTATGTGTGCAAATCTATGGGGTGGTGGTGGAAGGTAGAGGGAAGGAGGAATGGGAATGGGTGGGATATTTAGACTAAAAAGGCTTGGAGAAAGAATGAAAATATTTTAAATTTCCCATTCGTTGTTCCTTGGCATCAGGACCATTTGCAGATAAAAAGGCCAAAATAAGCATGAATTTTCTTTTAATTAACTCTCTGAGATTTGTCTACCATTTACTTGCCCCCTCCCACCCTCATCTGTTATTTTGTTCACTTTAGGGCCATAAATATTATTAATCCACAGAGATTTCTTCCTGCTTCCCTTAGTTAATTAAAGATACTCCAGAATTTATCTTATGCTACCACCAGGAGGGCACAAAAAGTGAAATATTATATTGCTAGATAGTTCATTCATTAGCATAAAATAATCAGTGGGATTGTGCATTGGAGTTTCAAATACCTCCACCAGACTTTCTCTTAAAGGACAAATGTAGTCAGTCCACCGAAGCAAACAGAGAGGGAAAGAGGGGAGAAAAGAAGAGTAACAAATTAAGGGGAAAGGTGACACCGAACGTACAGATGACTTTTTTAGAGACAATTTCACCCTACTCGAGTCTGGGAAAGAATTGCAGTAGCTCCCAGCTCACATATCATTAGAAATAGACACAATGGCCAAGCCTTCCTTCATCTGTTTCAAGCTGTGTTGTTCAGTTGAGAAAAGAAGTGGGGGGGGGGGGCCACCAGGGCATCTGTCAAAAAAAAAAAAAAAACTCCCTAAAATGATTATTCTTATATTTTACTTACTTTATTTTATATTAATGGTTTTATTACAAAAAGAAAGTATGATGTAAACTTCATGTATCATTCACTTACAACATTTTAGAACAAACCAAGCAGAACCCAACACTAGACAGCTCCACTATTTATATTCCTCTAAGGGTAGCTCATCCTGCCCTCTTTTTCCACCCTCAGTGTTTTTCTTCCTTCAGGGAGAGATTCTATATCAGTGTTTCATTTCTCCTCTGGGTGGACTTAAAGGCCAGTCACATTGATTATTAATCATTATATTGGGGTTTCTCTCCTTTCTTGACCAATGACACAATCTGCAGAGCATGATAGGTATACTGTAACTGACATCTGTACTGAAGGAAAAAAATCAGGTTACGGTGTATATATCTGCACTAATAAAAAAAGCCATCTTTCAAATCCTCCTTTTGTAAGTCTTACTAAAAAGACCACTGTGTTACAAATGCATAGGCACTGAGCCATAAATCCAGTAACAGAGACATATCTAAAAGCCCATTTTGGGACATTCTTTACTTGGACTCTTGGGACACTCCAGGCTTAACAAGAGTCACTTTTTTTCTAGGTTGTGCTGCTGATGAATACCAGGGAGAAAACTTGAAACATATGGGATTCTCTGGCCCCGTGAGCTGGCTGTGCTATTTTGCTTCATCTATTTTGGTGTATATTTTTATTTGTGTAAATGTCTCAACTTAAAATTATTTGCCATTTATGCTTTCTAAAACTCACTGGCTTTCTGACGCCGGGGCATATTCGAAGTGAATTTGTGACCATCAGTTTATAGTTTTCTGTGATACGGCATGAAATTTCATCAGTTAAAGAACAGAAGAAATCTAGTGTAAGAGTTAAAAGCATGGATTTTTATTCAGGCTGACCGAGGTCTGAATTGTGGCACTCAGCTTAAATGTATGACTTTGGGCAACTTATTTCACCTCTAAGAAGTTTAGTTGGCCCAACTACTGAGTGGAAGTAATAATAGTAATAATAATAGAGACCTAAAGCTCAGAGCCTGCATCATAGTAACTCCTCATTACGTGGGAACATTATTACCATTATTACTTTTCTCCTTCTCCTTCTCCTTCTCCTTCTCCTTCTCCTTCTCCTTCCCCTTCCCCTTCCCCTTCCCCTTCCCCTCCCCCTCCCCCTCCCCTCCCCCTCCCCCTCCCCTCCCCCTTCTCCTTTTCCTTCTCCTTCTTCTTCTTCTATTATTATATTTTTAAAATGGCCAAATCAGAATAATTGGTAAACAACTTCACTGTATATTTTTAAATAATTATGCTGAACCAAAAGGCATAAACCAATATTATCCTGTCTAGTGGGACATATGGTCAACCTGATTAGTGTGGGCTGGGGACAATCTCAGTATCAGCCTGAGGAAATTAGATAGAGTCACTTATTTTGATCCAATGTACTTACAGCAACCAGAGTAACAAACCAAGGGACAGGTTTTTGCTGTCGTTGATTATTTTCTTTTCTCTTTTTTAATTTATTTTATTTTAATTGTTTATTTTTTAATGTTTATTTATTTTTAAGGGAGAGAGAGAGACAGGGTGCAAGCAGGGGAGGGGCAGAGAGAGAGAGAGAGAGGGAGACAGAATCTGAAGCAGGCTCCAGGCTCTGAGCGGTCAGCACAGATCCCGATGTGGGGCTCAGACTCACAAACCGTGAGATCATGACCTGAGCTGAAATCGGACTCTTAATGGACTGAGCCACCGAGGTGCCCCTCTCTTTTTTTAAAAAACCTGTTTCTGGAGCACCTGGGTGGCTCAGTCAGTCAAGCATCTCCCTTGGTTTCAGCTCAGGTCATGATCTCACGGTTCATGATATCGAGCCCCACATCAGGCTCTGCACTGACAGTGTGGAGCCAGCTTGAGACTCTCTCTCTCCCTCTCTCTCTCTTCTCCTCCCCTGCTGTCTACCTCTCTCTCTCAAAATTGAATAAACATAAAAAAAAAAACTGTTTTCAGTGTGGGAAGGAAGAGTCTGCAGTCATGCCTTTTGGTTTTGCCCATGCTTCCTCACATACAAGTGTAGTCTCTCCTTTGGTCACACCATTTCTGACTGTAAAGGACAATATGGATTTATGCTTAGTGGCCTCTTGCGAGTTTTCTTTCTTTGCTGCAAAATTATGGGGAGCAACAACTTGATTTATTCCATTAGTTTTGAACTGTGCTGCCAATAAGTAAATTGGTTCATGGTAATCACAGTATTCACTTCAATTAAATGATCATCAATTGAGTTATTTGCCTTTTTGCATGTAATTTATTATGGTCTGCTTTTCTCTTTCAATTAAAAAGTTGAAGTGTGTAATTTACTTGTTTCTAGGGATTACAAGTAAGGGAACTAGAATTCTAAAATAATTATCTTAAAGAGTTAACAATTAGAAATGTTTATGATTCTTTATATTTTACTGACAATACATGATTAGGAAATTATTTTGTTGTATGCAACCAAAAACAATTATTTCCTTAAGCAAAATCCACCTCAGGAAAAGGGAGAGAGGAACCATATGAGAAAACACATTTTACCTAATGATTTTCTTTCAGGAAAAATATTGCTATCATGATCTTTTTTAATTAAATAAGAATTTAGCACTTTTGCGTGTGTGTTCTTAATGTCAGACTCTTTGGTTATCACACTTACACCTCTGTTATTAATGTTAGCCATGGTTTGCAGATGAGGAAAAGCTAGTTATCAATGAATAATTCAGATTCCATAACTGTCAGACCTCATTATTTTAAATAGGGCCTGGTAGTTTCAGTTGTAACCAGCTAATTGCCTCGTTTAAACTTAAACTGTTAGACTATTTCACATAATTCCAATTTAAAAAAAACTTTAAATACACTTAAAATTGCTGTAGTACATACAGCAATTTGCCTTCAATCAATCTAGAAGAACAAAAGGCATTCTGCTTGTGATGTCTTCAAATAAGAATTAAAATTTATTTTAATTTAATCCACTAGCTGTCATGAAATGCTTACTTTGCATAGAATGAACAAAATGTTTTAATTTATTTAAAAACATAAAGTGAGAAGCTGGAGATTGAATTATTCAGTTTAAAATCTGATCTCTTTTGTTTAAATATATTGCCAAATAAAAGTCCCAAGTCAAATTAAATGTGATGGAAGGGATCACCAAAGGTTCCTGCTTTTGCTTCCTAAATCCCTGTCACTTTGAAAGCTAAAGCAACTGGAACTTTACTGGTGACTCAAAAAATCCGAAAAGCCAGTGTGGTGGCTAAGGAGGCGAGCTGCTCATATCTTGTGTTGAGAGAAGCTGTCGTGGTCGGTAGACATCCTCCAGCGTCCACACCTTCGGATCTGCCTCCCTGTCCAGGCCAAGGTCGCACCTGCCTGGGCTGCTCCTGGCCACTGACTGAGCATCGCGGAGAACTAAGTACGAGAGCCAGGCCATTCCTGTGGCGGGGCGCCTGGCACACCTATGCTGGCTGTCCTTTCTCTGGGACCCTTCCTCAGCCTGGTTGAAACTCTCTCAGAACTGTCTTTCTCCTATTCCATCCTCCTTCCTTCCCTCCATTCTTCTCCAGAGGTCAGAACTGTGCGATACCCTGGGGGCTCTCCACACCCATTCTGCTTGGGTTTCCCTTTGTCATCCATGTGCATTTTCCTCAATAAATCTCTTGGACACCTAATTCAATGAAGTCACTGCCTTAAGGAAAAATAAATTTGTTTATATCCCAGGTCTACAAAGCTTTGCTACTTCAATGTTAATTCTACCTTTTTATTTTAAATTTTGATTAGAAGCAATGTGGTTTATTAACATAAAAAATGGTTATGCTATCACTGCTGGGGGGGAAGCCTCACAACAATTTAAAAAAAAAAATCAGCAAGGCTTTATTGTGATTACTTCAGCTGTTCAGTAAGCACAAGTTCAAATCTTTTCTAAAATATTTGTCCAAAGTTTATGCCCATGTTCCTGTTTGTGTAAGCATAGAAACAGCAGAACTCTCATGGCAAGGGAAAAGAGACATTTCTTCAGTTGTAACTCACTATCTGCTGATCTTGTTTCTAGTGTTGGGCAGTGTCTACATTCTTGAACATCGAAGGGTTCTTGTGCTGTTCCAAAGCTGGGAGAAGGGCAGTGGTGTGGAAGCTTCTGGAACATCTGGAAATAATGTACTGAGTTTTTAGCGAAGTTTGAAAGTCGCTTTAAGTGTTTAGTATCAAGGTGTCAACAACATTCCGTTGTACTCATTCGAGGAGTGAAATTTGGAGGCACGTATTTGCACAGTTTAGTTTTAACACCGCCTTTATACTGGCTTGGACACTGGGTTCATCACAGAGATTCTCTGGGTGTGTTTCCTCACCTATGAAAATAGTCGTGGAGAGTGGCTAGGGCCGGGACTACACAGATTTGAGGGCCACTTCCAGCCTTAGGAGTCTCTGAGTTTAGTGAGTGTGCGGCACCCTCACTCCGTTTAAAGGAAGTGTTTTCTGGGTCTTTAAAGAGAACGTCCTTGTTTACTTTTCCAATATAGCCCTTACTGGATGAAACAGCACGTAAGGTTGCCCAAGTTTAGTATTCTTTTCTGGGAAGATGTGAAAAATGAATTTATTTTCCTCTGATTCGAATGTAGGTTATTTTTTATTTCCTTAGTTTTTTCACACATAAGTCTTCCAATGCAGACTACCTTTGTATAGTTAATACCACAATAAGGTTTGAGAAAGTTACAGATTGCTTTCCTTCTTTCAATTTGCATATAATAACTTCTGAAATATTAACACTTTCTGGAAGGTTTGTTCCCTCTTTATTACCACGCAGTTTCTGAGCAATGGTTAGTTTTTGTCTGCTCTGTAACATTCTGAAAGTATAGTAGGCTACCACGAAATAATATAGTAAATATTTCTCCTTCATGAATTCTTATATTCTGACAGGTTTTTCCCCCCAGAAAACCCAGAAGATGAAATACAGACATATACAATTAATGTCAGTTACAGTTCATAGAAGCACATGCTTTTCTTCCATGGCAAT
Organism: Puma concolor; assembly: GCF_028749965.1. NCBI lineage: Eukaryota > Metazoa > Chordata > Mammalia > Carnivora > Felidae > Puma > Puma concolor. The sequence continues at coordinate 153,674,954 of NC_141674.1, read as the reverse complement.
AAGCTGAACATTTAGGAACTGAAGGGTTTACCATCTGTGAGCTATGTGTCAGCTTAGCTGTCTCAGATCAAGCTTTGTGTTTTAAATACTGTGCTCTAAGAAAAGCCCACCTCAATCTCTGAATGCCATGGTTGTGTCCACACTCAGATACCATGGTAAAAAGGAAGCCTTGCTTGTCTATTTTAAAATTCTAGCACTGGATTTACTCCTCTCCCATGATATGTGTCTTTAGTGAAGATAGTCATTATATTTAGTAATGTACTGAATTCTACCCCCCCCCATTGAGAATTAATGTACTACATTTAGAATTTTTGGATAATTACATAAATAGAACAATAACGGTTGCAAATGTCATACTTAAAATTGAATCCTTCTACATTGTGGTTTAGAAACCTATTGGATAGTAAACACTTTTTTTTTAAATTTTTTGGGGGGGTTATTTATTTGAGAGATACAGAGATAGTATGTGCACACAAGTCAGGGAGGGGCAGAGAGAAGGAAAGACAGAGCCCAATGCAGGGCTCGAACTCATAAACTTCAGTATCACGACCTGAGCTGAGATCAAGAGTCCGATGCTTAACAGACTGCGCCACCCAAGCATCCCCTAAACACTTTCTTATTAAGCATATATTCCAATTAATTTTGTTGTAAACTAATGAAAATAGATACTTTGGGTTTTTCTTTGCTTTGTTTTTAAAAATTCCAATTAATATTTAGATTTTAAACTGATTTTTTATAATGTAAAATTTGTTTTAGTAAAAAGGGAAGACTTTGATTTGTCACAAGTACAAGAAAGTAAGAAGTGAGTTTATTGACTAAGCATTTCAGTAGAGCAGTATTTTGGGATTGTGTTGTACATTTCGGTCACTATTTACCTTTGAGAAGAATTTGGTAACCTAGGACATGATTCATGGTCTTTCTACATATAACTCATATTTAAGTCACATGTGTCTTTAAAATCATGGATCCCGGTGGGGGTGAGAATCCAAAGGAATACCTTACTTTCTGATATGTGAAAAATAGGAATATTCTCAAAGACAAAGTTTGAAATTTTGTAGAATGACTTCTTTTTAAAAATTTTTTTAACGTTTATTTATTTTTGAAAGACAGAGAGTGGGTGGGGTGGTGCAGAGAGACTGGGTGACACAGCATCCAAAGCAGGCTCCAGGCTCTGAGCTGTCAGCACAGAGTCGGATGAGAGGCTGGAACCAACAAACCTTGAGATCATGACCTGAGCCGAAGTCAGACACTCAAACGACTGAGCCACCCAGGCACCCCCGTAGCATGACTTCTTATGTCACTGTAAACACCTGTTCCATGGAGGGGGTGGGGACAAATTCCTTTCTGTGATTATGATATTGTGATGGATGGAAAGTTCCAGGAAGAAAGTAATTATAGTTTCCTAAGGTTTGAGACAGACTTTTAACGTATACTGAGTGCTTCTAACATATGGTACAGATGGATTGCAAGCTACACCTGAGTGATTGACTAGTTCTAGCATTTGGTGTTTATGTTTTGATATTAAAATAGCCATTCATTAGCTTGGGGGGTGTGTGTGTGTGTGTGTGTGTGTGTGTGTGCGCGCGCGCGCGCACGTGGTGTGTGTGTGCGTGTTTAAAGTGGTTAAGAAAAACATTTTATTTTTATGATTTCACAGAGTATGGAGAGTACTATATCCTAGAAGATTTAAGAGCATAACTCACTGCTAGTTGTTAGTCACTGACTCTTAATACCTAGTCAACATGAGGAACAGATGGTTTGTGGGAATATCTTTTTTTTTTCCTACTGCAGTGTTCCAAAATGGAGAATTTATACTTTAACTTTTTAAATAATTCTTCCAATCCCAAAAAACTTCCGGCAGTGATAACAACAGACTCAAAGCTACATGCTAAGGCGTGGTTAATTGCAGCAGAAAGGAACGGTATTTGACAGTCAGCCACGTCTGACATTTGAGATCTCCATCACCTCTGCAATTTAAACCCGATATTTTCATTTCTGAAATTTTTGTCCACTTGGAAACAAATTGAGTTTTTTTAAATGCAAAAATTATGGGGCGCCTGGGTGGCTCATTTGGTCAAGCATCCAACTTCGGCTCAGGTCATGATTTCATGATTTGTGAGTTGGAGCCTCGTGTTGGGCTCTGTGCTGACAGCTCAGAACCTGGAGCCTGCTTTGGATTCTGTGTCTACCTGCTTTGGATTCTGTGTCTACCTCTCTGCCCCTCCCCTGCTCACGCTCTGTCTCTCTCTGTCTCTCAAAAATAAATAATTGTAAAAAGAAATTTTTTAATGCAAAAATTAAAGTTAATGTAATAACTCATTATTAATGCAAAATATTAATACATACTAATTACATTCAAATTAACATAATCAAATAAGCAATAATTGGCTATGGGCACATGCAATCCCTTGAAACCTGAGCTGTAGCATCCGGGAGTGCTCATATTTAGCAGTGGGACAGATCCTCCATCAGAAAAAACAATAATGCAGTTTTCCCACATGTGAAGCAGACCCCAAACATCACATTGCTCATCCATAAACACATCGGTCTCTATCCGTAAAATATCAGAACTCGTTTACACAAGATAATAGCATCGCTACATGCAGAAGAACAAAAATAATTCTTAGTATTACTAATTATCCAGTCAACGTATAAATCCCCTTTATTGTCACATACACATTTTTTTTTTCAGTTGGTTTGTTCAAGTCAGAATCCAAACAAGTTTCAAACATTGCATTTTGTTCATGTTTCCAAGGCACTTCAAATCAATAGTTTCTTCTGGCTTTCTTTTACTGTAATTTGTTTATGGAAGAAACTAGAAATTCCCATATACTGTATAGTGTACCCTTGTATTATTATTTAGCATGATTCTTTGTCTCAGCTTGATGAGATACAAGTTTGAAGCTATAAAAGTGGTGCAGTGTATTTGCTATTGTAATACACCAAGAAGCACATATTATCATCTCTTTTGGGGGAATATTTCTATTGGCCATCGGATATAGATATTATCAGTCTCATCCATGTATTATTAAGTCTCTGATCAGCTTTTCATAGCCATTGTTGATCATGGCCTCACTCCAACAGTTCATTAAGGGATTATGTCTATTTATATTCTCTGAAAGTTCTGCAAAAAAGCACTATTTCAGTTCATACAATATGTTCACCGTGGAGATCAGGGTGATATAAGCAGGAGGATGATGACAGTTTGTAACATTTTATTCCTCCTGGGGGTGGGAGAAAATGGAAGCATTTCATTAATGTGTCTGTGTGTGATTTCAATTAGTCAATACTGTAAATGCAGCTATTTTCCAGTACGTATGACAGCAGAGTCAACCTCCCTGAAAATACTGTGATGTGACTCTTGCTACTGTGGAGGAAATAGCTTACTTTAATAGCAAATCATGATTTCTACTCCAGGGCTAAATATAGACACTGATTGCTTGGTGCATTCAGCATGATTGCTCATCCATTCTACCATCTGATTGTCACAGCAACTCTACGCCATAAACAAGGAAAGTATCATTTTCACTATTTTACAAATGTGGAAACTGAGGTTCAGAGAACTGAAATCACTTTCCACTGTCATCCAATGAGTCGACAATGGAACCAGAAAATAGATCTTGGGTTCCCAACTCTAAGTCCCATGGTTTTTAATCATGCCATACTTGAGTTATCTCTAGATTCAGGGTGCTGGGCCATTTGTTAAATTCAACAATATGTACCGATAAGCCATTAAATTAGTATAAAGCTGGCACATGCTTTATATGAATAAATAAGTATAATTAAATGATATGCATACAATGAAAAGTTGGTTATACTAATTATCAGGGAACCACTAAAGAGTAGTAATTATCTACCAAGTTTCACTTTTTATTGCTATTTTTTGTGTTAGCACATTCTCAAAATTTCTTTTGAATTGATAATACGTGAGAGGTGCAGGGAGTAAGAAATATTGTCTCCACTGAAGGACTTCATGGCATGGTGCAAGAAAAGAAGATAAGCCAGTAGTCATAGCACAGATTAGTAGGGTGATGGGTTTTAGGCTTCAACAATTGTCAATTTTGACTGACCCTAAATTCTGTATTACTTTCATTATATCAAGTGAACAAGTGGAACTTGCTCAAAACATATGGGATACATTTTAGGACTATAACTGGTGGCTTTCTGTATAAGTAATTCTACTTGTTTTTAGGGGTCAGGCATGGCTAATTACACCTCTGAAATTTTCTTCAGGTCTTTCCATCTGAAGAAATGACCTTCTCTAGTTGGTTTTTAAAGGTCCATTCCCAGGTGGCTGTTGTGTCTAAGCATGGCCTTAGCATTGGCCCTGTCACCAAAATGGGCAGAGCCAAATGTCGGAGCAAGGCTCAAGGCTAGCTCTCCACAGGTCCAAGCTATCAGTTTATTCCTGGCCCTAAAAGAATCTGGGACACATTGCAAATCTAGTGGTATGAGTGTTTGTTTCTGGCTCACAGTCCCTGCAGGATCTCTGGTCACAATAGTTGATTCCCAAAGTAAAGGATAAGGCCACAATTCTTGAGGGGTTCCTCAGACACTGGAAATTTACTTGAATGACTTGTATGACATATTTAAAAAAAAAGGAAAAGAAAAAAAAAGAAAGAAAGAAAAGCTAACTTACCCTCCTAGAGGAAACCTGTGTTTTTGTCTAGAGAAACCAATAACAGCACTAAATGATACCATGAAAGAAAAGTGAGGGGAAACAATAATAAGGACATAGTGTGAATACTAACATACTGAATTAGGTGAATTTTAATGTTATACGTGCCTGGCCTAATGCCTGCATTGATGACATGAAGATTTTGGTCTTAGAGATGCTCTTAAGCAGATTGGAAAAGTGTTTATAAGATCTGTTGTTTTCCTTGGTGTCTTTATCACCGACCCCTAACCTTTGTACTGTACATGAGCAAAATTTTTAATCAGCTGGAAAACTCAAAACTTTCCTAGTCTACATCATGGAAAATCTCATAGAAGTGTTTTACATCTCCAAAGCATTTTACCTTTGTTTTCTGATATGTACTAATATATATGTACACATATACACACGTGTCTATATACATACATGTGTATATATGTATATGTATATATATGCATATACACCACCCCTCAATATACATTTATTAAACATTATATTCCCACCTCCTAGAAGAGGAAACCAAATCTCAGGGGCTAAGTACCTTAGATGTCTATACTGAGTACTGAGTATTTCTGACTCAAAAGCCAAAGTTTTCATTGGTTCCTTAATTTCAAAAGGTTAATATTACACTTTATACTAGATACAATAATTTCCCTGAGAAAACTTTACTTCACCTGGAGGCTGATATGAATGATATATTTCCCCAGTTGTATTATCCGATATGTTTAATGTGGTTACACCGGGTGGAGGTATAACCGGGTGGAGGTAGGATAAATGAAATGTAAATACCATGAAAACAGCATCCCATGCCTGATGGGAGGCGGGTGTAGTAAGTACATGTTGATAAGAAGTTTCCATGATTCCCTTCCCAGTAGCTCGTGCAGAATATTCTGACATTGGAGATTAATGATTTCCCCAGGAACAAAAATTAAATTAAAATAGTATTTTGCTTTGGCTCCACCTTTATTTTTAAATTTTGTGAGCAAAAGAATATTTTGAGAATCATTCCTATTATTTTGGAAAGATTGTGGCAACTGGGTACTTTTTTATTCTAATGTGAAAAATCACAGATACATAGAACATTATAGCTAGAAGTCTTTTATATATCAACTTTCTTTTGAGAAAGGCCATTATTCAGACTATAAAACTTTTTACTGTCCTACGATTTTTATCTCCAGAAAGCATTTATTGGCACACCCACAGTGCTCAGAATCCCAAACGAGGCAAGGGGACAAGAATGAAAGAAGAAAGAGGCTGAGTTCACAACTGACTGGAAAAATTAGAGATAAAACCACCTAGGGTATATGCACTTCATGACTCTGTGCAGGAAACTCCGAAACATCCCGGTGCAGCAGGAACCGGGCTTTTCCACTCAGCTTAGCCGCCCTGTGGACTCTCTGAGCAGGGAATGGGTTTGCTTCTTTTGTCCTCAGCCCAGCAGAATCAAGGACGCAGACCCAGGTACTGCAGCAAGTCTCCTTCTAACCCAGCTGGAGGACCCTCTACAGGTAGTTATTATTTGGCTTCACGAGGTTGACGTTTTTGCCATATTTTATTTTAATATTTTTTTTAACGTTTATTTATTATTGAGAGACAGCGAGAGACAGAGCATGAGCGGGGGAGGGGAAGAGAGAGAGGAAGACACAGAATCTGAAGCAGGCACCAGGCTCTGAGCTGTCAGCCCAGAGCCGGACACGGGGCTCGAACCCACGAACCGTGAGATCATGACCTGAGCCAAAGTCGGGCGCCCAACCGACTGAGTTACCCCGGCGCCCCCCCCCCTTTTTTTTAAATTTTTTTTAACATTTATTTATTATTGAGAGACAGAGAGAGACAGAGAAGTTTTTGCCATATTGATGTACATATTCCTAAGTGGTAAGAACCTGAAAATATCGAAGTCATCAATAACCCACAAGAAGTGTATTGTCCTCTATGAGCTTTTTGGAACACACAGTAGGAAATGTATTTTTCATTGTGATATGGAAATGTTTTTGCAACCACCTAAGTATATTTTGTATTATGAGCCAGTACACATGCAGACACATGCACACACACACGCCTAACACAAAAGTTCACAAAAATACACATTCTATGGGCACTGGACTCCAACATTTTCTTTGCTTGCTTATTTTATTTTAATTTATGTTTGTATTCTGTTGGAGATTATTTAATTTTTAAAAACTGCTTATTTTTGTGTGTGTGAGAGAAAGCATGAGCAAGGGAGGGGCAGAGAAAGAGGGAGAGAGAGAAAATCCCAGGCAGGCTCCACGCTGTCAGTACAGAGCCTGATGTGGACCTAGAACTCTCTAACTGTGAGATCACGTTTTGTGCTGAAATCAAGAGTCAGCTGCCTAACCGACTGAGTCACCCAGGTGTCCCTGGAGATCATTTTAAAGATTCTAGTTGCCACCAACTGAATTTATTTCATGACCCATTCATGCATCCAGATATATTGACAGAATAACTTTGTGGTAAACAAGTTGCAGAATTGGAAAAAGACTATAGCAGAAATAATCTTCAAGTGGAATCTACTTGATGTTTATAAGAAAACAAGCAAATTGATGTGAAGCTCAAGAACAGAGTTATTAATTGAAAAATTGGTCAGTTAGGTGTGGTCAGATCTAATTTATAGCTTGAATTATGTTTTCCCTGCCCCACATCCGCAATGTCTAGCACAATGTTTACTAAGAGTTTATAAGTAATGCATTGAATTTAGTTAAGATAATTAGTGTGGCTGTAGAAATGGTTAAAAGTTGAAGACTAGAAACTATAATGGAGAAAGGACCTGAACAACTTGGGTACTTCTTACGTTTGACTGTATAAGAGAAACAGAGTGCCAAGATTGTGTGAATTTTGTGAACTTCAGGTGGAGATTAAAGGCAAGATTTTGAAAGAAATCGTAAGTTTATCAGGAGATGTTTTAGGAATAAGTACATAGCTGTGTCTAGCGTTTGACAGAATTTTAGATTCTTCAGGAGAATGGACATTAGGGATCACTCAGGGTCCAAACTCCTTCCCAACACAAGATTTCTTTTGTAGTATCCTTATACTTTAGCATACTTATTGTAGTATATATCTTTTCACAAAACATTCCAGGAAAGGGAGAAGCTGTCGGTCTGTTGCTTATTATCTTGAATTACTGTAAGGTTCTTTTTTTCTCTCTAACTGAAATCTGCCTCCTGGTTACATCCACTCCTTCTCCTTGGTCTGCCTTCTACCATAGTATGAAAATTTCATTGCTTCATTTGTACACTAGCCTTGATCAACTCGTGACCATACACTTTCAGTATTTTTCAATGTCCCTGAAACGCAGGGTTAAAAATGTTAACAAGGCCAACAATGTTAAAAAGAAACTGAAGTTGAGAAGGGGAATGAAGCATTGAATAATCACAGAACTAGTCCCCAGTTCTTCGAAATGATATGGGCAGCATTTCATGTTCAACAGATAAAGATCTCCAGTGTTTTTAAAACTATGCATATTGTTGACTTCATAAACCATTATCAACAAGTAATATTTATTGTGAACTCTATAGGAAAATGGCATTGTGTTCACTGAAGGTAAAACATATTTCTAATGAGTTCTTTCCATGTGGGAACCTCCTCTTGCCAAATGAATAGAAAGCTGTTAAATACATTTGCATTAATATCATCAGTTGTCTAAAAGTTTAACAAAAAAGCTGAGCTCCTCTTTTAAAAGGGATGATCTCATGTTTGAAGAAAAATATTTCCCCATCAGATAAACACAGATTACTTAACTGTGTATTTTCCCTTAAACACAAGTCTGCAAGATGGAGTCATCTTTGACTCAAAATACTCACTTCAAAATTTTCTATACTATAATCCTTAGTAATAAAGCATTAGGCAGAAGTAGCAAAATGCAATTTAGGATATACTATTGGAAAATTCCCAAAATTTTTAGGTAAAAGATACTGGAAGTGTTCACTCTAATTCTCAGAGCTACACAATTTAATTACAGGCTGATGTATTTTTAAATTATACATAGTTTTTCTTTAGAATTCCAATATCATCTGACACAGGTGAAGCTTTGTTTTTTAATTTTTTTTATTTATTTTTGAGACAGAGAGAGACAGAGTGTGAGCAGGGGACGGGCGAAGAGAGAGGCAGACACAGAATCTAAAGCAGGCTCCAAGCTCTGAGCTGTCAGCACAGAGCCTGATGCGGGGATCTAACTCACGGAGTGTGAGATCATGACCTGAGCTAAAGCCGGACACTTAACCGACTGAGCCACCCAGGCGCCCCAGACATAGGTCAAGTTTTGAAAGCTTCAAACCTTAGTAATTTTCAAATAGCATTTGAAAGACTAATGGTGAGTAAGAAATCTACCAATATCACTAATCCTCATTATAATACAATTATAAAAATATATAAAATCAGCAATATACAACAAGAAAAACAAAGATATTGAGTTTGAGTTTCACAATTTTTTAACTCTCTAAATCTTTTGCAATGGTTTCTAATCAATAGTAAAGTACAGAAATTATATATATATATATTTATGCGTTTATATATATACATTTATATATATGTAAATATATACATTTATATATGTAAATATGTATATTTATATATGTTGAAAATATAATTGCTTTTTGGTTCTCTAGCCCTTAGAACACCTAACAATGGCGATCCTGAGCAGGTATATTAGAAGTGAGGAGTGTTGCACTGTGGCAAATGTGGTAGAAAATGAGTTTGTTCCTTTAGAAAGATTTAAAAGTATGATGAGGAACCCAGACAGCATGCACAAGAAAATGACTAGAGGCTGCGGAGGAAAGTAGAAACGATGTACATACAAATAATGCATACATGATGAAGGGCAACAAATAAATGTTTAGAATCAGGAAAAATATTCTTGAAGGAATTTTAGAGGGCCTATGTTTTCAGCAAAATAAAGGGCAGGAAGACTGTGTGTCTGTATGATTTTGCAGTGTTAGAAAGAAGGAGAAAATATGCAGAAGTAGTAGTGACTTCAACACAAATGGAGAAGAATTCAGATCGAAGAGTGGTAGCTGAGCAGCTGCACAAGAACTTTACAGAGGATGGTACCTTCCAGTCACATTGAATCATACGCAATTGTGGCCATTTAACCATCTTTATCCACCAATACAGCCATTTCAAATAGTTTATTGTAAGTTATCTCATCTGAATTATAAGAACTACTTGTATCAGGAAAGCAGACTCTTGGTTCCCAAGGCAAAACTACTGAAGGGCAATGTCTAGTGGTTAATCACAGAAATTTAGATCAAAGTTAGGCTCGTTAGGTGACTTTTTTATGTACTCTCCAGTTTAATAGCCATCATTTGTCCACCATTCATGGCTGAGGAACAGTCCTGGTGCTTCCCTTTGTACTCGATCCTATAGACTTGACCACGGTAGTCAACTGGGCTAGAGTAATTTCCCAACCACAGGTAGTCAAGCTGTGAGCTGGCTGGTAGCAATGATTTATCCTTGACTAAATCATAGGTAGTAAGCCTTGCCCAGACATGTAAAATGGCAATCAGGAGGACCAATTATTTTCTTTTTTTTCAGCAATATTAGCCAAAATATAGGGAAATAATCAATTAATGGTAGGTAAACATATAAACATAGTGGAGGGATGCATAAGTCAGACTTTCAGAGACTGTTAACGTAAGGATCAAGAGTCTACATCTGAGAAACACTTGTACATTTTTGGAATTACCAGAGCTGCCATCCAACTAAACTACATTTGGAGCCTCAGGACACTTGTCTCCCTAAACCTGGCAATATGGTGGACCTTCTTGTTATTTCATTGAATGTCCTTAAATTTCTTATCATGAAGTGACTGGAATGGGCTCTGTTAACTTCAACCAAAAGAGCAATCGTATGTCGGTGTGAGTTCCAGACCAGGAGGGTAAAGACAAGTGAGATGCTTTCATCTTAGAATTAGAAGGAAGAGGAACCAAGAACTGGCTATTTGAGTGTATAATTAGCACTAAGTAACTGAGTTTGATATACCTTGTGAGATAGAGTTAAATAATATTAACTTTCATCTCTTTCCTCCCCACTACCAATCTAAAACCTCAAGGATAATGTCTTGTTGCCCTGCTTGTTAAACTAAAATTAGTCTACACAGCCCCGAGTTTCCTTGAACTTGGGAGCAAAATCTCCAGTAATGAGATCACAATTTTGAGTGACATTCTTAGCCCATTGCCTTAAATGGTCAGATTCACTGGGATTAGGATTCCAGTTTTCCTTGGTAGCAAGTGAAAATGTTTAAGAACTAAGTACTATGCACAGTAGTAAACAGTGTCCTATTTTGGAGGACACATTGAGAACATATTAATGATTTTGGCTGAAAAAACGGTATTGAGGGGATACTGCAGTGGATAATATTGCAAGCATGCACACACAATATTTCTTGAGAGCTGAAACGTTTTACTTACTTTATTTCATGGCCTTTAAAGGCCATAATTTTCTGGCATGGCACCTCCAGTTATTTTTCATGAGTTAGTCCAGAATTCTACCATGTACGATAGTGTCTGGGCTTTCCTTGACGTTCCAAACTTCCGATACCTTTTATAAGAAACCTTAGCTGCTCAGCTTTTTGAATGGTACTATACTGTTGTTCGTGAATTTCAAAAGCTTCAGAGGGATAAAAATCCATAATCACTTAAAAATCTTGCAGAAATCAGGCTCGTCCCTATAGGTCCACTATTACCACCCTAGTCTAAATTGTATCTTTTGACAACTAGAAATGGTCTCTGCTTCCATTTTAGTTTACCACAAAACATTTTTTTCCATAAAGCAGCCAGAGTGAAATTTTAAAGCTGTAAACCTGATTTTGTCACACACACACACACACACACACACACACAAACACACACACACACACACACACACACACACACACACACACACCTCTCACACAATCTACTTAAATTCGTTCAATGGTTATTCACAGCTTTTAGAATGAAATATAATTTCTCTTTGTGAACCCTCTCTATCTTTATCTTATGCAACTCACCCACACTCACTGAGCTCTAGCTTTTTCTCAGCTCCGGAATTTTGCACTCGTTTGCTCTATACTTGTCCTAGTATAGACATAACTTGGCTCTTCCTGTGGCTGACTGTGGCTTCAGCCCAAAGACCTCCTCAGAAAGGTCTTCTCTGACCAATCCATAGAAAGTGGCTTTCCTTAGCTACTCTCTTTCTCATCATATTGTTTTCTTCCTAAGGCTCAACAAACTTTGTTCTCTTTCCTCAGGCCCAGCTGCTCAATGCATCTTTTTGGTGTGTGCGTTGATCTCTCCTCCAGTTATGTGGTGCTGGGTAGCAAGTCTGCTTTTACTCAGTGGATATAATTTGAGTCCCAGCAACTGCCTGCAGAAAGCTTTGCTTCCCCTGTTTTCTTTGGCGGTGGGGAGGGTGGCATCCCTGGCAGATTCCATGTACAAATGGACCTACAACGTGCTTCTGAGGAAGAAATTAGAAATCATTAAGGGCTGGATTTAAAAATATAAACCTACATGAGAAAGTCAGTGTCATATGTGCATCCTAATAGGCAATTGTATTCTTTAAATTGTATTCCCAAGTAAGAATTTATCTGGAGAAAATACAACAGACAAAATAAGATATCTGTGTAAAAGTTATATGAATATAGGGTTTGGTGTAAGGGGGTGCTGCTTAAAGAGCTATCCATAGTCATTAGTTCATTAAATTATGAGACGTCTACACAAGGAAATAAAATGCAATTCTTTAAATGTAGGGTGTGTGTGTGTGTGTGTGTGTGTGTATTCATATTGACATGCAAACTATCTTTGCAAACTATTGTTGAGGGGAAAAGTGGATAACAAAATAGCTCATATAGAAGGGAACTATTTAGGGGCGCCTGGGTGGCGCAGTCGGTTAAGGGTCCGACTTCAGCCAGGTCATGATCTCGCGGTCCGTGAGTTCGAGCCCCGCGTCGGGCTCTGGGCTGATGGCTCGGAGGCTGGAGCCTGTTTCCGATTCTGTGTCTCCCTCTCTCTCTGCCCCTCCCCCGTTCATGCTCTGTCTCTCTCTGTCCCAAAAATAAATAAACGTTGAAAAAAAATTTTTTAGAAGGGAACTATTTATTTAAATTACTTGCTTGCTGTATATTGATAAGGATGTTTTCCTATTGAACTACACATTGATATAGATATTCAACAGGATTATGTTTCTGGTTGGTTGTGCCCAGATTGTGGGATTTTTACTTTATTTTCTATATCATTCTCTATTGATTATTTTATAACTAGTGTATGCTTTTGTGGTAAAAAGGAAAAGTGAAACAAAACTGTAACAGAAAAAATACTGTGACAAACTGCATTGCAAGATGGGGAAATATTTAAGTAGGGGAAAGTAGGTAAGATTGCAGGCCTGTACAATCTTAACTAGGCTGACATAATAAGGATATAGACCTGAAGGTCTGGCATGACAGTAATCATCTTGCTGCGATTGTAGGATTAAGAGTAAACATCCATATACTGTTTAAAACTTTTACTAATGCTAGATCATTTCTATAATTACAAATATTTCAAAAAGATTGATCACGTAGCAGGGTTTGGCAATTCATACAAGTGCTGTGGGCTGGCAATTTGGACAAAAAAGGTTGGAATATTAAAATATGCTATTGTTATGGACATATATATATTTATATGCATTTCTATACACACACATATATGTGTTTATTACCATTAATTACCATGAAATATGTGCATCACCAGAACATAAAGTGCAGTAAAACCACAATATCTGAAGTCTGTAGAGAAGTAAAGTCAGTTCTGAATTCTACTCTCATATGTCTACACATAAGTAGAGTTTTATCTTGAGGACCACTTTATACTTTTAGACTGAAGAATTTCAGAAAGAATATACACTTCAAAGCTTCAGTTCATGCTCCATTGGCAGAAGCACTTCCTCTCCTACTTGGTTCACCACTTTGAACTATATTAGTAACTAATCTAGTCACCTTGCAGGATCTAATGCAGGGCATATATGCCACAGATAATTCTTGGTACTCCAAAAGAACTTTGATCTTGTACTCCCATTTTTAGTGACTAAAAGAACATTTGGGAGTGAATCTAGTGGAAATGTTTCTATACAGAACAACTCTCACAAAAATATCCTAGGTGGATATCATGTATGTCTTTTCCTTTGGCTTTAATGTTAGAGCAATTCCAATATTGTCCTTTGGTATACGTTCTATACCTACTAGTTCATCCATATTTTATACATCTCTGAAGAATATATACGCCACTTACATGTAACCGTTACTGTATAATATGTCAGGAACACTGAGGTTAGCATCAATAATTAAAAGTGATTTAAAAACAGAATGTAAGCATACAAACCTATTCAGTTTAATTTTTTTTTTTCTTTTGGAATTGAAACTCAGATCTCAGTCAATCACTTTATAAATCAGTGAGTATTTGCTTTTATTGCTTATAAGATGAATGAATAAAAATTTAAAGGGTTTGCAAAATGTCGGGCAAAGAGTAAAGCACCCATATTGTTTACATGGATCTTTTAAATAAGCTATTAACATTTTAAATAATAACTATTTTTTTCTCTTTCTCCATTATTCCTACATATTTGTCCCTTTGCTCCTTAGTTTAGATAGTATCGTAGTCTAGGAAGATGTTGAATAAACAATACTGTTCGGATAAGGTAGCCATTTTCCTTGCAAGCGGCATTAGAAAGAGAGAAAAATCGAACCAAACATTTCACTGAGCTTCTGCCCTATACTAAGTCTGGTGCTTGGCATTGAAGATATCAAGATAACAATACAAAGTCCTTCCCTCACGGCCTGCTAGGAAAAAACAAAAGCTGTACTTATGTGCAGACACACTACAATAGTGTGAAGCTTCTTGAACATGGGAAGCTATTGATATGTATGGTTAGCGGGATATAATATAACATAAAAAGTGCTCTAAATAGGGGTTTGTGTAATGTACGGCCTGAATATAGAAAAGGATACAATGAATTTGGGGGGTGACTGGGGGAGAATTGGTCATCAAAAAAAAGCTGCAAAGAAGAGAAACAATTTGAGCAGGACCTTGAATGATGAGTTAGAGCATTCCTGGAAGACACACAGCAAGGTGTGAAGGGAGGAACTGACTCTGCCACGTCATGGAATCTTCCATGTGATGGGATAAAAATGTCAACTATCTTACTAATTTTAATTCAGTATATTCTTATATTAGTGGATCGCTTCAGTGGTTTCATTAGCATATCATTTGGCATTTCTGTTCTTCTTCCTCTAAATTTTACAAATTTATTAGGGTTCTTTCTTTTCATGAATTTGGCACATTGAAGATAGAGGTGGCTGGCCACAGATGAAAAGGTATTGAAAAGTCATATACACTGGTGATGGTTACAGAGGTTGGTCAGTGCCTTGCTCTACATAATGGGTCTTTTCTTTTTCCCACTGGTAAAGTCAAGTGATTGGAGTCCAAAATGAAGAGAAAGGATTGTGATTAGTCAATACAACCGGTATGAAAATCTTCCTGAGAAAATTTCTCAGTTGCTTCTGCAGACTGCCTGTGATCTCGGTGGCATCAAACCATGCTATTATGCACCCTAACATGGTTTAGTTTCTTCTAAGTCTGGGGAGCGTGCAAATGTTGATACATTTGGGGAACATGTACCTAGATCATGAGATAATGCAAAATATCACACCATGAGAATACCGCACTAGAATAAAAATACAGGAAGAACAAATCCTGATATTGATATTAGTTTCACTCTTATGTGGATCCTGAGAAACTTAACAGAAACCCATGGGGGAGGGGAAGCAAAAAAAATAGGTTAGAGTGGAAGAGAGCCAAAGCATAAGAGACTCTTAAAAACTGAGAACAAACTGAGGGTTGATGGGGGTGGGAGGGAGGGGAGGGTGGGTGATGGGTATTGAGGAGGGCACCTTTTGGGATGAGCGCTGGGTGTTGTATGGAAACCAATTTGACAATAAACTTCATATATTGAAAAAAAAATAAAAATAAAACAACAAGACATTAAAAAAAAAAAAAGAGGGGCGCCTGGGTGGCTCAGTCGGTTAAGCGTCCGACTTCGGCTCAGGTCACGATCTTGCGGTTCGTGGGTTCGAGCCCCGCATCAGGCTCTGTGCTGACAGCTCAGAGCCTGGAGCCCGTTTCGGATTCTGTGTTTCCTTCTCTCTCTCTGACCCTCCCCCGTTCATGCTCTGTCTCTCTCTGTCTCAAAAATAAATAAACGTTAAAAAAAAACTTAAAAAAAAAAAAAAGAAAAAAAAAAGAATTACAAACTTATGTGATACAAAGAGAAGCAATCGTATTTAGTGAGGGAATTGTGTGTGTGTGTGTGTATATGCAGAGTAACTATAAATTCAACTTTAATCTAGGTTGGTGAGCTATAATTGGGTCAGGGGTATTTCACAGTCTTAATTTATAACTGTATGACAAATGAAAAAGTATGGTTTAGACACTTGTATTTGATCATTGCCAGGAGGGAGATATGGGAATGCCAGTTTTGTCTGCCTCAAACAACAGCAGGTCCAGAAGAAAAGCTAGAAATGTGACACTGTAGTTGATAGAAACTTGTGTCCCTTTTATAAATCAAATGTGCTGTGACTTTTTTTCTTCAAAACACTGTATGATCATTGATGTTGCCCCTGGAGTTCTTGGTAAAGCCCGAAGACTTATTAAAGTTTGTTCATTAAATAAAATCCAAGAATTATCCCTCAATGTTAAAGTATGGGAGAGGCTGAATCTATTTGATGTAGTGAGGGATTCCTGGAGCTCTTCAGAAATCTGTATAAGCTGCCATTGTTTGGAGAAGCTGAAAACACGGGCAGCTGTTGATATGTGTGTGTAGCAGGCGGAGCTGCTAATGGCTGAGGGAACCACTGAGATCACATTGGATCCAGGAGACCTTGTTGTTCAGTGATATCCACCTAACCATTGACCGCAGGGGGTTTCTTAAATAATTTTCACTGAAGGGAGAAAAACAATAATGTTTCATCAGGAAACCAGACTGAGATTCTAGCTCAGGAACCACGGGTGTAGACTGACAGCAAGAATGGAGTGTGGAGGGAGAAAAATCGGTCTTCCGATTCTGGGCTAGATACTATGGCTTGTGAAGAGAGACTTCGACTTGAAATTACTTAACTTCCAAGCATTCTCTGATTTGATTCTTTCCAAGTATTTGTGGGTTCATGGCTACTGTCTATTTAACACCGTCAGACCAAGTAAAAAAAATCTGCTGGCCTAGATATTAGCAGACTAATGTTATTCCAACTGAGCTAGGGTTATTATTAAACTTTCTCTTCAAGTGGTCATGTCTATGAGAGGACATAAAGAATTTTCTTGAAAATTATCCAGTGTTCCTCAAGTTGGCCAGATTTCTTTCCATGTATTGCGCAGAATGGGAAACCACGTTGTCTGCAAAAAAAAAAAAAAAAAAAAAAAAAGAGTGAAGACCGTGAAGTTTGGAATAATTTCTATTTCAGCGAGAGTTATGGTAGAAAGTGTATTTATAAGTGACAATGAGACCTTATCTGCCTACTAAATACTTACAAAATCTGCGTATTCTTTAAATAATCATGTTCCCACATGCTGATCAACAGAACTACTCTTTAAATAGGTCTGTTCTCAGAATGTTAATTTTGAAAAAAGAGATATACAAAAATGAAAATGATTATTTGTCTAAAGAATGGATCCATAACTGTTTAGAAAAATTAATTTTTGTGTTGTTTATAAGCATTCCTGTGGCCCAATTCTAGGTGGTTGTGGGTGACCATCTGTTAAGATTAAAGTCTGCTTAGACTTATTGTCATGAGAGAAGGAAAACTTTATCTTTGGCTCATTTAACACATATCTTCCCTTAATCAATAACAGAATATCTCAGCACTCTGACTTCTTACCAGAATATAGTCTCAAATTTGCTGCAGTGAGTACTACACAAGGAACATATGGTCTGTCTTCTCATCAAAATCAGAGTTGCACAACCTTTTTAAAGACTATGTTCCCATTTAATAAACACAAAAATCTCTTACTTTTCTGGAGAATCTCACAAGCTTGTCTATTTTCTGCAAATTCTTACCAATCTAGAAGCTGTTTTCCTTCTATAGATAGTGTATTATAACAAATGAGAATATTATTTCAATTTTATGAATATTAGATAATATTACAAGTTCATGTGTGCTTTACAATTCATGCTCACCCTCCTGAGATGCGGTGACTAACTATGTCACCAGTTGAGAACCATTCCTCCAGATGTCCCAAATACTTAAAAAAAATTTTTAACGTTTATTTATTTTTGAGACAGAGGGAGACAGAGCATGAACAGGGGAGGGTCAGAGAGACAGGGAGACACAGAATCTAAAACAGGCTCCAGGCTCTAAGTTGTCAGCACAGAGCCCAACGCGGGGCTCGAACTCACAGACCATGACCTGAGCTGAAGTCGGAGGCTTAACTGACTGAGCCACCCAGGCGCCCCCCAAGTACTTTAAATGTTACCTTTGGATCTAGCCAGACTATCATGGAGCTGCACAACTAGCTTGCATTCCTTTCTTACTTCTTCCTTAACCTGAAATGGAACTAAGGAATTTTCTATTTTGAATTTTTGCACTGACTTACATTGAGGGACTTGATAATTGAAAACTATACAAACTTGATATTATATATTTATTTTCTTATTTTATTTTGTTTAATTTATATCCAAATCAGTTAGCATATAGTGCAACAATGATTTCAGGAGTAGATTCCTTAGTGCCCCTTACCCATTTAGCCCATCCCCCCTCCCAGGACCCCTCCAGTAACCCTCAGTTTGTTCTCCATATTTGAGTTTCTTATGTTTTGTCTCCCTCCCTGTTTTTATATTATTCTTGTTTCCCTTCCCTTATGTTCATCTGTTTTGTCTCTTAAAGTCCTCATATGAGTGAAATCATGATATTTGTCTTTCTCTGACTAATTTCAGTCATAATACCCTCCAGTTCCATCCATGTAGTTGAAAATGGCAAGATTTCATTCTTTTTGATTGCTGAATAATACTGCATTGTGTATGTACACCACATCTTCTTTATCCATTCATCCGTCGATGGACATTTGGGCTCTTTCCATACTTCGGCTATTGTTGATAGTGCTGCTATAAACATTGGGATGCATATGTCCTTCGAAACAGCACACCTTTATCCCTTTGATAAATACCTAGTAGTGAAATTGCTGGGTTGTAGGGTAGTTCTATTTTTAATTTTTTGAGGAACCTCCATACTGTTTTCCAGAGTGTCTGCACCAGCTTGCATTCCCACCAACAATGCAAAAGAGATCCTCTTTCTCCACATCCTCGCCAACACCTGTTGTTGCCTGAGTTGTTAAGGTAAGCCATTCTGACTGGTGTCAGGTGGTATCTCATTGTGGTTTTGATTTGTATTTCCCTGATGGTGAGTGATGTGTAACATTTTGTCATGTGTCGGCTAGCAATCTGGATGTCTTCTTTGGAGAAGTGTCTATTCATGTCTTTTGCCCATTTCCTCACTGGATTATTTGGTTTTTAGGTGTTGAGTCTGATAAGTTCTTTATAGATTTTGGATACTAACCCTTTATCTGATATGTCGTTTGCAAATATCTTCTCCCATTCTGTCAGTTGTGCTTTAGTTTTGTTGATTGTTTCCTTCGCTGTGCAGAAGGTTTTTATTTTGATGAGGTCCCAGTAGTTCATTTTTGCTTTTGTTTCCCTTGCCTCTGGAGATGTGTTGAGTAAGAAGTTGCTGTGGCCAAGATCAAAGAGGGTTTTGCCTGCTTTCTCCTCGAGGATTTTGATGGCTTCCTGTCTTACATTGAGGTCTTTCATCCATTTTGAATTTATTTTTGTATATGGTGTAAGAAAGTGGTCCAGGTTCATTCTTCTGCATGTCGCTGTCCAGATTTCCCAGCATCACTTGCTGAAGAGACTGTCTTTATTCCATTGGATATTCTTTCCTGCTTTGTCAAAGATCAGTTGGCCATACATTTGTGGGTCCATTTCTGGGTTCTCTATTCTGTTCCATTGATCTGAGTGTCTGTTCTTGTGCCAGTACCACACTATCTTGATGATTACAGCTTTGTAGTATAGCTTGAAGTCCAGGATTGTGATGCTTCCTGCTTTGGTTTCCTTTTTCAAGAGTGCTTTGGCTATTCGGGGTCTTTTCTGGTTCCATACAAATTTTAGGATAATTTATTCTAGCTCTGTGAAGAATGCTGGTATTATTTTGATAGGATTGCATTGAATATGTAGATTGCTTTGGGTAGTATTGACATTTTAACAATATTTTTTCTTCCTATCCAGGAGCATGGAATCTTTTTTCCATTTTTTTGAGTGTGTCTTCTTCAATTTCTTTCATAAGCTTTCTATAGTTTTCAGTGTACAGATTTTTCAGCTCTTTGGTTAGATTTATTCCTAGGTATTTTATGTGTTTTGGTGCAATTGTAAATGGGATCAATTCTTTGATTTCTCTTTCTGTTGCTTCACTGTTGGTGAATAGGAATGCAACTCATTTCTGTGCATTGATTTTATATCCTGCAAATTTTCTGAATTCATGAATCATTTCTAGCAGTGTTTTGGTGGAATCTTTTGGGTTTTCCATATAGAGTGTCATGTCATATGCAAAGAGTGAAAGTTTGACCTCCTCCTGGCCAATTTGGATGCCTTTTATTTCTTTGTATTCTCTGATTGCAGAGGCTAAGACTTCCAACACAATGTTGAATAACAGTGGCCAGAGTGGACATCCCTGTCTTGTTCCTGACCTTAGGGGGAAAGCTCTCAGTTTTTCCCCATTGAGGATATTAGCATTGGCTCATTCATATATGGCTTTTATGATCTCGAGGTATGATCCTTCTATCCCTACTTTCTTGAGGGTTTTTATCAAGAAAGGATGCTGTATCGTGTCAAATGCTTTCTCTGCATCTATTGAGAGGATCAGGTGGTTCTTGTCCTTTCTTTCATTGATGTGATGAATCATGTTAATTATTTTGCAGATAGTGAATCATCCCTGAATTCCAGGTATAAATCCCACTTGGTTGTGGTGAATAATTTTTTAATGTATTTTTGGAGCCAGTTGGCTAATATCTTGTTGAGGATTTTTGAATCCTTTTTCATCAGGGAAATTGGTCTATAGTTCTGCTTTTTAGTAGGGTCTCTGTCTGTTTTTGGAATCATGGTAATGCTGGCCTCATAGAAGGAGTTTGGAAGTTTTCCTTCCATTTCTATTTTTGAACATATCTTGAACAGCTTCAAGAGAATAGGTGTTAACTCTTCCTTAAATGTTAGGTAGAATTCCCCTGGAAAGCCATCTGGCCCTGGACTCTTGTTTTTTTGCAGATTTTTGATTACTAACTCAATTTCTTTACTGGTTATGGGTCTGTTCAAATTTTCTCTTTCTTCCTGTTTCAGTTTTGGTGTTGTATATGTTTCTAGGAATTTGTCCATTTTTTCCAGATTGCCCATTTTATTGGCATATAATTGCTCATAATATTCTCTTATTATTGTTTTTATTTCTGCTGTGTTGGTTGTGATCTCTCCTCTTTCATTCTTGATTTTACTTATTTGGGTCCTTTCCTTTTTATTTTTGATCAAACTGGCTAGTGGTTTATCTATTTTGTTAATTCTTTCAAAGAACCAGCTTCTGGTTTCATTGATCTGTTCTACTGTTGTTTTTTTTTTTTGTTTGTTTGTTTGTTTGTTTTGGTTTCAATAGCATTAACTTCTGCTCTAATCTTGATTATTTCCTGTCTTCTGCTGGTTTTGAGTTTTATTTGCTGTTTTTTTTCCAGCTCTTTAAGGCGTAAGGTTAGGTTGTGTATCTGAGATCTTTCTTCCTTCTTTAGGAAGGCCTGGATTGCTATATACTTTCCTCTTATGACCACCTTTGCTGCATCCCGGAGGTTTTGAGTTGTGGTGTTATCATTTTCATTGACTTCCATATACTTTTTAATTTCCTCTTTTACTGCTTGGTTAGCCCATTCATTCTTTAGTATGATGTTCTTCAGTCTCCAAGTATTTGTTACCTTTCCAAATTTTTTCTTGTGGTTGATTTCAAGTTTCATAGCTTTGTGATCTGAAAATATGCATGGTATGATCTTAATTTTTTTGTACTTGCTGAGGGCTGATTAACGTCCCAGTATGTGGTTTATTCTGGAGAATGTTCCATGTGCACTGGAGAAGAATGTATATTGCACTGCTTTAGGATAAAATGTTCTGAATATATCCATTAAGTCCATGTGGTCCAGTGTGTCATTCAAAGCCATTGTTTCCTTATTGATTTTTTTATTAGATAATCTGTCCATTGCTGTGAGTGGGGTGTTGAAGTCTCCTGCTATTATAGTATTACTATCAATGAGTTTCTTTATGTTTGTGATTAATTGATTTATATATTTGGGTACTCTTACATTTGGTACATAAATGTTTACAATTGTTAGGTCTTCTTGGTGGATAGACCCCTTGATTATGATATAATGCCCTTCTTCATCTCTTGATACAATCTTTATTTTAAAGTCTATATTGTCTGATATAAGTATGGCTACTTTGGCTTTCTTTTGTTGACCATTAGCATGATAGATGGTTCTCCATCCCCTTATTTTCAATCTGAAGGTGTCTTTAGGTCAAAAGTGGGTCTCTTGTAAACAGCATATAGATGGATCTTTTCTTATCCATTCTGTTACCCTATGTCTTTTGTTTGGAGCATTGAGTCCATTGACATATAGAGTGAGTACTGAAAGATATGAATTTATTGCCATTATGTTGCTTGTAGAGTTGGAGTTTCTGGTGGTGTTCTCTGGTCCTTTCTAATCTTTGTTGCTTTTGGTATTTATTTATTTATTTATTTATTTATTTATTTATTTATTTTTCATCTTTTCTCCCCTCAGAGAGTCCCCCTTAAAATTTCTTGCAGGGATGGTTTAATGGTCACAAACTCCTTTAATTTTTGTTTGTCTGGGAAATTTTTTATCTCTCCTATTTTGAATGACAGCCTTGTTGGATAAAGAATTCTTGGCTGCATATTTTTCTGATTCAGCACTTTGAATATATCCTGCCACTCCTTTCTGGCTTGCCAAGTTTCTGTGGATAGGTCTGCTGCAAACCTGATCTGTCTTCCCTTGTC
The DNA here is from genome assembly GCF_028749965.1 of Puma concolor. Classification (NCBI taxonomy): domain Eukaryota; kingdom Metazoa; phylum Chordata; class Mammalia; order Carnivora; family Felidae; genus Puma; species Puma concolor. The sequence continues at coordinate 153,652,191 of NC_141674.1, read as the reverse complement.
GGTTAAGGACTTCTTTTCCCTTGCTGCTTTCATGATTCTCTCCTTGCCTGAGTATTTTGTGAATTTGACTATGATATGCCTTGTTGATGGTCGGTTTTTGTTGAATCTAATGGGAATCCTCTGTGCTTCCTGGATTTTGATGTCTGTGTCTTTCCCCAGATTAGGAAAGTTTTCTGCTATGATTTGCTTACATAATCCTTCTACCTCTATTTCTCTCTCTTCCTCTTCTGGGACCCCTATGATTCTGATGTTGTTCCTTTTTATGAGTCACTGATTTCTCTAATTCTTAAATCGTGCTCTTTTGCTTTAATCTCCCTCTGTTTTTCCTGCTTCATTATTCTCCATAGGTTTGTCCTCTATGTCGCTGATTCTCTGTTCTGCCTCATCCATCCTTGCTGCTGCAGCATCCATTAGAGATTGCAGCTCAGTTATAGCATTTTTTATTTCATCCTGACTAGCTTTTACTTCTTTCATCTCCGCATAAAGGGATTCTAATCTATTTCATCTCCAGCTAGTATTCTTATTATTGTGATTCTAAATTCTGGTTCAGACATCTTGCTTGTATCTGTTGGTTAATCCCTGGCAGTCGTTTCTTCATGCTCTTTCTTTTGGGGTGAATTCCTTCATTTTGTCATTTTGAAGGGAGAAAAAGAGTTAATGAGGTATAAAAAATTAAAATTAATAAAATTAAAATTAAAAAATATTAAAATTAAAAAATTAAAAACAAACACAAGCACACAAAATCGAGTAAGTGATGCTAGATCCTAGGTGTGTTTTGGTCTGGGTATTGGATGTGGCTTGATAGATTAGAGAAAGGGGGTGAAAAAAACAAAAGGGAATCGTTTGAAAATTTGAAAAAATGAATACACTGAAGTAGACTGAAATGAATTGATGGAAATAAAATAGAATTTGAAAATATTTACACAAAAGTAAAAAATATGGTAGGAAAAATTAAAGAAAAAATATTTTTAATAAAAATTGAAAATAAAAATGAATTTTTTCTCTTTCTGTATTCAAGAAAAAGAAAAGAAATGAAAAAGAGAAAAAAAAAGGAAGAAAGAAAATTGAATAGATGGACCAGCTAACTGACTGAAATACGACTGAAATTACTTTGTTTTCCCCTAGAAGTCAAAATATGAAGTGATTTATAGTCCATTAACTAAGCAGACGGTGAGATTTGTGTTCTTGAAGAGCAAGGTTGGCCCAGTTGGGCGGGGCTTAGTGTAACGGCTCCATTCTCCACTAAATGGCATTGCTAGCCTACTGAGGTGGATTGTTGTGGTGCTTGTAGGTGTTTACGTGCATGCACGGGAGTGGTGAAAATGGTGTCACCCAGCTACCCAGTCTCTGGTATCAGAACTCTTTTCTCCCTGTTCAGCAATCATGCACCCCATCCTTTGTCTTCAGCCTCCATCCAATCCCCACTTCCATACTGTCCATGACCAAGCCCCAGGCAGCACCTTCCTCCTGAGTTTTGTCTCAGATGCAGCTGCCTTCCCCAGCCACCCACTTCTGAGGGACTGCGGCTTTGACCCACTCCGCTCCTCTGTGGAGGGTCTCACCAAACAATGGCCAGGTTCTGGCCTCACCCAGGAACACTGGCAGGACCATACTGCTGTCAATGCCCAGAGACTGTGGCCAGGTGCCAGCCTGCCCCAGAAAAAGTTCACGAGACAGTGTAGCAGCAGCACCTCAGGGATTATGGAAAATCGCAACACACATCTGACACTAGGCTTCACTCCCAAAGACCTTGTTCTAGCACCAGCGAAGGTGGCTGTTCTCTGGGGTCTGCTGGGCCCCAGTGGCTTCACAGCCTCTACCAAATGTCCTTCCAGCAGTGGAACTGCTTCTCCCCTGTGTGGCCCAAGAAACTTCTGGACACCACTCTGCTCCTAGGGATTCGCCCTTACCACCAGACACCGCCAGTTATCGAGCTGTGGAGTTTCAGACTCTGTGCTCCCCCTGTTTACAGTCTTAATGGAATTTAAACCCTCTCCTTTCTCCTTTATCCCTTTTTAGTTCAGTCCCTCCAGCTGTTTCCACTTTTCCACTTTCACTCCAGCTGCTTTTGGAGGTGGTGTGCTCCCCTCCCCCCATTTCTGTCCTCTCTCTGCATGCAAAAGGGGCTCCCTGCCCTCCATGGCTTCTCTCTCCCCAAGTTCACCTCTCTACTCTGTGTACCTGCTGAATTCTGTGGTTCAGGTTGTGCAGATTGTTGTGTTAATCCTCATATCAGTTTTCTAGGTGTCCAGGTTGGTTTAGTGTTCGTCTGACTGTATTTCATGGACAAGAGACACACAAAAATCTTCCATGCTGTTCTGCCATCTTGGCTTGTCCCCCAATATTACATTTTTATAGGATCTTGTTGAGAATAGAATCCACTACATCTTCAATATCCTTTACATGAATACATGAATATGTGTAGGTGGTGGGTAGGGTAAAGGGGAGTGGAGATTTTGTTTTTCCTAAGGGAAAGTTGTATTTTCTTTGTCTACACATGCATCTTATAATTGTTGTTTTTCTGTTTTCTTTGGTCACTGGGATTATTAGTCCAAACATAAGCTCACTCCTTTTAGTTGTCCAAAATTTTATCATGTATATTTTATGCAACATGCCCTCTAGATGGGCATTAGTTTTGGAGTCATCCAGCCAGGGATTGGAATCCCAGCTCTTGGGATTTACTAGCCCCATAAACCTAGCCAAGTAATTGAAAATCTCTAACTTTTCATTTCTTCATCTGAAAATAAGAAACTAAAAAATACATTCCTCATAGGAATGTGAGGATTAAATAGGAGATTAAATAGGAGAATTTATAATGTCTGACACCATTGGTGGCTTATGAAACACTTGCCATTAGGAAAATTATGATTTGAATGGTTCCCTTTTCCCTTGATAATTTTATTTTTGTGTGTTTTTGTTTGTTTTGTGTCTTGCTTTGTTTTTCACATTGGCCTTTTAGTGTTTCTTCAGAGAACCTTAAATACCTTTTAGGACAAAGTTGAACATAAATAAGGATCATATTGTGGCTGTGGGCTTTTTCAGAGTGGCTGAAGGAGACAAGCTGGGAGTATTAGGAGAGTAGAAATTCCAATGATGGTAAGTAAGCTGGTTTTGAAGGGACAGATCACATCCAATTTTGCAAGGTAAGTGAATATTAAAAAAAAATCTTAGTATCCTTAATTTGTTCTCTTTAATTTCTCCTTTCATTTTTTTCTTGTTACTTTGCCCTGCCCACCCCCAACAATATAAGAGTAGAATCTCCTTGCCAGAGTGTTAGAAGCTATTAAAGCTATCGAGTGGGCTATTAGGTGGGATAGGTTTGAGGCTGAGAGCACCATCCTTAAGGGAGCTAACGTTTGAGAACAGGAAAAGAGCTGCCAGCCCCCACCCCCATCCCACATGCCATCCATGAAGGCCTGATGATCCATGAGTATTCAGAGCAACCTCTGAAGGGTTAATCTTCTCCAGCTACAGCTAAAGTGTCCTCCATGAACATTAAATCTAAGAAGTAAGTCTTAATACTGAAACTAATATCATAGGTAGGCCTCAAGGTTGAAATAGGATTTTAGCACATCTTAATTGGAATAGTTCATTTCTTAAAGCTTTATGAATGGGCAGGGCCAATTGTACATTTGTTTTTCTTCTAATAACAATATTGACTAAGATCTTATGAGTCACATTGTAGTAAATCTGAATAGTAACAATGTAGGCATGGAATTTAGACAGATGGGTTTTTTTAAGTTTATTTATTTATTTTAAGAGAGAGAGGAGGCTAGAGGAGGGGCAGAAAGAAAGGGAGAGAGAAAACCCCAAGCAGGCTCTGCACTGTCAGCATGAAGCCTGATGTGGGGCTCGAACCCATGAACTATGAGATCATGACCTGGGCTGAAATCAAGAGTCAGAGGCTTAACCAACTGAGCCACCCAGGTGCCCCTAGACAGATTGTCTTATATTCATCTATCCTGGAGGTGAATGAAGTTGTATTTAGAGCCATTATGTAATTTAGGTAAATGTTTTCACAATATAGCTTAAGTGAGAATAAATAAAATGGAAGGTAATAACCACCAGAGGAGATCACAGGCAATAGAAACACTTTTTTTTTTTTATTCTTGAAGTGATGGTCTTTGATAGAGATGGCTTTGTTCCTATATGCTGACAAAGCCATTTTTTAATTAATTAATTAATTAATTAATTTTTTTTATGACTCTCAAATTTGTCTCTCTAATCCAGACTTTTGCCCTGGACTCAAGACTCTTAAATCCAACTACCTATTCAATGTCTTTCATGTCTAATAGACATCTCAGATCAACATGCTGAAATGGAATTTCTGTTCTCTTTCATCCTCAGACCTGTTCCTTCTGCCTTTTCAAGCTTGATTGACCTCAGCTCTACTCTTCCAGTTTCTCAGGCCAAAAGCCTTACAGTCTTCCATGACTCTTTCCTTTACTCCATACATCCAATTTGTTTAGAAATTCTACTAATCTTTTATTCAAAATATTTTCATAATCAGATCACTTCTCATCACTTCCTCTGCCAAACCTGGTCAAAGGCAGTATTATTTTAGGTCTGTACAAACACGATAGCTTCTTTTTTTTTCATTTAATTTTTTTTTAACGTTTATTCATTTTAGAGACAGAGAGACACAGAGCATGAATGGGGGAAGGTCAGAGAGAGAGGGAGACACAGAATCTGAAACAGGCTCCAGGCTCTGAGCTGTCTGCACAGAGCCGGATGCGGGGCTTGAACTCACAGACCGCGACATCATGACCTGAGCTGAAGTCGGACGCCCAACCAACTGACCACCCAGGCGCCCCTTTTTTCATTTATTTTTTTCAAATTCCAGTGTAATTAGTACACAGTGTTATATTAGTTTCAGGTGTACAATATAGTGTCTCAACAATTCTATACACTACTCAGTGCTCACCATGACAAGTGTTCTCTTAATCCCCTTCACCTATTTCATGATCCCTCCATCCACCTCCACTCTGGTAACCGTTTTCTCTCTATAGTTAAGAGTCAGGGCGCCTGGATGGCTCAGCTGGTTAAGTGTCCCACTCTTGATTTTGGCTCAGGTCACGATCTCACCCTATGCGAGGTTAAGCCCTGCATTGGGCTCTGCACTGATAGCTTGGAGCTAACTTGTCTCTCTTGCCCCTTGTCTACCTCACTCTTTGCCCCTCTCCCACTTGCACGTATATGCTCTCTTTCAAATATAAATAAATAAGAACGTTAAAAAAGAGTCTGTTTTCTTGCTTGTCTTTTTCTGTTGTTGTTCATTTATTTTGTTTCTCAATTCCACCTATGAGTGAAATCATATGGTATTTGTTTTTCGTTGACCTATTTTACTTAGCATTATATCCTCTAAGTTTATCCGTGTTGTTGCACATGGCAAGACCTCATTCTTTTTTTTGGCTGAGTAATATTCCATTGTGTATATATATATAATATATATATATATATATATTATATATATATATGGATGGACATTGGGTTGCTTTATAAGAGCTTGTTTAACAAACCCTTCTGCTTCTATTCTTGCCACCAACAGTTTATTCTCAACAAAGCAGCTGATCAATACTGATAAAATATGTCAGACCATGTCTTTCCTCCACTCACAACTCATGTTTGGTTCCCCGTGCATTCCAAGTGAAAGTCTAAGTCATTACAGTGCCTCATAGGACTTCAAGCTCTGGCTGTCTTTTGCCTCTTTACCCACACGGACTGTCGCTTTCCCTTTTGTCCTTCTGCTTGGATCATACTGGCCTTTATGCTTTCCTTGACCATGACAGAAAAGTCCTTACTTAGGGCCTTTGCTGTATATGTCTATCTCTAGCCTGGAATTCTTTCTGTGAGTGTTTGTGAGGCTTTCTTACATGCTTCAAGCTTTACTCAGTATCTCTTTTTAAATGCTGCCTCCCCTAACTGCTTAATACTGCAGCCTTTCTTTTCCCAATATTCCCATTCCCACCTTACCCTACTCTACCTTCTCTTTTTTTTCTTTTTAGCACCTATCACCATTTAACAAACTATGTAGGTGACTTATATACCATGCTTATTATTTATTGTTTATCTCGCTCAAATAAATATAAGTCTCTGGGGACTATGTTGGACATTTACTATTCCTTCACCTATTGACTGCAAACTTGCATTTAGCTACCATAAACAGCTTTACCTGTTTAAAGGATTATTTTCCTAAAATAGATTGCCAGATTTAAGATTACTAGGAACAGGACGCTTTGAAGACTCTTGATAAATATTAGCAAATTGCTTGCCAAATGTATTGTGCCAGTTTATTTTCTCACAAACAATATACTAGTATTTACTTCATTACATCCTCATTAATATTGTGTTGACAACTTAATTGCCAAAAATTCTGTATGCTAGGTATTTAACTTCAATTTCTGTCACATTGAAAATGGCTCCTTTTTGACTTTTAAAAGTTGCCTGTATTCCTTTCACCTTTACAAATTCCCTGTACTTGTCCTTCGTCCAGTTACCTTTTAGTGTTTTATGTCTTTTTCTTCTTGTCAATCTGTCAATTTTTGGCTTTGTATATCTTAAAACTGATATTCATTTCGTTTGGGTAACAGTATCACAGCTATAATACATAAGTATACTATACGTATGATGTCATAGGTATAATGTACATATATTATCATTAAAAACTGAGTCTTTAAGGATGTAAACTTTCAGTGGCTTTTATTCATAAGTGCTACAGAGAGAAGGGGGTTTCCATGGAAAATTTAAATGTTTATAATTTTTTTTTCCAGTTCACAGGAGCTTAATGCATATGTCCAAGTGAAATCTCACCGAAAGGGTTTTAAGTATATGTAGTAAAAGTTACTCTTGAACAATGTCCAATGTCCCTACAATAATGTGGCAAAAGTGCAAAGCAGGTAGAACAGAGAAATAAACAAGGGTTTGGTGCATAGATGAGCATGACTTAGAAATGCACTTCCATTGATAATCTGTCAGCATCAATTGTACTTTTAAATTTTCCTCTTCTTAGAATTTATTCTCTGGTACCAATTTCTAGCCAAGGAGAATGACATTGATTGTAGATAATTGACACTGAACTTTTGGGGCGATTTTAAAGGTGACTTTAAATCTCTTCATATTTTGCTTGTTGGTATTTTAAAGATCTAATGATAATGATCTTACATTTACAGCCAGGGCAAGCTAAAAAAAAAAATCTCCCATTACTGCAGAGACCCTGTCAGAGACAATTCGTTCTATTGGATTTTTTTTTGTATCTTTAGTTAAGAATGCCATATGGTTTCTTTTTCTTTATTACATTACGTGTTCTAAAACCTTTACCGCAAAAATGAATTTATACTGATACTATGCAGAAGGATCATGTTCTCACCAGAGATGCTGCCATCTCCAGAGTTAAATGTGGCCTGTAGTTAGCTGTGTGCAGAAACATCACAAAACAGTGTGAGGTGAGAATGAAGGGTCTCTTTGGACCCAAAGAGAATTTAAGTAGGCAGAATGTAATTACCCAAGTTGGACTGAAGCCAGAATGACGGGGTTAACATCCTTACTAACATCCATCCTAATTGAAGAAAATTGAAACTAACAACAGCTACTTTCCCAAAATGTGAGTCATACACCTTTTCCTAGTGTCTTTCATTTTCTCTTTATTGATGGGGTCTCCCAGGCAAGGACTGGGTTTTATCTAAGTCAACTGTGTATTGCCAGCAGAACTGCTGTTGTTCTTTAAAGATATGGAAATACAATCTAGTCATTACTCAAAAGATTTATGAAATGTGAGAAGACGTATAATTTCTCTTTTGGTGTCTAGGTTAAGAAACAAAACAAAACAAGAAACGCTAGGCACATGGCACGGAGCCCAGGTCTGTAGAGTTTGAGATTATTTGTTTTGCTCTGAAGTAAACGCAAATAAAATGATACTCACTGGGCTGAAATTATGGAAATGTTAAAATATAGGATTCTAAATAAGCCCACCTTTAACAAGTATCTCATACCTCATATAAAAGATGGTAATATCCCTTTGAGTGTAGTTTGATTCATTTGTTTGTGTTTCTGTCCTCCTACACTAAAATGTGAACTCTTGAAGGTAGGTTGGACTATGTCTTGTTTTTGTTTCTGTATTTTTAAAAATCTGAATGACATCATCTCATAGTACATGCTCCTGGCACAAAATAGATGTTCAATGCAAATTACTGAATGCTTCTTATTTACTTTATTTACATGCACTATAACAGCTAAGTAACCAGTTTACATAAAAGGAAGAATGTGCAACTTCTCTCCTTTTTGCAATGTAGCTTTTCTTGGATTCATTAATCCCTACTTTCTCCTTTTGTTAGAATATTCCCAATTCATACTCCTCCAATGTTCAAACATTTTTTAAAAATTTTTCTTCTACTGGAAACAATCACCATCCTATAATTAAATACACTTAATTAACAATGGGAGTTTCTAATTCTTACTCTCTTGGAAATTGTTTTTCATTTTAATCCCAGTTAAAAATATTGAATGCAAGAAAGACCTTGCTAATGCAGCGGCATATTAATTTACAGCCTAAATTCGCTTTCAGATATTTGTTCTCCAAATGACTCTGTAGCCAAACATCAGGGAGCTGCCCTATCATTGTGGCTGGGTATCCAAGCAGGGCAACACAAAGAATCTTTGAAAGTAAACATCAGGGGAACAGATATCAGCTCCCACGCTTTTTCTTTTATGTGAATATTACCTTTCCCATGATGCTTGGCAGTTTTGAAACTCTGCTGTAATACGGTTTGTAGCCCACAGCAGAAAGAGACAGAGATGTAAGTGTGATATGGTGTACAGGCCAAAGACAAAAAGAACGTGCGAAAATTGAAGTGACGAGGTTATATGGATCAGTTACTTATTTGAGATTTTTGAACTAAGTGGTTACACTGTAATAAGAGTTGAACAATTTGGCTTGACTAAAGGAGTCTTTAAATTTTTAACTTTTTTCAGGTCAAGTTTTCTGGTTTTTGTCTTTTTTCATAGTTCCAAACTTTTGAGAATGTATTTGATGCTCTACATTTCATGAAGCTGTGCATGTACGGCCTGGGATTAGGACAAGCGTCAGTCAGAAACACCGCACTACTACAAAAGTGCTGTTCTTGCGGAGTTTCCAACCCAATTTAAACCTATTTATTCCTGATATCTTATAAGAAATATTTATTCTCATGGGATTTACAGGCCAATTTTCTGACCGAACAGGTTCAGATAATTTTTAAAAGCTTATGACAAGCAACTTTAAAGTTGTGCCCAAATCTCTGATTTTAGACTTCTTTCCAAACTACAGCAGAGTATTCTAGCAAATGCTCCTTAATCTTTGGTTAACCAGCATTTGATTATCTTTATGTAGATGGTTAATGACACCCAGAGGGCTTTTGAGCTACCTTTCCCAACTAGTAGATGGTATGGGCTCAAAGAATTACTAGTTTTATTTTACTTTTATTATTAGTTTTATTTTATGTTTATTACTAGTTTAAGCATAACCAGGGGGTATATTTGCTATAAAAGTCACACAGTGCCTTCCAATGGCAAATGCAAATGGCATTCATAGTATTGGCAAATAATTCACTTCTACACTCCCCTAGGGAGAAAGTCAGGTGACCTGTGTGTGTCTTCTAGTCAGGTGCTTCTACCTTACAGCTTGAGTCTGGAGGGCATGAGACAAAGGTATTAAGTCCTTTTGAGATTATTTTTATAGAAAAACTGTTGTGGTTGAGGATTTAGCAGTATGATCACCCTGGGGTTCTTAGGTGTCCTTAGGTGACATCTTAAATAGAGCGAGAGGGGATTTTGCTGTGTCTTTCCTCCTTTGCATTCTTGCCAGGCCTTGTGTTCTAGATTGTTATTTATGCTAACTCGTACCCTTCCACTAAATTTCTTTTCCATTTAAGTTAACCAGGGAAAGATTCTGTTGTTTGCAACTAAAAAGCCTAACCAATAGTAAAGAAATATGATGTCGTGGTGCCATGTTTACTTTACATTTGAGATGGGCATTTTAAAACTATAGACATCAATCTAGATTGTCTATGATAATTTCCCAATAAGTATTAAGACTTCAACTAAGTGAAATTAAAATAAAAGAAAGCTTGGGGCACCTGGGTGGCTGAGTCAGTTGAACATCTGGCTCTTGATTTCAGCTCAGGTCATGATCTCACAGTTCATGAGATTGAGCCCTGCATTGGGCTCCTCATGGACAGCATGGATCTTGCTTGAGATTCTCTCTCTCTCTCTCTCTCTCTCTGCCTCTCCTCTGCTGGTGCTCTGTCTCTCAAAAAAATAAATAAACATTAAAAAAATAAAATAAAGCTCAATAGCATATTTTTATCTACATCCATCTTTATGAAGAGTAATTGAACAACAGTGTCTAGAAATTAAAAAAAAAAAAAAAACACTTTTAGGGCACCTCAGTGGCTCAGTCAGTTAAGCGTCCAAACTCTTGATTTCAGCTCAGGTCATGTTCTCACAGAGTTGGGCTCTCTGTTGGCAGCACGGAGCCTACTTGGGATTCTCTCTCTCCTTCTATCTATGCCCCACCCCTGCTCTCTCTCTCTTTCTCTCTCTCTGTCTTTCAAAATAAATCAATAAACATTTTTTAAAGACACTTTTGAATTCTGTTTTGGTTCTGGCTGTAAGGAGTTTGGAAGTACTCACTCTGTCATAATGACAGTGGAAAAACAAAAAAAAACCTCTTAAAACCAACAACTCTTTTTAGATCCATCAGAAAACAACTTCCCCTAAAATTTGGAGAAACAAATGAGTACAAAGAGTCACAACCTACCCACTAGAAGAAACTGCTATGGGAAACAGTGCTGGGTAAGCAAAGCTGTACTGCCTTTGGGGAAGAGCCAGAGACTTAGTAAGTTTGAGAGTTAAAAACCCAAGGGGGCCCAGTTCTAGAAGAGGTCCCAATATTTTTGCAAGTTTTAGCAGCATAAACTTGACCAGTTTCTCACACTGAATTTTGAAGAGAAATTCTCTAGTCTTCCAGCAGGAGGAGAGGAAAAGGGACCATACTGAAATATATTCTGTTCTTAGCAAAGCCTGCCTTCAAATTTCTCTTGAAACTTTTCACCAGAGCCTAAACTCTTGTGATTTTATCAAAGCCTAACGGACTTAGGGGGAGAGAGATACCCAACCTCAAGTGTCTCTAGCCATCTATGTGAAAGAAGTAAATATCCAATTTCAACTCTCTCTAGCCTTCCACATGGGAGGAAAAAAAATACCCAACTCAGCCCACTCTAGCCATCCTATCCCACCTAAGGTGATAAAAAACTGGGAAGCACTGTGGCGCCTGGGTGGCTCAGTCGGTTGAGCATCTGACTTCGGCCCAGGTCATGATCTCACAGTTTGTGAGTTCGTGCCCCACGTTGGGCTCTGTGCTGACAGCTCAGAGCCTGGAGCCTTCTTCAGATTCTGTGTCTCCCTCTCTCTCTGCCCCATCCCCACTCATGCTCTGTCTCTCTCTGTCTTAAAAATAAATAAAACATTAAGAAAAAACTGGGAAGCACTTACAAAGTTTACATTCAAGAGGTACAGGATCACACACACACACACACACACACAACGGAGACTTAATTATAAAATTGCAGAATGTTTCCCCTGCATTAAACACCTCACCACATTTCTAAAAGCCCAATCACCTCAGTATCTTTCACTCAATACATCATGTGCAGCCATTAGTAAAAACTGCAAGACATAATAAAGGGCAAAAGACACAGTTTGAAGAGACAGAACAAGAATCAGAATCAGACTCAGATATAGCAGGGATGTTGGAATTGTCAAACTGGGAATTTAAGACAACTATGATTAATATGCTACGGGCTCTATTGGATAAAGCAGACACATGCAAGAACAGATGGGCAATGTGAGCAGATAGATGAATATTCTAGGAAAGAATCAAAAGGAAATGCTAGAGATTAAAAACACTGTAATAGAAGTGAAGAATGCCTTTGATAGACTCATTAGTAGACTGGACACATGAGGAAAGAATCTCTGAGCTGGAGGACGCATCAATGCAAACTTCCAAAATGAAAAACCAAAGGGAAGAAAAACTGGAAAAACAGAACAGAATATCAATATCAAGGTCTGTGAGATAATTACCAAAGATGAAACATACATGTAAAAGGAATACCAGAAGCAGAAGAAAGGGAGAAAGGAACTGAAGCAACATATGAAGCAATAGTGAGTAATAATTTCCCCCAATCAATGTGAGACACAAAACCACAGATCCAGGAATCTCAGAGAACACCAAGCAGGATAGATGAAAAAGAAACAAAAAGAAAAAAAGACAATCCTACATATAGGCATATAATGTTCAACCTTCAGAAAAATCACAGACAAAATCTTAAAAGAAGCCAGAAGGGTGCCAGGGTGGCTCAGTTAGATAAGCATCTGACTCTTGATTTGGGCTCAGGTCATGATGTCAGGGTTGTGAGATCAAGCCCCACATCAACCTCCATGCTGGGTGTGGAGCCTGCATGAGATTGTCTCTCTCTCTCTTCTGTCCCTCTCTCTCACTTGTGCTCTCTTTCTCTAAAAAGAAAGAAAGAAAAGAAGGAAAGAAAGAAAAAAAGAAAGAGAAAGAAACGAAAGAAGACAGAGATAAGAATTATACATCTGACTTTTCCTCAGAAGCCATGCAAGCAAGAAGAGAATGAAGTCAAATGGTTAAGATGTTAAGGGAGGAAAAAAAAAAAAACCACAACTTGGAATTCTGTACCTTTTGAAATTATTCCTCAAACATAAAAGAATAAAATAAAATAAAGTCTTCCCCGGACAAACAAAAATTGGGGGAATTTTTTGTAGTAGACCTGCTTTACAAGAAATATTAAAAAGAAGTTCTTCAGAGAGAAGGAAAATGATATAGGTCAGAAACTTGGATCTATGTAAAAAAAGGAAGAGCATCAAAGAGAAAAAGTGAAAGTAAAATAAAAACTTATTTTTCTGGTTCTCAATTGACCTAAGATATTTTTTTTCAAAATGATAACGCAATAATATATCAATTTAGTAAACACATGCATGCACACACTTATGTATGCTTGTGTATAGGTAAAATGAATGGCAGTGATAATACAAGAGACAGTATAGGAATTAGGTTTTTTTTTATTGTAAAATACATGGTTTGTGAAGTGGTATAGTGTTGTTTGAAAGTGAACTTGGGTTAGTTGTGAGGTATATTGCAAAGTCTAGGGCAATCACTAAAAAAAGAAAACGTAAGTGTATAAGCAATATGCTAAGAAAGGAAAGAAAATTCAATCATATAAGATGGTCAGTTAAAACCAAAAAAGGCAAAAAGAGAGAGAGAGAGAGGACAGAAAACAAAAATAAAAATGAAGAGCAAGGGCAATGATTAGAAAACAGTGACAAACATGGTAGACATTAATCCAACAATATCAATAATCACTTTATTTTTTAATGTTTATTTATTTATTTTTTGGGGGGAGGGGAAGAGACTGGGATAAAGAGAGAATCCCAAGCAGTCTCTGTCAGCACAGAGCCCAACGTGGGGCTGTATGCATCCCTATGTTTATTGCAGCTTTATTTACAATAGCAAGACATGGAAAGAACCCAAGTGTCTATTGATTGGTGAATGCTTAAAGAGGTTGTGGTATATATATTCAATGGAATATTACTCAGTTATAAAAAGAATGAGATCTTGACATTTGCAACAGCATGGATGGGTTTAGAGGGTATAATGCTAAGTGAAATAAGTCAGACAAAGAAAGACAAATACCATATGATTTCACTCAGCTGTGTAATTTAAGAAACAAAAAAGAAAAAAGAAAAAAAAAAAACGATAGACCAAAAAAAAAAAAAAAAAAAAACTTCCTACAAAAACCCAGACTCTTGAATATTAAGAACAAACTGATGGCTGCCAAAGGTGAGGTGGGTGGGGGAATGAGTGACATAGAGGGGATTAAGTGTACATTCATTGTGATGAGCATTGAGTAATGTTTAGAATTGTTGAATCAGTATATTGTGCACCTGAAACTAATGTAACACTGTATGTTATACTTCAACAAAAATAATGCATTTGATTAAATTATTAAATTATTATAATAATTCAGCTTTATTTTCCTCATTCTATTTCTTGCATCCAAACTTTAAGATTCCAGACTTCCATCACTTCATTTCTGGATCATCAAAGTAGTCTCCTAAATTTTTTTCCCCATTTTCACACTAAATAATTCTAAACCATCCTACTGATTGATATCACACTCTTATTCTTTGAAACATCAATCTTTTATTGTGCCCATATGTAGGAGTGTTGACAATACTGACTCCATCTTTGGCCCTCCATCTTGTTCATATTCGCTCAGTGATCTCTCTTGGGGCTATGTGTTCCAGACCCCTTGTAGATTATTATACATACCTTAGAAATGCCCACCAGGGCTAGGATGGGGGGAGCAGCTTATCTTGGCCTCCCATGAATCTGTTAGAGATAACATAGTCTTCCCCTTCCTGACATACAGGTGGTGCCACAGGATCTAATTGAATATTTGCTGTCAATTAGGTGCATGCAAGCCCTTTGAGGTGTGTACAAACCCCTTGATCTCACTACAGTGACATTCTGTGTGTCCCATCATTCTATAAAATCTGTGGACTAAGGTCTGGATTTTGTGGAGAATAACTACATAGCTGCTGTGGATTGTCCTCCACTGGAAACTCCCTGTCAGTATGTTACCAGAAACAAACTCTGTGTAAGCTACATGGACTGGTCTGCTTCATCTTCCAGTCTTAAAGTGCCTTCTCAGTTTGAGGGATACTCCTCTGTCTTCCACCTTCTAACGCCGTATTAGAAACGGTTAATAGGCTTTATTCCTTCTTGGAAAAAAATCTTAAGTTCTATATATTATGAAAAGTTAATTGTGCTCTTTATTTATCCATCCTCATATTCCACCATAACCCTGTAAATTCATTACCATTTCTAGCCCAATGCCAAACATCTTCCTTTGTGATTAGTGTTTTATATTCCTCTACCTCCACTGAATCTCTCCACAGGTTACTCAAGTCCCATCATTAGAATTCCCTGACTATTCTAGTCATGGAACATGAAAAGCACAGCATAGGGAATATGGTCAATACTATCATAATAATGTTTGAATGCAGATGGTGACTACGCTTTCGGTGATGAGCACTGAGTAATGTGTAAAATTGTTGAACCATTATAATGTCCATCTGAAACTAATCTAACACTGTATGTTAAATATAATCTAATTTGAAACGTAAAATTAAAAAGTCGTTAAAAAAGTAAAGGGGTCAAGAAAGATATACCATATATGTAAATCTGCTCAGGCTGTCGTAACATACCATAGACTGGGTGACTTAAACAACAGAAATACGTGACTCACAGTTCTGGAGGCTGGGAAACCCAAGACTAAGTTACCAGCAAAGTGGATTTCAATCTGAGGCCTCTTCTCTCGACTTGTAGGCAGCTGCTACATTAGCTTCAAAGTCTACCCAGAATCACATAACTTCCCATTGCTTTGAGCTGTTATCATCCCTCATGGGTCATTGCAAAAATGCCTTATGGGTCTCCCTCTTTTGCCCTTCTCCCCCCTACACTCTATCCTCAACACAGCATGTCCCTGTGATACTAAGGGAGAGCTGCTCACAAACTTGTCCCCAAGGCCCCAAGCAATCTAGCCCCTCTTCTATGTCTGCAGTCTTACCCCCTTGCCCACTCTTCTCTGGTTACAAGACCCTTCTGCTGCTTCGCACTCACATCACCCGTGCTTCTGCCCAAAGCCTTTGTTGTTAACTGCCCTTTCCTGGAATTCTCTTTGGCCAAATATCTGCCTGACTTTCTTCTCACCTTCTTCAGGTCTTTGCTGGAGTGTCATCTTCTCAGTGAGATTAACATATTTGGAAGTTGAGTCTCCATTCTCCTTCCCTGCATTATATTCTCCTTAGAACTTATAAATATATAACATACCATATACCACACATATACATGTTGGTTTTTGTCTTTCTGTCCACTAAGAAATAAACTCAATGAGGTCAGGTTTTTATTTTATTCTTTTATTTACTTATTGGACTATTTTATTCAGTGTTTTCTCTTCATTGCTTTGAATAGTGCCTGTCATAGAAGAGGTTTTTAATAAATTTGTGTAAAATAAATAAGGGACATATTTACCTTTGTGTATGTCTCCCATTGTATGGAGGTCAGGGACAATATAACATTTATCCTTTCCTCTGTCCTCTGCCCCATTGGACACCAGGGCATATAAAGTATTCAGTGACTGAGGTTATGTGTGTGTGTGTGTGTGTGTGTGTGTGTGTGTGTGTGTGTGTGTGGTGCACACAACTAGTGAGTGTCAGAGCTGAGAATGGACCCTATGTCTTTTAAATTTAGTCTCTTATGGCTGCTTCCTTCATATGACAATGTATCTCAGCTTCAGAAGAATCTGGTTGAAGAGGCCTGAGTGTTGTCCTTTAATTTTTAAAAATGACTATCTCATTCATGCTGATTTCCTGACTATCAAAAATATATTTCATGCTTGATTCACATGCAAGAACTGTGTGATATCGTGGAAATATTGTAATACATTTGGTGAAATTTAAGTAAATACAGAGTACATTATTGCAGTATAGCCCAGTTGTTTACCACGTTAAGGATGACATATCCTCTTTAAGAGATATGAAATGCCTTTTTGCCTAGCAATGTCCTTAGCTTTGAAGATTGAATGAAAAATGTGTGCCAACCTCCTACTCTATGCATTATTCTGACCACCTTGCCGCTTTTCTCAAGATTGTGTTTATTTTCTGATGGTCACTTATGCTAGGAAAATATTTTTCTATGTTATAATTATCCTTCTGAACTAAAAAGTTAGAATATGGAGAAGTGCCTATACACACAAAAAAAATCAAGCAGAGAAAGTCTAACTTCTTTGATTAGGCTTTTTTCATACTTACCTCAGCTGAGGCTTAATTTAATATTTATTTTCCCTGTTTTATACTCTTTCTGTCTCCTGGGAGAAACTATTGCTGCTTACAGCACAGGTTTTTATACTTTGATTTATCTATCATTTTTCTTTAGTATTTACCAAATAAATACAACATTTCACAGCTTTACACTCTATGGTAAGAACGTTCTAAATCTTTCCCTGTTTTTGTAAAATCTGTGGCAGCATATTCTTACCACTTTTTCCTGTTCAAAAAAATTATAGAAATCAGAGGGTAAGGAAATCTTGTTTTTCTCTTAAGAGAATGGAGTGAGTGAGTAATCCTAATAAAGAGTTTTCAAGATCATTCAACATTCTTTTCAAGCATCTTCATCTTATTTTAAAGAGACTAATTTTACAACAACCACCATGATTATTAATCACCCTTACTTTTCCTACTGTTACCATTATAGAGCTGTCTTGCTTCTGTATCTTCTTTAATTCTCAAAACTCTGCTATGAAGTGGGTTCTATTTATTCATTATTTATTCCATTTTATGGGATAGGAAGTTGGGAATCACAGCAGTTAGATAATGTTCTTGAGGTCAAAGAACTATTAAAGACTGGTGTCAAGATTTAAACACAGACTTATCTGCTTTCTCTTCAAATGTGTCAAATGAAACTCATGACATTGTCATGAAGTCTATAACCTAAATCACCGAGTTCTTCATGAGCATAACGAATATATTTTAGCAATCTATTAACGAAAGTCCAATATAATTCAAATTAATTCAATGTGCTATGTCAGCATTTTTTTCTTATATTAAAATATTTTAGGAAAATTAAAAATAACTATAATAGGACTATAGGTGATAATAGGATTCTATATATTTTCAAATTATAATGATAAATGAAGGCAATTCAGTGAATTTTGATGATAAATTAACACAAGCAACAAAGATTCCTTTTGAAATCTCATCTTTATATAGGACATTATATGAACCATGAGGTTTATAAATTAATAAATATGAGGAAAAAAATATTGTGTATTACTTCAAAAGAGAACCTCCTTGAATTGGTTTTGAGAGTGATTAGTTGGGGAAAAGAATAAAATTGTACAGCATTTTTTACATGGCAGACATATTTCTTGTTACATATCTAGTTTCTTGACAAAAGCCCTTTGAAGTGGGCATTTTATCCTAGTCTTAAAGATGAGGAAACTGATGCTCAAATAATATCCTGATAGTCTCCATACTGATAATTATAGAGCTGGGATGTGGTCCCAAGATTCCCTTGGTAAAGAAGGAGGTTTAGAATGAAAAGAACAAAGAGTTGAGAACAGAACTAAGATGAACACCTCCATTAAAGGAGCGGGCTGAAGCAAAGCAGTCCAAGACATAGGATAAAAAAGAGTGGCTAGAAGGGTTGGGGCAAATTGATGAAGGTTAAATGTGAAGAAGCCCAGAGAAGAAGAGTGTATGGTTAACAATCTCAAATGTTGGCAGCTGTCTGGTGGAATTAGCAACATAGCAACTAATTTCAATGGTGAGGAGGGACCATATTACTATAGTTTGTCTGTTGGCCTGTTCACTAGACAAAAAGCTTCCATAGCATGGTGCTGAGTTCTTGAGTCTGCTCAGTTCCTGTTCCCCTCCCCTACATCATGGCATATCACACAGTGGAAATTTGAGATTTCACTACCCATCTGAAAGAGTGACTTAGACTGTAACAATAAATCATGGGTTCCATGTTGTATGTGCTATGCCCCTTACGCCTCTTAAAAAATATTATCCTCAATTAATTTTCACTGAAAGACTTAAGACAACTGGATTATATAGCATCTTGAATTGCATTTGTCATTTCCTGCTTAATTATAAATGTCTCATCTTATTTTTAGTGCCACTAAGAATTACTATCTTTGGGAGCTAATTGCTATAGAGTCACAGAGTGTCGGTTATTTGCGACTTGTACAATCTATTCTGAAGACTATACAACTTACATCCAAGGAATGCCACATTCCACAGTCTGCTGTGTTGGATAACAAGATCGTTTTACACTGAATTCCAAGTTCTCTAAACTCCACCACTAATATATCTGGATGTGAATACTCTAATTTGTGTGCTACATAACTCCTTTGTTCCCTGGCAATAGATGTTGTATTAAAGTGTCCTTCATACCCCAAAGACAGCGTTCCTTCCCTATGAAGCACCCCATTATACCCGAGAGCAGTGTAAGTCTTTTGTAGCCACACTCAGAACTCCATTCATGCCCTCTCTAATAAAGGCCTCTTTGTAACATGCACATTAGTAGAACTCCCTAAAATCTCAGGTTCTCTGGAAGAACTCTAAAGAGAAGAAAAGGGAATGTTAGGAGATGTACTTGGTGTAAATATAAATAAAAGACTGGTCCGTTCAGGATACTTTTCCCTTTGTAGTAATGCCAACGAGATGAAGAAGTTGTGTGCCTGTTTTCATCACATTATTCTGATGATAGTGCCTGTCTTCTTTGCCTGAAATACTGGTGTTTACCTACTAATTTTTTATACCTTTCACCTTTGGCCTTGCTTTTTCAATGCAAGAAACGTATGCATACCCAGAGACCAAGAATTTCCACAAGCTGCATTTTATCAAATAAAACGTTTGTACAAATATAAAGACTTTTGGATTTCGGGGTGAAGTTTCCTACTCCTACCCATATAACATTGCAAAAGAGATCAAGTTTGACTTTGAAAGCAACAGCATTTTTCTCCCATTTTGTGTAATATCTAATTTGATTCTTTGTCATTTTTTTTCTATTTGAGAAAGAAGGAAAGAAAGAAAGAAAGAAAGAAAGAAAGAAAGAAAGAAAGAAAAAGAAATCACAGTGGAAGAAAGTCAGACCAGAGATTATATTAGGCTGAAGCAAATGGTATTCACCTTTTATAGTCCCTATGTTTTATAATGAAGATACTTCATTGAAACAATGATGCATACTTCAAGGGTTCCCTGGAGAGCAGTGAATCCTGTTTGGAGAGATTCATGAATATGTGCATTAGCACAATCCAACTGGAACTTGCCCTTAAAAACGAACCACAAGAGAAGCTGATCAGTTTCTGCTTATGTATATAATCAGAAGGTTATCATATTATCTCCCTCTCCACGGGAAAAGCAGATGCGTGTTTTTCTACCACCTTAAGATGAGAAATGCCAAAAGAAACAACAATTTTCCCCCCTGTGTGATGTTCATTATGTGAAACCCCATAGAGACCTTTTAATACCGGGTAAAAAGAGCAGAAAATGAATACCGGCTCAATTTTTCAAAATGAACTTTAGTTGTTGCATAAGACGAATTGTAGAACACACCTTCAAAATACCCATTTCTGCTTGAATTTGCTGAAGGTCATTAACAAATCTGCGTTGAGTTCAAATATTGCTAGAAATTGCGTGTATGAGACAACTTTCAGGGTCAAACCTCCCACAAAGGTACATGACACTCTGTGTTTTAAGGATGAATGACGGGCATATGGCAGATTTTGAAGGAATAGTTTGTTGAAAGTACCACGAATTCCATGAAAGATACTAACCAGCAGCTGGTGACCAAGGTTCAATAAAAATGGCAGACCGCCACTAAGTTAGCAACAATGATAAAGAGTATCCAGGTATATGTGCACATTTATCTTTGGGGTTTTTAAGAGTATTTAAAAATGCGGGGAAAGCCCCCAAACTTTGATCATCTTGTAGAAACAATAGAGAAAAAATTGTTGTTACCTAAAGACGGAATGCTGTTAAATTATCATCTTCTATGCTGTGCCAAGCAGAGATATCATTAGCAAACGGAGATAAATTTGAAGTTTTTCTCCAGATTTGGGGGAAATGTTACTTAGAGAAGACCTTTCGTAATTTTTTTTAACGTTTATTTATTTTTGAGACAGAGAGAGACAGAGCATGAACGGGGGAGGGTCAGAGAGAGAGGGAGACACAGAATCTGAAACAGGCTCCAGGCTCTGAGCTGTCAGCACAGAGCCCGACGCGGGGCTCGAACTCACGGACCGTGAGATCATGACCTGGGCTGAAGTCGGCCGCTTAACCAACTGAGCCACCCAGGCGCCCCTGTAGTTTTTAATGGTGGTTATTCCTACTTTAAGTTCTGTGTTTTAAGCTCACCCATCACCCATGCCAGTGTTTGCAGCATGTTGTACAAACATACAGCAGAGTAGTAACTGTCTCAAAAAGAAGAGTACAATCATATCAATGTTAAAAACTACTTAATTCCTGCCTGGCAATTTCTTTTTTAACTTGTCAGTTAGTCATTACTTAGGCATCTGGTGATGAATTGCCAGAGATGGTTTCCATTTATCATTTCTAGCCCCTGTGTTCGTGGAGAAAACAGTATTTGGACATGTCCAGTATTGTCCTCAAATCTCTGGATTCAAAGCTTCCTGGACACCTTCAGCTCTCCAAATGTGATTTGAGAGTCTGCGTCGTTCTCAGTGTGCAGCATAGGGCTGAGGGAACATTGTCAGTTTGAGAGGGTACACTGGTGTAGTCATGCATTTAAATTATTTCTAACTTTTCACCAGAAGTCGTATTCATGTTTTGGAAAATTAGTACTTAGCCAGGCTCCAAGGAAAGAAGCATTTGATTTAGTAATAGTTCAAATAATGCAGTAAAAATGTCTCTCTGTGCATTTGAACTGGCCCTGGTGGCCTGATTCAGTATTTTGCCCATTTTCTTGGCTTTTCGAGCTTCACACACACAAAAAGAAATTGTACAAAACACTTAGCACTATTTTTTCATGGCTGGTAATGGGGCTTTCACTGCACAAAGGCGAGGAAAAATTATTTGGAAAGGTGAACAGGTTTTTAGAAAAACTGAAAAACTCTCCTCATATGCTTTAGACTCGGCTTTCTGTCCCTTGCCTGCATGTTTTAAATCTAGTCACTAGAATCCCTGAAAGAATTATGCTTCCTAATGTTAAATGCTGGATATGATCATCCACCACGGCCTTAAAAAAGCAAATTTCGTAAAGAATGATGTTAAAAGAAAGACTGCTGTTTACCTACAGTTTTCCTTTTGTGCCTATGCATATACAATCTATTTATATCTATCTACCTCTCTATTCCCAAACTACCTCGGAATTCACATATGCAGCGCAGGAAATGTGGCTTTGAGCTCCTTTTGCAAATAGGTCCTATCATAGGCTCTCAGAAGTTTTATCTTGTCCAAAAAGGCAGTTTTCACCAGCGACACAGCCATCTGTTTAGTGAAAACAGCTAGCTAGTGAATTGCAGCTTCTGTGTGTGTGTGTGTGTGTGTGTGTGTGTGTGTGTGGGCGAGGTGGTGGTGAGGGAGTAGGAGGTCAAAGGGTAAATTCCAATTGCTGTGACATATTTTTATGAGCTGAATCATACCCAGCTTTTAGCCTTGAAAGGGGAAGAGGATCTTAGAAAGGGAAGTAACATGAATGGGCAGGTCAGGAAAATCCTCAAGAAGTGCTCTTCCAAATTAGCAGTTAATTGCTCCCCAACCTGCCATATTCATCCATTTGAATTTTATTTTATTGTCCCAAGATTTGAAAGGATCCGTTTCTCTTGAATGAATCCCAGGAAAACTGGGATTGCAAAAGACGAAGTTCTCTTGGAGAATTTACTTCCCTTTTATACCTTTGGTATTTTTCTCCTTGTTGGAGGGGTGAGGGGTGAAGCATCCTTGAAAGTCAGAGAGGAGGAGGAGACTATGCAGGGAGTTCGTTCCCAGCCCAGGGCTGACAAAGCATTGCTGCAGCAGGAAGGAAAATGCTAACCAGAGCGGGGAGAAAAGACAGGAGGGGCCCCAGGAACCAAGCTTTGTTAGAAGCATTAACTACCCCACCCCAGCCTCCTTTCCCTGCGCCCTTGCTCTCTGGCAAATGTGGAGGCTATTTTCTGCTTTTTACAAGAGGTATTGCCAGGAGAAAAACAGAAAAAAAAAAAAAAATGGTGGGGGGGGAGGTGGGGACGCTGATGCTGAAATCAAGGAGGAAACGGCAGAAGGGTCAGGGGCAACAGTCAAGGCAGCAGCAGCTGCCGCGGCCGGCCCCGCACCGGCCATCGCCGTCCCGGCGGCGCGGCGACAGCCCGAGTGGCAACAGCTGTGGGGAGGCCCGGCTTCGCGCCCGCGCCGCCCGCACCGGGGCTCGGGGTGGGGGGTCCCTATCGCTCCCATCTTCTGAGCAAGCACATTCCTCTCATTCCTTCACTGCGTCAGCTGACCGGCTGCTCCCTCCCTTGCTCTGGGCACTGGCGAGGCCGGTTTTGCTTCTCCGCGATGCCCGAGACTGACACCCGGTTTCTTCTGGTGGGTGTCCCTGCGGTCTCACGAGGGACTTCGCTGAGCCGGTGGGACCCGGGCCTCTCCCGCAGCCGGCTCCCCGCAGGCTCCGCACCCCCTGGGGCATTTCATTGGTGAGGCTGCCAGGGACGAAACAGGATCTTGATTTTCAAAGTTGATGGGGAGACCCCCAGCACAACTTGCGAGGGTGCCCAGCTCCAAGGCGTTGAACGAAGAGGAACAAATTAGGCAATTTCAGTAATATCAGAGACAGCATTCTGACCCTTTTTGTTGTAAAAGGAACATAAATGTAGCTACAGATTGAATGAAGTTATAGGCCATAAAAGGGCAGGAGAGAAAAAGGAAGAGATAATAGGCACTGTCCATTTGAGCCTGTTACACTTACTGTTTGTTTCAAATCTATTCAGACAGTGTTGGTGGCAGATACATAGTTTACCGGCGGTAATAAACGAGGGAAGGAGTGGAGATAAATACCACGGAGCGTCGCGGTGCGTTTAGAGTAGTGACAATTGCTGTTTATTTGCTTTGCATTTATGAAAATGACACAGGGCAAGGTTATATGTGAGACACATCTTTATATTATTTTTTCTCATTTTTGGAAGTCTGGGTGAGTGGAAGCATGCCAGTTCATTTTCCTTATTTAGATAAACTAAACCAAAAAATCAATAAACCTTTTTGAGGATGGATTTCTGCCTTCTATTAAACACTCGAGCAAAACTAATTGTACATTTTTGGGGCATTTTTAGCCAATCTGTTTGTCTTCATGAAGCGTACCCATAGGATCATTATATGCTGCCTAAAAGTTTAAAGTATTTCACATATATGAACTTTAACTCTGCCACGTAATAACGTGTTTCTTTATACACTTGGGAAGTTACCCATTGAAGACTTCAGGCACACTGTTCATGTGATGGAGAATTAAAGAAATTTATTTTGTGTTTTTAAATAGAAGCTCCTTATGGGCAAAACTGGGGATTTCTCCATAGTCTGGAAAGTACCAGACTCACAATTAGCCTGAGGTTAGGTGCATTTTCTTTTGCAAAGAACAAATAAGCCAAACTTCAAATTTCAACTTGTATACTTATGGTAAGTGGTTTCAACTAAATGGAGAAAGGACTTTTTTTTTTTTTTTTTTTTTTTGAGTGAAAGAACTTAGTGCCTTAAATTAGAAGATATAATTATTTGATGTGGAGACAAAAGTATATAAAAGTATATAATTACCTATTTTGAAATTTTAAAATGCATTACATTTTTTTGTTGTTATTTGAAATGGAGTGGAATAATTACAAGTAAGCTCACATTTGTCACATAAATGAATGTGATCAAAATATCCATTTGTATTACAAAAACAATTATACTACATTTAGATAACTTATTTTACATAAATTTCAAGAACATGACATAGCATTTTACAAATACCTGAAAAGAATTTTCTTAAGGACAACTAAGAGAAATGACTATCAGAATACTATTTCTCTATGTGGAATTGAGGGAACGTTTTTCAAAATGATATGTGAGATTACATGAAAACTAGCATTCCATTAAGAATATTCCTTAAGTAGCTTTAAAGAGAGAAAGAAAGATGAAGCGTTACTATTTCTGTGGGGAGCTGAGTTAAATAGAATTTTTATGACTCTGATTTCATTTGAACATTTTATATTTTTATAGTGTGGTTTTCGGATTTTGATGTATTTTTTGATGTGCTACTTAATCTGTACTTGGGGGTTTGTTCTCCATTGGCTCTTTTAAGTAGAGAAAAATCAATGATTTCTTCATTCATAGATTGATCCTGATTTGTTTGTTATATTATCGTATCACTGATCTTTTCTAGACACAGTGATATTGCATGATATTTCTATTTCAGTATTTTTATAAAATAATATAAAATGAGGAGCAGATTTCACATAATAAAAACAAACTTTTGCACCACGTATTATTAAAAAAAAAGTGTCATTTAAAATGTACACTGAAATTGCATTTTATTTCTTTATAGTCAAACAAAAGCTCTCTGAATGAAGATTCAGGGATTTCTTCGGCTTTGTCTAAATTCAAAGTGCCCTCTACTGTCAGAAACGTGTACTGCTCAGGAAGGGAAAATTTGACAAGTCTGAAATCCAAATCTAGAGAGTGAGAGACAGATGGAAGACAACCAGGATAGGTAACAGCACCGCCACTCAGCCCTGGGGCAATTCAATTTGGAATGTTCCATCAGTCAATAGGCTCCCATTCCAAGTTAAAAGTTACATTTACATTATTTGTAATTTTACAACTGTTGCTTCATATTTCTTTTCTTTTTTCTTCACTTTGGTTTTAAAACTGAAATTGCACTTTGGTGCCATTGCCTGCTTTACTAGAATGATCTGAACAATGTATGTTATGACCGCCAGACTAAACTTTAAAACTACCCATGCCCCCGCTATTTTTATTCTACTCTTGGGGAACATTATTTAGAGGTTCTTCTCATATTTTTCTGTTACAATATTTTCACTTTGGTTGTGGATTATGTATACTTAGAAAGGCAAAATATTTATCATGACTCTGACAGAATAGAGCTAAGTAATCAGTTGAACCAGACTTTTAAAAATCATGCAAATAAAGGGTTGCCCATTTTGTTCACTGTTAAGAAGGTGTTTAAACATTATCAAGACAGTTGTAGCATGCTCTGTGTGTTTGTGTAAGCTTATTATAATCTTTCAATTAAATTCAGTGACCCAAAGAAAATTTCGCTATAAGAAATTCAGGCTATTCCATAATGTTAAGTTGTGTTTTATAATATACTGCAAAGCAGTGAAACTTGAGGTATGTGATAAATATAGGTGAAAAATGTTAGAAATCATTACTGAGATGCTTTATTAAAGCTATAGATGGTATTACAATATATTTAAAAGGAGAGTATTCTGATTGAATTTACTATTTTTTTAAATGAAATCAATAATTTGAAGTTAAAGAGGCATTGCCATCATTGAGAGATGGGGAAGCTCACAATTTAAGTGTCCAATCTGTAGAACAGACCTTGGTTAACCAGCTCTTTGAAGTATTTGGTCTATATTTCAAGCTGTAGCAAACTAGAGATTTAGATAATTTGGGGGAGGATTTTGTATAAAAATCAACAGCTACCACTTTTCTGTCAAATCCATTTAGAAATAGCTTTTCAGTGTTTAATCAAACACTAAGGATTTTAAGAGTGACTGTTGGTGGAGAAAGCCAGAGAGCTACTGTTTCCAGTAGAACGGGCCTCAGGCAGCAGCCCTGTTTCCAGTGTTTTCTTTCTCTGTGCTTCTCATCTGGTTTCTGACTTTGCCACATCCCAGATGTCCATGCTGCCTTCTGGGAGTAAGAAGGACATTTAACTAGCACGTATCATTGATGTTTTCCTGATATATGGAAGGTTATATCTATCAGGAATATTTGGGTGCCACAAACAAACGAATGAACAAATGACTAAATGAACACAGGAATAAAAAGAGAGGCAGAATTCATCCCCAAGAAGTGCTTCTCCGGGGTTAGAACTTAGAGGTGATTCAGAGAAGGACAAGGACTTGAGGGCAAATCTCTTAACCCAAGTGTGTACTTAAACCTAGTTTTTGTGGAATACCATTTCTCTTAATCAGTGCTCAGTTATTTTCTACTCCTTGGAAAAGAACTGCATTTGTAATATTAATCCTAAATCCTATAAAATGTGCCCACATAAAAAAGTCAAATGCTATGATATACTAGATGACCAACTAAATGTTCCATGCCTCTGTTTCCTTTGCTTTTTAGAATCAACTCCCCTCTTCTGAATTCAATTTCAGAAGGTCATTGAATTTCTAGGTAACCTAATCTAATCTGATAAATAATGGATCCCTTTTCTTTGGCGGAAGTACTATTCATCATTAGGAGTCAGTTGAGGAAAACTTTAAATTAAGGGACTTGACATCCTTTAGCCAATGATGAGCTAAAGTAGACACGTGGAACTCTTTCTTCTGGCAAAATGGATTTGGAAGTAAATGTGACAAAGAGAAACAAACAAACAAACACACATTGGCTCCCTGAAGAGATTGCTCTTTATTTCCTAGTTGGAACCTGGACGCTGCTCCTTTTCTTGACTTTTTAATTTTTTTTATGTCATTATTATTATTTAGCCTGGTTGTTCAACTGTCTCATTGTGCTCTATGGGCTGCACAACATCCTTCTGATAAACTCCATTTCCCTGCAAGGTGGCCAGTCAGCTTCTTTTCTTTGCAGCCAGTCTAATTGAGACGACTCACATCTTTCTCAGTGAGCAACTCAGATTCATAGTGATATTTACGGACATTTCACAAACTTTCATTTCATGATCTGGAAGCTTGGGTGCATAGGGAACTTAGCCAATGTCGCATAGCATGTTTGTGCAAGAGACTGGGACTCAGTCCCAAGCCTCCTGACAGCTACAGCACTCTACTGAAGCACTGACTGATCACTTCCAGGTTCATGATCTGCTGGATTTTATATATGGCTTTGTTGACAGAAATTCTCATCTTTCACATCCTTATAATCTAATACTGAGAGCATTGGTTTAGGTACAGAAGTAAAAGCAGCGTAGGTAGTGGAGATTAAACAGTTTTGGGAAATGGAATATTATGACAAATTGAAATATTTGTAGTATATGTAGGGCTCTAATGTTACACAGTGTGGTACAAGGATTATCCTCCCTAAGAAAAAAAAGTAAAATCGAGTGCATTGAAACAGTGGACAGAACATGTTTGGATTGTATATGTTTATGTAACTGTATAAATAACAACTGTCTATTTCCAATTTGGTAAGATGCACGGTGAAACCCTTCTCTTTTTCTTATGAGAAATATTACAGACAGAAGCAAATATAAATTGTGGAAAATAGTCTTTCTTTAACACATCAGTAGTGACAAAGCATGCCACAAGCATTTAATAAAGGGATTATTGTGGACTTTCTTCATTCCTGGGAACCAACAGAAAAATCTCAAGGGACAGATCATTAAATCTTCTTCCTCAGTGTTAACTTGGACAACAGCTCAGGAGACATCTCTGAGGGTGCAAGGCACTTATTAGAAGCATGTTTAGGAATCTCTGACTGTTTTTCAAAAACCACTTCCGCAGCAAACAAGAGGATAGTTACCAAGCATTTCTGGAAACCATGTATAACTGAGGAGATTCAATTCATTAGAAATATGATAAATTATAAATGGTAAAGGCTGAAAAAGGGTAAGTTGTGGGGGAAATATAAATTAAATATGAGAAGTATAATGTAACCATGAGAGATCACTTGGTATATAGTGCTTTATTATATTTCATAGTATACTTTTTGAGATAAGGCAATTTACCACAGTATTATTTTATGCTTCACTTACTTCACAGGAGAAAAAGCAAAGAAAAAAAATTAGAAACAAAAATGTACAAAGTGTGTTTTTCTCTTACTGCTATTTTTTTCCTCTTACGTTATCAAATATTCTCATATTCACAACTGTAATTAATTCCCAACACTTTTTTCTTCCTGAAAGGGATTATTATTAAAACCATGATTTTTCTCCCAAATCTTCATCTTTCCTTGACCCAGCACTTTGCATTTTTTTTAAATGGATTTCAAGTAATAACTACAGTGTCTTTCAGTTGTGTACTGATTCAGACTTAGTAAGTATTCTGTAGTCAAAGTTTTATTTGCTTCTCCTAAAGGCTCTCTTTCATAGTTGGCAGGTACTTTATTGATTGGTAATTTATTTGTTTGACTTTTTAAAAAACGAGGTTCAGTGATTATCTCAAGATAGCCCACATATTAGGAGATTAAAAGAGGTTTAAAGTTTAGACCTTGGGAATCACAGCCTTCACTCATTCACTCACTCATTTATGTATTTATGTAGTTTTCAACAAGGATTGGTTGAGCACCTAGTTTTATTAGATGCTCTTGCGAACACTGTTCATTGCTGCACTCTGCCTGAATCAGCTTTTCCTTGTCTACAAGGAAGACCAGCGAGTTTATGTGGACAGGTTACTCCTCAGGCCTCAGGGGATCCACTGAGGCTCTATGTTTGGACAGCCATTTTATGACTAATTACTTTTTTTGTTTTAATGTTTATTTTTGAGAAAGAGAGACAGAGACAGAGAGAGTGGGGGGGGGCGGGGCAGAAAGAGAGGGAGACACAGAATGTGAAGCAGACTTCAGGCTCTGAGCTGTCAGCACAGAGCCCGATGCGGGGCTGGAACCCACCGACCGTGAGATCATGACCTGAGCCGAAGTCGGAGCCTTAACCGACTGAGCCACCCAGGTGCCCCAATGACTAATCACTTTTAAATAATTTCCATAAAAGATCATTTTTATTTAGTCCCTTTTTAGTTTTGAAAAATACTGTTTTGGACTCTCCACTTCAGAATCGATGTTTAATATCATTGCTAACATCTAGGCCCAACTTTGCTCCAGTCCCTCCTAGATTTCCGCATCCGGCTCTCGGGAACCGGGGGGTTTGGTCACTCCCACCCATCCTTCTTCTCCACTTGTCCTCATATCGCCCCCACACCAACCTCATGCATCTTGTGTGGGAGGGGAGTTGTCTAGCTAAAGTCAGACCTTATGGAAATCCATAATTCTGAACTCCAGAGCATGTCAGCTTCATTTTATTTCGCTTTTTTCCCCTTTTTCCTCTGTGCTTTTCTGCTTCAGTTGCCCTTTTATTTCCTTATTTATAATCGCTTCTTCTACTCACCTCTGCCATTAATTATACCACTTCTATGTGGCATTGGACAAGTCACTTAACCTCAGTGAATCTGGTTTTGTTATCTGGATACATAGAAATAACTTTACTGATAGAGCTATGGAGATGATTAAATAATGCATTTAAGAGCATTGAACTAAATCCTTTTTACATAGTAATTGTGATTGGTGAGAGACTTATGAACATTTGTCTTCCGTGGATTTGTGGATAAAACTCGTAGACAAAATTTAAACCAGTATCTGAGGTTATTATAACACAATCAAGAGTTCAGTGTATGTAGATAATTTCTCTATTCTATTACATTATTATTTATACCTCTCTTCTGGGATATCCCTATGAATATTTGCTATTATTATTGTTGTTTTTGTGATTTCTAATTGGCCATTTCCCTTACATCTTAACAACATTCAGTAACCAAGTAAAAAGTTGTATTTTTTCCCTGTAAACTAAATCTCTAAATTAAGGGGGCTAAGCCTCAGTACTCTCTATTTATTAGTCACTGGATTGGAGATCTTACCCTTTGCTCTAAATTCCTTTTATATGCTGATCATTACAAAATTTGTATCCCTGGTTTGATGTATTCCTGAAACTCCACACTCATATATCCACTTGCCTTTGTGATATCTTTACTTCTCTACTTGCATGTCTAATGAGCATTCCGAACCTGTCTGTATAAATCTGAATTATTGATACTTCCCAGAAATCTTCTCCAAGGTTTGTTTTGTTTTGTTTTGTTGGGCCTAGTTATGCAAACATGTTGGACCAATTCTTAGACTTTTTTCTCATACCCCAATCTAATCTACACGTAAATGCTGTCAGACTCAGTCTTCAGCTATGTCCCAAACCAAACCCTCCCATGCTACAAGCCTGGTCCCATCCACCAAGTGGAGGCCTGACCTCCACCCCTACAATACTCCCACCTGTTATCCTTTTGCCCCAGTGCAGTCTGTTTTTCATCTAGCAGCCTGAGAGATATACTTAAATTGTAAATTAAATCATGCCCCTCCCCTACATAAAACTTTTTCAAAAGATTCCTCTTACATTTAAAATAAAATCCAAAGTTTTTATGATGGCTTAAAAGGATCTGTCTACTGAACAGATATTCTAAATTCATGAGAAAAACTCCTGGCTGCCTCTTCTAACTTATTTCTTACTGCTTTTTCCACTTTTTCCCACTGATTTCCTTACAGTTCTTCAAAAACATTCCAACTAGGTCCATTGTTCTTATTATTCCCTCTGCCTAAAATGCATTTCACCTGGATGTTTACATGGCACCTTTGCTTCATTACAGCTTCTGCTCGAATATCACTAGCTTAAAGAAATATTCTTTGACTGCCCTGACAGTCAAAGTCCTGACATATATCTTATTTACAAAAATAGTCACCTTTTTTGTCTTTCTTGCTTCAATCTTGATGTTTAAGTTTTCCCTCTTTTTATCTCCTTTCCACTTGAAGAACTTTCCTTAGCATTTCTCTTAAGGAAGGTCTTTGGTGACAAATTCTCTTACTTTTCCTTCATCTGAAAATGCTTTTATTTTGTTTTCATTTCTGAAGGATATTTTTAAAGGGTATGGAATTCTGGGTTGACAGATTTATGACTCTCACTACTTTCTCAATGTGCCATGGCCTGATGGCTTCCATGCTTTCTGATGAGAAACCCACCATTATTTAAATCACCATTCCCTTCTTTGTGTTCTGCTCTGGCTGCTTTTAAGGTTGTTGTTTTGCTTTGTTTTGTTTTGGTTTGGTTTGGTTTGGTTTGGTTTAAGTTTATCTTGTTTGGAGTTTAGGGTTTACCGAGCTTTTGGATCTGCGATTGGATGCTTTCACCAAATTTGGAAAATTCTCAGCCATTATTCTCTCAAACACATTTTTATTCCAATCTATTTCTCCTTTCCTCTCCCTCTGGGACTCTTATGACACAGTTATGTCATAAGACATAAACCTTTTGCTATTGTCTCACAGGTCCCCAAGACTCTGCTCACTTTTTTTTAAATTCTTTTTTCTCTATACATTTCAATATTTGATAATTTTTATTATTCTATCTTCAGGTGTAGTAATTCTGGTATTGAGCTCCTCAATGAATTTTTAATTTTCATTATTACATTTTTCAGTTATAAAATTTGCATTTGGTTCTTTGTATGGTTTCTGTTTCTTTGCTAAGAACATTTTTACCCATTTGTTTCAAGAGTACTTCTTCTTACCTCTTAAATCATTGTTATAAAGGCTGCTTTACAGTCTATATCTGATGATTCCAATGTATAAGTCATCCTATGTTTGGCATTGGTTGATTGCCTTTTCCTTGGGAGTTAGTTAGGTTTTCTTAGTTCTTTGTATATTGAGTAATTTTGGATTGTATCATGAAATTTGGATATTTCTTTTTTTTTTAAAGTTTATTTATTTATTTTGACAGACCGCGCGCGAGAGAAAGCGTGCAAGCAGGACAGGGGTAGAGAGAGAGGGAGAAAGAGAATCCCAAGCAAGCTCTGTACTGTCAATGCAGAGCCTGATGTGGGGTTCAAAGTCATAAACCACAAGATCATGACCTGAGCAGAAGTTGGCTGCTTAACAGACTGAGCCATCCAGGCACCCCACAAGTTTGGATATTTCAAGTAGTGATTTCTATTATGTTATGAGATTCTAGATTCTGTTAAAATCTGGATAAGACTGATCACTATTTTTTTTTTAAGAAGTCTATCTTGTTAGATACAAACCACAATTCCTGACCTTTCCTCTGTGGGCCATGGTCTCCATGTCAGCTCAGTTTTCAAAACCTTTGTAGTGCTGTTCTGGTCTTCCCCAATTACACGTCAACCAGGACCAGTCTGGAGCCTGTGCCGTGATTTACCCTGTGGTTTGGTTTTTAAGTCTTTGCTGTATTGATTCTAATTGGTTTCATTCACGTACAGCTTATCTTGGGAGTCACCTGAGAACTTAATGAACAGATTCAAAAGTCCCTTTCTCTAGCTCCCTCCTCTTAGTGATCCCACCCTTACACTGTTGCCTAGAGTTTCCCCTTCCTGGTGTCCTGATTAGAAAGTTGGGTGGTAGGGTCCCCCTGCTATTGTGCGTGACCCGCCAGTCGGCCTGCTTTGTGGCAAAACGGCAGGACAGAAGAGTCTGAGGGTCTTCAGTGTTGTCCCTGCTGCTCCTGTTGCTACTACAGGAGTTCACTTGTGTTCTTGGCTTTTACCTGGAGGTGGACAGAGAGACTCAAAAGAACTTTACCCTTCAGGTGATGCTGCCACAGGTGGGAGTTGGGGACATCACCTCTTTGTGGTTGGCATTTACCTAGAGTAAGACACACTCCAGAGTGCTATTCTGCTGCCCTGGTGGGAGGAGGGAGGGTGCTGCTTTGTCATTAGTTCTCACCAAGTGCAGGGCGGGGGGAGGCGGTCGAAAGGGGTTGCCATTGCTGCGACCACAGCCACGTGCCAGTGAGAATGTGGAGGGGTGCATGACTGTCCTTGTCCTACCTAAAGCCTCTCTGTAGTTGTCCTCTATCTGCTTATTCTCTGCTTCACAGTGTTTATTACTACCAGGTGTGTGTGTGTGTGTGTGTGTGTGTGTGTGTGTGTGTGTGTGTTTTATTTTATAGAAGCAACTAGATACTAAACAATAAAGGTACACAAGGCCTACCAAACAAACAACAACAAAAAAAACCTGCAGGCAGTGCAATGGCTGGCTGTAGCTCATGTCACCGCCATGTGAGGAGAGGGAATAAAGAATACATAAATAAAAGAGAATACAAAGTCTGCCTGAGTGTCCTGACAGGAAGGTTGGGAGACTCTGCTCTCTCATTTTTTGCCTGTGTATTTGGGAATCTAGTAGGGAGGCGCCCCCTGTTTCCTTTGGGAATTCTGAACAACTGTTTTCCTCTCCACTGAGAATTTAGGACACTAGTAAGTGGGGATTATGGATTTGGAGTCCAACAAGAGAATTAAAACATAAGGTCTGGCTGTACTGGTAGATCCAAATGGTCTGTTTGGAAGACAATTAAAAAGAATGGATTTTCTTTCTTTTTTCATTTCTTTAATTTAAAAAAAAAGTGTTTATTAATTTTGAGAAGGTGCATGCACAAGCAGGGGAGAGGCAGAAGGAGAGAGAAAGAATCCCAAACAAGCTCCACGCCCAGTACGGAAACCCCGCGCGTGGGGGCTCGATCCCGCCACCTTAAGATCGTGACACCTCAGCCAAAATCAAGCGTTGGGTGCTTAACTGACTGACCCACCCAGGCCCCCCAAAAGGTGGATTTTCTACACAACAAGAGTGCTCAGGTTAGTGAATGGAGGCATTAAGCAGGATAACGTTGCTGAGGAGAGGTGTGCGTGACCGAAAGCACCACAATACACGTGTAAAGCACAAAGGGCCACCATGGTCCATATGTGGGCACCCAGACTGAGACTTTTCCACAAGTCTTTCTCTTTTCTGTGAAAATGGAAACTTATAAAGTTAAATAAGCATTTTCCCCTATAGGAGGATGTTGAGGTGGTCCCCATATCATAAGAGCATGCATATCTAGTTTTTAGCATGTAAATGATGGCAAAAATGCATTTTTAAACATGCACGTGGGGGATCGGTTGCCCTTTTGTTTTCTTCCACTCTTTGCTGTCCATTTCTGAAGCTGTGCTGGTTTCCTAGGAGACTATTAAGGAATGAAACTCGATTGGCTATATTGGCAGAAAGATTGTTGGTGGACATTTGGAGAAACATTTACATATCAGCTACGCACACAAAAAAGAAATGCTTGACACGTGGAAGATTTTTCTTTTAATTGCACTATGAAAAACCTCCTTGATAAACTAAAATTAGAGATGGGAACAGTAAGCTAGCGGGTCATCTTGTCAATCGCCCCTCCAATTATTCCTTTAAATATTCTCCTCCTTGTCCAGCACAGTTACAGTAAGGTCTTTATTCTTTTAGCATAATTTCTCCACTAGACCATTCCTTTTACCAGTTTGCTGCATATTCTGTATCTTTCCTTTTTCAACCAGTTCCTTGCAAGACTATCAAAGGGTGAAGAAGATGTACAAAGAGTGTCTCCATCAGGATCTCTCTGAGCAAGAAGGATACACAAAACAGAGTAAAAGCAAACAAATAACAAACACAACTCTACTATTCATGTTATACCACGTTCTGCAAGACTAGAGGCACTAGTCTTGCAATTTATTTATAGGAAAGTTGAGTGAAGCAAAGGAGAGCATCAAGAGATTACCAAGTAGGAACCGCCTTTATTTAAAGCTCACAGATGGGACTGAGGATGCAGTTCTAGCTGGCCCTTAATTTGAAAATATATATAAATAAGTGGGCTTTGTTTCTGCAACTTTATTCCAAGATTTTGGTACAATATTTTTTTTACTGCTATCTGTATCTATCCACTTCATTCCAAAACACATTTTCAGTTAACAAGAAAAGATCAGCACGTTTTTCTTGAGTAAAGAACTGTGCCATGTGTTGGTAGGTATAGTTTTTTTCAAGGGGAAAAATGCAAAACAAAAAACCTAGTGAAGGAAAAATTTCCCTATGGCTTGATCTTGAAATTGGATTCTGTAAAAGATTTGAGGAATGTTTTCTGCTGTGTACATTTTCCTCGCTTCAATCAGGTTTTAAATTTAGTTCAGCAATTATTCGAGAGAAGTTGATGTTTCTTGCCGTGATCTAAGTGCAAAGAAAGAAAAAGGCGAGGGGGACGGTGGTTGGTGATGCTCTAAGAGAGCATCTGAACCAAAGGAGATTGTTACCTTGTTGGTAAATAAAAAAGACAGGGACAGATAGAAAGCAGCAAATGATTACTAGAAAAAACAACCTGGCTGTATGAGAATATCATTGTAGCCAAACTGCAGTACAGTTACAAGTCACATTATGTAGTGGCACCTGAGTGGCTCTGGCGGTTGAATGTCAGACTTTGGCTCAGGTCGTGATCTCACGGTTCGTAGGTTCGAGCCCCGTGTCACGCTCTGTGCTGTCAGTCTAGAGCCTGTTGCAGACTCTGTGTCTCCCTCTTTCTCTGCCACTCCTCTCTCTCTCTCTCTCTCTCTTTCTCTCAAAAATACATAAACATTAAAAAAAAGTCACATTATGTAATATTAAAAAAAACTAACAAAAATAGACAAATTTCTGACTGCAAAAACTACCCCAAAGGACTTTTTTTGAACAAAATTTACTTTGGTATCTATACAGGGGTAATGATTTTTGTATATTTTGGTGGCTTTGTTTTTATCAGCAAGTTATATTATAAATTCTGTCTGAGAAAATATTCTGTTTCTTGGATGTTACTCTTAATGTGGAAATATGAGTTAGAGGAAGACTGTTCTAGAGTTGATGGTGAGTTGTAAGACATAAAAGTTTATGTTGCAGTCTTGGAGCTGTTCATAAAATAGAATGGGCATGAGCTAGTGAATTCTTCATCACTGCAGGTATGGAGGCAGGGAACGAAAGACCACTTGTTGAGAATGTTGTAAAGGTATTTCATGCCTTTGATAATGGTTGGAATGGATGATCCCTGATGTCCTTTCAAAATTTATGACCTTATGAATCTATGATAGTCTATGACATCTCATATATATATATATATATATATATATATATATATATATGTATATACACATACATATATATACATATATGGCATTTAAATAGGGATTTTTTACTGTGGACTGAAATAGTCTAGGAAATCTTAGGCAAATATAAAACATAGGCTAGGTTTTGAATCATGGGTAGGATTTAGGTAAGGCAAAGAGAAGAGTAATCTCATTATAGTGAGAAAAAAAGAAAGGAAAAGAAAAAAGAGAGAGACAGAGACAGAGAGAGAGGCATAAGTGAGCTTGGTATCTTTGGGAAAAATGAAACAAAATTGGCCTGACTAGAATATAGGATTGCACAGATAACAAAGGTATAGAGCAGGTCTAATTGCAAAGGGCTTTCAAGTACTAATCATATCGAATTAATAGCTCCACAGCAACATTTAGACATTTGGCCAAACAAACTTGGCACCATAGTTAACATATAAAATTAACTATCACAGCACACAACATTATACGTAAGAAGTGAATTGCTACTTTGGCATTGATGGACAACAATATTTGTACAGATCTACACACATACAAACAAAGAGTGCTTACTAAAAGGAGCTGTAGAGAAGACATATGACTGATGGGACAGTCTGATTTCTTTAACCTTCCACCATTCTAGTTCACTAGATGTAACTTCTGATAACTAGGTTAGTCGTTAGCAGTATCACCTGAAGCCCAAAATAACCACTCATTCTTGCATTTTACAGAATGTGCAATAACAGGAACTTAATACACACCTCACAAGAAAGGAAACAGCTACATTCTCCCTTCTGATAGCTTTCTCTAGACCCTGTATCTTGGAGAGGGGGAAGGGGAAAGAAGATAGCATTGGTCTCTCCAGTGACCTACAAGCCATGTTAATAGTGCTTTTTTTCCATTGTGTCTGATTATTTCTCCTTTCTTTATTGAATTCCATCTCTATTGCATACCCTCAAAAACCCTCTCTTATATAGAGATGAAAGCGAAGGAAATAATTTTTTTTCCCCAGAAGACCCTTTTATTAAAACTGGGTGACATGGATAAGGGGACAGTACAAAAAAAACTTTTTGGTCCATGAAAAATACCGTAATAATTCAGTTAACAAAAGCAGTTATCTTCAACAGGGGCTATGGAAGAGCCCTGAGCTTCCTTCTCATGTTTCCAGCCCCAAGAACAGAGGTGGTCCAGTGTCTCTTTTAAGGGAGGGGTGGGATAAGGCCAGAGGAAGGGGACGATGGGGAGAAAATTCTGCTGTCCCCATTGTGGAACAGGTAGGGATATGTGGCTGGAGGATGTGCTCATAGGAGCTTGAGGAGGAGGTGGGGAAGCAGGGGTGTTGTGAGTTCTGTGCATTCAGAGCCCAGGCTGAATGGAATCCCCGCTCTGTGCCCGGCTTTCTCCGACCCTGCTATGTTGAGTCTGGGAACCTGGAATGTGCTAACTTGGGGTGATACATCCTGAAAGAAGAATCTGAGGCTCCTGGAAAGAACTTTTTTTTTTTTTTAGTTCTCTCCAAGTTTCTTTACCTTTACAATTATATGATTGAGTGCAATTAACAATGTATTGATAGCGAAAGGTTTGGAATGGCTTGCGCTGATTATTCAAAAAAGGGGGAAAAAACAAAAGAAAGTCTTATTTGGCTAAAAGTTAAATTCATTTGTAATTCTTCTCCAGGGACCGCTTTAGAGAAGAAATTGAGAAGAAAAATAGAGAATGAGTTTGACATATGAAGGAGTAATCAGAGTATTTCAGCTGGAAAAAAAATCAAATTGGCATGCTAGTGGACTAGCGGGTTATGCTCTAAAGGCACATCTTAGGCAAATGGTTTGGGGCAGATGATTTCTCCTTAAATGTAACCTGAATGAGTTTTCACAAGAAAAAAATAGGAGATAGGGAACAGAAGTGGCAGTATTAAATTTCGTGACCTCTGAGCAGAGACAATAATTTAATTTTAAAGTAAAATTAGCCGATATGGAATAAAATTTGATATTACCTAATAAGATACACAGCCTTGAAGGAAGCATTCAATTTGTAATAATACTAACAGAAAGCGTTCAGCGGGGAAGAATGTCCAAGGAGAAAATTTTGGCAATGGGGTGACCCAGAAAGAAGCCCAATAAACAAGTTATGAAAGAAATATTGCTGACAGAGTAAGAAGGGAAGCAAGATATAGTCTGCTAAAAAACCAACAAACAGCTAAAAACAAAAAACGTCGGTCAATTTCACTTTCTCAGAAATTCATTCACGAGTAGTAAAACGGTCTTGGTAAGGACTGAAGAACCAAAAATTGCTAGTCTCCTCACCCCCAAACACAACAAGAATGCCAAGTCATTTTACAATGATCTTTTAAAAAATCAGCAAAACAAAGTTAATCAGATTATTTATACCACAGAGAGGATGTAAGGATTAATGAGTTAATTATTGTGAATATTAAAACACTTAGGGATATCTGAGTGAAAAGTGGAAATAGTTTTTTATGGCTTTGCAAGAATGTCTCCATAATCATAATTACTTTTTAGAATGGAGTCTTTCCTTTGTAGTTACCTTCTATTTTCCAGTAAAAATTAAACTTGTGGCATACTTCGGCCCCAGAACAAATATTTGGTAGAACAAAACTACTCAGGTAAATAACGCTACAAACAATATGCCATTGATTCTCTCCTGATAAATGATCATTTTCTACTATTAACCTAATAATTTTCTTGTCTAGGATTGCATTTAGATGATTAGACAGGGAATATATAGACTGGTACGTGCTTCTTGAAATGGGATACATTTGTGGGCATTTGGCTAGTTCATCCTTCAGGCATGCTCCAAAACACTTTGAGACAATTTGACGAAAAAAAAAATAATTGAACGAAAATGAGTAACAATTACTAAACTTAACAAAAATGCAGTATGCTTGGTATTTGTTGAGTTGAATGCAATAGGAAAAGACAAGTTAAGCCTTGACAGATAAAAGGAGAAATAGAAGAGTGTACAGCCATAAAATTTGAGGGTTGGAAAAGACGTGGAGAGGTCAGGCAGGTTACCACCTTTCTGGCAGGACCACACTAAAAACTACGAAGCCCGTGAGAATTCAGCTGAATGTTGCAAACAAAACAAAACAAAGTTAAAAACTAAAGTCCTCTAGCTTAAGAGATAGATTTGGCTCTCTTGAATTCACTTACTTTTTTCCTGGAAATTTTTAAAGATTCTACTCTTGATTTTAACAGGACTTAGGACGTACTGACCACTTTCTCGCAAATATACCAATTATATCCTGTTGTAGCATTCATTGCACTGATGAAATAAAATAAAAGCTTTGGGTATTGAAGAACAGCCTTCGTGTCTCTCTAGTTCACATTGGTTCTTTGATACTAAACTCTGGCAGGTTCTAATATATTAAAAAAATCATTTGATAATATTTTCTAAATAGGGGAGGGGTAGGCATAGGGAGCTTATTAGAAATGCAAAGTCTGGGGCCCTACCCCAGGGCTTCAAAAGCAGAATCTACCTTGTAACAAGATCCACAAATGATTCACATTAGCACGTTGCAGTTTATGAGGTGCTGGTCTAGAGTACCTCGATATGCAAGAGATAGGGCAAACCTCACACTCTCCTCCTTAGGTAGGACTGTCTTTTCTCTGTATTCACTGCTCAAGTGAGGAAACCATATACTTATGAGAGAACTCAAGTCAGAAACCCAGGGAATCTATCTTGGTCGCTTTCTCTTTTCATCACCCATACACAATATGTCCCCAATCTTATCCTTTCTATTTTCTAAATATCTCTTCAATATATCTTCAGTATACCCCCTACCAACTGTTACTTCCATCGGCCCCATATTTCTCACATGGATTTGAGCATCATCTTTTAACTAGTCTCATTGCTTCTAACTTCACCTTTCTCCAGTCCCATCTCATTGATCATTCAAGGTCTCTCTCTCTCTTTTCTTTGTGTGTGTATATATATATATATATATATATACACACACACATATATATACATATACATATATACACATATATATGTATATGTGTATATGTATGTATGTATGTATGTGTATATGTATGTATATACACCTATATACACATATATACATATGTGTATATATGTATATGTATATATATGTATATATATAGGGAGGGAGGGAGAGAGAGAGAGAGAGAGAGAGAATGAGTGGGGGAGCGGGGCAGAGGCGGGGAGAGAGAGAGAGAATCTTAATCAGGCTCCGTGCTCGGTTCAGTGCCTGAAAGGGTGCTCCACCTCACAAATGTGGGATCATGACTGGAGCTGAAATCAAGAGTCTGACATTCAACAGAAAACTCTGGTTCATGTAGAACCTTTTAATCAATTTCATCTTCCACAATAGCCAACTTACTCCTTTTGCTGTAAGGAGTCATACCAAAGACTTGCAGTTTCCTAAATATTTCATAATATTTGGTGCCTCTACACTTTGATATATATATATATATATATATATATATATATATATATATATGGTTATTTTGAGAGAGCAAGTGGGTTTGGGGCAGAGAGAGAGAGAGGGAGAGAGAAAGAGAATCTCAAACAGGTTTCGTACACTGTCAGCTCAGAGCCCAAAGTGGGGCTCGATGTCACAAACCGTGAGATCGTGAACTGAGCCGAAATCAAGAGTTGGCTGCTGCACAATATACTTTTTCCTGGGACTGAAATGCTAACTTCTCAACCAGATGCATTGCCATGCTGTATCTCAAGATCAGTAGTGCATTCCCTGGTCACCCCTCCAGGCATTGCTAATTTCTCCCTTCAGAACCTCCAGCCTTATTCTACCTCACTGCAGTGCTTTGTTTCCATCTCTACTCTGATATGGACTAAGTAGCTAAAAGATATCATGTATTAGACTGTTCTTTGGTATCTTTGGTATTGCACTTAGTAGATGCTTAATCAACATTGTTGAATGGATATCAAATATAGTCATTATTTTTGAAATAAATGCCGTTTGATCAAAATTATTCTCCATGTGACCATAAATCACACATTACTCAAACCAAATCTTTTATGAAATATATTTTGACCTCACTGAATTTCATATGACAACTGTTTTTTCCCCCTTGGGAGGATTCAGATGATTGATAAAAATGATGAAAAAGCCATATAAGAACTGGGTGAGATTGTTTTTGGACTTAGGTTCTAGGGGTGGGGGGGGGGGGAACACATTAAATCTATTCTAATTTCTGATTTTCCTCAAGACCAGAAAAATACAAATACAATAAATCTTTTATGAAAATATGCATACAAGTTTTGTGTAAGCATATGGTTTCATCACTCTCACAGAAATGCTTAAGTGTGCAAAAGGAAAGATTGATAAATTGGATCTCATCTCAATGAAAAACTTTTGCTTTGCAAAATCCCATGTGAAGAAGATGAAATGACAAGCTACAGAGTAGGAGAAAAATATTTGTAACCACATACCGGATAAAAGACTTGTGTGCAAAATACAAGAGGAGCTCTCAAAACTGAACATTAAAAATCAAACAATCCAATTAGAATATGGGCAAAAGACATGAATAGACATTTCACCCAAAAGAATATACAGATGATGCAAATAAGCACATGAAACGATGTTTAACATCATTAACCATTAGGGAAATGCCAATTAAAACCTTAAAGAGAGATGACTATACACCTGTCAGAATGGCTAAAAGAAAGAAAGAAAGAAAGAAAGAAAGAAAGAAAGAAAGAAAGAAAGAAAAATAGTAACAACATCAAAAGCTGGTGAGGATGAGGGGAAGTTGCATCACTCATACATCGTTCGTGGAAGTGTAAAATCATGCAGCCATTCTGGAAAAGAGTTTGGCGGTTTCTTATAAAGCTATCTGTATTAGTTTTTAGAAATTGACTGCAATCATCATCACGAGAACACTCTTGTCAAAAATGCTGTAGCTAAAAATAATCTAACTTAATGGATTGACATTGAATATCTGTGCACTGTAGATGATAAACCACGTTCAGTAAAATAAATCTGATGCACTGGTATTGGAAATATATTTCAGTTAGCAGAGAAACCCCATAACTGAGCAATACGATGACTGATGGAAATATGGGCACCAGTAATGTAAGTGATTGTGTTATGCAATCTGCAAAGTGCTAGAAATATGCTGGATATCACTACAATAATTTATCTCACAGAATCAATTGTGAGAATCAATTAGGTAATATACGTAAAGTCACTTTGAAAACTGGGGAAGTATTGTAAACATAGTAAATATTAAGAATTATTTTGACACCACTAAGTTAAATATCAGTGCATAGACGTACATTTAAACATCTTAATTTTCCTTAGTATACTCATTAATCTTTCGATATTTTGTAAACTGATCATTTTAATTAATTTCTTTTACCTTGATTGGATAAATATATTAGTATCTATTTTAAAAATATGATCGGGGCACCTGGGTGACTCAGTCAGTCAGTAAGCGTCTGGCTTCGGCTCAGGTCATGATCTCGCGGTTTGTGAGTTCAAGCCCAGCGTTGGGCTCTGTGCTGACAGCTCAGAGCCTGGAGCTGTTTGGCATCCTGTGTCTCCCTTTCTCTCTGTGCCCCTCCCCCGCTCATGCTCTGTCTCTCAAAAATGAATAAATGTTAATTTTTTTAATACGATCAAGTTTCTGGTTATAGTAAATTAGAGTTATCATGAAGATTTGAGATTTTGGAGAATATTAAATTTTTCCAACATCACTAAGGCCAAGCAATTTTTATTCAAATAAGCTCCTTTTTTTTTTTGAATGCTTAGCTCCTGCCCTTGTCCTGACCATCATCCTATCAGAATAACATTTTAGCTACTCACTTTCCTTCTAGCCTCTTTTTCTCAAGTCCATCCTTCCCCAAACTGCAGAAAAACTCACTGTTCTAATGGCTTCACACAATTTTAAAAGAATCACTATAACAGCAACTATGATAACACATGAAAAATACATAAGTGGTTAAAAAATCTTTATCATTTGTGGATTAAAGAATTTATACCAAGAAAACCTAAAATAAATAACTATAAATAACTAAAAGGAAAAAAAAGAAAGAAAAATCTCCAATTCACTTCTTTTCTATAGGACATATAGTATTTAAAAAAAGAAAGAAAGGAAAGAAAAAGAGAGATGCCATGTAAAATGGCCTATCACCACCAAGGTGCTGGAGCAGAGGAGGAAAGACTAAACATTTCTTTCCTTAATTCCGTGCTTCGCTTCAGAGGCTGT
This sequence comes from Puma concolor, assembly GCF_028749965.1. Lineage (NCBI taxonomy): Eukaryota > Metazoa > Chordata > Mammalia > Carnivora > Felidae > Puma > Puma concolor. Next base: position 153,608,519 of record NC_141674.1, on the reverse strand, counting down.
ACTTTGAAGAAGTTCTACTTCTGTCTAAAGTCTCACAAAATCTCTTATGATGACAGATCCATCAACTTCTGGCCCTCACCCTTCTTAAATCCTGTTCAATAATGTCATGACATCTCCTCAACACTTTCGTGCCTCCTAGATAAGACATATTTCCTCTAAAGTTCCTTTGGTCTCAAATAGACAATATTTATATTCTCATACCTGAAGGAGTTCTTGTTTCCATGTCAGCAGATGGTGTTTGGTTTTTGTTTGTATCTCTAAAAGAACCATTTGGGTGGATTTCTCAGAATGAATCTGCCCTGGAACCTTTATCTCTTGTCAGATAAGAACTTTTTGAAGTTTTAAAGTGAATTTTAAAAACTTTTTTTGGTTTATACCTACCAAATTTCCAAAAATTATATAGACTCCCGGCTTCAACTAGGGTATCCCAGATGTTTCTGTGGGACCCAGTGTAATTTACAAATTGAATACATTGCTTGCTTTCATGACAGAAACTAGAGTGCGGGATTCGTGTGTGAACTTCTCCTCATCAGCATGCCTATAAACCTGATCCTAGGGGCGCCTGGGTGGCGCAGTCGGTTAAGCGTCCGACTTCAGCCAGGTCACGATCTCGCGGTCCGGGAGTTCGAGCCCCGCGTCAGGCTCTGGGCTGATGGCTCGGAGCCTGGAGCCTGTTTCCGATGCTGTGTCTCCCTCTCTCTCTGCCCCTGCCCCGTTCATGCTCTGTCTCTCTCTGTTCCAAAAATAAATAAAAAAAAAAAACAAAAAAACAAACTGATCCTAAGGAATAGGGTCTATTCCTGGGATGTCAGCCTAATGGTATTAGAAAGATTTTTCTTTCCTTTTTATCTTTTCTTTTCTTTTCTTTTTTCTTTTCTTTTCTCTTTTCTTTTCTTTTCTTTGTTTCTTTCTTTGTTTCTTTTTTCTTTTTCTTTTCTTTTCTTTTCTCTTTTCTTTCTTTCTTTGTTTCTTTTTTTTCTTTTCTTTTCTTTTTTTTTTTTTTTTTTCTTTTTTTTTTTTTTTGTAGTCTAGTCGAAGCAGTAGTGCATAATGAAAAAGAGAAAGGGTTTAAAGTCAACAGATCCAGTTTGGCTTTCTAACTCTACCACTCGTGAGCTGTGTAGCCCGACTTAACCTCTCTGAGCTTCAATTTTTTTCATTGGTAAAATAGAGATAATAGACATATCTACCTCATAGTTTACTGTGAAGTACAAATGAGATATACAAAGCACTTTGCACGTAGTGTCTGGCAAGTAGTAAATTCTAGGTAGCTTTATTAATATTTATATTAGGCCTGGGAGTCAGAGCTGGTATATCGAGAAAACTATTTTTAGCAACTTAAAATTTGAAGGTCAAAGAGAAGAGTTGTAAATATGACATAGAAGGCCTAAGGGGTGATCAAAAATGACCCCTCTTCCTCCAAATAAACAAATTAAAAAGTAAGTGTGTTAATGGCTGGCTCAGAAACAATTCCGTTAACTTCAGCTCCTTTTATGTACAATTTTGTGTACTGGGCTGATCCTGGGACTTGTTTATAAAATACTAGCATAAGATCAGGCACAGATGACAGATGAGAGGTAACAGATGATAGAGAGGAATCAACTTGACTGTTGGTATATTTCTAGTATGTTTATTCCGAATTTTGGCATAAAGCTTTAACAATTAATTCTGAACTTACTGAAGTGCTTAGTGCATTGAGTCCTCTATTTAAACATCTGGGGGCTCCTGGGTGGCTCCGTCTGTGCTGACGGCTCAGAGCCTGGAGGCTGCTTCAGAGTCTGTGTCTGCCGCTTTCTCTCTGCCCCTCCCTCGCTCACGTTCTGACTCTTAAAAATAAATAAATGTTAAAAAATATTTAAACATCCGTGCAATCTGTGACTATCTGCAGCAATGATATCTTTCTCCACTTGGATTAGAGAAGGGTAGAACAACATTGTAATGAAGGGCTAGATAACCACATAGAGAATGCATCTACCCAGTGATTATCTGGTTACCTTATTTCTTAAAATACCAGTTATTTACCTTACGGGAAACAAGCTTTTTAATTATAATCATTATAATCCTACAATGTATTGCCATATGCTCCAAGATCTAGCATTATTGTATTAACTCTATTATCCTGGACTCTGCTGTCATGAATAGCTCATCTTATGCCAAAACATAGAGATCAGTTTGAGGTTTCCATAGAAAAACCCTAAAGAGGTCCTACCTTGTGACTGGAGGACTTCTTTTGATTCAATTTTATACAGTACTCTGATAATCAATATATGCCACTGGTTTTATAAAATTTAGAGCAATTGTTACTATTGTTACTATAAACAACAAATGTGCTATTAAAACATGGTACATTAAAAAATTAACATGCTGTTGGGGCGCCTGGGTGGTGCAGTCGGTTAAGCGTCCGACTTCAGCCAGGTCACGATCTTGCGGTCCGTGGGTTCGAGCCCCGCATCAGGCTCTGGGCTGATGGCTCAGAGCCTGGAGCCTGTTTCCGATTCTGTGTCTCCCTCTCTCTCTGCCCTTCCCCTGTTCATGCTCTGTCTCTCTCTGTCCCAAAAATAAATAAACGTTGAAAAAAAAATTTAAAAAAAATTAAAAAAAAAATTAACATGCTGTTTAAAGTAAGTTCTCATAGTAACATTTAGGGTTTAGCATTCCTATTTTGCAAATGATAAATCAGTATCTTTCCATGTATTTAACATTAAGGGCAGGGGTATTGATTAATAGCCAAAGTAACAGTTATGTATATCACTCAGTGGATTTTGGATTTCTAATTAAGCACATCTACTGCACAGCTATATGCTTAACAGTGAATTCACAGTGATGCTAGTTCATCTATCTGTTTTTTCAGAAACTCAAATCCTGTAATTGTTACAGTTCTGATAAATTCAACTATCGACATACAGTACTCAGAAAACTATTTTGGTTATTTGAGCTGTATGAATTTTGAATTAATTTGAATTGAAAATGTGGCTTAAGGAAGATGTCTATGTGAAACTCTTAAATTTTGTTTATGCCTTTTATAAATTCTTTCATAATCAAAGTGAAATACTAGAGAATGCCTGCAATTTTGGAGTCAGATAGGCCAGGGTCTTAGATCTGAGCTCCCTAATTTGTCAGCCACGTGACCTTGGAAAAGTCACTTGACCTCCTGAACTGCAAGTTTTTCATCTCTCAAATAAGAATAATTTGATTCAGTGATGTGTAGAAGCTTGGAGATAATGCATGTAAAGCGTCTGGCACAAAGCCTGGCTTACAGCAGGTATTCACAATTGGGCGCTACTGATATTAACAATAATAACATTAATAAAGAACCTAATGCAACATAACAATACTAAAACTGTTAATTAAACTAATCATAATATGTCAAGATTAAATAGTTTAGCGTCAGTAGGTAATAACTACTCCTAGACCAACACTCAATCTCACCATAGAAAATAAATGGAACCCTTTTTCTTTCTGTCAACCTAAAAGTATTTTCTTGCATCGAGAGTCCCATGTTTAACAACAAGGTTGTATCATTTATCCACTCATTCACTTGCGCACCCTGGCATTTGCAGCCCTCCATAATTGATGTTACTCTCTCTTCCACTTCTCTGAGTTTGATTTTCCTCTCCAAAGGGATGAAAAGGATTGCACGTGAGATTCTTATTTAGTAGATGCTTATCTATCTCTTTTATACATTCAAAGAATACTCAGTAAAAATAACAAGTTTTAAGATATGGGAGATTTCCAGGAGGATAGAGGGAAAAAAATATGATGTGTTTAGGACAGTCTACTGAAGGGAGTGCAATTCTTACAGCTATATGCAGAGAGAATGATTAAATCTTATCAATTATCCTCATTTTTGAAATGGAGACAAAATATTAATCTCTTGAGATTATTTGAAGAATTAAACTTCTAAGTAATATAGGCGATGTTTAGTTCCTGGCAAGTAAAAAGTACTTATGAACTATTAGCAATTACAATAATTATAGTGGTGGTAATGATGATGATGATGAGAAGTACCAGGAAAGCTGTGAGATGAGAGAGGGGTGATTTGATAGGATATATTTAGGGCTTTATAAAAATTTTCCTAAATAAATGGTGTCACGTTCTGGTATTCCTACATAGAACAGATATCCAAGATAAACATTCTGTCTCCAGAAGATACATATTTTAACATCTAATTATTTAGATGTACCACATAATTAGGAAGCAAGAAGAACAGATCCATAAGTGTGTAAAAATATAAGGCAAATTATCTTCTGAGATGCAGCACATATAATACTCATACAATTGAAACGGCATAAAGTATGATGTAAATCATTTTACTAAGTCAGATTAAAGGTGCTATTACTCATGGTTATGTAATACTATCTGTAATTTCTGTGTTAAACTTGACATTATAAATCCTTTAATCTGCGTATTTAAAAGCCATTCTATGGCTCATTTTTCAAACAGATTCCCGTTAACACATTTACTGCTAATGAACCACTAACATGTTCTCTCTTTCTTAGATAAACGCTGTTGACCAACATTATTATTTGCTCCTCATATAATTATTTTTTTGGCTTTTTAATTTAATTGCTTCAATAAAAAATACACCAATAATGCATTTTTAATTACACTTCCCAGGTGACCTATGTAAAAAGAGGTTTTCTAATGAAGCCACAATAATTAGCCTGTCACAGTCCAGTTTGGGGCTATTGTCTGGTTGTCCTTTCCATGGCTTGTTGTGGCATGACTAGAATTCTAAAGACCTTGTGTATTATCTCCCATAATACTTAGGAAGGTATTAAAAATGTGTGCAATACTGGCAGAAGCAGGCTTTCTAATTATTGTCAGCTATTTCTAGTGTGACGTGGTAAATTCCCTCGAGAACAGAAACAACAACCCACTCCAGGGTTTGTAATAGGCCCTAGAGCCTAAGTAGTTGTAGACAGAGCTGTTTCCCTCCGGATAGATAATTGGTTTACACAGCAGCTCAACATCTGAACCAAATCCATTTTTTTTTCCTATTGTGATTTCACTGTTTACTCTAATATACATAAACTATTTTGATATATTAAATAGCATATGACTCATTCTTTAATAGCTGAGTAAATTTGCATGTTCTGCCTCACCTGGAATACTAATGGCTATTATGTCGGCCTATTTTTCATGCATGAAATATTAAATATTTGGTTTGTTAAGCATACACGCTTACTGTAAATAATGTGTTCTGGCAACTTGTTAAGTACGATTATCCTTTAGTTTCGTTTTTTCATGGATGAAATGTGGCTTTAACTTAAAGGGAAATGCAGATGATTTCCGAGAAATTTAAGGACGGTTGTCCTTATTAGTGCAGTACAACCAATTATTGAGAAGCATTTGTTAATGTTTACATAGTACTATTAATAGCAACCTAGTGACACTTTTCTGCGCAAACAAAGATAGTATATCGGGTTCTCCTGGGTATGCGGATACCTTGCTTCACAGCAATAAGTAAATGGATTGTGGCATTTCCAAGTTTCAGCTCGACTTGTTTTTAATATTTCTCATCTCTAGCAGGTAAACTGCTATTGATATGTGTTGTGAGCAAATCCTACTGTAAATGCTTTTCTTTTAAAATTATATCAGATCTTTAAGTCACCACTTTCCCCCTCAATCCCAAAGTGGCTAGATGTAAAGAGCATTATGACCCATAAGAAGGCCAGCAGAATCTGGAGCAGACTTTCTACTGTTTTATACAATCCTTTCCTCCAACCCCTTTTCTCTTCCCTCCCACAGGACAGTATCATAATCATCTGATGCTTTCTGTCTTGCCCTGAATATGAGCCTTTTCCGTGTGTGCCCAATGGAATTGTCTGTGAGGCATCTGTTACTGCTCAATAGGATAGATCCACTAGCCTTCACTATTTGCTTCTCTGCTACTAAGGAGACCCCGTTAGATAATTCTGGGGACTCAGAATGATAGGGTTATTTGCGAACTGGTGTTTAATGTCACGTGAAGGGGCACAGAGATGATATGTTACGACATTCTGGTTTCTATTTTCACAGAAATAAACAGATTGAGAACTAAAATACTATGTTGTATCCCAGCAAATTAATTGTTTTCCCTGTGTTTTACCGTCATGTCTCACAGAAAGGTACTCTTCCCCACCTCAGAGCAAATGGTACAAAGTAGTTCCAAGACTTCAGGCAAGCTCCTAATCGCTCCGAGCCTCAGTTCTGTCACCTGTAAAAGAAGAAGAAATGACATTGACTTCATAAAGAGGTAACAAAAGGTATTGAAAGGGCATAGCATAGTGCTCGAAAACAGGACACTCAATAAATGTTTGGTTCTTTCTCCTTCAATTCATATTTTTTTAATGTTCAATTCTTTTTAATGAGGTTAAGACAAAACATTACATAAATTGATATATGAGTATGATTTTAATCAGAGATGCAGAATTTGCCCTTTGGAAAAAAAAATGTTCCAAATGCTTTACCTCTACTGTATGCGTTTGACATTGTATGAAATGTACATACCTACTTGCCACTTTGAATTTTTAAATACCTGTTTGTATTTTAAGAAATGTTCAATGAGGATTGACCCAAAAGTGTTTTAGCAGTTGACAAATATCTAGAAAATGGCAAAAAACACACTGAGATTAAAGCACTTTGCTCCATTAAAAAGACGAATTTCTTAGAAAAACAGAAAAACACAGTAAAAAAAATCAGTCATGTGAGTGGTCAAATATCACCTTTTGGCATTCTAATAAACTGTTGCTTAGATAGAAATATCAAGCTATTACTAATGGCTATTAATGTGTACATGCTTCATGTAATTTTATAGTATCTTATTTTAATATCTGTAATTTTAATGAATTGCAATTTAGGAAAGAAACAATTTTCATTTACTTTATATAACATAATTATGGATCAAATTAACCCCACACTAGTCTTAATTACATTTAGTTTCATTTGGCTGATCAAGCAATTAACATGCCACTGTATTTTGGAAGTGAAAACCCAGTTGTTATGGTCTTTCCTCCAAAAAACATGGACTTGCTAAAGTGGAGCCACCATGTGAAATTATTTCGGAGAGAGAGAGAGAGAGAGAAAGAGAGAGTATATATATATACATATATATGAAAATTTGTTTTTGGTTTGCTCACGCTCAATACTTAGTATGTCCCTGCTCAAGAATAGGTATAATGAGGACATACGGCACCTGGGGTCCTGTTACATGCTACTGCTTAATAATCTCTCCTTCATGCCACCCTTTATCTGCTACATTTACACTGGTTTTCATGCATTTCTTTTTTAATTGGAACTAATTTTAGGTTTGCCATTACTTGTGATTAAACATCCTCTTTACCACACATATATTTCCTTCCATTTATCTATTGTTACCTTCACAATCTTCTTCAGAAGAGAATGATTGGTCAGGAAGAGACCATCTTTTTACTCCATTAGCTAAGTTATATCTGTAAGGAGCGTAATTTTAACAGCAATAAAAAATATTGGGTTTAATAATAATAGCATTCAGGACCATATGAGTATCACTGCAACTAATCCTTTTCAACTAATTGAAAATGAAAATGGCCCTTTGCAATATGTGTGTATTGTGAATAATCCTAATTAGGATAATGCAAGGTTATTTTAGCACAGTTCAGAGGCAGGGTACAGTCTCAGAAAAACAGCTGAACTGAAGCGTAGTCCATTTAGAGTTGCCTTGGAGCCTATGAGAAGGCACAAACTTGGGGCCATGAACACCACGGAAGAGAGGTCCTTAAAAGCATCCGTTCCCAGCTGTATTTAAACAGGCTTAAAAATGGAAAAGGGCCCCACATTGTGATGTTTCTAATACTTTCCAGTAGGAAAAAAGAAATTCTGAAGTCTCTGACACCAGCCTAATATCCATGATAAAATAGATCTCCAAAGGGCTGTATAGAAGATATTTGAGCAAGCTCCATGCTGGTGTATTATTGGCTTATGTTCCAAAAGCTTTGTTTTTATATTTCATGGTAAGTATTTTTTTTTTTTTCCTCTTCAGTCTGGATAAAGATAGTAGCTTTCCCTTCTTTTCCTGTGACATTTCATATTGTGACTGGATTTGTCAGATTGCATCAGTCACATTTGATTACATTATATCATGTCAAGAAACAATGAAAAATAACGTATGTTTCTACTTTTTACTGAAAGAAGCAGGATTCATGGTCCACCGGATTTCTTACATAAATATTTCCATTCACATAAATGATAAAAACAAAAATATATTAGTGTGGGAAAAAATGAAAGAAACTAATAATGATTGACAATTTAAGTAAGACACGCTCATTGTAACTAATTTATTTCACTTGTATGACAAAATATTATAGTTCTATGCGTGTCTAAATCTATTCGTGATTTGTTGCTTTTTAAAAATTATGGTTAGAGTTTGGGTGTTTGCAATCAGTAGTGACTAAGGATCAATATTTTTGTTATTAATTTGAACAAACATTTTTGAGAAGTTACGTCATATTCACAATAAGATTTTCTACTCTTTCCACTATTCTCATTTTGCTTTTATAGTAATCATCCAAATAGATATTCCATCAGTGAAAAGGATGTTTGGCTAATTAGTGCATACTATTTTAAATCAAGTCAAACAACAGTAGTGATGTAAAATGTTCGCTGATTTCAACTTCTTAAGACAAAACAAAACAGATAAAAGATGGGGAAAACAAACCTCTAGGAATTCTCTCTTCTCTCAGTGACCGCCAGCCAAAGACCTCCAGGAACACAACTGTGCTTTACGAGTTCTGGTTGTTACTTGTTTTGACAGGAGAAAACCTTTGCGTGTATGTATGTGGAAAGGCTAGGGTGGGGGTGCTGAGCCTCGTATATAGGCTGTTTCTGCTCAGCTCTTCCCTCCAGGCCATGGTAGGGAGGGGTCAACACTACGGCCTAAGGGCTTACATGTGCCAGCTGACTTCTTTACCATTTTCTGAAGTCTTATTTTAAACTCTAAACAACCCTCTGAAGTTGAAGCTGAGAGGTCAGGCCTGTTGCCCGGGGTCACACAGTCAGTAAGTGGCTCAAAGGGTGCTCAGGTGATTAATCAGAAAGCAGCACTTAGGGAAGTCTTGGACGGGACGTGGGGCATGGAACTCTCCAGGGTGAGGGTCCTGAAAGGGAAGTTGGCAGAGAAGTACCGGAGAGGAGGGGGCACCTTGGACATTTGTTCCAAGCATCAGACCTGGGCTTCGCAGACACAAAGGCATGGCATCTGTGCCTAGCCCATGAGACGTTTCTGGAGCTCCATCTTCCTGCAGGGCTGCCCCGAGACCCCATCCTTCCAAACTTGGCTTCAATGCGCTTGCGGGTGATTCCGCGGCTTTCTGTGATCAACTCTTTCTGGGAGTAGGCTGGGACCTTTTTGGGCAGGGCAGGGACACACAGATTGGCAAGCCCCAAGTCCCCCATTAGCCAAGGAGGAACTCAGGCCTGGGGTGAAGTATCTCAGTAAGAAGTGTTAGAAAGGTCTTATTATGTATAAGGTTCAGGCTTTGGCTGTGTGATTTCTGGGTGGTCCCAAGTAAGGGGTAGTTTTCTATGGATTGGGTGCTGTCAGTAAGAGGGGACAGTTCTATGTTTGGGTATTCTAATTCCTGGTTTATCAGGGGAGAGACTACAGTGAAGCTAAAGCTGTAATGGTAAAGAAACAGCAATCACTCATAATAGCCAGGAAGAGGAATGTTTGAGCATTTTTACGATTTGAAAATGTTCATCTTTTGTCTGTGTTTGGGTGTGATTACAGAGCAGTCCCGTTTTTGTCTTGTCTGTCATGATCACAGAGTTGCCTTGGCTGATGTTGATGTCCTGTGAAATCCTGTATTTTCAACAGAGGAAACCAAAGCCTGGCTGATGGTACCAGGCCAGCTCCTAGCAACACCAAGGCCCAGCTATTAAACAGGCTACCAACTCCTGGATGTCAAGGCTGCTTTGTCCTTTTTCAGTTCTATGCCCTTTCATCTCAACTACCCAGTTGGTCTTTTTCTGCCCAGAAGAGCAAGAAAATTCCATTTCTTTGTCTCTACATATTCTTCCTGGGATAACGCACCCACTCCTGTGTAATTTCTGTGTTGGAAATTTCAAAATCTATGAAACCATTGTGACTCTTATCCAAAGTCTAAGCCTTTAATTTCTTTTAGTCGGCTGCCTACTTCTCATCACCCACTCAGAATGAAATGATCTGACATGAATTTCCCAACCTACCTGCTTAGATCTGCCCCTCCACAGAGCCATTCTGTGCTCCTATCTCTGGCTTCCACATCGCATCACTAGGACCTGTTGATTCTGCTTCCAGAACTAAAATCTGTACCTTCATTTTTTAGATCTTCTCTGATTTTCCTAGGCAACGTGAATCGCTACTTTCTTTACAGTAGATATATCTTTACAAGTGTGTTTATCGCATTTCTTCTGGTTCTCCATTTTCCACCACCTAGACTCTGATCTCCCTGCCTGTCTTATTTCTTTTTGTTTCTCCAGCTTCCTCTACATGAGAAAATGGTTAAGACCATGGGCTGTAGAGCCTACATAGGTTCTCTCCTTGGCTCTGCCGGCTCCCACCTGTGAGATCTTGGCCATGCCACTTAACCACCCTGGGCCTCAGTTACATTGTGGTAAAATGAGGTCGTTAATAATAGCACCCACCTGATAGAGTCGTTCTGAGAATTAATGAAGCATATAGTATGCATGTGAAATGGCACCCAGTACCCGGTAAGTCCTTGATAACTGTGTTAACTCTCATTATCCCATGCCCGCCACACATATGAGGTTCAATAAATCTTTGTTGAATTGGGTTAATATTGGATTGCCAATAAGTACATATGAAAAATGAAGTCAGTATACGGTATGGAGATAATGTTTCATCTTTACCTGAGTTGAATCACTGCTGGGAGATTTCCAGTCAGGCTGGTGTCTGTGACCCGGTGCTCCACCCAAAATACTAAATCTGTAAATGCATAGATTTTGAAATCAGGTAGAACTAGGTTTGAATCTGAGCTCTGATTAGAGTAAATTCCTTCAGTTTGCTGAACTTCTTCTGTTAAATGGGAATAATATATCTAATGCATGGGGTTATTTGGAAAATTAAATGAATTAGTGTGTGCAAACTAATGAGTAAGTTACCAACCAGTTAATATATTTTTGTTGTTTCCCCTTAATCTCTCCCCCACCATTCAAGGACATATTATCCCACATAAACCTTCCAAACGTGAGGGGCGAGAAAGGGCTACAAAGCAATTTTCTGATAAATGTCTTTGGAAGTCCCCATAAGATGTTTCCATACCTAGATCAGAAATGAAATCCATCAAGCTCAAGGTAATATGGCTTTTGATAGAAACAGAGGATCTAAAGTAGGATTAACTAGGGGCGCCTGGGTGGCGCAGTCGGTTAAGCGTCCGACTTCAGCCAGGTCACGATCTCGTGGTCCATGAGTTCGAGCCCCGCGTCGGGCTCTGGGCTGATGGCTCAGAGCCTGGATCCTGTTTCTGATTCTGTGTCTCCCTCTCTCTCTGCCCCTCCCCCGTTCATGCTCTGTCTCTCTCTATCCCAAAAATAAATAAACGTTGAAAAAAAAAATTTAAAAAAAAAAAAAAAAAAAAAAAAAAAAAAATAAAGTAGGATTAACTAGTAATGGAGACAAGCAAGTCAACATCAGGCATAGGTTAGGAGAACTGGTCAGGATCCAGACTGAGGTAGAGAGGACTTTTTAAGGCAAGCAGGGTAGCTTTAGTCACAGTGACCAAACAGGGCTTGCCCCATCCAGTGTTAGAGTCTTTGGAATTTAGACAGGCAGAGGAGGTCTAGCAAAGCCTGTCCCTGTGGGAAAGGGAAACCAATGAAAATTTCAAATAGAGAACTGGTTGTACTGGTATTGGAGAACTGATAAGATGACAGGATGACATAGAGGAAACACAGAGAGAATAAGTGTGGGAAGCAGCTACTTCCTTAGGGGTGGGACGGGAAGGGGAAAGAGGTTGGAGGCAAAATACCCTCAAAGTGAGCTGTTACTTTTCTAACCCTCAGGTCCTTGCTCTTTGGTTTCCCAGTGCTAATTTTGAAGCTCTTCTCTTTTAGCTACAAACCCACTCTTCTACATTATGCTTTGTAATACTGGGGCTAGGACCCTACAGACTTCACCTCTCTTTTGCTTACTTTCTCCATTAAGTTCTGCTAATAGGGGACTCTACAGGGGGACCGTATTGCTGGAGGAGGAAGAGTAGACTTTCTCCTCTCTGTTTTGTATAATGTTTCTATTAATGGTACTTCAGCCTTTCCTGAGTATTGGTAATTGATTCCAGTTTCTGTCCTTTTCTCCAGGCTCTGAGAACCATGCTCCTAGACCCACTCAGAGGTCTCAACTCTGGCTGTAGAGTGTTCCTTCATCAGAAGGAGTCAAACTGTAGGATTCCTGATCTGAACTTCTAGGGTCTGATACCCGCAACCTCTTCCCCCTGCTGTCCCATCCCTAGGGAGGTAGCTTCGCCCTGCAGTTACTATCTCTGTGCTAACCCTATGTATTCTCGTTGCCTCTCAAGTCCCTCAATGTGTATTTAACCAAGTCTCTACTTGAAGTTCTCTTTGCCTCCATTTCTCTGACTAGACTCTGACTGACACACTCTCTCACAGCCTTATGAGATCTACACAAAATGTAGATGAGGCATCCTTTGTGAACCAGGTGTTCCAGAGAGTCAGGAAATCTGGGAGTTTGGGGGTGTTATGTTTCTGATGCCATCTTGGAGGAAATCATCCGAGCTTCTCATGCTTAACCTTATCGTGGCTGGTATTCTTTGTTCACTGTCCATCTTTCTATGTAGTACATTCTAGGAAGACGTAGATAACATGGAGCATCTAGCCTGGCACGCAAGCAGGATAGAATAGAAATATATTCAACAGAAAATTCAAATCTAAATGGAAAAATCACTACTTATTTTACCAAAAAATAAAATTGACACCAGACTCTTTTTAAAATTTAACTGATACTTTGTAAATTTTTTTTAAGGTTTATTTATTTTTGAAAGAGAGACAGAGCGCGAGCAGCGGAGGGGCAGAGAGAGAGCGAGACACAGAATCCAAAGCAGAGTCCAGGCTCTGAGCTATCAGCACAGAGCCCCACCTGGGACTCAAACTCACAAACCACAAGATCATGACCTGAGCTGAAGTTGGACACTTAACCAACTGAGCCACCCAGGTACCCCTAACTGATACTATTTTAGAACAACAGTATAGAAAGTGGGTTTGACTGTAAAATTGTTAAATATGAAGTTCATGATTTGAGAATTTGTTAAACTTCAGGAGCATGCCTTGAAGAGAATTATGCTATCGGTGATATATGAGTTAAAAGCACATATTGCATATACTGTGTGAAGGTTTTTCCTCTAGTGACTTACAGACTGAGAGAGAGGTTAAATTATTGGTCCCACTCAGGGCTTCTAACTCTCAATTCCAATTCCAGATTTTTTTCTTATATCACATACCCCATCAGAGGAAAAAACTGCTAGTAATCCACCCTTATTAGTACTCACATGAATAATAGAATAGGTTAAGTGATTGTGCATAACAACATACATACATAGGCACATACACTGTTTTTAAGCCTTGTTGTGTCACTAAACGAGGTAACATGACAGGATGAAAAATGTTATCCAGAACTTGAGGAATAAATGCTCTGGGACTGAGTCTAAAGACATGATTCTGGAGTGAGGGACATCGTGGGAGAATGAGGAACTATCAAAGATGTAGTTAGGATATTTACAGGGATTAAACACAAAACATGAAAGAGTAAAGGCATCATTGATTTGGAGGAGATAGGCTAACAATCCCTCCCCCTCACACTGCAGACTAAGGGACGGCAAGAAATTCGTTCTGCAGTGACAGCCTGCACCCAGTACTGAGCTTGTTTTCCCGGTCACCCCTTGACCAGAGCAGGTGGATTAGTGAATCCTTTAACAATCCTAACATTAGGACCTGGGCATAGAAAAGCAGAATGGTTCGGGCTCCTGGGGGGCTCAGTCGGTTAAGTGTCCGACTTCAGCTCAGGTCATGATCTCACACTCCGTGAGTTCGAGCCTCCATGGGGCTCTGGGCTGACAGCTCAGAGCCTGGAGCCTGCTTCAGATTCTGTGTCTCCCCCTCTCTCTCTGCCCCTCCCCTGCTCATGCTCTGTCTCTCTCTGTCTCAAAAATAAATAAAAACATTAAAAAAGAAAAAGAAAAACGGAATGGTTGAGGGAATAGAGATGCTGTCATACGAAATGGTTTTACCAGATAGTCAAAAAGCGTAAAAATGTAACAAGTTCACATTGATAATTTATAAATATTTAAAAAATAAATTGCAAGGTTCATAAGGTCATTAGGGTGATGGTGGTATTTTCATCTTCAAAAATATATGTGTATTTATAGTTATATGATATCTTATAAAGGTCCATGACTTTATTTGCAGTAGAATTGAGGACACTATTTTCAATTCTCTTATTTGTGGAGACAAATGAAGCTCTTTCAGACTTTTAGGGTGAAGCATTATTGAGATTTTCTACACAATACAAGAAACATAGATAAGAATCTATCCTTGTTAATCTGCATGGGTAGATGTGCTCTGTGAATGCCTTCTGCATTCCTAGTGTTCACCTTGTGAAAGCCACTAAACCATTTTTGAAGAAGATACAAAATAATCCAATTTGATACTTTCTTAACAATCTCTAAGAGAAAAATGTACGACTAGTTTGGCATGGCGATTCTGAGCAAGAACAGATTGTTATAACCTATAATCTTAAAACAAAAGACTGTCAAATTTGGAAGAGTTCTTTAAAGTATTTACCCAACCAATAGTACCCTTACCTTGCTATAAGGTAGTCATTCAGTTTATGTTTTTTGTTTTTTGTTTTTTTTTATTTAAAAAAAATTTTTTTTAACGTTTATTTATTTTTGGGGCAGAGAGAGACAGAGCATGAACGGGGGAGGGGCAGAGAGAGAGGGAGACACAGAATCAGAAGCAGGCTCCAGGCTCTGAGCCATCAGCCCAGAGCCCCACGCAGGGCTCGAACTCATGAACCGCAAGATCGTGACCCGAGCTGAAGTCAGATGCTTAACCGACTGAGCCACCCAGGCGCCCCTAGTTTATGTTTAAATATCTAGAGTGACACGGAGCGCCTGCGTGGCTCAGTCGGTTAAGCGTCCAACTTTGGCTCAGGTCACCATCTTGCAGTTTGTGGGTTTGAGCCCCACGTCAGGCTCTGTGTTGACAGCTCAGAGCCTGGAGCCTGCTTCGGATTCTGTGTCTCCCCTGTCTCTGGCCCTCCCCCATTCGCATTCTGTCTCTTTCTCAAAAGTAAACATTAAAAAAATTTTTTTTTTAAGTGACAGGAATTTCATCACCTTTTAAGACAGTTTATACACTAACCATAATTATTGTGACTAGTTTGACGTCCTGAGGTTAGAATGAGGCTAAGGCATCTCTATGAAGAGATTGGCATATTGTATCACCTTGGAGTTAGCATTTCCAGGAAAAATGCCCACTTTTCTATTAATTGTTGGTCCTGTGACAGTTTCAAGTTCCTTTCTCATCCTAGCCAATTGTGTCAGAAGTAGAATAGGTAAGCTTTCCACTTACCAACCCCTCTGCTGGCCTCCCCTTTTTAAAGATGCACCCAGCAATGACTTTGCAGTTGCTTGCTTCAGTGTTTCCCAACATGGGTTCTGTGGAACATTATTCTCCTAAGCATACTGTATGAAAAAAGTTTCAAAGGACAAACACATTCAAGAAACGTTGCAAATCTATATGCTTCTCATTGTAATTCACAGTGAATAGTAACATACTAAAAGCTCTAAGAAGCCCTTGAGAAAAGAAACCTGTTTAACTTTCCATAGTTTAGTATTCCCCAAACTTCTTTGATCTTAGAACCCTTTTTCAAGTAACATCTGCTAGCATTTCTTCGAGCCAACTGTTCTTTAGAAATGCATGTTGAGAAATGCTGGCCGTAAATTTACTGAGATGTCAAATCATAGGAGGAGGACGGAACAAATATTTGGTCAAATAAGCTTTTAGTAAGAGGGGATGTCATGTAATAAGAAGAAAAGGCAACATCATAACTGCAGGATCATTGTTTTCCGCCTTTGCTCTCCCTGGTTTTGCCCAAGCCCTCCCCCGGGTCTCACTATTTGGCCCGTTTGTTTTGGTCTATATGTGAGCGTTATAGCGTTATACAGAACTACAAGTCAGAGAACATTCATAAGAGTTACATGAAGCCTTAAACCATCATAAATAAGACTACAACTATAAGGTACTTTTTAAAAGAAGGGCAATGGATTGGGAAGAATTAGTCAGAGAAACAATTACAAGCATTCACCTTTCTGCATTATGGAGACAAGTGATTAGATGGCACAAAATTCCTTGCCAGACAAAAAATGAAATGACCAAAACCCTCTATGAATATTTAATGACTAAAGATAACTTATTCTCAAGTGGAAAGACCAAAAAAGTTCCTAGAAACAGCTATTCATTTGTTAGTTTGTTTTAATTTGGATGGCAAGATATGGAAGCAATATAAAATCTTAACAAACCACGGCAAGAAGGAAAAAAAGGGTCCTGTTATTTAAACTATATTTTATAGGTAAATGCTAGGAATTGTGGCTTTCAGTTGATATTTCCTTGTTATGATTTGGTGGTATTTGCAACAAGGGCTTAATACTGTGACCTGTGTTTTATTACTTATCAGTAATTTTATAGCTAACAACCAAACTAAAGTAAAATCAGAAAATGGACACAATTGCAGTAGAATTTACAGAAAATACAATTCATCTCCTCTGACAAGGCAATATAAAATCCCTCCATTGCTAGAAGGGTCACTCACTTAAACAGGGGTCTCTAGATAGTTTGATTAGGCAATATTTTAAAAATTAAGAGAAAACATTCCTATTATAACGTAGTGGTTTCGTGACAAGAAAATAAGGTTTCCTTTTTTAAATCTCCTTTTTTTGGCATATGATAATTTGATAATTACTATATTTCTAAGTTGAGGAAACTGGTAGAAAATAAAATCTCCTTTGTTGGCAGTCAGTAAATCTTAAAAAAACAAAAAACAAAAACCAGTCCTGAAAACAGAATCAGCAGGGCTCTTCTGAATGTAAAACTGAGAAAATGAAATTGATTGATATGTTGCCCAACAATAATTTATGAATTATAGTGTTGTATGTACATAATGTATACATGTAATATATACATACATATATTTCACACACACACATGCAAACACATACGCATACATACAAGAACCACTTCCAAGAATGCATATGAAAATTTGATAGGACAAAAAAATAAACGGGGTCTTCCTTTATTTCATGGTTTTTAAACTTGGAATGTATAAGAAATGAGTTCATATAAAATACTAAGAAAAGCAAAGGAGAATGTCTCTGTCTTTCTTTCAGTGCTTTTTGATTATGAAATTAGCAAGTATTGATTAAAAGATGTCATTATGCTGATAGGCATTCAATAAATCACGTGGAAAGAGTTAGTATTTTTAGATCGTGGAATATTTCTGTAAGTTTTCCCGAACATAAACACTACCTCATTACAGCCACCACCTTCCTGGGGAGGTCCTGAGAGACACAGAGTGGGGTGTTGAACCCCGGTTCTGCCACTTATGTGACCATAGGCAAGTTATATACACCTCTGAGCCGCAAGCATTGGTTACTGTATGCAAAACGTACGGTGCATCCTCACTGCGCCGTGATCATGATTTCTACAAGACCCCAGAGTGTCTTCACTTTAGTAAGTATGCAATAAGTCTTATATGTCTTTTTGTCTCCTTCTCTTTCTGCTCCTCTTGTCTTCCTTCTACTTTTCATTTTCCTCCTCCATCCTCTTATTATTATTAAGCTCTCTGCTCCTGATATCTCATTTATGATTACCGTATTTCAGCCCTCCAATGAATCAGACTTCACTCGGTTAAAGGCCAATGTGCCACAACTGCAGTAACCAAAAATCCAGTTACCTTGATAGATTAATGAGAAGGAAACATAGGGAAGAGACCTGTGGGGCCTCCGCTCCCCAGACTAATTCCTTCCATTAACTCCACCTTAAAATGTGTCCAGTGATGCAATGGAATGATTCCTAAGGAGGCTCCGAGAGCGGCTGGCTTGAGCATAAAGATGGGAAATGTGTCTCAGTCTGCATTGGCCCTGCCCTAGCAGAGCTACATGCCTCCAGCTTCTCTCTCCAGCCTCCCCACCCTCACAGGCTTGGGGGTGGGGGGGGTGGGGAGAGGTGGAATGGGGGGGTAATGTGTGGGGAGGATTTAAGAATTCAGTAGCAAAAGTTGAAGAAATTATGAGGATTCTGACATTTAAGAATTTCTTTTTGCAGTGCCTTATAATTTTTAAATGTCAGAGAGAATTGGAGTGGCTATTAAGTCTGAGATCTTAGCACAGAGTTAGGTCAGTTTTATTTTACTAAAATTGGCTTGTTTACCTCTCACAAGTAAACATTGCACTCCAACGTGACCACCTCTTTTTCTCATCTGTAACTACTCTCTCACTGGTTTTAAGATTAAGGGCCACAATTTCAAAGACAAAGCAATAAAAACAAAAGCAGATTCACTTTATTGGCTACATTTTTTTTTTTTTTTTTGTCTATTAGGGCAATAAACTAAGAAAGAAGCTAACATGTTTGATGTGTTTCACATCCAAATAGTTTTATTATCAAGAGTCTTATCAATAAACAGCATAAGAGCACCTATTCAGAGACCCCAGAGTCACCTTTAGAGTAGTATTGATATTTAGATTTTCTATAGAAATCAATTAGGGTGTAAAATAGCGTTCTTTCAAAAGTAAACCCAAAGAAAAAAATCCAGGAAATTACATTCTTACTTAATTTACTGTCAATAAAAGGCAAGAAAGTTTTAAAACCTATAACAAACACCAAGTTACTTAGTGTGTGACTAGCCAGTAAGAGGAGGAAATTCTGGATGTATAATTGATTCCACTCTTGATTTTCTTTCTGTGATTTCATTTGTATACAAATAATCTTGGAATGATTGGATCCCTATCCTTTTTAAAAATTTTTTTTTCAACGTTTATTTTATTTTTGGGACAGAGAGAGACAGAGCATGAACGGGGGAGGGCCACAGAGAGAGGGAGACACAGAATCGGAAACAGGCTCCAGGCTCTGAGCCATCAGCCCAGAGCCTGACGCGGGGCTCGAACTCCCGGACCGCGAGATCGTGACCTGGCTGAAGTCGGACGCTTAACCGACTGCGCCACCCAGGTGCCCCTGGATCCCTATCTTTAAAAGTTGGTTCAAAAGCCCTACTCTTAATGAAATTTCTAGGACTCCTCCAGATGGGAGTATTTTCTTTGTACCCTGAATTTCCAAAATGTTTTTTATTTTTCTATTCTTCTTTTTCATTGCTCATTAGTTTTTACTTTATGTTGTCCTTATTTCATATAATTTGTGTCTTTCCTATTTAAATATTAGTCCAGGAAAGCAGGGCTTTTGTCTTATTTACTTTTATATTCACCACACTGCCTTACATGAAATAAATACTTGGATTATTAAATATATGAATGAAAGAATGAATGAAAGACTCCCCACTTCAGGTCCATTACTTTAAGGCAGACTGCCAAAGTGATACACTCACACACACACACACACACATTCAGTCAAGTGTGATCCCAGAGATCATTTTCTTTCACTATCTTCCCATATTTTACTCATTAAGTTGCTGAAGCTCAGAGAAACCAAATGCTAAAAGAAGATAAACAATATGTCCAAGAACACGGGTGAAAGTGTTTTTCAGCTGGAAGAAAACTTAGAGATTATATTGTTTGATACCTTTATTATGTTCTCAATTATTTATATATGTTCATACTTACGTATGAATGTATGTATGTCTGCATCTGTGTATGTATGTGTTTCCTATTTTTTTTTTTTATTTTTTTATTGTTTAGTTATTTTTGAGAGAGAAAGAGACAGAATTCAAGTGGGTTGGGGCAGAGAGAGAGGGAGACACAGAATCTGAAGCAGGCTCCAGGCTCTGAGCTGTAAGTACAGAGCCTGATGCGGGGCTCGAACTCACGAGCTGCGAGATCATGACCTGAGCCGAAGTCGGATGCTCAACCGACTGAGCCACCCAGGAGCCCCATTTGTCTATTATTTTTAACCAGATACCTGGCTTAGAAAGGAAAGTGACTAGTAAAGGCCATATCAGGAATTGCTGCAGAACCTGGACTGGATACTATTTTCCCAGTTACACATTGTACTGCCTAGAAATGACATTGCTTCTGTGATACGTGACCCCACTAGTAGCTTCTCCATTGGGCTTGACCTAACCAGCTCATACGTGTTATGTGGGAACTAGACCTGTATGAGAATGCCCCATACAGATAGGTCTGGAAGACTTAGGTGAGGCCACACAAATCTGTAAATGGCAAAAAAAACAAAAAACAAACAAACAAAAAAAAAAACAAAACCATTGAATCATATAGCTACTTTTTATCTTTTTTTTAAATATGAAATTTATTGTCAGATTGGTTTCCATACAACACCCAGTGCTCCTCCCAACAGGTGCCCTCCTCAATACCCATCACCCACCCGCCCCCTCCCTCCCACCCCCCATCAACCCTCAGTTTGTTCTCAGTTTTTAAGAGTCTCCTATGGTTTGGCTCTCTCTCTCTCTAACTTTTTTTTTTTTTCCTTCCCCTCCCCCATCATCTTCTGTTAAGTTTCTCAGGATCCACATAAGAGTGAAAACATATGGTATCTGTCTTTCTCTGTATGACTTATTTCACTTAGCATCACACTCTCCAGTTCCATCCACGTTGCTACAAAGGGCCATATTTCATTCTTTCTCATTGCCACGTAGTACTCCATTGTATATATAAACCACAATTTCTTTATCCATTCATCAGTTGATGGGCATTTAGGCTCTTTCCATAATTTGGCTATGTTGAAAGTG
Source organism: Puma concolor (assembly GCF_028749965.1). Classification (NCBI taxonomy): domain Eukaryota; kingdom Metazoa; phylum Chordata; class Mammalia; order Carnivora; family Felidae; genus Puma; species Puma concolor. The sequence continues at coordinate 153,587,575 of NC_141674.1, read as the reverse complement.
CTGCTATAAACATTGGGGTACAAGTGCCCCTATGCATCAGTACTCCTGTATCCCTTGGGTAAATTCCTAGCAGTGCTATTGCTGGGTCATAGGGTAGGTCTATTTTTAATGTTTTGAGGAACCTCCACACTGTTTTCCAGAGCGGCTGCACCAGTTTGCATCCCCACCAACAGTGCAAAAGGCTTCCCGTTTCTCCACATCCTCTCCAGCATCTATCGTCTCCTGATTTGTTCATTTTAGTCACTCTGACCGGCGTGAGGTGGTATATGAGTGTGGTTTTGATTTGCATTTCCCTGATGAGGAGCGATGTTGAGCATCTTTTCATGTGCCATCCGGATGTCTTCTTTGGAGAAGTGTCTATTCTTGTTTTCTGCTCATTTCTTCACTAGATTATCTGTTCTTCAGGTGCGGAGTTTGGTGAGCTCTTTATAGAGCTAATATATGACTAGAAGAATGCTGGTGCAATTTTGATTGGGATTGCATTGAATGTATAGATAGCTTTGGGTAGTATTGACATTTTAACAATATTTATTCTTCCAATCCATGAGCACGGAATGTTTTTCCATTTCTTTATGTCTTCTTCAGTTTCCTTCATAAGCTCTCTCTAGTTTTCAGCATACAAATCATTTACATCTTTGGTTAGGTTTATTCCTAGGTATTTTATGCTTCTTGGTCCAATTGTGAATGGAATCAGTTTCTTTATTTTCTTTCTGTTGCTTCATTATTAGTGTATAAAAATGCAACTGATTTCTGTACATTGATTTTGTATCCTGTAACTTTGCTAAATTCATGTATCAGTTCTAGCAGACTTTTGGTAGAGTCTATCAGGTTTTCCATGTATAATATCATGTCATCTGCTAAAACTGAAAGCTTGACTTCATCTTTGCCAATTTTGATGCCTTTGATTCCCTTTTGTTGTCTGCTGATGCTAGAACTTCCAACACTATGTTAAACAACAGCAGTGAGAGTGGGCATCCCTGTCATGTTCCTGATCTCAGGGAAAAAGCTCTCAGTTTTTCCCCATTGAGGATGATGTTAGCTGTGGGCTTTTCATAAATGGCTTTTATGATCTTTAAGTATGTTCCTTCTATCCCGACTTTCTCAAGGGTTTTTATTAAGAAAGGATGCTGAATTTTGTCAAATGTTTATTCTGCATCGATTGACAGGATCATATGGTTCTTATCTTTTCTTTTATTAATGTGGTGTATCACATTGATTGATTCGCGAATGTTGAACCAGCCCTGCATCCCAGGAATGAATCCCACCTGATCATGGTGAATAATTCTTTTTATATGCCATTGAATTCGATTTGCTAGTATCTTATTGAGAATTTTTTCATCCATATTCATCAGGGATATTGGTCTGTAGTTCTCTTTTGCTGGGTCTCTGTCTGGTTTAGGAATCAACGTAATGCTGGCTTCATAGAATGAGTCTGGAAGTTTTCCTTCCCTTTCTATGTTTTGAGAAGGATAGGTATTATCTCTGCTTTAAATGTCTGGTAGAATTCCCCTGGGAAGCCATCTGGTCCTGGACTCTTATTTGCTGGGAGATTTTTGATGACTGATTTAATTTCTTCACTGGTTATGGGTCCGTTCAAGTTTTCTATTTCTTCCTGTTTGAGTTTTGAAAATGTGTGGGTGTTTAGGAATTTGTCCATTTCTTCCAGATTGTCCAGTTTGTTGGCATATAGTTTTTCATAGTATTCACTGATAATTGCTTGTATTTCTGAGGGATTAGTTGTAATAATTCCATTTTCATTCATGATTTTATCTATTTGGGTCATCTCCCTTTTCTTTTTGAGAAGCCTGGCTAGAAGTTTATCAATTTTGTTTATTTTTTCAAAAAACCAACTCTTGGTTTCATTGATCTGCTCTACAGTTTTTTTAGGTTCTATGTTGTTTATTTCTGCTCTGATCTTTATTATTTCTCTTCTTCTGGTGGGTTTGGAGTGTCTTTGCTGTTCTGCTTCTATTTCCTTTAGGTGTGCTGTTAGATTTTGTATTTGGGATTTTTCTTGTTTCTTGAGATAGGCCTGGATTGCAATGTATTTTCCTCTCAGGACTGCCTTCGCTGCGTCCCAAAGCGTTTGTATTGTTGTATTTTCATTTTCATTTGTTTCCATATATTTTTAAATTTTTTCTCTAATTGCCTGGTTGACCCATTCATTCTTTAGTAGGGTGTTCTTTAACTTCATGCTTTTGAAGGTTTTCCAGACTTTTTCCTGTGGTTGATTTCAAGCTTCATAGCATTGTGGTCTGAAAGTATGCATGGTATGATTTCAATTCTTGTATACTTATGAAGGGCTGTTTTGTGACCCAGTATGTGATCTATCTTGGAGAATGTTCCATGTGCACTAGAGAAGAAAGTATATTCTGTTGCTTTGGGATGCAGAGTTCTAAATATATCTGTCAAGTCCATCTGATCCAATGTATCATTCGGGGCCCTTGTTTCTTTATTGATCCTATGTCTAGATGATCTATCCATTGTTGTAAGTGGAGTATTAAAATCCCCTGCAATTACCACATTCTTATTAATAAGGTTGCTTATGTTTGTGATTAATTGTTTTATATATTTGGGGGCTCCCATATTCAGTGCATAGATATTTATAATCGTTAGCTCTTCCTGATGGATAGATCCTGTAATTATTATATAATGCCCTTCTTCATCTCTTGTTACATCCTTTAATTTAAAGTCCAGTTTGTCTGATATAAGTATGGCTACTCCAGCTTTTCTTTTGACTTCCAGTAGCATGATACATAGTTCTTCAACACCTCACTTTCAATCTGAAGGGGTCCTCAAGTCTAAAATGAGTCTCTTGTAGACAGTAAATAGATGAGTCTTGTTTTTTTTCTTTTTATCCATTCTAATACCCTATGTCTTTTGGTTGGCACATTTAGTCCATTTACATTCAGTGTTATTATAGAAAGATATGGGTTTAGAGTCATTGTGATGTCTGTAGGTTTCATGCTTGTAGTGATGTCTCTGGTATTTTGTGGTCCTTGCAACATTTCACTCACAGAATCCCCCTTAGGATCTCTTGTAGGGCTGATTTAGTGGTGATGTATTCCTTCAGTTTTTGTTTGTTTGGGAAGACCTTTATCTCTCCTTCTATTCTAAATGACAGACTTGCTGGATAAAGGATTCTCAGCTGCATATTTTTTCTGTTCATCACATTGAAGATTTCCTGCCATTCCTTTCTGGCCTGCCAAGTTTCCGTAGATAGGTCTGTCACTAGTCTTATCGGTCTCCCTTTATATGTTAGAGTGTGTTTATCCCTAGCTGCCCTCAGAATTTTCTCTTTATCCTTGTATTTTGCCAGTTTCACTCTGATATGTCGTACAGAAGATTGATTCAAGTTACATCTGAAGGGAGTTCTCTGTGCCTCTTGGATTTCAATGCCTTTTTCCTTCCCCAGATCAGGGAAGTTCTCCGCTCTGATTTGTTCAAGTATACCTTCAGTCCCTTTCTCTCTCTCTTCCTCTTCTGGAATTCCTATTATATGGATATTGTTGTGTTTTGATTGTAGCACTTAGTTCTCTAATTCTCCTCTCATACTCCTGGATATTTTTATCTTTCTTTTTCTCAGCTTCCTCTTTTTCCATAATTTTATCTTCTAATTCACCCATTCTCTCCTCTGCCTCTTCAATCTGAGCTGTGGTTGCCTCCATTTTATTTTGCACCTTATTTATAGTATTTTTTAGATCCTCATGAGTATTTCTTAGTCCCTTGATCTCTGTAGCAATAGATTATCTGCTATCCTCTATACTTTTTTTCAAGCCCAGCAATTAATTTTGTGACTATTATTTTAAATTAATTTTGTTATATTGCTTAAATCATTTTTGATCAGTTCATTAGCTGTCGCTACTTCCTGGAGTTACTTTTGAGCAGAATTCTTCCATTTCATCATTTTGGATAGTCCCTGGAGTGGCGCGGAACTCTTCCTCTGTGCTGTCTGTAGTACCCTATGTTGGTGGGCAGAGCTGCAGTCAGACCTGATGTCTGCCCTAGCCCACCGCTAGGGCCACATCAGGTGTGTACCTTATCTTCCCCTCTCCCAGGGGCAGGACTCACTGTAGAGTGGTGTGGCCCCTGTCTGGACTACTTGCACACTGCCAGGCTTCTGGTGCTGCTTCTGTGGGATCTGGCGTATTAGCCAGAGTAGATCTGTAAGGTGCACAGGGGCAGGAGGGGCAGGCTCAGCTTGCTTTGCCTTCAGTGGTCCACTTCTGGAGGGGCCTTGTGGCACAGGCACCAGGACGGAGGCAGACCCGTCAGAGGGATGGGTCCACAGAAGCACAGCATTGGGTGTTTGCCCGGTGCAAGCAAGTTCCATGATGAGAACCGGTTCCCTTTGGGATTTTGGCTGGGGGATGGGTGAGGGAGATGGCGCTTCCCAGCGCCTTTGTTCCCCACCAAGCTGAGCTCTGTCCTCCGGGGCTCAATAACTCTCCTTCCTGTTGTCCTTTAGCCCTCCCGCTCTCTGGTCTCCAAGCAGAGCTGTTGACTTATAACATTCCAGATGTTAAGTCCCGCTGGCTGTCAGAACACACTCTGTCCGGCCCCTCCACTTTTGCAAGCCAGACTCAGGGGCTCTGCCTTGCTGGGCGGGCTTCCCCTCCACCACCCTGGCTCCCTCCCGCCAGTCCATGAAGTGCGCACCGCCTCTCCGCCCTTCCTACTCTCTTCCATGGGCCTCTTCCTTGTCTACGCTTGGCTCTGGAGAGTCCATTCTGCTAGTCTTCCGGCGGTTTTCTGGGTTATTTAGGCAGATGTGGGTGGAAACTAAGTGGTCAGCAGGATGAGGTGAGCCCAGCATCCTCCTATGCTGCCATCTTCCCCCTTGTCGATATCTTACCTTTATCTTAGTATATCACTTTTCTCTGTTTTGAATGAAAAAATCTTTCTAGATGCCATTGCATCTGGTTCTCAGAACTATGACAAAGGTATGCACTGTCCCATTTCTCCTCTCACCTTTGATGAGGAAAAAGAAGTGCTTAAGGTTATAAACTGAATTGGAGATAGAACCAAGGCTTGAATCTAAACATGTAAAGTCATAGCTTATTGTCCTTTTTTCATCTTCTGCTGTGGTACCCACACATATGTGAGTAAAGGGCATATAAAACAAAAAATAATTGTGTTTCTATGGAAATGTTAACCATTGTCCTAATAAAATACTTTTCAATCAAGGAAATCAAAATATTTTGTGAACTTGCAATATGTAGGGTCTTTTCTAACTTTCCTGACATGTAAAGTTTGGCCACTGGGGTCCTTTATCCATACAGAGACTCAAGCCTAAACCTTTAGCCCATCTTTGTTTAGTGATCCTGGTTTTGTTGGTTACTTGGGTTTTGTTTATGATTTTATTTGACATATCAATCAAAATCAAACAGAGAAAGATGGTACATAAACACCTAGATAAATATGGTCGAGGGTTTGAGGTATCCTTCAAATGTTTTTATGTAATATATAAATATATGATCTAAACATATCATATAGGTAGATTTAAAAAATGAACCATATGCGTGTCATTCCATAGCTGGCTTTTTAACTTTTTAAACTGTATTTAACCATACTCTTATTAAGGATAATTAGCTTACTGTTTGTTTGTTTTTATTGCTTTGTTCTGCTTATAGAGTCATTTGCCATGGGTATTCTGCCCCTTACACCTTCATATGCCTATGTTGCCATTTTCTTATGATAAAATCTTAGATGTAGAATAGATGGGTAGTGGTTGAGGTCTCCCAATAGCAGACTGTGAGATGAAGATTGCATTTAGGCATCTTATGATGTGTCTGTGGGGTCAATACCTGTGGAATGGAAGGGAAGGAAGCAGGACCGTGAGAAGCTGACTGTCATGCAGTCTCAGGGAAACCCTCAGCAGATCCTCCAGGGAGATTTTAAGCTGGGGTGGCCTCTTAGAGTTGCCTGGAGCTGGACTGAGGTGGACGGTCCCAAAACTGATTAGTCACTGGATGTAGGCTGCCCCAGGAAGGAGGCTGGCTTGCCCTTGAGCAAGGTGGTTCTCTTCAGCCAGAGTGATTCCTGAAGCCTGTTGACAGCTCAGGGCTGTCTGCCGGCAGCACTCCCAGCAGCTGGGGGAACTAGTCCTGCATTTCTGAAAGGGGGTCTGGGTGGTGCATCATGGCACTGTGTCAAAGGCGATGCACATGATATACATTGATATATTTATAAATCGACAAATTGTGCCAGATTACATTCCAAAAGTTTGTTAAAATGTACTAATTTTACTAGCAGTATGTGAGAATGCTGGTTGCCCTAAATCCTTAATACTAACAACTATCACTCTTTATAATATTTGCCAGCCTGATAGACAAAAATCCTCATTGTTGTTTTCATTTGCATTCATTTATTAGTGAGATTAATATCTTTTCATACATTTAAAGGCCATGCATCTTTCTTCTTTAGTGACTTGCCTGTTTATGCCTCTTTTGCCATTTTCTATTGTGCTAATCTTTATGCAGTAATGATATTAACCATTTATTTGTCACATATGTTGTCACATATGCATTTTCTGAGTTTGCAATGTGCTTTTTAATACAGTTTATATAACCTTCAATGTAGTCTTTTATATAGTCAAATCAGTTGTTCTTTTCTTAATTTCTACTCTTTATTGTAAGCACCTTTCTTATTCAAGATTATTAATATATCTTAATATAAACTTTAATTCTAATCCTTCATAGTATATTGAATCCATTTTGAATTGTTCAAATAAACACGCATACCGTGATACCACAACTGAAGTTTGTGTTGAGGCACCAAGAAACGATACCTTAGTCTAAAGTATCTAGAACAAGATGCAGCCATTACGGTTTTATATCACGAGGGTTGCAGGACTCTTAAACCTCTCAACTCTATCAAGGATAGAGGAAGGTCAGCAGCCATTGATTAAAGGGGTGGATGTTGTTGAGATAAAGCTCTCAGTGTCCCGTGAATCTCGCTATCATCTTCAGGGGGAGGAGTGGCATGGTGGGACTCCCTTCATTTTACGGAGACCACTTAACTAGTACTTCAACTGTCCTCTGAAGTTTCAGGGCACAGTGGGTAGGTGTCTGGTGCAGGATGGAGAACTGAAGGGGCAAGTGACTAGCTTCCTAGCTTCTTTGATGTTAGAATGAAGGGCAGATTGCTACTGAGTGGCTGATCTGCATTCCCAGAATTTCTCAGTACAGAGGTTTCTGAGTGTTACCTATGATCAGAAGCTCCTTACCCCGTGCCCCTCAACACAGAAGCATAGAACGTGGGGTCAGCTTAGGTCCTGTCCCAAAGGGTCACCAATGGGGGTGAGCAGATATCAGCAGAACTCAGATTATATTTAAAGGAAAAAAAGAGACAAGACAATGTTTATAATTATAGCCTACAAGCCCTGCTTCTTCAACCTAATAGCTATAGTGGCATGAGGTAAGGATCTAATTTTTTTTTCCACAAAAGTAGCCAATTCTTCCAATATCATTTATAAAACAATGCACCCTTTCATTCATGGATTTGAAACACCACCATTTGTTTGTATGTTAAATTTAAATATGTATCTACTTGTTCTTGTATTCCACAATGTTCCAAAAATATGATCATTCCTCTGCAGCATCATATTCTTTTAATAAAATGAGTTTATAAAATATTTCAATATCTGGTCAGAAAAATTTATTATCATTTTGGTCTAAACATTTTTTTTTGTTTATACTTTAGCATTTATTGTTTTTACATGAACAAAATAAACTTTAAGCAACCTCTCAAATTGTAGCTATTTTATTGGAATTGCCACGTACAAAATGATTTTGGGGGAGACATCTTTTATAAAATGTAGATTTCCCAACAAATATTTGGTATGTCTTCCCTTATGTCCTTCAGTAACTTTTTATGGCTTTTTTCTATATGTCCATACACTGCTTATTATATCCGATCTTAGATATCTTATATTTTATTAATTATGCTGAATTGGGTCACTTATTCTCATTCTTTCAAACATCATAAAATTATATATATAATAAATATATTATATATAATATGTATAATTATAATTATATGTACTGATAAATGTTTAATAGCTCACTCTCTGGAAAAATAACAAAATCCTTGACTTTTAGAATTTGTCACTTTTCATTGTGCAAATATTTCTGCCATGGCCATGTTTAAGCTATGGACATCAATGCCACCAGGTGTGTAATTAGGAAAATAATGCCAAATTTACTCTAGCAAGCTGTTATAGGCCAATTCTAGTATATCATTGTTCCTTACATCTTTTCTAGTCAAATAATTTTAAAAGATTATAATCAACTGTGAAGTTCAAAGTAAACTTTATGAATAAGAATTTAGAAGCTAATAATTAGAATCTAAGAACTTAGAAATTAAAATTTAGAAAACAATATGATATATGATCCTTAAATGTATTTTTTTCCTTGCATTTACTACTACTCATCACTGCTTCTGTTATGCATTAATTGGGGAAAGATTTCTGATGATTTCTCTTGGTCTCCCTCTCAGGGGCTATTGATCGTGTGGTTTTTCTTTTCCTTTTGGTGCTTGGTCTACACTTGGACTTGTAGATGTGAGAAGTGCACTGAATCCGATATGTGAGTCTACCACACTCAACAGGCTTGAAGTCTCCCCTTGACTATGTCAGTTTTCTGTGCCAAGTAGACTTCGAGAGAAGCAACTTTAAGCACAGGGTTCTTATGAAATTCCCAAAGCTTTTCAACGTGTTCTTTGTTGGGGCAGCTCCCCAAAGTTTCTTCTGCATCTGCCGGTTGGATTTTACAAGTGCCTGTGCCAGGTCAGAGTTGAAATTCGCAGTTAGAATGCAATGGACTGCTGTGGAAATTAACTGGACTTCTGCAACTTTTTTTTTTTTTGTCTGTTTAAAGTCATTTTTTGTTTCGAGTCACATTTATCCATTAAGATGCTAGCCTCATTCTCGCATGTCTTTATCTCTCAGTCAGGAGCCATCAATGTTTACTTTAAATTAAATGTAGGACAAAGGCTGCATTCGGTTGCTTGGGGTTCAACTAAATTTGACTTCTCCATCATCTCTCTCTGCTTCCACTCTCCCAAGCTGGGATTATAGGCATTTTTCCAGCCACTATTTTGTGCTTGAGAGTTTTCCAGACCTTTTTGGGGAATATACTTCCAATTACTTTTGAAGTAGCTCCTTTCTTTGTCAGATTAATCTATTAGGGCCCCCATAACAAGCTACCACACGCTGAATGACTTTAACAAGGAAATTCATTTCATCCCATTTCTGGAGATGAAGAGTCTTTTCTTGGCTTGTAAATGAGCATCTTCTCCCTGTGTCTTCACATGGTCTTTTCTGTGTGTGTGTGTGTGTGTATGTGTGTGTCCTCATTTTCTCTTCTTATAAGGACACAAGTCATCATATTCTGTTAGGTCCCATGCAAATTATCTCATTTAACTTGAATTACATCTTTAAAGACACTGTCTCTAAATACAGTGACATTGGCAGGATTAAGGGTTGAACTTCAACATATGAATTTTAGGGGGACACAACTCAACCCATAACATGCCAGGGTTGACGTTTAATATTGTATATCCGTTGGGACTTTACTTAATCTGCTTATTTGATGATACCTAATCTGGTTTCCCATCCTAATTCTATCTTTCTTATTTTCATATTTTCTTGGACTTTTCAATAGGATATGGAGAAAAGAGGAAGATAAATACTCAAATTGGCATCTTTATATTGAAGTCTTCTGATTTTTTTCCAATGTTTGTGGAGGAAACAAAGAAGAGAAAACATATCATTAGTGATGACTATAGTGTACTCTTTCACCCTAACCGCGAAGGGCATGAGCTATTTGTGTGCCAGTACATGAACCTTCAGTGAAGAATAAAACTGAAATGCTATCTCACTTAGTATTACTTTGAATTGCTCCAAAATGTTTACAAACCACATTTTAAAGTTGTTGATTAAAATATAATTAAACATTAACATGACTTATAAAGATAAAATGAAAATATTTGTGAATTTTCTGAGACGAAAGCCAGTAAGGCTTATTTTCTTGGAATAATTTATATATATATATATATTACTATAATGTATATAACGTATTAATTTACAATATTTCTGCCTACTTGTATCTAATTGTGATCTTATTTTCCAGTCATATCAAGACATGAGTCTTTATAAACTACACAAGCATTGTTAACAAGGATGGTTACAAATGATTTTTAAGGTTTCATGTTGTAAGAACATTTCTTATGAATGCATTCCATTCTACCCTCTTGAAGCCTCAGCCCACACAACTAATACAACTGCTCGCTTTAATTAAAATGAGAAAATATATTACTTACAAAGCTTGGTCTTAAGCAGAGCTAGATACAAAATCTATAGTTCCCATAATGGGAGAGGCACTATAAAATGGGATAAAATGATAAATTGATAAATACATTGTATAATTATTTGTTCCCCATTGCTATCTATCTTTTATCACTGGCAAAATGTGAAAAAGAATTATAAAGCCTCTGTTTAATAAAAGAAAAACTAAGAATTATATAACTTATGAGATCTTACAGTTTAAAAAGGTTTTGAAATTAAAACTCTCCTTAGATCTTTCTACGCTTCACATAATTTTTTTCTCTTCTTTTTATAATAATTTAAAAAATCCTTCCAGATAATTTCTCCAGTCATTTATGTCAAAGGAGCCAAATGATTGAGGGGAAAATAGTTTTTAGTGGCATGTCTTATTTTGTATTTGTCATGGATGCTTTGATCATACATTGGGAAAATGAGAACAAATGCAGCTATCTTATGAGATGAACTTAGATACCAAATAAGTATTTCCTACAGGGGAAGAAACATAACTATGAGCTGCTTACTCTGGGAGCTTTTCAAGTCCTCTAACTTGTTTGAAATTATTTTGATGTGATTAATTAAAGACTAGAATTTTCTTGTTTTTGCAAGTAAACCTCAATTTGACATTTTGTACCTGTGCTATCTTAACAGTTAGGATTCTGGAAACAGAATTTCCCTTTATTGTGCCTGAGGCACAGTTGGGTGTTTTTACTTACCATTACATTTTGACTGAAATTAAATTTTCACATTTCTGGTCATAAAATAGATATTTCCTGAGAGGGGGAGGAAGGAACGTGCAGATTGGGGGAATCAACCCAAATGGGCTACTATGCTCACATATATTTGGTCATACAGATTGATGAAAATACTCTATGCCTCTATAGCCTTTGCTTATAAGTTCCATATTAAGTGAAAGAGACACAGTAATGCAGAGCTATATTTAGAAAACTATTCACACTCAAAGCATTTTCAAGATGTTTCTATAATAAAATAAAAACAGAAAAATTGCACCATTGTCTTCTCGTGTTTATCCATAGGCTAGTGTGTAGGAATATAAAATCGAATGGCTGCCCCTTAGGGAAGTAGAGAATATAATATGTATTTCATTTTAACTCTGTTTAAAATAAAGTCTCAAGGTGCTACTCGGCTTTACTGGACTCTCAGGTTATGCCTCACCTTTTAAGGCAGTTTTTAGAACTCCAAGATCTCCAAGTTAGGTCCAGGGAAACAAAGAGACTAGGTTGAATTCATCATAACTATCCAGTAATGAGAAGCAAGGTAACCAGAATAGCACTTAACTATTAAATGTCAGATACATTTCTCTATTTCTTATAACTCTCAACTATTCTGTAAAGTAGTGGTTATTTTAACCACACTTGCACAGGAAAAAAAAAAAACAGAGCTCAGAGAGTAATCATAGTACCCAGGTTTGAAACACACAACCGTCTTACTCAAGAAGCTACATGGGTTCCAAGTCATGAAGTTGCTTCCAAAATATTCAAACTCCTGTACTGATTCCAAGGTTTATAGTTACGGCAGTGCCTATGAAGTCACAAGAATGGAGGTGAAGGATAGCTGAGGTGAATCACAATTCACAAATTTTTTTGCTTCCACCCAAGAGGTACAACCAAGGAGGTACAACCAAACTAATGATGAATGTGTATATGTATATTTATACATTTATATAGACACACACATAACTTCTATAATCCATTGCTCAATGACTTCGAACCAAGGTGCCTTGGAAGTACCTTGGATGAATTACAAACACACTGAGATTCATAGATATGGAATATCTGAGTTCTTGAGGTAGTGTGTATACTCCCCCACACCCACCCCCTTGTCCAAGCTACTTGTCTGTTCTCCTCCCCAACTACCCTGCCATGTTTGTCAGTACAGGAATCTTTTCCATTTCAAGAACATCCATTGCCTAACTGGTGCAGTTCTGTGTTCTGCCACTCTTCATTTGGCACAGCTATATTGAGATGCTGGCATTTCCAGAATACACCATCTTCTTCCAAACAGCTATGTCTTTGCTCAAACTGAACTTACCATTTGAAATGCTAACACCACTACCGCCTATTTCCTAAATCCAGCTTGTCTACCTGGGGTTCAGATCAAAGGCAATTGTTTCTGTGGGTCACCCTGTAAGTCTCCCCCCTCCCCACCAAACAAAAGTGATCATCCTAGCCTCCTATACAACTTACATATATCTTCATTATAAAGGTAATTATTCAGATTAAAATGTTTTTTTTTTAACTTTCATCACTATCCCATTGTACTCTAAAACTCATTTTGACAGAAACAATGCTCTCCATGTCTAAATTGGTGATAGGATCAGCGTAGACCCTCAGTAAAATTCGTTTCATTAATCGCTTAGTAACTGATATAGAAAAGACCACAGGGTCCCCTGCCTCTTAGCTTCTCTTTTATCAGAGAAGCCAGTATATATCCCAATTCTATAATACTTAATGATGAAAATCCATTCTCAGAATTATGCATACTATGTATATAAAAAGGGTACACCACAGTTTCAAGTTTCCATTTGATAAGAAAATTAAAGAAGAAATTCTACTATCAAAGAATCACCTTTTTTTAAGTTAAAAATTAAAAAAATTCTAAATTCATCAAAAAAATTGTACCGATTGTTTCCCTTTCAATATTTAGTTTCAGTGCTCTTGCTAAGTACTTGGAATTAAGTGACAACATGAATATAAGGTAAATGGACAGGATTTTTTCCTACTTTATATTTAACAGTAGAATCTACCAAAGATAATTACCAAAGAGCTAAGCCAATTTCCATGAATTACCACCAAAGGGTCTTTTGTATACTACTTTCGATTACAGTTTTAAAATGCATATTCAGGAAATACTGATGCACCCTTTACTTTTTTCAATAAGTTAAAACTTGAATTTATTTAAAATAACATAATCACGATGAAACATTATGAATGTGCCTCAAAAGATATTCATTCAGTGACTATATCATATGCATCTGAACATAAATATTTTCTTGAAATGTCTTGGAGAAACAAAGCCCTTTTAAGAATTATTTCATAATGGCCAATTATACAGCGTTTACTACATTGTACATAAACTTTCTCTTTCATTATTTTTATTTTTTTTTTAATTTTTTTTTTAACATTTATTTATTATTTTTGGGACAGAGAGAGAGCATGAACGGGGGAGGGGCAGAGAGAGAGGGAGACACAGAATTGGAAACAGGCTCCAGGCTCTGAGCCATCAGCCCAGAGCCCGACGCGGGGCTCGAACTCACGGACCGCGAGATCGTGACCTGGCTGAAGTCGGATGCTTAACCGACTGCGCCACCCAGGCGCCCCACTCTTTCGTTATTTTTAAAGATAACATGAGAGTCTGACAACATAAAATTAATCTTATAAAATTAAGAGAGAGAGTTTCATACTCAAGATTGTAAGTCTAGAAGTGTTACTGGATGATTTATGTAGAAATAGAGAAGTACTCGGAGCCATCAAGAAGTCACTGGGAAAAATTCATCAAAGTTACCTCACTTTGCTTTTACATAAATGGTACTGGAATAAATATCCTTGTATCTTCATTTTTTTTTCAATCATAATTGCTTTCTTTAGAAAATTAATGGGGCACCTGGGTGGCTCTGTCAGTTAAGCCTCCGACCCTGGATTTTCAATATTATTCATACTGCTTCCTAACAAATAGAAAGTAAAAATTTTAATGTAATAAAAAGCAACATTATTTCCTATTATCATTTCTAGGTTTGATTTCCTGCTTAGCTTTTTTGAGTAGTAAGATACTGTTATTGTTCACCTGTATTTTCTTGGAGTCTGTTTTAGCTCATTACTACATGGATAAGGGTTTGGGTGTTCGTGTTCTCATATTTGCCTTAGCATTGAGCATGAAGAAGCCCATGCTACTGTTTTTCAACCACATGAAGCTTTATGCTTAAGGATCTCTAAAATTTCTTCCAATTGAAACATTCTGATTTTATGACTCTGCTTTGTGACATTATTCCTGCCAGCATAAATCTTCACAGGTTACTAAATGCATTGGATATTTGTTCTGACTCTATACACGTTTTTGTAAAAGCTCCTTTTTTGGGGCGTCCATTCCATGATGAGACCATAAAAACTCAAAGGCAGACTGTGCTGTTACAGATTAGAAAAAAAAAATTCTAAAAAAATCTTAATGCTTTTGACAGAATGGCACGTGTCTTGCCATTGCTTCCCTAGACAGAGGCAGCAAAATGTACCAGCAGAATGCTATTTAGTAATATTTTTCAGCTAAAAAAGATTTGCTTTCTTCTGTGCTACCATGTAAGTTCTAGTAGCCCTGTTTTATTTTGTCTCATGAGTTTTCCCCCTTTGATGTTCACCTTACCTCTATTTGCTCTCATGATTATTTTACGTGAATCATAGACATAGGGACTATGGGGAAAATGACAGGTCATTGTATTCAGACCTCTGTACCTAGTACATGTTATTGCCAGACACTTATATTATTCCCTTTAGAATTATATTTAATCTCTTTCTGAATGTCTTATTGATGTTTCTTCAATGACCTCTTTGGGTGGCTATTCCATTGTTAAATTGCTCTTGCCTTTAGGACACTTTCTCTTAGAAGTAATTTAAACATGCCCTTCTTATTTCTTGTAAAACATTCTAAGTCAACCACAAATGATTCTTCCCTCTACTGTATATTATTTCTTTCTTCTCCAGTAAAATACCACATGTCATGGGAGGCAAGCTTTCCATTCAACATGTAAGCCATTCAGAAGAAACCTCAGATTTATGACATTTCCTCATCTCTAAATTTTTTTCCAGCTCTAGTATTCCATGATTCTATGATTCCTACATTTGGTTGTGGAATTTCTAAATCTCTATCCCATTGTTTGTTATGCCTGTGAACTTTTAAGTTTTGTGTTCTTAAGTCTATTATTTTTAACTTTTAATCATCTAAAAATATCAACTGTATCTTATAAAATTAATATCTGATTTTATTTAGTACTTATGTACTACTTTATATTACTGAAAGATGTATATATTTAAAATTTCTCTCCTAATGATATTAGTTTTTTGTTCGAGTTAAATATATGTTCATACACATACTCACATATTCATAATGTATATTTAAATTTATTTCACTGGAACCATTACATCCAACACATCTTTTTTTTCTATACTTTTCTTTTTGTGCCTTCACATAATTTTTCATTTTTCATTATAAAGAATTTCTGAGGACATTTATCCCAGGAAGACACTTGCTAGAACTCGTCCTATTCTCTACAACACTATTTTTCCTTTTTTTAAAATTTTTCTGTGGCTACCGCAGAAGTTCTCATCCATATATTTTTAAGAACTCTAGAGCTAGCTAATATTTTCAAAAATATATATATTTTTTATTCCTTTTAAAACTCAGTTTGGAAAATGAATTGTTTGGTTGATAATCTCATACTGAATACTTTCTTTGTTGTATGAAGTTTTCTAGTGCAGACCACATGTTAGGCCACAAAACAAATTTCAACAAATTCAAGAAGATTGAAATCATGCCAAGCATCTTTTCTGCCCACAATGGCATGAAAGTAGAAACCAATCACAAAAGGAAAACTGGAAAATTCATGAATATATGGAAATTATTATATCTAATGAGTGAATTCAATAAAGTTTCAGGATATGAAATCAACATACAGAAATCAGTAACATTTCTATATTTTTTTTACTGTGTATAAAATGCTTTATTATTATCATCACTGTACACCTAACAAGTATTGATTGTTATCTCAAGCTCTTTATATAGATGATACATCTTCATATATGTCAAGCAGGAAGTTTGGTCAATATTCACTTGGTTTCCCAGTGATATTTCCAGATTATTATCTTTTACACTGTTGAGTAGAAACTAAAGCTCTCCTGAGGAGAAACTTAGGTTCTCCTGAGCCTCTGTTGAGGGTCATGGCACATTCTTACACCACCTCTATTTTCCTGTTCAACATCAACTGCAGAACTCTTGGGTGTTCCCATTTAGTCAGTGAACACTTTGATATCTCACCAATTGTTATATTTCCAAATGAAGTCCTGCCTTCATCCTAAATGATTTTAATATGCAAATGACCCCTCTAGAATCTATTTGTTAAAAGAATTCTCTTTCCATTGAATTGTCTTAGCATGTCTATACATTAACAATAGAATTTCTGAAAAGGAAATAAAGAGATTGATCCCATTTATAATAACATCAAAAGCAATAAAATATTTAGGAACAAATTTAACTAAGGAGGTGAAAGATCTTCAGCATGGACGTAGAAAACTACAAGACATTGATGAAAGAAATTGAAAAAGACTCAAATAAATGGAAAGGTATCTCATGTTCATGGATTGGAAGAATTAATATTGTTAAAATGTCAATACTACTGAAAGTCATCTATAGAATCAATGGCAATCTCTATCAAGATTGCAATGGAAATTTTTTACAGAAGTTAAAAAAAAGAAAAACATCTTAAAATTTATATAGACTCATAAAAGATCCCAAATAGCTAAGGAATTCCTGAGAAAGAAAATCAAAGCAGGAGGTTATCAGATTTCTTGATTTCAAGCTATACTATAAGCTATAGTCATCAAAACAGTATGGTACTGGCATAAAAATAGACAAATCAATGAAACAGTATCAAGAGTCCAGTAATAACCCCAAGCATATACAGTCAACTAACACTTGACAAGGGAGCCAAAGATACTCAATAAAGAAAAGATAGTCTCCTCAATAAATGTTGCTGGGATAATGTGATATTCACAAATAAAGGAATGAAATCAGACCCACATCTTACACCACTCACAAAAATTAACTCAAAATGGATCAAAGACTTGAATGCAACATATAAAAACATGAAACTCCTAGAAGAAAACTTATGAACAAAGTTTCTTGACATGGGTCTTGGTATTGATTTTTTGGATATGACACCGAAAGCACAAGTAACAAACTAAAAAATAGACAAGTGGAGCTAAATCAAACTAAAAAGCTCAGCCAAGCAAAAGAAATCATTAACAACATGAAAAGATAGCCTATAGAATGGGAAAAAATACTTGCAAACCTATATCTGATAATGAATCCCAAAATATAAATAACTCTTACAATTCAATAGCAAAAAACAAAAAAATCCAAATAACCCAATTAACAGATGAGCAAAGGCCTGAATAGATATTTCTCCAAAAAAGATATGCAAAAGGCCAACATGTACATAAGAAGAAGCTCAACATCACTAGTCATTAGGAAAATGCAAATTAAAACCACAATGAGATATCACCTCATTTCTGTTAGAATGACCATCATCAAAAAGACAAGAGATAAATGCTGGCTTGGAAGTGGAGAAAAGGGAACACTTGTGTATTGTTGGTCAGAATGTAAACTGGGGTAGTTACTATGTCAAACAGAATGGACAATTGTTAACAAATTAAAAATAGAACTACCATATGATCGAGCAAGAAAAACACTAACTTGAAAATATATCTTTACCCCCTTTTTCACAGCAGCATTATATATAATAGCCAAGCCATGGAAATGACCTAAGTGTCTAACAGTGGATGAATGGGTAAAAATGTTGTGGTTAGACATACAATGGAATATTATTCAGTCATAATACAATAAGGAAATCCTACCATTTGTGACAACATTGATGGAGCTTAAGGGCATTATGCTAAGTGAAATAAGTTAGACAGAGAAAAACAAATGTATGATCTCACTTATATATGGAATCTAAAAGAAAAAAAAAACAATAAATCTCATGAAAAAAGAGATTAGACTTGTGGTTACCAGTAGCAGAGGGTGGGAGGAGGGGGAACTGGAAGAAGGTGGTCAAAAAGTACAAACTTCCAGTTATAAGATAAATAAGCGCTAGGGATATAGGGTTCAACATGATAACTATGTTATCAATATGATAACTGCTATATAATATACAGAAATATTGTTGAGAGAGTAAATCTTAAGGGTTTTCACCACACAGAGATTATTATTCTTCATTGTTTTCTTTTCTATTTCTTTTTATTGTATCTATATAAGAAGATAGATGTTACCTGAAACTATTGTAATCATGTCATGACATATGTAATTCAAATTATCCTGCCGTATGCCTTACACTTATGCAGTAATGTATGCCAATTATTTCTCCATAAAATGGGGAAAAAAGTTACTTTCACCAAGATCAGTTTTCCATGTATGTACTCAATCATCTTTTGCGTTGTTAGGAAGATGAATATTAGGATATAACCAACAAACTGCAAGAATGGGTCAAAGATAATGAAGAAAAACGTTTCAGTCATTGGTGAAGTGTTTCCAAAGTTTAATTAAACTTCTGGAATTTGTACTTACTAGGGGTTATGGGGAAATGAAACACACTAGTTAGATAGTTCCCCACAAGATGATTTTTATAGCACCTACAAAATACAGCTGTGGGTTCTTTCTCAAGGTAACGTACGTTTCTGTGTTCCTGAACTGATGACCTGCTTTACACTTCTCAAATAGCAGCAAAACAAAATTCTCTTAGAATCGAAGAAATTTTAAGCATGTCAAATAGCATGTGAAGCTGAGAATCCTCTAAGGCAGAGGAATCTAGTTTTTAAGAGAGTAGAGAAATAAGCAAAATGACCCAGACAGAAAGCTTACCCTAAGAGAGAAAATAGCTGGGAGTGGAAAACCAATTCTTCAGAGGACAAAGATAGGAGGATAATTGGTTCAGAAGAAAACTTCTACCTGAAGTAGAGAAAAAGCAGGTTGATAACCCTTGTGGAACTATGAAGGAAGAGAACCAGAACTGTCTTCATAATCATGGAGGCTGGGATGGCCCCCAGTATTAGAGATTCTATTGTGGAAGTTAAAAGATAGAAGAAAGGAAGTCATTGTTCACTTGGAAAGGAACTAAAATGTTTTCAGGCCAAAGAAAATTCAATGCTGGGATTGAAACTATGAGGAAGCAAAAAGATAAATGAAACACTAGATGGAAAACTAAAAATCAATAACTTTTAGAAGGTTACTGAAAAAAGGATAATGTATATTCCCCCGAATTATTGAATTCATTCACATTTCTGTTTTTATTAAGCCTGTGTATCATTCCAAAATAAATGAAGCCAGTGATAATTTTTCACTTTCCTACCCATCAGTTTATAGGTACGTATTGGATATTTACACATATCAAACATGATGCCTGCAAAGACTACTCAGTGCTGTGTAACATGACTATGCAGTTAATCTTTGAGCAAGTAGCATTGGAGTAGGGAGTGTGCTTATTTTTAGTATAACATATAAATATGTTTAATATAACATATAAATATGTTTAATATAACATATAAATATGTTTAATATAAATATGTTTAGTATAACATATAAATATGTTATACTGACAACGGAATGGTTTCTACATTTCTTTGTAATTCTGGGAAGCTTTTCTGTTCAGGATGCATCTGGAATTTTGTACCTTCTTTCCAAAAAGAAAGGTGAATAAAATCCTAATATTGCAGATTATGAAACTACAGAAATGGAAACAGAACTAAAAGCACTACAAACTGGGCCACTTCTTTGGCAATATAGATGCCTTTAAATACATTTATTAAAGACCAGGTCTTAAATGTTGGAGAGTGGACGTTTTACACTAATTTTAATGACATTACAGAAAGGAGAAACCATCCCAATATAGAAAAACTTTGGACACAGAATGTGGACATTTTAAGAGAATCATTATCAGCTGAATGATTTAGAAGAAAAGTACAGGACAAGCTCTCACATAACGCATTTCCTAGGCATATCTTTATAAAGACTTTCTTAAAAAGAATCAATCCTTTTTGAGTGTAAATTTAAAACAAAATAAAATACCACCATGCAAGTCAAAGACAACGGGGAGTCATTCTGACCTTCAGAAATCTAGTGAACTTCTCCTAACACTCCTGTCAACTCCAGAGCCGATGGAAATGAAAACCATTAGAGTAGATGATGTTTGTGCCCTGCCAACATGCCCTTACTCAGCATTCAACTTCCAGCACCAATATATACACCTCTATTTCTTGGGGACAGAGGTGCCAAGGAGTACCCCCTGGGAATAATAGCTCTCTACCAATAATTGGCAGGAATGATATGTTAATACCCCCTCAGCCCGGGATACCTCTGAGGTATCACACTGGTTCCCCTTCCCCCAACGGGATTATGCTCAGTCACTCACAGTGTTAGAATAGCTTCATCAGGAACATTATGGGGGCCACCATCCCTTCCTTTTCTCATTTCCTCCCTGCTGGACTGGTGGTTTCTTCTCCTCGGAGATAAACTACCTGCCCTAGAATCCTTGTCTCAGCATTGGCTTCTGGGGGCATATATGCTATGGCACGCTCTCTGAGATCTCTATGTACTCCCAGGGTGATAACATTTCTAGAGACGCTGTGTTCTCATAAGCTAACCATGGGTGAAATTCAGCTGCTTCTTCAGTTCTCAGAATAAATAGTAACTTCCATGACTTTTACAAATTTAAATGACTCTACTGAGAATTTGCAACGGTCTCTGGGAGGAGTCACTGTGCACAACATGCAGCTCGTCTCTCTCTCTCTTTTTTGTCCTCTACATCTTTTTTGCAGATTGTGGAGCCTCAACTTCCTCTCCCTTCTTTTACATAGAGAAAACTCTTCTAATTTCTTTCTTCTTTCATGGAGTAGTGATAGCCAGCCAGCATCTGGGAGTCCCACTGCAACCCCAAGAACTTGTCTTTTCTCAGAGATAACTCTCTTCGGGGGATTTTAGAGTCAGCAGTTAAATTAACATTTTCTACACTTTGTTACGGTCGCGATGACCATACTAAATGACACTTACATTCTGGAAGTTACTATTAGTTATTCTTGTAGAGAATAAGAATAAAGTAGTTATTCTTAAAATACTGTGTAAAATAAACTGAACAGATTCCTCTAACCAAATTAGTGCCCAATCATTGTCAACCCTTCTTTCTGTCATCTTGCTAGAAGTCTGAGTTAAAGAAATCCTCCTAGTACAGTTATGAATAACTATGTGGATTGGGTCCACTCTACTTGACCAGGGGTGGAATTAAGTTCTATTGGGTTTGACATCTATACCATTTGGAATATGCTTTAAGAAAAAAAAAAAAGCAAAGATAGGTAGATGAGCCTTGGAAAGTCAAGAACTCAGAAAATTAACTTTAATTAACTTCACAGTCAATCAGCCTTAGTCCGAGACTTGTTTTTTTTAAATGTTTATTTCATTTTGAGAGAGAAAGAGACAGAATGCGAGCAGGGGAGAGTCAGAGAGAGAGGGAGACACAGAATCTGAAGCAGGCTCCAGGCTCTGAGCTGTCAACATAGAGCCCGAGGTAGGGCTCAAACTCACGGACCACGAGATCATGACCTGAGCTGAAGTTGGATGCTTAACCAACTGAGCCATCCAGGTGCCCCTATTTGTTTAATCTATATTTAATCCCAGATTCACAGATGAGGAAACTGCTGAACAGCTAGGTTAAGTAATCTGATGGAGGCCACACAACGACTAAATGACAAAGCTTTTGCCTTGGACAGTGATGATGTGTCTCTAAAACCAGTATTTCTATGCTATAATGCTTCTGAAAATTGTGTGCTCTAAATAGCTCACTATCCGTGAAAGGAAGTACACGCCAAAGATAAATCCAGCATAAACAATAAAACTCTAGTTGTTACTTCCCTACGACCTTCACAGGTAATTGGATCAGCCATATAGTCAGGCAGGGGAGTACCAAAGGTGCACTTGTCTCATGAATCTTTCCCACAGGGCAGTCACTACAGTAGGAAACTCACTACTTGATTCCCTTCAAAATAAAATTCAACTGCCCTATTAAGCCCAAAGCATATACATTAGTATAGATGTGTTGATCTGGACAGTGTCGTAACGGTACAATTACTACAGCAAAGTAGGTTTAATTATAGAGCTCCTGAGGCAATCCAAATTCCTGAATTTGGATTCAGGAATGGGACCTGCTTGCATTATAATAAATACTCCATAGAGTATTTTCCATTGTGCAAACAGCCGCTACCTCAATTGCCTTTTGTCAGTTGAACTTGAGGGGCTAATCAATCTTTCTATTTTACTCAATTGAACCAAAAGGGGAAAAAAAAAAACCTCTCCAAACTGACAAGAAAGAAGAATTTTCTTTCCAGGGAATTCATAATTGATACTGATATATCCTTGTTCAGTTAGGAGCAACTGTAAACTTAGACGTGTGGGGCGACTCTCTTCTACCCACTGTATGGTGGTGACTGAGAGGCAGAGAAAGCCAGTTACCAGAGAGAAACTGCCAGCAAAATTTGCCATTCACGGAGATGAGCTGATAATTTCTCCTTTGGGGTTGTAATATGCCTGTGTATCATTTATAAAGTTTGGATTTTTCTGTTTTTTCCTTTATATTTTAACCTAGTTTGAATTCATTTTCATTAATTACAATTTACAGAGTCCTAATTAATACAGATGTAACCGAAAACTTATGTTCATTTTATTAAAAATAAAAACCTTTTTAAAAGTTTGACCTCCTTCAGAATTTTAACCACAAGTTGCTACAACAGTTTTCAATTACTATTAACAAGAGCGAGAATGTTCACATTCCTCTATGACCAGGGATATATCGCAGTGTAAGTGGCCAGGACCGGTAATTTCTGAAGGCAACAGTTATTTCTCAGGGTATGTGGTATTAGATGGGTCTTTACCAGATCCTTCCTTAATTCTATGTTCTCCTTTTAAAGATTGAGGTCATTTTATTTTTAGTCGTTCATGTCATTGATATATTTCTGTTTTTCCTCTTCATAGAAACTATTTTTTTTTCTTTTTTCATAGAAACTTTTGATAATGAATCCTTGCTTTATTAGGGCTTGGGGCTTTTTAAAAGTTCAGTTGCACTGTGAAGTCAAGGTCTTAGAATTCTTTACAAGCACATGATTTTTGCTTTATGTTCATCTCAACTACTAGATTAGTTATAGCCTTACCTAAACTTTTATTTGACAGTTCATATGTATTTGTGTATGTATTCATGCATTTCTATATGCATGTATGCATGCAATAGGAACTAAAGTAAATTATCATGCTGGAAATAAGAGGCAGGGGAAGACCATCAGTATTAACTCATTAAATAAAAGTAATTTCATTACTTAGTCAAATATAATCCTTATCTGGATATTGGGTTTTTTTGTGACTCCAATGTAATTTGAGTATTTACTGGGGTACAGGATGTTTCCTTTACTATTTTGGTTGTCTTTCTGATTCTGTTAGATTTTCTATTCATGAGGAAATTTTAAAAGAAGCCGAAAAATATTTTAAAAGGAAAACTGTCACTTGTTAATTGTTCCAAGCAGATGGTAATGTATTTTAGTAACAAAAATTGGAAACTGGCTTTATATTCTCTTCAAATTTTGTCTCACGAGTAGTTTAAAAGGTTTGGATTGTCATCTTTATACCTTCTAAAAAACAATAAAATAAAATGACAGAAAACAAAACATTGGTTTGATTATTGCAGGAAGGGCTAATAGTATGTGCATAGCATTACAGTCTCCGTTGTTATTTTTCTCTTTAAGCAGCTATTTAAATTTTGGAGTTATGTTTACTATTTAAAATAACATAATATAATACAAGCAGTGGGGACCCTCAAGCCACATCTTCTTACATCTCAAGTACATAAGTATTGTGTCCTCACATGACATTAGTAAGACTCATCAGAGAAAATGAAATGTTATGATAACCGATTACAATTTTCTTGCAGCAGGCTGAGCTGAAAGAATCATATGTAGAAATTCTACAGCTTAAAGAGCATGGCAGGCAGGATAGAATGATCATTATGCAATAAATATTTTACTTGCAGGGCATCCTTTTTTTTTGCATTGGTTTTGATTTTTGGTGTGAAACATAATCACACATAAAATACATACAATGTGTAGAAACCATTCACTTGTCTTACAGTTTTATCATATGTATAGTCACCATAAATGTTTTTGAGCTTTATATACATGAAATCATAATGTCTGTATCTTTTGATGAATTACTCTTTTTCATTCAACTTTATGACTTTTAAAGATTTATCAGTTTTTATATCATTCACTTTTGCTTCAAATAGTAGTCTGATTTTTAAGATATGTTGTTTCAAGATACATTATTTAATTTTTTATACTCTTGGCAAATATCATCTGGATTGTTTTCAGGTTTTAAAATTCTGTTTGTTTTTTGTATTACTGTATTGCTATGAACATTTTTGTGGATATCTCTAAGCTATATATCTAGAATTGAAATTGCTAAATCAAAGGATATGTATATATTCAAATTTATTAGATAACGCAACTTGTTTTTGCAAAGTTGTGTTTTTTAAAAATTCCATCCATATGTGAGAATTCATTACTCCAAATCAAGGTCAAGATTTAGAATGCACTAATGTTTTAATTATTATCAATACCATGGGTGAGATATCATTATGTTTAATTTGCCCTTATTGGATTACTACAGATGTTGAATAACTTTTTAGTGTATTTATATGCCACTTGTTTTTCATCTTCTTTGAAGTGCTTGTTTATGTCATTTATCCATTTTTTTCTATTGAGATGTTGATCTTTTTATTTATTATTGATTTGTAGGAATTTTTTATATATTATGAATGCTAATCCTTTGTCTTTTGTGTGTTTTACAATGATCTTTTCTCCAGCCCTAGTTGTAGTTTGTATTTTCTCTACCTTGTTGTGTCATTCATTGAATATAAAGTTTCAATTTTAACAAAGTCAAAACTTGTTTTCTTTATGTTTTGTGTTTGTATGTTTTACTTAAAACATGTTGCCTAACTAGATGATAGTTTCCTCTAAAAACATTTTGGCAATGTATGTCCTCCTGTCATTGACTTTGTGTATGGTTTAGAGTAGCATTTATTTTTCATTTTTATTTCTGAGAGGATAACCAATTATAACTGCACTGTTTACTAAAGAGTCCATTCTTTCTCTACCGATGTGAATATCCACCTCTCTCATTTTTTTAAGTCGCCACATATTCAGGAGATTTTTGAGTGCTCTCAAACTATTACCTTGGTCTATCTATTTATTCCTGCACCACTATGACATTGTTTTAAATATGTTAACCTTGTAATCAATGTTGGTATTTAATAATGAAGCCATTCAACTTGTTCTCTTAGAATACCTCTTGGGTATTCTTTGTCTTTAATCTTGTATCATAGAATCATATCACCAACATTCATTTAAAAATAAAATCCTGTTGTGATTTTGGCATTGACTCTATAGATCGATTTGGCAAGAATTCATATTTTTTATGGAATTTATTTTTTCTATCCATATACATGGTCCACTTCTTCAGTTAGTTGGGTGTTAAATACCTTTCAATCATATTTTATAGTTTTGTACATAAAGTCCTTGTACATTGTTTTTGGGTTAATTGATAGTACGTTATTTTTTAATGTTTTTATAAATTTATTTTTATATTAATGACATTTTCTAAGTCATTCTCTTATATATTTGTACTTCATATACCTTCATGCGGTTGGTTCAATAGCTCAGGGGTTAGAGCAGTGGTCTGTATACCTTCATGTATTGAATTGCCTAATATTTTTTAACCTAAGAAAATTCTTTCTTAAATCCCAATAATTTGTCTATAATGTGTCATGGATTTTTTTTGTAGAAAATCATATAATTTACAAATAATAACTTCAATATTGTCTCTACCAAATTGTAATATGTTATATTTTCATTAATTTAGGAATTTTAACATACATATAAAGTTTAACAAAATCTAAAGTTAATAAAAATCTTCCCCCTTCTCCCGAATAATGCTAGCATTTAGCATGTTGAAACTCTGATCACTCACTGCTTAATAGTCTATTGTGCACGATTTTTAGTCTGTCTTGATTTTATACCAACCCATGAGGTACCTACTATATTACAGCTTTACAAAATA
The DNA here is from genome assembly GCF_028749965.1 of Puma concolor. NCBI lineage: Eukaryota > Metazoa > Chordata > Mammalia > Carnivora > Felidae > Puma > Puma concolor. Next base: position 153,561,324 of record NC_141674.1, on the reverse strand, counting down.
AATCTGTCTAGTTTAACATTTTCTGCAATATTATTTATTTTTTCAACTCCTTTCTTCTTGAAACAAGTACATCCTGCAGGATTTCCTTTAATGAAAGTCTTTTAATTTTAAACTCTCTCAGGATTCTCTCTCTTTTTTTTTTTTTTATTTAAATTTTATATAGTTAACTTACAATGCAACATTGGTTTCTGGAGTCTTTCAGTTCTCTTAATGTAAAAAAAAAATCTTTATTTTTATCTTCTTTGAATTTTTTTTTAATTTTCTGAACATGCAATTTGTTACTTACAGTTTTTTACTGTTTGGAGAAATTATTTGACCTCTTTCTTTTCCTCTGTTGTTCTTGTTGAGAAGCCACTTATCTGTGCCATTATTATGTCTTGGTAGCTAGCTTCTGTTATCCCTGGCTTCTTTTAATATCAGTCAATTTAATGATTTTTCCTTTAGCTTTGTCTAAATGTTCTTCTTAGTTTTTTAATGAACTTCTAATAACATTTATTATTTTTATCTTTTCCAGAAATTCTACTTCATGCTTTTTCAAATTTCCCAGTCGTTAATTCCTCATCACTTAAATAATTCTGTGGTTTGTTTTTAAAAATGCTAAATATTTGTATTTTATATTCTATATCTATTAGTTCAAATATCTGCAGTCTTTATGAATATGATTCTGAAAGGGTTTTTTTCTGTTGTTTGTTTATGCTTATACTCATTTCTAATGTCTTCTTTCTACATGTTTTAGTGACCTTTTTAGTTATGAGACTGTGTCTATAAACTTTATCTGTGAGAATTCTTTGAGGACTGGGTTAAAGACAGACCTTTCATAGAAAATGTATATATGCTTTTCCTAGGAGGTAGGGGGAATTATTCACTGAGTAACATTTTGAACTAAACATTTGGCTTGGGATTTGGGGTGACCAAATAAGAATTTGAATTCCAGTTCCTAAACCATATAAATGTAAAGGGATAATTAGAAATTTTCAGGGAAACTCTTCCCCAGATTTTCTCTGAATTTAGTGAGGAGCAAAGCCCAAACAGATCAGTGTTCTTTAAAGTGATAAATTGTTTCTTAGGTCGTGCATAGAAGGCCTTATACTTTTGACGGCCTGGCTTTTTGAGGATAGTATCTGACCTCCAGCTACCTTTGGTCCTAGCTTTGTGCTGTCCTGCTTTCCCAAGATGGTGCCTTTGGCCAGAGGTGTCAGCAAATGCCCTGAAGACAAAAGGCTTCAAGGCTTCCTTACTACTGTAGACTGGCTTCTTATGGTTTCTTGCTTCTTAGGAAATCTCTTATTTTCCCACTATTATACCATCTTCACCTCTTTCTCCCTGTCCCCTTCTTCTTCCTCTTCCTCCTCCTCCTCAATTATCCTTTTATTTTTGACTATTTTATCAAACTTTTTTTTTCTCTACTGGGAAATATTTCTTTGCACATTTATAGCTTCATATTGTGAGAAATGGAAATGAATTTGTTTCTCTCGAGAAAATTTTGGCTCTTTGGGTGCACAGAAGATCATAATTTTAAGCAGAAGCATGTCTTTGGCACCCTTCTCTTGGTTCAAATTGCTTTGGGGGCACTTATTACTGTTATGATCTTGGGAAAATTACTTAATATACTTGTATCTCAGTTTCCTTATGGGGTTAATAACTCTCCTACCTTATAGGGTTGTTAAGTTATTAAATGAGCTTAATGAAATGATAACCTACATATAATGTGCATTCAATAAATGATGATAGTATTGTTCTTCCTGATAAAGTGGGAAGAAATTATGTTCTTCTTGTTAGATCTGTTTGCATAGGCAGAACTGACTAAGGACAGACAAAATTTGTAAAATTTGACTTGTAGATTGAGTTAAAGATGAAGATCTTATTAGTAATAAAACCTATACCTTGTTTCCTCTTTTTTTCCTGTGTCAAATTGGAAATTGTACATTTTGATTCTTAGCTTACTCCCCTTTATGATGAAACCATTGGTCCATGGCAGTAGGCTGACAGTGCAAAGTTGCCATAACTTCTTGGTAAAAGTCACTTAGATTTTTGTTTAAAAAGCTTATTCGAAGAACCTTTTCTTAGAGATTCTGATTCAATAGACCTATTTCAATTAAAAGTGAATTTCAATAAGTGCCAGTTGAGGAAAAGAACCTTTTCGTCTACACTCTTATGTTTATGACCTGGAAGTTGCTAATTAAACTGATAAAAGACAGATTAACAGGAGAAAAATGGTTTATTTATGTATGCAACACACATACAGGTAGGAATGCTCAGTGATGAGTAACTCAAAGAGGTGATTAGAATTTGGGACTCATATACCTTAGTAGAGGAAGGAAAGGAAGAAGAAAGACTCCAGTGGGGAGAACAAATTGGTTTCTTTAGGAAAGATATAGGGATTTTCTTTTTCCCTTAGCAGAACTGATGAGAGATAAGAAAAGTTGTGATAATGTTTGTCTATGCAGCTATGAGTGGTCTTTGTGTCTTCTTCTGAGCCATAAAAATCCCCCAGTGAGGGGATTTATGGTAGGTTTACTCCTGATCTCTCCCTAGGGAGTAGAATGTACCTCAAAAAGGCAAATTATGGCAATCCTCATTTCTCAGAAGTTTCTGCTTTTTGTCAGATAAGGGAAGCTCTGAGAAGGTTTCTCTCTGCATCTGTTGAACTTCAAATGTCTTCAGCCTAAAATAATCTTTCTATAAACTCTGGAGTTCCAAGTGGGTCCTCACAGACCCTAGGGAAATCTAGGAAACACAAATCTATGACATCATGTACTAAAATAAAATCTAATATATTTTCTAGTTCTGATCTGATTAAAATAAAAAAACCTCAAGAAAGTCATTTGTACTTCATTCTCTTTTGTTTTACTCAGATAATCATGCTGGTTCTTTGTCATCAACAAGTGAAGAAAAATGTGTACAAAATACCACTGAGCATTTTGTAAAGAGATAGCACACCCAATTGAAGCCAAATAATTTCCTAAAGCATGATTATGGCTCTCCTTTTGGTGTTTGATTTTGGTTATGTCCTCCAAATGCATCTAGCCAGATCAATAACCCTTTCTTGAATCACAGCACAATTTCCTTTTCCAGAACTTCTCTCACATTGTCCCAGACCTCCTTTTATCACCTCAGAGATACTATTGCAGTAAATACATTACCTGGAAGATGTGTGCCGTATGGAGAGTGATCTCATAAATAAAGTACAGCCAGATCAATCAGCTCATATCTCATGTATTAGAAGGTGGTTGAATCCAATGTGAATAGCAAAGTTTGTATTCTTTCATTTTTTCACATCTTTGTGAAGAGACAAACTCTACTAAGTTTCTGCAATTCATAAATCAGAAATACATCATGCATATTAAAGGGGAAAAAGCTATAGCCACTAACAGAAAGATACAGGCTTTCTATTTCTTCTGTTGTATATTCCTGATTATACTTTACCAAATTCTTAGGAGTTGAAATTTTCACTATGGCTTTTCACTATCCTTAAAATTTTAGAGCTATGAAGCACCAGATACAAATATATGAAAATATTCAATACAAATATGTTCCTAACCCAATATGAAAGATTACAATTTAGATATTTTCAGCCTACTTACTGAATGCTATGCATTTTAAACATTGATTTTAGGGGCGCCTGGGTGGCGCAGTCGGTTATGCGTCCGACTTCAGCCAGGTCACGATCTCGCGGTCCGTGAGTTCGAGCCCCGCGTCAGGCTCTGGGCTGATGGCTCAGAGCCTGGAGCCTGTTTCCGATTCTGTGTCTTCCTCTCTCTCTGCCCCTCCCCCGTTCATGCTCTGTCTCTCTCTGTCCCAAAAATAAATAAATGTTGAAAAAAAAATTGTTTAAACATTGATTTTGTTCATTTTTTTTATTTTAATTCCTGCATATCTCACATACAGTGTTATATTAATTCCAGGTCTACAATATAGTGATTCAACAATTCTATACATTACTCAGTGCTCATTATGACAAGTGTACTCTTAATTTCCTTCACCTATTTCACCCATCCCCCCAACCTTGAATGCAGTGCATTTTTAAATTAAAAAATGGGTAATGATATAGTCCCTGTCCTTCATAATAATGTAATCCTGCTAGTCCCTGTCCTTCATAATAATGTAATCCTGCTCCCCCAGCTTCCAACCACCACCCCCACCACCAATCTCACTAGAATAGAAAAAGCAGAAATGACTTTTAATAAAAAGTACCTTATTTCCTCCAAACATTGCATCAGTTCTGATTATTGAGTATAGCCCTATGGCTCATTTGTATCCAGCATTGTGAGTTCTGAGGAAGGAGCAATTAGACTTGAACAATGGGATTCCAGAACATAATGGACAATATGCCAGGTATTTAGTTTCACTATCTTCATTTCTATTCACATCTTTATGTACTGTGTGATTTTTTCTTAATTTAATTTTAGTGCCGTTATTGTATCTTCTGTTTAATTTTTTTATAGCTTGCTATAATTAAGCTTTTATTTGGAAGTCATTTTAAAACCACTGCATCGTTGTCATGGAATTGTTGGTAATATGTGATTACATTATGTTGCCTTTGCCAGGACACTCTTGTAAATGAAGCATTATCCTCAGAGATTTTCTTGGCTGAAAATGTAAGTAATTAAAAATGTAAACAAATATTATCTGTTACATATGCTGCAATAATAAATACTTCAGTATAATACAAGTTAATGTCTCTTTGGGGATGCAGTTTAATCCTACTACAACATGTTTTATAAATGGACAAATAAATGGTTAAGCACTTAATATCATATGTACTATAGCATGCAGATGTCCAGGGCTTTTATATGTTCTCTCTTTGAGTATTTATGCATTTTTAAATAGGCATTGTCAGTAATCTTTTCACATTATTTGTTATTTTATAACAATGCCAACTACAGAGATGTGAAAAAGAGAATCACTCTTCAAAAATTCCCAATTAACATCCAATGTAAATGATAATCTAGGAAAATAGGCACCCTTTGTCTATAGATTTTAGGAGGAAAATTAGTACATCTTGTTTGGAAGGCAATTTGGCAATATGTAACAAAAGCCTAAAAAATGTGGATAACCAGGGTGCCTGGGTGGCTCAGTGGGTTAAGCATTTGACTTTGGCTCAGGTCATGATCTCATAGTTCGTGAGTTCAAAGTCCTGTGTTGGACTCCGTGTTGACACCTCAGAGCCTGGAGCCTGCTTCAGATTCTGTGTCTCCCTCTCTCTCTGCCCCTCTCCTGGTCGTTCTCTGTCTCTCAAAAATAAATAAACATCAAAAAAATGTGTTTAAATTTTATCTGTTAGCTTATTTCTTCGAAATTTTCCTAAAAAACACTGAAATGTATACAAAAGAGAGTGTACATGATTTTCATCACTATATTATTTCCAATATGAAAATATTGTAAATAACCTGATCACATATCTGTAGATAATTGGTTAAGTAGAATATGGTAAATCCATAAAATAGACTATTATGCAACTATAAAAGCCAAGTTACAAAGGAAAAGTAATTGACATGATAACATAACTTCCCCCCTTCCTTCCTTCCTTCCTTTCTTTCTTTCTTTCTTTCTTTCTTTCTTTCTTTCTTTCTTTCTTTCTTTTCTCCTTTCCGCTATTAAAATATAGTTGACACACAATGTTACATTGGTTTCAAGTGCAAAACAAAGACAATACTATACATTGCTCAATGCTCACCACAGTATGTGTTGATCCAGGATTTTGATGGCTACTCATTCATCTTGTTTTATTTCCTATACCTCGTGATGCAAATTGCTTATGCTATTGTTCTCAAGTGAAAAGATTCACTAGATAAGTGCATATGTTCAGTAAAACTTAATTTAAAAAAACACATTTTATGTGGTTTTTTTTTTCAAACTACATTCTTAGACAACCCATTGACGCCATCCTTTTTAGAAACATAGTTCACACTCCAGTGTTTCCTGATGCTTTGGTAGTTCTTTGAGCAGGTGAACACACAGATGTATAGCTATCTTTATCAGGAAACATTTGTTTAATGTCCACCTGTGCACATTTGTATTAAATACTAAATTTGTTCATTTTGTGTTTTACATCCTTGGAGGGTAAAAAAGTGATATAACAGCACTTTCTCATGCAACATTCTAGCATCATAAATTAGAGGACGTGTCCACAATGTTGGAATACAATCAGGTGCAGAGCCACAGAAAGGGAATACATGAGAGGAAGCCCCCAAATCAAAGTTAAATTACTTGCCTTAAGTGTGACTAGAATTAAATCCTGTATTCTAGTCTTTAATATCCAGCTCTAACATATTCCTTTTTCTCTCTGACTTATTGCACACACTTTACTTTTAATATCAGATTATCACATAAAAACTCTTTTTTGTATCTTACCTGTACCTAATAGCATGCAGAATTGCTTACATTTATGTGGTCTTTGACCTTAAAGCAAATAATTTCAAACAAGGAACACATACATGAAAGGCATATGAACAACTAAATACCTATGAGTCTAATATTATACCTTAGTTCTTAAAAATATGCTTATTTGTGGGGCGCCTGGGTGGCTCGGTCGGTTAAGCGTCCGACTTCGGCTCAGGTCATGATCTCACGGTCCGTGGGTTCCAGCCCCGCGTCGGGCTCTGTGCTGACAGCTCAGAGCCTGGAGCCTGTTTCAGATTCTGTGTCTCCCTCTCTCTGTGACCCTTCCCCGTTCATGCTCTGTCTCTCTCTGTCTCAAAAATAAATAAACGTTAAAAAAAATTAAAAAAATATGCTTATTTGTCATTAATATTTTATGAAGATGGTAATGGGCATTCACACAATTTTGGGCCATTTCATTTCACATTAGTCTTCATTCACTCTTATATAGCTCCTTATAAGAATTTCTCGCATTTTTTTGAAGAAATATGAAGAAAAGTAAGGCATGATGCAAAGTAATTTACATAGAGAGTATAAAAGTTAGGCTTCCATTTTTTGTTTGTTTTGCTTTGACTTTGAAGATTTTTTTTTTTTTTTTTTTTTTTTTTTTAGTTTTGAATTAGAAGGCCAACCAGAATTAACAACGCTGCCAAGTTCTCAGGTGTCTGCACTGGGGTTGGAAGTCCTGGGTCTTCAAACCCCGGTAGAGTAAGTACTAATTCTGTAGTTATCTTCTCCACTGCAGGAAAAAAATGTAAAATGCTGTCATTAATTAAATCCTTTTCTTACAAAGGCAAAGTGCCCTTAAACAAAGCCCAACAGAAGGGATGAGTTGCTATGTATAGAACATATGTTAGACATATAGATCTTTCAGTCTTTAGTTATAAAACCAGTGGATACTTTTTACAGAATTATGGGAAGCTCAGTCAGCATCGTGTTTGTTGTTCCAAGGTGTAATAAGGAGAAGGAGGGCATTTTTAGTCATCAGAAAAATTCTTTAATTACTTTTTTAAACAAGTGAAAAGAGTGATATATATACCATTAGTATACATATGACATTTATATTGCATGTAATCGATGTCGCAAATTTTTAGATCAAATTAAAAAAAAGGACAAAACACAATAAAAGTGTCTCCTATCTGTACACTACTTCTTTATACAGGGTGGAGCTTTAATAAAAATGGGACCTATTTTCTAAATCAGCAGGAAGGATTTCTGAAGGAGATAAGCTTATGGTTCTTAATAATTCAAAATTGCTATATTTTTTCAGACTCAGACCATACATCAGACATTAACCCTCCCATCCTCTATTTCCTTTCCCCCCTTCCTTTTTGCTCTGTGGATGATAAGGGATACCAAATCAATAGCTGTGTAGAAGAAGCAGATATAACATTCCGAGAAACACTGGAGACAGGGAATAGAAGCAACAATTCATTTTTCTGTCTCAGTTTAGATTGTATTTATACCACCTGCTATGTCTGTGGGAATGGAATCTATAGTAGTGTCTTTAGACACAAACTTTCTGTTAGGGACTTTCCTTTTTCTATTCAGTGTGATAGCATTTTTTTTTCCCTGGGAAAAGTAGCCTATGGCACTTGGCTGAAGAGATGAGACTTCAATGAGAAATAGGAGACAAAGAGTGACAAATTAAAATGACAAGGCTGTCTTATAAGATTGTGATCCAGTGAAATGAAGTATTTCTGGCCCAGTCAATGTAGACAGCATTATGCTATGTGGGAATAGATTGCAAGACCTGGGCAGCCTGTATATGTCTTCGAGATAACTGAATTTGTCACTATCAACGTTCTCCCAAATTGTGTCTTTCCTGGCTTTTGAGAATAGGAGTATGGACAAAGGTGTTTCCAGAAGTCAAGTATTTAATGATACATTATTTTCCTTAAAAAAAAAAAAACTTTAAAAAAAAAGATATTTTAGTAATATGTTAGTCTCTGGCATGAAATTAATCCAGGGAGAAGCCTTGAAATCGGTAACTAATAGCTCTAAAAGTAAACTTAGGCACCATATCTAGTTACATCTGTTCTCTTATTAAGTCTACCTGATAAGTGAACACATACTGTCTCCTGAGCATCAGTCCTGCCTGCTAGACATCTTTACCTGGTGTTAGCAACATGTCCCAAATTCAACAAACATTAAGTAAACTTTGGAGACTTTCTTTAAGAAATCAGTGTAAATGCCATTGCACATTATCAGACAAAATTTACATGTAATCTGCATTTCACTGCTTGGTATGAAATGAGGAAGGAAAAGAGATAAAATGGTTATAAACATGCTTGAGTAGGAGAAAATTTAGAGTGACCTGTAACATGTCCTTCTTTGTCATCTCCTACATGTTACTTGGTGAATCACCAGGTCCTGTAGTTTCTTTATAATGTTTCTTAAAACATTGCCTGGGTGGCTCAGGTGGTTAAGCATCTGACATTGGGTCAGGTCATTATCTCGTGGTTTCTGGGTTTGAGGCCCACATCAGGCTCTGTGCTAACAGCGTGGAGCTTGGAGCCTGCTTTGAATTCTGTGTCTCTGTCTCTCTCTGCCCCTCTCCTGCTCACATTCTGTCTCACTCTCTCAAAAATAAAACAAAACATTTAAAAAAACTAAAAACAAAAAAAAAACGTGTTCCCCCTTTTCAATCTTCCTGCTTCCTTCCTAACCCAGGTCCTCATTTCTTTTCCAAGTAAGAAATGTGATTCATTCAGGGACTCTAATCATGTTATAAAATACTTTCTTTGGAACTCTGAGAATACATGAGAATATTTTTTTCCTTTCATCAAAGTTCCTTTGATTATTACACCATTTATATTATGTTAAAAAATTGGGGCCATCCATGGTAGGCTTGTTGTCTATTTTGAAAATATTCCAAGATTTCTTGATGATTTGAGGCAAGAAAGTTACCCCTTCCTAAAGTAATGAATGTCTTCATTTGTAGATATTTATGTTTTTCATCTTCTGGTTGGCCACAAATTTTTAGTTGTTTCTAGTTTACTGATGCAATTGTTGCAAGATTCTTTACTTCAATGCCCAGCTTCATTATCTCACCACTTTGAAGAATGAAGAGGTGGACAGAGAATAAAATGAGCAGAAGGCAAACGTTTATTAGAGTATAAGATTAGAAAATAAGAATAGTATAAAAGCTCTCTTTACAGAGAGGGGCCATTCGAAAGTAAATACCTCCGGACTATAGGCAAGGGGCTTTGCTTTATAGGGTTTTGGTGGCACCCCCCCCCCCCCCCCCCCGTTTCCCCATTGCTGCTTCTCAGGTTCTATCCTTATTGGCTTGATAACTCTAGGGGCTGGGTTTTCCGTCCCTAATTCACTCCATTGTGTGGGGAATCAGGCCATGGTTATACTGTCCCTTGTTTAACATAAGTTTTACAGTTTACTTTTTTTAGTTAGGCATTTTGATTGTCAAATTCCTGGGGGGAGCTGTGGGGGAGTAGGCGGTGTCTGTTACAGTCTTAAAAGGAACCTTACAACCCAGGGGGGTTGATCAGGAACATTATGACAGTTATGACCTAGGGGGTTTGGGCTTTGATTGTGGCCAAATGCTCCAAGCATTGTTTCAAAATATGTGTTTTTCTGCACCCCACCCAGACTCCTCGGGTCCTAACCTTTCCCTCGCTGCCTACTTTATTCTATCTTTCCCTATCATACAATCACTACAAAATGTAGAGGATGGTGTGCTTTTTTGTTATGTGACAATTGTAGAATGGTCAGATTATCATTGTCTTTACTTAAATGTTATGCCCATATCCCCCAGTAAGACTGTTCATTTTTTTTTAATTCATTTATATAGTGTGAAGGATATTTTAGATGCTTTCTATTTTCTGAAGCCAAACTCTAAAAAGTTTAGATAATTACTTAAAAAGTTGAATAAATGAGTGATGTCAAACCTGATTGTTGCAGAAATCTCAGACTCCCCCCAAATTGAGGCTCCTGGGGTCTGTCTTTCATACCCAACCCTAGGAATGGGTTATAACAATAGCCTTTTGGATGATGCAGAAGAATTTGAGTGGAGCAGTGTTTTGTAATTCAGAAACACAAAGGAAAAGTCACAATGAGAGTTATCACTCTTGGAAACAAGAGAGTCCCTTATGTTGAACCAGGAAAACTTCTGTACATATTCCCATAATATGAGAAAATAAAACCACTTCTCAAAGTCCCCATCCTTATTGTCTTAGTTTCGAAAACTTTAGATTGTTTTACTCAATTCCCATTTTTGGATTTTCCCAATGTGTTAGAAAAATAAAAGGTAAATAATAAAATGTCAAGACAAAATTTAAAATACTCCTGTAAAATTCAAGACCCAAATGTGGCTCATTTCTCAGAAGCATTTATGTAAGAATCAATAAACATAATCTCTCTTTGGTAAAGTTAGTGTTCTTAAATTGTAAACTGCTCAATATACAATATTTCCTCAGGAGCAATGGAAAGAAAAAAGGTGACTTACTTCACCATCGAAGATAACACTATATGAATGAGCTCAATGGTGGTCATTGTAGACTCAACTGGACTTAAGATGAATAAACAATTTCAATAAATTGAATTAATTAGGTGGGGCTTAAGTGTGCAAGCAGTCTATTTTCTGAAATCATGTACAATAACTTATTCAAGAAGCACTGGTGTATAATTGCCTGAAGTCAGAGGATAAAAAAGAGAAAAAACTGAAAATCCATTATGTTCATGTTAACAGTCTAACTAAACTAATTAACTGCTATCTGAATTTTCACACCTCTATTTCATGATCTTTCTTGTCTCAAACCTCCAAGGCTCAAAAGCAACAAATAAACAACAACAAAAAAAAGCATGTGGAAGAGAACAGTATTAACTATAATGCAAACCATCCCATTTTGAAAACCAGTGGTTCTTATGTTTTCCACCTTCCTCTGTTTACATTGCCTGACCAACAACCTTATCATATATACTCTCTCTATAAACTTATGTATCCTAATCAGTTATGTGCACACAAATAAAATGAAATATTTTTATACAGCTATCAACTATGTTATGTGTATAGCTACTTTTAAATTTAATATCAAAATTAGAATTCTTAATATTCTAGAATTCTAGAATTCCTAATATTCAAACTTTTAAGATAATTGAGTAAAAAATTTCAAATCAAATACCAATACCCAGCTCTCTATATTTGTTATGCAGTTTTGAAAATGTCTAAAAGGCTTTCTTTAGTTTCTATCTATATTTGAACACGTTGTTGGAATCCATTGATTCACACACCTTCACTAACTGGGAGCTTCTCTTTTATATTTGATTTTTAAAGAAAGAGACATATGAAAAGGAAACAAGTTTTCTTAAAATATCTTTTTTTATAAAGAATTTTTTACGTTCATTTATTTTACGTTTATTTATAGAGAGACAGAGCACAAGTGGGGGAGGGGCAGAGAGAGAAGGAGACACAGAATCCGAAGCAGGCTCCAGGCTCCAAGCTGTCAGCACAGAACCCGATGCAGGGCTCGAACTCATGAACCATGAGATCATGACCTGAGCCGACGTCAGACTCTTAACAGACTGAGCCACCCAGGTGCCCGAGGACACAAGTTTTCTTAATTGAGAAGTTATGCTTATGTAACAGGAAAGTGACCAACAGCCAACAAAAATCAAAGACAAAATTGCTATGTTGAACCATGTGAAATCTCCAATATTTGACTATTTTTGTCTTATGTACATGTTTATTTAATATGATTGAACCAGATTTAGGTCTGAATCAGAATTACTCATCCTGTACATCGCAGTTAACGGAGGCATAATAATATAATTTAAGATCTCCCAAAAGCCCTCAAATTTTCATGACTATTTAATGTTCAGATGCCAATTTTTCCTTGGAAAATTTGAAAAGCATATTCTATTTCCAAATATAACACTGTTCTTTAAATCACTATAAAAATGTAGTTTATTGAATTTTTAATGATTGACATGTTATTCTCTTGTAGAAGATATCCTGATGTTCAACAATTGGTTTTATAGATACATATTTTATTGTGATTTTCTTTTATACTGTCATTAATTCAATTTAATTTACAAGAAGAGATGATATTGACAGTGATAGTATTTTACATTTCAATAAATATATTTTATTTTCAATAAAATCAAATTACATTATATAATATTTATAACATGTAAAATAGCATAATAAATAATATTTTACATTGATTATTTCTTTATAGTTTAAGAAACAGTTTAGGGTTGTAAACAAAACTATCCATAAAGAGTTTTCTTGGTTCTTAATAAAATTTCTTCTCTTGATAAGTTTTCATTTATGATTTATGAATAACACTAAATCTGAAATTACGTATCAATTTAAATAAATTAAGGACTCACAAACCACAAATTATTTTATATTCTAAGAGTTGAATCTGCTAGTAGTCAGTGTCATATTCATGAACTGAAATTTTTGAGAGTGATTAGACCCTAATTTTCTTGTACTGCAATCCCTCTTTCATGCTCTTTGGTGTACAGATTGTCTGGGTAATTTCTACAGTTGAGTTCTGACTATGAAGTGGCATTGAAGTTCAGCAGGACCCATTTCCTGTATATATTCATGGCTGGTTGTGCAATTGGTGAGAACACTCAGCTAATGAATCTAAGGTCATGAGTTCACTACTGGGTGCAATTGTTTGCTTTGTTGTAGTCAAGGGTTATGGATCACACCCTTCATCACAAATAACTTTCTTGCACATGTATGTTACTTGTCACAAGAGAGATCCATTTGCTGGATTTTGGAAGGATCAAAGCAAATCCTTATGCACGGGTGGGAAAATCACTCAAAGGCCATGTCTCCACAAGGCTGAGTCACCATCTTCCTCACCCAGGATTCCTGCTGTTTTATGCTTTATGTTCACATGTTCTCCACACTCTCCTGTACCCCTCACAACAAGGTAATGATGGGATTTTTCCTTTGGGGAAGAGAACCCCTTCCTAATTATGTTCTGCCATCCCGCTATACCCATGGTTATGAAGGAATGCATGTAACAGAGTTAACTGTCCTAAATCCTGTTCTTCCAGCCCTTCTGTATGGATTCTGAGTTTTACTTAAGATCATTAAGAACACAAAATATCTCAAATCAAGAGTCAAAAACTCAAGCCCAGGAATTTCTCATCCAAAATGAAGGAAATTGTAAGAGTCAAAAAAGAAAATATCCTTTCCAGTATTTATAAAGTCTTTTAATAAAACTGTGCTTATTTTCAACATCTACTCCCTTCCAGTCTCTAAGATGTAATCTCCGGATATAGAAATAGATATAGATATAGATGATATAGATATAGATATAGATATAGATATAGATATAGATACATATATATATATATACACAGAGAAAATATATTTAGAATATAATATTTAGAACTTAGAAATATTTACTTTTGAAAAGATAAACAGAAAACCAACAACATGAAGGAAGATATTTTATAGAGTTTAGAACTAATATCTATTCCACTGGATTTCTACAAGTTTGCCTATAAGTATATCCGTTTTTCAGATGTTAATAAAATTTTAAAAGGCAGTCACTACTAGAATAGAAATCTCCAAATGTAAAAACTAATAATAGCTGCAGACCCAATAATAATATATAAATAAGGCAGAGAATATTTACAATAAAATTCCCAAGGTTTCAAATAAGAGTATTAAGACACTATCGACTAGGTATGTCGATCTTGCAAATTCTATGTAAATGTTAATGATATTGTGATATTAAAGTGCATAAGGTTTTCTTATACACACACATTCCAAAAATGCAAAACAGGGCTGTAGTTTACATCAGTTAAAGAACTTTTGTAAAATAAAAAGAGAAAGGAAAACTAGAAAAATGGGCAAGGAGATATTAGTAGTACTACTAGTAAAGAGAGAAAAGCAAATTAAAATAGCAACACTGTACCTACAGTGATAGGTTACAGTACTCAGTGAAATTTAATGTGCAGATATGGGTCTACAGTTCTACCACATGGGTCTACAGTTCTATTCCTGAGTATGTATGCCATCCAGAGAAACTCTTGCTTAGGTTCCTAATAGGGTATGTAATACAAGAATGCTTACTTCAACACTGTGTGTGTGTGTGTGTGTGTGTGTGCACGCGCGCGCGCGTATATGTGTGTATGAGTGAGTATGTGTGTGTGAATTGGAAGCAATCTAAGGGTCCATCAGTAGGAAGATGGGTAAGAAAAGTGGGGATACTCATAAGCAATAAACTAGAAGTACATAGAGGAAGAGGAAATCTTAAAACTTATTGCTGAGTGGGGGCGCCTGGGTGGCTCAGTCGGTTAAGTGCCCGACTTCGGCCCAGGTCATGATCTCGCGGTCCGTGGGTTCAAGCCCCGCGTCAGGCTCTGTGCTGACAGCTCAGAGCCTGGAGCCTGTTTCCGATTCTGTGTCTCCGTCTCTCTCTGCCCCTCCCCTGTTCATGCTCTCTCTCTGTCTCAAAAATAAATAAACGTTAAAAAAAATTTTTAAAAAAACTTATTGCTGAGTGAAAAAAGGAAAACAAACAAGAAGACAAAACGCTGGGGCACTTGGGTGGCTTAGTCAGTTAAACATCTGACTTCAGCTCAGGTCATGATTTAGCAGTTTGCGAGTTTGAGCCCCACGGTGGTCTCTGTGCTAATGGCTCAGAGCCTGGAGCCTCCTTCAGATTCTGTGTCTCCCTCTCTCGCTGCCCCTCCCACACTCACACTCTGTCTCTCTTTTCTCTCTCAAAAATAAACATTAATTTTTTTTTAAAAAGGCAAAACCCAGAAAAGTAAAAAGCAAGGACAATAGTATAATAGGTATTACATAAAAGTAAAAATTCCAATATACACCTAGAGATCTTTCTAAGTATTCTTACATATCCTACAAATTTACTTTTAATGGGAGTGTGTACATAGTAGGAAGAGGAAAAGGGAAAGAAAAATAGGGATGATGGAGAACCACTAAAACCAAAATAAAACAGCGACACACATTGAAGAAATGGGATAGGATCAGGTGCCATGAGCTGACGGATTTAACTTGTTCTTTGCATCTGAGGTTATACAAGAAAAGAAAATGGAGGAGGAGGAAAGAAGAGGCAGATGAAAGACAAGAGGAGAGGCTCAAGCAAACATGCTAATCTTAGTCTTCCTGAATCACTAAGGATGTACTTTTAGGTAAGTCTTAAACTCAAAACAAGAGTGAAGTCAGTGCTCTCAGATGCCAGTGCATTTGGAGAGTTTAACTGACGCTTTCCACAGAGACACTGCTGGTTCTCACTCGTCAAATGCTCCTTACATCCTGGCAATGATAGTCTCAGATTTTATTAATTCGGAAATTGTTTTTCTAATAAGGCTATTTGTGTGATGACATGCCCATGTCGCTTCGAATATATTTGGTGAACTATTAGAATCTTAAAAGAGTACATTGGGTATATTGTGTTTGATTAGAAAAAGTGCCACTGATTGCCCTACAGCTAAACTCTTTATTAATTTGTACCATGCAGTTTCTAGTTTGAAATTCATAGGCATTTAGAAAATTAATCCTTCACAGAGAAAGGATAATTCAGGTGGTGAACTTAGTAGAAGGAAGGCCTTTTGGGTATTTACTTTGGACACATTATTCCCAGCAGACCTGAATGAAGGGCTTTCTGAACGATTTGCTGCAAAAATCCTTTCGGTAAGGCAAGTTCAGACGTTGCCTTCATCAGCTTATGGAAGGTGAATAAATCTTGCATTTACATAGTGTTTTGCATTTTAGCTTTAAAGTGCATTACGTAGTACACTTGACTTAAGTAGGTAGAAGTAAACAATGTCAGGGGCTGGGGCAAAGCAACTCATGGTACTAACCACACCACAAACACACACACACACGCGCACACACACACACACACACACGCCACCCATTCAGTGTTGACAGGAAGATTATTCACCAAGAAGCCAACTGTGATATCACAAGCATATGATTATAGGCAAATTTTCTGCCAGCCAGCTATGTAAAATCTTCAACTTGAATTACATTCTTGGTGATTTTGGTTTGATTCTCCGAGGAGTTTCATGGCATGAATGTCCAAGTGCAGAATTGAGTTTGGAGCATAAGTACATGAAATAAAAACCTGGTTGCCATACAAAAGGGAGTGGGATGATTAAACTCACATTAAATAACATTATTTAACAGTTCTATATTTCTTTCACACAACTCACAAGACCAAAAATAAATTCACAGAAAAATTATAAAATCAGTGTAAATCCATCTGGAACCATTGTTCACAGGGTGATTATCTCTAAAATTTTTTCGGAGTATGAACAGGTAACACTTTGAAACTCAGTTTCAACTAGAATAATGTGGTTGCATACTACATACATTTATGTATATACCTACACACTCATTTTTCAAAATACACCACAATGACAGAGATGCATATACTCCACATGTACCCATGTATAAAGTGTATACATATATATATACCAGGATGGCTTCCTGTAGAATAAAAGCATAAATGTAGGTGAAACTTGAATTTAACAAACACAAATGTATCTTCAACTTTGCAAGCAATCTATCCTCAGTTGTCTAAAGAAAAACTGCCAGGTACATTTTTTCAAGAAAGCTTTGTTCATTATATTACCATTGTCCATGGTGACAAAAGTTCTTAGGAAAATTACTGGATGACATTTTATAATAGTTCTTTTCAAGTCCGTGGTTTCTCCTTTCTCTGTCAATATATTCTAATGCTGTGTCTAGAGCACAGCGTGAAGAAGCTGACTTTGTGGCTGATGACGATAGTAGCCACGAAGAAGCTGTTGGCAATTCAAAATTCTCTCCCAAGCTGAGGAGAGTGACTGAGGATGTTGATTTCTTTTGTGTTGTTGCTGTTTCCAGAAAAATAATTGGATCTTAAAATAACAAAAATAAAAGATAAAAATAAAATACAACAACAATTCCTAATAAGGACCTACACTGGGTTCTGGGAGGGTGTGTACATATAAACTAGTAATTTGAACAAAGTTAGGCAATTGATTGACATGACCTGGAACATACAGCATTCAAGGTGTGCCTGTGTGCATTTTGACTATTTACTCATTAGTAATCGTTTCTGGACTGCGTATAACCTCCGTGCCTTTAGCTAAGTTACATCTGTTAATATCTCTGTATAGAACAGAGGGTCCGGATTCCTTTCTGTTAATGAGGTAATAGCCAAATATGACAAACTTACCCCCTGCCAATCTTCATGTCTAACGCTTGATTTTGTGATACTTTCTTAATCTTTAATTTAAAATAAGCCAATAGAGTCAACTACTACTACTATTATTATATGATCTATGATTTTCATAAAAAGGCATCCTGGGGAAAGGGTCAGTTTTAGAACGAGGTAGGATATAGACAATGGTACACTCAGGCCCTAGGGCCGTAGCCCATCTGTGGCCAGTTCTGAACACACTTCTATGGCCTTTCAGTCATAGCCTCTGTGCTATGCTGGCAGGTTTGTAAACATCTTTAAAATAACGAAGTAGGTGAGCGAGGTGGAAACCAGATTGACAGGCACACCACCTTATTATCGTTTATCCCTGATTAAAAAAAAAAAAAAAAAAAAAACAATGCCCATATTAATTTTCACAGCACGTATAGAAGAACAAAAGGAATGATTTAAATGTCTATTAGCACCTATTATCTGGGACTACATTAAGGAGGTGCTGGTCAGCTTGGCTTCATTTGTCCTCCAGACGCTGCGGAGATGTGAGGCCAGGCCAATTGAGGTTAAAGCAGGCAGGGAACTGGTACAGCTGGGGATCATTAAGAGTGATCAAGGGCCAGCCAGAAGACAAAGTCAGCTGAAAACAAGGCTGAACGCTCTTCCAGGCAGAGCTGGAGAGTCATGTGCACTCAGGAAACAGCCTAACCCCATCCCGCGAACTTTGTTGATTTAATTAGATTTTGTTTAAAATTCCAAAGTAGGAGCAGCATGGTCAGCTTTGATGCAAAACTTGGCAGGGGAAACTATCATTCATTTTCAAAAGTAGTCTTATTGAGGCATTTGAGAAATGTTCAAAATCTTTGTCGTGGTTAAAAAAAATGCACTAAAGCACACAAATGTCTCCTGGCTGATAAATTCTTACCATCTTTCCTTGACCAATTAATATATAGATTGTGGACTTTATTGTGAGCTTGTTCATCTATGCGCATTTAATTTATTGGCTTTTCCTCCCGTCTCCGTCTCACATTTCCACTCCTTCAACAGTACTTTCGGGATGACTTTCCGAATAAGTTATTTGCTCTCAAATCCTTGTCTTGGAGTCTATTTGGTGAAACTAATTCAAGATGTACAAATCCCAGGAATTACTTAAATTTCATCTTTACCTCACAGAATCACACCTGATAATACAGGCAAAAATAGTTTTTAATAGTAAAGTGATACAAGTGGAAGTTATTCAAAGACCCCCAAATTTGTCTTTGTACCCATTATAATTTGCCGTATTATAAACTAGAGGAGGAATTTAATAAACGTCTGTGGAAAAACGCTAGAACTCTGATGCTTACTTGGATACGTAAAACATTTTCAGAACTAAAAGCCAGGTTTACTGTTCTCATAGGCACACATGGGCAATGCTGCTACAGAGCTCTTGCTTCCTCTGTGCTTCTATGAGAGTAAGGGTGTGACATGAAACCAGGGGAGGAGAGGCAGTGGAAGGCGCAGATAGTATCAGCTAAAACTAGGCCCTTGCCTATACTAACCTTTGCCTACAAAAACATAGCTCTGAGGAAGACAAGGAAACAAATAAAATTCTGAGTCCCTAGTGACCAAATTATTTTCCAAGCCTAGGTTAAAAAAAGTAAGATAATGAAGGACAAGAAGGACTCAGTTCATTCCCAGTATTTTCACTTGTGTGTGTGTGTGTGTGTGTGTGTGTGTGAGTTTTATGAAGTCCTAGAAATTTCATCTCTTCTAGAATTTGCCTGTGTAAGCGTAGCTTACACCAGTGGCTCTCAAACTTGTGGTCCTCAGCCACAAGTATTATCATTATCTGAGAGCTGTTAGAAGTGGAAATTACTTTTTAAAAAAAAAATCAATATTTATATATATTGCAAAATGATCACCAAAGAAATCCAGTTAATATCCCTCACCATACAGAGTTACCATTTTTTTTCTTGTGATGAGAACTTTCAAGATCCATCCTTCTAGCTACTTTCAAATATGCAATACAGTATTGTTAACTATAGTCACCAAGATGTGAATTGCATCCCCATGGCTTACTCATTCTAAAGTTGGAAATTTGTACCTTTTGATCCCTTCACTCATTTCATGGACCCCCCCCAATGCACTGCTTTACACAACCAATGGTCTGTTCTCTATACCCATGAGCTTGTTTTGTTTTGTTTTTAGGTTTCGCATATAAGTGAGATCATATGATATTTATGTTTTTCTGTATGACTTATTTCACTCAGAATAATGCCCTCAAGGTCCATCCATGTTGTCATAATTGGCAAGATTTCATTCTTTTTTATGGCTGAATAATATTCCATTATAGATAGATAGATAGATAGATAGATCTTCTTTAACCATTGCCATGAATGGATATTTTGATGTCTTGGGTATTTTTCATGTCTTGGATATCTTAAAAGATGCTGCAGTGAACATGGGGGTGCATATATCGTTTCAAATTAGTGTTTTAACTTTCTTTGGATAGATATACACAAGAGGGTTGATAGAACATATGGTAGTTCCATTTTAAAATGTTTTGAGGAAACCCCAAACTGCTTTCCACAGTAGCTACACCAATTTACATTCTCACCAACAGTGTTCCCTTTTCTCCACATCTTGTCAACACTTGTTATTTCTTGTCTTTTTTATAACAGCGTTCTAAGATGAGGTGATACCTTATTGTAGTTTTGATTTTCATTTCCCTGATATTAGTGACAGTGAGCACCTTTTCATTATCTGTTGGTTAATTTGTCTTTTTTGGAAAGATGTCTATTCAGATCCTCTGCCCATTTTTAAAACTCAGATTGTGTTTTTTGCCACTGAGTTGTATGAGTTCTTTATATATTTTAGATATTTGACCCCTTATCAGATATGTAATTTGCAAGTATTTTCTCCCATTCAGGAGGTTGCCTTTTCATTTTGCTGATTGTTTCCTTTGCTGTGAAGAAGAAAAATTCTTAAGCCTCATCACACATCTACTGAATCAGAAGCTCTGCACTCAGGGCTCCGTAATGTGTATTTTAACAAACCTTCCAGGTGATTCTGACATTTAAAGTTTTGGAACCTCTGGCCCACCGTGATCTCTTTGGATAAACTAAGAATGCTTTTGATTTAAAGTGAAAGTTCTAGAATTAATCTAGCCTTTAAATTTCTGTTGTACCAAAGCCTGCCTATGTCTGTTTTTAGAGCATCTAAAATTGAGGATCTGAGTTACATTGTCCAAGCTTCTGAGTGCCAGAGCAATAGGAGGAAGAACTCAGGATTTCTAGGAATAGCACATTGGAAACCACCAGATTCTGCATAACCCAGCGAGGGTAAGGAAGAGCGGAAGCCTATACACATCTCCCAAGGAGGGCAAAGCTAAGTTAGTGATGGGAAAAGTGGGTCTCTCCCAAATGACCTCTGCAGTGCTGTCTGGATGGAGAAAGAAAGGTCTTGATGATGCACAGCTTCTTTCCCCAGCCCATCTCAATGATACTCAAATGTATCATTTCCTTGGGAAAGAATATCACTTATATTATTCCTGATATTCGTTATATTGCTTGGTGAAAGTCCTGGTGTGACCTCTGTGAATGGTGTCTTCCAACATTCTTAATAAATATTGACTCTTAGATAAATAGCAATCTCTACTTTATTTGGAAAGTACATGCAAATTGGATATAATGGAAGTTTATTTGTATTTACTAGTGTGCTTGTTAACGTGTTTAAACTCAGTTAACATGCTTAAACTCAGTCATTCCATGGCCAATTTGATGTTTGTACACTGGGGCATTAAACTTGGGGCTGCATTAGCATTTGGGATCCTCACATTAAGCTAAATGTGGGAAATTGAAGATGATGTGAAGGAGGAAATAAGTAGAAATAACCATAAGATTGCAAAGCAGGCTAACAGAGGAAAAATAAGGAAATTCAGATTAAATAATTTAGAGAAGGAAAGACTGAAAGGCAGCCTACCACTTTCCCTCAAGTTTATGAAAAATAGTCGTTAGTAGTTTATCCCCTTCAATGGCAAGAATGAAAAGGATAAGTTTAAATGACAGTGGGTAGGATATAGGTTAACTAGAACAACCTTCTTGGAATAAGGATTAACACAGACATGCCTCATCATGAATGGAATTGGACTTCTTCTGTGGAAAATTGGGCAGTGAGTTGAAGAGAAGGAAGCCAGAGCCTTATCATCCCTGGTCCAGGCGTGGGGATATTGCTGTGGATTCCCACATTAGAAATATGGCGAGGTGTCATGAGAAGGGACCAGTTTTACTTCACAAATGGTTCAACTTCGGTTATTCATGGATGCTAAAAAGGTATTTACAGTCTATAATTTACAAAGCCTTAGAATCAATGACCTACAGTTAGCCAAATCTTCATTTTTTAAAAGAATTTAACCAATATAGTTGACCCCATTTCCAAATATAGATTATTGGAAATATGGTATATTCTCTCTTTGAGAAATTTTCCTTTTTTAAAGGCAAACTATTGAATTTTGTAAAACTGTAAGTGATATCTAAGGAAATTGATTAGGGTCCAATTAGCTCTTTTATCAAAAGAAGTGCTCTTCTTATGAAGGAAAGGTTTCGAACATTCATGTCTGAGAGGAGGATCTACAGATCCTCACTGGCATTCAAATCCATAGAACTTTTAAACTCAAGAGAAGATTTGAAAGATGGTGCTTATATTTCAACTGTTTTTTATATAATAAAGGAGTTAGTGGTTTAATACATCAATATGAAATTTCATTCAATAAGAAAAATATTTGTCATTTATTGTGTTTTAAAGTGAAAAAAAATTAACGTGCGATTTCTCTAGCAATTCCAGGTAGTCTGACATATTATATTATCTGTGTATGCAGGAGGGGGGCTAGGTATGTGTTTACGTGTATTTATGAATGCACACTGCATGCTCATATTTCCTATATAAATGATTATTTTTAAAAAAAAGAATCTCGCGGGGCACTTGGGTGGCTCAGTCGGTTAAGCATCCGACTTCATCTCAGGTCATGATCTCACAGCTTGTGGGTTCAAGCCCCGTGTCGGTCTCTGTGCTGACAGCTCAGAGCCTGCAGCCTGTTTTGGATTCTGTGTCTCCTGCTGTCTCTGCCCCTAACCCACTCACACTCTGTCTGTCTCTCTCTCTCTCTCTCTCTCTCAAAAATAAACAAACATTTAAAAAAAAGGAATCTCATAAGAAGAGTAATTCCAGGACATGATTGATGTAGAGGAAATCTTCAGATCTGATAAATGATGGAACACTGAAGAAATCTTCATTCAAGGTTACTTTCTTAAATCCTCAATTTTTAAGTAGAGAACAGTCTTGTGTTAGATAACTAATCGGACAAGTATAGAATCTAAACTACAGTGCTCCACCTTTAAAAATAATTGGATTTCAAACTGACAGACTTATGAACTTGTATTCTGCAGTCTTAAGAGTTAACACAGAAGTATTGCATGTCAATTTAGATAGTAATGATTTGAATGTGTTCACAATTATCATTGCATTATTTTACTAATCTTTGCACATCTGTTAAATAACATTTACAACACAACTATATAAATCCATTAAATAGATAAATGTTTTGATTATCTTTTATTGTTTATATTTTATCTTCAGGGATTCATTACGTTGACTATACCTTTCAAAACATAATCTACAGCTTAATTAAGCCTTGCAGTTATAAATTTTGAGCCAACATATTAAGAGAGAAGTTATTGCTTTTGGGGGTACAATATTACTAATGAATGTTTTGCTCTGCGACACCACTGCTGGTATAAAATTCTGAGTCTATCCAAAAGAAACTGTCCTTGATTTCACTATTCAGAGATCATAAGTCAACTTTTTATGTACTATAAGCTTCTTAGGAACAAAATCCAAACCTATTGATGGCTGAGTAAATTTCACAGCTTGTAGAAAAGACACATATCATTGTAATGTGTGAAATTTTAATCAAAAATGTTATGAGGGAGAAAGGTAAACTGACTGCTATAATTAATGTGTTCTGACACAGAGATTTAGCTGGCACATTTGTGGACCGTGCTGTGCTCTGTTAACTGTTCCATTGCTTAAGGACTGTCAGAGTTAGGAGTTCCTGTGCTATGGTTCCACCACCGGACACATTTTCCGAGAGTGTCAGCTTTTTCATGGTTTGAAATTTAATGTCATTTCTTCCTTGGCTTTCCTATTAATATTTAGTTAGGTGTCATGGGTGTCTGGTGATAGGGTATGTTATCTTCCTTTTCAAAGCAGCTTCACTTACAATTAAACTATAGAAACATTGCTTTTAAAATGAATGACCTTGTGTTTTGTTTCTCTGCTGTTTAAATAGTATCCTATGTCTTAAAGGTGAGAGCGCTGAGTAAAACTAATTGAGGTAATGAAGAAATTAGGAACCATACCCTCATGTAACACACCCGAGTATTTTCATATTTTTCCACATATATTTCACAATTAAAGTTACGTGGTCTCTCAAAGTAAATAAAATACTTCTCCATTAGGAAATAAACTGATTTTTAAATTGTTTTAAATGTTTATTTTTTGAGGGAGAGGGAGAGAGAGACAGAGAGCAAGTGGGGGAGAAACAGAGAGAGAGAGAGAATCCGAAGCAGGCTCCCGGCTCCGAGCCGTCAGCACGGAGCCCAACAAGGGGCTCGAACTCACAAACCATGAGATGATGACCTGAGCCAAAGTGGGACACTTAACGGACTGAGCCACCCAGGTGCCCCCTTAAACTATGATTTTTAAAAGAATACTTGCCGTGTATTTACAATTTGGAAGAATCATCAGATTCATGAACTATTGGTAAAATGGTGCTAAAATATTCTTTCATGCCAGACACTGAGTAAGATGGTAGGTTTCACGCCAGACGCCAGATTAGATGGTGGCTCTATATTTCAGAGAGATTCTTCTGCAAATTATAGATTGGGTTCCTGGCTCTGCTGTGTCAATCTACTTGCAGAGATCTACTACAAACTCTCTGAGCGCACCGTCAGTGTGGTTGTGCAGTAGACAAAAGACATACCTGAAAGGGGAAGACAGATACGCCACTTAAATTAAATAGGAAATGAATTGGCCAGCAAGCTGGCATGTCTGCTGAGACAAATCATGGACAACATGTCTCTCAACAACAAAACTTATTTGTTTTCTCTTGCCAACAGATTCATCACTGCCCAGGCAAAACAGGCAAAATACATTAGTGTCATGGTAAACTGATAAAGAGAAGTGCCTCAATCCAGCATCCTCAATGGTGAAAGTCTTAGGGCAGTATTGATCTGTGTTATATAAATCTTGTTTTCTGTCTGCAGAAGTGAATCAGGAATGACCCGTAAGGTTAACAAACATTGTAATGTCTTTCAGCTGGGGCAGATGCCTGTGAGTTCCACACATTGTATTTGGTCAAGTTCCATCTTGTCATTTTACCGCCAAGAAGCTTAACTAATTGCTGGCAATCATAAGAATGTTTGACGGAAGGAGAGAATTCCTACGATTTTTACCCTCTCTCCCATCCCCTCTCTCTCTCTCTTTTTTTCCCCTTAAGTCTTAACAAGCAGTCAAAGCCAAGTAGCGGAAAACAATCAACACTGAATTAGTCAGCAGGAGTCTTCACTTACTTGAAAGTTTATGTAATTGGCATGTCATGTTCCTACATTGCCAAGAACAGACCTGATTAAGCTGATGCACTTTGTTTCAGTAAAGTTTGACAAAGAAAGCTTCTCCTCCTTTTGAGTTACATGTCGGGGTATGTACTTACCATGATTTTCTTCTGTTCGTAAGGAACCAAAGGCCAAAAGTGTACTCTGTGAGCTGATGAAATAAAAATTGTCACCAAATAAAGGCCTGACAAAATCGGTGTTTGGGGGAAAAGGGAAGACAATATTGATGGTAAAAGATAATCATCAATGAAAGGAAAATGTATGAGCAAAAGTACAATTACCC
Organism: Puma concolor; assembly: GCF_028749965.1. Classification (NCBI taxonomy): domain Eukaryota; kingdom Metazoa; phylum Chordata; class Mammalia; order Carnivora; family Felidae; genus Puma; species Puma concolor. The sequence continues at coordinate 153,535,849 of NC_141674.1, read as the reverse complement.
ATGATAGCCTGCTTTATTTTATAAACAGAGCACTCTTAAAGGAATGGCAAATTCAGTCTTATTTTGTAAGGGGGGAGGGGGTTCACTTGACCATATACACTTTCTCCACGTGTGGTGTCTTATCCTTTTACTTATGAAAAATGGTTCCTGGAGCCTTAACAAATTTTTACAATGGAAGCTCTCTTTAGAGACTAATCAGCCATCTGAATTTTGTCTGCTAACTTTTTTTACAAAGCTGTATTAGGCTGCGTATGGTGGATTTTGCCCTTATTTGGAAAGTCAGCTTTTATGGTGAAAAAACAAATGCCTAGCGTTCGAAGAGACTCTATAAAGCTTGTGATATTTTATTTGTATTTGCTCACACTAGTGTCCCCTTGTCATAACCCTAAATCAAATGGTAGATTTGAACTTGGCTTAGATTATTAAAGCTACAAGACAGCAGTTACTGAGGGAGCTGTCCACGCATCTATTACGTCATAGTTGACAGTATAAAGGCAAGATTCAGGGAACTAATGGAGTTTCTTTTTCTTCTCCCCTTTTGTCATAGAAAGGTCAAGCTGGTTTTCAACATTTTTATGTATGTCATTCTCAATATAGCAACAGAATCTCTTATGGAAAACAATGTAAGTAAATGTCTCCACGATGCTACTAGTCACCTGATCAAAAGCCAATGTTGAAAAACACTTCTAATGACTGTCTCTTATGCATCAGTGCACCTACTAATGAGCTGCCAGAAAAGGCTTTGTAAAGCTTTGCTAAGATAGAGCAGGAATGTGAGAAGCCTGAGATATAACTTCCCTGCTGTGATCCCTGCCTTTCTACTAACAGGGAGCCTAGACTTGGAGCTGCTAATGAGCATGCTGGAGAGAGTGTCCAAACCAATGCAGGCTGGAGACAATTCACCTGTCTGCTTTCAGATCCAGGGTATGATGCATGACAGTAAGACACCCGGTAGTAGCTTTTCTTTAAATAATTTAGATATTTATTGATTTTCCCTCTCTACCCCCATATTTTTATTTAGCCCCTGCATTTTACTTTCCTTCAGTGATTTCTAGCACCATCAGAGAAAAAAATAAGAATTATTCTTTCTATCGCCTTCCTCCCCCACCCACATATATATGAGAAATTAATGTCATCGTGTCATATAATAGCAATATGGAATACCTAATTAATTTTTCTGTAGGAGAGAGAAATATGTGCTTTTCAGAGGTGATATTTATAAAATGAGGCAATTGAAATCAATAGCTTTTTAAAAGCCAAAATATGGCTTATTTGAATTAAAGGGATTCAAAATATGGCATGTATTTTGACACTTAAAACAATATATAGCATAACTTAAAGACTTTTCTCTCTCTAGCAATGCCTGTTCAACATCTTTATCCATAGCAAAACCCAGCAAGATCTTTGTAAAGAACGCTTACTTAACTTGGTTGTAGAAATTCCTGGCCCATAAATGAAATAGTTAACTGCAGGATACCTTTCAAGTTCAATGCTAAGCTGTTCACATTACAGGTTTTGATGCTATGCTTCCTTTGAGTTTTCCTAGAGGCTATTTTACTAGTTAATTTTTTTTTTTTAGTCAAACAAAATTACAGAATACACACTGTGTAATTTCACCAATTTGCAATGCCACAGTTATCCCAGAAAGAGGATCAACATCCCTGTCCATTAATTACAATCCTGACTATCTTCTAGCATCCCAGGAGGCAGCCCATGCAGTTCAGATGGGCTAGTGCTATCTGTCCCTTCCAGTTGCCAATGTTCCTATTTTCCACAGCTCACCCTTGCTTTTTCTCAGGTTGATACAACATGCCATGGGAAATCGCAAGCTCCGTGGCAACTGGGGAGATAAGAACGTCGTGTGCCTCGGCGGCCCCTTTTATCCAAGCATCTCCAAAGAGCTTTATAGAAATCTATTTTTTTAATCCTCTGGATACCCCCGTGAGATAGGTATTAGCCTAACTTCACAACTAGCACAGAGCAAATCAGGGGAGCATCTACCTGCATATCAGCCCCTGACCCCTTCTTGCTATTGGATATGGTGCAAGAAGAGAGCTTGAATTCTGAACCCGTTTCTGACAACGCGGGGAGCGAGTTGGAGTTTCCTGTTAGGAAAGTTCTGAATTCTCATAAAAGGGGGCTGGACATAAATACTTCTTAAAAAAAAGAGTGAAGAAAAACAAAAGTATAAATAATATAATAAATGTTTGAGGTAACAGTTGTATTATAACAGGCCTGATCTGGAACTTTGTCACCAAGAAATCCTTATCTTCTCAAACTTGGTACTCCAAAGTACATTTTTATTTATTTATTTATTTGATAAACAAGTTGCCACAAGAGTAAAAGCAAAAGTAGGGGTTAATCAATTAAGGTTTTGAGTAAATCTCAACTCCGTAGAGAGCTACCCAACATGCAAAAATCACCTTCTTACTCTCAGGAAACTTAGAATCTAAGAGGAAAGAGAAAAATATAGTTAAGCTCACCAACATAAATGACATGCTCATCATGAATATAACCTGCTACTGTTAAAAGTTATCTTTTGAGAATTTTACTATCTGTAGTGAGAGAACATTTTTTTTATCATGCTGTTTGTGGAATGTCTCTTTTTATCATGCTGTTTGTGGAATTCTGTCCTTGTATATTCACACCTAATAGAAAAATAAATTCTTAACTAATATATTATTTTCTTAAGAAGTGATGTTGAAATATATGGAATGTTCTGTATCTATATCTCTTGCTGAGATACCCAGGGGCACGGCGGATATAATATTGTCATTGTCCTTTGGAACTCTACATTTCATACGTAAAATTTTGTTTTAGCATCAAGTTTTTTTTTTTTTTTTTTATTGTCAGTCATTTGTCAAAATATATCCAAATTTTGGGGCGCCTGGGTGGCGCAGTCGGTTAAGCGTCCGACTTCAGCCAGGTCACGATCTCGCGGTCCGGGAGTTCGAGCCCCGCGTCAGGCTCTGGGCTGATGGCTCAGAGCCTGGAGCCTGTTTCCATTTCTGTGTCTCCCTCTCTCTCTGCCCCTCCCCTGTTCATGCTCTGTCTCTCTCTGTCCCAAAAATAAATAAACGTTGAAAAAAAAAATTAAAAAAAAAATATATCCAAATTTTAAATATATAATTTTCTTTAAATTTTCTCTTATTTTAGATCAATCTGACTTAAAATATTCTGTGCCACTCAGTGGCCAAATATTTCAGAACCTAAATAAATGTCTAACAAATGAATTATCAAACCAAAACTGTAAGAAGACCTCCCTTCTTTTCTCTTTATTTTCTTCAGAATCTGAGCTTTTGAAGAAAAGCAAGTAAAGCACAATGTTATCTTAGCCTATCAATAGATAAGCTGTATTCTTCTCTAAGCAAGGGGATTTCCTGACAGTAAGTTAGGTCCTTGGAAAGAGACTTTCACTCTTGAGCCACTAGGGTCCCATTAAATACATATATATACATATATATATATATATATATATATATATATATATATATATACATACACATATGTATATATATATATATACATATGTATATATATATAATCACACTGACTGGTGCCTTCCACTCAGTTTGAATTTTTATTTTTCCCACTTCTATCAGTAAAACCATTTGGCCAAGCATCCTTAATATATTTGCATTTATAGATAAATTTTATATATCTATATCTATATCTATCTATCTATCTATCTATATATGTGTGTGTATCTATTCTACTCAGAAAATATTCTAAGATACACATAAAGAGGATACTAAGGATGAGAGAAAATAAAGAAAATATATTAATGTCTTATTTATTCACAGGGAAAAACATACTTTGCTTCTAGTAATGGTATTGATTATAATATTTTAGTGAATTTTACATAACTGGATATGATTCCTTATTTTTGGAAATCTTGTTTAAAGTCTTAGTTTAAACTAAGTCCAAAAACTGGCCCTAGATTCAGTTTATTTTGATACTTGGTTTTAATTGTTACTACAGCTGGAAATAATACCTCACAAAGTTATTATAAAAGAAATGCTTTTATGAAATCGTTATACTGATTTTCAAATTCCATCCCAAAATACACCAATATTTTAATTTAAATGATGATAATAAATTTCCATCTGTTTGATGACAATTCCTTTTGCATTTAGTTGGATTGAGTAGCCTTTTAACATATTGTTTTAAGTTTAGTTATTTATTTTGAGAGAGAGAGAGAGAGAGAACAAGGCAGGGAAGGACAGAGAGAGGGAGAGAGAATCCCAGGCAGGCTCCGCACTGTCAGCACAGAGCCCGATGTGGGCTTGAATTCACAAACCATGAGATCATGAGATCATGACCTGAGCCTAAGTCAGATACTTAACTGACCGAGGCACCCAGGTGCCCCATACTTTAATATTTTTAATGAATAGCTTCAATATTGCTGAAATGCTTTAGGAAATTTCAAAACATGTTAGCAAATTTTCTTCTTAAGATTATTTTCTTTTCAAGTGGAAAAAGATGCATCTTTAGAAAGGATATATCACTTTGGCCACAAAATCCCCAAATTACATATTATCACCAAATACCTATTTTCAAAATTTATTTTTATATATTTTTATAAAAATGAAGATTTTTAAATTAAAACATCTTTATTTTAAAAGATGTGATTATGGGCACCTGCCTGGCTCAGTTGGTTAAGTGTCCAACTCTTGATTTCATGACTCTCAGGTCATGATCTCATGATCTCATGATTGGGGCTCCCTACATCCAGCTCTGCGCTGGCAGCCCAGAGCCTGCTTGGCATTCTCTTTCTCTTTCTCACTGCCCCTCCCACAATTGCACTCTCACTCAAATAAGAGAATCTTTTAAAAAAAAGGATAAAATGAGTGTTTTTTATTCTTTTGGGGGAAAAAAGTCAGCTAATTATCACACCATTGGAGCCACTTGTCATCATCAATGAATTTGGAATACTTACCTCTTTTATAAAATAAAGACATATAGTACATTTTTTCTAGGAGCTTTTTCATAAGATAACCAGTGAACATTTTCATGGCATTCTTCATGTCATTCAAAATTACTATAAAGATTCTACCTTTTAAATGGATTGTTTATATGAGAATAAACTTCATTTTTAAAAAAAATCTTACAGTATGAAAGTTGTGATTTGTTATAATACACTGAAGGCAAACAGCAGTGTGAGGCCATCTCTTTCAACTACATATGGAACCTCATTCTTTCCCCAGGATGGAATGCATAGGAATAAACCCCTCTCTTTGGACCAGTGTTGATCTTTAGAAAAGCATAATTTCCTTTGGTTTATTAGATGAAAATAAATTTCATTACAAGACTTGATGTTTTTCTATATCATAATAGAATGGCTTGTCCACTTTGGAGACCGCCATTCTGAACAGCCACGGGATGGGGTGGAGATGATTAGGAAGACAGGTGTCTGAATAGAATTTTAGTTGAGGCTAAAGCAATCATATCAAACATAAAAATAACATTGAATAATTGAACATGGTCACAAGCATTAGGAGAATTCAGTACATTGGCTGGTCATAAAATTGGTATATAGAAGTCTATAGATTTCTCACATACTGAGGATATATTGGATTAGAAAATAATGACTAAGTTGTCTTTTTTCATATTTACAACAAGACATAATACCGAGAATAAAACCTAAAAAGAACTGTGCAAGACCTATATGTATAATATTGTAACACGTTCTGAAGGACATAAAAAAGAAAACTGGAAAAGTGGAAAGAGCTACTTGGTTCCTGGATAGGACTACAGATACCTGTGGATTTTCAAACAATGTTGGCTCTGGGAGAAGCAATTCAGAGATGGGACAGTTATTTTTCAATGTCTATCTAATAGTTTGTTATCTGTGTACAATTATTATTTTAAAATAAATATTAAAATAGCTTATTCTTATGATTTGCTTATACGGTATGGCAGGTAGGGTTCTAAGTACTTTACCCTAATTAACTCATTTAAACCTCACTACACCCCTTGAATTGAATACTATTATTCTTATTTTCTAGATTAGAAACTGAGGCACAAATAATTTATTTGCCATAGGTCACATAGTCAATGGCTGGAATTTTGATCAACAGCCTAAGCTTTAAACATTAACATGTACTTCCTTTCTGGAATAAACATCTTAAAAATTATTCTTCTGAAATTTGAGGTGACTTTAATAATTCAAAGTGAACAAAGAAAATGTATACTTACGAACATGTTGTTTAGATGTTATAAATATTGAAGACACAGTATGTGATTTTGCTGCAATACCTCCCAGGTAAGCACACATCGTTCCACAGACCAACAACAATTTGGTTTTATAACCAAGTTATGTCCTGTGTTTCATGAGAATCCATGCAACGCTGAGTCTGCAGAAAATGAGTCCTTGTATTTAATAAGGAAAAAAAATAGAAAATCCACAAACTTTGTCTTAAAAATGATTTCTCATTGTTTCTTGACATGGAACCACCTCCCCAGCCAATCACATACACTTTTTCCTGCCTTGAGGGCTTTTCTATGAGGTTTTCCCCCAGTCCCACACGTTCACAACCAATTCTGCTCACCTGTAAGATATAGGCTAGTCCCCCTCTTCCACAAAATCTTAACAGAGTAACACATTTGATGATTATTTTTCTCTAATATAAATTTCTTATTATACTGAAATATAGCCTGAGATATACCTGGCCATTCTTACTCATATTCTATTCTTTTCTTAGAAATATTTTCTAATTTTATAATATATGTAATGTGATTTCTCTTTTTTCTAATTTGTATCAAGTTCTGGAAATGGTTTAATTTTCTTTTATATTTCCTATATGACCCAACATAGTGTGGAACTCAATTATTATTTAATAAATATTTATTAACTGTATTTTGTGTACATATCTGCTAGTTATTGAGGTTCTTAGAAAATGAATAAGATGTCATTGCTTGTTTCCTGGGAACTTAGAGGTTTGTAGAGGAGATATCTGAAAGTTAAGCATAACAGTAATTATGTGAAAGGACCAATTCTATATCTTAGTGTATGTAGTTAGCCCAAGGCCATCTTCTTTACCTAGTTTCCTGAACTCCTGATAATACAATTTATCTGAATGCATCAAGTGTTTTTTAAGAAAGTTAAAAGTTGTTTTTTTCAAAAACAGCATGACGTGTAACGTTTAACTCTAAAACTAAGTCAGACTTATATGATGTGTAATTGTTTCATAGTGCTCATTTTTGACCACACTCTAGAGGTTGAATATTCAACTTGTGTTTTTCCAACTCTTTTTTGTCTATGATTCCAAATACTTATGTTTTGTTCTTCCTTTTAAATCATGTAGCCTAAATTCCAAATGCTTAAATAAAGAAGCAGCATGTATCAAAATAAAACACAATTTATTTCCTTTGTTTTCTTGGGTATAACTCCTGGTACAAGTTATGGGCTATTATTTTAAACAAACTCAATGTGTGTGTGTGTGTGTGTGTGTGTGTGTGTGTGTGTGTGTGTCCAGGATAACATAAAGTAGGAAGCTTGTGTTTTAGAAATATTTTATACAGTATTAATAAATGGGGAAATCAATTGTTTGATCTGTTTTTTACTATGTACTTTCTATATACCATACACAAGCTATTTTGAGCATATGGAATATTTTTGAAACTGTCAAGCAGCATGATGCAGACAACAAAATGTACATGCTGAAATTGGTAATATTCTGCGAAGGAACAATGCAGTGAACCATCAACATAGGATACTGCTGCTAATGAGTAGAAAATTCCACGAGACTGGCTGCCATCTTGTCCATGTAGCTTTTATTTGCCCTGAAAATGTGTCTCCTATGTATGTATCTACACATCAGAAAGAAATATTTGAAAGTACAGAAAGACATGAAATTAAACTCACATAAAAGTGAGTTTCCTATTAACTCCGGCTGCTTTCTTCCATAAAACTAAATACTAAACTTTCCAGTTATCTATCAACAAAAAATGACTTCTACTATCTTCTCATTAAGAAAGGTAAGGAATTTAGCTCGCTAAATTATCTTTTTCTTAAACTCCAAAGTTTGTGAAATATTTTTCTTTTTAGTTACATAGATTACACCATAAAAACTTAAACTTTTACTTCTTGATCCATAGCTTTTTGATGTTATATATAACTCCCCTATGCATAAGAAGACATTAACACTCCATCTCATTCTCCATCATCGTTTCTCTAACCCCTCCCAATTTTTGTTAGCTCTGTCATGAGTATGATGTCGCCAGCTGTACATTTATTTCATGATTTTTTATATATATATAGTATAGTACAACAAAAAATATATTTTATGTATATTTATATAGTGTAATTTAGTTTTCTATACTTCATATCTACTTAATTCTGAGATCTGGTAATGAATAGTTTTTGAAATATTGTTATTATTAAAATAATAGGGGGTACTATAGAGTACAGAATACAGTAAATATTGGTTCCATAAAGAAGCTGGTACAGTTTTTTGAGCTAAATCTATTTTTTTCAGAGAGGGTAAGCTAAATGTCAAAGTCAAACATTTTTATTTTCTTATACCCCAAAACTTTGGAGCTATGACTTTCCTGGATAGCAAGAGTTTTTAATCCTATGGTTTTACCATTAACATTGAAAATAGAAATATAGGGGCGCCTGGGTGTCTCAGTTGGTTAAGCATCAGACTCTTGACTTCAGCTCAGGTCATGATCTTACGTTTTGTGAGTTTGAGCCCCACATCGGGCTCTGCATTGATAGCACGGAGCCTACTTGGGGTTCTCTCTCTCTCCCTCTCTCTCTGTCCCTCCCCCACTCATGTGTTCTGTTTCTCTCTATTTCAAAGTAAATAAATAAACTCAAAAAATTTTAAAAAATAGAAATATATACTCTTTGCACTACCGGATGAGTGGTGAAATTTGAAGACACTTCTTTAAGGGACTGAAAGCACTCCTAGATGAGACCAATATATTTTAGATCTCATATCTTCCTCTTTCTTAAATTTCATTTTCATTGTCTAGGAATATTTTTTTAAAGAGTGGGTGAGTAGTAAATTTCTGGGAACTTGCATTTCCAAAAAAGTGTTGTTTATTTTACTGCGCCCCCAGTGGTATGCCAGAATTGACTCATACCAGCTCACAAATGCTGACTGTTTAGCATCTCTTCCCAACCCTGTGACTTCACTTTGGTAGCTTGAAATTTCCCATGATAGGAGTGTTTGGCTTATGTATTTATGTATTTATTTATTTATTTATTTATTTATTTATTTACAATACTGGTTGTTAAGTTTGGGGCTTATTTATTTATTCATTTATTTATTTATTTTGAGTACTGTTTGTTAAGCTTTTTTCTGCATACCGCTTCACTCACCAGGTTGGGTATAGAATTTTCAATTCAAAATTACTTTCCCTATATATTGAGAAGCTCTGGAAAACATTTTTCTATTGGTTACATATTTCTTCTGTTCTCCTGTATATAGTTTTTTTTCTTTTTAGAATGCCTTGAGTCTTAGTTACTCCATGAAGGCAAAGATTCTCATTCATTACCATGACAAAATCCATGAGGACAATATGTAGTACATAGTAAGCACTCAATATATATAGTTGGCTAATAAATTAATTAAATTCTGTTGAAGAACATTTGCCCTTCTAGATTTATTTTATGTGACTTTTTATTTTTTGTTCTAGTATTCAATCTGTTTTGTTTAAGTGTTCAATCTTTTTGATGTTTTATTCTATGTTCAGAGAATTTTTCAGTAAATTTAGTAAATTTATTATTATTACTATTATTATTATTATTATTATTATTATTATCAGCCATCAGTTCAATTTCAGAACTATTTCCTCTTCTCTGTTCCTCTTCCATAGAAGCAGTTTCTTGTATAATGATGCAATGTTGTCTCAATGCTCTTTGAGAGGTACCTTTGGAATTCGTTTAACATCCTTTTCTTTCCATTTTCTCTGCTCCTACTGATCCTAGTATTTCTATTTCTTTATCTCAGTCTTCTTCTTTTAAACTATTGATAATTCCTAGGTCTTATGATTCTTTAATGATTATTTTTCATTTATGAGTGGAGAACTAATTTGATTAATATAGATAGTTGATGTGGGCTTCTAGTACTACTACTGGCCCTTCACCTGACTTAAGAGTACTGATCACAAAACCTATGTGAGTGGATAGCTTGTTAATAACTGGAAGACTTCTTTTTGGTGTAGCAGACAAACCACTTGCCACACCACACTGCACTCTACCTATCAATTCTAAAAAGTTCTACCCTGGAAAATCAATAGTCTATTCTAGGATGTATACAGAGAGATGATAGATAGATGGATGGAAAAACTTAAGGAAAACTGTCTAATATCAAAGTCTTATGTAGTTCATTTAAATGTATGACATTGGGCTCTCATGTGGGAAAATGAAGGAATAGATGTGTTTTAAACATAGTGTGTTAAATTTAATAATAGAAAATCAAAGCTATTTCCTTTGGAAATCTTTTAGTCTATTATGGATATTTAAGTAACTATAACTGCTTAGTGCGTTAAGACAAGAGAAGACTTAACTAAAACTTCTAAATTATGTTTGGTTGCCTATTGTGATTAGACACGAGAAGGAATTATTGGCTATTAAGATTCTTTATCGGCCCTGCTTCTTGAGTTCCTGGAACTTTTCCTCTTTTAATAAGTACACTTAGCTTGAACTTAACAATGACAAATGACCATTGGCATATCTGTCTATTTCCAGTAATTGAGCAGGCATTCTATACCTCCATGTACTATAGATTTGTAGTGTTATAACAATCTAATTATATTACTGCCCCTTATTTACAATGCTATCTTCTGATTGTGATGTCTATTTGGCTTCTGGAAAATATGTAAGTTGATTACTTAATCCACATGGTACATACACAATTTTCTTCTGGATTGCTGCCACAATCAACATGTTCAGAAAATGAAAACTTTTAGATATCTAAGAGATCTGAGTCTCTAAAGTTTTGGTTCAGAGAGAATGGTTCTATGATCACAGTACCAGATTGATCAACCCGGGCTAGTTATCATTTCTAAGTTCAGTATCTTTTTTTCACCTATGAAACAAGAGAATTGTATTATTATTTTGCATACCTCTTAGCTTTAAAATTCCATGATTATAGGAATCAAAGATGGTAACATGTACAATAATAGTATACTTATGTATTAACACATAATGTAAAAACCTAAGAAAGATAGTTAATTTGGATGTGTTGACTTACATAAGTTTAAAATTATGAGAATAACCTGGTTTAGTGCTAAAATTTTGCACTTGGGAGCTGTTGAAATGATATTAATGTAAAGCTTTCTTGAAATACTCTTCTTCATTTTTGGCAAAAAGTTAATGACTTTTCAATGTATTACTATAGATATATTAAATGCCAAAAATGATTAATAAAAGTTGAAATCAGCTAGTAATTTCAGTAAGTGAAATGGGAAATCAGTGGCACAAAAGGTGAAAAGTAAATGCCTCTTTCATGTTCTCATTTAAGTCATAAATAATGCAATTAGAGCTTTGTCTTAAATGTTTATTGAGACCACGGTCTCTCATTGAGAACTTTCAGACTTTGCTCTCCTTGTGCTTAAATGTTCAATTTCATTAATATGGTTTTGGCATGAGTAATAAAGTATAAATATTTTACAGAATCAAAGTTCTAAGAAAGGACTTATGAAACAGTTGGTGTATTTCTTAAAGTAGTTCCCTCCAAATTAATTTAAATTGGCTCTGGAATGAGCACTGAAAATTTGCTTAAGGACCATAAGAAAAAGGTAATTATAAATGGCAGAGCATCCGACTTAGGGGAGCTGTCTGGTGGGGTGTTTGGTGTTCATCCAAGTTTTCTCTAACAACTTTATTAATTATCTGGAAGAAGAAATAAACAGCATGTTAATTAAATTTGCGCTGATAATAATTGGGAAATGTTGCCAACTCTGATGCAAAAAATAAAGAAAGAGAAAAAGAAGAAAGAAAGAGAAATAATAAAAGGAAAAATAGATTGGGTTGATATATGTTCAGACTATAAGAAAACAAGAAAGCAATGACAAATATGATAGAGGAAAATGAAAGAATAAAGAATCCTAATCATAAATCAAAGAAAAGAATATATTAACAAAAAATTTTAAACATTTAAATTGTAGCTGGTAATATAATAAATATTATAAGCTTAAATATGCCATCTGTAATGCATTCATATCATAAACATATGGATAATCAATGATTTTACTCAAGAAAAATAAAGCCCTAACACAAAAGATATAGGAAATCTTGGAGTTTGAGATTTGGGGAGATGAATATGATAACCAGAGTAAGAGTATTTATCAAACTAAATCATATTTAAGCTTTCTTCTACTTAATCTCCATCTGAAAACTCTACTGCCAGCCTTTACATTGTCTTTACCTATTCTTTAAGGCAGACAATGGGATTTTAAAAAAATCCTAATTTGTTAGCCTTTTGAATGTGAAATGTATTATGTAGTATTTATCAGTCACACTCTCAAGGTTCTTTGCTAACAAAGAGTAGTTTTTATCGTATATTCAAACCTAAATAGCCATAAATTAGAAGGGAGATGAGGAAAAATGGCAGACAAACTTTAAATGAAAACGCAGTTCTTTCTTTTCTTATTCTCCATAATCTATTGTTCTCCTCGTCATGATATCCAATTACAGGAACACTTCATAGATTCAACTTTTATAGTGTCTTACAAATAGATCCTTTACACTATTTATCATTACAGCATATGTTTATTTATGTGCCTCTTCACTATGTGGTGAGATCCTTAAGGGTAGAAACCATATCTTAAACATCTTTATAATTTTCAACATCTAGAGCCATGTTTGATATCTGATAAATGTTCAAGTAAAGTTAACTGGATGAATACATGTTACATGATATTTGGGAAACTTCTCTTGGCTACATATTAGTTCTGTGACATTGAAAAGACTTTTACCTTTCTGAGCCTCATTCTTCTTATTCCTAAAAATGGAGAAAATTTAAAAACTGGAGAAAATAATATCCTATTTTACATGGATTGGGAATAAACCTTGTATATAAAATACAGTGTTTAGCCCATAAAATTTTACCTCCCTTCCTCTTCTTAAAACTTGTAGTTTTCTTTTTAGATTTTATCCAAATTTTATGTTCAACTCTATACGCATTGTTAAGTAGGTGTTAAGTGACTTACCTTGACTCTTCATAATGATAATATGTAAAAAGATCTTATGATTTATGTATTTGGGAATTTTAAGACAATTATTACTTAGAATACTCTATGACCACTCCATAAAAATACACATCACCATAAAATAACTGCGTATGGAGTATTTAATCCTGAACTTCTAAAGATGAAAAGTGAAAGTAGTTACAATAATCATTATTTTCAATTTTATGTAGTTAAGTGGTTTTACACAAAAAAAAATTAGCCTTCCAAATGACATAGTTATAATGCGTTAATGGTAGCATAACGTGTTATTACATTATGCAACATAATTTCATGGATATTATGTATGGCATTTTAGAAACTCATGTACTTACAGTTATTAGAAGATACTCAATTTTTTCAGACCATATTCTTCTTAACCCTATTACTTAATGTAATCCTTGAGTGGTTTCTCTGCCTTTTGATGAGGTCTTTGTATGGATTGTATAACCTATTTTCTAGCAATTTAACTTACTGTTCCCCAATTTCTTCATTATTATCTTTTTGTCTTCTCATTTCCAAGTGAATATTTAGAATATTGTCTTAAAGTGATTCCAAAGTCAAGAAGTAATAATAATATACTATATCTAGTTTATAAAAAGTGCTTTGGTTTTAAAGGTTGACTATGTAATAAATCTTAATAAATTTAGATGGAATTGAATATTTCCTCTACCATCATTAGCACCAGAAGTAGTATTTTATTCATCATAATTCATGAAATTCTTTAATAGCAAATTATCGTTTATCAAATGGTCAACATTCAGTTAAATTCCCCACTTTCTGAGTACTTGCTTTTGGGAGACCGTGCACAAAATGGTTAAAAATAGAGAACTTCCTTTCAAACATAACTGGATTCAAATCCCAGATCTGAGACGTAATTCCTGCATGGATTTAGATGTATTAATCCACCCTGGAACTTCTCTTTTTTCCTATAAAGTAAATTTAGTAATAATCGCTCCAAACATTTCTTAAGAATATATTGAAATAAGATTGCTAAAACATCTCAGATATTGTTATTCTAATTAATATTTTAATGTGTCAAGTAGTAGTAGTAAAAAGGTTAAAAAAAAGAGTTCATAGTTTCATGGAGCTAAAAGCTGAAAAGAATCACATAACTAGGGAAAATTAAAGTCACCGCCCTCAAGAAATGACATATAGTATTTGTTGAATAAATAAGAAAACTGAGGACAAAGATTTGGCAAAGCAGTAACTTCAACGGAAGTCAGTGTGTTAGTTACCATCAATATAAAACAAAAGTAATGTGGATATTCTGGAGAAGGGGACTGAACTATTATGGTTGAGGAAGATAAGAAAAGATTTAGAGGTCTGAGTTTGGAGGATAAGTGGAAATATAAAATTTGAAGAAGACTGGTGGGGTGTTCAAAGCCAAGATAAAACCATAAACAAAGTTTTGAAATAATTAAATTGTTGAATGTTTGCAAGGTCAGGATTTCTAATATCCTATGAATGAAGGTGTAGGGTTTAGGAAACAGAACAAAATAGTATTGGAGGTATGCTGGGTAACAATGATAAATGGAACAATGTATATGACATTGTTTTAAAACAATCCATATAACTTACATTTGTAATTATGTATTTGCATGTGCATGTAAAATGTTTGTCTGTCTGTACAGATTGTGGTAGAGTTTTAGATTCTATTCACAACAGCCCAGGGCCTGCCCTCTAGTATCTTACAAGCTATTCAGACATTGATTTCAATAGATAAATGAAAGATCATATAGAAAGTGGTCTGACAGTGATGTTTGGAAGTAGAAGTTAGAAGGAAGAAGGTGGTTCTGATGAGTATCTGCATGGGGTGATGAGCATCAACAGTCTGAGAAGACCTAACACTGATGAGTGAGCAGGTGCCAAGCAAAGGATGCATTGATCAAAACAGAAATGAAGACTACATTTTTCCTGGCTTGTTTCCTCTATTACCCGGTAGTCCTTACTACAAGAATGCTGTGTTTGCCCGCAAGTTTGTACTTTTCATTCTATTTTCCACGCCACTCTGAGTTTTGCTTTACTTCTTTCCTCTCCCATTTTTCTTCAGAAATGGATCAAGAAATGTTTCTGGCAAGAAGCCTGAAATGGTGGGAAGTACAGGCCTACCTAGGAGAATTTGTGGGTTTGGTTCCAGACCACTGCAATAAAAGCAAATGTTGCAATAAAGCAAGTCAAATGAATTTTTCGTTTCCCAGTGCATATAAAAGTTATGTTTACATTACACTGTAGTCTATTAAGTATATGATAGCCTTATACCTAAAAAAATCTATATGTATCTTATTTTGAAAATACTTTATGCTAAAACATATTAACCATCTTCTGAGCTTCCAGAGTCATCATTTTTTTTTTTTTTTTTTTTTTTTTTTTGCTGGTGGAAGGTCATGCTTTTTTAAAAACAAAATTTAATGTTTATTTCTGAGACAGAGAGAGACAGGGCAAGAGTGGGGGAGGGGCAGAGAGAGAGAGAGACACAGAGTCTGGAGCAGGCTCCAGGCTCCGAGCTGTCAGCACAGAGCCCGACGTGGGGCTTGAACTCACAGACTGCGAGATCATGACCTGAGCCAAAGCCGACTCAACCGACTGACCCACCCAGGCGCCCCTGGTCACTCTTTCATATTGATAGTTGCTGACTGATCAGGATGGTAGTTGCTGAAGGATGGGGTGGCTGTGCCAATTTCTTAATACAACAATGAAGTTTGCTGCACTGATCGATTCTTCCTTTCACAAATAACTTCTCTGTAGCATGTAATGATGTTTGATATCATTTTATCCATAATAGAACTTCTTTCAAATATGAGCAATAAGGCTGTTTTGCTTTCTTATCATTTGTGTATTCACTGGAGTAGCACTTTTAATTTCCTTCAAGATCTTTCCCTTTGCATTTGTAATTTAGCTAACTTTATATGAGAGGCTTAGCTTTCAGCCTCTTTTGGCTTTCAACATGTCTTCTTCACTAAGCATAATCATTTCTAGCTTTTGGTTTAAAGTAAGAGATATGTTCACAATTCCAGACTTCACATTATATTGCAAAGCTGTAGTAATCAAAACAGCACAGTTCTGGCACAGAAAGAAACACATAGATCAATAGAACAGAAAAGAAATCCCAGAAATAAACCCATAATTATATGGTGAATTAATCTTTGACAAAGCCAGAAAGAATGTTCAATGGGAAAAGGATAATCTTTTCAACAAATGGAACTCGGAAAACTGGACACCTACATGCAAAAGAAAGAAACTGGACTTTCCTTAACCATACACAAAAATAAATTCAAGATGTGTTAAGGACCTAATGTGAGCCCTGAAACCATGAAAATATTAGAAGAGAACACAGGCAGTAATTTCTCTGACATTAGCTATAGCAAAAGTTTTCTAGATATATCTTCTGAGGCAAGGGAAATAAAAGCAAAAATAAAATATTGGGACTACATAAAAGTAAACAGCTTCTGCACAGTGAAGGAAACAATCAATAAAACTAAAAGTAAACCTACTGAATGGAGAAGATATTTGCAAATGACATATCTGATAAAGGCTTAGTATCCAAAATATATAAAGAACTTCTACAACTCAACACCCAAAAATCAAATAACTCAATTTAAAGAACGGGCAGAAGACATGTCTCCAAACAAGACATCCAGAAGGCCAACAGACATATGAAAAGATGCTCAACAACTCTCATCATCAGAGAACTGCAAATCAAAACTACAATGAGATATCACCTCACACTTGTCAGAATGGCTAAAATCAGAAACTCAAGAAACAGCAAGTGTTGGTGAAGATGTGGAGAGAAACGAACCCTCTTGCACTGTTGGTAGAAATGCAAACTGAAAGAACCACCATGGAAAACAGTATGGAGGCTTCTTTAAAAAAATTAAAAAGAGAACTATGATCCAGTAATTGCACTACTGGGTATTTACCCAAAAAACACAAAAACACAAATTCAAAGGGATACATGCACCCCTATGTCTACAGCAGCATTATTTAAAATAGCCAAATTTCCATTGATAGATGAATGAATAAATAAGATGTGATACACACACACACACACACACACACACACACACACACACACTGGAATACTATTCAGCCATAAAAAAGAATGAAATCTTGCCATTTGCAATGACACGGATGGAGCTGGAGACTATAATGCTAAGCAAAATAAATCAGTCAGAGAAAAACAAACACCATATGATTTCACTCACATGTGGTATATATAAAACAAAACAAATGAGCAAAGGAAAGATAGAGAGAGAGAAACCAAAGAACAGACTCTTAACTATCAAGAACAAATGGATGGTTACTGGAGATGGTAACCAGAGGAAAAATGGGTGGGGGATAAGTAAAATAGGTCATAAGGATGAAGGAGCACACTTGTCCCAATGAGCATTGGGTGATGTATGGAATTGTTGAATCACTATATTGTACACCTGAAACCAATATAACACTGTATGTTAACTATGTTGGATTTTAAAATTAAATAAAAGAAAACACACAAAAATATAAATAGATCTGTAACATTTTCTTTCACTTGAACACTCTAAAGTTATCAGAGGATTATTAATCTAATTTCAATATTGATGTGTCTCAGGGAATCAGAAGGCCCGAGGAGATGGAGAGAGATCCGTGGAGCAGTGAGAACACATGCAACATTTATCAATTAAGTTTTCCATCTCATACAAGCTTGGTTTGGGGACCCTCAAAATAACTACAACAGTAACCTCAAAGATCCTTGACCACAGATCACCATGACAAATATAATAATGAAAATTTTGAAATACCGTGAGAATTACCAAACTGTTTCTGTGACACAGAAACAGGTGAAGAAATGCTGTTGGGAAAATGGCGCAAAACTTGCTTGACTCTGGATTGCCACAATCCTTCAGTGTGCAAAAATCACAGTACCTGTGAACTGCAATAAAGTGAAGCACAGTAAAATGAGGTATGCCTGTAATCAATTTAGGGTATTGAACCAATATGGGCTTTGCATCAGATTCCCAGAAACTGCTTCTTACTTACAGGGCATGGTGATCAGATGTTCTAAGACTGTTACCTCATCTCTACAATGGGGGGTATTAATAACACCTCCTTTATAAGGTTACTCTGCTATAATGTCCTTCCTCCTAGATACCCAGGCACTTTTTCTGTCAGTGGGTTCTTGTTCATGTAAAAAATCTTTCAGTGAGCAAAAATGGTCTGGTTCTGGTAATGTTGCCTTACTCAGTCACTGGCTGGATGCAGCCTTGTGGAACCATGTGTTGGCATGAACATCACATACAACTAATGGTATAGTGCCTACAGGCTATTATTTCCCACTAAGAAGTTAATACTTATTTTCCCACACTTCTAGCCCCCCACAATCACTAATCCGTATTGTGTTTATATTGATTTCCTTATTTCATATAAATGGAATGATACAATACGTGCCCTTTGTGTCTGGTTTCTTTCATGTAGCATGGTGTTTTCAAGGTTTGTTTATGTCATAGACTTTTTTAGTACTTCATTCCTTTTTATGACTGAATCATAGTCCACTGTATGTATATACCATATTCTGTTGATCTATTCATCCATTCATGGACATTTGGGATTTTTCTATCTTTTGGCTAACATGAATATGTTACTATGATCATCTTGTGCACTTGTGTACTGTGTTTTATGTAAACGCAGTTTTTTGAGTCCATGTTTTTAATTATTCTACTTATATACATAGGAATGGAATATCTAGGTCAGATGGTATATGATGTGTAACTATATGAGAAACCATTAAAATGTTTTTCACAGTGGCTGCATCATTTTGTATTGCCACCAGTTATGTAAAGAATTTCTTATTTCTCTACATTCTTACCAACACCTTTTATTTTCTGAATTATGATTAGTGTGAAGTGGTATTTTCTTGTGATTTTGACTTACATTTTTCTAACTAATGATATTGAGTGTCTTTTCACATGCTTAATGTCTATTTGTGTATCTCCTTTGGAGCAATATCTATTCAAATTCTTTGCCCAGTTTTTAATTGGGTTGACTTTTATGGTTGAATTTAAGAGTTCTTCATATATTTTGGATACTAGTTCTTTATCAGATATGACTTGCAAATATTTCTCTCATGGTTGTCTTTTCACTTTCTTGGTTATGCTCTCTGATGCACAAAGTTTTTTTTTTAATTTTGATAAAGTTTATTTATTTTTTTCTTTTGCTACTCTTGTTTATGGTGTCATATCTAATTACCCATTGCCAGATCCAGGGCTGTGAGGACCTATTTTGTTTTGCTCAGAATTTTATAGTTTTACTTTTTGCATTTAGAGTTTTATTCTGTTTGATTTTCACAGTTTTTGTCAGTCTTCCCATTGACTTTATTGAGGAACAGATTTTTTTTTATATTTAAAAATTTTTTTTTAAAGTTTAGTTATTTTTGAGAAAGAGACAGAATGCAAGTGGAGGAGGGGCAGAGAGAGAGGGAGACACAGAATCTGAAGAGAGCTCCAGGCTCATAGCTGTCAGCCCAGAGCCTGACATGGGGATCGAACTCACAAACCGTGAGATCATGACATTTAGCCTGAAGTCGGATGCTTAAACGACTGAGCCACCCAGGTGCCCACTGTTTGATTTTCACAATTTTTGTCAGTCTTCTCATTGACTTCATTGAGGAGCAGATTTTTGAAGGTTCTTTCTCTGTCATTCTGAATGTGTCTCTATCTCTCCTTGATGTTTTAACCTATTCATGTTTTAAGACTTTAAGCCAGTCATTTTATTTTTTTTTTAAGTTTATTCATATATTTTGAGAGAAAGAGAACACATGGAGGAGGGACAGAGAGGGAGAGAGAGAGAATCCCAAACAGGCTCTGCACTGCATAGTCAGTACAAAGCCCAATGCAGGGCTCAAACTCATGAACCATGAGATCATGACCTGAGCTTAAATCAAGAGTCAAACACTTAACTGAGTGAGCCACACAGGCACCCCTAAGCCAGTCATTTTAAAGAGTGACATCAATTTGGGCTTGTTTGATATGTCCACATAGCTATAATCATATTATAAAATTTTGTCGTAATACCAAAGAAGTGATGTTTTTCTTTAGTGCATCCTGTCAGAAGGCATATGATTCTAATTGTCCAATTACTATGATGTTAACTTGGATCATTTGGTTAAGGATCATATTTCTCCAATGTGAAATTATTATTTTTCTCTTTGTAATCAACAAGTATGCTGTGAGGATATAATATGAAACTATGTAAATATCTTGTTTCACATTTAAGTTTTACCAATTGATCATCCATTGATATTTCTTACATTAATAAATTAGTATGCTGATGATTACTAATGGTAATGTGCTATGTATATGACTTCTTCTGTTATGAAGCAGTGGCCACATCTATGTCTCTTGGCTGCAAAGATTTCAAGTTGATAGTCTATATGCTCCAAAAAGTTAAAGGCTAAGTCTATAACCCTATGTTCAGCATGGTAGTTGGAATAATGATTAATCAATATTTATTTAGTAAATTAATCATAAAATGAATGAGAAAAAATTGTTGGCAGATTTCAGTCAAGAATTTTAAAAATATCCTCAAATTCCTTGTTCTTTGGAATTAAAACAACTTTTTTTTGAGGGTATATTTTGAGGATATATTATTCACCAGAATTTATTTCCTTCATATATAAATATTATATTTCCCTTTTCTGCTGAGCTCAAGCGTGACCCTGTGACTCACTTTGGCCAATGAAAATTGAGAGATGTGGGTAGTGAAAATTGCAGACTACATATTTTTTCTCAAACTCACATAGAAATTCAAAAAAATAGGCCACATTCTGGACCATAAAGCACATCTTCATAAATGAAAAACAAAAAAAAGACATACAGATGGCCAACACACACGTAAAAAGATGCTCAACATCTCTCATCGTCAAGAAAATACAGATCAAAACTATGATGAAATATCACCTCACATCAATCAGAATGGTTAAAATCAACAACACAGGAAACAACAGGTGTTAATGACGATGTAGGGAAAGGGGAACATCTTACACTGTTGGTGGGAATGGAAACTGGAGCAGTCACTCTGGAAAACAAGTCTGAAGGTTCCTCAAAATTTAAAAATATAACTACCCCGTGACTCAGCAATTGCACTACTAGGTATTTACCCAAACGATAAAAAATACTAATTCAAAGGGTTATATGCACCCCAAAGTTTATAGCAGCTTTATCAACAATAGCCAAATTATGAAAGAGCCCAAATGTCCATCAACTGATGATGGATAAAGAAGATGTATATACACATATACATACAATGGACTATTACTCAGCCATAAAAAAGAACAAAAATTTGCATTTACAATGATGTGGATGGAGCTAGAGAGTATTATGCTAAATGAAATAGTCATAGAGAAAGACAACTACCATACGATTTCACTCACATGTGGAATTTAAGAAACAAAACAAATGAAAGAGAAGAAAAACCAAGAGATAGATTCTTAACTATAGAGAACAAACTGATAGTTACCAGAGGAGAGGTGGGCAGGGTGCGGGGTTAAATAGGTGATGAGGATTAACAAGTGCATTTGTTTTGTTTGTTTGTTTGTTTGTTTGTGTTTTAAGTAGGCTCCATGCCCAACACAGAACCCAAGAGTGCATTTGCTTTGATGAGCACCAGGTGTTGTATGTAACTGATGAATCGCTAAATTCTATGCCTAAAACTAATACTACACTGTATGTTAACTGGAATTTAAGTAAAAACATGGAAGAAAACAAACAAACAAAAAACAAAATAAAGAAATTGTACAATCTCTGCTTTCACACCACAATGGAATTAACTTAGAAATCGATAACAACAGAAAGATACATGGAAAATTAAAAAAATGCATAGAGATTAAATAGCACACTTCTAAATAACACATGGGTCAAAGATGAAATCTGAAAAGGAATTTTAAAATATTTTTAACCAGGGGCACCTGGGTGGCTCAGTCGGTTAAGCCTCCAACTTCTGCTCAGGTCATGATCTCACAGTTTGTTGGTTCGAGCCCCACGTTGGATTCTGTGCTGACAGCTCAGAATCTGGAACCGGCTTTGAATTCTGTGTCTCCTTCCTCTCTCTTCCCCTCCCCCGCTCACACTCTGTCTCCCTGTCTCTCTCACAAATGAAAAAATGTCAAAAAAAATCTTTAAATAAAAATAAATACAACTAAACAAAATTTGTGAGATGAATGAAAGCAGTGCTAAGAGAAGTTTACAGTATTAAATGCATATGTTAAAGGTCAATAATCTGGGTCAATGTTATGTAAAACTATTATCTGAAACTATTCATTTTAAATTGTTTATGTAAAAAATGATACTTTATTATGATTTGAAGTTTTTACCACTTTTTCTTAGAGCATTTAGTGTTTTTTTTCTTTATGCTTCTCCCTGAAATATATCAATCATGTATAAAGTTATTGTCTTTGGAGTTTCCCCTTTTTAATAAAAAACTTTTTGACCACAAAATTAAATACAAAATTAAATAAACCATTTGGAACATTTCGGGCTTTGTATGTTTTCCCTTAAAAATACCTAAAGAGTTAAAATTACCTGAAATAGCAAGTAATTTTTTCTACCCATCTGCTCTATTTATTTCAACAATTGTGCATTTAAAAAAAAATTTAAGTTTACTTAGTCATTTGGAGAGAGAGAGAGAGAGAGAGAGAGAGCGCAAGTCGGGGAAGAGCAGAAAGAGAGAGACAGACAGAATCCCAAGCAGCTTCCACACTGTCAGGGCAGAGCCGCACAGACATGGGACTCCAACTCAAGAACTGTGAGATCATGACCTGAGCTGAGATCAAGAGTAAGAAGCTTAACCAACTGAACCACCCAGGTGCCCTTTAACAATTGTGCATCTTTAACATGTTTTGATTTAAAATTTTGTTATGTGTGTTGTGAATAAAAAGCTATAGGATGGCTCATACTCACATGTACAACTGTGTCAAATGTGTAAGCCGTGAGCTGGAGGAATGGAGACCTATCAGCTAAAAGCCAAAAAGATCCAATTTATTTTATACAAACCTCAGTTAAACCTATACTGTGTTAAACATTGCAATTGAAAATAAATGATTTTAAATAACCTGACACCTTCTGCCAGATATGCTTCAGACATTTCTTGAAATATGAAGAATGGACTAATGAAAATGTATCTATAGAATCCATTAGTTTGTGGTCTCCCTTTCTTTCCTGCACTCCAGGAAGGAAGATGATCTACTCCACCCAGAAGGCAATCATAATGAAACCTCCTATACATGACTGTTTTCTTGGCTACCTAATAGCCATTCTCAACCCCCTCCTCCCTCATCCAACCTTCACTCCAGGGGCTAAAAAGTCTAGCCCTTCCTTTCCCTCTCCTGCAGGTAGAAACTGCCATATGATCCAGTTCCTGCCAATGAGCTATTAGGGGGAACCTGTTCTGAACCTTCTGAAATAAGTTTTGTAACATGGTAAGAGAAGAGAGATACTACTGTAAAGTTCTTATGCATGCTTCTGCCTTTGGATGTGGTTGTGTGAGAACATAATGACTGGAATTGTAGCAGCCATGTGAGATCAATAATTAATATGACAATAAATGCTGAAATATTAAAGCAGAGGATGAGAATTCTCCAGTTCCTTGATGATAACATTGAGCTCATGAACTAACCACTAACCATGACTATAGATTTCTCATCTAGTCAACAATAAATGTCAAATATTGGCTAATACAATGTTAATTACAATAATACAATGCTACTACAATGTGTCTCAAACCCTTGCTACTCAAAGTGTGGTCATGATCAGCATCATCTGGGAAGTTGTAAAATGTGGAATCTCAGGACTCACCTGAGACCTACCCAATCAGATAGGCATTTTAACAAGATAAAGTCAATTAAAAACAATATCAAAATTTAAGAAGCTCTGGTTTAAGTCATAGTCAGGTGGTCATGGTGTCACTTGCAGTTGCAAGATAGAATTGCTAAATTGTCAAGGTCCTATGGTCTCTGTTGCCTAATATATGATACTCTGACTCTTAATACTTCTTTAATTTCTTCATATTTAAATAAAATAAATTCTACACTTCCATTTCTTAGTTTTTCATATAATATTAGCTTTCCTTCTCTATTGTCTTTTGTTCCTGCCTGCTTTCCAGAGGGAAAAAAGCTTCTTTTATTGATTTAGTGTATTAGATATCCCCACGTATATGTGTGTGTATATTACATATAACCATATATATATAAAACATATAAAATGTGTATACTTTTTATATATATGTATATACATATATACATATATATATAACATCTACAGCTATGTGCTAATGTTGGAATTAAGAAATTAAATAAAACACATTATAATCAAGATATGACTCTTATCTTTATTAAATGACTCATTTATGTTATTGAGGAAACACAAGGATTAGATTAAAGCAAAATAAATATATGAAGCAGAATAATAATTTGTCATTGTTAAAATAAAACAAAATAAAAATAATATATCCCCAAAGCCCTTAAATGTATTTCATGTAAAAGTTTCACAGAAGACCTCACTTTCTTCTGAGTTGCTTTTCATTAAACTTTTTGCTTTACTGAAGAACCAAAATTAAAAATACATAATACTAACAACAATATTTCCTTTCAATCAATTATATTTTTAAAATATGATATCTTTAAGAGGGATGTATTTCTGTCCCTGGAAGATTATACTAGCTTAAATTTACAAAAACTAACGATTTTACGGGCTGGCTTCGAGCCTTTATGACTACCTATAACATTTTGTGAAATAATCTATTCCATTTGACTCATAAACAAATTTTGGGAGTCCAATCTATGTCTTCAGTAGGAATAATTACTGTATTTTCTAGAAGTTTAGTACTTGCTAATGTAGGACCATTTAATTAAATTTATGGGAAATAATTCCTTGCTCTTTGGAATTAAAACAGCTTAAAACAAAAATCTTCCCACTTATGGAAAATTTATTTGGTTCTAGGCCCCAGTCAAGACACTTTCCATGCACTTTCTAATTTAGTTCTCACAATATCACAATGATAGGAAAGAGTGTCAGAGATGAGGACACAGCTATACCAAGAAATGATGCAAACCAGATAACACATGAATATGTAATAAAAGAGGTTTATTAATTTCCACCATAAATATGGATTCCAAGAAGCAAAGATGTTTTTAAAGTAAATTTTTTGTGTGTGAACAATTTTTGTTCTCTCAGTCTATATTCATTAATAAGTTCTGTTTGTTTATTTTCAGTTTTCAGGAAAATCTCTTCTGGTTTTGAGATTGATGATTCCAGGGGATTTCTGGCACAATAACTTTCTAATTTGTCCTCTGTGGAATTTGATGGGGTTCCTTGCCTTGTCCATTGAGATAGAGATGGGAACTTCTCCTAAAAGCCTGCAGAATCAGAGCCCCCATTGCTGGCGCCCTTTTTACTGGCTGTCCTGGGCACCAGATGCTTCTCTCTGCTGTTGTGACAGTTGGAAAGGCACTGTGTCTTGATTCTTTTCATCATCCTGCTGGGCCTGTTCCTGAACTTTGACAGTAGCTGCTGCTTAACGACAGCAAGACTGTTGGTGAAATAGCTGTTGCTCATGCTAAATGATCTATAAATCTATGATCAAACACTGTGGTCTGGAGAAAGTGGGTGTAGAGTTAAATTTGGCCCAACCATTTAATAAGATGAACTGTGAAAATGTTGCAAGGAAGACCAAGTACAAACAAGGTTTAACACCATGGTCATCAGAATATAAAGACTTCCTTATTACAACAGGAGGATGACCTGGCTGAGGTTTTCCAATTCAGCAGTGAGTTGCATTTTTGATTGGGTCTCAGAAGTCAGAGGGACTTCCCAATGAGTCCATTTTCCCAGCAGCTGAAGGCCAGTTATCTACCTCTTCTCTGCATACCACAGGTCTCTATGATCTATGTTGGGCAAAGCCAAGGTTGTCCTCTGCTTTATAAAGTTAGTCATTAAGAAGGTTTTATGTTTCACCCTTTTTGAAAGATTTCAAAATGTCCATTTCAAAGAGATGTGTGAATATGGGAAATTTAAAGACAAAAGGAGAAAATCGTCAGTTATTAAGCTGTAAAACTTGTGATAAGATATGCACACTGAAGGAACTTAAATGAACCTCTGCTTCAGTCGACTGGACTTTTTAGAGCCAAATAAAGTCTAAGATAAACAGAAATAAATCCATGCTTTTTATAACTCTAATCAGTGCCTTGGTGTCCAACCTAATTTCTGCTGGTTAGGCTGCTGTGCAACCAGCAGACAGAATTCCTAACAGACAATGCACGTAGACACGGAACAGAAATATGAACCCCCATTTGAACCACACACAAGTTGACTTGAGGCATATTAGACCGGATCTACTCTAGCAAATGGCAGTTAACTTGCAAACTTGCAAGGGAAATGTATTGGCTTGAAGGAGTTACCCAAGCCTAAAAATGATTTGTGTATGTGTGTGTGTTGTTTGGATAGAGTCCTAGAAGCTGGATTTTAGACAGTGGCAAAGAGATAGAGAAAATGAGGGGCCAGAAAATAAGCTCCTCCTAACCTATTCCACAGCCAGTTGCTGGACAAGCAAGACCATTTCCATGAAATTTAAATGAGGCATTTAAATTGGCTCCCTGAATAAATTACTCTACATGGATATTCTCCTATCTGACATCCATGCTGATTTTAGATCCGTCTTGCTGTTACATGGAGTGTAGTTTATGTAAAATGGGTAAGGATTGGAAAAAAAAAATTAGGTTGGCCCAATGAGGGGGTTAAACGAGAATAAGAGAATATGTCTCCAAAGCTTACATTATTCATCAAATTAGATGCAAAAAAAAATCTTACATTAACGAAAAATTAAGTTTGAGCTCTTCATTACAGAGATATAAGGAATTTACATGTTACAGTAGAATAATTTCTTTAATAGGAAAAAAATTCTGGGTTCCAAGAGCTTACACTGCTTAATTTGAGGGGGGAGAAAGTAGAATCATCAGCAACTAAGGACAAAATGGGACTTAAGGAATTGCAGATTAAATTTCATGACTCTCCTGAGTCCCACAGGTTGCTTCTGCTGAGAAGTGGAACATTGTCCACAGTGCAAGATGTGACTAGTGAAACGAGCAGGCTCACCCAGTCTGGCATCTCCCTCCTTTGGCTTCCTGCCTTCCCCCAGTACAGTGAGCTTTGCCTCTTCCTCCTTTGCCTCACCTTTGTTTTATAATCAGTACAACAGCTCTGCATCTGACACTTGCACTTAACTAGAAATGTCTGCCCTGAGGTCAGTGTTAAAAAAAAATGGCATTAAAAAATGGCATGAGTTCTTCAGAATAAACCCTTGCTGCCTCAATCATGATTTATCACTAAATGAGATCACTGATCATAGAAACATTTTTAATTGCTCTCTATTTATTGTTTAAAAAGTATGAGTTATTTCCTTACTGAAATATAGAAAACGAGTCTACTAATTGTAGTGACTGAAAAATCCCAATTATCCACATGATATTTATGATTCTTCAAAATATTCAAATATACATTACTCACAATATACATTTCTCATCTCTAGGTACTTATACTCAGAAGTATTTAGAAATTCATGCAGTAATCTCAATATACTATTTTAGGTTCTCCAATTGAATGATATACTGATAGAATACCAAGGAACTAGGGTATTTTAAGGATATAAACATTAAGGTGAATTAGACTTAGGTTGTTTGGTAATGTCTGATAGAGTCAGCTGTCTTTAAATTGCTAGACAGGCCATATAGATTCCAGGAATTCCAAATGGTATCTGTTAGGGAGTGAATTGTATCTTTATGTTTAAGTATTAACCTTTACCACCTCAGAATGTGACTGTATTTGGAGATAGGGTCTTAACAAAGTAGTTAAATTAAAATGAGTTGTTAGGATGGACTTTAATTCAATGACTGGTGTCCTTAGAAACAGAGGATATTTGGACACAATCATATACAAAGGGAAGACCATGTGAACACCCAGGGAGGAGACAGCCATCTGTAAGCAAAGAAGAGAGGCCTCAGAAGAAAACAACCCTACCAATACCTTAATCTCAGACTTCTAGCTTCCATAATCCTGAGAGAATAATTTCTGTTGATTTAAATCATCCAGTCGGTAATTCTTTGTTATGCCAGCTTCAGCAAACTAGTCAAGTACACCAGTGATTGGAAAGAGATAATGTCTTCCCTAAATGGTTTTGTCTACTACTCCCCCTTACAAATAGTAAACTCTGAGACAAGCTGGCTGATTAACTCCTTCAGTAATTCACGAATTAATTCATACTGTCAACAAATAAGCACTAATTGAATGTTCTCTATCTTCTGGTCACTTGCTAAATTTTGGAGCTTATAAGGATGTCATCTCTAGAAATTCACAGCTTTTGGGAGATATGAACATGAGGAAATAATTACAGTTAGTGTGGGAGATGACAAAGCGAGAATATTCATTCCTTCATGCATTCATTTATTTTCTCAATTTAATGTACACTTGTTGAGTTCTTACTCTGCCAATACAAAGCTGGAGGAATATCGAACTCTCATGGCAAAACATTTCAGTGAAGCACTTCCTAATAATGTGTACATTTTCAAATGAGGAGGGAAGGAAGGCTTCACTCAATAGCTTTTATTGGCTTTCATCAGGATATCCCACCTGGTACCTCACAACTGAAACCTCCATATAGTGATGTTGTCTTCCCCAAATGAGTCTACTTCTCTTTCCAGTTCCCTCATCTTACTGCATAGCATGTTCCTCCGTCCAATCACTTAAGTCAAAACCTGAGATTAGCTGAGATTAGCTTTGGTCATCCTTTCATTCCCACCCCACATCTGTTGGGTCATCAAGTCTGGTGACTCTTCTCAAATATCTCAATGCTCTCTCTCTATACCTTACCTTCACCATCTCCTGCTTAGATTAGTTTAGTCTATAATTAGTATAGTCTACAGTGTATGATACAGATTATTATCTTCTGTGGTAGAAAAATTTCTACTTCCTGTTGTCTCTCATTCTAATCATCCTTCCACATTGACTCAAGAATCATATTTCTAAAGTGAAAATGTGAATACGCAGGGTTTTTGCCCAATATTTCATGATGGGTAATGAGATGTAACAGAAACCCCTTAACCCAGTATACTAGGTTCTTTCTGCTTCTCCAGCCACTTCTCACTACTTACCAGAGTGTATCTTAAGTTCTTTTCATAAGAAAATTTGATTTGGGATTCTAAATATACAATATAAACCTGAAAAAAATAGAGGAAAAAAGGGAAAGCTTTTGTTTTGTTTTGTTTTTGCTTTTAAAGTAATTTTCAAACTAAGGAAACAATAACCATCCTAGATTTTAATATGTGTGAACCCTTTCAATATTCATTACACCAAACGTTCTGTCTAGGTCCTACTTATAATTATTATCATCATCACTCTCCCTGCAATATGCATACAAGACTTTACCACAGGTAGGGAGAGAGGAGGAAGACTACGTATTCAAAGAAAATGTATAATTATAAATAATTAAATAAGAATAACCCCTGCCTTCTGATATCTTGGTATGGAAATTGGAAAATATCATGTGGATATAGGTGAGCAACAGAATAAATCAATTCAACATATTTTCCTCAATTGTATTTCATTTTCTTAGAGAAATCTGATTAAATAGAGTCACTCATTAAAAATATTTAAATAAATAACAAATCTTCGTATTCTTTATTTACAGGAGAAATAGTTTTTAGTGGAGAATACTTTAAAGGAAAATTAAAACATCCAAACCTTTAACTCAATGAAGGCAATAGGAAGGCATATAGTATTTTTTTTCAAGAATGGTAGAATATGTATTATGTCTTATGACCTCAAAATTGCATATGTCATGTATAACCCCAGAAACAGAATCAAGGAGTTATTTAATATAGCTGATAATATAAAAAGTTGTTTTCCTCTTACATTAATAAGTTTGCTAAAAATATGATTTCAGATCCATTTTTTCAGAATAATAAATATTCAGAAAAAAAGTGCCCATGTGTTGTAAATCAGCCAAAGAAAAATTTTCTCAATTTTTGATACCAAAAACTGATAATCTGAGTCTTTATACATTGAATTCTGGGGTTTATTTCCCCATCAAAAACCAAATTGCTGATATCCCTAGCCTACTTTTTGGCACATATCACATTGTTAGAAATCCATAAATATTAAGAAATTTCTTTTCAAAAAGACTAACAGTTTCAGGCCATCCAACCATGAAGACTGTCTTCAGAAGTTCCAGCCTTCTGGAGCCAGCCATGGAATTCATGAGAGTTCTGGGAGGGAATGGTCCTGCAAGGGTGTCTGAGGACAAAGGCCCTGAATATTATGCTAAGAAGCACTGATCATCAAAGAGAGAAAAAGAACCCAGCTTGATTTTAATGAAATCTGTCTAAAGTGCGGGAAAGGCAAGGAATGTGGAAACATCAGTGACTCGGGAAGCAGGTTGGAGGAGGAGGGCCCCAGTCTATTCAGAAGATTACTTGGTACCCGACGATAATTAGACAGTCTCTTGGAAATACATTAGTGGATGGCCCTTATTCTGGACAGGTATGTTTCCTTTCCAAACTTCAAATTATTGCCCCAACTGGATCTGTCAAAACCCTCCTGCCTACATCAGTTGGGGATGGAGATTACAGGCTCTTCGTTGCCATTTCCAAGGCTTGTACGAAAGCTTCCTGCTCTACGGGTTTTGTGGCTCAATGGAAGTTTCCAGCCTCCAGGGCTGCTAATTTAACAGCTTCCATATTAAAGTTCAAGGAAAATAATCCCTTTTTAAAAAGGAACATTAAGTTATTTCTCACTAAATCAGGAGAAAAGCCTTTTCTACCAATTACAAAGTATTAAAAAGTTACCAATTATTAGGAGCTTTACTGACAAGGTCATTTGTAAAAGAATCATTCAATCTAGCCAGAGAAAACTGCTGCTGAGAACACAACTAAAAACAATTCTTCAGCTAAATTCTCAGGAAATTAATGTCTCTGTTATCTATATTTATATTTAGAGAAGGAGCAGTGAGAATGTTTCATCCTTGAACTGAGACTACCTCTGAGCTCTTTGCAGAGAAAAAGAAGAAAGTTTGATTGCACTGGCAGGCTTGAACAGTTTGGACGTGCAGCGTATTGATTTCTCTCCTGTATTTATTCTATTCTTGTGTTAGGAAACGTTAAGTATCTGGAGAGGGATGGCAAAGTGGGCATTTTTAAAACAGTTTGACATGATTGAAAGTCTTCATATTTGTCAAGGTGTTTACCTGCTCTATGGAATTGTTTTTTGTTTTCACATTTTTGTTCTCATTGATGTCATATCCTTGAAATGTGGCAGATTCATGTCTCTGAAGTATCAGTTTTTCAGTTTAACACCAGATGCAGTCAGTTGTGGATGAGGGAACCATGGCATGTTGATACAGCCATATGTTTTTGCTCCCTTTTTTACTAATAAGGCAGTTGGTAAGTGCAAGGAATTGCCCGTATTGTACCGTTCAGCACATGGATCAAACACTGTTGTTAGTACTGTATTCTAACCAGCCATGGCCATTCTTTAGTCGTGTCTCAAAAGGTACCACGGTTCCCAAGTTGGTTTCTCTGGCAACTGTAGGGACAGTTGAATTACAATTCGTAATTGACCAGTCACCAGCCCTGGGGATTTTTTCTTCATCCGCCAAGCTTCCATGTGGCCTGTGGAGTGTGGAAAGTGGTTGCCCCTCCCAGTTTCCTGGGTCCTTTGAGACAGAGCCAGTGAACCACAACCCTCTGTGTTCTGATCACTGGACAGATTTTTTTTTTTTCTTTACAATTCATTCAGAACCGCTTTTACTTTGTTAAAAGACTGTTATCCCAGGGAACAATACTGCTTGTTTGGGATTGTTTTGTGCTCTTCATACCTGTTGAGCTCAAATTATGCTAAAGCTGCCAACTCACTTTATAAAGAGTCATCTGGAAAACAATTTGAAAATGTCACCTTTTTGCTTCCTTTATAAACTTCACTCTACTATGACTCCCATATGAGCAAATGTAATGAGAGTAACTTGTTAGGCTTCTAACGTTTCTCATATATTCCTCACGTGGAAGCCATTTCAGATAAGTTGTCTTAAGTTAAAGATCTTATCAAAGACTTTTTATGTCTTACATAAATTTGTGGAAAACTCCTTCTCAGCCCTCGAAAGAATATTTTGTGTCTTTCGTCCTAGGTTTATGTGTAAGAAGTCTTGGCATCTGAACACATGTTAGTTAATTTAGGCACTGAACAGTCTGTCAGGTATGTCACAAATACAGAATAAAACCAAATAAGCCTGATATTGAGAAGTATTAAACGTTTTGAGAAATATTCAAGTCCATTCCTCCATTGGCTGATGTGTAAATAAATTGCCAAATTTAGAAACCAGGGTAATTGCATTTGGAATTATGATTGCTTAGAGTTGCATTAACGTTCGCTTTTCGTTTTCCATGAATATTGATTTGATCTCAGTGGGTGAAGATGGTAGACTGGTGTGAATCTTTACCTTTTTAAGTTCACATCAGGGTCTGTATAGTGCCCAGACGTTCAGGACAGAGGCTGTGTGGGGTTGGCTGGCGAAAGAGAAATGGGCTCTGTAAACACAACACCATGGACACACCTGTACTGCCCTTGGAAGAGAAGCCTTCCTTTGGCTTTACCATTGTCAGTCACGTTATCGATCACCGGCCCCCTCAGAGGAAATGTTGCCACCAGTGGTACAAATTGGGCCTGAGAAGGAACTCAATTAACACGATTCCCGTGCCACGGCCACTTTTTCAAGATGCGTTCTTGCTCACTCGGTGACTTTCCTGTTTCATTGATTCCAGGCACCCGGGTTCTCTCAGAATATATATGGCCAAGTGTTCTTTTGCTTTTATGGCTTACCATAGCACAAATTGCTGCAGATGCGAATGTTCTTATTGGCATACATGGAAGAATGACCTTACTTTATAGTGCTATTATAAAAGCACAGTTTAAACCAGCCTTTCAATTTTTGTGTGACAGAAGAAGGGGCTAATCTTATGGGTCTTGACCTCTCTCGAGCATTCAAACTATTGATGACAGAGCACAAGGCTCTTAACATTCCCTGCTTGTCATTTTCTTGGCCTTAGATGGTTTCCAACCCATTTCAGTGCATACGCCTTATTGACGTCCTGCGTTGGAGGGTAATGTATCTTCTCAGCCTCAACATCTCTGGTCTACTCTTCTGTAAGGATTAAGGAAAGAAATGATCTTCCTCAGTCCCAGACGTTGCTTTCCACATCTCCAATTCGTAGCAGCAAAAATACTACTGGAGGTATGAGAACTCCTGCCTTATTAATAAGAGTACCTAATCAATGCATTATTTCAAGCAACTGGTTGATCATCCAATTTCATGGCTCACGTTTGTTCACTAAGCTGGCTCTTCCTCAGAAACACCTTTAATTTCTTTTACAGGAGGTGTCTCAAATTAGTTGCACATTTTTTACTAAGGTTTCAATGAGGATTTCATCTACTGTGCTCATTCTCCTCTTAGGCATTTACCAATACTCCATACACATTTAAGCGGGAACTTTTCTTTTTAATTCCTCATGAGGATATACACAGAACAACATAAACGTTTAAGGGATGTACTAAACACAGTACAAAAGAGGACATAAATAATACTAAAAGGGGGCATCCTAAGCCATCTGTCAGTTTCGTGGTTTTCCTTGGAGATTCCAAGGTGTCTGTTGTTCCCAAATTCCCTCAGAGGGGCTCCTTATGTGGGGGACATCACCACTCTTACCATATACAATTGGTCCCAGAGTGCGTGCTAGACACAAAGGCACCCACATGGCGTCTGGCCAGCAGAGTGTACATTTTCCTGGCGAGAGCACTTTCGCCAACTCAGCTGCCTTAAAATGGATGAGACTGACAGACCCAATCAGATTTTCATGTCCTTTGTGAAGTTTGAATGGGACATTCAAAGAAAGGCTGAAGACAATAGGGTGGTTAAAGTTGCTGAGAGATACACAGAAAGGAAGCAGTAAGCAGAAACTATGGGGATGTAGGACTCAGGGTTAAGAAAACGCCTCAATAGAGAAGAGAATAATGAGGACCAGCTTGCAAGTGACAGCAGGAGCTGTAGATGCAGAGAGAGAGTGACTGAGTTGGCGTCATGTGGAACACTAAAGCAGAGAGGAGGAGGTGACGTGTGCTGAGGGCACAACTCGGTTCTCTAGAACTGTTTTTACTCTAAACAATCATCCACTTCTTCATGGTGGCTGGCTGTGTCCTTGTGGGTGTATGCTGAAAGTTATTTCCATCTCTGTGACTTAAGTTAGGCCTCACTTTGCTTGTGGGCATTTCCCCATTTCTCGTCTCAGGAAACCAGAGCCAGAATGTATAGGACTCTTAGGAGATAGAAAAACTCGCACCATATATACTTTTAATCATTTTTGGTGGAGGGAATAGATGTCATCCAGGCTAGATCACTTGCAGTCATACTGTTGAAAAAAGTTGTAAATTTGGAAAAAAAAAAAAAAAGATTCTTTACATTAAAAGTGGCAGTAAAAGAATTGCCAAGGGTAAGTATTTCCTAACCGTTTTCAGGGGGACACACATGGGGGCATTTTTTTTTTTAATTAGAATTTAGGATGAGGATGATGTGTTAAGTCTGGGAAAGGTTTAGGATGTGCATTAGCTTATCAAAATTTCTGTAAACTCTTGCAATTAGCAACAACTACTACTCTTATTTCACCTAGCAAAAGAAAACACCTTCTCATTGCATCAAAGCAACAGATCATATCTCACCAAATTATTTTTTCTATGGTACGCAGTTTTTAAAACTTTAATTTACGTATGTAAAAACCACATTACATCTTACAAAGGATAGCTGCCCTTGAGATTGTACTGAGCTGTGAATTATTCTAGACTTCGAAATTCTTACTGCTCCCAATGTCATGCAAGAGGTCTTAGGAATAATACCAAAGGTATGTTGGCTATTAAAAGTTCTGTAAATACCTACTTGAAAAATTTCTTTCTGTTTCTTCTCATCCAGCTTTTGGTTGTCTGTAGTAGATTTCCTTGGAGGGTTGCCAGTGCAATTTAGAGATTTTGCATATCAGCTTTCTAACCTGAGGAAATTGGAAGAGCAATAAGTATAATGGGTAAATACAGTTATCTTAACATCTTTGAAACAATGTGATAAAGATTGAAGAGATCAACAGGGATTGGATAAACACATGTTTCTTATCTCCTGTAGGACTCTAACTGAATTTTGGTACTGCTTTGCCACGGGGTAATAAAACACCGGGTATTCTGAGATACATAGTTTGACACACAAAGTAAAACATTCAAATTTTTTATTTCAGTGAGATGTAAAAGATGGCAATTAACACTATCTTAATAGGAGTTCTGCTAGTTTAATGGGAGAAGAAAAGAAAGAGAAAAGGATTTTAATTATGAAATCAAATAATTGGTTTAATCTAAAAAAGATTATTTAAGGACATAAAAGTAGAAAATCACTCATAAATTTTATGATATCTCCTTAATAACTCTGAAAATAGATGGCCAGTAGAATATAGTTCCATGCTATCTTTATTTAGTCAAGTAGCTTTCAACTCTGATAGTATTTATGCATAGACTTGTATGGGGGAAGGCAAGGATATTAAAATGTTCAGAATTTGAAAGTAATCAATGTATATTTTGAAAATTTGGAGAAGCAGAGAAAAGAAATTACCACCCACTCATAATTACAGTGTTTAGCAATATTGACTTTGTTATAATTGGCGGGTATATTTTCCCAGATGTATATATCCTTTTATAGAATTCAGATACTAATACATAATTTTTCCAGCTTTTACCTGTGCTATATTTTGTTAATATTCCCATATATTCCATATAATTGAAACAAATAAAGATTATTCAAAACTTTTTCCAATTCCCATATTATTAATTACATAATATTTCATTGAAATTTATTTAACATTTCTCCTATGCAGGTTAATTCAGGCTGATTTCTGTCTGAATTAATTTAAAATTTCAATTTTACTGATAGAATATGATGTGTGTATATCTTTTTTCTTTTTCTTTCTTTCTTTATGCACATCTTTTTTTCTTTAAGACATTTTTACTTTGGGATAGATTCCAAAACAAATTAATAGTCAGGTGTTTCAACCTTTTAAAAACTTGCAATACATATTTCAAATATTTTGTTAAAATCTTGAAAACATGTGCATTCTCTACTGTAACATATTATAACCTTTATATTTATTCATTTGTAAATTTCTCCTTCACATCCTTTTTACTCACCTATTGGTCTAGGTATATTTTCTAGTTGATTTTATATGAACTTTTTTCATATTAACCATTTACTTTGCATATTAAATAAAAATATTGGTATTTTTATATCATTTGCTTTTTATGTTATTTTCATAAATAGAAGATTGGTGATCATATTCTAAAAACTATTGATATTTCTACAGTGATTTCTTCATTTCCTTATAAGCTTAGTATATCTACTTCTTTGTCTTAGGACTTATGCAAATTAAGGATGAATTCTCTCTCTAGGCTATTGTACTTGTGAGAGAATATTTTGAACTCCCACTTAAGGACTAGTAAGCAGGTTTTATTGTTCCTTTATTCCTTAGCAATGTTTTGGAGGGAGGAGTATTCTGATCTTCTTATGTGAACCTCTGTCACAGCAAAAAGGGGAATGTGTTGTAACATTTCACGAAAATTTCGAACTTCTCCATAGAGTGCAATCAGTTTCCTCTAGCCTCTAACAGAATCAAAGAGAATAACTTGCACTTCTACACAAAGAGAGTTTAATGCAAGATTTTGTAGAGGTTGTTTGCTCCTCCCTCATTTAAGTCTATACCTAGAAAAGGAGCATCTAGGTCTTGGCTGGACTTGCTTACAAAAAGCAGAAGATAGTCACAGACTGTTTATTTCATCCTATTTATACTGATAGTTCTTGCAATATATGAACTTCTTTGTAGAATCTGTGTCTAGGTTATGTTATACTATCTTATTTAGCTGATGTTTATCTTAATAATACCACCACACAGTTTTAATTGTGTAATTTTATGGTAAAGTTTAAAATCTTTTTGGCAGATACCCTGTTATTAGTCTTTTTTTTTTTTTTTACCATTTCCTAAATATTGATGTCTATTTAATCTTTCTAATAAAATAGATCAGATTCTAAAATAATGTCTTTGGGATTTTTATTGGATTTTCATTACATATATATATTAATTTTGGAAGAAAATTGTATTTTATTTTAATAAACATATCTCACAAAAGTCAAAATTGGTAAGTTTCTCTGATATACAATGTCTAATGGATTGAAAAGTGTGTTATAGTGGAAAGAACACTGGGTTAGGTAGTAGGAGGTTTGGTTCCCAGGTCTGGGTTTCAGTTTTCTACCTTTATGAACTTGGGCAAATTAATTTACTGCTCTATGGCTCAGTTTTTTTATTTGAATAATAAAAAGGCTGTACCACATAAGGCATTAGAATAGTCAATGAGTTCCATTCCAAATTGTGAATGCAATGATGTTATTAAAAATAATTATTTTTGCCCACTGGCTACTTAACATCTTAGTTTAACCACTCTCCCTTCAATTTTAGCACTCCTTCCCTAGCTAAAAATATATTCCACAGAATTTTATGGAAATTATTGTGCATGAAAAATTATATCTGCCTTCTAAATATAGATTGCCTAATTTCAAGTGGAATGGCACCATGCACCATATATAAAACTAGAATCTTAGATTTGACTAGTTTGGTTTTCAGTAACATAACCCCTTTGGTCCCAGTATATCTCATATGGGAATGCAGTGTACAGAAATTAACTTGATGGGAAGGAAGCCATAAATAACCAAAAGAAGAAGAAGAAGAAGAAGAAGAAGAAGAAGAAGAAGAAGGGGAAGGGGAAAGGGAAGGGGAAAGGGAAGGAGGAGGAGGAGGAGGAAGAGAAGGAGAAGGAGGAGAAGAAGAAGAAGAAGAAGAAGAAGAAGAAGAAGAAGAAGAGATAACGTTGTAAAATAAACATAACTAGTAGTAAGCTACAAAAT
This sequence comes from Puma concolor, assembly GCF_028749965.1. Classification (NCBI taxonomy): domain Eukaryota; kingdom Metazoa; phylum Chordata; class Mammalia; order Carnivora; family Felidae; genus Puma; species Puma concolor. Next base: position 153,497,623 of record NC_141674.1, on the reverse strand, counting down.
GGATTTAATGCAACACAGCTTGGTTAAAATTAAATCCAACATTTGAAACACATTCATAGTTTTAAATATATCAACCTAAAATATAAAAAATAATGGATTATAAGCACTAAAGCAAGAGGGGCAAGCCACCCTAACACTAGAAACCAGACTCTCAGTGTCTTAATACAATTAAAATATATTGTTCTCTCATGTCATTGTTCAATCTGGATTTGCCACGTGGTATTATTGAGAGATTCAGGGCCCTTACCTCCTGTAATCCAACATCTGCTAAGGCCTCATTTTTCTCTGCATTCAGTGGTATGGATGAGCAAAGAGATGAGGGAGAAGGCACATTCTCTCTTAACTACCTAAATCTTGGGATAACATTTCACTTCTTACTTTCCTTGGCCTCAGTTGCGTAGGTCTAAAGAACTGCAGGGGAATCTGGAAAAGAGAGTCTGGTGATATGCCAAGAAGAAGAGGATCTATTTCATGTGAAAATTAGCAACATCTACCACAGTTAGTCATTTTTATCATGAAATATTAATTATTTCTTTTTCTCCACATATAGAACACACGCATACCTCTCCCCAGGAAAGAACTCAATCCAATCTTTGCATTCAGTGTAAGCCTATGCTATCCAAATAATGGATAGTACTCTGTCTGTCTAGTTGTGGCTCCTTATTGCACGGGGACCTATGAAATAAATAGACACATTTCCTGATCTTCTCATAATCAATAGGTAGACATACTGAATGTCATCTGTCCAGGCATTTGAGAAAATTGCTTTAGTTGGACACTAGTGATGCTCTCTGGAAGGGACTCATTTGCCCATTGTTTTTGTCAATTATTCTCTATACCATATCTGAGGTAGACATTGGGGATTGTTTCCTCCTTGTAAGCCACGCATATATTGCAGACTGCTTCTAATGAAGTAAACTCGAGGACCCAAACTTTGCTTACAGCTTGAACAAAAAGTGTTTGTTAAGCCTGGGCTCATGATATTTTGAAAGACTGGCAAAAACATCACAGGCATAAGACATATCTACCCTTAATAAAATCCATGTGCCGGTAACCTAGACAATTCTTAAGCTTGATTTATTTCTTGCTTCTTTCCCCCCTGCCCTGCTTCTCTGCCTCAAATTAATGGTGCTGACTTGAGGCCATCTAGAACAAAACTCTCGCCTTTGCCACTTGGCTTAGTGATATTTATCCTTAAGGCCCCATCCCTCAATCTTTTTCCATACCATCTCTTACTATTTAATGTCTAGAAGCGGGTTCCAGAACTTCTGATCTTCTTAGTTCAGTTTCATTTATTTTTGTTAACCAGCCAGTTATTTCTACAGCTCATCTACTTCATTTAATAACTTGCCAAAGTCACCAATAGTCCTCTAACATACGCTCATGCAATGCTTCTTTCCACCTTTTCTAAAGCTGCCTGCTCAATGGCACAAGATCTGCCTTTCAAAGTATCATGCCAGCATTTTTACTAAACATTTTGCCGAAGATTATCAAAAGCCTCCAGCCTACTGGCCTCCAATATTGATTGGTTCTTCATTACACAAGGCTCACTTACTTAGCCTACTGCTGAATATTTTGGGATATTTTTACATTAACATCCCTTTCTCAGCATCATTTTATCTTTTGGTCAGCATCTGTTAATGGATAGAATGAACAACTCCAAATTCTTGGTATCTTAAATCAATAAAGATTTATTTTTCAGACATCCAAGTCTTGTCTGGTCAGCAATGGAGCTCTACCTCACAGAAATAGGTTTTTTTCTTATGTGGCTCAACCATTTTCTAGAACTTTGTTTTCTTCTACATTAAGAAGCTGAATGAGGAAAGAGAAAGTGAGTAGAAAGTACACACATTTTAATTGCCTTTGTCTAAAAAGTGATACATAACACCTCTGCTCACAATCTACTGGCCAGAAAGCCATCACCCCCATTATACCAACTGAACACATGTAGAGTCGAGTCGGGGGACTGTGTTCTACGTGTGTTCCCAGGAAGAAGAAGAACACTGCCGCTTTATCACAAGCCTACAAACAACAACAACAAAGGATAAACATTGAGTGTCAAAAGGATAAATGTGTTAAAAGTTGTGTGTTCCTATCGCCTGTTTCTAACACACCTAATATTAGGCTGGAACAAAAAGGAGTGTAGCAGCGATATGCTTCCATCTTTCCACTTTCCTAGAAATTCCTTCCACATTTAATTGTTCAAGTATCACAGTCCTGGAATCTGGAAAGACTTGAGCTCTCCTCTGTTTGACATGAACCATACTTTGTTGTCAAAGTAAAGCATCGGCAGAGGGAGGTGATATTATTACTTGGAACAGCTTATACATTTGGTCAGAGGATGAGGTAGTTGTACGTTGCCACAGACACCACAGGGCAACTATTGGTTACACTGCAGTTCCGTACAATGCATGAATCCTTACATTAGATACTGAGTTATTGTCATTTATTTTTTTCAATTTTTTAAAAGGGTGTATTTATTGTTTTCACCACAATGAACCTGAGAAGTGGATAGTCAGTCTGTGGGAAATTGAGACTGTTTTTAAGAAATGACAGCATATATTCTCTGGAATGTGTGTAACTCTGCCTACAGAGAGGGATTGCTTGAGAAAGCTCTAGAGCTACACAGATACAATTTGAAAATCACTAAGGAAGCGCTTATGGTAGACAGTTGTTGGTTCTCATTCTTTACACATTCCTGAATTCATATTCATTTCCATGTAAGTTTGTAGTTCCTGCAGCTAGAGACAAAATATATTTCTTCATGCCTTGACATTAGGTACAGCCATATGAATGACTTTGGCCAATGGATTTTAGTAGATGTGAAGGAACCAAAGACTTGAAATGTGCATGGTTGGTGCGGTTACCATTGTCCTTCTTGCATTTCTTGTGAGAAAAACATGCCCCAGGAAACGCACCACTCCAAGAAGGGCGAGAAGAATTTGACCCACTTTCCATCTTGGAACCAAGGCTATCTCAGCCCAGCTGAGCCTAGCCAGGATCATCCAAATCCTAACCAAATGGCAGATACATGTACAAGAATAAATGATGGCTGTTTCAAGATACTGAGTTTTGGGATGTTTTCTTAAGTGGAAATCATGGAGTGATAGAGTCTTTAACAGGTAACAAAATGGACTACGATGAAAATTATTTGCCAAAGGCAAAAGCCAGGATATATATAATCAGACAATTTTATTTCCAGATGGGCAATCTTTATAACATCATTTCTAGTTCAAACTTAGTTTCTGTAGGCATCTACCCTGTGCCATGGCTTAAGTTCAGAATATCAAAGCTTACATATGCTCAGTGTAAGCAGAATTAAGATGCTATTAGAGAATTAAGCTTTGTTTATGCTTTTTGTTATAGTTTTCTAGAGTGTGCTTTAAGCATTGGCCACAAGCCACATTGGGACATTAAGTAATCACGATACTAACACATTTCAATATTCAGCTGGCAACAAGGCCTACAATTATAGTTAAGCTTTGATTCTCTGTGTCTGCAATTACCTAACCAGTGAAAGGAGATTTTCATGATTGCCATTAAGGGTTTAATTATGACTGAGTTAGATACTCGAACACTTGTTAGCAGGATATCTATGCATCCCGGTGGCTACATTGGCCCATCGGAGGACAAGTCCTAGAAAGATAGGCTAAAGTAGCAACGGCAACCAATCAACTGCATTACTGTGGGCTCAGGACACATCGCTGCCACTTTAGTTTCCTCCCGGAAGCTTCATACAGTATGGGCCACTTTTGTGGCCTCATTGCCTTGAGAGGGCTGATGGACTTCAAGTGCAGAACAATCCTGATGCAGTCCTCTTGCTCTAGGTGTCTGGATACTTAGTCTGTAACAAAGGATGGAATAAAAGGAAGTTCTTAGCATGTAAGTAATACTAGACAAAGTAAACACTTTGAATTACTTGAAAAAGAACTGGAAGATTGGATATTACTAATTCATCGGTTTTATTTATTGAATGTTCCTGTCACTTTAATAGGCCATTTACAAATGTAATCCAACATTGAATATTTAGTGGCTTTGTTATAAACCATATCAAACAATTTGAATCTAAGCATGTCAGAGGAGAATGTCACTGGTTTGCCTAGTTGTTTGACAGGCATGTTTGTTGGCAGATAATAAGCCAAAAGTGCCATTGTTTTTTTTTTAAATCTGTGGAATCCAAACAACATTATGAACAAAGGCTCCAGTAGGAAATAGCAGAAATAGATAGTTATTGTGAAGTGCTTTGGAGAAGCTAGTTAGAAAGGATGTTAGATCATAGTGGAAATAAGCAAAGGTGATCTTCTTTCTCTGAGTGTCTGAAGTACGTATTGTCCTGATTAGTTGTTTGCTTAAATGGGATAGTAGTGATTATAATACAGATAAAAAAAAATTTCATGTTTTTGTTACATCAAAAGAAGAAACATTATTCGTTGTCCATATGCTAAATTTATTTTAACAAGGATATGTCAAACCACTTTCAAGGCTCTAAAATAGTATTTTTCTCTTCGGCTCAAATCTGTTCTATCATTTTAACTATTGGAAAATAAATTTGATGAGTTTTAGAATGTACCAGAGCATGAAGGATTCTCAGCAGGAATTTCCTGCCACAATATATTTTTAGAAAATGTTTGAAATTTAGCTTGAGCCTGAGAAAGATGAAATTACTTTCTTTCATATGTAAAAATGCCCTTAAAGTGAATTTAAGTTTAAGCAGAGTTTTAAAATATGCCATCAATGATTATTTAAGTCGAACAGAATCAGAATTATGGTCTAATTCAATTTTATTCATTTGGATTAAAATTTACTAATTTTTTTAAAGTACAAAACATGGCCACATGATCCACTTTTTCAATAAAATTGCATATTAAAATTTAAAGTGAGAAACTTGCAACTTAGAATTAAATGTAGACACAGGAAGACATAAAATATCCCAAAGAACAAAGTCAACATAAAGTCACATTAGAAAAATGGCCATGTGATAGAAAAGAATGAAAACGTTAGAAATGAAGACATGAAAAGAAGACAAGACCTAAAATACATAAAGTGATTAGATACAGTGTATACCAGAGTAAAAAGGTCCACTCTAAAAGTCTCCAAACATAGACATTTTTTCTACTGTACACAATTTAAAAAGAAAGGGAAAAAAAGCACATGGAAATTGATGATTGCATTGCCAGTTTAATTTACTAGTTTTTGCTTTTTGTTTTTAACACACGCTTGTGTAGCACTCATTGTAACTAGACACTAGCCACTAGTTAGTTACTTTATCAACTTGTATCATCTTCCAAGCAATTCTGACAGGTAGGCATTGACATTACTACTAATGCACAGAGCAGGTAACAATTTGCCCGGGATCACACAGCAGTAAATGGTGGAGGTGATATTCAAACACAGGCAGGCTCATTCCCGGGTAAGTGCACAGAACCACTATGCTTCCTTACCTCTGTAGTAACTCAACAAGTAGCAACTGCTCTGTCTACATTTATTGCCCCATCTATCTTTATATTTGCAAATGGTTACAAATGGTATATATATACTAACTGAACTCCAATTTATGCAACATAAGTTGCATACTAATCTTTTTCTTTTTTAATGTGTTCTCCAAACACAATTGAGAAAATGCGGTTCCACTGGTAGAATAAAATCACACTGTGTCTAAAGACAAAGAGTACCTCTCCCCCGCCCCCAATTTTCTCTTAGGGAGAATATTACCTTAAAATTGAATTGTTTCAAGGTTTTCTTGAGAAGGCAAATTAGAAATAACCATCAACAATGTCATTTTTGGATGATCATAGAGGTTACCTATAATCTCTCTACTTTTTTTAAGGGGTCAAACACAGATCTACTTATTACCTTTGGGACTAAAACCTTTCAATTGTGTTAGATGCCATTTTACATAAATCTTGTATAGATCATTTTAAAAAGCAAGACAGTAAGTGATTATATTACAGAGATCACATACTATAAAAGTTTCATTACTAAAAAATAGACAAAAATAATAAAGGCGACAACAAAAATCTCAAACTTTCCTAATGTTAATCAAATAGGAACTTATAAATTGGGATAAAAGTTCCATGACAGCATCGTATATTGATTCAAAAACTTTCTGCGTCAAATAAACTATGTAAACTAGAAGATAAAGCTTTCCAGGAAATCTTTCTAAATAACAAAGGTACAACTGAATTGATAACGAGGAAATTGATGTTGAATATGCATAAAAAGCATTTAAATAATATTATTTCATACAATGTGAGTGAAAAATGGTTCTAAATTAAAATATCATTTTCAGCACGTGACATGAACTCATACTGCAACTAAATTTTAAAAGAGGCACTGAAGAGACACTTGACCTTTCCCCTTACAATCTTAAAAGTTTATATCCAAAATTTTTTGTGGTTATATGTGCTAAGTATGTAGTTTATGATATAAAAATCTTAAACGTGTATGATCTTAAGTGTTTCATACTTAGAAGTTGAGTTATTTTCGGGACACTCGGGTGGCTCAGTCAATTAAATGTCCGACCCTTGATTGTCACTCAAGTCATGATCTCATGGTGGTGAGATTCACCCCAGCCCAGAATGGACCCTGCCAAATATTGTCTCTCTTTCTCTCTCTCTCTCTCTCTCTCTCTCTCTCTCTCTCTCCACCCCCCCTTCCATGCTCAAACGCTTTCACCCTCTCTCTTTCTCAAAAAAAATTTTTTTTAATGTTGGGTTATTTTCTTTGGCTGCTATCTTCATTGTTTGAACAGCAGAAATGGGATGAGGAGGACTGCTTCACTAGATCTTTATCCAATTCTGTATTCTGTTGAATACTGCTCATGATTAAGAACCTCAATAAATTTTAAATGACAATATTGACTCTTGTACTCTCCTTTTAAATATACTTACCCTCAAAGCTTGTACTGAATATATGTACTTTTTTTTATTAGTATATACATATTTCATAATTTAAACAATGTTGTTGCCCAAATATGTGTGTGTGTGTGTATCTGTCAATACTAAGTTTTAAGTTATTAGAAGATTGGGTTCACACATTTATTCTCTGAACTTGTGACAAGTACTAATTAAATGTACATACCCTATTCTTGAAATGATTGGGAAACACAAAATAATAAAGCTATAATGTTCTTAAGAAAAGAAAAACAGGCTCCAACAACCGTAGACTATGCTTTGTAAATAATAGTCTCTCTTTAAATATTTTATAAGGATTTCACATAAGACTAGTGTTTGTGGAGCAAAATGAAGAATTATGTTTTGGAGGAATGTGGCTTTAGACATGTTCAAGAAGATGAGCCTTATGACAGAATTTAAGGAAATTGATTGACACCAATGAACAATGGTCCCGGGGGGCTCATATCACAAGTGTTAGGAAAAAGCTCTAACAAATGACAGGAATTCTCACAATACTTTTAAGTGATACAAAATAGGGCTTGTATGGCCGGAGAGATGAAAGAGAGGGAGAGAGAGTGAGAGAGAGGACCAGTGTCCTGGAATTAAAGTGAGATGGAGTTGAATATCAAATTAAGAATTTATATTTAAACAGATACATAACAGGATGTCCACTGAAGATGCTTGATTGAAAGAAAATATTTTATAGAAATAGTGGTGATATGAAATGGCCCTTCAGTAAAATGATCTTTGAAACTATATGTGATGAACTAAAGCAGGAATGGATCAGATTCTGGGCAAATCAGAACAGAAAGATGGATGGCTATGTCAACATAGAGAAGGAGTCCATTCATGAGATAATAAGAATACAATCATGGCATCCTTCTTGGAGAAAAGTGGGGACAATATATAAATATATAAATATATACATGAATTGTCAATATGGTAGGAAACCTAGAAGTTTAATTTGTGATTACTAATTATATAAAAATATTTACTAGTGAGCTTCAGATTTGCATTTTTCTTTAAATTAAGAAAACTAAATTCCCCACTGCATTATCAGATTTTTAAGAAACAAAATAGATTTAAAAAAATAGGGATGGGGTGGATTTATATAAATCAGTCTCAGAGTTAAGAAATGCTTAAACACAAACTCTTCCTCCTAAGAGACTGGTCCATAGCGCCACCTTGTGTTGATGATACGGGTTTTTGGTTTGGTTTGGTTTGGTTTGGTTTGGTTTGGTTTTCAAAGACTCATTTCCTTGTGTTAAACCAGATACAGAAGCAAATATGGGTGATTTTGCCCTAATTTCATATTAGTGAATCCCTGAAATAAGTAACAAATAAATACTTTTAAATAGATCTTGTTCACTAGTCATTTTTTCTGCTCACTCTGTTGCAAATTATTGTGCTTTTTTTTTTTTTTTCTTTTTTTAAAACTAAAATGTGGTCAATCTACTGGGGCCATGGAAAGGAGTATCAGGAACAGGTGGATTCTGTACTGAATCTAAGGGTAGAACTAAATAAAGCATGTTGTTTTGGAGTAATTATAATCAAAGAAAGTACATGACCAGGTATGCACATTGTAATATAATGCCACAATTAACTGGCATTGGGTAATCTATGTTTTCCAACTATTTTTTAAATGGGTACAAATTACTGACATTTTAGTGGAAAGTTTTTGTGAATTCACTGTTCTGGGAATGATTGAAATAGGAACTGATCAAATCTACCTTTACCAAGTCTTTCTATTATATCTAAGCCCTCATTATTTGAACTAACAGTGGATTACTATTTCTAATCACCAGCCAAATTGGATCTCCTTCCATTAATCCCTGGAGAGCTAGTAGAAAAAATGCTTGGGGAAAATAATCTAGACAATAAACCACAAACCTTATTTTGAAAGCTACTATCCAAAATTGTCTCACGGCCCACAAGTCTCTGGATGCTTTCAACTGAATACTTTTTCCTTCTTAAAAATCACCATAGCTGTTCCTCTCCTATCATCCTTTCCTTCATCCTTACCATCTCCTATCAATGATTGATTCATTTAAGGGAAAATAAGCTTGAATTGGCTTTTTTCTACTTTCCTTTTCCCACTGTCAAATAACTTCTATATCCTTAAATATAGGTATTAAATTACAAAATAAAGATAGCATATGTAATTTATTTAGAATGTATCCTACCAAGATACTAGAACTGTCCCTGAAATAAAAGTAGAATCCACAGATTCCTACTCAAGCTAGTATAATTTCTTAATGATAAAGTTAGACATACCAACATGCCTCTAGAGTCTTTTTTTTTTATAAAATTTTTTTTCAACGTTTATTTATTTTTGGGACAGAGAGAGACAGAGCATGAATGGGGGAGGAGCAGAGAGAGAGGGAGACACAGAGTCGGAAACAGGCTCCAGGCTCTGAGCCATCAGCCCAGAGCCTGATGCGGGGCTCGAACTCACGGACCGCGAGATCGTGACCTGGCTGAAGTCGGACGCTTAACCGACTGCGCCACCCAGGCGCCCCTAGAGTCTTTATTTACTATTATGAAATAAAAAATTTAGTGTGTTTTACATATAGATATTTATTATTATATATAAACTTTAATATATAAGTTTTAATTATATGTACAACTCCACTGAAAACTGTATTTCCTATGGTTATGCGATGTGCTTATAATGGATAATGAGATTTTTTTTTTATTTAAAAAAATTTTTTTTCATTTATTTATTTTTGAGAGACAGAGACAGCACAAGTGGGGAGGGTCAGAGAGAGAAGGAGACAGAATCCGAAGCAGGCTCCAGGCTCTGAGATGTCAGCATAGAGCCTGATGCGAGCTCAAACTCACAAACTGTGAGATCATGACCTGAGCCACCCAGTCACGTTTAATCGACTGAGCCCCCCAGGCGCCCCTGGATGATGAGATTTCTTTAAGTGTCGATAGTAAATAACTAAAGTAAATTACCTATTAAGGATAATTTTAGATTCTACATGAATTTTACTGTAGGCAACCTTCTTCCTGTCTAGCACTTAAGTCAAAAATTTTCATTTTTACAGTTTATGTTCATTAAAATTTCATACTCTTAAGACCAATTCAACTATACGCTTAATTATTGTCAAAGAATCTCAACTCTTCATAAAAACACATTTCTTAAATGACAAACAAGGAATTTGTCACTAACAATTATTCTGGATGTCATGTCTTTCCCTTTCATCATAAATATTCTGTCATTCCTTTGCAGAATGCATATTTTTTGTCTAGCTGAGGTGCATTATTTTTAGGAGAAAGCTGCTCAACAGATTAGGGAATTTGAGCTAGCCAGTGGAGAATTTAACGACATAAGCCCACTACACCTAATTATAAAAGATGAAGGTTTTTAAATTTGCATAATTGCAACTATTGGTAGGGGTCGGTAACATATTTGCATTATCTACTTATGTTCCATACCAACACTTTTAAGCACCACTTAAAAAAAAAAAGTCTGCTAAGTCAGATGCTTGTAGGTGTCAGAACGTTGTAACCTAAAATGCAGACAAAGCCTTTTCTACCCATATGCCTGCGTTCTGACAGCTTTCTAAAATCAATTTCTAGGTTTTGGTACTATTTTATCTTCTGAATTTTGAAATAAACAGTCTTTCTATCCAAGACTGCATGCAGCAAAAGAAATGCCTCGTGCTCTGAAACCAAGTCCCAACTACTCATGTATCCCTTTTGCAAATAATCATTCCATTTGCTCTCATTCATAATAATTAATGGTTACAAATGGCATTCACAAAATAAAAGTGCAGAGATGGCCAAGAATAGTGGTTGGTTATAAAAACTATCCCCTCTCTAACCAATAATACAGGAATATTTAGTTCTTATTGGAAAATATTTAATACCTCTTGATTATGATATTTAGATTTAATATTTGTGTCTTATGTAAAAGAATTAGAAAGTTTCCCACATACCATTAGAATACTCCAAAGAAAGAAAGAGGGGTGCATTTCAATCTACCCAAATATAATGATGATAGAAAAAAAACATTGTTTTTAGTTTTTCTATTACTCTTTCATCAGCTTTTATGGAAAATAAATTAGCAATGAGTATAAAATTATTTTTGATGTTAAGAGGGTCGTTAACATCACACCTAGGAAAAATAAGTCATCTAGTTATTTTTTCTTTTTTTTTTTTTTTTCAACGTTTTTTATTTATTTTTGGGACAGAGAGAGACAGAGCATGAACGGGGGAGGGGCAGAGAGAGAGGGAGACACAGAATCGGAAACAGGCTCCAGGCTCCGAGCCATCAGCCCAGAGCCCGACGCGGGGCTCGAACTCACGGACCGCGAGATCGTGACCTGGCTGAAGTCGGACGCTTAACCGACTGCGCCACCCAGGCGCCCCTCTAGTTATTTTTTCCATTGTGGTTTTAATTGATCTACTATGTTTTGGGTAGTGTCTTTATTTCTCAACATTTTCTTCTCAAAGTGTTCTTTTCTTATCTCACAGCATAGTTTTTAATATTTAATTGAAAGTGAGTATTTGGTTTATTTCAGTAAATCCATTTTAGTAGTTTACCTGTTCTCAGAACACTGGTTTTCACTTCTGAACTGTCTCTGTACTAAAGTATTTTCGCTCTAAATTCCTATGTTGATTTTTTTGTTTGCTTATTTTTATGAAGTTCTACATGGCTACCTATTCTTCACAACTAGTATAATAATGCTGAGTTTTTATTACAATACTCTAGGCCCGGCTCACTTTCCAATATTCTCACTATGGCACAGTAGCACGTTGCACAGAGTCAGTATACATTAAGTAAGTAAAGAAAGAAATGAAATTCACTTGGTACTATTTTGAGGACAACGAATCTTTACTAGTAAAAAATGGTGAAGTAGGATCTATCATATTAAATAGATTATTAAGGTTCTGCCATGAAAGCATTATTCATAAAACATAGTTGTAATTTAATGGCAAGGAGGCAATATGGAGTAGTGGAAAAAACATGGACTCTAGAGTCACAAAAAGTAGGTTTAAACAGATTTAATTTCTATAAGATCTAGAAAATTGGGCTAATTATTAGATTTTCTGAGCTTCAGGTTTGCCTTCTATAAAATAGGGGCAAAATATCTGTCTTAATAAGATCTTAACTATAAATAGAAATAGTATATGTAAGATACCTGGACTTTGCACACACAAGCTGTCAAATTAATAGTAGCTATTGTCATCATAATTCTTTTTTTAAGTTTATTTATTTATTTATTTATTTATTTATTTATTTATTTAATGAGACAGAGAGTGGGGTAGGGGCAAAGAGAGATGGAGAGAGAGAATCCCAAATAAGCTCTGCACTGTGAGCACAGAGCCCAACACGGAGCTCAGTCTCACGAAGTGTGAGGTCATGACCTGAGCTGAAATCAAGAGTCAGACGCTTAACCGACTGAGCCACCCAGGCGCCCCTCATCATAATTCTTACTAGCCAAATCTCAAAATTGATTATCAACCCCTTTTTCTATTTTCTAGTTCAATTATTTCAGATCCTATTTAAATACTACGCAATAGCAGCTACAAAAAGATCATTTCCCTAAATTACTGAGATTCTTTTAGTCCTTGTGATGGAGGCAGAGGCTTCTTGGGACACCATCACCGCTCTTAGTCTCCATACACTTAATTTTTTTCATGTAGACTAAAGAGCACTTGTGGAAGACTCAACCAGCCATTTTCCTGAGTGTGTCTGCCTGTAATGGGAAATTTCCTCTCTCCTCTTTTCTCTAGTCCCTTGAAGTCTGGCACAGGTACCTCTTATATCAGGAAAATGTTATCATGGGGTGAGAAGGAACGGGGCACAGCAGAAAGGTGGTATCTTCTAAGCATCAATCTACAAGTATTTAATTCAAAATACATGTCCAAGATACTAATGTGATAAAAGTCTTCCATTCTCTAATTTGCAGAATCACAGGGGACATATTATTACCTTGAATATGGTTTTTTTGACAATGCCTTTTTTAAAAAATGTTCATTTATTTATTTTGAGAGAGAGAGAGAAAGTGCTCAGCGGAAGGGCAGAGAAAGAGGGAGAGAGAGAATCCCAAGCAGGCTCTGCGCTGTCAGCACAGAGCCCAACGCGGGGCTCAGACTCACAAACGGTGAGATCATGACCTGACCTGAGCCAAAATCAAGAGTCAGGTGCTGACTGAGCCACCCAGACACCTTGAGAATGTCTTAATAAAAGTTGGACACAAACTTCCAAAATTAGTGTAAGTCATGCAAAGGGACAGAATAGAAACTAAAATCATAGCATATTAAATCTAAAAATGACCACTCTTAGCAATCATTTTACAGGTGAGAAAACAATTCTCAAGGGATTAGACGATTTCCTTCAGCAGATTTGCTAATTAGGAATGGTGACTTCAGGACGAGAGTTAGGTTCTTTCTATGTACTGTGTTGGGTGTCTTCAACTACACTGTATTTAAGCATGTGCCTGTGAAAAAAAAGTAAGGCTCATTGCCCTCCAGAAATATGGTAACTTGAGGCAGCCAGTAAGTCTCTTGAGTGTGAGAGAAGTCCAGCTCAGGTCTGGCCATCTGTGAGGTCTCTTTTAGCTTCTACATTTTTGTTAGTTTTTTTCTTTTTATTTAATTCCAGGATAGTTAACATAATGTTCTATTCGTTTCAGGTGTACAATATAGTGAGTCAACACTTCCATACGTTACGCAGTGTTTTCCAACCTCTACTTTTATCTTGTCTCCCAGCAGATTCACACGTGACATTTATGATGCAACATGGTGTGTCAGTATTTGGAGTGTGCCTCTTTGGTATTAAGAAGTTTCTAAGAGAAAAAATTTAAATCTAGTTTATGCAAGAAAATGTGTCATTCTTGGCCAGCTCGATGTTTAGTCAGACGTAAAGACCTAGACGATTTAGGAAAGGGAGATCGTAAAAAAAAAGAAAAGCATTTTATTTCCACAATGAGTCATGCTTTGAACAGTAAGAGTCTGGAGAGTCAAATGTCATTTTTTTTTTTTTTTTTTTTTTTACCATACAAATGTAACTGGGAGATAATGTATTCATTATAATGCTATATTCATAAAACAAATCCAAAACAACATTTTCTTGCAAATCAAATATGACAAGTAGATAAGTTTCTGTTAATTAAAATTGCTTGATATCCTGGCAATTCCCAATGATCAAAATTGCACAGGAAGTAAGACTGTTTTAGCTGGCTCCCAGTGAATACATCCATTTACTTCCCACTTACAGCAAATACTGAGATTTTTCACTTGCATTGCTCAGGCTCCCTTCAGTTTCTGCTCTCCTGAGGTAACGTTCGAGCCCGGCATTTTCTGTAACTTGATTTCTCAGCAGTTTCTAGGACAGAAAGGTATCAATGAGCTTCCAGTTTTATTATTAACTCCTTCACGGTGGAAAACAGCCTTTTCATCATGCTCAGTCGTAGAAGCAAAAAGTATTTAGCCACATCTTCTATTGGATGAAGTTAGACTATCACCACCGAGTATAATAAAATCTATACTCACCTTTCTCTGAGCATCAAAACTAAGTGCATGTGCGCGCATCTGTGTTTGTGTACGCTCGCGTCGTGTTTCCTGTCGTGTCTTCACCTTGATAATAACAATAGCGTGTGGCTCTGCACGAGGGTTTCTCTCGCTGCACATTTTGATTTGCTGGTTTTTGAACTCTTGACAAATTTGGTGACACTGTGGCTGATCCACTTTATCCCTGCTTTGTTTGGGCATGGTCTTGCCTCTGAGGCTCCACTTCCCCGTTTTCATTGACTTCAGGAAAAGGTTCATTAGGCCTGATCTCGCTTAGTCTTTTTTCTTCCTCCCCTTTCTTCTCTCTTTTCCACGCTGGACTCTGGGGCTCTTTATTCCTCAGGTCCCCTGTAGGTTAAGCCTAAGCTCTTATCCTCTCTTCTCTTTAACTCTCAGTCGGCATTGGCATCTGTATTCCGTAACCCTCCATATAAATAAATAAAAGCAGGTACCAGCCTCCCAAATCTCCAGGTCTAGCCAGACAAACAGCTTGAGATACAGCTCCTGTCACAATTTCATACATCACCTTGGAGCAAAAACTCCCCAATGCCATTGAGATGCATCTGACTGTAACTTAAATTCCCTGGTGTTTAAGTTTGCCAGACTCCTACAAAGCTCTACATAACCTACAAATAATTAACATCTAAAGAAAAACAAATTATGGGCATGAATGATGCACTAAGGCAGAAGGAATGGATGTATCTGTGCATGGGATAATTAAGAGTTTCTGTGGTGATTTTTATGCTTTTCGAAGGGTCTGATCTGTCAGTAGACGACTAGGGTCTGAGCCAGTTTGAGTAGTGAGATAGGTAATGTGCAATTGCCAAGATTTTTCACACCTCATTGTGTGCATCCATGATTCTTGCTCTTTATAAAAATTCTTCATTTTTCAAATAGTATGCTCCTTTGGAATTATTCCAAAATGATGACTGTTTGAAAATGAAACTTATGGGGGGGGGAGAGCTAGTACCCTAGCTCTTGGGAAGTTTGGTTTTTGCCTCTGTTTTTAATGCTGAGGTTTACACAAAATTGAGCTATTCATATTATCAGTTCATAAAACATAATCATTCTGGGTCTCTGTAAGTCACCGATCTTGGTGAGTATGTGGGTTGCTCATCTGCTTAAGTTTTAAAATTCCTTTTAATCCCTGTTTGTTGCTTAACCACACTCATCACTCCCTGATTGGGCAACCATTTTGCATGTGTAGCATTTTATTATATTGTGTTCTTGTAAAGTGTGCAAGGTATTACGTGCATTTATTTTCCCATAAATGATATTTTTCTATAACTCTTTCTGTGTCCTACTTTCACCTTCTATGTTTTAGTACCCATCCCTGTTGTTAGGTATATTACTAGTTCATTGCTTGTAACAGCTCCCAATGCTCATGCTGTGTACCTACCCACATTTTGCCTGTTCATTAGAGGTCTGAACTTGACTTCAGAGTAAGGAAAAACAGAACCATAGCCTTAAGTTTTTTTCTTGCTCTTAGAGTTTTTTCTGTGCCAGTGCTGGGTGAAAGGATATAATGATCTAATTCAAGGATGGAAAAAAGGAGAAAGGATGTGAATTAGAATTATGGGGCGTTTAGAATAAGTAGGATGGAGGTTTAGATGTTTTAGATTCAATATTGTACTGCTTACATCTGTTCAGACTTGCTGGATGCCAACCTTGGCTCATCTACTCACCAACTCTGTAACCTGAGAATAAGTTACTTGACTTTTTAGGCATCAGTTTCCTCATCTGTAATATGGATAGAAAAATAATATATTTCTTGTACCAATCCAGGAAGGCTATATAATAACAAACTACCTGCAAATCTCAAGGGATTAAGACCACAGAAGCGATTTCTTGCTCATGTTACAGGTCTATCAGGGTTGGCTGGGGGCTCTGTTCCATGTTGCTTTCATCCTTACTGCAGGATCTTGGTTGATGGAGAAACCACCGTATAGATTTTTGGCTGCTGAGATAGTGGGAAAAGAGAGCTCTGGAGTCTCACATAGAGTATTGTTCAGACCACAGGTAACAACCATACTTCTGCTTACAAGTTCTTGGTCCTAGGACCCTACTCAACCCCCCAAGGTCACAAATGAAAATCTCCCTAAGCGCCCAGAAGTTGAAGAGCTTGAAATACTCAGTGAACATGCTTAATGGGTACCATATGCCTCACATAACTGTTGTAAGGTTTAATGAGGCTATCTCTTATGAACTGGTTGCTATTATACATAAAGTACAGTAAATACAGTATAAATATTAGCTGTTATTTTATAGTTCTTAAGAAGATATATAAAGTTTTCATGTTTTCCTAAAACTCCCTAAACACTGCATTGTATCCCTTCCAAATCTTTTTTTCCCTCACATCCCACTAGAAAAATAGGCCAACTCTCCCTTCATGTTTCAGGTGCACAGTATTTTTCAGTATCTTGATCCTCATTCCATTTCTCTTGGCTTTCCCGGCCACTGATTCCTTGCCAATTCTGCCATCATAACCATCTCTTGCCCTTCAGATCTACCTACACTACTGGTCTTGGTGACAGTTGGCTCACAGCTGTATTTACTATAGCTTTATTTGTATGTTTTATCATATAAATACAATTATTGTCTAAACTAGCACTTTTTTAAGAGTAAAGGAGGGCAGCAGTAAGTCAAAACTGGGACTACTTCAGGGAAAATGGGATAGATAGTCCCTCTACTTGTTGATTTTAGCAATAAATTAATGGGCTGCTTCAATAGCTTCCTATGGTCCTTTTATTCCATATGGTGTCAGCTCACTAGGCTTGTTCTAGCCTTGAGGATTTTCTCATTTTTTAAGACACCTCAACCATAACTTTTCCTGGGCATCCTTTTCCAATTCCTTCGTTCCTCCAGTTAGTGCATTCTTTCTCGAAGAAAGAGGAGTATACTTCACATTGTATGAAAAATATTTACATACTTATCTCCTAAAGCTATGAAGTCCTTGAACACAGGGATCTCATTTCATTAGTCTTTGTATCCCCCAAAACCTACAAAGTCCTGACACATGGTAGGCAATCAATGTTTGTTGCACGGATGAATGCCGTTCTAGAAACGTAATACCTTAATTAAGGAGACCAAACCTTTAATGGTTTGGGAAGTGGGTATTTTAGCCATTGTGGGAGAACAGCTGGGGATAGATTTTTGAGGAAGAAGTTATTTAAGTTTTGTCTTAAGATTTCTTGTCAACGTTTTTGTTTCTATTCAAATGTTTATTCTAATTTATTTCTGGCATTTGAAGTCATTAGTTTATAAGAATTGCAGTGCTCTAATACTATCTCTGTAGGATAGGTTTAGATGTTCTTAAACTGCAGATATTTGTTAATAATAACCGTAGTAATGGTACTAGTAATAATCACATGAATCTTTAGAGAATTTAGGCCCTTTCAATACCTGGCATTTTTTTTTTATTGGAAAAAAAAAAAAGCCCACAATCCCATCAGTGACAATTTATCAGGCTTCCTAAAAAGGCCTTCCCCAAAAAGGCTAGTGGTAATACTTTTTAAAAGACTAAAATTTGCACAATAATTTCATAGCCTCTGTAACTCTCATTAGGATTGACTTTCTTTATACTATACCCTTCATTTTCCCACCCAAAGCATTTCAGTATTGCAAAAGCCCCCCTAACTCCTTCCTCCTGCACCTCCAATTCATGCATCAACATTCATGGGGCCAGTGACTACAAATCAGTAATTAGATCACATGACTCCCTTGATCAAAAATTAAGGTGTATCTTTATAATTTGAAAATGAAAGGACAGCATGTCATTTGACATCCCTCATCAATTAGACCCAACTTAGCTCCTAGACTCAAGACATACTACTGTCCACCGTCATTCCAACTCTTTAGTTATGCAATTGCCTGCCTGAATATACTAGGTACTTGCACAACTGTGTCTTTTTTTTTTATGTTTCTTCTTCCTTCCTTCATCCTTCTAAAAAAAACTCTACTTATTCAATATTCAACTTAATGTTTATTTATTTCTGAGACAGAGAGAGACAGAGCATGAGCGGGGGAGGGGCAGAGATAGAGGGAGATACAGAATCCAGAGTAGGCTCCAGGCTCTGACCTGTCAGCACAGAGCCTGACGCGGGGCTCGAACTCACAAACCGTGAGATCATGACCTGAGCTGAAGTCGGTCGCTCAACCGACTGAGCCACCCAGGCGCCCCTCAATATTCAACTTAAATGACACACTCTCCTTCCATTCCCTTTCCATGTATTTACAATTTTACCTTTGTTTAGCTTTTGTATCTCAAATGGATTTTAAGTTCCTTGACAAGAATTTTTATGTCTTATTGATATTTATTCCTTTAGCATCCACTTAAGTGTCTCCAAACTGTAGTTACTGGTTTTTAAACGAATTGAATTGGGGCGCCTGGGTAGCTCAGTTGGTTAAGCGTCCAACTTCAGCTTAAGTCATGATCTTGCAGTCTGTGGGTTTGAGCCTCACATTGGATCTGTGCTGACAGCTCAGAGCCTGGAGCCTGCTTCGTACTCTGGGTCTCCCTCTCTTTCTGCCCCTCCCCACTCATGTTCTGTCTTCCTCCATCTCTAAAAAATGAATAAATGGTAAAAATAAATAACTAATGGAATCTAATTAATTGTTGTAAAATAACTTATTGCATTAAAGTTCCAGTTCCAGGGGCGCCTGGGTGGCACAGTCAGTTAAGCATCCGACTTCAGCCAGGTCATGATCTCGCAGTCCGTGAGTTCGAGCCCCGCGTCAGGCTCTGGGCTGATGGCTCAGAGCCTGGAGCCTGTTTCCGATTCTGTGTCTCCCTCTCTCTCTGCCCCTCCCCCGTTCATGCTCTGTCTCTCTCTGTCCCAAAAATAAATAAATGTTGAAAAAAAAATAAAAAAAAAAATAAAAAAAATAAAGTTCCAGTTCTGAACAAAGATGATTTTTTTAAACTGTCAGATTTGGGGGATGGACTAGACTTTCACAAGTGTTTCATATTTCTCAAATATTTCTAGGCTGAAATCAATCTTATTTCTCGATTTCATTTTTTCCTTTACATCAAGATTTATAAAAAAAAATCAATAATAGAAAATGTTTTATAAAAATATAAAATGTTTTGCAAAGTATACACCAT
Organism: Puma concolor; assembly: GCF_028749965.1. Lineage (NCBI taxonomy): Eukaryota > Metazoa > Chordata > Mammalia > Carnivora > Felidae > Puma > Puma concolor. Next base: position 153,478,102 of record NC_141674.1, on the reverse strand, counting down.
GCTCATGAACTCAAAATTATTAACATTGTTTGAGGCTAAAATCTCTAATAATCTTAATATAAGGTGACACAAAATGCCTATAATAGTGACATCTGGTGGCTCATAGGAAAAGTTACATTAATTTACCAATTTTAATTTCTAAATGTGTTTCCATTTAGTAAGACAGCTGCCTTTGTCCATGTAAACTAGTACTTGTATACTTATGGAGGGCTGTTTTGTGACCCAGTATGTGATCTATCTTGGAGAATGTTCCACGTGCACTCGAGAAGAAAGTATATTCTGTTGCTTTGGGATGCAGAGTTCTAAATATACCTGTCAAGTCCATCTGATCCAATGTATCATTCAGGACCCTTGATTCTTTATTGATCCTGTGTCTAGATGATCTATCCATTGTTGTAAGTGGGGTATTAAAGTCCCCTGCAATTAGCACATTCTTATCAATAAGGTTGCTTATGTTTGTGAGTAATTGTTTTATATATTTGGGGGCTCCTGTATTCAGCGCATAGACATTTATAATTATTAGCTCTTCCTGATGGATAGACCCTGTAATTATGATATAATTCCCTTCTTCATCTCTTGTTACAGCCTTTAATTTAAAGTCTAGTTTATCTGATATAAGTATGGCTACTCCAGCTTTCTTTTGACTTCCAGTAGCATGATAGATAGTTCTCTATCCGCTCACGTTCAATCTGAAGGGGTCCTCAGGTCTAAAAAGAGTCTCTTGTAGACAGCAAACAGATGGGTCTTGTTTTTTTTTATCCATTCTGATACCCTATGTCTTTTGGTTGGCACATTTAGTCCATTTACATTCAGTGTTATTATAGAAAGATATGGGTTTAGAGTCATTGTGATGTCTGTAGGTTTCATGCTTGTAGTGATGTATCTGGTACTTTGTGGTCCTTGCAACATTTCATTCACAGAATCCCTCTTAGGATCTCTTGTAGGGCTGGGTTAGTGGTGATGAATTCCTTCAGGTTTTGTTTGTTTGGGAAAACCTTTATCTCTCCTTCTATTCTGAATGAGAGACTTGCTGGATAAAGGATTCTCGGCTGCATATTTTTTTCTGTTCATCACATTGAAGATTTCCTGCCATTCTTTTCTGGTCCGCCAAGTTTCAGTAGATAGATCTGCAGCTACTCTTAGGTGTCTACCTTGGTAAGTTAGAGCGTGTTTATCCCTAGCTGCTTTCAGAATTTTCTCTCTATCCTTGTTTTTTGCCAGTTACACTATGATATGTCGTGCAGAAGATCGATTCAAGTTATGTCTGAAGGGAGTTCTCTGTGCCTCTTGGATTTCAATGCCTTTTTCCTGCCCCAGGTCACGGAAGTTCTCAGCTATGATTTGTTCAAATACACCTTCAGCTCCTTTTTCTCTCTCTTCTTCTGGAATTCCTATGATATGGATATTGTTCTGTTTTATTGCATCACTTAGTTCTCTAATTCTCCTGTCATTTTGGGTAGTCCCTGCGGTGGTTCCAAACTGCAGGGCACGTCCCCTGTGCTGTCTGGAGTAACTTGTGTTGGTGGGTGGGGCTGCAGTCAGACCCGATGTCTCCCCAGCCCACCGCTGGGGCCACAGTCAGACTGATGTGTACCTTGTCTTCCCCTCTCCCAGGGGCAGGACTCACTGTGGAGTGGTGTGGGCCCTGTCTGGGCTACTTGCACACTTCCAGGCTTGTGGTGCTGCTTCGATGGGATCTGGCCAAGGGTGTGTTAGCCGGGGTGGATCCACCAAGTGCACAGGGGTGGGAGGGGCAGGCTTAGCTCGCTTTGCCTTCTGTGGTTCCCTGCAGGAGGGGCTCTGTGGCACCAGGAGGGAGGCAGACCCGTTGGAGGGATGGATCCACAGAAGCACAGCATTGGGTGTTTGCATGGTGCAAGCAAGTTCGGTGACAGGAACTGGTTCCCTTTGGAATGTCGGCTGGGGTATGGGAGAGGGAGATGGCACTTGCCAGCACCTTTGTCCACACCCCCCCCCCACCCCCCCAACCCCCCAACGAGCTGAGCTCTGTCTGCTAGGGCTCAACAACTCTCCCTCCCAGTGTTCTCTTGCCCTCCCCACTCTCCAAGAGCAGAGCCGTTGACTTTTAACATTCCCGATGTTAAGTCCCGCTGGATGTCAGAACATATGGCGTCTGGCCCCTCAGCTTTTGCAAGGGGCTCTGCCTTGCTGGTCAGGCTTTCCCTCCACCGCCAGGCTCCCCCCGGCCAGTCCGGTAGCGCACACCTCCTCTCCACCCTTCCTACCCGCTTCCGTGGGCCTCTCGTCTACACTTGGCTCCGGAGAGTCCATTCTGTTAGTCTTCTGGTGGTTTTCTGGGTTATTTAGACAGGTGTGGGTGGAATCTAAGTGATCAGCAGGACGAGGTGAGCCCGCCTCCTCCTATGCCACCATCTTCCTGTCTGAGCCCTAAACTAGTACTAATTATTCAAAATATTTGCTTCACCTCTTACTGGGAAAATTAATATTATGCTATATGTATTATTTTCTAATATTCAAAAGTCTTAAATACATTGAGTTAGTTAGTAAAAGTAGGCTAAATTATAGACCTGAGTTCTTCTTAGACCTAAAAGGAGTAGAAGGTGGAAGAAGACATTAACAGGATCTGTAATCCATAACACTGTAACTCTGAATGCAGTACTCCCTAAACAATGTTGGTCTTCTAGAACATATGTGTCAAAATCCATCCTTTGTACCTACATGGTGTGAATCACTGTGATGGAACAAAGATAAAGAAGGGGAAGGAGAAGGAGATTGGAATTCCAGACAAACTCTACCACTGCTGAATTTTGTGACCCTGCATCAGTCTTTTAATTCCTTGGGCCTCAGTTTTCTCATTGGAATGATTTAGACTAGATACCCTCCATCTTGAAAATTCTTAATGACAGGGACTTAATAGACAGTGATGGTTAATTACAATGACATAGCTCTCCTCTGATATTTGGCTTTTGGTGCATAGAGGATAGGTATTTTTAAAAATGATAATAAGGCTTCTTCAAATTTATATTCAGTATTCATGTAACATCCATTATCAGAGTACCCAATGGGATAACTCAAGATTCCCAGGACCACTGGCAAGGAGCCAAAGCTATTACAGTCACATTTGTGAATAAATTAGAAACAGCTTAGGCTCAGTTTCTCACACTCAAGAGCCGACTAAATGTACCTGCTGCTCTATCCCCATTCAGTAATTTCCAAAGTCTGTTAGAGAACAGATTCATTAGAATTATCTGAACACTTGTTAAATATATGTCTCTCGTGCACCCCACTAAATCTACTGAAGGGAGATGACTGGAAGCCATATTTTTAACAAGCTCTCCTGATGATAATGGTGGTTATACTGGTTTGGGTACTACTTACTATCCCAACCCAGAAACCATATAAATTCAGACAGAAAGGGAAACTGATACCATCTAGTTGATAAAAGATAAACCCCTTTTCAACTGAAGTATCTACAGGGCTCACACAAGTAACTTAAATGGGGGGGGGGGGGGAAACAGCCAAGTAGGAATTACGGAGAACTCTAGAGAACATGCCCCATGTAAAGTAAATAGCCTTTAATTAGCTCTAGTGGTTGCCAAGAGGCAAGCTTCCCAGGGTTGCCCTGTGTTTTGTTAAAAGAAGATGAAAATAGGATTCTTACGTGAAATCTCCAATTTGTAGGAGTTGGAACTAATTCAATGTGAGCTAAATGAAACACATTTGTGGCTTCAAGTTTATATTCTCTATTTGAGATCCAATTCTCATTGTGCCCTCTGCATCACACTTCTCTCTTTTTCAGCTCCACTGCATTTTTCAGTCTAATGTGTGTTTAACCAGCCAGACGAACTTACAGAAAACCCCACATAGAATGGCCATTCTATCTTTTCTGTTGTCATATTGTTTCAAATTCTTATAAAATTGTTGAAACGTTGTTTCTTCCATAAAACATTTTGGAACTGCACTCTCTAAACTCTTGCAAATGCACTCATCTCAAGTATTATGCCCAAATATCTTAACCAAGTCTATTATTTAACAAATATTATGATAGGTATTATTCATCTTCACATAAACTATCTACTATAGGCTTTAGCTAAAACAAGGGAAGATAATATTTCCAATAATAATTTTTCACTAGTGACTAAGTGTATTACATACAATTAGCCTTTACATATAAATTTCAATGCTGGAAGCTTATTATTTATTCATTATTGAGTGCCTATTGCTTGCTTAACATTACCCTGATTAAAAACAAATACTGTGAGGGGCACTTGGGTGGCTCAGTCAGTTAAGCGTCCAACTCTTGATTTTGACTCAGGTCATGATCTCACATGGTATAGAACCCTAAGTTGGGCTTTGTGCTCACAAACTGGAGCCTGGTTGGGATTCTCTCTCCTCTCTTTGTGCCCCTTTGCCGCTCATGCTGTCTCTCCCTCTCAAAACAAATAAACTTAAAAACAACAACAACAACAACCACTGTGAAGATCTGTCTTCATTCTAAAGCAAGAGAAAGAATTTTGAAAATAACTAAATGAAGACTTTTCCCAATAAGCAAATTGAAAAGTTTTACGATGAAGTGTTCTCATGAGCCTGGATCCTAAGACAATATGAAAAAAAGTCTCTGGGGCATATGACAAAGTAAAAGACTTTATATAGAAACCCAGAAACTTTTTATAAAATAAACACTATGCCTTACACTAGAAAAAAAGTTCTAAAAATTGGCCAAAGTTCAATTTTTGTTCTTTTTTGCTTGATTATTTTAGTTGTGATGAGTGATAGAGTAAAGTTTCTAAGTGACAGGGCAACACTTCAAATTCCCTGAAGAGAAAGGAAGGAAAATAAAAGCATATTACACTGAGAGGAGATCCCTAATATTAGCATGAGGACTGAGGCACACCAAAGCACTATCAATTATCTCCACATATTCGAATTGGTCATCCGAAGGAAATTCGGGATTTATTGTAACCTGGAATGCATCCAAAAGCCACTATTTCTGAATATATGACATATCACCAGGACTCATATCATTGTAAAATGATATGACTCGATTAATTTGAATGAGGATAAAAGATATCTAAATTTTATGTCCTATAATAAGCATCACTTATATGACACATTAATAGAATTTATAGAGGTTGATGATTTATTGAACATTAGCTCTGATTATTGCCCTATATGAGATGATGGAGAAAGAATAAAAATAAACACAAAAGATCATTCCACTCTAGAGTAGCTTCCACTCTATTTTAAAAATACAAACAAAGTACAGGCATAAAGATGCCTTGGAACAAAGTAGGATTCCAAATGAATTGTGTATTTTGATGAGAACTTGGTCCACCAAGATTTAGGGAAGTAAAGATTCAGACTACAGTGGCAGTTGCTAGGGAAATTAAATAAGCTATTTTTAAATTGTCAGCATAGCTAACCAGGTTCAAGACTTCTAATTCATTCAATCCTTTATTCGTTCAACAAACATTTGTTAAGTGCTTTCTGCATTTTTATTAAAAGGTAATGAATTCATATGGCTCGGAAATTTTTTAAAAATGTAGTAAGAAGTCTCACTACTCCCTCATCCTCATATATTTCCATAAACGATCATTTTTATTGTTTTTTCTTATCCTTATAGACTATTTTTGCAAATGCAAGAAAATGTTAATGTGATTTAGTAGTTTAACCCCTTTATTTTATTTTTTTTTATTTTAATTTTTTTTTCAACGTTTATTTATTTTTGGGACAGAGAGAGACAGAGCATGAACGGGGGAGGGGCAGAGAGAGAGGGAGGCACAGAATCGGAAACAGGCTCCAGGCTCTGAGCCATCAGCCCAGAGCCTGACGCGGGGCTCGAACTCACAGACCGCGAGATCGTGACCTGGCTGAAGTCGGACGCTTAACCGACTGCGCCACCCAGGCGCCCCGTTTAACCCCTTTAATATACAAAAGATAGCATATTGTAAACACTAGTCTTTTTTTAGTGTTTATTTATTTTTGAGGGGGGGGGAAGAAAAAGGGAGATAGAGAACCCCAAGGTGGGGCTTGAACTCACTCATGACCAGTGAGGTCATGACCTGAGTTGAAATCAAGAGTTGGTTGCTTAACCAACTGAGCCACCCAGGCGCCCCATGTAAACACTGGTCTTTACCTTACTTTCAGTTTTATTAAAGTCTCCTATATAATCAAACAATATTCCACTCTGTGATTATGCCATTGTTTAACCCATCCCCTCTAGATGGATACAGGTTATATCCAGTCTCTTGTTAATATCAACAGAACTAACATTGCTCCAACAATAATCTTGTGAATGTGTATTCATATTCCTTGTCTTTTCTCACCAAACTCCCTCAATAGATTCTAATACTCTAATAACACAAAAATTACCACTGGTTCAAGAGAAAAGAAGGTTAGGAATGGGGCTGCGGAGCAAAAAGTAAGAGAGGAGAAGAGAGGTGGTAAAGGAAAGGAAGTGTAAGAATGGACAGGCCCTGCTCTGAATGCTGCCTATTATTACAGCATTATTTCCCTTCCCACAGGAGCTATCGTTCTGAAATTAAAATATTATCCAATTGTGAAAACTAAAAATCCTGCCATGGTTGACTATAAAATATAAAGGAAAATAATTTTTAAAAATGAACAACATAAATTTAGTACTAATTGCTTTAAAAATCCAAGACATTCTTCCACGATATATGTGTATATATATCATATATATACACAATTTTATGTACATATTTATATGTACAATTATATATTCTCTGCTATATTTTAAATATAATATATAATTTTAAACTTGATATATATTATTGCTGTCGATAATATCCCTCTCCCTCAATATAAATCACAGCATGAATTGTCCTCCAATTCCTGAAAGCAATTTTAAGGAACCCTAATGCAACTTAAGGGAAACATGACATTTTTGTCTCTCCACACCTCACATAATAATTTTTTCCCGGTAATAACCACCTTTTCTATCTTAATCTCTTATTGGTATTAAGTTGTGGATCATTACACAGTCAAAATGTTAACTGAATCATGTCATGTCCCATGGAGTTTTATCATGTTTAAATTTTCAAAACTTGGCTACATGTAGGAAAATGAAAGGTATTAAAAAAAACCAAAGCCCAGGTTCTTCCCAAGCTCTGACAGCTTGAAAGGAACTCCAACAGAGAAACAGAAGTAAAATGAAAACTCCTGGAGCCTTAGCCCACCCATATATGACTCTAATTGGCAGCCTTCATAGGGAATTCGTCAGTCTTTCCAGTTCCCCAGACTGTATTTTCTGATGAACTTTGAAAACACAGACATCATCTGATACTGTGATGTATCTCCAAATTAAAATAACAGTTAAATATTTCACAAAAGTTTGCATTTAGGGTCTACATTTATTTTAAAACATATTTGTTACCTATTTCTTTATCACCTTTTATTAGAACTATTGCTTAAATATCTACTTCAGATCCCACTCCTTTGCAGATGAGATCATGTTCATGGCTCATTTAGTAAATTTATCTGTTGAGAATGCCTCTCTCTAAATGTAAAATATTTCAAAGCTCTTCTCTGTAATGTGTATGCATAATAGAACATACCTGACATACACTTTTGAAACTTGTAAGATCCTTTGCTAATTGAAAAAAATATATATATGCTGCTGCTCAGGAGATCTCAGAGAATTTCAAAATTATCTGGTTTTAAAATCCTGTACACTTGTGAGGGATCAATATTATTTTGAAGAATATGTGACTTCTGAAAGCTCCGAGTCAGTGGCAGAGCTCAAAATAGAACCAATGAATCTTGCCTCTCAATTTGTGTCTCTAGCTAACCACATTAACTGGACAATTTTCTTTCATCTGTGTATTATTAATAACATAATATCCTGTGACACAACAGACTAATAGCCTCTTTGGAGAATTACCTTAGAGTTATGTGGTACACGTTTTTAAAGAACCTGTTATGTGCAGATATATATAACTTATGACTGTCACATAATTAAATAATTGCCGCCTACTTAGGTGAAGGTTCTCACTTTCAATAATCTTAGTCTTATAAATAGGTATAAGCTCCTTGGAACAATGATACATCTTAAATGCACAGAATAGCTTTTCTTAAACAAACTCCAGTTTTCTCATACTTAAAGACCTCATGAAAAGGGAGGTATTTAGAACCCTCACATCCTATCTTTATTTTAGGTTTAGGTAAAATGAGGTCTGGACTGAATAAATTACTGCTTCTGGATCCAAAGGAAATTAGTATTTGACAGGGCTTTGAACCCAGGCTATTCAAATTCGATTCCAGACCAATGGGTTTTCCAACTTGTATGGTTTCTGGTTAATGTTAGTGTTGTTGTTAGCTATTCAAGTATCATGATAACTGTATTTCACTACCTTCAAAGTCTTCCCTTCCTTAGTGGTAATAACAATTATGCTGTTAGGGTTTTCATGTTATTTCTCCATTTCTAATTTCTTCTAAACCTTAAATGGAAGTTTTCCTTAACAGTCTCTCCTTGAACTTCTTCTTTTCTTTCTGACATAAACTTCCATGGCTCAATTATTACTTATATGAAGCTCTTTCCAACATGTATAACACTAGCTTAACCTAACTCCTGAGATTTATTTGCCTTCTAGCCATTTCCTTCTGGGTTTTCATTAGCAGCTCAAATGCAACATGTCCTAAGCTTTCCTTAGCTTTTTACTCTTGAAGGTATCAGCCGCATATACTCTGTGATTCCCATATGCATAAAAAGCCTAGTTTCTTTTCCATATTGTTTTATAATTATATCCTTATAGGTCTTTTATCCCAGCTAAGCTGCAAGTTCCTCATGAACACGGTCTTATTCATCTTTGTTGTCCTGCTAGATAGCACAGTATAGCGCTTGGCAGATGTTTGATAAAGTTTTTGGTGACTGAATGAATGAATGATCACTGGGCAAAGAGCTGGTAAACTTGCAGATTTTATGACATAGAAGGAGATCAATGTCATGTAAGAAAAAGAATTTAAGCTTTGCCTTTTAAAAAGTTGCCAGATAACAAATTATTAGAATCTACTATGTTAATCGACTAGAACACCATTGTTATCATTGTTATGTAATTTTAGGATATAATTTTAATAAAATTATATTATCTTGATGGAGCAGCCTCAACAATAGGTGTTGTCTCTTAAAGGCAGTCTTATAAGGCAGTGTCATTATATTAAAGTTTATGTTAGTACAGTGCTAGGTATTTATAATTATGAAGGAAATACAATTAAGACAAAAGCATTTCCAATCAAATAGGATTTGATTATCCATTAATGCTAAATGGGAAGTTCATGACCTGAGCCTGATGGGCCCTTTACAAGTTGTAGTGGACAATTAAACAACTCAGCAGTGAAACTGACATTGAGGAGCAGATTTTGCCTGCCAGCCGTTCTCAGGGTTTGGATTTCACTGGATCATGTTCCGAAAGGTCAGCACTGGCCAGATGACCAGTCCAGAACTGCAGATGGCAATGTGGTCACCTGACCACTCTGGGGCTCCCCAACCTGCTGCACAGGCTCAAGTTCACTGAAAGGTCATGGCAGGCCCTGTGTCACTACTCAGAAATACCATAATTCCGGGGACGCTCTCTTCTACATTGTATGGAATAAAGAAGAAGATTTTGGTCTCCTAGCCACAGAATAAAACAATGACACTTATAACAACTGCAAGATAACAGCTTAGCTATAGGGAACAGCTCAATGTAGGCCAGCTTTCTTCAGAGGCATGTTCACATTCTAGGAATGAAACAGCATTTACATACTCTCTAGAAACCTGGGAGAAACACACCTGAATTCAAGTCTGACTATGCCAATTACAACGTGTACATCCTTGTGGCAGCGAGGTCATCTCCTTGAACCTCAGCTTTATTTTGAGCTATAGATGGGAGAAAATAAGATTGTACCTATGTGCCCTGCCTACTTCAGAAAGTTGAGAAACACAGCATGTAATTCATTGGCCAACTGGTGACATATAAACATACTATCCATTTTCTTTGTGTTTGAATGAGTCTTTGAATGAATGTCCACAGCAAAAAATTTGGGAAAAAATGTTTTTCCTATTTTTAAGCCATACACATTAGGCTGAGTGTATGTACCTGAACTCTTTTAAAAAGGGACCCAAAGGAGAACAGTTTGATCTAAGAAAACCTTTGGGCAATGATTCTCTTGCCCAAATATTGCCCAACGTAGCAGGAAAATGAAACTAACTTTAATTTGGAATACTTTTATACAGTCAGAATCAGAAATTAAAGAATATATGTTTGAATGTAACTTGGAACTATGTATTATTTGTGTTCAAATGGAATTTAAAAAAAAAACTTACAGGATATAATCACATAATCTCTCCCAGTTCCGCTATTTTTTGACAAGACAACTTTTTTGTACTGTGACTCTCCCAGCTTCAACAGGGTATTTTGTGTGTCCACAATGTCCACTTCTTGGACATTATTCACTCAAGGTAACTGGAGTGAGATTATGCCCATGATATGAGCTGCTCATCTGCACACAAGAGAGAGATAAAGCTGGACTCAAGGGTACTGCTGGAATTTGAAACAGTGAGGTTATTTTTTTTCTGAAAGCCCTCTTAAGAATGATCAGCAATGGATTGTAGAGCAGGAAACCACCCCTACAGCCCATGGATGAGCTCTTAGCTGAAGTTCTGCAAAGTTCACACATGCATGTTTTTAGCAAACAAATAGTTAATCTTGGAGGGAAAATTAACTTGTTTATTTTGAATTGTAAGGTACTAAGGAAGGGCTTAAAATATTTTAACTTATAACAATTGTGGAAAAAAACGAATGTATTTGTTTGAGACAATTGTCAACAGACAAAAATCAAATTTGCATTGGTACATTCTCATTCTTTCCAATTATTTGTCTCTACACTGAGAACAGAGGCATCTGTCTACAGCTAATGTAGCCTTCTCCGAAAGTTTTCAAGGAAAACAATCAAGAACCCAATGGACAAGAGGGCAGATGTACAGTCCTCAAGCCTACGGTTGGCCTGGCATGACTTTACATCCCAGGAAATTGAGAGAATGCTGATTTGTGCCCAAATAAATACTTCTGGTTCCTTGGAGTAGAAGCAAGGAGAAAATAATTAGATCAGTTGTCTCATAGAAACTATAAAGCTAGAATTTCTACCTTGTTTTTGTGAAAACTGGAGAACTAGGCAAGGTCTGTAGCCCGCAGGAAAGGAACAGCTGTAGAGATAGACATGGACAGTCACTGCTCTTTCCTTAAGTGCCAGTGTGTGGGCAGTCAGCATCCTGAGTAGCTTAGGTTCTTTGTGTCTCTCCTGTTCTGCTACTGGTTTCTAAAAACTATGTCTACACATACGTGGCTAAAACTTTCCTCTCCTGGGTATCTCCTGTCTGTACTGGTGGTAGGATTTGGCTCCAAGAACCTGGATTTCTGTTTATTCACCTAGGCACCCACGTATATGCCTCACCTACTAATTCTGCCTTCATAGCTTTTCCCAATGCTCTAATCAACACCATCGTTTGCTGCCAGGATTTATTTGCCCTGAGGAAACTACTGGGCAGCTGATGGAGACAAACTTTACTGTCTAACTCTTCTTCTATATTTTGCTCCTTAGGTGCTTCAATTAGGAAAAGTATGCTCTCCATGCCTAAAAGTACTCCTAGGAAGTTGTTGTAGAAATGTTTGAACTGTATGCAAATCTGTCACACACACACACACACACACACACACACACACACACACACACAAACACACACTTTTCTGAAGTGAATCGTCATTTTTTTCAGCCTAGGTGTCTGTTCAGCCCCACACCACCCAAGCCTGGCTTGCAGGGTCAAGCTGTTGTTTCATAGTGGGAAAAAGCTGATGAAAATCCTTCACACAGAGGTGTTAAGAGCTTAATGATGAACATTCCCTTGAGTATCTTCATTTTGAAAGAGATTGCCTGGAGAGGTTATTGATTTACACAGAGAAATGGATTTCTAATCCTGGAATTTCGTCACGAGAAGGGAAAGATATTGACTTGGGTGGGGTTGGAGATCATTTTTGTTTTGGAATAACTCCAGAAATTAAACAGAAACAGCCACCTGATTTGTCGTGATAAAGTGGACTGGGTTATCTCATTGCTTTCGACTCAAATATAGTGATGACCTTTGATAGAAAACAGAAAAGGGATCTTGGGCTGAGGATGGAGATATGGGAGTGGGGGTCAGGGGACAAAAACTAGAGCCAGAGTCAGCACCACTTCACAATAAGGGAACAGAGAATTCCACAACATCTACCCCTGTGAGGAAATGGGTTTCTAGGCAAATATTTGGATTACGTGGGCATAGTACTATAACCATCGAGTTTGGCAATTGAACTAGATTAAAATGAATATGTTTTGACAGCATAAAATAAGGTACTATCTAAAAAAAAAAAAGAGGAATTAATCTAATCAACTAGAGTGGCCTCTTAAATGTGCTTCCATGAGATCTTAAAACGTGTCATCTGCTAAACATTATGACAGAAGGAAGGAAGGAGGGAAGGAAGGAAGGAAGAAAGGAAGGGAATGAGGTAGGGAGGAAGAAAGTAAAGAAATGAGGAGGACGGAAGGAAGAAAGAAAGAGAGACAGAGAAAGGAAAGGAAAGTAAGGAAAGAAAACCTCAAACATGCCAGGGCAATGAGATCACTGTAATTGCATAACAAAGATGACTTTTAAAAATAGACACCTATCCAGGTACAAAAGTGCAGGATGAATAAATAGCAGTAATATTAATAATATTTACTGAAGATAACCGTGATGGTAAGGAGATCACATAGCATTATTGTGATCACTAGATCATCATAGCAATATTATAAGATTGATACTATTAGCATTTTAAAGAGGAGGGAAAGGAGAAACTTGATGGACTTAAAATTAGCAAGTGGTGGAGCCAGAAGATAGCAAAGAAATTTTGTGGTTTTTCTTTAGTGTATTCTGAAGCTACATATGAGTGTTTCAATGCAAGCTTATCTTAAATGTTTCCTGTGCTTTTGAACCATCTTTTATTGGCCTCTTTGTTTCAGGGCTGTGGTAGTTCCTGACGACAAAGCCCAGATAATGACAAATCCTGACAATATTTGCAAATCCTACAAATCAATACTTCAAAGATAGGTAGAACCAGTTGCTTTGGGGATTTAAACAAAAGGAGAATGATTTCTTCAATCAATCAGTTGCCCTACTTTTCTTACTTTAAACAACAATGGCAACAATACTTTTTAAAATTCTTTGTTTCAAAGTTTGGAAGAGACATTAGAGATGGGAAAACTGAGGCCCATTAGAAAAGCATTAACTGGGGCGCCTGGGTGGCGCAGTCGGTTAAGCGTCCGACTTCAGCCAGGTCACGATCTCGCGCTCTGTGAGTTCGAGCCCCGCGTCGGGCTCTGGGCTGATGGCTCAGAGCCTGGAGCCTGTTTCCGATTCTGTGTCTCCCTCTCTCTCTGCCCCTCCCCCGTTCATGCTCTCTCTCTCTCTGTCCCCAAAATAAATAAACGTTGAAAAAAAAAAATTAAAAAAAAAAAAATAAAAATAAAGAAAAGCATTAACTAATTTGCTCAAAGTAATAAAATGATATTAAAGGGCCTAATTTTCCAAAAGGTAGCTTCAAGTGGCATTAACATCGTGTCATTTAGTGATTTGTGATATAGTTATTTTAATCTAGGTTACTGAGGTGGTTCGTATAATATAGGCATTTCGCCACTTTTTGTTGATCTTCATCCTTTTGCTCAACTTTGGCTTTTGCCCAGAGGTTCCAGAATCATTACTTTTGTTACATGAGAGAAAACACTGGATTTTCAGATAGTTATTCCCCCTTTCCTGTATCCCTCCCACTTTCATGGCTATTCTTCACTGAGGAATGAAAGCCTTTAACAAGTTTGCTTTTCTTGGGGAGGAATCATTCTTTTTTTTTTTTTTTTCATTCCTTAACGGTTTTTATGAATGCTTCATTTCTAGAGCCAACAAAGAAATCATGGGTGAAGATGCTTAGTTTATAATTTTTTTTACTTCTTTTCCTATAATCAACTCCCTAGTTCTAGAATTTAAGTTCTTCCATTTAAGTTAATAACAGCATTTCTTTCAGAGCTGTTTTTAGGATAAGAGATACATGTGATTGGGTAAAGAGCCTAGCACAATGCCTGGCATACAATAAGTGATCAATAAATGCTGTTATTATTTGTGCCTGGCCTATAGTAGGTGCTCAGTACATATTGTAGTGTAATTATGATTATTCTATGTCTCTGACCATTCAAGATTTGTCTCACTACCATAGCAACAATGCTCTTGAACTACCGCTGCATAACCTTATTCTTTAAGTAGACAAATAAGCAGGATGTGATATACTTGTGAGGATTATGCATCATAATCCACATGCAAATGTCATAGAAAGTGCTCAATAAATGTTTGATATTATTATGGTTTTGTTTGGCAACATAACTGTTGTACAAGGCTTGTTCTGCACACTATCCTTCCCTAGTTACTCTAGCTTGTTAGGTGAATCCCCTTAACACTTAATTTCTAAAAACAATATAAAACCACCAATTATGTGGAAATCTTAGTTCTGCCTCCATTGTCCTTTGTGGTTTGGGCCAGATAATTTATCACCTGTAAATAAGAGTCAGTTTCTCAATCTTAAGAGTGAAGTATCCAAATGAGATCTTGAGCGTACCTGTCACAATTTCATACCTTGCACAATTACATTCACATTTTCTTGAATCTGTTATGTAAGTAAGAGCCATAGGGCCATCACCATCACCACAAAAGCATGTGACCACTGCTTCACTTTCAGAGTCTAATTTGAAATAATCCAATGAGATTTCTTATCAAAGAGGCATATGCCAGTTGAAAGTCAAATACTAAATATCCTTGCTTTAAATACAGTTCTTAAGTTCCTAATTTTCTCCATTTCCTGATTGGGCAACCTGGTACAACATCAGGATAAAGGGCAGCGTATACATTACTTAGGATCTCAGCGTAAGCCATTTGTTTTGTTAATCTCATTATAAATTCTTTACAACGTCAACCTGGACCTTATTATATGTGGAACTACAGAGAGTCGTAATCTGATGAGCCATAAAGCAATGTAGTTTTGTCAAAAAATCTATTTGTTGAGTAAAATGCATTTACACTTGTTTGTTTCAATAGATGGTGTATAGTGACATCTATTGGAGATTGTGTGTAATGAACAACACAGTTAAAATCCAGATTCTATGGGTGTGGTAAGCTTTCAGTGTGGAGAAAATGCACTAAATGGAAACAGGAAAATATAAATTCAGTACTAACACTTATGGTGTATGTCTCCCTGAAGAATTGAAGATGATCCATATATATCCCATAAAATAAATGGCTTCAAATGACTGGACAAATTGAAGGGGAAGAAAGCAATTTCCATGGAAACCGTATAAAGGGGAATTTTTAAAAGAAAGAGTGAGGTGAAGAACAGAAATAAAAAGAGGTTGACCAGAAAGAAAAATATACCTAACAAGCAAATATATAGGGCAGAAGCAGTTCCTTCATTGAAATATTGTGTAAAATACTATGTAATTCTCTAAAACAATAATCCTAATAAAACAACTGTGGATATAATTACAGTTATATCATGCGTTATGCCATAAAGTTAAATTTTCTAGATAGAAGTATTGTGTCACAAACATATCTAAAATAGCAGTAACAGCACACCAGGTGGCTCAGTTTGTTGTGCATCCGACTTCGGCTCGGGTCACGACCTCACAGCTTTTGAGTTCAAGACCTGCATCGAGCTCTGTGTTGATGGCTCAGAGCCTGGAGCCTGCTTCAGATTCTGTGTCTCCCTCTCTCTCTGCTCCCCCCCTGCTCACCCTCTGTCTCTCTCTCCTTCAAAAAAAAATTTTTTAATAGTAATAGCAACACAGCATGGAGAAGGGAGTAAACTGGTGGTCAGGAGGGCAGTCCCAGGTACCAGGTCTGTTGTAACCTCTCTGGACCTTAGTTATTTTACCCACAAAATGAGAAGGAATGACAAGATAGTCTCAAAGGTCAAATTTAGCTTTAAATTTTTCCAACTATGACTTTAAAGTAGTGGCAAATTTTCTTTGTTAATGATCCCATGATTAGTTGTTAACTTGGTGTGCAACTTTGCACAAAGCACTTAATTTCTCTGTGCCAGTCTCCTCACTTATAATTGTAGGTGTTTGGACTACATCACCTATAAGTTGACATCTCTAAAATGTGATTATTTTCAAACACTTTACCATATTCCCAAGCCTATTTGTGCCGGAGTGAATTACAACTCTACTTTGAGGTAGAATTAAGAGAATTGGTGAAATCCCCCGCATATAGATAAAAGGACTAGTTATATTAAAGATGAATGTATCTCCAAATATATTCCTCTGAGTTTGAAGGGGATATTTTATTTAACAAAATCTATGCATCTGTACCACTTCTGTTGTTTGCTTGGTAACTGTGGACAGCAACAGAATGTGCCTTTGAAGGTCCTGTCTCCTCTCCAACTCTGCCCTCAGTCGGGCTTCAAGTTTGGTACCATGGCACTAAGAGGAAAACAGAGGTCTAAATTTCTGAGTTCAATTCCCCAGATCCTCCTAAGTCTTTATATTTAAGCTGACAGTCATTCAGGGATTGCCTAAGATTTTGAAACAAAATTAAATACGCATCTACTATACCTGTTCTGAGAAGAGACACTTTAGTATAGCTATCTACATTCAAATTGTACTGTGCCTATTCTGGAAAAAGCTACATACGGGTTACTAGGATTTCTTCATAATTAACAAAAGAGTAACTCTTTTTCTTATGTTTTGGCTTGAAACCAAGCTTAGAATCCCCTTAGTAGTAAATTAAAGACCAATTTTATTGGGCACATATTATGCGCCAAAAATAATGGTAAAACTTTAGGCGCAGTGTCTCATTTAATCTTTCTTTTTTTTTTTTTTTTTCAACGTTTATTTATTTTTGGGACAGAGAGAGACAGAGCATGAACGGAGGAGGGGCAGAGAGAGAGGGAGACACAGAATCGGAAACAGGCTCCAGGCTCTGAGCCATCAGCCCAGAGCCTGACGCGGGGCTCGAACTCCCGGACCGCGAGATCGTGACCTGGCTGAAGTCGGACGCTTAACCGACTGCGCCACCCAGGCGCCCCTCAACCGACTGCGCCACCCAGGCGCCCCTCATTTAATCTTTCTAATTGAGTGAAGGTCTTTTAACCTTTCATAAATGAAGAAATTTAAGCTTTGAAAGTTTAAGATATTAAGCTTGAAACTTAAGCAGAATGAATGTGAATTCATACACACATATATTTACATATTTATTTATTTATATTTTATGTATTTATTTAATTATATATTTATTTATATATATTATATTGTGTTTGTATGTAAGGCAAACCCATGCAGGCACACAAACAGGCCCACTTTAATTGGTTTCTAGCATTGTTACCATAGGTTTCATCTTTCTTACTTTACTCATTCTACGAGGTAATAGTCAAAGGTATGTTTAGTTTCTATATAAGAAGAGCTAAAGTAAATTTAGGACTAACAAATAGCTTTACTTTATATTTCTGGTGCGGTTGGTTTGCCATGGGAAATAAAGGAGTTTGCAGAGAACTTTATATAAGGTTAAGAAATATCATTGGGTGTTGATGGAGGTGAATGGAGGAGTTGAGGCACATTGAATTAAATTTAATACATTTTTTTAATATATGTGTTATCAATTTTATTTTTAATTTTTTTTTTCAACGGTTATTTATTTTTGGGACAGAGAGAGACAGAGCATGAACGGGGGAGGGGCAGAGAGAGAGGGAGACACAGAATCGGAAACAGGCTCCAGGCTCCGAGCCACCAGCCCAGAGCCTGACGCGGGGCTCGAACTCCCGGACCGCGAGATCGTGACCTGGCTGAAGTCGGACGCTTAACCGACTGCGCCACCCAGGCGCCCCATCAATTTTATTTAAAAATATTTTTTTTCAATTTTTCCTTTTTTTATGACAGAGGATTTTCAACATATAAAAAAATAAAACAGTAAAATGAACCACAACCAAAATGCACCTATAGGCAATCCTGCCTCAACCACAATCCATCTATTTGCCTCTCCCAAATTATTATTATTTTTTTAATGTTTATTATATTTCAAGAGACAGAGAGACTGTGAGCAGGGAAGGGGCAGAGAGACAGGAAGACGCAGAATTTGAAGCAGGTTCCAGCCTCTGAGCTATCAGCACAGAGCTGGACGTGGGGCTCGAACTCACGGATTGCAAGATCATGACCTGAGCTGAAGTCATATGCTCACCAACTGAGCCACCCAGGCACCCTGCCTCTTCCAAATTATTTTGAAGCAAATCATTCGCATCATATCACTTCATCTTATATGTTTTAGAATGT
Organism: Puma concolor; assembly: GCF_028749965.1. NCBI lineage: Eukaryota > Metazoa > Chordata > Mammalia > Carnivora > Felidae > Puma > Puma concolor. The sequence continues at coordinate 153,459,748 of NC_141674.1, read as the reverse complement.
GTCACTAAAATATAAGGAATTTTGTGTAATGTAACAATACATTTATCATGCACCCCAAAACAATAATTTCTTATTAGCAAATATTCAATGTTTTTTGAAATGCAAGTGACTTTAGAAAATATTTTTTCTTGGGGCGCCTGGGTGGCACAGTCGGTTAAGCGTCCGACTTCAGCCAGGTCACGATCTCGCGGTCCGTGAGTTCGAGCCCCGCGTCAGGCTCTGGGCTGATGGCTCAGAGCCTGGAACCTGTTTCCGATTCTGTGTCTCCCTCTCTCTCTGCCCCTCCTCCGTTCATGCTCTGTCTCTCTCTGTCCCAAAATAAACGTTGAAAAAAAAAATTAAAAAAAAAAAGAAAATATTTTTTCTTAGCAAACAAGACATAGAAAGGAAGTTTCTTAATCTGAAAAAGAAAGTCTTTTAAAAAGCTACAGCACATATATAATCAATGGTAAATTATTCAAAGGTTTTCTCTAGAGAACAAGAACAAGACATGGATGTATGATATCATTACTTGCAGAAAACATAGTACCAAATCCTAACAATCTAAGAAATCAAAACCAAAAAGACATTAGTTTTCAAGGCAAGAAATCACGCTATTAGTTTTGCAAATGGCATGATTGTTTATGTAGAAAATACAGATTTTTTAGTAAGGTAACTAGATATAGGAAGGTAGATGGATATAAGTAAATATACAAAAATTAATTGCATTTTTAAATACCAGGAATAAGCAGATAGAAATTTTTTTTAAAATTTTAAATAACATAAAACCAGGAAGTACTGAGGAAAAATTCAAGTGATGCATACAAGACCTCTATACCAAAAACTATAAATATTCTTGAAAAAAATTAAGAAATCCAATACAAATGGAGATATATATACTGTCCATGGGTTGGAACTTTCAATATCGCAAAAATATCAATTCCTTCCAATATGATTTCCAATAAGAAAAAACAAATTAATATCTACACATTTTATATCTAGTTGTATATGCTCTTGAAGCACACACAAATATTGACAAAAATAGTTTTATACTAAATATCTAATTTGAAAGAATCATGGAGTTTCACAAACACAACTCAAGGCAAGACCTAATCATTTCAACTGATAAAGATACAATGAGCCACTTTCAGATTTAGAGAGTTGACTGTTTACATGGATAGCAAAAAAGAAGAATAAACCAAAGGTGGCAGCTTCCTAAGCCCTTGCCCAACACACTGAAAAAGACAACACTGAAACAAACAGGAAAGCTGAATAATTGCACTGCAAGTTGTAGAATATCCTGATGCTGAGGGGCCAAATCTAGACTGCAGCTAAGTGATTTTATATTATGCAGCTCTACAGTGAGGATGATTGAAAGAAACCCCCAAGACATATTTGACCCAGGAGACGAAGAGAAACTGTCTTATAACAGCGTTCCAGAAGACATGAAAAGATGAGTGGGCAATGGCCTCATAGAAGATCCTTAAAGACCTCCCACACTCTCATGTTCCCAGCAGATCATAAGGTGTACTGTCAAAACTCAAATAAGCTGCATTTTAAGCCTTTGCTATTATGAATATGTGCAACGTCAGCAAGGTAGCAGAGATGAGCAATTCCCCTAACGCTATGTTCTTTGTGAAAAATATGGTAAGCGAAGAAGATTCAGATGGCAAGCATATTAAAGGATGCTCCACACCATAAGTCACCAGGAAAATGCAAATTAAAACACAGTGAGATACCACTAAACACCTATTAGAATGACCAAAACTCAGAACACTGATAATATCAAATGTTGGCAAGGACATGAAGTAACAGGAACTCTCATTTATTGCTGGTGGGAATACAAAATGGTACAATAACTTTGAAAGAGAGTTTGGCAGGTTTTTTTGTTTTGTTTTGTTTTGTTTGTTGTTTTTGTTTTTGTTTTTTACAAAATTAAACATACTCTTACCATGCACTCCAGCAATTGCATTTTTTGGTATTTACTCAAAGGAATTAAAATTTTATGTTCACCCAAAAACCTGTTGTTTATAGCAGATATAATTGTTGAATTCTGGAAGCAACCTAGATGTCCTTCAGTAGATCAACAAATTGTGGTACATTCAGACAATGCAATATTACTCAGTAATAAAAGGAAATGAGCTATAAAGCCATGAAAAGATGTAGAAAAATCTTAAATGCATATTACCAAGAGAATGAAGCCAATCTGAAAAGGCTACAAATTGTACAATTACAACTATACGGCATTCCGGAAAAGGCAAAGCTATGGAGACAATAAAAAGATCAGTCATTGCCAAGGATAGGGAGAAAAAGGAAAGAAGAATAAGCAGAGTACTAAAAATGTTTAGGGTAATAAAACACTCTGTATGATATTATAATTATGGATAAATTCATTGTATATTTGGCCAAAGTCTTGGAATGTACAACACCAAGAAGGAACTCCACCATAAACTATGTGTTTTGGGTGAATGTGATGTATCAATAGTTTATCCTTGGTAAAATATACCATTCTGATGAGTCGTGTTGACAATGGGGTGGCTATGAATATGCGGGGATGAAGGATATATGAGAAATTTCTATACTTTCTTCTCAATTTAGTTGTAACTACAAAACTCTAAAAATAAAATCTTAAAAAATAAGTAATAAAAGTTAAAAAAACTAAAAAATAAAAGCAACATAAAATATCATGTACTTAGGAACTTAAAAAAATAAAGATCGGGATGGAGAAGAAGATGTGAAGAAAATAATTACTTGTATACCCATGCCAAATTTCTGGATCACAGATGTGCCTACGTGGTTCAGTCAATACAGCATGCAACTCTTGTTATTTGGAGCCCCACATTGGGCATGGAGCCTACAAAAATAAATTCTGGATAACAGTGCAAGTAGTATTTTACAAGAAAAAAATTTTTTAAACATGGGCTAGCTATTTAAATTGGAAAGATTGAAAAGAAGAACAAAAATAAATCCAAATCAGTAAAAAAATAAGAAAACATTATAGATATAATCATCAATATCCTATCAACATCATGTTTAAAATGAATTCTTACTGATTTTTCCAACACATATATGTTACCACAGGGATCAATCCCCTTGACAATCTATCAGAAACCTGATTTCTATCATTTATTAGCCATTTACTTCATTATTCAATTCCAGTATTCTTGTATAATAGCATCAGGATCCTAACCTGTACCCTTTGGGAAAATAACTTTATCAACTAGACAACAATACTAGTGTGAAGTACTTTTACCTTTAGTCTTATAGGGCTCCATTCATATCTATGGATTTGTATCTATATATTTATAGATATGCATGTATGCATAAGTTAGTATACAAACATACCATTCTTTGTTCTGTCAGTTGAAAAACCTAAAAGAAATAACATACCAGTAGTAACAAGCATACCAAATGCCCAGATTTTGCTTTCTAACATCATTCTCCAATAAATGGAATGACAGCTCCTTGGGGGAAATAGTTTAATCTAGGACAACGGTAGAAAACATACACGATGAACCTGAAGCATCTTATTGTGTCAGAAAGTTACAAATGAACAACCTCTCTCTCATTGATGTGGCGTGTATCAAATGGGCATGGGAGCCAAATGAAAGAAGTCTCAATGGGAAAGCTGAAACAATTCAAGCAACAAAATAAATAAAATAGATTATAACCTAAAAACAGAAATACTAATGAGTCCACATTGATATAAATAAATGATTGACTAAATGATGAACACAAGTCAGACCTAACAGTGAAGAAAAGTTCCAAATAAGTTTTGTAGGTACGCCACACTAAAGGAAGTGGAGCATAACTCCCCACTCTTTAAGAATGGGCTGTACATAGTGACTTCCTCCCCAAGAGTACGGTCTAGAAAGTGGGGAAGAGAATAACTCTACCATGGAGAAACCTGACAAACAGTACTTCAGACAAGTGATCAAGGTCAACATCAGCAGTTATAAATCATGTTGATAGTATGTTCCCTGGATATGATGTGATGAAAGTGGCACTTAACCCCTGTGATCTTCCCCTCAGAAACTCAAAACCCCAGGATAATCATGAGAAAAACATCAGGTGAATTCTAACACAGAGCATCCTATAATATACCTTACCAATATTCAAAACTGTCAGGGTCATCAAAAACGAGGAAATTCAGAGAAACCGTTACAGCCAAGAGGAAACTAAGAAGATATGACAAACAAATATAACAAACAAATATACAGTGGTATCTTGCAACAGAAATAGGAGATTAGGTAACACCAGAGTGAATTAACTATGAACTTTAGTTAATAATCTTAAAAAGGAAGGACATGACAAGAAAAGAAAAAAAAAAACTCACTGAAAACAGGACTAATGCAATTAATTTGTAACCCACTCAGACAATCCAGGATAATCTGTCCATCTCAAAGTCTATAACTTTAATCTCTTCTGCAAATATTCTTTGCCATATAATGTAATATATCTACAAGTTCCAGAGGTTAGGATATGGATATCTTTGGGAGGGGAAACATCTTTCTGCCTACGACAGGAATATAAAAGTAACCTTGAATAAATAGAGAAAGTCACTATATTTAGGAACAGATATTTTTAAGATTTTTCCTGAATGTATATAAATCTATATGAATGCAAGGCAATTACAATAAAAATTTTGGTGAATATTGAAAGAATTCAATAAATTGATTCTAAAATACATGTAGAAATATAAATGGGAATAGCTAAAACAATTTTGAAACAGCAAAATGAAGGAGTTGCCCTTCATCTGGGATAAATCTAAACTTTAAGTAAATAAGTGCAATGCTATACTTGGAAAGACTTGAAAAATAGGCCAGTGGAAGGAAATTCCATGAGTAAGTCCATATAGATACCAAAAATTGACACAAGAGAAATGTAGCATAACAGATTAGTGAAGAAAGCCTAGATTTTCTTAAGGATAATGATGGAAAACTTTCTTAATACATGGAGACGTACTTTGGGATGCCTGATTCACATCATTAAAAAAAAAAAAAAAAAACTCCAAATAAATCAAAGACTTAAATTTCAAAGGTAAATTATAGAGAACAAACTGATGGTTGATGGAGAGGAGGTGGGTGGGGGAAAGGAGGTGGGATGGGCTAAATGGGTGATGGGCATTAAGGAGGGCACTTGTTGGGATGAGCACTGGATGTTATATGTAAGTGATGAATCACTAAACTCTACTCCTGAAGCCAGTATTACATTATATGTTAACTAACTAGAATTTAAATAAAAACTTAAAAAATAAAGATAAATTATAAAAGTATTCGAACCATATTTTGAATAACCTTCTATTGGGGCGCCTGGGTGGCTCAGTCGGTTGAGCGACCGACTTCGGCTCAGGTCATGATCTCACGGTTTGTGGGTTTGAGCTCCGCGTCGGGCTCTGTGCTGCCAGCTCAGAGCCTGGAGCCTGCTTCTGATTCTGTGTCTCCCTCTCTCTCTGACCCTCCCCCACTCATCCTCTGTCTCTCTCTGCCTCAGAAATAAACATTTAATAACCTTCTATTGATGTAATTGATTCACATGTCTTATACAATACCTGACAAAATATATAATGGGAAAAGTTATGCATTTGGCTACGTAATATCAATGCGTTGTTTTTCCTATAAACACACATAGATAGAGAAGTGTTTTCAATGCCCCAAATAAAAAGAGTATTAATTCTTGGCATAAAAAAACAAATTCTCATGTCAACCAGAAAATTATGGAAGATCCAAAAGACAAAAATATGTGGGCAAGAAATAGAAATAGTAATTTGCACAAGTTAAGTCTGGGTGGTTAACAGGTATTTGAAGGGATGCTCAGGCTTGTAAAGAATCAGAGAAAACAAGAACACTACTTGCAGACTGGCAAAAACAAATGGAAGTTATTTTTGCGGAGAACAAGAACTCTTGATGGGAATGTAAACTGATGTGGCCATTATATACAACATTTCAGAGCTGTCTGTCTCCAACAAGCAAGCAAACAAACACATATTTAGATACCTACCATATATGAGGATACAAATTGCTATTCGCATGATGCTGATGCTTATATTCTCATAGGGACACACAGATCTATAATATTGTATATTAAACACGTTAGAGTTTGGACTTGGATGAGGATGAAGAGAAAGCATAATCAAATTAAATGAAACATGGGAAGGGTCTTGCATGGACCCAAATGATAGGACACCATGAGTTAGCCCTAAAGCATAATGTATCCTACCATTGTGAGTCTGGGTTTGGAATTTATAATGCATCATTATACTTAAACAAAATTCTAAGATGTTTTAGAGATTATAAGCACCCTAGAAATACTTTTTTCCCCTCAGTACAGTAAGGCAACATCCATTAGGTGTCTGTTAGCTCTAACTGTTCTTACTGGTGAGAAGACTCAATGATCATATTTCTGACACAGGTTTACAAGGCAAGAGAATCCCCAAAATGAAATCGGGCGCCTACTACATATATAGAGAAAAATTCCAAGTTGTATTGTCAGGGATGTGCATTTTTTTTTTCTTTTTCAAATCAAGGATTTACTCTGCCTTATGGACAGGAAATACATAAAGAATGTCAGTAGCTCAAAGGGCCCTCCTCTTTCCAAGATATACTCCCAAAGAAAACTGGAGGGGGATCTGGGTGGCTCAGTTGGTTGGACATCTGACTTCTGCTCAGGTCATGATCTTGTGGTTCCTGAGTTCAATCTCTGAGTCCGGCCCTGTGCTGACAACTCAAAGCCTGGAGCTGGCTTTGGATTCTGTGTCTCCCCCTCTCTCTGCCCCTCCCCTGCACACACACACACTCTCTCTTTCTCTCTGTCTCTCAAAACTAAACAATTTTAAAAATTAAAAAAAAAAAAAAAAAAAAAAAGAAACTGGCGAGAAGAGGTGTTTCACCAGGCAAAACTTGGAGCAGTCAGATTCACAGACCAAGGAATTCACTTTCATTTCAGGCAGTGATTGGATAAATGGATGCACCTGAAAATTTGCCACCCAAATTTGTGTTAAAATTTCTATGTTTTAGTGTGTAGAATGGATTCTAGTGTGTAGAACATTATCAGTGTTCATTTCTTTCTAAGTCTCTTTCTTTATTCTCCTGTGTAAATGATAATTTTTATTGCAATTTGCCTGTTTGGGAGTGACTAAATTTTAATTAGAAGTTTACTAGCAAGGACTTTTCATGAATCCAGTCAAAATAATAATAACAACAATAAAAAATCTGGAAGAAGAATGGGGGCAGCCTGGAGATTGTAGTAGACTCATAAAATGTTTCTTTCTCACATCTTTGGGTTGTGCCTTTGAGATAAATACTTTTGAAGCTGTTTCTATAGTTAAAGTTGTATTACGTTTTAAGTAGACGTATATTTGGAATCTTACAAATATATGTAAATGTGGATAGATGATTATATATGCGAGGCCAAAAAACATGGATAAAATATATTAGAAATTTTAAATATATCTTCATTGATCTGCTATGATATGGGACTTGGGTGTTGATATTTAGAGAGAGTGGCCTCTCTAGGACTGAGTATGAGGCAGGATTTTTGCAAAGGTGATGTGAGTGTAGGGAGAATGTATCCCTGAGTACTATTTTCAAAATGTCTTTACTTGCTTCCTGTCCAGTTTATAGTGCTCTAAAGAACTTTTTTTTCCTGTTCAAATTAATTAACTTTCTTTTTCCTCTTCAAGCCTTTGTCAGTGCTATCTGTTATGCTATGTTATGTCTAACAGTTTTGGAAATACAGAAAGTACAAAGATAATATGTTCTGACAAATGCTTAAGAGAAGTCCAAGTTAAATAATTTTATTCTTTTTAGAAAGGCAATTAATGAAATGAGTAATCAATAGTCACTTAATTTTCATTCCCTGGAGGAAACGTTCACATACGTCAATTCACATATTAGAAGAGTCTTTTTAAGCCACAGGAGGTACTTTTGAATAAGTAAAATATAAAGATGACTCTGCCGTTGAAATATTTGGTGCAACTTTTCAAAATAATAATGGAGTGTATCAATTAAAACTATGCTGTCATTTGGATCAGTGAAGAATAAAGACTAGAGTTTGAGTCTTGGAGTAAGGAATTGGGAGAGAAACAGTTGCCTCAAATATTTCTTCTATTCCTTTACCTCTTTCTTCACCTTCTGGTATTCCTATGTTGTGTGTGTTACACCATTTGTAGTTATCCCACAGTTTGGGAATATTCTACTCCAAAATTTTCCTTCTATTTTTCTCTTTGCTTTTCAGTTTGGGGATTCTATTGACATATCCTCAAGCCCAGAGATTCTTTCCTCAACTGTGTCCAGTCTACAAATGAGCCTATCAAAGGCATTCTTCATTTCTATTACAGTCTTTTTGATCTTTATCATTTTTTTTCTTAGAATTGTTATCTCTCTGTTTTCTTTACTCATCTGTTTTTTCATGTTGTATACTTATTTCACTAGAGACCTTAGCGTGTTAATCATACTTCTTTTAAATTCATGGTCTGACAGTTCCAACATCCTTGTTATGGTTGATTCTGATGCTTGCTCTGCCTCTCCAAACTGTGTTTTGCTATTCAATGTGTCTTGTTATTTTTTGTCGAAAGGCAGACATGATTTATTGAGTCAATAGAACTGTGGGTAAAAGACCTTAAGTGATGTAGTGATGAGCTGTGGGGGGCAGCAGGAGCATTCTATAGCCTTATGATTAGGTCTCAGTCTTTCAGACACCATGTGCCCCTGGGCTGTGAACTTCACAATTGCTTCTCAGTCTGTTTCATTCCCTTAGGTAGTACAGAATGGCAAGAGGGTGCTACAGTTCTATTTTTCTTCCTCCAGGTCACTTAAGTTCTGATAAAACCCCAATAGGTCAAGCTCTGATAAAACAGTTTCTCTTGAGGGCAGGACAGAATACTGCTGTTAGGTAGAAGAGTCCTCTGATGTATTCCAAAGTGGTTGCTTCTTTTCTCCCATGCTGGAAGTCCAAGGAGAATTTTCTCTGATCTCACAGGCTCTCACGGTGAAATCTGTTAGAGCTCCAGGAGTTAAAATTCATAAAAATGTGGCTGGATCCCTCTGACTGGGTCCTCCTGTGGCTATTTTATTTTCTTTTTCTCTCAGGCTTGTCCACACTGACCTCCAGCAATTTGTCAATTACAGTTCCGGCTTCCTGGGAAAGTTTCTGCTGGTGGCTTTCTATTCCAGCAAGTTGTGATTCTCTGTATCTGTCTATCTGTCTCTCTAATTTTGGGGGCAGTGTTTGCCCTGTGGCCTCACTTCTCTGATAGATCTAAGACTTGTTGATTTTTCAGTTTGCTCAGCTTTTTACTTGTTAGAATGGTGTGGTGACTTCTAAGCTCCTTACATGCCAGACTGGAAAAAAGAAGTCCTAAATCAATAAACTTTTATTCTTTTCTTATATCTAATTTTGTAATAAGATGTTACTATTCTCATAAAATTAGTTGGCTATGTCTGCATCTTTTTTGTTTCCTGTTTTGTTAGCTGGAAGAAATCTGTAAGAAAGAATTCTTCATTCTTCAATGTTTGGTAAAAGTCACCTACAAAACAGGGTGGGCTTGGGGGTCTCGTGACTCTTTAAAATATTGCTTCAGGTTATATTTCTACATAAATTAATTAAGCTATTTGCATTTTCTAGTTCTCTGTGTTCAGCCACAATAAATCTTTTTTAGTATGTCAACAAAAAAACAGCTGGGTTTTGTACATGCTATTTTTCTTTTTGAAGTACTTTTACCTCTGTATATTTTGCCAGTTAACTTCTATTAACCTTTAGTTTTATTTGATACTCTTGTCTCTAATCAATAGCTCCTATCAGATAGTTGTGATCATGTTATAAAGAACCATGTCTTCTAAAAAACCATCTTTTTCTTTATTTTTTTTATTTTTTTTTAACGTTTATTTATTATTGAGAGACAGAGAGAGAGAGAGAGAGAGAGAGCGTGAGCAGGGGAGGGGCAGAGAGAGAGAGGGAGACACAGAATCTGAAGCAGGCTCCAGGCTCCGAGCTGTCAGCACAGAGCCCGATGCAGGGCTCAGACTCCCAGACCGCGAGATCATGACCTGAGCCAAAGTCAAATGCTTAACCGACTGAGCCACCCAGGCACCCCGACACCCCGAAAGCCTTCTTTTTCTAAGTAAGAGTATGTGCATATGCTGTCTGAGCATGTAGAATACGTACTTCTGTTCTATATTCCTCATCACACAATAATACCATTCCTTGTAAACTTATCAGTAAGTGTCTATCTCTTGCCTCCTTGAAGGCAGGAAATGGACTCCTTCACTTGATTCCTTAGTGACTGATGTATATTGTCTTAAAATACTTGTTAAATAAAATTATTCTATAACACTATAATTAGGCCATGGTGTTAAAGAGGAAGTTACCGGCTTTCTCTATACCTTTGTTTTGTATTAACATTGTGGAGAGATTTTAATTGTTCAGTGTACACTTTATAACAGATAACCACTACCATCTGGTGGCAATTACATGAATTACAGCTCACAGCCTCAAAGTGACTGAAAGCGGATGTTTTCTTTTAATCCAGTTGTTCTCACTTAGGGCTGGGAAACCAGATGAGTGGGGTGGTGAGTAGCAAATAATGTGTTTATCAAAATACTCAAGAGGTCAACGTTAACACATTCTTTTTAAAAACATGGATGTTTGGTGGTAAATATATAACTATATATTTCACTCACAATCTCAAAGCTCAACTGTTTTTTGAAGATATCGTGCAGTTGAATACACATTTATTATTGTTATGTTTTACCACTGAATTATCTTTTTGTCATAATGAAATGTCCTTCATTTCTAACAGTTCTTGTTGCCTTAGGTTATACATCAATATTAATATGGCCATACCACTTCCTTTTGATATTGTGTTTTCTATACTTCCATTTTCAGTTGATCTGTGTCCATAATATGTAAAGTTTATGGCTATCACTCCATCTGCTTTACTGGTTCTGGTTTATATGTCAGGTAGCCCTCTGGGGATCACCACACCTAACTTCTGTAAGTGCCTTCAAGACCATTATTTTATCTCTTGCCTTCAACAGTGGGTGACACCATGTTATCCTGGTTTGGTCTTAAACTGCGCCTAATAAGAATGGATATTCCTCTGATGAACGGGATGCTTTCTTTTGTTCTGCCTATGTGCCCTTCCTGTCCTCTCTGCTTGTGGCCTTGTGGGGAAGGCATTGAACGAGATCACGTGATAGAAATGTAGTGATTGTACCTAATGTGTCACAGAGAAGACATAGGTGGAAAATTCCCACATAGGAATTCCCACATAGGAAATTTAACAAGGCCAACAAACAAGTTATTGTTTACATTTTTCTATATAAAATGTAAAACTATCAATGATGAGCAGTTTCAACTTTTAGAGAGCCATTAAAAACTAGTATTCATGGGCAGCATAATGCATGATGTAACATCATAGGCAACAATGTACCCAACATTGAATTAATGGTATTAAGACACTGCAGAAGCAATATCTCCACTGTTTCAATATAAACACTTTCGACAGAGCCAAGTTACCCCATTTTTTCTAAATGTTGGAAATATGAAACTAGCCATTGGACAATAAACAACACGCACAAAGTCATTCACAAACCTTAGCAGAAAGAGTGTGTGCCTGGACACTACAAGGAATCATGATACATGCCAATAAATAAATAAATAAGAACTTTTTCTCTGTGCTCTGTTAAAAAAGAAACTTTATTATAAATCACTCAACTTTGTATAGACTCAAGAATATTATAATGTATTTTAAAATTGTAGATATGGAAAGAGCCCTATAAGTAGCTCTGTTTGTAAGCACCTTTTTTTTTTTTTAATTTTTTTTTTCAACGTTTATTTATTTTTGGGACAGAGAGAGACAGAGCATGAACGAGGGAGGGGCAGAGAGAGAGGGAGACACAGAATCGGAAACAGGCTCCAGGCTCTGAACCATCAGCCCAGAGCCCGACGCGAGGCTCGAACTCACGGACCGCGAGATCGTGACCTGGCTGAAGTCGGACGCTTAACCGACTGCGCCACCCAGGCGCCCCTGTAAGCACCTTTAATGAGATAGTAGGGGACTTGTTTAGGAGTGGGACCCTAGAAGGGAAATAACCCTAACTGAACAAGATAGAGTTAAATAGAACAAACTGGAGACTTCCTTTATAGTGAGAGAAGCAATGGATACACTCACTAATGATGTTCCATAAATTAATGGAAAGTACCAATTTAAATTCTGCCAAAGGATAGCTTGAGCATAGACCTTGGTTTCCACACCCTTTTGACTTTTTCTAGGATAATGCAATATGACATTCTAGAAAAGGCAAAACCATGAGAATGGGAAATAACTTAGAAATTTTAATGCCAATCGCCCTATCTGAAGAAAATACTCAAGGAGTTATTATAATTAGATGACAATTGAAAGAGAATAGAGATTTCCAAAGTAGGTGGTGATGGCAAGGAAAAAGAAATTTTGTGGGTATTAAATCTCTCTCCTTCTTTCTCTTTATCTACCCATAATTTCTACCTACCTATCTATCTAAAATTACTATGCTTTTGAAATAGAAGCTTTACGGCTCTTTATTCAAAAATGCATTATAAAGAAAAATATTAATAGAAACCTGAAATAGAAAATTTAAATTTTCTCAGCAAAACATAATAGAGGTAGTTGATAAGAGCCTTGAAATTGATATCAAATATACTATATAATATTAAGAATGATAAAAAGGAATCAGATTTACTTTTTTAATGTAGAAGGAAAACAAGACATGTATTATTTAAATAAGAAAAGTGAACATAAAAGAGACTGATTTTTGTAAAAACGAACAAACCAAAACTCTGTATATATGCATATTTATGTACTTAATTTTGTATGGGCACAGAATGAGAGGGGATATAAAGGCTATTAACGTGGGCTTGATTATGAATGGATAAAGGAAGAAAGTAATCAGGGAGAAATTATTAATTTTTTATACTGTCTTGCATTATTTCATGCATTACAGTAATCACTTAATGTTTCTTTAACATTTTAATAAGGGAACTATTAATGAATGGTTATTTATTAGTGTGGGAAAACAGCCAAATCTTTGGTTGAGCACCTACTATCTTTAAGATAATATGCAGAATTGGAGGTATTAGGACACACATGAAGTCTGCCCTCAAGAAGCTATCAATCATTTTTACATTTCTTTTAAAGAGTGACTAAGTTCTTGCACACCAATCATCTGGACATATGCAGGCTATGGATAGTTATAAAACATCAGAACTAAAGGGAAATGCAGAAAGGATCCCAATATTTAGTGCAAGGTTTTTGGTTTTTTGGGTTTTTTTTTGCCCTTGAGGCATTTGCCAGTTACCATGTTCTATATGATAAACTAAAAAGATGGAAAGCAAATGGTGGCTTAGAACCTGAGAAATTGGGCAAAGCTTCTTGTCATTTCATGTGGCTGATAGGACATGATGGTGTTTCAAAGCAACCAAGAAGGGGGATGTTGGGTAAACACTTCAGATTTTCATGTGAAGACCTGAAAAGCTATAGTCGAGGTGTATGGATAAGGGGAAATAGATCAGTTTTCACAAATAATGACATGTAGATAATAGTAAGTGTAAAGTTATCCACTCCTAACCAAGCCTGTCAGAATAAAACTGAATCTTCTTTGGAAGGATGCATCATCATCTATAGCATGAAAATACCATTTCCATATTCAATGCTTGGCACTAAATAAAAATTACTAGGCATAAGAAAAGACAAATTACACTAAAAAGATCAAGAGAAAAAAACAGAAAATAGAAACAGACCTAGAGAAGATTGTTATATTTGATTAATAATGAATTTGTATCACAATCTAGAACATATCAGAAGAATACTAGAAAATAAAAAGATCAAATAGAAATAAAGGATCTGTTATAATAAAAATACAGTAACAAATTAAGAAATCAAAACATGAGTTAACAGCTGAAGACAAGATTTCTTTAAGGCACAGAGTTTATTCAAGTTTAGTAAAAATTCCAAATGCTGGGAGCATAAAAGAAGCCTCAAAAAACTTCAAGGGAGGGACACCTACGTGGCTCGGTCAGTTAAGCCTCTGACTTTGGCTCAGCTTATGATTTCATGGTTCATAAGTTTGAGCCCAAGTTGGGCTCTCTGCTATCAGGGAAGAGCCCTCTTTGTATCCTTTGTCTCCCTCTCTCTCTGCCCCTTCCCCCGCCTCTCAAAAATAAACATTTAAAAAAAAGCTTCAAGGGACTGAACTTACACAAAGTATGCTGTTATAAAGCAGAAGTTAAACTAAAATAAATAATAAAGATGACTAGAAAAGCTCTAAATTTAAAATTATGGATACACCATTATATATACCATACGTCAAAAAGCCCATGAGGAAATATTTTGAACTGAATGTCTATGACTATTTAGAGTATATAAATATTTATTAAATGCAGCCTAATGAAGGAGAAAAGCTATAACCATGCTTCCACGGAAAGTCATAGCCTTAAAGGCATATATTAGAATAGAAGAGTGAAAAGCCAATGATTTCAATATCCACCTCAAGAAGTTAGAAAAAGTAATCAAACCAAAGAAAGAAGAACAAAATAATAAAGACAAGAACAGAAATTAATGAAATATACTGCAAACATAGAATTGAGAAAAGCCTGAAAATGAAAAGCTGGTTGTTTGAAAAAAGTAATAAAGTTGTTAAAACCCTACAATGGTCATTGAAGAAAAAGACACAAGAAACAAAATACCAACATCACAAATGAAAAAGAGAGATAGAAGTATAGCTCACACAGACATTAGAAACATTAATGCATGATTTTGTGAACAGCTTTATGATAATATCTGATAATAAATTTCAAAATAAATTCTTTAAGAAACACAAATTACTGGGATGCCTGGGTGGCTCAGTTGGTTAAGCAACCTACTTCAGCTCAGGTCATGATCTTGCAGTTCATGAGTTCGAGCCCTGCATTGGGCTCTGTGTTGACAGGTCAGAGCCTGGAGCCTGTTTCAGATTCTGTGTCTCCCTCTCTCTCTGCCCCTCCCCTGCTCATGCTCTGTCTCTCTCTGTCTCAAAAATAAATAAAAACATTAAATAATTTTTTTTAAATATGCAGAAAAATTTTTGATGCAAGTCAACAGTCACTCATGATTTGGGGTGAAAAAAACTCTTAGCAAACTGGAAGGGTATTTCTTTAATCAAATAAAGAGTACTTATGAAAACCTATAGCAAACATCATGTTTCCCACATAGAAGTTAGGAAGGACTACATTCTATCACCACATTTTTTTCAGTATTGTATTGGAGAACCTAGTCAGTACAATATGGTAAGAAAAAGAAATAAAAGTTATGAGGATGAAAAGGAAAAAACAAAATTATTTACTTGCTTCAGCATGGTTATATATCCAAAATTTTAAAATAAATGTGTATGGAAGCAAGCCAAGTGTCCATCAATTGATGAATGGATAAACAAATTCATGTGGAATACGCATACAATGGAATATCATTCAGGCTTAAAAAGGAAAGAAATTCTGACACCCGTTACAACATGGATGAACCTTGAAAACATTATATTAGGTAAAATAAACCAGCCACAAAAAGACAAATACTCTATGATTCCAATTATATGAGGTACTTACAGTTGTCAAATTCATAGAAAGAGTAGAATGGTAGTTGCCAAGGGCTAGGGGAAGGATAAATGGGGACCTGTTGTCTAATGTGTATAGAGTTTTAGTTTTGCAAGATGAAGAGTTCTGGAGATTGGTTGCACAACAATGTGAATATACTTTTCAGCACTAAACTGTATACTTAAAAATGGTTAATGTTATAAATTGTGTATTGTGTATATTTTAGTATAATAAAAAATAAGTGTATAACTAAACTATTAGAATTAGTAAATGTATAACTAAACTATTAGAATTAGTAAGTGAATTTAGCAAGTCCACTTTATTTTTTTTTGTTTTTTTTGTTTTTTTTGGTTTTTTTTTATTTATATATGAAATTTATTGTCAAATTGGTTTCCATACAACACCCAGTGCTCATCCCAAAAGGTGCCCTCCTCAATACCCATCACCCACCCTCTCCTCCCTCCCACCCCCCATCAACCCTCAGTTTGCTCTCAGTTCTCAACAGTCTCTTATGCTTTGGCTCTCTCCCACTCTAACCTCTTTTTTTTCCTTCCCCTCCCCCATGGGTTCCTGTTAAGTTTCTCAGGATCCACATAAGAGTGAAACCATATGGTATCTGTCTTTCTCTGTATGGCTTATTTCACTTAGCATCACACTCTCCAGTTCCATCCACGTTGCTACAAAAGGCCATATTTCATTTTTTCTCATTGCCACGTAGTATTCCATAGTGTATATAAACCACAATTTCTTTATCCATTCATCAGTTGATGGACATTTTGGCTCTTTCCATAATTTGGCTATTGTTGAGAGTGCTGCAATGAACATTGGGGTACAAGTGCCCCTACGCATCAGTACTCCTGTGTCCCTTGGATAAATTCCTAACAGTGCTATTGCTGGGTCATAGGGTAGGTCTATTTTTAATTTTCTGAGGAACCTCCACACTGCTTTCCAGAGCGGCTGCACCAATTTGCATTCCCACCAACAGTGCAAGAGGGTTCCCGTTTCTCCACATCCTCTCCAGCATCTATAGTCTCCTGATTTGTTCATTTTGGCCACTCTGACTGGCGTGAGGTGATACCTGAGTGTGGTTTTGATTTGTATTTCCCTGATAAGGAGCGACGCTGAACATCTTTTCATGTGCCTGTTGGCCATCCGGATGTCTTCTTTAGAGAAGTGTCTATTCATGTTTTCTGCCCATTTCTTCACTGGGTTATTTGCTTTTCGGGTGTGGAGTTGGGTGAGCTCTTTATAGATTTTGGATACTAGCCCTTTGTCCGATATGTCATTTGCAAATATCTTTTCCCATTCCGTTGGTTGCCTTTTAGTTTTGTTGGTTGTTTCCTTTGCTGTGCAGAAGCTTTTTATCTTCATAAGGTCCCAGTAATTCACTTTTGCTTTTAATTCCCTTGCCTTTGGGGATGTGTCGAGTAAGAGATTGCTACGGCTGAGGTCAGAGAGGTCTTTTCCTGCTTTCTCCTCTAAGGTTTTGATGGTTTCCTGTCTCACATTCAGGTCCTTTATCCATTTTGAGTTTATTTTTGTGAATGGTGTGAGAAAGTGGTCTAGTTTCAACCTTCTGCATGTTGCTGTCCAGTTCTCCCAGCACCATTTGTTAAAGAGACTGTCTTTTTTCCATTGGATGTTCTTTCCTGCTTTGTCAAAGATGAGTTGGCCATACGTTTGTGGGTCTAGTTCTGGGGTTTCTATTCTATTCCATTGGTCTATGTGTCTGTTTTTGTGCCAATACCATGCTGTCTTGATGATGACAGCTTTGTAGTAGAGGCTAAAGTCTGGGATTGTGATGCCTCCTGCTTTGGTCTTCTTCTTCAAAATTACTTTGGCTATTCGGGGCCTTTTGTGGTTCCATATGAATTTTAGGATTGCTTGTTCTAGTTTCGAGAAGAATGCTGGTGCAATTTTGATTGGGATTGCATTGAATGTGTAGATAGCTTTGGGTAGTATTGACATTTTGACAATATTTATTCTTCCAATCCATGAGCAGGGAATGTCTTTCCATTTCTTTAAATCTTCTTCAATTACCCTCATAAGCTTTCTATAGTTTTCAGCATACAGATCCTTTACATCTTTGGTTAGATTTATTCCTAGGTATTTTATGCTTCTTGGTGCAATTGTGAATGGGATCAGTTTCTTTACTTGTCTTTCTGTTGCTTCATTGTTAGTGTATAAGAATGCAACTGATTTCTGTACATTGATTTTGTATCCTGCAACTTTGCTGAATTCATGTATCAGTTCTAGCAGACTTTTGGTGGAGTCTATCGGATTTTCCATGTATAATATCATGTCATCTGCAAAAAGCGAAAGCTTGACTTCATCTTTGCCAATTTTGATGCCTTTGATTTCCTTTTGTTGTCTGATTGCTGATGCTAGAACTTCCAGCACTATGTTAAACAACAGCGGTGAGAGTGGGCATCCCTGTTGTGTTCCTGATCTCAGGGAAAAAGCTCTCAGTTTTTCCCCGTTGAGGATGATGTTAGCTGTGGGCTTTTCATAAATGGCTTTTATGATCTTTAAGTATGTTCCTTCTATCCCGACTTTCTCAAGGGTTTTTATTAAGAAAGGGTGCTGGATTTTGTCAAAGGCCTTTTCTGCATCGATTGACAGGATCATATGGTTCTTCTCTTTTTTTTTGTTAATGTGATGTATCACGTTGATTGATTTGCGAATGTTGAACCAGCCCTGCATCCCAGGAATGAATCCCACTTGATCATGGTGAATAATTCCTTTTATATGCCGTTGAATTCGATTTGCTAGTATCTTATTGAGAATTTTTGCATCCATATTCATCAGGGATATTGGCCTGTAGTTCTCTTTTTTTACTGGGTCTCTGTCTGGTTTAGGAATCAAAGTAATACTGGCTTCATAGAATGAGTCTGGAAGTTTTCCTTCCCTTTCTATTTCTTGGAATAGCTTGAGAAGGATAGGTATTATCTCTGCTTTAAACGTCTGGTAGAACTCCCCTGGGAAGCCATCTGGTCCTGGACTCTTATTTGTTGGGAGATTTTTGATAACCGATTCAATTTCTTCGCTGGTGATGGGTCTGTTCAAGCTTTCTATTTCCTCCTGATTGAGTTTTGGAAGAGTGTGGGTGTTCAGGAATTTGTCCATTTCTTCCAGGTTGTCCAATTTGTTGGCATATAATTTTTCATAGTATTCCCTGATAATTGTTTGTATCTCTGAGGGATCGGTTGTAATAATTCCATTTTCATTCATGATTTTATCTATTTGGGTCATCTCCCTTTTCTTTTTGAGAAGCCTGGCTAGAGGTTTGTCAATTTTGTTTATTTTTTCAAAAAACCAACTCTTAGTTTCGTTGATCTGCTCTACAGTTTTTTTAGATTCTATATTGTTTATTTTTGCTCTGATCTTTATTATTTCTCTTCTTCTGCTGGGTTTAGGCTGCCTTTGCTGTTCTGCTTCTAATTCCTTTAGGTGTGCTGTTAGATTTTGTATTTGGGATTTTTCTTGTTTCTTGAGATAGGCCTGGATTGCAATGTATTTTCCTCTCAGGACTGCCTTCGCTGCGTCCCAAAGCGTTTGGATTGTTGTATTTTCATTTTTGTTTGTTTCCATGTATTTTTTAATTTCTTCTCTAATTGCCTGGTTGACCCACTCATTCGTGAGTAGGGTGTTCTTTAACCTCCATGCTTTTGGAGGTTTTCCAGACTTTTTTCTGTGGTTGATTTCAAGCTTCATAGCATTGTGGTCTGAAAGTATGCATGGTATGATTTCAATTCTTGTAAACTTATGAAGGGCTGTTTTGTGACCCAGTATATGATCTATCTTGGAGAATGTTCCATGTGCACTCGAGAAGAAAGTATATTCTGTTGCTTTGGGATGCAGAGTTCTAAATATATCTGTCAAGTCCATCTGATCCAATGTCTCATTCAGGGCCCTTGTTTCTTTATTGACCGTGTGTCTAGATGATCTATCCATTTCTGTAAGTGGGGTGTTAAAGTCCCCTGCAATTACCACATTCTTATCAATAAGGTTGCTTATGTTTATGAGTAATTGTTTTATATATTTGGGCGCTCCGGTATTCGGCGCATAGACATTTATAATTGTTAGCTCTTCCTGATGGATAGACCCTGTCACTATTATATAATGTCCTTCTTCATCTCTTGTTACAGCCTTTAATTTAAAGTCTAGTTTGTCTGATATAAGTATGGCTACTCCAGCTTTCTTTTGGCTTCCAGTAGCATGATAAATAGTTCTCCATCCCCTCACTCTCAATCTAAAGGTGTCCTCAGGTCTAAAATGAGTCTCTTGTAGACAGCAAATAGATGGGTCTTGTTTTTTTATCCATTCTGATACCCTATGTCTTTTGGTTGGCGCATTTAGTCCATTTACATTCAGTGTTATTATAGAAAGATATGGGTTTAGAGTCATTGTGATGTCTGTATGTTTTATGCTTGTAGTGATGTCTCTGGTACTTTGTCTCACAGGGTCCCCCTTAGGATCTCTTGGAGGGCTGGTTTAGTGGTGACAAATTCCTTCAGTTTTTGTTTGTTTGGGAAGACCTTTATCTCTCCTTCTATTCTAAATGACAGACTTGCTGGATAAAGGATTCTCGGCTGCATATTTTTTCTGTCTAGCACCCTGAAAATCTCGTGCCAATTCTTTCTGGCCTGCCAAGTTTCAAAAGAGAGATCAGTCACGAGTCTTATAGGTCTCCCTTTATATGTGAGGGCACGTTTACCCCTTGCTGCTTTCAGAATTTTCTCTTTATCCTTGTATTTTGCCAGTTTCACTATGATATGTCGTGCAGAAGATCGATTCAAGTTCCGTCTGAAGGGAGTTCTCTGTGCCTCTTGGATTTCAATGCCTTTTTCCTTCCCCAGTTCAGGGAAGTTCTCAGCTATTATTTCTTCAAGTACCCCTTCAGCACCTTTCCCTCTCTCTTCCTCCTCTGGGATACCAATTATGCGTAGATTATTTCTTTTTAGTGTATCACTTAGTTCTCTAATTTTCCGCTCATACTCCTGGATTTTTTTATCTCTCTTTTTCTCAGCTTCCTCTTTTTCCATAACTTTATCTTCTAGTTCACCTATTCTCTCCTCTGCCTCTTCAATCCGAGCCGTGGTGGTTTCCATTTTGTTATGCATTTCATTTAAAGCGTTTTTCAGCTCCTCGTGACTGTTCCTTAGTCCCTTGATCTCTGTAGCAAGAGATTCTCTGCTGTCAGCTATACTGTTTTCAAGCCCAGCGATTAATTTTATGACTATTATTCTAAATTCACTTTCTGTTATATTATTTAAATCCTTTTTGATCAGCTCATTAGCTGTTGTTATTTCCTGGAGATTCTTCTGAGGGGAATTCTTCCGCTTGGTCATTTTGGATAGTCCCTGGCGTGGTGAGGACCTGCAGGGCACTTCCCCTGTGCTGTGGTGTATAACTGGAGTTGGTGGGCGGAGCCGCAGTCAGACCTGATGTCTGCCCCCAGCCCACCACTGGGGCCACAGTCAGACTGGTGCGTGCCTTCTCTTCCCCTCTCCTAGGGGCGGGATTCACTGTGGGGTGGGGTGGCCTGTCTGGGCTACTTGCACACTGCCAGGCTTGTGATGCTGGGGATCTGGCGTCTTAGCTGGGGTGGGTAGGCAAGGTGCACAGGGGCAGGAGGGTCAGGCTTAGCTTAGCAAGTCCACTTTAAATGCTGTATGCCACCACTACCACCAACACACACACACAGAGCAAATATCTAATCTAACAAATGGTGTACAATACTTCTACATGAATAACTTAAAAACATTAGTGAGGTAACTTTAAAAAGAATCTAATGAATAGGATGTACACTATGTTCTTGTACCAGAAGATTCAATAATGTAAACATACTTATTTTACCAATATATTCTTGGATTTAATGCAATCCTAAGCAAAATCCTAATAGTCCTTGTGTGTATATGAAAATATGGTATTGACAAAGAGATAGGCAAATTGTACAGATGTAAAAAGAGAATCCAAAAACAGATGAAACATATGTGGAGGATGAAAACTTGAGTTACAGTATAGTATTGCATACTAGTGGAGAAAGCAAAGACTTCTAAATACATGGCGTTAGGTAAAATTAATAAATATACAACTAAGTGTATTTTGATCAACATGTCACATAATATTTTCAATTAAATTCAAGGATTCCAGATGGATTAAAGGTTCAATATAAAATGAAAAGTAATAAAACCTTTAGAATACTGTATGGAAGCATATTTTTATGAACTTTTGCTAGCTTAATTTTAAAAATGCAATACAAAAAGTAATGATCATTAAAACTATGCATTCCCAGTCAACTAAATACAGTATTAAAAGATTTAAAAAAGGATGTGATGCATTTTTTTTTACCAGTTTTTAAAAAATTGAAAGAAAAGACAACCCAGAGAGTGGGAAAATCTATAACTGGCAAAGGCCTCATTGAATAAAATGTAAAGAACACTTACAAATCCATAACAAAAAGACATAAAGCCAATATAAAACTGAGTGATAGACTTGCACAGGCACTGTAAAGAAAAAAAAAAAACCAAGTGGCCAGGAAATATATAATGACTTGTTCAATGTTGTCAACCATTAGGAAAATATAAATTAAATCTGTATGAGATACCAAACATACACCAGAATGGATAAAATTAAAAACTCTGAAAATTCTAACTATTGGTGAGGATTCAGAGCAATTGAAGAATTCAAAGCCAAAAATACATTCGGTATCATTCCATTATATGAAGTTCATAAAAATGCAAAACTAAATTTGAGGTTACATATTAGAATAATGGTTGACTTTTGCAATAAGGATGGGGACAGTGATTTGGAAGTGACATGAAGGAGATTTCAGGATCCTGGTACTATTCCAGTTCTTGCAGTACAGGTTGCTTATATCATTGTCAATTTGGTGCTTATTCTTTAAGCTGTACATACGATTTCTATATTTTTCTATAAGTATAATATTGTTCAATAAAAATATTTATTAGTGTAAAAAGAATTCATTGCTGGAGTACAGATAAGATATTAGTGGAGGATGGTAGTTAGGAGAAAATAGTGCTGGGGACCTCAAGAAAGGCTGAAATTGGAAAGAATAAATTAATTTGGTGGTTGTGGATTGGTGAAGTGTGTATTTAAGGCAGGAGAAGAGCATGAGAAAAACCATGGAGATAAGACAGTACAGAAAATGAGGACTAGCAATCGTTCAGCTTCATTATAAGTGTGTATAGGGATTTCAAGAAAAATGAGAACGGAAAAACAAGTAGAGGTTAGCTTGAGGAAGACTGATACACTATTATATGAATAGTCTTTCCTTTGGTCAGTTCAGGACACGCACAGATCTCAGGGAAGAATTTAAAATGAAAATATAGACAATTCACTTCTCATTGATTCTATAATTCATAATTCTATTTCTGTAACTGGCCTATTAAATTTACCTGTATATAAATGGTGAGCCTCAGTTTTCTTATGAAATTTGTCTGACTACAGGGAGTTTATAAGGGGTTCCCAATGCAATAAAGTCCAAGTTTCTGGAAAATAGGTGTGAACAAAGAAAAATGAAAAAAATTCTGTGGTGCTGGAGCTTTTCCAGTGAGGCAGTGTGGACCAAAGGCCAGAGCTCACCATTATCAGTGAGGCCTTGACCAATCTCAGAATTCTCAACCAGTTTTCCAGGAATAAAATAATCCAACCGGGAATAAAAATAAAGGAATATGAGACATGCGTGTAAAAAATATTAAGGAGGTGATTCCACAAGACTTGATTACATTCGAAATTTGAGGTAGAGCATGGATTTTAAAATGATTCTGAGAATTTTTAACCAATAACCATCCCAACTGGTATTTATGCTAAAGATGATATTCTGGGAAGTCCTCAAGTTGGAATCCTTCAGTTGACAAAAAATTTTGCACTTTTTAACCACCTTGGAGTTTGTTATAAGAGCTGAAAATTTTGTGTTCTTATATGCGGATGAGATAGCTGAAACAACGGAATTAAATGTGATTCCGATGAAGTAAATGGAAAGATATAGATGAGAGAGGGAATAATATCTTGGAAATAAATAAATATCTTGGAAAATATAGACCCTACAAATCTAAAGATCACATCATGTTATGAGGGGAGTGCAAATAAAAACAGAGATACCACTATGACCCCAATCGGGAACACCGATGACATCAAATACTGGTGAGAACGTGGAGCAGCGGGAACTCTCATTCATTGCCGCTGGGACTGCAAAATGGTACAGCCACTTTGGAAGACAGCATGGTGGTTTCTCACGAACTAAACATATTCTTACCACATGATCCGGTTGAAAATTTGTCTACACAAAAACCCCCACATGAAAGTTTATAGCAGCCATATTATTAACTGTCAAATGCTGCAAGCAACCAAAATGTCCATCAGTAGGTAAATGGATCAATAAACTGTGATCTATCCAGACAATGGAATATTATTCAGTAATAAAAATAAATGAGCTATCAAGCCATGAAAAGACATGAAAGAACCTCAAATGCATATTACTAAGTGAAATAGGCCAATATGAGAAGGTCAAACATATGGTTTCATTTCAACTCTACAATGTTCTGGAAAAGGCAAAACTGTGGACACAGTAAAATTTTTTTCAAAAATCAATGATTGACGGGTTGGGGAAGGGAGGATGAATGAGTGGAACATGAATGGCTTTTAGGACAGTGAGAATACACTCTATGAAACCACAATGATGGGTACATATCATTATGCATTTGTCCAAATTTATAGAATGTATGATGCCAAGAGTGAATGGTAATGTAAACTATGGGCTTTGGATAATTATAATCTGTTAATACAGTTTCATCAGTTGTAATGAATGTATCTCTCTAGGGGGAACGTTAATAATGGGGGAGGATGTGCATGTGGGGGTGCAAGAAGTATATGGGAAATCTCTGTACCTTCCTCTCAATTTTGCTGTGAATCTAAAACTGCTCTAAAAAATTAAGTCTTAAAATTGTCTAAATAAACACTGTATACCAGACATCTATATCTTATATACCTTGGTATTCTGTTAATTGCTTATTACAGTGATCATCCCCCAAATTTTGCTCAGCAAATATTTATTACATTTATGTACAATTCAAACAGATTTTTGGTGACTCCTCAGTCTGTAGCAGGATAACATAATTAGGGAACTGAGGAAAGAGACATTGCTAGAGGCATGCGGAGAAAGGTGATAATAGCAAAAGTAATAGCAAAAACTAGAATAACTACAAAAAACAGTAATAAATTCTTTAAAAGCCAAGCAATTCTTTAGTCTTAAGTGTGGGGAACAAATGGTTATCCCAACAACCTCATCATTAGATCACTGGGTTCTAGTATGGACCACGGTTGATAGTGAAAATTATGCACGGAAATCATTAAGAAATCATCACAACTTAAAGGCCTTTTCCTTCATTGTATTTTAGTGATGTAACTTCATAACAGAACACATTACAAACATATCCAATAGATTCGTCTGTATTTATTCAAGTTGAGGTGGAAGTAGAGTGGGAAGAAAATTGAGAGAGATACGAATTTACATATATATATTATATATAATATGCATTACACTAATATATATTATATATAATATATATTTCATATATTCGTTAGCTTATTTTTCAAAACTTCTTTCATGGTAACTTTTATCATTTCTACAGTCAGCTGACTAGCAGCCAGAGTTGGGTCTTGAGAATAACTCTCCTTCGTGGCCTGTTTTTGCCCCTGTCCCAGCAGAGGCAGCACCAAAGGCTTTAGACCAAAGCAAGAGTATGTGTATATGTTTGAGATATTCACACTAAATACACACACACACACACACACACACACACACACACACACCTCTCCTCAGCCCCCACCCACACATCATCTTGGCACTTAAAAAATGAAACTTTAACTATGAAGTTTTCCCTATAGAAAATACTACATTCCCCTAATACTACAATAGTAGAAAAATACTATTCTCTTCAAATAGCTTGATTACTAAAACTTGAGAATATTGATTTATTTATTATAAATGTTATATCAATTTATAGTATACAATGTGACGTTTTGAAATATGTGTCGTGATGAAATGATTACTACAGTCAATCTAATTAATATATCCATCACCTCACATACTTACCTCTTGTGTGTGTGTGTGTGTGTGTGTGTGTGTGTGTGTGTGCGCGCCTGTGTGTGTGTGCACACATGTGGTGAGAATACCTAAGATCTACTCTCTTGGCAAATTTCAAGTGTACAATACATATTATCATTAACTATAGTAAGCATCATGTGCATTAGATTTCTAAAACTTGCTCATTCTACATAACTAAAACTTTATACCCTTTGACCAGTATTTCCTCATGGTGTAATCTTTTTTATAAGTGGAAACTGCATAGTTGAAAATATTTTCTCTTCCTAAAGCATTATTGTCGCTTATATTGTATTATATATGCAATATGCATACATAATATAATGTATATAAGGTTTTACATATTGTATATTATATTGTACAATGTTTGCAAATGGCTAACATATGACTAATTTCCTGTCTCTTACTTGATTTTTTTAAATTTTGCCATGTTCTTCTTGTTTTCAGTTTATTTATTTATTTTTGAAAGAGAGAGCACAAGTCGGGGAGAGGCAGAGAAAGAGAGGGAGACACAGAAACCAGAGCAGGCTCCAGGCTCTGAGCTGTACAGAGCTCGACACGGGCCTCGAACTCACGGGCTGTGAGATCATGACATGAGCCGAAGTCACACGCTTAACCGATTGAGCCACTCGGGCTCCCCTTTTTGGCTTTTGGATCATTAACCAAATAATCTCTTTGGGGTGCCTGGGTGGCTCAGTCGGTTGAGTGTACAACTCTTGATTTCAGCTCAGGTTATGATCTCATGGAGGTGGGACGGAGCCCTATGTTGGGCTCCGTACTGAGCATGGAGCCTGCTTGGGCTTCTCTCTCTCCCTCTCTGCCTGTCCCCTTCCAGTCCTCTCTCTTTCTTTCTCAAAATAAATAAATAAACATTAAAAAAAACCCACACAAGTAATTTCATTCAGTTAAAACTACACAAGAATTTAAGCATTATTTTTCTGTTTTCAAAGTCACATGATTCATAAGCATGGATCTTATCCATCCTTCCAGATATTTCCCTTTATTGTTCTTAACAAAACAAAAGCTCCAATTTTTATCCTTTCTATCGTCTTGTCCTCTTCCTGCATCAAAACTTCTTTACTTAAAAAAGAGGTACAGTTTATTTGAAATTATAAAATAGAACAAGTGAACCATGATTATGGAAAAACTGTGAAGTCATAAAGGCAGATTTCTCTGGGAACATATCTATGACCTAGATTGAAAGTTTGCTGTATAAAGAAATGTGCCCACATTCTTGTGCTCTGCTAACATTGCATTGCTATAAAAAGTCAGACTAAGAAAATCCCAGCAGAATATGTACATTACAGCAGTTGCTAAGGTAACCCCTTTAAAATTCTCTAAATAGAAAAAAAAAATTAAAAATACATTGTTTGAGGGCAGATAAGTTAAGGCTATCCCAAGGCTTTCTATGAGTATTTTTGTGGCAGCAATAAATGACTGCAAGGAATATAGCTGGGATCTAAGCTGAGACTAAGTCACAGGTAAATAATTAATTAACCAGTGTAAATTAAATCAAAACACTATAGGATAAAGCTCTTCTGAAGTTCCCTTTAGATACCCACAAGGAAGAGTAGCCTCAAGGAGAACTAAAAATGAGTAAATTAAACTATGTTGTCATATTCCTCCCTTAGGGTGAATTCACTATGAAGAGTGAACGAAGCTGGGAATAATTTGCTCACTATACAACTCTTCCTATTCAAACTTTATCTTTCCTGTGGGGGTGACCTTTGAAACTGGATTTCTTATGTAAGAGCCTGGAAATGCACAGAAAACAAGTTTCAGAAAGAGATTAAATTACCCTCTATTCAAAAAGTATAAAACATCTAAATACGTATTATTTAAAGAGGCAGCCACTGGATGTCATTGTAATGCCATGAAAATAAAAGTTTCATAAGGAAACCTTTATTCCATAAATTTGATAATGTTAAGCATAGTTCGGTTTATATTATCTAAAACAGCATCCAATATATGCTTTCCAAATTTGTTTTGTTTGGTGGAGACAGGGATGAGGTATTCTTTAAAGGATGTAAATATTTTATTTAATTTACTTTTTTTCTGTTTTATTAGTCAACTGATAAGTAGACTGAAAATATTCTATGATTTTTCTGTTATAACACTGATTATTTAGGTCAGATTAGTTTGTATGATTACTTAACGAACGAACATTTTATTAACTAAGACATTATTATGGTTCAGTTGAACCAGAGAAATGATGACAATGTGAGGCCCAGCCTGTTGGATGCTTTAGTTTTTCTTGAGGCTGCTGGAAAAAAATGATTGATGAGGCACTGTCGGCACTCATGGATACAAGGTATTGGACTACAATATCTGCTAAGGAAGTTTGTGCCTTATAGTACTTAGGACACCTTGTCCAGAGTACCAGTTACCCAGAGAAACTACTGATAGGATTCCACAGTTTAAACACATATGAACAAGTCAAATTGACAGAAATATCAATGAAAAGAAGGTTTAGATGAAGCTATTCCTGTTCTGTTTGAAGTCAGACCAAAAAATTTGGGGAATTAGGAAGGTCTAGACCTTTGTCACATTCTGAATTTAAGATTCTTCTGAATCACTGTGGGGTCAGAATTGTACAATTTTTCCTATAATGCGATGTCCTTTTATTATATTCAGTTCTGAGTCACCATTTCAAAGATTGATGTTTTTTAGTTGTTTAGTTGATGCTCTCAGTCTGCAAGGTTTGGTGCAGATGTCCTTTTAATCTCAAACACAAAGCAGAGGAAATTTAGTACACTATAGGTCTCATACGTTTTCCTTAGAGGGCTGGTTCTAAATTTCAGCATGCATCAGACACACTTGGAGGATTGTTAAAACACAGATTGCTAGGCCCCACATTCAGAGTTCTTGATTCGGTACCTGGGAAGTACCTCAAGGTTTTACATTTACCAAGTTCCTATGTGACGTTGATGCTGTGGCTCAAGGACCACACTTGGAGAACCACTGCCTTAGATTTTCTCTGATATTATTTGTTCAAAGATCAAAGGCTGGAAGGTAGTTAGCCATTCTATTAGGAATAAAACTTACATCATAGTACATTCTGCTAAACTTACTTTCAGCTGATTGGATTAATTGATTGTTCTTTGACCAATCAATTAAATATTTGGGCTAGTCATGTTAACTAAAGATCTCTTGTATGAATATTAAAGAAAAATTTTATCAGTCATGTACCACTTTTAATGCAAGTATAATTATGTATTTGAGAAATAAAATATATACACATTCTTATGTAACTTTCTGTCTTTTAAAATGGTGTAAGATGGTAAGAGTAGTAATAAATAGCATCAAAGTGAAGTACTTTATTTCAAAACTGGTGCTTTTGAAATTAATATCTGAGCTTTAAGATTGGCAGTGTAAGTTAAAGGTATATTTGATACAATTTTTATCTATTTTTACTTGGTTAAACTTTGAGGTTAATTTTTTTCTTCATCGAATTTCTTCATTGAATCACTGAAATTCACACAGCGTCTCTGAAAGTCAGATGTTGGATAATGGAAAATTTGTCATCTGATGGATAGCACAAAATGGAGCATAAGTTCTTTTAACTTTGAGAAGTCCATTATCTTGTCATAGAAATTTGTCAATGTGTATGGTCTTTAACTGCATTGCCTCATGGGCAACAAACAATTAGTTTGAATAAGTCTCAGTGACAAAATGAAATACAACTTTTTCTTTTTTCTGGATGTCTTGCACCTTGAAGTTCTAAAAGTTTCTTCGTTGGTTCTTCACAACAAAACATAGAAACGGCTTTTCTCCAGGGACAGGTATTTAAATTGCATAACTCTATTTCTATCTTCTTTCTGTTTTAAAACCTTATTGCAGTGAAAGCTTTCAAAATATATTTTAAATGACCTTTACATTCACGAATGCAAACAGTATGTGATTTTATCGACGCTAATAACTGAGGTGACAATCTGCTCAGATTTTCTGATGCACATTTGACCCATACAAGCAAAGAAAACACATGCCTCTTTTCTGTCCAGAGGTAGGCTGTAAAGACGTGAGAAAATGTACATGCATTTGTTATTTGAAAGCAAAAGGAAATCCATTAATTATTTCACTTATTCAACAAACATTAATTGAATGCTTACTATGTGCCAGGCAGGCACTGTGCTAGACTCCGAAATTGCAATCTACCACATTCCATCAGCACTGCTAACAAACATCCTGCATCAGTTGCTGCTGGTGGTGATAATAAAGACGAAGATAAGGATTGCTAACATCTGTTGAGTACTCACTATCTCCCAGGCATTGCTTGGAGTGTTTCACTCATTTAATCTTTAGAACAAATGTAGGAGGTAGGTACTATTATCTTCATTTTACAGTTGAGGAAACTAGAGCACTTGTCGAGTGTCACAGTGCTAATAGCTGATGCATCTCAGATTAGGTGATGCATCTGGGGCCAGGCAAGTCATCTAGGGTTTGGACCCCATGCAGTCCGGCTCCAGAGCCACTTATGCTAGAGCCACTATGCTAGAGAAAGCTTCTCTGTTCTCCAGAAGCTCATGGTCTAACGGAGGAGTTGGACACGAGTGGACATGAGAAGTGCTAGTTACAATTTGCAAATTCATCACAGTGAAGGCACCAAGACTGATGTGCTGAGTTGTCCTTGGAGCTGTGGAGGCTTCATGGAGCAGAATGTATGATGTGGGTCTAACAGAAAATCTTAGCATATTTTTAGCTAGACCCCTCTGGCAGTCTGATGAAATTTTCACAGAATAATATTTTTAAATGCTTAAAATAAATACATAGAAATGTAACTGAAACAAACTATATGGAAAGGGTTATTTAAAATATGTTTCTCAGGTACTAATATATGCACTTCTTTATAAATGCACTAAATAACAAGATTTAAAGGTGGTTCTAGTAATCACCCTAATTCAAGGAAGTGAAGAATCTAAATGTTACTTGAGACATGTCTAATAACTATAACTTGTTATGAAAATATCTGTGATATGTGATGTGGTTGGTGACAGATCACAGGTTCTGCTAATAATAATGAGGTTTGGGGGCACCTCGATGCTCAGCCGGGTAAGTGTCTGACTCAGGCTCAGGTCATGACCTCACAGTTCATGAGTTCCAGCCCCTCACCAGGCTCTGTGCTCTCAGCATGGAGCTTGATTCGGATCCTCTCTCCCTCTCTCTCTGCCCCTCCTCTGCTTGTTCTCTGTCTCTATTTCTATCAAAATAAATAAACGAACTTAAAAAAGATAATACTGAGTTTTGTGGTCTTCATTAATTTTTTTAAAAGATATGCTAAATTTCAGGTAGGGGTTAGCAAAATTGAAGATATAATTTTTTTCATCCACATTCATAAACACATTGAAATCTATCCATGGTGTATCTCGGGTCCATGGACCCTGGGAAGAATGAAGAAGCATTTATGATGTGGACGAGCATAACCTGCTATGCTATGATTTAGAAAATACTGTATTAAGGGCTATCTTGAATTTAATCACAAGCAAAAGTCCTTCCCCAAAGTATAAACAGATTATTATTTTCACATCATGGACTGCGAGGATGGCCTGCTGAGAAACACCATTAATTAAACTGAACAGTAAGCAGTTTACTCTCTACAAACTTTTTTTCCTCTCTCACTGTGGCCAATTTAGGATTTACGTGTTCTTGCCAGCACTATCCTGCAGATTTCATTGTCTTAGTAATTTTATTACAAGGAAAACATCTGATCCTAATGAAGGCATAGTTTCTACTTGTGCAGTATCCATAGTGTGGTAAAGAAGACCCAAAATATGATAACAAAAGGAGTCCCCAACTATGCTGGGACCAGAATTTGGCAGCTACCTGAGGGGAAGAATTTAGTGACTGTCCAATTTGGGACTCAGCTTGGAAGGACTGAAAGAAGAGAGAGAGAGAGAGAGAGAGAGAGAGAGAGAGAGAGAGAGAGAGAGAGAGAAGGGGATTCTTGGTTCTTTGAAGGAAAGGCCATGATTGGAATGCAATGGGTATCACTGAAAGTCAATATTCAAATATTTGTTTACCACCTAGCCCTCTGCTACCAGGCTTCAGTGTGCGCTGGGAAGTTTTCCTCAGCACATGCAAAGGCTCCAAGTAGTTCATTAAGGCTTCTCACCTCTTCCTTGCTCACCCTCATTTTTGGAGGTGTAAATTAGAGAGGCAGATGTACAATCTGGGAAGTTTTCCAGCTACATATTTAGAACATAGAGTGTTCGGCACCGTGGGCGTTGAGCAGGGTTTTTCAGTCTGTCACACATCCAGCCTCAGTGCCAAGGAAACCTCCCAAATGGCCCCCTGACTGCTTTGTTCTGGAATAAAATAGTAACCTTTATTAGGACAGGCTACAGTTTGCTTTTTAATTTTTATTGTATAATGAATAGCTATGGAGCATGACAGGAGAAAAGGATTGTGATTGAAGTCTGGGACACCCTGAGTTTCCTAGCTAAGTGATACCTGTTAGGCAAAACTTTAAAAGGTCCTTTTATTGCGACTTGCAGAAAATGCTTGTGCACCAAAAAAGAATATTAGATGCCGGAAGGCTCAAATGGCGTAAGAGCATACTTACTTACATTTGAAAAGTACTTTTCAGTCTGAAGAGTGCTTTTATATATCTTATCTCATGTTATCCTGACTAAACCTCAAATCTGCAGAGTAGAATTTTGTTTTTCCAAAATTTGATAGAGAACCTCATTCAGGTTAAGTAGGTCGCTCAATGCCATAAAGACACGTTATGGTGGAATTAGGTATTAAGCCCTCCATTCATGAAACTACTCAATGACTGTCATTTGCCAGGAAAATACAGAAGGAAATAAAGTAATATTGAACTCTATACTCTTCTAATTTCCTCCACTATCTCCCAAATAACATAATATGGAGAGGAGTAATCTAAGAAACAGTAATAGGTGAGTATAAATAGAGATTAAGGGCAGCCCATAAAGAATATGAAAGGTTGGGAAAATTGTTCTTTTGGGTGCTCGTAGTACCATAGAAAGCTGTTTCCACCTCACATTTTTTTCCAGCATAATTGAGTTGTCTAGTCTTCTCTACTCTAAGTATCTTTTGTTTTCTTTACTCTAAATTGAAAACAGCCAGACTCCATTCATGGTGAAAATGCTATAGCTTCTTTTGTCCCTCATTTGGACAATTCTGATGGATTCTGTGTGGCTCCTCAGAGGCTCCCAGTAGGATTGAGAACCAGTTGGCCACAGGGGTGACTATTTCAAGAACACTGGCTTATAATGGCTTCCTCTTTTTTTTTTTTTTTTTTTTTTTTTTTGGCTTTTCATTCTTTCCTACCACTCACTCCTGCTCTTTGGGATGACTTCCCAAATAAGCCACTTGTTCACAAGCTCTTGTTTCAGGCTCATGTACTTTCTGGGGAAAACCTAGGTGGACACGGGGAAACTATAGGTTTTTGGTTTTGTGTAACCTAAATTTCTCAGCTGGCTCTTGTTAGAAAAGAATTCTATTACTGTATACTATCAGCTGCAAAAATTGATAATTGAACCCAAAACACCCTAGGAAAGGAAGTGACTGCCATATGCCTCTAACTTCGAAGGAAGCCAGAACGAGGAAAGCCCAAGTTTCAACTGCTCACAGCCCACACCTCAAAGTTGCAAGACCATCTTAGTATTATGTTCTTTCCTTCTCTAATTAGAGCTCTAAGCAGAAAAAAAAAAAAGAAAGAAAGAAAACACCTTCTGCCCTGTATGTTTTACCCAGCACAGACTCAGCTGTAAGGCGGATTCCCCTTTCAATTATGTAAGCCCCCAACTGAGGACTCCACTCATGTGCTCCATTCTATTTTCATCATAAAATCCAGCTTGCCTCTCTTAGCAAGATCCATTCCAAATGAATGTGCTAGGAGTTCCCCATCCTCTTCGGCTCCCCTATGGCAGTAGAACACATGCGGCATTGTTTCTGACAGCCACACCTCCACGGGCACCTCCTCATCACCACATACTCCACAGGCATCAGGAAGCAATGCCTTCTGCTTCCTTTGCTGGTACATTATGCACTGGCTTTGGGAATGATGGTTACAGTCTATGATCTGGATACTTTGCCTCAAGTTACTCTAAGGAGAAAAGATAATCCCCAAACCCTTCGTTTTGTATTTAAATGATTAGCAGTTAACTTCCTTTTTTCCCAAAAAATAGAGAGATAAACCGTATGACTGACCTGCATAACGAAATCGCTCACAAGAAGTTGAAGAGCTGGTCAATGAGCCTCAGTCTCCATTCATGTGCTCCAGATGAAGCTATTATGTGAAGGTTTTTATTTTCAACATGATCCCAATGTGTGGGAAGAGCATAAAAGCTCTGACTGTTATATTTTGTTGTCCACTGTTAAAAAAATGAAGTTTCACTCAACATTTTAATTCAGCATTAAGACGTTCCCTTTTAACGGTATTGTGGAGCTCAAATACACACGTCTGAGAAAATGGTGCAGCAATTGCAAAGTCACACTATTTTATACCATTTAAAATATTAGACAAGTGCCAAACAGTTATTTGTAAGTGATGATAGTGTTATTCGTGGCTGTGTCAGGATGAGCAAAACCACTCCTCACCTTATTTTTTGAACATGTGAAACGAAAGGCATTGTGATTTATATTTGTAGCAAATATAATCATATACACAATTTCTTCTGGAACAAACACATGTCTGGAAAAACTTTTGCTATTTTTTAAAGCTGCCACTAGATGGTATGCAAATACTCTTTCTACAATGCTGGTTTTACTGTTTTTAGATTGTTAGAATAGGAGAAATATCTGAGTACGTGATGTTCTCATTTAACTTTATTCCCAACTTGGAGGCAGGGAACAGGAGGAAGGGATGTTGCTTGGATCAGGAATTTTTCATTCACTATTTTCAACTCCACAGAACTAATGTTTTCCCTTTATATGTTAAAGATAACATCTTGAAATTTTAAACTTTAAATCTTTCCATACCATTTTCCCAGTATACCCAAGAGCCAATGATTAAATAATAATATTTAGAGGTCATCTGCAATTAGCAAGTATATTTTGTGTCCAGAAGTCTTTGGACTAGAAGACTAAAGACATTTTATATTAGTGATTTTAAGAGGTTACTTAGTTTAAAAAAAACTACATAGTTACCAGGGCACCTGGATGGCTCAGTCAGTGGAGCACTGACTCTTAATCTCAGGGTTGTGAGTTCTAGTCCCGCACTGTGTGTGGAGCCTACCTAAAAGAAAAAAAAACAACAACAATATATTTACTAAATATAAATATGACCTCCTGGTCTGCAGGAAGAGAAAAAATAAGGGTTTTTCATGAGTTATTTCATACTTTTAATCTCTAAAATTATTCCCAATTTGGTCTATTCAAACATCTATGTCTTTCAATATATGTGAAAATATTTAATGTCCCTGTCCAACTGAGATTCTGATTTGTTTTCTTCTAGCTCATAAACAAAATTAGTAGGCTACTATTCCGGGTGAGGTAATGACATCCACCATTGTATAACAAATCTGTGGCAAATCCAAATCTTTCGAGAACCAATTACTATTTGAAATATCAATCAAGACTAGCTCCTAGTATTAGACAGTATTTTCACCATTCCAGCTTCTTTATTCCTGCTGCAATGCAGGATATCTTCGGTGCAAAAGTTACCTACAAGTTGTCCCAATCTATGTTCTCCAATTGGCGGTTGTGGTCTTCCCGCCATTCTTCTGGATGGGGATTAGTGGAAGATCAGGAAAAAGTAGGAAGGAAAGAAAGATGAGGTGACATAGTCATAAGAGTCACTGACTCAACTACCTATGCTTAAAACTGTCTATACTTAAACCTTCTTTCTGAATGTGTAGCACACTTGTATGCATTGGTGCAATTGCAAAGATAAAAAACATCTTATCTCATTGCATCATTTAGCTGTTTATATAACTACATATACCTCCACAGCCATACACACTTTAAACATAAAAAGCCAACTGCACACATAACCACATAAATAGTAAGGAACTCCCTTAGATCTAAAATTATCTGGATTTTCCTGATTACTCATTTTCAAATAATTAGGAGCTCATTATCAGACTGGACTTGACGTTCATCTATTTTATTCCTCTTTTTGCCATATTTTTTTCTAAATCCCTGGCTTTTTAAATTGCATACTTGTTTTCTCTGTTCTTGTTCTGAATCACACAATAATCCCAAAGGAAGATAGATAACCATGCATATTTCATGAATTACAGAGACCGGCTCAGCAGAAACTCTCCTGCTTGCTAAAATCCTACTGAAGACCCCAAAGTCATTATATACTTTGCTTAAGTTCCAGGCCCACTGGTTTGACACACACTGTTTATGGATAGGCTCACCTTTGGCTTCATTGATAGGATGGAAACGCGTGGATTTACTCTCCTCAAACTAATCTCACATTTTGTGGAAAATAGCAACAAAGGAAGGTGTAGCAATCTTAGTATTTCGTAATCAGTTACTTTTGATCCCATTATTTCCAGACACCTGAGGTCTTTGCTTCCATGCCCAACTCTGCACTGTTTTTTTTGTTTTGTTTTGTTTTGTTTTGTTTTGTTTTGTTTTGTTTGTTTGTTTGTTTTTTTACTTTGAGCAACTACTACTTTAATACATGGTATTTCTTTCCTTTTTAAAAATAAAAACAGGGGCGCCTGGGTGGCGCAGTCGGTTAAGCGTCCGACTTCAGCCAGGTCACGATCTCGCGGTCCGTGAGTTCGAGCCCTGCGTCAGGCTCTGGGCTGATGGCTCGGAGCCTGGAGCCTGTTTCCGATTCTGTGTCTCCCTCTCTCTCTGCCCCTCCCCCGTTCAAGCTGTGTCTCTCTCTGTCCCAAAAATAAATAAACGTTGAAAAAAAAATTTAAAAAAAAAAATAAAAACAAAAAACTAATGAATCCTTCCTTTGCCCTCCACACTTACTAACACTTATTTATCTTCTATTTCACTGAAAACATGTCAGTATTCATTTTCGTTCTTGTCTTTACCAACTGTAATCTCTGCAATTTTGCATCTGACTCCACTGTTCTGAAAAAATGTTCATTTTCCACTACCGCTTGAACAACATACAGGTTAGGGGTGCCAATCCCCTACACATTCAGAAATCTACATTTAAATTTTGGCTCCCCCAAAACTTAACTATTAATAGCCTATGGTTTACCAGAAGACTTACTGACAGCATAAACGGTTTAATTAACATTTTGAATGTTATATGTATTATGTGTGGTATTCTTATAATAAAGTAAGCTAAAGAAAAGAAAAATATTATTACAAAAATCTTAAGGAAAATAAAATATGCTTACTGTACTGTACAGTATTTAGGGAAAAAATACACTTATCAGTGGACTCACAATTCAAACTCTTGTTGTTCAAGGGTCAATTTTATTCCATTTATTGTCACTTCTAATGACATTTCTTATTTCCATGGACCTGGGAAATTTATTTATTTTGTTACCAAACTTTCCTTCATGAACCTCCCTTATGCCGTGAACTCTGTAATCACTACCTTGATTCTTTGCTTAACATTCTGATAGCATGTTCATTTATTTGAGATCTCCTGCATTTTCTCTTTCTTCTTAATTATAAACATTGTCTGGGATCACTGCATCCTGATCCTTTGCTTTTCTATTTTTTCTCCACTTATCTACTTTTTAATTTGCCCATTCCTTTTGTGCAGCCTTCGTACAAGTCTATCCAGTCTATCCTTACCACTGCTAAACTTGCCACATCTTCTTGTGGGATGGCTACGCAGGGAAGAGAACCTTAGAGGAGAGATGATTGGAGAATGTGGAGAGAAGCCTGGGGTTAGGAAACCATCATTTTGTGACTACATAAAGTTAAGTATATAAACCAGATCATCATAGTAAAGATTCATTCAAGCAAGAATCATCAATGAATGTTAAATCTAGGAGAATTTGATGAGGTGTAAGATATTTGTATTGTCTTAAATTGTCTTGACAAATATCAGTTAATAGTTGCAAAAGGAATTTGGGGAACTGTACAGTGAAGAAAGTAAGCATCATCTTAGCTGGGTGATAAAATTAACATGAGAGAATGATGGGCATTGTTTGCCTCCATATGTTATACCCTAGTACAATATCACTCAAGCCATCCGCCTCTCAGAATCCTTAGCAATGAATTGAAGATGTGCCTTGCGAGAGACTTCAAGAACTCAGCACTGTGTCTGAATTGCAAACATTCAATAAATGTTAATTTCTTCATTCAAATTCTTCCATGATATGTCTTCATACAATATTTCTTACCTTTTATTCCACTGCTCTTCAGTATGCTTTCTTTACCCAAGTCATATGTATGTCTTTTTTCCCCAAATGGACAGGCAGGTAGTGGTCAGCATTCTACAGTGTTCTTCACAGAGTAGATGCTGATATGTGTTTGCTGGTGCCACTGGTATTTGATTGCTGTACACACTGTTTTGTTTGATGAATTGGAGGTGAATAGACCTTTCTAATTTATACTAAGTCTGTTGCTATAGATACCACATTTTCCTCTAGGTTTTCATTTTCTTAATTCTCTCTATGGTACCAGCAAGTTATTTTTTTCCCAGCAAATTATTTTGATCACAATGCTCTGTAATTTGACTTAGCTACACAAATAACAAATAAGAAATGTGATTATTTAAATGACAATCTAAATTCAAAGCTTGTAAACAATCTTTCTCATAATAAAGTTTATTTTCCAAACAAATATTGGAAAACATATTTATTGATTATTCTGTGAAGCATAGGTAACACTAAATTTTAAAGTAAAGCTTGGGGCGCCTGTGTGGCGCAGTCGGTTAAGCGTCCGACTTCAGCCAGGTCATGATCTCACGGTCCGTGAGTTCGAGCCCCGCGTCGGGCTCTGGGCTGATGGCTCAGAGCCTGGAGCCTGTTTCCGATTCTTTGCCTCCCTCTCTCTCTGCCCCTCCCCCGCTCATGCTCTGTCTCTCTCTGTCCCAAAAATAAATAAACGTTGAAAAAAAAAAATTTAAAGTAAAGCTCTTATCTAATTGTGGCTAAAGAAACCCATCAATACTAAGTACATGGTGCAATTTAATTAAATGGTCCAAATTTCATCTGTTCAATAAAAATTATATTAGAAAATCATGTTTATTGATTACATGGGTAACTATCGATTTTAAACTGAAGTTGTTTTCTAACTGAGTATAAGAAATAATTAAGGTGTTAAGGTTTAAGGAATGATTCATTTTTATTAAGCTACCTTAGAAATTCATCCTTTAAATTAAAATATGCTTGTCAAATTTAGATGTTTGATTCAGATCCAACAAGAAATATTGTTTTAGTTTTTGCTATTTATTATATTGAGCATAGAATTTGTGTTCATTAAAGCACATTATGATTTGTATATGTTATAGCATGAAATGAGAAAAATATCCATTAAGCACAAATAAAATGGATAAGTTGGAGTGAACTTAATATTTTGTGTAATTTTCTCAATTGATTGCTTCATAATTTAGCAATCATTGTTTAGTGATTTAATTTCTTAGCCGAGACAAAGGTTCTTTAAGCTTTCTTTTTTGACAACCTTAATGAACATATTAAGGTAATAAATGTTTCAGAAATTAAATACATGTTCTTCAATTTTAAAATCAAATGCTAAATTTTCTGCACATACAAAGTCAAAGAAACCACACCATTTGGTTAAAAAAGCTAGAGAAATAAATTAGCTTTATGACATCCTATTTCACAGTACTTTGTAGCTTGTTTCTAAATGCAGGGTAGTGTTGAATTCTTGAGATAGAAAGCATCAAAGAGCAAATAGAACATTTTTACCCATTTTTAAAGATATATTAAATTTAATATATTTAAATGATATTTAAAGATATAATGCTTTCAGAAACAATTAGGAAAGTTACTCAACTCTATTTATTTTTGTCTCACTTACTGGAATTTTCAATATCTATCAGGTAATGAAGAAGAGGGTCTGAAAAGTATATAAATAGTACATGCACCAATCCTGGAGAATAAAGAAGTATTCCTTACTACAATTCTGTATCAATAGTATTAATAACCTCTATTTGTGAATTTTTCAAATATAAATGGCACCTCACATATATTAACTTCCACCTCAACTCTGTTCAATCTATTTGACAAATAAGAAAATTGACCTATATTGTCTTTACTTGACAAATGAGAAAATAGTGACTTCAAGAAGTTAAGTAATCTGGCCAAGGTCATGAAGCGAGTATAAACAGAACCAGAATTCAAAAATAGTTCAGTCTACATTTAAAGTCTGCCCTTTTAACCAGTATGCATACTGCCTTCATGTGTATGCTTATATTTGAAGTGTGGAGGTTAAATAACTTTTAGTTTCTATTGTTCTCCTTTGATCATGGCTACATTCTACTTTCATCTCACCAGAAAACTGGCCAAGAAAAATACGAGGCTTTTCACATCATGTACAATTTTTTTCAACTTTTACTTCATAGAAAGAAACTATTTGAAGGCCAAGCTTAAAATGGCAATTGCTTTACCTTGATGCCATGTTTTCTCCCATTTTAAGGTGAAGAAAATAATATTTATCATCAAAGGTTGTTGGAAAGATTAAATGAGATAAGGCATCAAGAAAGTCATGTGTAAGAAATTACTGAAGTGTGCTCCTCAAAGGTAAGTGGTCTTTTTACTTTTCTCTATGCTTTTTTATCAGTGCTTAGCATCATGACATAGTTGCGACCTGAAAAAGAAGCTACAACTTTTGGATAAGTAGTGTCATAAATAAATTCATAAGTATGGTACACTCAAAAAATTCTGATTTGCCTCTAGGGTACAGAGCAGATATGAGTAATTTAAAAAATACCAACTGGTACTCTGATAGTTTAGACGATCTAGGGAAATTAAATGTTTCATAAAATATCTGAGTAGAATGAAAGGTTGTATGTTTGTGCCTGTTGTTTTGAAAGTTGATACATACACACGCACACACACATTATATATATGTGTGTGTTTATGGGTATAACTGCTTGCGTGCTCACCTGCCATGATGAGAACTTGCAAGGTGACTGGATCATACAGACTTTTTCTGTTATGAATATACTGACACTCTGTTCACATAGAAGGGACCTGTTAAATGTGCAAGAATGCACATTATACTTTAACATTTTCTCAACCAAGTGTCAATTCTACCACCTGCACACCTGGCATCTAAAGTGTATGGATCTCTGTAATTCCGTGGAATATTGGCACTTCAAATGTTGTCACAGAATTCAATCATGAATTGACTGTGATTTAATACTTGCCAAATGTTCACTTAAGATAGCTAATATTTTAGGGGTAGTACAGGGATTCATTAAGTAGCCATTGCTGTGAGTTCGCTAACTTCCCCAGTTTCCCCTATACTGAGTCAGGCCATTCAGAAAGCAATATTGAGTTTTCTTAGCTTCTTTCAAAGTCAACAAATGGCATCATATCCCTTTGCAAACATCCACTTCCAGAATCTTATTCCTCTTGCTCTATTAAAAACAAACAAGCATACAAACAAAAACAAACAAACAAAAAGACCCAATAGTTTTCTATCTTGACATATGAAGAGCTTGGAAGTTGTCAACACAAGGAAAATAATGAAAAAAAATTGGAAATCAACCATTCTTCTAAGAATCAGAGAGTTGAGGTTACTATGTAAATTGCTAATGACAGGCTAATGCGGAGAATCATGGTTGACTGGAAGCAGAAGCTGCTGGAGCCAGAGACTGATAGGAACATTTAAACAGTAATCAGTAAAATGCTGGAGGCTGAGTGTGGGCTACCTTCAGAGTTAAAACCAGTTGGGGCCCAACCATAAACCCTCCCACTTTCATTAGTGTTACCTCCAAGAACCCCACCAGGTTCTCACGCTGAAGATTGGGGAAAACTCTTGTGCTTCAGGTAGGAGCAAGGGAAAAGTAACTATTTTGAAATACACTTAGAACATCTTGTTTTCCTTAACAAAATTCTGTCCTCAAAGGAGACTACCTTACCAGAGTGTCATCTGACCTGGGGGAAGGGCAATAAACCAACTCCAGCCCCACTCTGTGTTCCTGTCTCCTATAAGTGGAGAAATAAAATGGCTAGGAAGCTGTACTGAAGGTCACCCTTTCCCTCCCTGAAAATGGAGATTTAGTCACAGGATTATAAGTATGGAATGCTCCCTCCCCAGCATCTCATACCACATGACCCTTGCATATTTGCAGTGCATCACATCTAAGAGATTTGTAAGACATACACGCTCCTTAAGGAGTTTCTAGGGAAATCAAACACAACAGAGTAAACAAAAAACGAGGCCAGTAGAGAAAATGGAAACCTCTCTGACATGACTACAGTAAATGTTAAACACAGCCTAACTCCTAGCCGAACAGACATAGACCACTCATTAAAAGCTTATTTACCTCCGTTACTCTTACCCAATCCGTCATTTGCAGAATTCAACAGAAAAAGTACAAGCCATGCTAAGAGGCAAGGAAAGCACAGTCTGAAAAAACAAAGCAAACATCAGAACCAGATTCTGATGTGGCAGAGATTTTGGAGTCATCAGAACAGGAATTTAAAACAACCATGATGACAGGGGCGCCTGGGTGGCGCAGTCGGTTAAGCGTCCGACTTCAGCCAGGTCACGATCTCGCGGTCCGTGAGTTCGAGCCCGGCATCGGGCTCTGGGCTGATGGCTCAGAGCCTGGAGCCTGTTTCCGGTTCTGTGTCTCCCTCTCTCTCTGCCCCTCGCCCGTTCATGCTCTGTCTCTCTCTGTCCCAAAAATAAATAAACGTTGAAAAAAAAATTAAAAAAAAACAAAAAAAAAAAAAACAACCATGATTGATATGCTAAGGGCAGTAATGGGGGGAAAAAATGGACAACAGGCCAGAACAGATAGGTAATGTAAGCAGAGAGATGGAAAGAAGAAAAAGGAAATTCTAGAAATAAAAAACATCAACAGAAATGAAGAGTACGTTTGATGAGTGAATCATTGTTATTACTGGACATGACAATGACAATCAGTAAACTTGAAGATATGTCAGTAGACACTTCTCAAACTGAATGCAAACAGAAAATAATAATTAAAATGAAAATAAATAAAATGTCCAAGAAAACTGGCGTAAATTATGAAAAGAACAACATGACCTGGAATACAGAAAGAGAAGGAAGAGGGAAAAGAACAAGAGAAATATTTGAAGTGATAATGGCATAGATGTTTCTAAAACTAACGACAGACATCAAAACATAGATCCAAGTATGATGAGAGCCCCAAGCAGGACAACAATGACAACAAAACATATTGTACACCTAGGCATATCATACTCAAACTATAGAAAACCAAATACAAAGAGAAAATCTTGAAAGAAGTTAGGGTATGGGGGACCCTACCTATAGAGGAACAAGGATATGAATTACATTGAACTTCTCTTCAGAAAACACGCAAGCAAGGGGGAGAGTAGAGTGAAATATTTAAAGCCTTAAAAGAAAATAAAAAGTCTCACCTATCTAGAATTCTGTATCCAGTGAAACCAGTTTCCAAAACTGAAGGAGAAATACTGTCTCAGACAAACAAAAACTAGGAATTTGTCATTATTAGACCTGCCTTGCAAAAAATGTCAAAAGAAGTTCTTTTGATGATATAGGTCAGAGAATCAGATTTACATAAAGAAAGGTATTGGGGAAGGACTAGATGAAGGTAAATTAAAAAAAAAATTTTTCATTGATCTAAAAGATAACTGTTCAAAATAATAATAGGAACAATGCATTGAGTAGTTATATTGATGAAGAAACAAATAAATGACAGCAATGTTATAAGGGATGGAATGGATCAGTTGGGAATACTC
Organism: Puma concolor; assembly: GCF_028749965.1. Lineage (NCBI taxonomy): Eukaryota > Metazoa > Chordata > Mammalia > Carnivora > Felidae > Puma > Puma concolor. The sequence continues at coordinate 153,416,254 of NC_141674.1, read as the reverse complement.
TGCTATACTCTGCACTACCTGTGAAGTGGTATAGTGTTACTTGAAAGTGGGTTTAGATTAGTTGTAAAGCTACATTACAAACACCAGGGCAGCCGCTAAAAAGTGAATATGAAACTACAACATCAAAAACATCAAAATTTGTGGGATGCAGCAAAAGCAGTGCTTAGAGGGACATTTAAAACATCAAATGCATTGGGGCTCCCGGGTGCTCAGTAGGTTGAACGTCCCACTTTGGCTCAGGTCATGATCTCACAGCTCGTGGGTTCGAGCCCCACATTGGGCTCTGTGCTGACCGCTTGGAGCCTGAAGCCTGCTTCGGATTCTGCGTCTTCCTCTCTCTCTGCCGCTAACCCACTTGCATTCTGTCTCTGTCTCTGTCTCTCTCAAAAATAAATAAACATAAAAAAATTTAAAAAAACACTTATTAAAAAAACCATCAGATGCATAGATTAGATATGAAATAAGATCTAACTAAAGCCAATAATCTAAATTACTGCCTTAAGAGATTAGAGAAAGAAGACCAATGTAAATCTAAAACCTGAAAAGAAAAGAAATAATAAAAATTAAGAAATGAATCAATGGAATAGAAAACAGGAATGTGATAAAGAAAATCAATGAAAGCAAAAGCTGGTTCTTTGAAAAGAACAATACAATTGATAAATCTCGATTCAGGCCATCCGAGAAAAGAAGACAGAAGACAAATTACTAATATCAGAAATGTAGGAGTGTTAATCACTACTGATTCCACAGATTTTAAAGTATAATAAAGGAATATAATGTACAATGGACAAGTCTGTGCCCACAAATTTGATAGCTTAGATGAAATGAACCAATTCTTTGACAACCAAAATTTACCAAGCCTCACACAAAGAGGTAGACCATCTGAAGAGATTCATATCTATTAAAGTATTTGGATTGACAACGAATAATCTTACAAAGAAGAAAGCATAAGACCCAGGTGGTGTCACTGGTGAATCCTACCGAACAGTTAAGGAAGAAATGGTACCGATTATCTACAACCTTATAAAAATATCGAAACAGAGGAAACACTTCCTGAATCATTCTATGATGTTAGTATTATCCTAATACCAAAACTACACAAAGACATTGTAAGAAACTACAAACCAATGTCTCTAATAAATATAGATGCAAAAATCCTTAACAAAAGAGCAAATCAAATCCAGTAATGTATAAAAAGTATAATACAGGAGCACCAGGGTGGAGCTTCTGTTTTCTCCCGCTTTGCTCCTACAATTAATACATGTTCTTTTCAGAAAAGTTAGAAAATATTCATAAGTAAAAGCATTTTAATTACACATATCACCATTTAGAAATAGCCACTGTTGTGGTGACCTGGTGGCTCAATCAGTTAAGCATCCAACTCTTGATTTCGGCTCAGATCATGATCTCCCAGTTTGTGGATTAGAGCCCAGCATCAGACTCTGTACTGACAGTGCAAAGCCTGCTTAGGATTCTCTCTTCCTCTCTCTCTCTGCCCCCCATTCTTCTCTCTCTCTCTCCCTCTCTCTCTTTCTCTCTCTCTCTCTCTTTTGCTCTCACTCTCAAGATAAATAAATAAAATTAAAGAAATAGCCACTGTTAATATTTTATGGACATACTTCCTGTCTTTTTATTGTGAAAATTTATAAATGTTTATTTTTTATTTTTTTAAATGCCTTTTTTTTGAGACAGAGAGAGACAGAGCATGAGCAGGAGAGGGGCAGAGAGAGGGGAAGACACAGAATCTTAAGCAGGTTCCAGGCTCTGAGCTGTCAGCACAGAGTCCCACACAGAGCTCGGACCCACAAAATGTGAGATCATGACCTGAGCGGAAGTCCAACGCTTGACCGACTGAGCCACCCAGGCGTCCCCATAAATGTCTATTTTTCACAAAATTGGACCATACTATGTATTTCACAACTTACTTTGAACTAACACCATCTTGGGATACCTGTGTGTCGCAGTCGGTTAAGTGTCCCACTCCAGATTTTGGCTCAGGTCATGATCTCACAGTTCATGGGATCAAACCCTGCATTCAGCTGTGTGCGGCGAGTGCAGAGTCTGCTTGGAATCACTTCTCTCTCACTCGTTCTGCCTCTCCCTGCTCACGCACACTCAATCTCTCTCCCAAATAAATTAAAATAAAAATAAATTAACACTATCTCAAGAATATACTTCCAAGTCAAAAGTTGACCTTGATCATTTTAATGGATATATAATATCCTATCATATGAATGAAAGAATGGACTTAGCCATCTGCTATTGCTAGACATTTAGATTATTTACTCTCATTTGTTTTTAAAGGTTTATTTTGAGGAGGGGGAGAGAGAGAGAGAATGCACATGCGTGAGGAGGAGGGGCAAGGAAAGAGGTGGGCAGAGGATCTTCTCCAGGCTCTATGCTGACAGCAGAGAGCCCGATGTGGGACTCAAACTCATGGACTGTGAGATCATGACCTGAGCCAAAGACGGATGCTTAACCTACTGAGCCATCCAGCCATCCCAATTTTCATCTGCTTTTTAAATAAACAATGATATACATTCTCATATTTAAAAAAAGAATTATACACCATGACCAAGTAGGATTTATCCCAAATATTCAAGACTGATTCAACATTCAAAAATCAATTAATGGGGGTGCCTGGGTGGCTTAGTTGGTTGAGCGTCCAACTCTTGGTTTCTGCTCAGGTCATGATCTCACAGTTTCATGAGTTCAAGCCCTACATCAGGCTCCAAGCTGACAATGCAGAGACTCTTTGGGATTCTCTGTCTCCCTCTCTCTCTCTCTGCTCCTCCCCCACTTGCACTATCTCTGTCTCTCTCAAAATGAATAAACTTAAAGAAATTTATTAAAAAATCAGTTAATGTAATTCATCAAGTCAATAAGCTAGAAAAGAAAAATCACACAATTGTATTAATAGATGTAGAAAATACATTTGATAAAATCCAATACCCATTTTGATAAAAACTCTCAGGAAATTAGGAATAAAGGAGAACATTCTCAACTTGGTATAAAAAAAAAAGATAAACACTATAAAACACCTTAACCTTGCGAATCTTGCTTCCCTATATCACAGCTATGAAAAAACTGGAATTTGAAATTAGAAACACAATAACATAGAGGCGCCTGAGTGGCTCAGTCAGTTAAGCGTCCAACTTCAGCTCAGGTCATGGTTTGTGGGTTCGAGCCCCGCATCGGGCTCTGTGCTGACAGCCCAGAGCCTGGAGCCTGCTTCGGATTCTGTGTCTCCCTCTCTCTCTCTCTCTCTCTAAAAACTAAATAAATGTAAAAAAAAGAAACACAATACCACTTACCTTAACATCTTCCCTCCCTAAAGAAAGAAATACTTAGATATGAATTCAACAAAATACATAGATGATCTAATGAAGAAAACTACAAACTCATGTCATTAGGGAATTGCAAATTAAAACAACGAGATACCACTACACTCTTATTAGAATGGCCAAAATCCAAAACATACACAATACCAAATGCTGATGAGGATGTGGAACAATAAGAATGGTCATTCGTTGCTGGTGGGAATGTAAAATGGTATACCCACTTCGGAAGACAGCGTGATAGTATGTTCTAAAGCTAAACATAGCATTATGATATGATTCAGCAATCATGGCCCCAGGTGTTTGAAAACATATGTTCACATAGACACTTGCACATGAATGATTATAGAAGCTTTGTGTATAGCTGCCGAACTCTGGAAGCAGCCACAGTATCCTTCAATAAGAGACTAGATTAAAAAAATATGTAGTGCGGCCACACTATGGAATATTACTCAGCAATATAAAGAATGAGCTCAGCAGCCACAAAAAGATATGGAGGAAACTGAAATACGTTTTGCTAAGTAACAGAAGCCAATCATAAAAGGCTACATATTGTATCATTCCACATATATGGCATTCTGAAAAAAGTAAAACTGTAGAGAGGACGAAAAGATCAGTGGTTGCCGAGGAGCTGTGGGGTAGAGGGAGGACATGGTTAGGAGAGATGAATTGGGGAACTGCAGATTTTTAAGTATGTGAAACTATTCTTTCCTATTCCAAAATATAGGATATATGACATTATGCATTTGGCAAAACCCAAAAAAACTTTTATGACACAAAGAATAAATCCTAATTTAAACTAATAGACTTTCGTGAATGAAAGCAAAAAAAAGAACCTGATCCTTTGGGACATATCTCAACTGACTTATGAACATTTACATGTCTTCCTCACTACAAATTTCCTAGCACATGGCTCATAGACTCCTCCTACCCCGAGTTCTGCTTACATTCTTGGGAACATAAACAGTTATTCAACAATATGGCTTCTCAGCTCTTGGATCCTCTCATCTTTAATGGTACCTCACACACCTAAACTTATGGGTATACCTTGGCCATGCCATTATCTGAAAATAAACGTTATCTCTTTTGAAAGAATTAATTCAAACATTCCTCTCTCTGACCAAAACTTTATTTCCTTTTTGCTCTCTTATTTAGTTTCTTCTATTAAACCACAGTTTGATCTTCAGGTCTTTGTATCTTCTATGTTGTCTCTACCTACATTCTTCTGTCTTTACTCTCTTCCCTAGCCAGCTAAGTCAACCATTTTAACTATTCCTTGGCCATATCTTTTTGACCTATCGGGTTTTTTTTAGTCCTATCTGCCTCACAAAACCAAAATTCCAGACCAACTTATCTCAAATGCCTAAACAACCCCTGACCACATATCCCCTACCACTGGGGTGCCAACCACTGCTGGAGATAATCATGTATACAAACAAAATTGCTGTATTTCTTGGTCTCTAACTGCAATGCAAGCCCTCGCATTGCTCAACAATCTTTTCTGTATTTCCCTAGTTTTCTCTCTTTTCTCATTCTTCAGAACTGTCATTTTACTCCCTTGGAATACCTCGTACTGCATCTTTTCCTCAAATTCAGCATTTCCACTAGAACTTTCCTGGAGTTAGACCTCAGCTCCATTAGTTTGTGTATGATCTTGGGAAGGCAATTTAACTTTTCTGAAAGATTTTTGTCTTTTATTTGATGATAATGATAATATAAGAATGAAAAATCATAAACTGATAAATTCAATATGGATAATCTTTAGAACACTTTGCTAAATGAAAGGAGCCAGATGCACAAGACTAAATAATGTGAAATTCCATTCATATAAAGTTCAAAAACAAGCAAAACTAAACTGGTGAAATCAGAACAGCAGTTCCCTTTGGGGATGGAGTTTCACTAGAAATGGACATGAAGAAACTTACTGGGCTGTATCTCAATTGGTGTGGTGCTTATATGGGTATGTACATCTGTCATAACTCTTCAAACTGTACTCCTAAACCTGATTTTTAAATTTTGTATGAAAATTAAAGCTCAACTTTTTTTTAAAAAAGAAAGTCTTTATCCCCACATAAATCCTTGACTGGCATGCTATCCCCAATCTCAATGCGAGTGATTGCCCCATCCAATCAGCAACTTCTGGAAATAATTGTTCTCTTCATCTACACTGCCTCCTCATGTATTCAGGCTACCATTTCTCTCGTGTGGTTTATTGAAATATCTTCTAATTAAGATCATTATCTGTAACATAGTTGAACTGCTCTTTACAAATGAAAAACCGATCATATCACAGTATTACTCAAAATCCTCCGGTGGCTGTCAATGAATCTTTAGATAAAGCTCATATCCCTTTATGTAAATTCATGGGTCTTTATGACATAGGCCCAAGGCACTACTTGCCTTGTCTTTCATAATTTACCAACTGGAATATTTTGTCCCGGACATTAGAAATGCTTTTATTTTTTTTTTAATTTTTTTTTTCAACGTTTATTCATTTTTGGGACAGAGAGAGACAGAGCATGAACGGGGGAGGGGCAGAGAGAGAGGGAGACACAGAATCCGAAACAGGCTCCAGGCTCCGAGCCATCAGCCCAGAGCCCGACGCGGGGCTCGAACTCACGGACCGCGAGATCGTGACCTGGCTGAAGTCGGACGCCTAACCGACTGCGCCACCCAGGCGCCCCTAGAAATGCTTTTAGTTTCATTTCAACCCCTTCTCTTGATTCTAGTTCTCCATTTTTAATTTTCCTTTGATGTGAAGCAATCCTAATTTGCATTTACTTGGCTAATTCCTACTCAATCATCTGCGTTCAGTTTAATTCACTGTTCTACAAGCTGTCCTCAACCACATATTTTGTTAAGGGCATAATATTCCACTCTTCTTAAATTATACATAATTACTTGTTTATTTGTCCATATTTCTTTATAAATCCTAAACATGTGATCCGAAGGATCTTATCGGTCTTGTTTACAATAATATCCACAACATCTACAACAATCCCTAGTCCATAGCATATTTAAAGAATAGTTGGATACAATTCACAAACGTGAGGTTCAGAGTTTTATCCATAAAAGTCTCATTAGCTGCTGAAATTTGCCACTCTTTGTGTCGGTTGTTTTTAAAAACCTCTGGCCAGAGTGCCTGGGTGGTTCAGTCAGCTGAGTGTCCTACTTCAGCTCAGGTCATGATCTGATGGTTTGTGAGTTCCAGTCCTACAGCATCAGGTCTTCTGCTGTCAGAGCAGAGCCCACTTGGGATCCTCTGTCCCCCTCTTTCTCTGCCCCTCCACCACTTTCTTTCTATCTCTCAAAAATAAAAAGTAAGCATTTAAAAATAACAATAAAAATTAAAAACATAGAGGCCTCTGACCAACATAGGGCAAGAGAGTCTTATAACAATTTGTACTAATGAGTTCTGGTATATTAAGCAAATATACTGTAAAGTTAAAACTAATTCCATTCCTATAAAAATAAGACATAGTTGCTCCTGTAACAACAGCTGCTAAGCAGTTAAATATAAAAATAAACAGTTTATAAGTCAACTTCCCAAGGGGAAACTCAGAGGAAGCAACATAGTTAATATCCTTTTATAAACCATGTCAGTTTCTAATTAAAACAAAATCCCCGGAAGAAAATTTGGGATGCAGTTCATGGCACCTCTCAGGTAACACAAGAAAGCATGACTATGTAAATTCTTTCTGGTAATTTTATTGCCTTGTGATGCTCTCTCTTTATTTGTTAAACCCCATCTTCCCCATTCAAAGCCTGGTGAACCCATCAGATTTAAAACCATTTGAGTGATAAACTAAGCTTTTATGTAAGTAAATAATGACTTTTTTCAATCTAAAATGTTTTTAGTTTACTTTTATTTCATTTTATTTAGTAATAGGTTATGATTAGTCAGCATTTACCAATTGGTTATTGTATGTTAGGCAGCATTCAGGTACTGACTTACTGACAGGTTTTGCTTCACTTTCTTGAACAATTATGGAAAATTTTCATCTTAAGAAAATGAATGCTGGAGATACATCTGCAACATGTTATTAAGAAAATTACATTATTGGGGCGCCTGGGTGGCGCAGTCGGTTAGGCGTCCGACTTCAGCCAGGTCACGATCTCGCGGTTCGGGAGTTCGAGCCCCGCGTCGGGCTCTGGGCTGATGGCTCAGAGCCTGGAGCCTGTTTCCAATTCTGTGTCTCCCTCTCTCTCTGCCCCTCCCCCGTTCATGCTCTGTCTCTCTCTGTCCCAAAAATAAATAAAACGTTGAAAAAAAAAAATTTAAAAAAAGAAAATTACATTATTAAAAAGCTTATTGAGTAATGTTCTGGTTACTTAAAATTTCAGATATACTGTGTATGTGTAAAAGAGTATAAGCATATTCCCCACCAAAATGTTGACAATGGTTTTGTCTGTATGGTGGGATTGGGGTGATTCTTACTTTACTTTTTAAAGTTTATTTATTCATTTTGAGAGACAGAGAGAGAGCATGAGTGGCAGAGGGGCACAGAGAGAGGGAGAGAGATTCCCAAACAGGCTCCACACTTTCAACGCAGAGCCTGACATGGGGCTTGATCTCACAAACAGGGAGATCATGACCTGAGCCAAAATCAAGAGTTGATGCTTAACTCACTGAGCCATCCAGGTACCTCTGGGGTGGTTCTTACTTGCAGTGCCTTAAAAAAAATCATTTTATAATAAGCACGTATTATTTCTTATTAGCAAGCACTTCTCCACCCCATGTACATGCTTACTTTGAAGATATTAAGATTAGACCGTTTATCATATTTAAACATTTCCCTTTATTTTCATAGCCATAAATAGAAACTTCCTATTTTGAGCTTTATAGAGTCAGAGTTTTTGTTGCTGTTTATTTGTTTGTATGTTTTTTTCTGTATTTCTTATGTCTGGACTACAATATTCTATCAGAATTACAGTGAATACAAATGGCTCATTAAAAGATAAATGAATCATTTTATTTTATTTTTTTAATTTTTTTTTTCAACGTTTATTTATTTTTGGGACAGAGAGAGACAGAGCATGAACAGGGGAGGGGCAGAGAGAGGGAGACATAGAATCGGAAACAGGCTCCAGGCTCTGAGCCATCAGCCCAGAGCCCAACGCGGGGCTCGAACTCACAGATGCGAGATCGTGACCTGGCTGAAGCCGGACGCTCAACCGACTGCGCCACCCAGGCGCCCCTAAATGAATCATTTTAAATGGAATTGTACTTGTGTCTTGACTCCTGTCTCTTCTTCTTAGTATATAAACAAATTAGGTTAGTTTTAAAAGATATTGAAATAAGACCACCACAGATTAAGAATATAATCAATAATCACATGTCTTTACTCTTAAAAGTTATAATTTCCTTAAGAAATTATTTAAAAAGAATAGCTAGACATGAATTCACCAAAAACTGAGTATTTTCAGGACAATTTCCAATGTTCAGACAAAAAAATCATTCTACCCAAAGTTCAGTCAACAATTTATGAAGCTGCAACTTAAGACTATAGCTTGAAGCTAACATTTTCTCAACAAAATTTGTGAACCTCAAAATCAGACATTCTACTATAGTATCTACAGATTTTCTTACTGCTTATATTTATACCTAAAATTCTGTAGGTTTTAAGTTTCTACTTCTGTAGGTTTGGCGGCAACTTTAGAATCTACTTTAAGAGGGGTGCCTGGGTGGATTAGTCAGTTAAGTGTCTGACTTCAGTTCAGGTCATGATTTCATGGTTTGTGGGTTCAAGCCCTGCATTGGGCTCTGTTGACAGCTCAGAGCTTGGAGCCTGCTTCAGATTCTGTGTCTCCTTCCCTCTCTGCCCCTCCCATGCACGTGCTCTGTCTCTCAAAAATAAATAAGCAGTCAGGTTTTTTTTATAAAGAAAAATTATTTTGAGAAAATATCTGGGACTTATTCTTACAGTCATACAGTCTCTTTTCCCATGAGTACCATGGCACAGTAGCTTCAAAAATGTAATGTTGACGCAATTATTTAATGAAATGTTATTGAAAGCAGGAGGAGTCCCATACAACCATTTAAATATGTATGCCCTTTAGACATTGACCATCTTTGACTCTCCCAATTTTTGTTAAATATTTGAAACAAGTGTTCCTTGGGAGAGGGAAATGTCCAAAAACTATGCCATTTCTGCTATCAGTAAATAATGGTGCCCACTTCCTCATGAAAAGGCCTCTTCTATACATAAGTCACTTGGAGATAATTCCCTATTTCAGATGGGGAACCATAGCGAATATGATGCAGTGAAGAACATGTCTCAGCTACAGATGACTAGAGCAAGTAAAAACCTTCAGATCCAGGGATGCCTGGGTGACTCAGTCAGTTGAGCATTCGACTTAAGCTCAGGCCATGATCTCCCCGGTCCCTGAGTTTGAGCCCTGCGTTGGGCTACATGCTGACAGCTCAGAGCCTGGAGCCTCCTTCAGATTCTGTGTCTCCTTCTTTCTCTCTGCCCCTCCCCTGCTTGCATTCTGCCTCTCTTGTTTCTCTCAAAAATAAATAAACATTAAAAAAAACCTTTTTTATTAACCTTTAAATCCATCATGGTTATTTTCTTGATTCTTGGGGACCTGGTTCTACTCTTTAACCTTGGGTTTTGAATTAGCAACTGATGCTAAAGACTAAGAGGTACTGTGTCTCATCTTCTAACCATATTCAGTATATCTTACATGAAAACCAAAGATGGTCTAAGAGAATACTTGTTTACAACAAGGGTGAGAAATGGATGGAGGGGTTGGTGAGCAACTACTTATATCCGTTATAGAATCCAATGAATAAACCCCCTCTTTTTGGAAATTTTGAATTTATTTATTCTAACATGGGTAATTGATTATTTAAGAAAATTTGTACATGATATTGGGATCTAGATCATTGTAAGAGACATTTTCTTAATTCTCCCTTTATGCTTTGGACCAACACAGAGATCTTCAGTAATGTATACTGATGGGAAGAAAATTTTTCTTTGACTTTTATCAATGGTCAGCTGAATAAATAAATAAATAAATCTGTTCTTTTCCATTATATATAAATATTTAATGCCCCTTAAATAAATTGTTATTCTTCCTAAAAGGACTAAGATAAGGGGGAATGATAAATTACTTTTACAATTTAGGGTGAGAAAATGTGTCTCTCTTGACAATCTTTCTCCAAATTGCTCTAACGGCTACAATGTGCATTCTTTACTAATGATACTATATCATGGATTAATATTTAATCACTACATATATAATTTAAGATCCTTATTACAGTATAATTCCATTTATATCTCTCCTATTCTTTGTGCTATTTTGTCATGCTTTAACACGTATGTTTTAAACACTGCATACATTGCTCTTATAATTCTAATTTAATAATTTACTTTTAGTAAATTTAAGAAAAGATATACAAGTATCTATCTACATGTTTACCAATTCTAATGTTCGTCATTCGTTCCTATACCAAAAAATAATCCATCTGGAGTCATTTACTGTAAGTGTAAGACATTTAATTAACAATATTTTAGTGTATATCTTTGGTGACAAGTTCTAGCAGCTTTTGTTTATATGTTAATGTCTTTTTTGGGGGGGGCTTAAATTTTTAAAGATATTTTTCCTGGATATAGCTTTTTTTTTCTTTTGTGATTTTTGGAGTGTTATTATGTTCTCTTTGATTTATGCTGTTTCTAAAGAGAAATAAGCAGTGTTCTTATTATAGTTCCTCTGTACATAATTTTTCTTTCTTTTGGCTGCTTTTAGTATTTTCCTCTGGTTATTAGCAATTTGACTATTATGCACCTTAGGTGTATTTCCCTCTTCATTTATGCTGCCTTGGGTTCACTGATATTCCTGCATCTGTATGTTGCTTTTTTGGGGGTCAAATTTAATTTTTTTTTCAGTCAATATTACTTCGAATATTTTTTCCCTACACCTTTCATTCTTCTTCTGGGACTTTAATTACCTGTATGTTCTATTATTTGATACTGTCATATTGACCATTGAGGCTCTATTCATACTTCTCAGCCAACTTTCCCTCTATATTTTAGTTTGGATAATTGCTGTTGACTTGCATTCATATATCCTGATCCTCTCTCCTCTTTTGTGCCATCTGATGTTAATCACATGTAATGAATGTTTGATTTCAGATATTGTGTCTTTTCAGTTTTACATTTTCCATTTGTTTCTTCTTTATAGTTCTGTAGCTCTTCTGAAATTTTCCATCACTTCCACCATTTTACCCATATTATTCTATATTTATTTTTGTGTGTTTATTATAATTATATTAAAATCCTGACTGCTAATTTCAATATCTGGGCCATATACAGGTTTGTGTCAGTGATTTATTTCTGTACAAATCTGGGATTTTATAGTAGGATTTTTGTTTTTGCTTTTTGCTTTTTTTTTTAGTAGTTGACATGATGTATTGTAAAGAATATGAAATCTGCTACTGTCTTCTGAAATTTCAGTGCTGCAATTTGTACAAGCATGCAAGTAAATTATAAGCAGTTTACTTGATCTTTGAAGGGATTATTTTTAGGCTTTCTTAAGAGAGGTCGGTTTTGTTTTTTGTGCGTGTGTTTTGTTTCTTGTTTTCGTTTGTTTGTTTGTTTTGAGTTTTATGGCAAACCCCTTAGTCTTTGGATGCAGTCTTTACTCCCAATATGTGACCCTTATGTTGTCAGTGGAGACCCTGAGGTATTTACCAAATGATGAGATTCAAACTACAATCCATTTGCTCACATGGTGAAAGTCACACTCCAAACCTGTTTCTCCAGCAGCAACTAATATCTCAGTATAATTCTTTCAGCTTTCCAGACGTTGGTTTTCCCAGAGAGATTCATTGTTGTCTCATTCTGTGCATGCATAGTTTAGGAGTCAATGATTTGGGAAGGGTTTGCATGCAGAATCTCTGTGGGTCTCTCTTTTTTTGGGATTGTCTCTTCATATTCTATCTATTCCAGATCCATGAATCTAATTTGGATCTACTGTTTGAGAAGTAGCTTTTTTCCTTGAATTCTGTCAAAGGCATGTCTCGCGGACCTGAGACTTCCCTTAAGGGAAGACTGCATCTTACCCAGACAGTTTCTATTCTTTCAGGGTTAAACCTCTTCCAGTTTGTTCTTGTTTTTCTGACTTTCCAGTAACTCTAAGTATTTATATTTTGCCCATGGTTTATAATTGTTAGCAGCAGGTCAATTAGTCCGTGTGTTTTTTCCATCATTGATGAAATTAGAAGCTTCCATCACTTTTATTTGCTTAATTTGCAAATTATTAGATAACTAGTAGATCTTTAAAATATTTTACTGAAGTTAAATTCATTTACATGCAAATTACCTCTTAGTAATGTGCATGTTGGTACAACATGAATAAGAACCTCAGAAATTAGGTATGTCATTATTTTAATGTATATTAGTCATTATGCAATGAGCACACTGAAGTTCACACAAACAGATACTTGGAAGATGCCAATCAGGACTCTCAAGACATCACCCAAGTATTTAGTGAAGTTGGTAACATGTTTTCTAATGTCCATTGATATAACTCTTGCATTTTAACTCTATACTTGTTCAGATTAATTTGCTTATTTAAAGCAGCACTAAATGTTTTCAGAAAGGATCTATGTATTTATTCAACATAAATGATTTTACCTAAGGGTATTACATATTCATAAACACTCTTTAGTTGGCAGACAAAATTCACATATGTTTACCTGGTTTCATCTTCTTAATCATCCTCTGAGGTAGCATTTCAAGATTGCCATTTTAGAAATTTTAAAATTTTCAAGGAATTATGACAACATTCTAAATTGCAGGTGATGAAGCTAGGTCTGGGACACAATATTATGCCTTTCAGTAAAATCTTGTTTCCACTAATCCATAGCTATGGTCTTCACAAGGACAATGCTATTAACTTATCTCAATGCTCTTCTTTGTACAAGTCAAATACTTTGTGTTATCCTTGATATTACACAGAGTAATACAGAGTGTTTGATGGCAACTTTGAGACAGATTGCCTTGATGAGAAAACAAAATTCAGAAAAGGTTAAGTAATATATAAAGATCACATACTTTGACATAGCTCACATTAGAATTTGGGAACTCAAACTACTAAATGTTGCTCGCTTTGTGCTTGGAACAGTTAAAGAAATGCTTTCCATTTCTTTGTTTTCTATTCCCAATGTTTAAGTTTTTAAATCTTGGTCAACTTCAAGCTTAATACCTACAATACATTTGCACTTGAACAGAGAGAACTTTGTAGGAAAAAAATGAGTATGTGCAATTTTTTGAAGTAAATGTTAGACTAAAATCTCTCAGTTAGCCTCCAATGTTTTATATCAGGCAGGAGGACAAGTTTTAAACATTTACTTGCAAATGGCCTTTTATCTCTGCATTCTATAACTGGTCTATTTTATCCTCTGGAAAAAAAATGGAAGATGAACATAATTCAATTTTTTTATCCACAAGTCCCAGTTATTTAATCCCACTCTGAAATGAAACTATTTTTTTTAACTTCTAGCTCTGAAAATAAGTCTTCAGCCTCTCAAACTCCACACAATGTACAGCATTTTGGTAATATTGTTGTTATTATGGGAGTTTCCTTCTATGTGACTTTATAAAATTGAATCAGACCCAAAGAAATCTGCCTGAGTGTCTATTTTTCTTCTCCCTCTTCTCTACTATAATTGCACCCTTACTTTGATTGTTAGATGTCCTGTGCAGAATATGAAACTGCTTCTGGAAAGCTCTTGCCTTCCGAATACACTGAAAGCATATGATTGCAGAGATGAAGCTCTTGAAGAACTTCTATGTGATTCTTGTTACTAGGAAACCACATTCCTAGATTAAATATCTCTTTCATACAGCCACTGCTTAATATAGACATATATAGATATGTTACACATGCATATGTATATGCATATCCAAAACTGCACATATATAAAAATCAAGTTAAAATAGGAAATGGCCTACCAGAGATATGATTTCTACAAATCTAATTGTACTGAAAACAGGTCGCTTTTGAGATGCCAAGCAAGCATATGATTGATACTAGATCTTATAGTTTTGAGCTTAGATATATACAGAATGGAGATTTAGAAAATAAAACAAGCTAACTTTGAAATTTTCCAGTTTCTGATTATTCTGTGTTGAAAATATGTGTGGATAGTAGTGAAGAGAAGTATTTTTCAGAGCTGACTTTAGATATATTACAAGATTTATCAAAGTACTTTCTCTTAAAAAAGTAAGAAAAAGATATGTATATCAATTTAGTCATGGTCCTGGGTCTTGAAGAGTGCTACAAACCATTCAATCACATTTTACTTTTATTACTGCATTATTTGGTAAAGTTACAGAAACCTGCCTTTCACAAGTTGGTATAATGGTAAAGTGCATCCACCCAAGTACTATTGTTCAGAAAACTTCTCCTTAGTGGACATTTGCCACAAAATTAAGCCTCATACGGAGAAATATTATAAGGAGAATTATTTTGGCCCAGTGGCCAGAATGACCACTAAGCTTCTTGGGACAGAAAGAAAGCTCGACTAATGGGAGCTATTTTAGAGAGCAAAATGATTATGAGCTGAACTATATTTGAAATAAGTATATTAAACTGGTGGCAATGTTCAGTCCCTCCAGATTTGTAGGTCAAGTCACACACACCCTTCCAACCCTGAAAGAGATTAAGATACTTCATCATAGTATATTTCAGAGTTATAAGGGGTTCATATGCTATTACATACCTCTTTGTGCCTTCAGCTGTTTGTGGACGTGTGCTTGTATGTGTGCACACACACACGTTTAACCAGAAATACCAAGGCTTAGGTAGTTGACCTAGAAAAGTATGCAAACCCCAATTATTGTGGGATTTGAAAACTTGTGTGAATTATACAAGTATTTCTGTGGCCTTGTAAGAGAGTCAAAGGGAAGTGTTTTCTTAGAAAAGTGAGTGGACTTACAAATTTAAGAAGTACAGGTAGGTGAGGAACACCTGGGTGGCTCAGTCAGTTAAGCATCCAACTCTTGATTTCAGCTCAGGTCATCATCTCATGGGTTTGTGAGTTTGAGTCCCACATCGGGGTTGTGCTATCAGTGAAGAGCCCACTTGGGATTCTCTCTCTCCCTCTTTCTCTGTCCCTCCCCCGCTTGTACTTTCTCTCTTAAAATAAATAAATAAACTTAAAAAAAAAAAAGAAGTACAGGTAGTTGAGGAAGTTCAAATAGCATTAAAGATAGAATTGTGAGGATAGAGGCTGCTTGGGGAGGGCTTGCAATTACAGAATTGTGAAGTTTCCAGTTTGGGAGATATTTAGTCAATCACAACTCTCAGATTTCACAAATGTGCATATTGTAGACCAGAACTGATTGTCAAAGCTCTTAAAATATAATGACAGAACAACAGCAATATCTTTACTCTCCTGATTCCTCTTCCAGAGTTTTCCCATTATATTGTGCTGTATTCATAAATGAGTTCCCCATAGCATCTCATGCAACTGCGTTTTTATTACTCCTATTACTGGGAAGCAAAACAATGTCTTCTGCTAAGGTTCTAGTCATATACTAATAAAAGCATCCAAAAACAGAGATAAAAAACTTTTCCTCAAAAGAATGCATGGACTATGAGGGATCCTGGGAACGAAGTCTCTGGCTGTAAAATTGTGAGGTTAAACACATCTGCAAAATTATGTGAAATTGGTTAAAAATGAAAAACTAATTTAATAATTAAAAAATATTCAATCATTGAATATAACTCAAATGCTCATTTTTCCTTTTCAGACTAAGAAGTAAATTAAAGGAATTGAGACTGGAAAATCACCTTCCAAGACTAAGGCACTTTTTAGGTATTTCTAAAATCTTCTTAAGCATACATGATCTGATTGGAGTAAATGGTCTAAAACTACAGAAGTAAACTTGCATTATAATTATATATATATATGTGTGTGTGTGTGTGTGTGTGTGTGTGTACTGTACACACACATATAAAATCAGGCAAGAAATGTAGTTGTCTTTGCCCCAGATTTTGATTCACTTCAACATTACTTTTGCGTTAATCGTGGGTGACTCATAGGGACTGAAAAGATTATTCCTTTTTGGAAAATCCTGTCTTTAACAAATATTGATTAAGAAGAAATTTATTTAACAAAATTTATTAAACAAATGTTGGTTAGGAAGAGATTTATTTGGCTTAAT
Source organism: Puma concolor (assembly GCF_028749965.1). NCBI lineage: Eukaryota > Metazoa > Chordata > Mammalia > Carnivora > Felidae > Puma > Puma concolor. Next base: position 153,399,735 of record NC_141674.1, on the reverse strand, counting down.
GACCATTTCAACACTTTGAAATTAATAAAAAGCATGTATAGTAAGATAGGCCATTATTTAAGTTTTTCCCTATCATTTTTTTCTTTTGATATAATTAAGTATGATGCAGAATTGAAAAGATTGATAACTTCAACAAAATAAAAATAAATTAAAATTGCACAACATAAAAAGGACCATGGGCTAAGGGTGAAATAGAAGACGATTTTCCAAAAATGAGTGAAAATGTTTGCAGCATATACTGTAGATTAGTGTGTCTTTTTTAAAATGTGCATTTATTTATTTTGAGAGAGAGAGAGAGAGAGAGAGAGAGAGAGGAGAGAGAGAATCCCAAGCAGACTCCACATTATCCGTGCAGAGCCTGATGCAGGGCTCAAACTCACAAACAGTGAGATCATGACCTGAGCTGAAATCAAGAGTCAGGCTCTTAACTGACTGAGCCACCCGGGTGCCCCTAGATTAGTGTGTTTTATCTGTAATATGTGAAGGTTGCTTCAAAAGCAAGGATAGAAGATCAGAAACTTATTACAAAAGTGAACAAATGACATGAACAAAGATTTCCCACAGAAAATATGCAAATAGCCTTGAACTTATAAAAAAAAGTTCACCATCTCTCATAAGAGAACACTAAATACAATTACTCCATACCATTTCTCATCTATCAGATTAGTGAAAATTGAAGAGTTTGACATTGCCGATATTGTGTACTGATGTTGCTGATAGAATACAAAAATGTAAAAACATTGTGAAGCATTTCCCAATAGTTAAAAAAATAATCACATGAAATTACTCTTTAACCTAATAATCTCACTTCTAGGAATTTGCCCTTAAAATACATCTCCAAAAACAAAACAAAACAAAACAAAACATCACAGAGATATTTATTGCAGCAATATTTCTAATAGCAAATATTTGAAACAATTAGAGTTCTCATTTATAGAACATTGGTTGAATAAACTCCATTCAATTCACAGAATTGAACAACGAAGAGGATAGAATAAAAATTATCTCTATGAATCCTATCATGTTACTTCCAGGACATATTATAAAGTGAAAAAATGAGGTGGGGAAAAATATTTACTATGCTACTTTTTGTTTAAGAGTAAAAGGTGAATAAGATATTAATTGATAGATATTTTTATGATGGCTACTTCTTAAAAAAGGACATTCAGAATGGAACCAACAGATATAAAAGAAGATGGTTGCATGGGGTGGGGGGTGGTGGGATTGAGGGGAAGGGTAGAGAGTAAGACTCTTCTAACTATATTATTTTACTCTGGAACTATGTAAAAAATTTACTGTAAACTACGTAAAGAATTTCCATGTTTAAAAGTAAATTAGAAGTAAGTGGCTGGCTCAGTTGGTAGAGCATGCAAATTGATCTTGGGGTGGTGAAGAGACTACCTAAAAATAAAATCTTGAAAAGAAAAAGGTAAATAAGAAAAATGCAAAAAATGCAAACAGCAACGTGAAAAACAAACAGAAACAAAAGAATGTAAAACTATGTTGATAACATAATCACACAGAAGAATTAACCTGCTTGATCAAAAGTGGAATTAATACACTTTTAAACATAGCTCTCTGATGGTACCTCCTGGGTGGATGTACTCTAAAGACAAAACAGCAACAGAAACAACAAAACCAGGAAAAACTGCAAAGAAAACATAACATAGTCTGATATTTGTAGTGCTAGGAATGTAGCAATTATCTGAGTATATATATTATAAGCCTGAGCAAACAAATGGACATATTGATACTATTGAGAACTAGGTTCTTACCATGAGAGAAGTGAGTACAAATATGAAATAGAAAAGGAAACAAAGAACCTTGTGGAGTGGGATTGGTATTAGAGGTATAGCTTCTTGTTAAAAACACAAAAAACAAAAAACAAAAAACAAACCAAAAAAAAAAAAAAACAAAAAACCTCTATGTCTATCATCTATCTATCTAGCATCCATCTACCTATCATCTATCTATCATCTATCTATCTATCTATCTATCTATCTATCTATCTATCTATCTATCTCTATCATCTATCTCTCTATCTAACTAGATGCTAGCTAGCAGTGCATCTCTTAACAGTGCCCATTAACAGGAACTAGAATTCTGGTCGGTATCCAGTACCCACATCTTGTTTTTTCAATATTATTCCCCACTAAAAGAAACCAGGGCTTCTTAGAGAAGTGAATAGGGGTGGAACAGGGAATGTACAAGTTAGGAACATTCCAGACAAAAAGTAAAGGAGCCCTTCAAGACATATGGAGATTGGAAAGGACACAGAAGCCAGCTTAAAGGAGTGTTCACTGGAATTTACTTAGAATTTCAAAGAAGAAAGCATACCTTAAGAATGACAAAATCTAGCAGATGCCACCTTGACCAAGGCAGCAGATTTGGCATTGGACACACTGACTTATAAGCCTCCCAATATGATGTATTGAGAAGGAAGCAATACGGCCTGTGTAGCATTCCTTATAAAAAAGTTTACCTGAATCTGATCAGGAGGAAATAATCAGAAAACTAAAATCAAAAGACATTCTGCAAAACAATTGTCACAGGTGTTAAAAATGTCAATGTTAGGAAAGATTAAAATAAAACAAAACAAAAACAAACTGACTAAAAAACCAACCAACCCTGGAGAAATGGTCTAGATTATACACAACTAAAGAGCTATCATGAATAAATGTTGGCATTGATAACAGAACACATCTGATATAAAACTCATTATGAGAACATAATTAGTGATCAGTGATGAAATAAAAGTAAAACATAGATTTTATTAATTGAATATGTGATAACATAAAGAATAATAAGCTTTTACTTTGGAAAGTACAAAAGAATACAAAGAATAAAATAAAAACCACCAATAATCTCTTTCCCATGAGAACTCTTCTTAATATTTTAGTGTATGTTCTTCCAATCTTTTTTCTGCTTACTTTTTATTTTTTAAACACAGTTTGGCTCCTTCTCTGTGCACTACTTTCCATTTAACACAATGCCATTTCCAAATATCCCTGAATATTATGTATGACTTTGTTTTTACGAGCAGAGTAGTATCCTATGATGTAGATCTATCTAGTTTTGTGTGGTTTTAACTTTCTAGGTTAGTTTAACAAGATTATTCTAAGCTTAAGTTTACTTTTTCAGAGATGCTTTTTTGTTCCCCCTAGATTCTGGTGTGCATGTTTGTAAATAAAAGGGGGCGTTAGTTAGACCAAATAATTTAAAACCTAGAAATAGTCCATTTACAAAATAAATGAAACCAGCAGCCATATCACACTAACAATTTCACATTTGACCTGCTTTTCTTTGTAAATTATTAAGTCTGGTGCTCATTAGCAGAAGACATCCAGCATCAAATGGAAATGCTGCTTGAAATAACAAGAATGTTAGTACTGGAATTTTCTCTGCTGATATCTGTGCTTCTTCTGTTAAAAGAAATAAGGAAGTTTCTTAAGCTATATAATTGGAAGCATAGCTTAGGGACTGCATTGAGACAGGGTAATTGGCAAAGCCAATCTCTCAAGCTCAGTTTTGGCCTGGGCTTATGCACAAAAAATACCCCCTGCCCTGGGAGGGGGGGTGCTCTGGCAGGTCCCCCTCTCACACTTCCGGTACCTTTCCATTATAACTGGTTCCCTAGTTCCTGAAGTGAGATTCTATCTCCTCACACTTCATCCATACTGTGCTCATGCACTCCCATGCTTCATGCTGAGCTGAGCACTTCTTATTGTAGAGTGTTTATTTCCCCAACAACTAGGTAAGCACAATTTCTTTGAAATCATATATGCAGACTTATAAACTAATCAGTCCAACTACATATCTATAATTCACCAAAAAAAAAACCCACCACTTTTTAAAATATTTCATAGATAGATTAAAGTAAGAACCTACCTTAACTGTAAATGTAACACATTTATGTTGATAATATTTGGACGTTAAAACTCATTTCTTTCTGTATTATGTATAAAAACAATGTACTCTCTTTGCATGTTACAGGAAAGTCAGAGCAGAGCTTTCTATTCGTGTTCAGGAGGACAGAAAGACAGAATTCAAGCATTGATGTGTTTTAATTTATTTTTCAATTTAATTTAATTAACTGCGAGGGAAACAAAAAGTAACTATTTTCCCTGTCTTTTCCTCCCATATGCCTCACACCCCTCCAGCATAAGGATAACCAGTTCTGCCCAATAAAGTTGGCGGCATTAATTATTGCTGCATCACCTGGCTGCTATAAGAGGCTCACTGCAGTGATGGCTGGCTGCCTGACAAACGACATTCTTTCTTCTTAGCCTTTCTCATTCTTCTTTCATTAGCTGCATGTGAAGTTGTCACATATATTTTTATAAGAAGGCTTCTTCATGAGAACCTAATTCATTCAGTATTATATCTAGCCTGAAATTCTGGGCATCACATGCTTCTGTGCATTTCAAGAAACTTTATTTTTAGCTGGTCCTTTTTGTGCCCTGTCAGCACTTACGGCTTTCCTCCCTCTTGTAGCTAGGCAGAAAGGAAGGAAGGGCTAATAGCTAAGAAGATATATCCATTCAGAAAGAAGAGTCTCATGAATCCTTGGGGTGACTGTGCCAATCCTGCTATGCCAAATATTTATGTAGCAGCCTATAAATAAGAATCATTCAGTTGGAGTTATTTCCATTCTTACCAAAGGTCAACATTTCCTTTTATAGATTTTGTTTAAGTCTGTGTTTACACTCACAAAGCACTGATTTTAGCTTCTGTCCCTTGATCATCCAGAATGATCCAGCCACAAGGTAGTTCTAATATTCTGGGAAGAAAGTACCGGTAGACTTCAGTCGTAATGCAGTCCATAAAATTAGCAGGCTTTCTTGGGTCACACTCTATCACTCTTACTCCTGAAAATAATTTGTCAAACTATCCACACAACCAGAAAATATGAATTACTTTTAGGCTTTCTTAGGGTGGAGTGGGGAGGAAAGGAATTTACCAAGACCAGTGAAAAATAGTGTGGCTACTACTTTGGAAAGTGATTTGATTTGAGCCTAACCCTTAAGTTTTTGGAAGAAAGCAGATTGGTCTGAAGGACAAAACCTGAAGTAACTGATTAGTAACTCTGCGAACAGAAGATCTGAGATAATCACTGGCAGTGCTCTTTGGTGAAAACAATTAGGAAATGAATGAATATGCTCATTGGCTTCACAACTCCAGCCTACCACCAATTGCAACAAGGAAACGTATTTGTCGAACAATTGTGTTCTTCTCATAAATTGAATTGGTTGTTACGCCAAGAAAATCAAAACTAGCTGAATACCCGCTACCTTTGTTGTCTACAACTATACTCTAAAAGTAGAATTTCCATCAAAATTAAATGCTGTGAAATTCTAAAAGACAGTAAGGCTGGCATAGTCTTTGTTTTTCAGTGGCTGTTGAAGTGGCAACAGAGCAAGTTCTGGAGTTAATCATGGGCAGCCAACAGAAGAAGGAGCAGATGATTTCTTTCAGCATCCAGAGTCAAAATTCTGAGCTCACCAATCCAACAAAAAAAGGTGCGAATAAGGAAATTACATTAGAACACTTCGCAATAATAAGTCCCCCACTGGTCTGTGTTTGGAGACCTCCTTTCCCTTGTGCTCTTTCTTTTGGGCCATTTCTGGGAAACTTGTATATTCTTTCTATTCTATGGGTGACTCTCCTTAACATTTTAACAGGTATGTTAAAATAACTTTAAAGTTAATCATCATTTCTATCCTACTCACCCACCCAACGGTACAAAACAAATATAGAATTATTTAACCTGAATATTTTCTTCTACCTTGTTGGGTATTTTTGTCTGGTATTTATTTTTTCTCTCTTTTTAATACCATAAATAAGTAATTATTATTTTTATAGAGTTGGTGTTAACATAAATTTACCCACATATTTACCAATAATTGTGCACATTCTTCCATTCTATATCATTCACTTTCCTTAATTTTTTTTCTTTTCCTTAAACTGCATCTATTAGAAGTTTTAATGAAGTCTATTGAAGGTAGGCTCTCTTAGTTTTATCTGAAAATGTATTTTATCTTACTCTCAAATGTAAGTTAAAGTAGGTTTATAGTCTTAAAGTTATTTTCTTTTAGTAAATTGAAGATATTGTTCCACTAACATCTGGCTTCTATTGTTCTTATTAAAAAGTTATCTTTCCATCTAAATGCTAATTGCAGACAATCTGTCATTATTTTTAACAACTTTTAAGATATTCTAGATATTCTCTTTGTCTTCATTAATAGGCTTTCTATGATATATTCAATATTTTATTTCCCTGTTTGGACTTTGTAGAGTTTCCTGAATCTGAGAATTCATGTCTTCGGTTACTAAAAATATTGACCCATTATCTCTTTAAATATTGTCTCTCTTGCATTGTATTTTCTCGTTCCAGAATTTTGAAACGCATTAGATGGTTCTATTATTGTCTAATATCTCATGGTTCCTATCTCATTACTTCCTTAGATTTTAGATCAATATCTCAGTTTACTAGGGGCGCCTGGGTGGCTCAGTCGTTTAAGTGTGCAACTTCAGCTCAGGTCATGACTGGTGATTTGTAAGTTCGAGCCCAGCATTGAGCTTTTTGCTGACAGCTTAGAGCCTGGAGCCTCCTGCAGATTCTGTGTCTTCTCCTCTCTCTGCCTCTCCTATGCTCATACTCTATCTCTCTCTGTCTCTCAATAATAAAGAAATGTTAAAAAAATTAATATCTCAGTTTACTAATTACATTCAGGTGTGTATAACATACCTGATGTTTATGTGATCCACTGATTTCAATAATTATATGTCTGTTGTAGATATCATATGTGTGCTTTTGTTTTGCTTTCAGGTTGTAATATCTGACTACTTTTAAAAGGTTCGTGTTCTTTGCATTCAATTTTAAACACGATTTCTTCATATGCTGTATCTGATTTTTCTAATTCTGCTGATGGTGATTTCTGCTCACTGACTCTTACTCATGGCGATTTATTTCTTAGCATGTCTAATAATTTTGGATTATGAGCTTGCATTCAGTTATTCTTTATTGAACTGCTATAAGACTGGGTTGAGATGCATCCTTTCAAAAATAATTTGTGTTTGATACTTCCATATACTTGAGATATCACAACAAGTTCTCAGTTTGGGATTTCCCAGGATTTAACAAGTAGTATAAATTCAGGACTAAAACTGTGTGAAAACCCCCGTGGTCATGAATTCTCAGGGGGGACTTTTTTTCTTCCACTTATAATCGAAGTGAAGACAGACAAATTATTTTGTCATTTTTAGTTGCCAGAGGGAATATTTTTTTCTAGTGTATCTTCAGTGATGAAGTAGCTTATGGACATTCTGTTTCATGAAGAGTGTCTCCGGTTCAACTCACCATATTGCACGGCCCAAGGCCTTACTTTCTTTCTGCCACAAGAACAGTTGCTATTTTAACTTTAGCTTTCTATTACTCTTTCAGATTCTTTTTATTTGTATTTTTTACCTCCTAGGATTCTGGTTTTGTTTTGTTTTGTTTTTTACTATTTATTTATTTATTTATTTATTTATTTATTTATTTATTTTAGGATTCTGTTTTTATTTCTCAGAAGTTTAAGTAGGCATTTGAAAGGATGTTTGTACTATTTTCTCAAGAATTTCTGGGGTTTTTTAAGGAATTTTTTTCAGACTTTCTAACTCACCCAAATAGCCAGAAACTGAAGATCACATTATGTTTTTCAATGTGATCCCAAGAATTAATAGAAGTAAACATTAGAGATATGGGTTAGAATCCTAAATCCAATATGACTCTTAAAAATATTTTTTTCACATAGTAGAAGCAATCTTACTGGCTTCTCAGATCCAGATTCTGAGGCATTATAATATGCCTTATAAATCAATGTCTGATCACTACTATGAATTATTTGAGGTACACTTTAGACAGCTCAATTGTATCGGTATATACTTAACACTTTTCATTCCTTATAAATCTTTCTTCTTAAGAAACCAAAAGCAAGCCACAGGCTTAAAGTCTAATGCATTAGACAGAAGTATCCAATTAGACTTAAAAACATTAAGTTTGTGTTATTGGATTTGTTTTAAAATGATCCTCTATTTATGACAATGTTACTATTTTCTTTTTAGAGTAGTAGATAATAAAATTTCTTTATGTGTTTGAGTTTACAAAGTGAATCAATTTTTAAAAAGTAAGTAATAATATTTGTGAGATGTGAACATAAAACTTTAAAGATGGTATTCAGAAGACAGATGATAAACCTTGATCACACATGTGCTCTTAACTGCTAGCCCATCAGTAACCATGCATTTGACCTGATTTTAACAAACTCTCTAGTGTGTTTTAAAAAAAAAAAAAACAATAGTAAATAAACAACATATCTGTAAGGCTTCTGGCGACAAGTTGAGTGACAGTATATAGTGACAGAATAGGGCTCTAATTATAACCTATGTTTTAATAGTATGATGATCTACCTGGTCAAAGTAATCAGATTATAATTATCTGGCAACCCACATAATTAAAAAAAAAAAACCTCTAAATCCATAGAAAATTAAATTAGATGTCAGCCACAGAGTAAAGAAGGCAAACTAAATTATCTTGAGAAGTAGTTGCTAAACCATCACATTAGAATCACCTAGGGAACTTATTTGAATATTTATGCCTAAGGCCCACTCTGAACAATGAATTAGAATTTTTAGTGGTGGATCCTCTAAAAAGGGATTGGATACAAATTACTATAGACAAATGATTTTGACAATATACTCCTGAAATATATTGGGATTCATACAATATATAATGTATCCCAGAAAGGCGGGGGGGGGGGGGGGGAAGGCATGTTTCACTTGAAAGAAAGAAAGAAAGAAAGAAAGAAAGAAAGAAAGAAAGAGAGAAAGAAAGAAAAAGAAATCCAAAGGAATAGGAAATTAAGAAATAAATTTTAGTCCTATATACATATCTAAGTCTTAAGACATTTATATTCTTTTCCTTGGTTAGTATTATTAGAATATTATATGGATAGGAAGCAGAATGATTTAGTTTTGCCATACTTTTTTATGTTACTCTCTATATATTGACTAAAGGCCAACACTTATAAATTCTTAGCCAGACTATTGTCTCTTCTAGGTTTTCTTTGCAAGTTCAGTCATATGGAATATTTCTAGCCATCATCCCTACTGAATGAAAGACTTCGTAAAGTCAGTTTCAAATGATTGAAAGAGTGGAAAGATTGTGAATAGGTTGCCATTAGTAAAAATAGGCCAGCTCCATGCTAATAATGTATTTTAGAAGTTTAATACATTGACAAATATATAAGAATATAAGTCATATGAACTCTATAGTTTTCTAAGAAACCCACCTGAAATTATCTTTGGTGTTTTTCAAGAGCAAATTGTCTTGTTTTCTCCTGTTATTAGTGGCACATTATGGTTCCACCACGTACGATTAAGTTATTTTTTCTTGGCCTAAGTTTAAAAGCACCTATAAAATAAATAAAATAGAGATAATTATCCTTATATGGTTGTTACAAAGATTGGATATTATAATGAATATCAGATCTTTAGTCCCCATTCAAAGTTAGCAAGAGATCCCTTACTTTTGAGAGACTTGAAAGCTTTGCAAACAAACCTAAGCTTTGATGTAAAAAATTTTTAGGACCAAAACATGTTAGATCATGGTTCTCAGGAACAAATAATTTATATTTAAAAACCGTAAGAAGAAGAGGCTCTTCCACTTTCTTGGAGGGAGCAAAACTGTTACCATCTAAGAAGAATCTGATATCTAATTTGATGTGTTTTAAAGCAGTGCCTTGAGGACATGTGAGTATAACATAGCCACATTTTGACATGCTAATATTTTGACATAATTTTGTAAGATTCTTATAATTCCTTGTCAGGTATTATATGAGCTGATTTTAGTTTGTGATAACTATTCACTATCCGTATTATTTCAAATTGACCGTTTGACTACATTAAGAGTAAATGTGGTAGTCCCTTCAAATTGACCATTTGACTATATTACATCAAGAGTATCACAGGTAAATGTGGTAGTCCCTTCAAATACAAATACAGGCAAATGTGGTCATTTTGAAATAAACAATCTGTTTAGATGGCAGTGAAAGATGGATGTATGAAATAATACATATCATCTGGAGAACATTATACAGTTACCCATGATAACAAATCAAACTTGTTTTAGATTTGTCAAATGTCATGAACTCATTTTAAAATGGTAAGTTTGAATAAATACTCAACATTTATAAATTACTATTAGATAATGCAAAGGTTAGTCTTTTTATGAATTATTTGAACTTCTTTTTAAGATGCCATTAAGTGTTTCTGAGATATTTTTAAAGAAACTGTTGAATACATTAAGAATTTTTGATGAAGTTCTTTTAGGCCAACTAAAAAAAAATTACACACACAACACAGCAACAACAAAAGCAATAGATCCTGAAAGCAACACTTTGCTGTTGTTAAGAATTTATTTAGAAGCCCTGTAGTTATCATTTTTAAGGCCCCCAAGTTCTGAGGAAAAGTCCTCTTACCACTAATTATTGTACTATTTCTGGTCCTCAGTTACATCTAAATATTCTTGAACCAATATTATTGTTAAGACAGGGAAACTAAAGTGTATGCGATGGTATTGGATTGTTTTTTCACACCAACAGGGACAAGAACCTTAAACATAATAACAGGAACAAAAAATTGTTCTAGGGAATCCCAGTGACATTACAATCAGAGATTAAATGTTAAATATATTGGAGGTGGGCAAGCCCATATATTTTGTCATGACTGCAGAAGCAAAATAGATGTGACCTAAATTGGACCAATGGGCAAGGAGTCTGAGTTTTCTCACTTTATCAACAAGAGAACTAGATGGCAGGTTTGAATAGTTGTCTTTGATAACCATTAAGAAAGCATAGACAAAATGCAGCTTGCTAAGACTGTTTTGCTGGCCTCAGCTGGATCAGGAGACACTACTGCTTTGAAACCTATCAGATCCAGGGATACAGAGGACCTAAAACAATGTTTCCTGCAACATGGAATCTCTGTCCACCTAGGACCAACAAAATTTAGTTCAACTTGCCATGTAAAATTTTATTCTCTGACCTTCAAATACAGACACATATAAAACACTTTTAATGCAGCTTATATACAAAAAAGGAATCAGAATAATTTTAAGAGACAATGGCATAAAGGATTTGCTCAGAAATCAGGCTGGATGAGGGGCACCTGGATGACTCAGTTGGTTAAGCACCTGACTCTTGGTTTAGGCTTAGGTCATGATCTCAAGGTTCATGAGTTCAAGCCCTTCGTTGGCCTCTGCAGCTGCCAGCATGGAGCCTGCTTGGGATTCTGTCTCTCCCTCTCTCTCTCTGCCCCTCCTCCACTCACGTGGTCTTTGTATATCTCCAAATAAATAAATATACTTAAGAAAAGAAATTAGGCTGGAAGAGCATAGGAGGAAAATCATAGCTTTGTTACCAGTACTGTCTACATCTACTAAAATAGGGAAAACTTGGAATTACATAATGTTTAATCTCATGGGTAGAAGTCTTGCACTTGATCTAATTATTTTCTCTAACTCATCTCTCATAAGAGAGAACATAAAAAAGGTAGAAAGGAGAAATTAAACTTTATTATCCATTTCTACTCAAATAGATCTCATGATGTTACTCCTGTGTATACATTTCAGAACTGCATATACTTTCAGGAACCTTATGATTACAAAATAGAGTGTAAAAGTCATCCCACCAGAAGTCAGCCATTGAGCACTTCTGAATTTTTTTTACCTCCTCTTTTATAAGAAGAAATAGATCTTAGATAACTAACATGAAAGGTTGACCTTCCTACTATAGATTTTTTTTGTTTATTGTCTGTTCATTTATTTTTTGTTCTTGGGTGATAGAAAGCAAATCAAAAAAGGTGGTGGTTACTTGTGTTGCCATGAAACTATAGAAGCACTAGAAATTCTCTAATACTGATTGAGTGCAGCAATAACTGTATCTTTAAAGCCCTACCTGCAGACACACATTCTGAAAATAGATCCCTTGGTAGTGTTCTCAGACAATGTCTTCCTTTTTTGGTCAGCTGCAGGAGGATCCAAGCTCTTACACTTATATTTTTGATTTGTTAAGAAGAAATAAAATATATACAAGATATATTGTAGTTGAATTCTACCAAATCCAAGGTTTTTCAACTTTAACACTTTTTGCATTGAAGTTAATTGAGTACCAGGGAATAAAATGAGGCATCAAGTCTTTATTATCTACCTTCAGACACCCTTGATATAAAACCAGGGTTTAAAACCCTCTCCCAATACTTCCACTCCTTACTTGCACCGCCTGCAATTTTGAAGGAGCAGACAATACCCAAGCTCACTTTAAGGGATTTTGAGACCCAATAGGAAAATATTACAGCAATTAGGTAAGTCAAGAACATTAAGAAATATACGTAGCAGTGCTAACTCCTATGGGTGTTAAGAAAGAAAATGTTTTCTGTGGCTTGGAAAAGGTGAAATGTGAGCTCCATTATGATGACATAATGTTAATTTAAGGATGGGTGAGGAAAGGACTTTATAGCCAGAGGAATGGAGATAAGCAAAAGAATTTAGACTAGAGACCAGTCTCATTGGAAGACCTCAGTATCTCTATTTAAAAGTTAAGAAAATAGAAGTATCAAGAACGTGGGATGTTTGCCTGGGATCACACATCTAATAAGTGACACTACCTGGATTTCCAACACTGCCACAACGCTTTGCCAATGAGGAGCCCAAGGTTTGCCTCCTGGGGAGCAGACAGAGAAATTAGCCTGGGTAGGAGAGGCAGGGCCTCTACTTAAAACCCATTCCTCCCACCCATTCCTATTTCTCAGTAGATGTTTTGTTTTATTTTATTCCCGCAGTAGACTTTCATTTTGATTTCCTTTATTTTTCTTTTCATTATTTTTTTCCATTTCCATTTTATTTTTCATTCTCAAAGTTTCTTACATTTTTTTTTAATGTTTGTTTATTTTTTGAGAGAGAGAGAGACAGAGTGTGAGCAGGGGGAGAGGCAGAGAGAGAGGGAGACACAGAATCTGAAGCAGACTCCAGGCTCTGAGCTTTCAGCACAGAGCCTGATGCGGGGCTCAAACTCACAAGCTATGAGATCATGACCTGAGCTAGATTTGGATGCTTAACCAGCTGAGCCACCCAGGCGCCCCTCAGGCTTTCTTAAATTAAGACTCTTATTAAGACTCGATTTCAGGATTCTCTGGCCACTACCTGAGAAACACAAAAATTACTTTTTCTCTTACTTTTTGGTCTGCCTCATTCCGAGATTTCCTCTGAGAATGAAGGACAAAGAGCAAGTGAAGGACTGCAGCCCGAGCTGGACTGGCTAATTATAGCTTTGAAGGGATCTGATGGGAGCCTCCCATCAGCTTGAGTACAGGGCTCAGCTTTAACCTTCATAGTTCACGCACATTTAGCACCATAGAAACTGCTCCCTCTATAGATGTCCCCCTTCCTGTGTCACTTTTGCTTCCTTCTCCTCTTACACTTTCCTAGTCTAAATTTTCTGTCTCTCCCAACCTTTCATCTTGGTACATTTCCCTTTCCTTTTTATTTTACCCTACTTCTTTCCTTCTCCCTCAAAAATATGTAATGTATATGTGTGTGTATGTATGTATATATATATATATATATGTACATATATATAGTTGTACTATATGTATATGTACATATATATAGTTGTACTATAATTTAAAATACTTTTTGCATTTATTTAAAAAGATCTTTCTTTCAAAATGTTAAGCAGGGTTTTCTTTACCCTTTTGCCTCTCAGAAAGAATTGATCTACATGGGTTTATCTTGGAACTGCTTTTACTCATCCTGTTAAAAGATAAACTGAGGCATTTAAAAATTTTGGAGAGTTTATTTCAGCAAAAATGGATTTGAATTGGACAGCATCCAATCTAGTAGGTTGAAAGGAGCTCTGAGGAGCTATACAAAATGAAAGACTTTTATTGGCAGAAGGAAGCAGGAACAAGGGAGTCATTCTGGGCGAAAATGTGGGGGGTTGGCTATTGCAAGGTTGCTTTCTTGTAGGGGATGGCAGGGGTCTATGAGGTAGATTACCTAACTAGTGCTGATCAGATAATTCCCAAGTGACTTGATTTCAAATTCCATTTCTGGGAAAGCCAAACCTGTAATTATGCCTCTATTTGGTCACCTAAGGCTTAGCCTAAGCGACTCCACTTGGAGTCTGTTTTATTTTTAACAAACCTATTCCCCTTCATTCAGTATTTTGATTTCCCACAAAGAAAAAAAATCTTATTTGAAACTTTTTAGATAAATAAATACATGGATGCTAAAAAGTAGCATCCTTCCCCTACAAAAAAAAAAGAAAGAAAAAAAAACTCTTTAACGTTCATTTTAACTTCTACTCCTATTTTTTAAAGTTTAGGAAACTATTTTATCAACATTTGTTTCATCTTTAATAATTTATTGGCGCTTCTGTTTTTCCCCAAGCATGGGCCATTGATTCCATGTTATGCTACACACATGCACACACTCACAAAGCAATCACATAATTTGCAAAGTAATGATGAAACAGCAACAGATTGATTCATTGCAAGACTTCAAAGCCTTTAATATGGTAATATGCATTGTGAATGTGCATTAATTCTTCATTTTCTTTTTCTCATAGCATTTCATGATAGAGCTAGTGCTCTACAAACATCCTGTGGGAAATGGTGTTTATGTATATATTATACAAAATAAGTAAATATCTCTATTAACTACATATCTCTTCTTTGACTACATAATAATAACAAAAGATTCCATTAAAGCTCTGCCAGAAAAAAAAAATGAATCTAAACCAAGAAGTGCAGTATTGGTATTGTAGTGTGACCTAGCAGTACCTTAGAGAATCTATTCTAGGTTTCATGCTCCCTTGGTTCTTATGTTAAGAGTTAAAATATAGATTTGAGTTATAAACAGAGCTGACACACTAACAAAAATAGAACTTAAAATGGTCCATACCTATTTTTCCAAGACACCTTGAAAGGCAATTTTATACGGTAAAGATTTTGAGATTTAATTTAGAGATTAAAAAAACAGTAACATTTATCTATTAATAATTGGTACATCTGACTCTCAACGTTTGGTAGTTATCTTTATGGCACCTGATGTCTTTTTCCCAAAATGGAATTAGAATCTGACGACCATGTGTTCTCAGTATAAACACAGATATACACAGGCATACACAAAGATTGTAACAAGACTGCTTTACTGCCTTCTGCTATGTCTGCATCAGCTGGAATCTACATTTTTTGAAGTTGCTAAGTAAATTGAAAAGCCAGAAAAATTATGTCGAAAATAATATTTTTCCAATCTATGCACTGTGGATGATAAAATAGTATTTCTTTTAGGTACTCTTTTCTGAGTAGATCTCCACCTTTCCTCAACCTTGAAGGAAATTATGTTTTTTCAATTATAGACTCAGGTTGTATGTTTGCTGAGGGTTAAACAGATATTTAATAAATGTGCCATATTCAAAATGTGTTATCTTTCAAATCAGTTTAAGCCTCTCCTTGAAAATGGAGGCATGCTCATAGTTCTCCATTTTGGATTGTTAATATACATTAAACGTGACCCTTGCCAAAACTGATTAAGGTATTTTAGCCTTCAGAGAGAAACATTAAGCATAGTCTATGTCAGGATGCTGACCTAATTTTTGAAACTTCAACAACACCAGTGACATCTTTGCAATTAATACAGCATCAAGCTTCCTTCAACGAGCTTCAAAGGGACATGATGCTAAATCTGCAAAGACCTTCCAAGGTGGAAATTAGAAAATTGATAGAGGTGACCATGGGTTCAAGAGACTATATTTGTTTTCTTTTTTTGCTCCCCTCTTAGCTCCTACTGGGAAATCCCACACAGAGATGTTAATCCAAATTCCACCAGAACTTGCCTCAATATTTTCATGATGATTCATCAATGAAAAATCTTGTAGGATACAGGGTTTGGAACTAAGTCAGTGTTCGAATGGTTATCTTAGAACGGGTACAAAAGGTACAAAATTTCCTTAACTTTACTCTATCATTTGATGCTGACACATTGGATTTCATCACAGTTTTATATCTAGGGAACCCAATATGTTTCAAATGCTTTATCTCCTTTTTCCTCCTTCTTCATAGCATCATTTCAACAAAGACACGAAGTATTATTTCTATTGTAAGAGAGGTCACATTGCACCAGGGAGTTTATAGAAAAGCTGGTCCTGTGCCATTCTAAATTTAGCAAGAAGATCCCAGTATGCACAGACATTTTGGTCTACATGATTGCTGGAGAGTCTGGGGCTTTGTTACAGAAGCTTATGAAAATAAATGTAACCCTCCACTACAGAAGCAACGAAGTACCCTTGAGTATCTCTAGACTCTGTTTAATTGAAGCTTTTCCCAGCAAAGCAACTGCTCTTTAAACATACAAAATTCCAGCCATATCTACACATAGTAATCAGGCTGCAGAGGGCAGAAAGAGTGGAGACAGTCCCTAAGGCAGTGTGAGTTCTATACAGAACCTAAAAGCTGGTACTTCTCTTGGAGCCAGAAATAAAGCATTCCATTGGCAGTAATAACTGGGAATAGCTGCTAAACTGTGCTCTCTTGAAAATGTGTTTTAAGGTTGCCTTCAATGGGAAGAAATGCATGATGTTAATAAGCACTAAATGATAATGAGATACTGTTTTATACATAATATAAAGACTGTACCATAAAAGACTGACATAGAAATTATGAATCAGGAGACTACAAAATGAATCCTATAAACAGAATTGTTTTGTCCTTCTTATATTTTTTTGTTTTAATTTGAGTTAGTTTCTAACATTTAAAAATTGGTAGGGTTTCACTCAAGGAACCATTTTCTGCCATCTCTTAAAAATTGGAGGACCTGAACAATCTAAGTGTCTATTGATGGATGAGTTGATAAAAAAATATGTGGTGTGTATATGTGTATAAACACGCATGTACACATTCTCTCTCTCTCTCTCTCTCTCTCTCTCTCTCACACACACACACACACACACACACACACACACGCACACACACACATACATTTCAGCCATGGAAAAGAGGGAAATCCTATCATTTGTGACAAAGTGGATGGACCTTGAGGGCATTATGCTAAGTGAAATAAGTCAAACAGAGAAAGATGAATACTGTATGGCCTCACATGAAATCTAAAAACATCAATCTCATGGAAATGGAGATTAGAATGGTGACTTCCCGAGGCAAAAGAGTTGGGGAAAAGAAGGAGTTGTTGGTCAGAGTACAAATCCTCAATATAAATGAACAAGTTCTGAGATCTAAGGGACAGCATGGTGACTTTAGTTAACAAAATCCTAATGCATACTTGAAAGTTGCTATGAGAGTAGAGCTTTAATGTTCTCGCTGTAGCAACGAAGTGGTAATTATGTGAGGTGAAGGATGGCTTAACTAACTTTATTGTAGTAAACATTTTGTTAATATATATGTCAGCATGTCATTACATTGCATACCTAAACACAATGATACATGTCAATTGTATCTCAATAAAGTTGGGAACGCATTAAGAAATTAAATTGGGGGTGCCTGGGTGGCGCAGTCGGTTAAGCGTCCGACTTCAGCCAGGTCACGATCTCGCGGTCCGTGAGTTCGAGCCCCGCATCGGGCTCTGGGGCTGATGGCTCAGAGCCTGGAGCCTGTTTCCGATTCTGTGTCTCCCTCTCTCTCTGCCCCTCCCCCGTTCATGCTCTGTCTCTCTCTGTCCCAAAAATAAATAAACGTTGAAAAAAAAATTTAAAAAAAAGAAATTAAATTGGAAGACAGGGCAATTGTGGGCCAACATTACTTCAGGTCAACAATGAGCTGAAGCTCACATCACTTTACTCCCTATATTTGGTCTGTTTTGCATGTTATTTGAACATCTGAATTCACAAATCCTGCTCTAAGAGTTGCTTGAGATATATATAAAAACTGCCTCAGATATCACCTAGAGGCTCCAAATAGTATATACATAGTGACTTCTAGAAGATGAGATATAGAAACATAAGGATTTAAATCACTGTAATTTGTCATAAAGGAAGCCCAGAAGCAGGTATGACAAGTACATTACAGAATTAATGTGGAAAAATTAGATAATACCTGTTAAGTATGCACAACCATGGCTGGCACGTAACAGGTATTCAGTAAATAATCCTTAAAGGAATTATATTAAAACCATCAAACGTTATATTAAAAACACTAAACAACTAATCTAATGTGAATATTTAAGTATTGCAAAACTCACACTCAGGAATGGCTGAAGCCTTGTGAATCTACATTCCTCATCATGAACACTTAAAATTGCCATGGGGCGCCTGGGTGGCTCAGTCGGTTGGGCGTCCTACTTCAGCTCAGGTCATGGTCTCATGGTCTGTGAGTTTGAGTCCCGTGTCAGGCTCTGTGCTGACAGCTTGGAGCCTGCTTCGGATTCCGTGTCTCCCTCTCTCACTGCCCCTCCTTCACTCATGCTCTGCCCCTCTGTCAAAAATAAATAAACATTAAAAATAAATTTTTTTAAATAATAATTAAAAAAAGATTGCCATACACATTCATCTGCTGGGGCTTTTTGAAAAGCCCTGGGATTTCAAGGAAGGTCCCTGGGTTTGGTGTACAATATAATGACCTGTCTCCTGAAACAGGCAGGGAGTTCTCTTCATGAAGATCTTAAGTCACAAAGAAATTGAACCCATAACTACTTTCAGTGACATAGAAACATTTAATATGTGACAGTTACATACAATGTATTTTTGTAACACATTACATTTAATGTGCTCTCACATGCATTGACTCCTTCATGTCATATAACAATTCTGAAAAGTCGGCAAAGCATATATTCTTGCTCCTCTTAATAGTTTTTGATGATAAAAATGCAGGGGCGCCTGGGTGGCGCAGTCGGTTAAGCGTCCGACTTCAGCCAGGTCACGATCTCGCGGTCCAGGAGTTCGAGCCCCGCGTCAGGCTCTGGGCTGATGGCTCAGAGCCTGGAGCCTGTTTCCGATTCTGTGTCTCCCTCTCTCTCTGCCCCTCCCCCGTTCATGCTCTGTCTCTCTCTGTCCCAAAAATAAATAAACATTAAAAAAAAAAAAAAATGCATTTTGTCCAAGAACAAAAACAACAAAATCATTTGAAAAGCCGTGAGTAGAACTTGGCCCATTTCCTTTTTGTTAACATTTTTTTAAATATTTATTTATTTTTCAGAGAGAGAGAGACAAAGTGTGAGTGGGGGAGGGGCAGAGAGAGAGACACACACGGAATCCAAAGCAGGCTCCAGGCTCTGAGCTGTCAGCACAGAGCCCAACGGGTGGCTTGAACCCATGAACCATGAGATCATGACCTGAACAAGCAGAAGGCGGACACTCAACGGAATGAGCCACCCAGGTGCTCTGGGCCTCTTTTCTACCAATAATAAAATTTTGGAATGCATTCTTTAAGTATCTAAATTATCTGCAATTGGGATAAATGTTAAAAGAGAAAAAGGTACAATCGTTAAGAATGCAGATTCTTAACATTCTTACTCTGGATGTTATCATTCCGGGTGTGTTGCTTAAGAGCCCACACCTTGCCAAGTTAATATATATTTTTAAGTGTTATTCTTCTCATTTGTAAAATGTACATAATTGTAGTTACATTACAGAATTGTGGAAAAAATGAGATGATATCTGTTTAGTATGTGCAACTGTGGCTGGCACATAACAGGTATTCAGTAAATAATCCTTAAAGGAATTATATTGAAATTCATAAGAATAGATAGAGAATTTGAATTTACCTACCTGGCTGAAAAACTGATTTAGGTTATTTTAATGTAACTTTCTCAAGAGCATGTATGTAAAAAAAATGCTCAATGTGGAATTTAACTTAGATAACTGAATATATATGTGCCAAGACTCCTATAAAGATGCCAGAATGGTACTTGGGAAACAAATTGCTGTTGGATTCTATTACTCTTTTTTGTGCTGCAAGATTTTTTTAAAACTCATTTTATTTTTGTTGACAGGATATTTTTAATACTTGAAATGCTGTCGGGCACAATGCTTTTTAACAGTTTATTTCACATTTGCATTAACAAATGGAAACATTCTAAACCAATGCTTTCTCCATTACAATTGTGAGATATTCTGTAAAGCTATAGGAAAGTTGCAATCTTCCTTTTAGTTTGCAGCAAGGGTGATTTTTTTCTTTCTGTCCTTCAGAATTGCTCTAATTCTCTTACTGGGTAATGAGAAACAGGTGTACATGAGTCAAAACTCATTAAAATGAACACCAAGCCAGGCTCATATTTCTCTGTGTACCATGTAACAGATACAGTGTTCTCACATTTAAATAAGTATAAATGCTTAATTTTTGCCTGATTATTGTTCATTGGAAATGGATCTTGACAAAATTGCAATACCATTGATTTTTAATCTATGAACTATACACTAATGAAACACAACCAAACTGCATATTCTTTTTTTTTTTAATTTATTTATTTGAATTTGAATTCAAGTTAGTTAACATCCAATGTAGTATTGGTTTTTGGAGTAGAACCCAGTGATTCATTACTTACATATAACACCCAGTGCTCATCCCAACAAGTGCCCTCCTCAATGTCCATCATCCATTTAGCCCATCCTGCCACCCAACACCCTTCCAGCAACCCTCAGTTTGTTCTCTGTATTTAAGAGTCTCTTATGGTTTGCCTCCCTCTGTGTTTTTATCTTATTCTTCCTCCCCTTCCCTTATGTTCATCTGTTTTGTTTCTTAAATTCCACATATGAGTGCAATCATAAGATACTTGTTTTTCTCTGACTCACTTATTTCACTTAGGGCAATATATTTGAATCCCTAGGGTATCTCAGATTGTATGGACACGTTTTCTATCTGACAATTCTCCATTGCCAGTTACCTTTTACAATCTTTGTTCTAAGAAAGAGAATGCATATTATTGAATACGTCAGAATAAGTCAAATTCCTTGAATTTCATGAAATAATTTGGATTGCAGAATTTCACTAGTGGTGATGTTTTAAATTAAACCGGTAAGATTTTCTTAATTATTTGCACTTGTAAACTGGAATGAGATAACTTGTTAATCATTACCAACAAATATTTAATCATTAAAAATACTGTCATTGTGACAGCTAGTATTTATAAAGCGCTTCCTAGGGGCGCCTGGGTGGCTCAGTCGGTTGGGAGGCCGACTTTGGCTCGGGTCATGATCTCACGGTCCATGGGTTCGAGCCCTGCGATGGGCTCTGTGCTGACAGCTCAGAGCCTGGAACCTGTTTCAGATTCTGTGTCTCCCTCTCTCTGACCCTCCCCTGTTCATGCTCTGTCTCTCCCTGTCTCAAAAATAAATAAAACGTTAAAATAAAAAACAAATTATAATCCTTGCAACATTATTCTCAGGCTTCACTCAAGATATATTTACTCAGAATCTGCATTTTTTTAAAGGCTACCATTCTCAAACATTAAAGGTTGAGAAATACCGCTTTAAGTCTTATTCTGAATCAAATACATGAAATGGAACACTGTCTGCTAACACAAATAAAGGTCATTCTCAAAGTTACTATATCTGTTACAGTGAGACATCCATGATTATTGTAAAGTGTATTTGGAAAACCTACAATCTGCAAGTGGCTAACATTCAATGAAAGTTATCTTCTCTGTTCATTGTTCTTTAATCATAAAATTTATTTAACCTTACAGAACAGTATATTATAAATTGTACATTTGAGGTGGTGACTACTTTTTTTAAACGTTTATTTATTTTTTTTGGGACAGAGAGAGACAGAGCATGAACGGGGGAGGGGCAGAGAGAGAGGGAGACACAGAATCAGAAACAGGCTCCAGGCTCTGAGCCATCAGCCCAGAGCCCGACGCGGGGCTCAAACTCACGGACTGCGAGATCGTGACCTGGCTGAAGTCGGACGCTTAACCGACTGCGCCACCCAGGCGCCCCAAAGTGGTGACTACTTTTAATTGATTTTTAAACAAGTCAAACAAGAATATTCATTCTTATAAAATATCCCAATGATAAAAATAATTGTATTAAAAAAAGCTGTGCGTTCTTTTTCCTACGTCAATAATTTCTTATTTCTCCTAGAGTTAATAAATAGTTAAATGCCCTTTCAGATATTTCTATTCTTGTGTGTGTGTGTGTGTGTGCACATGTGTGCATGCCATTACACATATAGATACATGAGTACTTTATATACAAATTTACTTAGAGAGAAACTAAGATAGGTAATATGTGTAAATCTGTAAAATGTGTCATAAATTTTGTTGTAGAGAAAAAAAGTGTTTATGTCTGAATTCCAAATACATCCCCATTTTTCCAGCAATGGGAAGTTTATTTTTTCCCATTTTTGGTAAATGCAGTCAAATCAGGAATTCCTCAATTTATTCAGAGGCATCTGTAAGTTTCAAGGGCTTACATAACATAATAACATCAACAGAAGTATTCCGGATCTTGGTCACCACCTCTCTCTGCAGTATCTGCTGAGATGATCATACTCACATTAGGAATCAGGTCATACTCAGAACTATGGCTTTCATTGCTATTTGTTCCTGCTTCTCCACAGGGGTTCACAGGGTCTCTGAGATTGGAATAGGTCTACTTACCGAGGAACCCTGAGGTAGCCATTTCTATTATTCTCCTGTGCCATGGTATCACAAAGAACTTGGAGGGCACTGGCCTCCCCTCAGGTCCCTTGGCAGAAGATGGAACTTCAGCCCTGCTTACCATCAGGTCTTTCTAAGTTGATCTAGGAGTTTTGTTGATCATCTCTGGCCATAGGAGGGAAGCATAGGGTCCTTTCTCAGCAGATCTCGCCAGAGTCTAATATTCTTGCTACTTTCTCTAGTGAAGCAAATTTTATCTTTGGGGGGGAGTCTCTCTTCAGTTCCAATAATTATCACTATTTGTTATCTTATAGAATTAGCCACAACGTTTCATATATTTTGAATATAGTGGTGTTAGCATAATTTTGCTTTTACATTTCAGTATCTTTCAATAAAATACCACTTTATCAAGTTTAGAAACTTTCCTCCTATTTCTGACTTACCATTTGTTAATATCTGCCAAATCTTTTATTTTGGTTTTGTCTGTGAGACAATTAATTACTTATAGATTCCCTAATGTTGAGTCATTTTTGTATTTTAGGACAAATCCTACCCGGTTACAATACCAAGTCTGTTAGTACACTATTGCAGTCAATTTATAATAAATATTTTATCCAGGAACGTTACATCTATGTTCGTAAGATTGGTTTACTTTACTCTCTCTTTTATTAACTTTATGTTTTTGTTTTAGTGTTTCAGCATTGTTATCAATGTCCTTGATATAGGAAACATGGGTCACTATTAAAGAACTAATGAACGGGGGGGGGGGGGGGGAAGAGGAGCCAAGATGGCGGAACAGCATGGAAGTTTTTTGTGTGTCTCGCGTACATGAAATATAGCCAGACCAACACTAAACCATCCTGCACACCTAGAAAGCTGATTGGAGGATTAGCACAACAATCTGCACAACCTGAATCACAGAATTCAGCAGGTACGTGGCATGAAGAAATGAACTTGGGGAGCAAGAAGGAGCAGGAAGGGAGGTGCTTTTGCCAGAGGAGAGAGGACGGAGACTGGGGGGGAGGGGAGAATACGGGAAAAGCACCCCTCCCCAAAAGCAGCTGGAGAGAAAGCGGAAAATTGGAAATGGCCCCAGGGGCTAAACTAAAAAGGGAGAACAGAGACCGGGTTTAAATTCCATTAAGACTGTAAACAAGGGGAGCGCAAAGTCTCCAACTCTGCAGCTCCATACCTGGAGGTGCTCTGGCGGGAAGGGCGAATTCCCAGAAACAGAGTGGAGTCCGCGAGGTTCTCGGGCCACACGGGGAAAAGCGGTTCCACTGCTGGAAGGACATTTGGTAGAGACTGTTGAAGCCACCTGGTCCCAGCAGACCCCAGAAAATGGCCACATTCGCTCATGCCGGAACAAGGTCATTAAGGGTGAAGCCTGGTGTGCCAGATGTATGTTTTGATTTTCCATAATCCCTGAAACGCTGCTACACTATCCCGCGAACTTTTTCTGGAGCGGGCTGGCACCTGGCTGAAATCTCGGGGCACCGGCAGCAGCAGGGTCTAGCAGGCGTTCTTGGGTGCAGCTGGCATTCAGCCATTGCTTGGTGAGACTCTCCCGCAGAGGGGCGGAACAGGTCAAAGCCACAGTTCTTCAGAAGTAAGGAGCTGGGGAAAACAGCCACATCACAGGCAAAACTCAGGGGAGAGGTACTGCCTGGGGCCTAGTCATGGAAAGTGGAAAAGCGGGGAGTGGACGAAAGCTGAAGACAGAGGACGGGTGCGGGATTGCTGATCCGGGAGAACAGACTGGGTGGCTGTCTGGTGCAATTTTCACCGCTCCCACGCATGCGCATACTCACCTATGAGCACCACAAGAATCCACCCCAGTAGGCTAGCAGTGCCATCTAGTGGAGAGCAGAGCTGTTACACTGAGCCCCGCCCAACTGGGCCAACTTGGCTCTTTAAGAACACAAGTCTCACTGTCGGTTTAGTTTATGGACTATTAAATAATACATAGATTGACTTCTAAGGGAAAACAAAGTAATTTCAGTCCTACTTCAATCTGTTAGCCAGTTCATCTATTCAATTTTCTTTCTTTCTTTTTTGTCTTTTTCTCTTTTACACTTCTTTTCTTTTTTTGAATACAGAAAGAGAAAAAATTCATTTTTATTTTCAATTTGTATTAAAATATTTTTATTTAATTCTTATTACTATATTTTTTACTTTTGTGTATTTTTTCAAATTTTATTTTACTTCCATCATTTTATTTTATTTTATTTTATTTTTAATATGAAATTTATTGTCAAATTGGTTTCCATACAATACCCAGTGCTCATCCCAAAAGGTGCCCTCCTCAATACCCATCACTCACCCTCACCTCCCTCCCACCCCCCATCAACCCTCAGTTTGTTATCAGTTATTAAGAGTCTCTTATGCTTTGGCTCTCTTCCACTCTAACCTCTTTTTTTTTCTTCCCCTCCCCCATGGACTTCTGTTAAGTTTCTCAGGATCCACATAAGAGTGAAATCATATGGATCTGTCTTTCTCTGGATGATTTATTTCACCTAGCATAACACTCTCCAGTTCCATCCACGTTGCTACAAAAGGCCATATTTCATTCTTTCTCATTGCCACGTAGTATTCCATTGTGTATATAAACCACAATTTCTTTATCCATTCGTCATTTGATGAAATGTACAGACACCACAATGACTCCATCGTTTTATTTTAGTCTACTTCAGTGTATTCACCTTTTCAAATTTTCAAACAATTTCCTTTTTATTTTTTTTCCTTTTCTTTTGTTCTCTTTTCTTTTCTTTTTCTTGAATGCAGAAAGAGAAAAACTTCATTTTTACTTTCAATTTCTATTAATATTTTATTTAATTTGTTTACTATATTTTTTGCTTTTATGTAATTTTTTTCAAATTCTATTTTACTTCCATCATTTTATTAGAGTCTACTACAGTGTATTCACTTTGTCAAATTTTCAAACGATTTCCATTTTTTTCTTTCTTTTTTAAAAATCTTTTTTCCCTTTTTTGTTTCTTATTTTCTTGAATACAGAAAAAGAAAAAATTATTTATTTTTAATTTTTATTAAAAATATTTTTCTTTAATTTCTCTACAGTATTCTTTACTTTTGTGTATATTTTTTCAAATTCAATTTTACCCCCATCATTTCATTTTAATCTACTTCAGTGTATTCATTTTTTCAAATTCTCAAACGATTTCCTTTTTTTCCTTCCCCCGCCCTGCTTTTTTTTCTCTAATCTGTCAAACCACTTTCAACACCCAGACCAAAACACACTTAGGATCTAGCATCATCTATTCGATTTGTGTGTGTGTGTGTGTGTGTGTTTAATTTTTAATTTTAATATATTTTTAATTTTAATTTTTTTATCAAAAATTTTCTACCTCATTATTTCCTTTTCTCCCTTCAAAATGACAAAATGAAGGAATTCACCCCAAAAGAAAGAGCACGAAGAAACGGCAGCCAGGGATTTAACCAACACAGATACAAGAAAGATGTCTGAACCAGAATTTAGAATCACGATAATAAGAATACTAGCTGGAGTTGAAAATAGATTAGAATCCCTTTCTGCAGAGATAAAAGTAGTAGAAAATAGCCAGAATGAAGTTAAAAAATGCTATAACTGAGCTGCAATCACGGATGGATGCAGCGGCAGCAAGGATTGATGAGGCAGAACAGAGAATCAGCGACATAGAGGACAAACTTATAGAGGATAATGAAGCAGAAAAAAAGAGGGAGATTAAGGCAAAAGAGCATGATTTAAGAATTAGAGAAATCAGTGACTCACTAAAAAGGAACATCAGAATCATAGGGGTCCCAGAAGAGGAAGAGAGAGAAATAGGGGTAGAAGGGTTATGTGAGCAAACCATAGCAGAAAACTTTCCTAACCTAGGGAAAGACATAGACATCAAAATCCAAGAAGCACAGAGGACCCCCATTAGATTCAACAAAAACCGACCACCAACAAGGCATATCATAGTCAAATTCACAAAATACTCAGGCAAGGAGAGAATCATGAAAGCAGCAAGGGAAAAAAAGTCCCTAACCTACAAGGGAAGACAGATCAGATTTGCAGCAGACCTATCCACAGAAACTTGGCAGGCCAGAAAGGAGTGGCAGGATATATTCAGTGTGCTGAATCAGAAAAATATGCAGCCAAGAATTCTTTATCCAGCAAGGCTGTCATTCAAAATGGAAGGAGAGATAAAAAGTTTCCCAAACAAAAATTAAAGGAGTTTGTGACCACTAAACCAGCCCTGCAAGAAATTTTAAGGGGGACTCTCTGATGGGAGAAAAGATGAAATCATATGGACCAGAGACCACCAGAAACTCCAACTCTACAAGCATCATAATGGCAATAAATTCATATCTTTCAGTACTCACTCTAAATGTCAATGGATTCATGCTCCAAACAAAAGACATAGGGTAACAGAATGGATAAGAAAAGATCCATCTATATGCTGTTTACAAGAGACCCACTTCTGACCTAAAGACACCTTCAGGTTGCAAGTAAGGGGATGGAGAACCATCTGTCATGCTAATGCTCAACAAAAGAAAGCCAGAGTAGCCATACTTATATTAGACAATCTAGACTTTAAAATAAAGACTGTATCAACAGATGCAGAAGGGCATTATATCATAATCAAGGGGTCTATCCACCAAAAAGACCTAACAATTGTAAACATTTATGCGCCAAATGTGAGAGCACCCAAATATACAAATTAATTAATCAAAAACATAAAGAAACTCATTGATAGTAATACCATAATAGTAGGAAACTTCAACACCCCACTCACAACAATGGACAGATCATCTAATCAAAAAATCAACAAGGAAACACTGGAATAGATGGACTTAACAGATACATTCAGAACAATTCATCCTAAATCAGCAGCATATACATTCTTCTCCAGTGCACATGAAACGTTCTCCAGAATAGACCATATACTGGGACACAAATCAGCCCTAAGTAAGCACAAAAATATCAAGATCATACCGTGCAAATTTTCAGACCACAACGCTATGAACCTCTAAATCAACCACAAGAAACTATTTGGAAAGGTAACAAATACTTGGAGACTGAAGAACATCCTACTAAAGTATGAATGGGCTAACCAAGAAGTTAAAGAGGAAATTAAAAAGTATATGGAAGTCAATGAAAATGATAACACCACAACCCAAAACCTCTGGGACACAGCAAAGGAGGTCATAAGAGGCAAGTATATAGCAATCCAGGCCTTCCTAAAGAAGGAAGAAAGATCTCAGATATACAACCTAACCTTAAGCCTTGAGGAGCTGGAAAAAGAACAGCAAATAAAACCCCAGAACAGCAGAAGACAGGAAATAAAGATTAGAGCAGAAATTAATGCTATCGAAACCAAAACAACAACAACAACAACAAAAAAACAAAACAGTAGAACAGATCAATGAAACCAGAAGCTGGTTCTTTGAAAGAATTAACAAAATTGATAAAACAATAGCCAGTTTGATCAAAAAGAAAAAGGAAAGAACCCAAATAAATAAAATCAAGAATGAAAGAGGAGAGATCACAACCAACGCAACAGAAATAAAAACAATAATAAGAGAATATTATGAGCAATTATATGCCAATAAAATGGGCAATCTGGAAAAAATGGACAAATTCCTAGAAACATATACAACACCAAAACTGAAACAGGAAGAAAGAGAAAATTTGAACGGACCCATAACAAGTAAGTACATTGAATTAGTAATCAAAAATCTGCCAAAAACAAGAGTCCAGGGCCAGATAGCTTTCCAGGGGAATTCTACCAAACATTAAAGGAAGAGTTAACACCTATTCTCTTGAAACTGTTCCAAAAACTAGAAATGGAAGGAAAACTTCCAAACTCTCTCTATGAAGCCAGCATTATCTTGATTCCAAAACCGGATAGAGACCCTACTAAAAAGGAGATCTATAGACCAATTTCCCTGATGAACATGGATGCAAAAATCCTCAACAAGATATTAGCCAATCGGATCCAACAATACATTAAAAAAATTATTCACCACGACCAAGCAGGATTTATACCTGGGATGCAGGGCTGGTTCAATATCCGCTAAACAATTAACATGATTCATCATATCAATAAAAGAAAGGACAAGAACCATATGATCCTCTCAATAGATGCAGAGAAAGCATTTGACAAAATACAGCATCCTTTCTTGATAAAAACCCTTAAGAAAGTAGGGATAGAAGGATCATACCTCGAGATCATAAAAGCTATATATGAACAACCCAATGCTGATATCATCCTCAAAGGGGAAAAACAGAGCTTTCCCCCTAAGGTCAAGAACAAGACAGGGATGTCCACTCTCGCCACTGTTATTACATAGTATTGGAAGTCTTAGCTTCTGCAATCAGACAACACAAAAAATAAAAAGCATCCAAATAGGCCAGGAGGAGATCAAACTTCCACTCTTCACAGATGACATGATACTCTATTTGGAAAACCCAAAAGATTCCACAAAACACTGCTAGAATTGATTCATGAATTCAGCAAAGTTGCAGGATGTAAAATCAATGCACAGAAATTGGTTGCATTCCTATACACCAACAATGAAGCGACAGAAAGAGAAATCAAGGAATCGATCCCAATTACAGTTGCACAAAAAACCATAAAATACCTAGGAATAAATCTAACCAAAGAGGTGAAAAATCTATACACTGAAAACTATAGAAAGCTTATGAAAGAAATTGAAGAAGACACAAAAAAAAATGGAAAAAGATTCCATGCTCCTGGATAGGAAGAACAAATATTGTTAAAATGTCGATACTACCCAAAGCAATCGACATATTCAGTGCAATCCCTATCAAAGTAACACCAGCATTCTTCACAGAGCTAGAAAAAATTATCCTAAAATTTGTATGTAACCAGAAAAGACCTTGAATAGCCAAAGCAATCTTGAAAAAGAAAGCCAAAGCAGGAGGCATCACAATCCAGGACTTCAAGCTATCCTACAAAGCTGTAATCATCAAGACAGTATGGTACTGGCACAAAAACAGACACTCAGATCAATGGAACAGAATAGAGAACCCAGAAATGGACCCACAAACGTATGCCAACTAATCTTTGACAGAGCAGGAAAGAATATCCAATGGAATAAAGACAGTCTCTTCAGCAAGTGGTGCTGAGAAAACTGGACAGAGACATACAGAATATGAACCTGGACCACTTTCTTACACCATACACAAAAATAAACTCAAAATGGATGAAAGACCTAAATGTAAGACAGGAAGCCATCAAAATCCTTGAAGAGAAAGCAGGCAAAACCCTCTTTGATCTTGGCCACAGCAACTTCTTACTCAACACATCTCTGGAGGCAAGGGAAACAAAAGCAAAAATGAACTACTGGGACCTCATCAAAATAAAAATCTTCTGTACAGTTAAGGAAACAATCAGCAAAACTAAAAGGCAATTGACAGAATGGGAGAAGATATTTGCAAATGACATATCAGATAAAGGGTTAGTATCCAAATCTATAAAGAACTTATCAAATTCAACACCCAAAAAACAAATTAATCCAGTGAAGAAATGGGCAAAAGACATGAATAGACACTTTTCCAAAGAAGACATCCAGATGGCCAACCAACACATGAAAAAATGCTCAACATCACTCATCATCAGGGAAATACAAATCAAAACCACAATGAGATACCACCTTATACCTGTAAGAATGGTAACATTAACAACTCAGGCAACAACAGATGTTGACGAGGATGCGGAGAAAGAGGATCTCTTTTGCATTATTGGTGGGAATGCAAGCTGGTGCAGCCACTCTGGAAAACAGTATGGAGGTTCCTCAAAAAACTAAAAATAGAACTACCCTACAACCCAGCAATTGCACTACTAGGCATTTATCCACAGGATACAGGTGTGCTGTTTCAAAGGGACACATGCACCCCCATGTTTATAGCAACACTATCAACAATAGCTAAAGTATGGAAAGAGCCCAATTGTCCATTGATGCATGAATGGATAAAGAAGATGTGGTATATATATACAATGGAGTATTACTCGGCAATCAAAAAAGAATGAAATCTTGCCATTTGCAACTACGTGGATGGAACTGGAGGGTATTATGCTAAGTGAAATTAGTCAGAGAAAGACAAATATCATATGACTTCACTCATATGAGGACTTTAAGAGACAAAAAAAAATGAACATAAAGGAAAGGAAACAAAAATAATATAAAAACAGGGAGGGGGACGAAACAGAAGAGATTCATAAATATGGAGAACAAACTGAGGGTTACAAGAGGGGTTGTGGGAGGGCGGATGGGCTAAATGGGTAAGGGCACTAAGGAATCTACTCCTGAAATCATTGTTGCACTCTATGCTAACTAATTTGGATGTAAATTTTAAAAAATAAGAAATGCAAAATAAAAAATTAGGGAAAAAAAGAACTAAGGAACAGTTGTCATATTCTGTCTTTATTCTGTCTTATTCAGCTGTTCAAATTTTCATGGCTTTCCTGTGCTTTATATTCTATCACAATTAACTGAGCTTAGTGTATGTCCCCTTGCACTTCAATTCTATATTATTTTAGTAACAGGTATGCCGCCGATAACACTACATTCTAAAACATTTTATGTATCATTGCTAAAGTAATTTTCTCAGATCTTTTCATTGCCACATTTTCATTGCTTTTCAAAAATCCATTCCCAATACTAATTCACTTGTGAAAATGGAGCTTTAGTCAGATAAAGGTTGGATAAATCTATTTTCTACTGTTGACAATCATAATAAAATATGGTTAAAAAGCACATATTAAATAATAATATGAATAAATAGGGCTTTAATAACACTTTAACATTTAATTCTGAAGGCACTTTAGAATCCGTTAGAACAATATAAGAATCTATATTAAATAATTTATCTTTGTATGGTGCTATAAAATGGGAGGAAGACTCTTATGGTTTGGGTTTCTAGATAAAACAAAATTTTTTCCAAATTCAAGAGGAAAAAATTGACAAAACATTATATGTGTTACTCTGTGTGAACATATGTGGTATTTGTATTTAAGATTTAAAGAAGCAAATATTGTCAGTTGTAATTTATAAAAGAAAATGTGTATAATTGTCATTCATCAAAAATTTGGAATGTTTTTGTTTATATGTCATCTTGAGAAAATTAAATTTATCTTGGCTAAATATAGAGCTCAAGTTTCATTGATTCTACTGAGTCTCATCTGTCTTTGCAGAAGGTACAGCTTTCACTCATTTTTGGAAAAGATACATTTATATATCAAACTTCACATATATATGTATATATACCTCATGTACATATATATTGCCATATAAATTAATATAAATATACACATTGCCATATCAATTAATACAAATATACGCTAATGTGACAAACTTCAAATGCATTCAGGTGAAGTGAGAGAACAGAACCCATGAAAATGTAAAGAGCTGTGAAAACAAGGGTGACTCAAATTTCCGAAATACATATTGGACAATGTAACTTGAAGTGAAATAGCACTTATTTCAAGCATCAGAAAAGTATACACAAATCTATGTAGTTGGATCTATTTTGGTCTATAGGCTACATTTTTATTTTTATGCCAGTGTAGCTAAATTTAGTAATCCTCTCTTCTCTTTTACCAGCTGTAAAACAACACTTTTGGAATAAAAATATGCTCTTTACTGTAACCTGCTTAATATGCATTTTTAAAAGTTTATTTCTTTTGAGAGAGAGAGAGAGGGAGCACGCACAAGTCGGGGAGGGACACAGAGAGAGGGAGAAAGAGAATCCCAAGCAGGCTTCATGCTGTCAGTGAAGAGCCCAATGCAGGGCCCAAACTCACGAACTGTGAGATTATGAGCCCAGCCAAAATCAGGAGTCGAGTTCTACGCTTAACAGACTGAACCACTCATGTGCCCCTAATATGCATTTTTAAATTTTAGTTTTATCATATGACTCAGATGTATGATTTCTTTCAGGCAATAAATCGATTATCAACCCTACCCCCTCCCTTATGCCTTTGTACAGTGTATTAATTCTAACAATTGACACTTATACCCAGGTTAGGGGATGGAGCCTGAAAGCACTACTGAAATTAAATGTCAAACAATTTTTGGAATAGGGGCTTGAAATAAAATTAAACTGAATTATAGAAAAAATATAGTCCTTATAGACATGATTTTGTATACTGAAATTCATGCCGTATATAATCATACATTTTATTATTGTTTTGAAAAGGTGAATGCAAAAGAAATAGCCTTCCAAGCAGGAAGAAGAGCCTATGGAAAGGTGAAAAGTGAAATTGAAGGTTTCATATTGTATGTAGAGAAGGCGTGGCTTCTGACACAAAGTAGCTGCAAAATAGGTATTTGTTGAACATGCCGGATTAAGAGATGACACCAGTAGCTGGTGAAACATTTTGCTTTTCTTTAGGAAGGACTTGTATCCTTAAGTACAGTGTATGTAAAAATGCTTAAGAGGCCTACCTGTTGAATGTCCAAAAACTTTTCATATATTCCCATTTGTGTTTCCTACCCCAAACTTAAAATCTAAACATCCCAAATAAAACAACTGTCTATAGCTTCACCTGATCCAAATTAACTGTAATCTAGCACTCCTTCTGCATCCCTTTAATTGTTGGATATTATACATCCAATACCCAGGTCCAGATATATCTGCAACCTCTTGGGTCCCCTAATCCAAGTGCCTCTATGTCCCTTGTCATCTACCAGGACAGACCCCTCACTGGCTGATGATAGTCGGATATGTATGATCCCGCTCAGCTATTTTGTTTTTGAGCTTTTTCCCCATGTGGTACATCTACAGTATTTCTGTTATACAGTATATGTATTCCTCAAGGATCTTGTCAGTAACTTAAATATATTCAAGGTTTAATAAATAGATTCAATATTGTAGACTTCACTCTTTCACATGTTTTTATACTTTTTCATAATTTTCACTTTCTAACATTTTTTAATCACATTAGTCCCTAAATTGGTCCTTTCACCTGTTTTCTACGTACTTATGTAGAACTGAACATTATTTCTTCACCTTTATAAAAATGTGTTGAGATTTCTATTTTCATATTTGAGCTTCACTGACCTTTTTTTGTAAATTACTATTTTGTGCCAGTGACTCAAACCTAGTTAGCTTTATGACCTCCTAATATTCCTAATAAAAGCACATAGCTTTTCTCAACACGTGATTATGTGTCCTAATTAATTAATTTAGTCATTATTTTTTATGGTAGTTCGGATAACTTTGCCCTTTACATTTTACTTTTTATTACTAGGGCTTTAAGCAAGGTTTTTCAATGAAAGTTCAAATGTATAGGAGGTTTATTTGGAATCTTATAAAGATACTGTAAATAATTGAAGCAGGAACTGCCTCCACCTTAAACGAAGGAAAGTGAGGCTTAGCAAAGTTGGGCACCTTATCAAAAGCCATTCAACTAATGGCATTTTCAAAAAGAATATGTAGTTTATTCTGAACGTTTGTTGGCTAAACTTCTGTTTCTAAACTACAACAATATCACACTACATGAATAGAAAATTAACCATAAATTCAAATGGAAGGGGATTTACAACTTAAAATAGCCCAGGTGGAATTCTACTTAAGTAGCATCTGTTCCCACCCACCTCCTCTTCTGATTTTTTCCCCCAAAGTGCAAGGAAGTGATGATTGAGGACATTCAACAATGTTCTTATGTGCTTTACCTTCAAACTCAAGGTTTAAATTGACTTCGTGATGTGAGTGACATTGTCCTATAAGGAACTGACTATATGTTTTACAGTTAAAAATTCCTTAAATCAAAATGGACCTCATGTTACGTTTTTAAAAATGGAATTTGAAATTCAGCTAATAATTTCTTATGGTAACACTGTCACAAGGTTTTATTGAACACACATCTGTATATTTGTATTTTTGTCACAAATCTGGTTTGTTTGCTGAATACATGGTCTGCTCAGCTTTGTTTTCCAATCCAAGATTTTCTTTGATTTGTACTTTGCATGGGATGATGTCCTGAACTCACACATATTTAGCACCCCATCTCCCAGCAAGCAATAAGTACCAAAGCCTTTAGCTCATAATATCACACACAATTGCCAACTTAAAAAAAAAAAAAAAAATATATATATATATATATATATATATATATATTACCATTTATCCCCTGTCATTAAGCTCTAGAGCACTCATAGATGTTAAGAAGCACCCAGAAATGGATAACGATGGCCAGCAATGCAAAGAATGAAAATAAGCCTCCATGTGCAGTCTGCATGCTATTCTTGTCTGATACAGTTCCTTGCTTCTGCCTGCAAGCAAGGAAAACAGATTTGGATATTCATGGATTGGTTTCTTAGGGTTTCATGGAGGTAGAAAGTGGAAGGCGGTGTTCTTTTAATTCCTCCATTAGTAGCACAAGCTTACCTAAGCCTCTAAAATCTATGCTTCAGTACCAAAGAAAATGTCCTTAGTCCTTGGTGCTCTGTCATGGGTTTACAAACACACTTACATAACTTAAAGAGCAGTACATTGCCTCCCAGTAGCCAGCATCCTGTTCTAGGAAGAAATAAAGATGAGGTCCTAATCCAGACTATGCCCCATAGATCTGTCTTTCTTGTTTATCTTCCCCCTACTTATTCCTTACTTTTTACCTCTGTTTCCATTATCTTCTTCCAAAACATCTAAAAGGTAACAGCTTTTTTCAAGTAGGAACTTAGTGATATGTATATTTCTAATTAGGGCATAGTGAAGTCAAATTTGGCCCAAAGAGTATTTATGTTAAACACAGCTTCTGAGGTCTCTCAGAGCTCAGAGTTTCCAATTTTGTCCACTGATTTTATCTCCTCTGATTACATGAGTTTCTATTTTACTCAACATTCTTTAACAGACATTTAGACTCATTTATTACTTGTGGATTACTAGACAGGAAGTAAGAGGAGACGAAAGAGAATCTAATGTCCAAACTTCAAACTTCTGCCCTACTTTTTTTACATCTTCTGGCGATTAATCTCATTAAACACATTTTAGCCCAAGATTCAGATTACTTATTGCAGCTGGCCCCTTCAAAGTGTGCTGTGTGTGTGTGTGTGTGTGTGTGTGTGTGTACTTACCACACAGGAGCTTTTAACAAAGCATTAAAACCTGACAGTATATCTTTGCAGACAACATGATACTCTATGTGGAAAACCCAAAGTCTCCACCAAAAAACTAGTAGAACTGATCCATGAATTCAGCAGTCTCAGGATATAAAATCACTGTACGTAAATAGGTTGCCTTTCTATACATCAATATTGAAGCAGCAGAAAGAGAAATCAAGGAATCGACTCCATTTGCAATTGCACCAAAAACCATAAAGTACCTAGGAATAAACCTAACAAAGAGGTGAAAATCTATTCACTGAAAACTATATGAAAGACATTGAAGAAGACACAAAGAGAATGGGAATATATTCCATGCTTTATGGATTGGAAGAACAAAGATTGTTAAAATGTTGACACTACTGGGGCGCCTGGGTGGCGCAGTCGGTTAAGCGTCCGACTTCAGCCAGGTCACGATCTTGCAGTCCGTGAGTTCGAGCCCCGCGTCGGGCTCTGGGCTGATGGCTCAGAGCCTGGAGCCTGTTTCCGATTCTGTGTCTCCCTCTCTCTCTGCCCCTCGCCCGTTCATGCTCTGTCTCTCTCTGTCCCAAAAATAAATAAATGTTGAAAAAAAAAATTAAAAAAAAAATGTTGACACTACTGAAAGCAATCTACATATTCAATGCAATCCTTATCAAAATAACACCACAGAGCTAAAAAAAAAACATTCCTAAAAATTTGTTTGAAACTAGAAAAACCCTGAATAGCCAAAGCAATCCTGAAAAAGAAAACCAAAGCTGGACGCATCACACTTCTGGACTTCAAGCTGTATTACAAACCGGTAATCATCAAGACAGTATGGTACTGGCACAAAAACAGACACAAAGATCAATGGAACAGAATAAGGAACCCAGAAACGGACCCACAAATGTATGGCCGAGTAATATTTGACAAAGCAGGAAAAAATATGCAATTGAAAAAAAGACAGTCTCTTCAGCAAATGGTGTTGAGAAAACGGGACAGCAACCTGCAGAAAAATGAACCTGGACCACTTACTTACACCATACACCAAAGTAAACTCAAAATGGATGAAAGACCTAAAACTAAGACAGGAAGCCATCAAAATCCTAGAGGAGAAAACAGGCAACAACCTCTTTGACCTCGGCCACAGCAACTTCTTACTTGACATGTCTCTAGAGGAAAAGGAAACAAAAGCAAAAATGAACTATTAGGACCTCATCAAGACAAAAAGCTCTGCACAGTGAAGGAAACAATCAGCAAAACTAAAAGGCACCCGACGGAAGGGGAGAAGATATTTGCAAACGACCTATCAGATAAAGGGTTAGTATCCAAAATCTATAAAGAACTTATCAAACTCAACACCCAAAAACCAAATAATCCAGTGAAGAAATGGACAAAAGACATAGATAGACACTTTTCCAAAGAGGACATCCAAATGGCTAACAGACACATGTAAAAATGCTCAACATCACTCATCATCAGGGAAATACAAATCAGAACCACAATGAGATACCATCTCACACCAGTCAAAATGGTTAAAATTAACAACTCAGTCAAAAACAGATGTTGGCGAGGATGCAGAGAAAGAGGAACATTTTGGCACTGCTGGTGGGAATGCCAACTGGTGCAGCCACTCTGGAAAACAGTGTGGAGGTTCCTCAAAAAATTAAAAATAGAACTACCCTATGACCCAGTAATTGCACTACTAGGTATTTATCTAAAGGATATAGGAGTGCTGATTCGAAGGGGCACATACACCCCAATGTTTACACTGGCACTATCAATAATAGCCAAAGTATGGAAAGAGTCCAAATGTCCATCAACTGATGAATGGATAAAGAAGATGTGGCATATATATGTACAATGGAATATTACTCAGCGATCTAAAACAATTGAAATCTTGCCATTTACAACAATGTGGATAGAACTAAAGTGTATTATGCTAAGTGAAATTAAGTCAGTCAGAGAAAAAAATACCATATGATTTCACTCATATGTGGAATTTAGGAAACAAAACAGATGAACATAAGGGAAGAGAAGCAAATTAATATAAAAACAGAGATGGAGAAAAACTATAATGGACTCTTAATACAGAGAAAAAATTGAAGGCTGCTGGAGGGGTGCTGGGTGGGGATGGGCTAAATGGGTGATGGGCATTAAGGAGGACACTTGTTGGGATGAAACTGGGTGTTATATGTAAGTGATGAATCACTTAATTCTATTCCTAAAATCATTATTACACTATGTGTTAACTAACTTGGATTAAATTAAAAAAGAGAGAAAGAGAGAGACAATAAACTAAGGACTATCAGAGAGAGGTCAGTGGGGGCATGGATGAAATAGGTGATGGGGATCAAGGAGTGCATTTGTCATGATAAGCACTGAGTGTTGTACAGAAGTGTTGAATTACTACACTGTCCATTTGAAACTAACTATGTTATCTAACTGGAATTAAACAAAGATTAAAAAATTTAAACTTCTAGAAATTGTCAAAGGAGGTCATGGCAACACAAAATATACAAATGTGGATAAATTGGTATTTCGGAGACTGGAGCAAACATTTAATTTAATTTTTGTTTTAGGCTGGCTATATGCTGCAGAAGGAATAAGTAAAAAGGGATAGAAAGTAGTGCATATGGAGGAAAAAAAAAACCTGACAGGGTATAATGGTAAAGATTCAGGATTTAAGTAGCCTGAAAATATAACTATTAAGGCAAATATTTCCCTAAGAAAAGCTTTTTGTCTTTATGATTATATGACAGAACAAAGGTCTCAATAGGTCTCAATAATTAATCCAACGGACTAAGAAATATAAAACCATAAAATTCAATAAAGAATTACTAAATAGCATAATATTTAGAAGCATTGTATGTTTCTCTTTTGTAGTAAATATTACATTCTTTTTTCACCATAATCTATGTTAAGAATAGGTTGCCTCATTATAAAGAAAAAAGCATGAATGCTTCAAGCAATATGTCTATATTTTAGAAGTTAGATTCAAAAATGGAGAGGTTTCAGGAAATATTTCCACTGTTACTGACCAAAGTCAAAAAGAAATGACCTACAAAAATAATTTTTACTCCAATTTGTTCTATTAGCTATATCCAAAAGAAGAGCTGTGTAAACAAAATTAAGTTTGGTACAGCTTATGTCCTAACAATAGCTAATATTTATTGAGTAGTTACACTGTGCTTGATACTGTTCCAAGCATTTTATGCTTATTAATTTTGTAAATCTCACAATACCTCTAGTAGCTTAATTCTCCAAGTGATTCATATTGGTGGCAATTTATATTAATTCCTGTTCAATCCCAATCAGCTTACTTTTTCCATAGCAAAGCGCCATCACACCTAATATCTTTAAGTGCTATAATCATTAAATTATAAACAAAAATTAAAACAATTCAATTCAATTAAACCAAATTAATTTGAGTCAAAAACATATCTCTGTTAAAAATGAGCATCTCGGGGCGCCTGGGTGGCGCAGTCGGTTGAGCGTCCGACTTCAGCCAGGTCACGATCTCGCGGTCCGTGAGTTCGAGCCCCGCGTCAGGCTCTGGGCTGATGGCTCGGAGCCTGGAGCCTGTTTCTGATGCTGTGTATCCCTCTCTCTCTGCCCCTCCCCCGTTCATGCTCTGTCTCTTTCTGTCCCAAAAATAAAAAAATAAAAAAAGAAACGTTGAAAAAAAATGAGCATCTCAAGTGAAAATCTGGCATAATTAATCAAGTGATAATGATATGGTATTACAATCCTTTTCAATAGTGTTTCCTTTAGAATTTCCCTGAAGGTCAGGGACAAATGGAATCCTTACTGTGCATTAGTAGGACATTATCTTTTTCCAAAAACTGATTACTTTGCTATTAATGAATTGAAAATTTACTCCATTTGTAACAATTCCGTTATATAAAACCCAATTTATTTAAGAAATTACCAATTAGTCCGTATCACTTTGCAATTTGAATCTATCCTAACTTTGAAATTCTACTGACACTTTTTTCTTATGAGTCACTTTACAAACTGAAACAATTACTCATCCTTATTTCCACTCTCTCAGTCCTGCAGTAGTGCCTCCACTCAGCTTCTAAAACTGACATTTTGGGGCACCTGGGTGGCTCAGTCGGTTGAACATCCGACTCTTGATTTGTTTGAAGTTGTTAAAGTAACCTTCCCTGGGGAAGCATCCCAGTATGGAGAGTAATGCTGACTCCTTGAATCTGAATCTCTTCCTACAACCTTCTGAAAACCCACATGACCAACAATGACAAATAAAATGACATAAATAAACAAAAAAACAAAAATAAAATTACAACCAACCATATTTTAGACATCACTAGGGGACACAAATGCCATCAGCTTCTAATTCTTATAAGTAGAGAAATAAAAACTAAATTCCAGAAAGCTCTCATGGCTGGTGAAAGTCTATAGGTGTGAAGAATAAGTGAAGGAGAACTTAGGGATTCTGTGACAAAGAAGAATAGAATAGAACCTATAGCAAAAAGATAGATAAATCACTTACAGAAAGAAATTACAACAGTTAGTACCAAAATACTAGAAACGAGTCAAGTAATTGGTAGTTCCCAACACCAGCTACAAGAATGGGGCTTAAAAGTAGGCAAACCTGGAGGAATTAGCTTTTGGGAAACATTGCTTCTTATGTGGAGAATCTGCTAAATAGAGAATGAAAGAAAAAGAAAGAAAGAAAGAAAGAAAGAAAGAAAGAAAGAAAGAAAGAAAGAAAGAAAGAAAGAGAAAGAAGAGGGAGACCTAAAAGTTAAGGATCCTACAGAAACAAAAGATAAAATGAGATGCCATTCATCCCATTTTCACGCCATCATCACTTATATAAACGGCACAACTAATTCTTTTAAAATGCACTTTACCATACTGGTAGAAAAGGGCATTTTTGAGCTAGGAGATCATCAAAAAAATGCCAACGATTTAAAAAAATCAACCAAAATCAATACAAAAGTATGCAAAAAAAAAAAAAAAAAAAAAACAAACAGAAAATTCCAATTAAAATATTACCTGTGATAATTTTTTTCCAAAATTCAATAAGGAAGAACACTGTATCAAATATTGTAAATTATATTACTCTCAAGGAAGCATTTAGTTGTAATTCCAGAAATGCATTAAAACAGAAAGTTAAAAAAAAAAAAACCTAGTGACAAAAATGACACAACACAGGAAAAAATGCAATGTAAGTCCAACTCAGAAAAGAAATTGAAGGAAATGAAAAAGTAAACCAGGAAGTGAAGAAGAAATTAGAAGGTACCCAGGGGAATAAATATAGATTGGAATAAAAATTTAATAAGGGACTTTGAAGAAAGGCAGGACAAAAACCAAGAGAGTACATTGAGATTGTTTTTAAGAGTATAAAGGTTAAGAAGAAAGTGGATGAAATGCCAGGCAGGCAAGGAAAAAAATGTCCTTAACATGATTAGAGTTACTGTAAAATAAAGAGAAAGAGAACAGAAATAAACATTGGAATCTGTAAGGCAAGAAAAGTATCCAGAAATAAAAAATAGCTTAAATCTACATTTTGAAGGGGCCTACCTTGTACATGAGAAAATGGTCTAAAACAAATGATTTGGAGAAATGTGCTACGAAAATTATTCTACTTTAAGGGAAAAACAAATCGCCAGTTCCTCTAAACAAAATAATGAAATTATCTATAATGGCAAGTATATTAGTCTAACATCAGCCTCTCAAGAACAACAAAAAACACAAAGCAACAGTGAAGCAACCCTTTCAAAATGTTCACTAAAAGAAAAGTTAAGCAAGGTTTTAAATTCAGCCAAGTTGTCTTTAAAGTATCAAGACTATAGAAAGCCAGTGTTAACTGTGCAAGAACCCAGGGTCTATCGTCTGTGTGAATCATTTGTGAGGAATCTACTACAGGATGAGTTCATGTAACCAAGACATGCTAAGGAAACCTTAGTAAATGGATTTATGATTATTTCATATATAAAAGATACTTAATGTCACTCATCATCAGGGAAGTAAAATCAAAACCACAATGAGATACCACCTCACACAGGTCAGAATGGCTAAAATCAACAACTCAGGAGACTACGGATGCTGGTGAGGATGTGGAAAATGGGAACCCTCTTGCACTGTTGGTGGAAACGCAAACTGGTGCAGCTACTCTGGAAAACAGCGTGGAGGTTCCTCAAAAAATTAAAAATAGAAGAACCCTATGACCCAGCAATAGCACTACTAGGAATTTATTCAAAGGATACAGGAGTGCTGATTCATAGGGGCACATGTACCCCAATGTTTATAGCAGCGCTTTCAACAATAGCCAAATTATGGAAGGAGAGAGCCTAAATGTCCGTCAACTGATGAATGGATAAAGAAGATGTGGTTTATATACATGATGGAATACTATTTGGCAATGAGGAAGAATGAAACCATGCCATTTGCAGCAACGTGGGTGGAGCTGGAGGTATTATACTAAATGAAATAAGCCAGTCAGAGAAAGACAGATATCATGTTTTCACTCATATGTGGATCTTGAGAAACTTAACAGAAGACCATGAGGGAAGGGAAGGGGAAAAAAATAGTTACAAACAGAGAGGGAGGGAGGCAAACCATAAGAGACTCTTAAATACAGAGAACAAACTGAGGGTTGATGGGGGGGGGGGGAATGGTTGATGGGCATTTTGGAGGGCACTTGTTGGGATGAGCACTGGGTGTTGTATGTAAGCAATGAATCATGGGAATCTACCCCCAAAACCAAGAGCACACTTAACGTACTGTATGTTACCCAATTTGACAATAAATTATATTAAAAAATAATAAAAAAGGCACCAGTGCAGTAAGTCAAGAAAAATGAAATCATAAAAATTGGAATATAAATAAACAAATAAAATATTTGGTTGAAAATCAAAGATCACTACAAGAGTAGGGTCATGAATGAAAGGATAATATTTAAATATCAACGATCTGACTATGTAGAAAAAATTCCATTAAAAATGGAAGGAGAGAGAAAGAAGAACAAAATTTGAAAAAGGCAATTGGCTATTGCATATGTTAGTGTCAATGACTAGTGCATAAAACTGACAGACTAGATAGTAAAATATTTTTTTTAATTTTTTTAAGTTTATTTATTCTTGAGAGATGGGGAGAGACAGAGCGCAAGCAGGGGAGGGGGAGAGGGACGGGGAGACACAGAATCCAAAGCAGGCTCCAGGCTCTGAGCTGTCAGCACAGAGCCCAATGCGGGGCTCGAACTCACAAACAGCGAGATCATGACCTGAGCCAAAGTTGGACGCTTAACCGACTGAGCCACCCAGGCGCCCCTATAGTAAAAGATTTTTAAAGAAAAATTAGAATTAAGGGCACTGTAATAGATACAAATAACAAAGATAATTACTAGACTTTGAGAATCTTTCCCAAAAACCAAATTAAATAATAAAAGAAAACTTTGTTACATTAAATAGAACATGATACAAATATCAATTATAAAATAATGCCAGGATTGAAACAATGTCACTCATAACATTAAAAGTACATGAGTAAGAAGGTCTTGTCTCATGACTTCTATTTGACATTATACTGGATGTCCTAGCTAGTGCAACAAAGCAAGAAAAAGAAACAAAATATAAACAGAATAAATAGAAGGAAATAAAACTTTTTATTTACAGATGCA
Source organism: Puma concolor (assembly GCF_028749965.1). NCBI lineage: Eukaryota > Metazoa > Chordata > Mammalia > Carnivora > Felidae > Puma > Puma concolor. Next base: position 153,356,365 of record NC_141674.1, on the reverse strand, counting down.
ATGATTATCTATGTAGGAAATGCCAATGAATCTTCAAAATAACCTACTAAAGCTAAGCCTACTAGAATATGGTGAGTAGCAGATAAAAGGTCAATATATAAAAGTCAATTGTTTTCTTAGGTACCATAATGAAAACTAGAATTAAAAAGAAACATTTATAATAGCATCAAAAATCAAATACTTAGGCATAAATCTAATAAAATATATACAGAATCTGTAGAGGTAAAACTGCAAAACACTGCTGAGAGAAATTAAAGATGGTATAAAGAATGGATAGATATTCCATGTTGATGGATTAGAAAACTCAATATAGTTAAGATGTCAGCTTTTTCCAACTTGATCTACAGATTCAATGCAATCCCAATCTAAATTCCAAGGAACTGTTTTGTCAATATTGATAAACTCATTCTTAAGTTTATATGGAAAGGTAGAAGACATGCAACTCTATTCAAAATAATATTCTTTCTTTATCAATGACAGTGTCTCCTTTTTGAAATAGATTATTTTAATTCTTAACTCCGGACTTCCATATTAGTGAAAACATGTTAATATGTCTGCAAAAGTAGACTGGTTATTGGAAAATTACCTTGGAAACAAACTCAGACTAATCACCATGGGATGTGCTTTTGCCATGTTTAAAGAAATTGGCAGTTAGTTGTTTATTTGGGTAGCTCTGGGATTCTATTTTAAACTCTCCACTATTATATACCCTGAAGGATTACACATACCCAGTGGCAAGCATGCTGAGTATGTACAATTTGATTCACTTCATCGCTCAGATGTTCAATACACATCATGGTAATGTGCAAACAGAAAATCACAATTCTCCTCTTGCTGAACATAAAGGACTTATCAATACCGATGATTCTTCTCATGTAAGCTTCTGTCCCTGCTGAAATCCCTGAGACAGCTGATCAATGGCTAGGCGCCATTTAAAAATTCATTATGATCCCCACAGAAGATGTAATGCTGTGTTTTCTTTTTATAGCTCAGGAAACATCAAAAGCCTGCACTTACTCCTCCTTCTCATTTCTTGTATGAAGGGTGGTCTATTTAAAAAATATGAACTATAAATCTAGAAAGAAAGAAAAAAGTAAATTTTCCTACATTATAAAATTTTCCAAAGTCATAATAGATTTCCGTAGAACAAAATTAGAAAGTTAAATATCATGATGGGACTAAATAATTAGGTGAAAACTTATTAAATAAAAACAAAATTCACTAGTCTAGTCTGGTAATAGAGCCTGTAAAAATCAGATGGTTGAAATTGTGTACTGATAATCAGCAATACATGTATTGATTAGTTAAAATTTATGAATTGCTATTACTGATCATTATACTTCCCTAGCAGAGTGGCTCTTAAATTTTGATTTACAATGTAATCACCTGCAGAACTTAATAAACTCGAAGACGCTCAACCCCTCCCCCCAACTTTATTATATGGAATCTCCTAGGGATTGGTCATTTGCATTTTTAACTAACTCCCCAGGTAATTTTGATGTACATCAATAAAGCAATGAATCACTGTCATAGCATGTATTAGGTCTCCTAATAAGATGTATGAAAGGAATTTACTCTCCATTATTCATTATCCATGTCCAGTATGTAGAGGACCAACTCCTTTTGCTTCAATGGCACCTCTCTGCCACCATTTTCTTGGCATTTCACCTTATATTAATATAGTGGTAAGAGGAGGGAAATTTGTCAATTTTTCTTCTCACAGGTTTTGGTAAAGAGTGTGTGAGAAATAGATTAAAATTGATTTTAAGGTTATTCTGGGGATTTTTCTATCTATACTCTCCATGTTTTTTTTTTGTTCTCATAGATTAACAGAGGTGATTATATTCTCTTTGATCCTATATAAATCCTAACAGATTCAAGAATCGCAGAACTAGAATATTAACAACAGGGGCGCCTGGGTGGCGCAGTCGGTTAAGCGTCCGACTTCAGCCAGGTCACGATCTCGTGGTCCGGGAGTTCGAGCCCCGCGTCAGGCTCTGGGCTGATGGCTCAGAGCCTGGAGCCTGTTTCCGATTCTGTGTCTCCCTCTCTCTCTGCCCCTCCGCCATTCATGCTCTGTTTCTCTCTGTCCCAAAAATAAATAAACGTTGAAAAAAAATAAAAAAAAAAATAGAATATTAACAACAGTCTCAGAGATTATCTAAACCATCTCAGGTTCTTGATATAGAACTTGAATGATTTTATTTTCTTACTTTCAAACAGGCTTCCACCTTGCTTGATATCTGTGAGTCAGCAATCTAGTGTCAGGCCATTAACTTATAACTAATGAGCACAATGTGCACGTGAAGTCCTCTTTATATCCTGTCAACCTTACAAAATGTATCCAGTCTTGAGCCAACCAGTTTAACAGAAAGGGAAAACGTGAAGAGCAATTTGCAAAAGGGGATGGATGTTGAAAAAAAAAGAAAAAACACAAGGCAAAAGAGGAATCTAAAGGACTTATAATCAGGACTATCATGCAGGAGAGTAAAAATGTGTTTTCTATTTCACTTGGGAATTAAAAAAAAATGTGTTTTAAATTGCTTCAGGAAGGGTAGGTCCTAACTTCTACTTCTACTTTCCTTACACTAAGCACACTGTCGTGTCTCAGTCTCTTTGCACATGCTAATTCTTCTACTTGTAATGTTCTTGTCTTGCAAGATTTTCTTGACTTCACCTACCACTAAGTTTTCCTTCTCTTTGCTTCTAATAGGGTGTAACATCATCGTTCTTGTGCCTGGCTGTTTCATCTCCTTCGAGGCACCTTTAACTCTCCGTTCTTACTATAGTGCCTTGCATACACTGGTACTGGGTAAATGTGGAATAAATGAAGAGTTAAACGTAGGGGGGAGACCCTCTTGATTAAAGAATTGTAGGTAAGTTCTTTACCTACAAAAAAAAAAGTTATTTGGAGGAAAACAGTGAAGTTGTCTTCTTTCATCTGAATTCGTTAGAAGGCAAATGTGTGAAGCCTCTGCTTTTTTCCTCAAACCCATTCTCTCTCCTAAGGTTACAGAGAAGGCAATGAACACGGCAGCTCTGGTGGCCTCGGAGAAGCTTCTGCTTTGGCCACACCCACCACTTTAAAAATCTGAGCACAGAATCTGAGGCCGGGCTGCTTTCAATGATATTTTACATTGAAACCCCTGCGTAACTGAATGACAGGAGCTGTAAGGTGCAACCTTCTGTGTCAGAGCAGCACCGTTATAGTCTACAACCAGAAAGCCTGACAACCTCACTGCTGGCTACAACCAGCAGGAAAAGTCACCCCACATCACAACAGAAAAACAACAACAAAAATACCCTGTATTTTGCTTCATCCAGAGCTTTACAAAATTTAAAGTGTGTAAGATTCATCTGGGAAGCTTGTAAACCCACATTCCCATGGGCAGTTGATTCCGTAGGAGCAGGAAGCTGCCCCAAATCTGAAATGTAACTAAGGCTCTGTAATTCTAATGCAACTGGCCTTTGAAAATCATTGTTTCGTGTTGGCTACAGGAAGAAGTTTTTGGCTAATTACATGACGAAATCCTAAAACCTTACCCAAATAATTTAAAATGATCTTTTAAATACTTGGTCTTTATGGAACTAATCAAATAATGTAGGAAGTTTATTTAATTCCTATTCTTTGCAAGATAGAGGCAGATGGTATAGTAGTACAGAGGCTGTGTTCTGTATTCTCACTGTGACATTGGATAATGAGGCTTTTGTGGGAAAGACACTTCATGTTTTGCATCTTAATTTTCTCCTTTTTTTAGGAATGGGAGTAATGAAAGTCTTACAGAGTTGCCGTAAGGATAAAATGAAATAATAAGAAGCGCTTAGTACGATGTACTACTCCTAGGGAAAGTTAAATACAGGTTTTCTGTTGTGATAATGGTACGACTTACAGTTTGAAAAGGTAGATGAGGCTGCCTGGGCGGCTCAGTTGGTGAAGCGCCCGACTTTGGCTCAAGTCATGATCTCACAGTTGGTGAGTTGGAGCCCTACATGGGGCTCTCTGCTGTCAGCACAGAGCCTTCTTCGGAGCCTCTGTCATCCTCTCTCTCTCTGCCCCTTCCCTGTTTACACATGGGCACGCTCTCTTTTTCTCAAAAATAAACATCAAAAAAATAGTAGATGATATTTATATTGGAAACAAGTAAAACATTTAGAAATATCTGTGTTAGGACAAGGGCAAGGGGTTGAGCAAGTTATAAAACCGTTAATCTCATAGCACAAGTAAAGTTCCCTGGAGTTCAGAAGATAGAAATAGTATATTCTACTGTGAGCAGAGCTTAAAAGGCTGTGTGGATGGAGTGACACTTGATTTGGGTCTTGAAGAATGAGTAACCTATAAACATATGAACAAGATCATCTCCAACATAAGAGCCTTGAGCAATTTTTGCAAACACTGAAGCACAGTGTGTATAGATAAGAGAGTGCTTCTATTTTGTTTTATCAGGACAGTAATGAGAAATAAGACTGAAATGTTACACAAGTCTGAAAAAACCCTAAAATTGAAGGCCTTTGCTTATTTGATTGCTTTTTTATACAGGTGTGTCTAACATGAACAGAGCAGCAGACACTTTTATTTCCAGCTTGAGAAGCAGTCCCAGAGGTGGTAACTGGGATGTCGATATGACTGTCCTTTCAAAATGCAACGAGTCAATTGGAGTCTAGAAAAAAGGTCTCAATTAGTCACAGACAAATATTCAACCAAGCCTGTCACACGAACCTAATGAAGGGAGGTGCCAGCAGTATTGAACAGATGCAGCTTTTTCACACCACAGTCCCTGGGCTTTTCCTAACGGGAATGTTAAGAAAGTGACAGTATTTAGAACTGGAGAGAACTAACATCACAGCCTTTGGAAAAGAGCACCAGAGTATAAGAACGAGTGCCCGAGTCCAATCTTTGCCCTAGTATTAACCCCTTCTGCGGTTTGGGGTAGTTCCTAAAGCAGTAAGGACATTCCCTTTCCAAGGCTGTGACTCCTAACTAAATTGAAGGGAAAATCAGCATCTCAAGATCTTGCATTAGGCCAGCAAGTAAAAGGTGCTATTTTTACTGAAGGAGTATTAAGGTAATACTATGGTTTTAAACTTAAAGTAGATAAAAATATGTTATATACTCTTAATTCCAGCAGTGCTGTAGAAATTGAAACTGAGTTTTTTGAACTTGGCAAAGAAGCAACAACATGAAATCCATGTTAGCCATTCAACTGTTTTTTGAATACCACGTTTCTAGAAGATAGAGTCATATCCACAGTAAAGATTTTCTAATATAATGTATTTGTCCTTTGTCTTCCAAGAAATTACATAACAATACATACATACATACATACATACATACATACATACATACATACATAAATAAATAATTGTGGACCTGAATTCAGATGTTGTAAAATCCCAGAGATGGTTGGCTGTGTTTCTCTCTACATTAAATCTCATATACTTGAAAAATTTGTACATAATATATGTATACATGCTTAAGACATATATACACAAGTGTTTAAAATAAGAAGACAAATGTTTTTAGGATTTCTCTAAAATAATTTTTATTACTACACGTAAATGTGATATGGGAAAAAAACTGACACTATTAAATATGCAGAATTATGCCTGCTGTGCATATACCTAAAAAGGATGTTAGTATGCCTTATTAAAGAGATAACACTGGATCATTTCTACCTCATGATAGGAATAAGCTGGCCTCATGTGAAGTATAGACTACATTGTTACTCCTGAAGGTAATATCAACATGTTGAATATAAGGGACATGGTTTATTGAGTGATCTCTAGAAGAAGAATACCATTATTCATGTTTCTGATGACCAATCATTTATACTTTCAAAATGCATATATCAATTATTGATAGCATCATCAGAATGACAACATACAGTATAACTTCACTATCTAGGTCTCACATAAAAAAAGAACAACCTATTTATACAAAATTTACCATTAGAAGAAGAAGGTATTAGTCTGAATATGAAATACAATAGTAACACGAACCTATGGACAAATAGAGGGATGATTTCTGTAAACATCTGCTTAATCTTTACTATAAAAGAAAGAGGGGACTGGGTGACGAGCTCAGAAACAACAACAACAAAAAAAAACACAAATAAGCTTTGATTTCAAGTATTAAATGAATTCTGTGATTTTGTTACTGCTAATGTTTATGTGTAAAGTATAAAGAATAAATAGGCTTGTGGTATTAAGTAACTGGGCACTCCACATACTAGTGGTATTTTTAAAATCATAACGTTCTAGAATGTTAATGAATGAATACTTTATTTCAGAACATTTTATGTGCAGAAGTGATTCTAAATCTTCTTATTTTAATTGATGAAATTTACTGCTTGTAGAAGAAACATGTGCCTCTTTAAAATAAGCTTAGGAAAATCCCAACCTGCTTTGTTTTTAAGTAATATACTTCTGGTCTGATAGCAAAACATCATGAATTTGGCTAGCATTTCCCATGAATAAATTACATCCTGAGACAAATTTGCACAATTTGGGACTCCAACTGAATAAATTCATGTCATATGGCTCTTGATTCCTCCTAGAACTTGATTTTCAGAGCTTGCAGGCCGTACTAAAATAGTTAATTAGTAACCTTTTGGCATTTCATTGCTTTACCCTCCAGGTGTACATACTCTCTATGTAGATTATAGGAAGAAGTGATTTAATATGGTCTAGAGAAATCCAGTTAAACAATAATTTGCTACATACCTACTGTGTGTCAAGAATTATTCACTTGAATTTTTATTGATATGCAGTATTGAAGAGTTTTAAGCAGGGAAATTAATCAGTAGTCTGTAAGGAAGATGAATTTGAGGCAATCATCCCATTAGGAAGATGATGCCAGAGTCCAGACTAAAAGTGTTTAAATTTTACTCAGGCTGTGAGAGAGATAGATGATAAAGACAGAAGTAGAGAAGAATTCAAGGAATACAGAAATGTAAATTGGCTCCTTCTGATGATTAATCGTATGTAAAAAATGGAAAGAACCAAAGGAAAAGAAAGAGTTGAGGGAGTTTCTAAGATTTTTAGCATAGGTTGGGATGATTAATGACATCACCAGATATGATAGAGAACACAGGAGAAGAAAATGATTGGAGGCAGAGGAATATGATGGATTAAGCTTTGGGTATATTAATTTGGAGATTCTTCAAGGCATGCAAATAGAGCTTCCCATCCAAGATATGAAAGTGTGAATGCAACTTGAGGAAATTTCAGAGCTGGATGTTGTCATTTAGTCAGGAACAGCAAATGGTGGTAGAGAGGATGAAATCACATTAGGAGAGAACAGAAGAAAGAATCATAATAGTTCACTGGCAAAACCCTATAGAGAATATCAATGCTTAAACATTGATATAATAAAAAGGTACTATAGGGGCACCTGGGTGGCTCAATTGGTTGAGTGTCTGACTCTTGGTTTCAGCTCAGGTAATTATCTCACAGTTAGTGGGATCGAGCCCTATACTGGGCTCTGTGCTGGCAGGGTGGGTTCTGCTTAGGATTCTCAATAACTCTCCTCTCTCTCTGCCTTTCCCCAACTCAGATGCTCTCTCTTAAAATAAATAAATAAACATTAAAACAATAAGAAAGAGGTACTATAAAAGAAACTGAACGGGAAAGTCATAAAGGTAAAAGAATCAACAGTATGGGTTTTACTAAAGAAAATGAGTTTTATGAATAACCAAACTAAGTATTCACTTAAAATATCAGCTTCATTAGAGCAAGGCACCTGCCTGACTTGTTCACTGCTGAATCCCCAGCACTGGCAGCAATGTCTGGGCCCTAATGGACACTAAAGTAATGGTAAATTAATGAATCCATAGAGGTATAAAATGCGCCACCAAAGTTTATTCAAATAAACACTAAAAATTTACCATTGGTGAGGTAATTGAAGGATTGGCAAAAGTAATTTCAATGAAATGGTGGAAGCAGAAATCAAACTACAATGGAAGATTAAGAAATAAAAACACTGGGGGATAATTTCTCATTATATATGTGTATATATCATAAATATGTATACCTATGGAATGGTAAAAGGAAGGCAGCTCTTAAGATGATCAAAACAATGATAAGAATGGAAGCTTGGGAAACAGGAGATTATCAAAAGAAAAAAACTTTCTCTAAACCTCAGTATACAAAGGATTGGAGTCAAATCGTTTTACAGTGGAGCACAAAAAGGAGAATCCCATCGCCAGATTATAATTTCTTAGTAACAGAGACAGTCTTACTCTGTCTTCCTACCATAGGTTCTGACATGAAAGTTGGTACTCAAACTGGGTGAGCTTGCTGAATCAACTGTGTCTAAACTCGCTTTACTGCAACATGAAAGCTTTATTAGTTTGTACTTACTATTCCTGTCCTTCCCCTCTCTCCTCTCCCGCCCCCCTCCCAGCTTGGAAGCCCAGATAGTGTCCCAGGAGCTGGCCTGCACTTGCAGGTAAAATTATTGGAAATGGTCACAAGAGTAGCACTATTTGCAGATGGGCTCAATTATGCTCTCGTCCTGGGAGCTCTGAGGAAATAAGATAAAGTCATTGCTCCTTATTATGAAATTAATTCTCAGTCTCTGGATATCAGATTTGTTACACAGCTCCTGAAATTTTTTGTAAGATTCAGAGATACTTCAGATACTAATACTTCAGATACTGATATTGTTGGATACTGATGAAATACATATTTTATAGCTATTTGCTCAAATAAAAGTTTGTTCCCATGGATACAATTAAATTCCTTTCACATGTTCACCTGAATATTGAAAAATAATAATATTATTTTAAACCTGGAATTTGTTCTTCCTTCTTGCCTCTCCCCCTTCTTTCCTTCCTCCCTTCTTTCCTTCCTTCCTTCTTTCCTTCTTTCTTTTCCTTCCTTCCTTCCTTCCTTCCTTCCTTCCTTCCTTCCTTCCTTCCTTCTTTCCTTCATCCCTCCTTCCTTCCTTTCTTTCTTCCTTCTTCTTTCTTCTTCCTCTTAGAATGGGTATATGTGGAAGCTGCCTATTTCTGATTTAGGTGATTATATTCCTGTTTTGTTCCATGTTTCTCTCTTACCACTACATAGCTAGTTTACAGTGTTTGGACACATTCCTTGGTATCTGTAGTGATTTGCCAAAATACTAGTGGTAGGTAGACTGTTATGTAAGTTACTCGGCAGACTCTGAGCATTTGGAGCTCTGTCATTGACAGTTGCAGTTATTGGGAGCTGTTTTATCTAGACTTACAGGATGTCTCAGCGGATCTTTAATCTGATGTGATTGTGCCAAAATAACCTGGTGCCATGCATGTACAATATGTCTGTGCTAAAAATTCCCACAGAAATTTTGGATGAGTAACCTCACAGGCAAAGTAACTGGGATCTGCTATTTTAAAAACAGAATTAATGTGATTGTGTTTGTTGTTTTCAAATAGCAAAGAGTATATTATCACTAAATATGCTCAATTGTTCAACACCCCTGCAAAAATATGTTAGTTCGATGTCCTATAGAAAATGTCAATACAACATGCAGCTTCAAGTGCTTATTAATTTTTCTCCATGGTCATGACAGTGGAGCCCCTATTGCCTGTATAAAAGTTAATTTCTGATGGAAAACTAAACTATTTCCTAAAGCTATCTTGTAAAAGTTTATTTATTTATTTTGACAGACAGAGAGAGAATCTCAAGCAGGCTCCATGCTGTCAGTGCAGAACCTGACCCTGGGCTCACACTCACAAACCATGAGATCATGACCTAAGCCAAAACCAAGAGTCTTACGCTTAACCAAAGGAGCCATCCAGGAGCCCCTTTCTTATTTTTGACTCCCCCAAAACTCTATGATATAATCAACTTAGAGTCAGCCATAAAGACCAAATAATTAGCTAGAAAGTGGTGGAAAGCAAAAGACCTAACTTGTGTTAATGTTTTTCAAATTCTCATATACCTAATAGTCATTTGGGAGGCTTATTAAAATTGCAGGTTCATGGGCTCTATTAAATGCCCACTGAGCAGGAGTCTGTAAGTGTGGAAGCTGAATTAAGGAATTTAATAACTGCCCTTGGTGAATGTTATGTCTGTGTTCCTAAACATAAACCATGTCCAGGCAGTTTAAAAATTTTCTGGGATTCAATACTAGATTTTTAAATCTTAGTTGGTTTTCATATTTTCTTTCAGCCTCTATTTATGTGTGAAGGTGGTGTGGGATTATCAATAGACCATAAGGAGTCTGGCAACCCAGAGAGAGTGAAGGTCAAGGGAAGAGTAAAGGCTGTGCCTCCCCAGCCTCTTTGTACAGGACATAGTGATAAGGCATCCCTACTTTTAAAGTAACACACCCGTAGGAGGCAACTGACCAGTGAAGTGAAGGGAATCAGGTCAATCCCTGAGCAGGTGAATTTGCTGTTTGAATAATCAGGGGAACTGGCCTGATTTTCAGCTTTTTCTTGTCAATGGAGACTTGGACTAAATTTGCCCTCACTGCATGCACACCAAGTTTGATAAGTGGCCAGACAAATCCAAATGGTCTAGTGTGCTTTTAAGACATTTGTGTTAGTCTTTAATTAGCATTGACACACTATTAAGTTGAATTTTGGTAACCCTTTGCATATTATAAAGCCTTTTTATATATGTCATGTCATATGAGCTTCAAAAACTACAGGACAGGATTTCAATTGTATGTTACTGCTTAAAAGATTAGAAGCCCAGAAAAATCTAACAGCTTGTTATTTGAAAATCAGGGACTATAACTTAGGGCCCCTAACATATTGTTCAGTTTTATATCTTTGATTGTCCTTTGATCTCTTTTTAAAATTATTAATAAACAATTGCTGCTATATATTAATAGGAATCCTGAGTCTATTAGCATATTTTAAGTTGAAAGTCATAAAAAACCTTCTCAGTTTGGCCTGAACAACAAAGGCAGTTCATTGACTCTTCAAAGCAAATGCTTATATGACTAATATTGCTTCAAGACAGCTTTGATCCTGGAACTCATATAAAGACCTAGTATTTTCCTTCCTATTTCTTTGCCCAACTTTTCACTGTTGACTCTGTTCTCCAGCACGGTCTTTCCTTATAGCCATAAAATAATGGCCAGCAGTGGCAAAGTTTTCCTTTTTTTTTCTTTTTCTAATTTAGTGGTCACCCAAATTTATTATACTTTAGCAACCATAGTATGATAAGAAACATGTTTTTAGTTTTTTTCAATGCTAAAATCATTTTTTGGTTCTTCCAGAAATTGCTGAAAGTCTTTGGCCACAGCATTATTCAGATAGACAATTTTCGAGAGGAGCCTGTAGTTTCCCTTTTCAAAGTGCATTGTTTTAAAGACATATTTTGGTTAGGTTTTTGTTTGTTTGTTTTCTGTCCTTGTCTACACACTGAATTTCATATACTGTCTTTCTGTTTATTTTTAATTTTTTTTATTTAAGTATACTTGACACACAATGTTACATTAGTTTCAGGTGTGAAACAGTGATTCAACAGCTCTACACTTTATGCTATGCTCACCACAAGTGTAGATACCATCTGCCACCGTATAATACTATTACAGTATCATTGACTATTGCCCCATGCTGTACCTTTTATTCCTGTGCCTTATGCAAAGCTTTCCTCCTTATCCATCAGGAAAGAAAATTTTTTGCTCTTCTTCCACCAATGGCTGGATTAAAATCTCATTCGCCTGACTTGGATCAGATGCTCAATTCTGCAGGCAGAACCAATGATGATGGGTTTAAGCCAAGCAGAGGTCATACTTGAAGGTAAGATTCTCAAAAACCTAGTGTTAAGGGAAAAGGATGTTCATGGAGATCAGAATAATTTTGCTTATTATCAGAATTCTGATTTCAAAGTCCCAGTATTTTTTACTCTTGGTTTTTAAAATATTTGCCTGGTCAGCTGGGGATTTGTAATAATGAAGGAAGACACTGAGTAACAAACTAGTTAGCTAACAAACCAGTTAGCTTTATAGAAGAAAAACCCTGTCAATCTCCTAATTCTGATCAGCATTCTGTCATCCTTTTGATGACAAAATGAACCAGGACAGATGGTGTGCAAGGTTCAGGATAATTTCTTTTTTCCGTTAATATATAAAATAACATTAACATATAAAATGTATAAGAACTAATAAGCAATGGTACAATATATATCATACGTATAGTATGTATATCTTAAATCATTGACCTTTTGATAACATGGTGGGCAATATCTATACCTTTATTCCAGCCCTGCCTCTAAACCTTACTGGAATGAGGAAGTTAGCATTGGCATTAATTACTAGACATGCAACAAGAATATATCAGTGGAAGAAAAATATGAAAACAAACAAATTAGGGAGAAATTTTCATACTTCTCCTTTTGAAATCTCTAATGCCAACAGAAGAACTCTCTAAAGTTTAGGAAGTTTAGCTTATCTTGAGAGAAGCCATTTCAATTTTAACAGCAACATGACTTTACACAGAAAAAGTGTTTAAGTGCCTCATTCAATGAAAAATATTTCTTACGTAACACCTCTGTTCATGGGATTTATTTAAGCACCCTATTCAATTACTGCAGAGGATAGATTGTGTTTGTTGGTTTTCAGTTCTGTTTGTTATATTTGTGGATTGACTCTCCTCTAATCCCAACTTTCCTTAGAAGGATATTGATTTATTTTTTGAAAATCACAACTCCCTAACACTCAGATCATCTAGTTGGGACATATGAACTATACCACATTTCTAGCAATAACCACATGACTTTCCCCTTAGCCAGGAATAGAATTTTTTTTTCACTCTCCACAGTAATTGGTTCAGAGATTTACCCACGCCAGATCAATGGCAGTCATTTCAGGGAATTTGCTGGAACTATTAAGAAAGAGAAACAGGTATACTTTTTACATGAACTACCCTGATACAAACATGAGTCTTCTGGAGGCTACCACTGGGGAGACAACTGGCTGGAAACTAATACCAACATGGAAGACAGCAGAACTGAGGGATGCAGATGGAAATCTAGTCTTGAAAATAATATTTGAACAGCTATTACCATCATTGTCTAAAACTATACTGTCTGCTTTTCAGTTAGGCGAGCCAATAATTTCTTTTTCTTTAAACCAGTTTGATTTGTATTACTTATACAACTTAAGTATGGACTAACACTTAGTTGCCAATGCTAACAGACTGATAAATGTAAACCCTTATTTTTAAACTAACAGAGAATTAAAGACTTAAAAATATCCCTATCTATCTACCTATCTATCATCTATCAATAGATAGATATAGATATAGATATAGATATAGATATAGATATAGATATAGATAGGTATAGATATAGGAAGAGAATGTAGCAAGTTACAATGGACATTTATTAAATAGCAACAGTTTGTACAAGTGATCAAAATTTTGTAAGGATAGACTCCACTTAATTGTAGTTTCCCAGTATATACCATACCCTTTTATCACAAGTGGTCTGAGATTTCATTCCCTTTATAGAAACACTACTGCATAAACAATATTTCTGCATGTTTAAATTTTTTTTAAACAAAATGTGCTTAGTTGCCAGAGGAGGCCACTCCACAGTCAGGGAATTTGAGAATTATAGTAATTCAGGCACACTTACAATTTAATTTTACCTTAGGAGTTAAATAGGGAATTTGAAAGTTGTGGTTTTTGGTCTAGCATGTTCATCTAGGTGACTTTCTTCTTGTGACATTTGGAAAGTGCAAAGCCTGAAACAACTGAGTGTTTTGATAGCTCCTGAAATAAATGGCATGGTAAGAAACCCTAAGGATGTGCCAAATTGTACACTTAGTTTCAGTCCAAGTAGGGAAAATCAATCTTTCTTACTGAGGCAAAATTTACATACAACAAATTTTTTTTTTAAAGTGCCTAGTTTGATGAGCTGTCATAAATATCTACACCTTAGTAACCACCATACCAGTAAAAATGCCAAAAAATTCCAATCACCCAAGATGATAGTTTGGTATAAGGTTCTGGTCAACCAACATCCCCATAAACAATCATTGTCTATTTTGTAAAGACTGTAGGTTATTTGTCCTTTTTTGAATCATATAAATGGAATTATAAAGCATTTAGTCTTTTGTGTTCGATTTCATTTTTTCAACATATTTTAGAGATTTATCTGTGTTGTTGAGTGTGTTAGTTGTCAAGTGTGTAATTCAAGGAGTTTTAACAATTGTATACAATCATGTAACCATCACCCAAACCATGATATAGAATATGTCCATCATCCCAAACATCATGTCCCACATGCCCCTTTGTGGTCAACACTTCTGTCTACCCAGAGTCTCTGCCAAACGCTGACCTGCCTTCTGTCACAATAGTTTTGCTTATTTTAGAATTTTAAATAAATGGGGTTAACAGATTGTTTAGTGTTTTATTTTCTGGTATCTTTTACTTAATGCTTTCACAATTCGTTTGTTTTGAAATGTAATAGCATGCTCCTTTTCATTGCTGAATATTATTCATTGCATCTTATTATATGGATATTTTATGATTTGTGTGTCCATGGGCTAGTTGATAGATATTTTATGTGTTTTTTTTTCTAGTTTGGAACTATTAGGAATAAGGTTGTTATAAACATTCAAGTGCAAATATTTGATACACAATTATTTTCATTTTTTTAATTCCACAACTAGCTACAATTTGTATTGCTGAATTGTATGATGTGCGTAAATAACTTCATAAAGAAAAAGCAAACTGTTATCTAAAGGAACTGTACCATTTTTTATTCATGTTGGGGATCATCAAGAGGATGTGACCGCTGGTTGAATTCAGAGCTGGACTCAGGCAACACGAGGTTCTTCACCTCTTCCTCTGTCCTTCAAGTGGATGTTCTGCCCACCATTCCCAGACTAGGAGCTGTTCTAAGGACATAGCCTTGAGAGAGTAAGGTGTTGTTGAGATAATCTGGACTGATTATGTGACTCAACCCATTTAAGGCCTCTATCTAAACCTTTAAGATTCTGGTCAGCAGGTGAGAACATCTACTTGTTTCACAGCTGCCCAAGACAATACTCATATATAAGGTCCCTTGCTTATTAAACCTGGCACCTATTACTATGGAGTGGCCTGCCTTTCTTGGGTGTCTCTTTGCCCTCCTTATGTAGGGCCAGTGGCAAACCAAGAATTGGTGAGCTATCCAGCAGACCGAAGACATGGATCTTGGGAATGAGGTACTCTTGGGGAGAATCCTGAATCGGCGATTTACCTGTATACAGGTAGGGAGAGGTGGCCCATATGTTAGATGCTTGTGGACTATTAAATGAGCTGCCTGAAATGCCAGCCATTTTAATGCATTTGTTTGAGGAACCGGGCATAGTATACTGTGGCAGAAAAGAACAACAGATGGCTGCTGAAGTGGGCTGGCCTCTACTGTGGGCAATTTGGCTGTCCACCGACGCCCAATTAGAGGCTGACATTTGAGTTAGAAAGTTGGAAGAAGATCCGAGGTTAGAGAAAGGATGCGTGGTATCCATAATTTTGCTAGCCTCGGGGCTGCCTGACAAGGTAGGAGACCGGGATAGTAAGTTGGAGACTTCACCTGCCACTTTGCAAAGCTAAGAGGGAACAAACTGTCTAGGATGAAGATCAAGGTTCTTCTGCCAAAGCCTGAAAGGGATGTTATGAAATGGGATCCCTGGGAAAGTGAGGGGAGTGAAGAGGAGGATGTTGTGGTGACTGTCAGTGAAACACATGAAATGCCCTGTACTGTCTGACCTCTAATACAAAGGAAAATAGAAGCACAGCAACAGCATCCCTAGCCAGTTAGAACAAACAGCCCTTAATTTAGGATATATTTGTGATGTAAGAATATACTCCCACAGAGCTTATGTAAATAGCCATCAAGTTCTGGCAAAACTCCAGGTAAAGTATTCAGGCATGGTTAGTGTGGTTATAGGATGGGGATGGAGGGCAAGGAGTGGGGGGGGTGGCTGTGATATTTCTCTGACTGACAGCAGGCAAAAAAAATGAGCAACATCACCACATACCCTGCCCATTGGCAACATTTGCATGGTACTGAGGGGATTTAAAGCACTCACTACCTTATAGATTGGATTATTCCAGCCTGCAGGGATGCTTGGCCCAATGAAGGGGGAGTGTGGGCATGTGGGTCCCTGGAAATCTATAGAGGAGATACAACAAATTCTTAGGGAGTTTTGAAATAAGATAGACAATCTGTGCTATAGTCTTAGAAGGTCCTGATCTGGCCACAATCACTGTAAGATACTCTGGTGCATCCCAGCACCTAGTAAAGGATGCTGCTATCCATGCTGAACCTAATCATGGAAGAAGACATTTATTATGTTGAGCAACCCATTTCTGATTTGGGCGAAACTGACAAATATCAGGAATGAGTATGGGCTGTGGGAAAGACCCAAGAAAGAAAGGGAGCTCTGAAAACAAAAAGCTATCCCAATATGCTGTGAAGTGTAACCTAGAAGCAAATGTGGTTTGACCTCTTTGCTGCTGAGACCCCACCTGAGCATATATAAAGCAACACAATGTTGGTCATTTAATGGAAAAGCCTTAAAACCTGAACAACAGGGGCTCCTGGGTGGCTAAGTTGGTTAAGCATCCAACTCTTTACTTGGCCCAGGTCATGATCTCATGGTTGTGGGATTGAGTCCCACACTGGGCTCTGCCCTGAGGACAGAGCCTGCTTGGGATTCTCTCTCTCTTCCCCTCTCTCTGCCCCTCCCCCACTTACTACTCTCTTTGTCTCTCTCAAAATAAATAAACTTAAAAAAAAAACAAAAAAACACTGAACAACAGTTCATACCTGCCCCACCTTTCCCTATGATACCTGATGCCCTGCTAGCTCCAGCCAAGGCCTGGGGGATATCATCCAACTTAGGGTGGGTTCCTCCCATGCCCCAGGTATAGGATATAAGCCAAGATTACCTCCAACTGACAGCCATTGGAGGCCATCACAAGCCTCATATTGAGTTATTTACTGGTCCCCCAGAAATAAACAAAAGGTGACACTGGAGGTGACATGTAGAGTAGTCCCCCTTATCCATAAGGGAAACATTCCAAGAGTCCCAGGGGATAGTACTGAAATGACAGATAATACTGAACCCCATATATACTATGATTTTTCCTTTACACACATGGCTATGATAAAGTGTATATAAACTAGGTACAGAAAGAGATTGACAACAATAATTACTGAGAACAGGATTAATTATAGCAATATATTGTAATAAAAGTTACGTGATTATGGTCTTTCTCAAAGTATCTTTGCACCTTCTTGTGATGATGTGATATGATAAAATGCCTAAGTGAAGAGATGAAGTGGGACAAATAATGTAGGCATTGTGCATAGCGTTAGGCTACTATTGACCTTCTGGTGATTCATCAGGAGTATCACCTGCTTCCAGATTCTGCTTGACCACAAGTAACTGAAACCACAGGAAGCAAAACCATGGATAAGGGAGGACTACTATACTCACTTACATGGTAACTCTCAGAAGATTTCTGGCCTCGTCAGCACCATTGATGGTTACGGAAGGCAAAATGTTAGGATTAGGAAGGTTTCTTTGGTACTGCAAGTTGGGCGTTCTTCCCCACAGGCATATATTTTTAATCTCTCTGATACCAGAGAACATATTGGGCGATGGTATTCTACAAGATAAAATTTTGGAAACCTCTAGCAATGAATTCCACCTCCAGGTTACAGTAATAAAACCAGAGATAAGGGGAAAAGCCAATTGGGAATCAGTAAGCATATTGCCTCCACAGAATGGTAACTGTTGAATTATATAAATTGTCTAGGGAGCATAAAGAAATAGGAGAAACTATCCAAGACCTGCAACAAGTGGGTATTGTACACCCTGCCCATAGTGTTTTCAACAGCCTGGTATGGCCAATAAAAAAAGCTAGATGGCTCCTGGTAGATGACTGTGTACTACTCAGAATTGAATAAGGTAGTGCTGCCATCCTTGTGGCTGTGCCCAACCCTGCCACCATCTTAGATAACTTGGCCACAGTCCTAGGTATATACCATGCTGTAGTACACAAATGCATTTTTCAGTATAACTCTAGCCACTGAGTCACAAGATCATTTTGCCTTCACATAGGCGGGCAGCAAAGGACATTTCAAGTGCTTACTCAAGGTTACCTGCATAGCCCCACAATACATCAAGCAACGGTAGCTTAAGATCTGTCACTGGTCTCCTTCCTCACATCAGTAAAATGGGCCCATTACATTGATGATACAATGTTAACATGCGAAGACTTGTCTCTGCTGCAGGGCACTCTACAGGCTTTCCTAGAACATCTGCATGGGACAGGATGGATGGTGAATCTACAGAATATTCAAGGCCCAGGCACTGCTACAAACTTTTTAGGAGTCATTTGGTCAGGTAAGACGTGCATTCTCCTTGGGCAGCCTGGGTGGTTCAGTCGACTGAGCATCCGAGGTCATGATCTCATGGTTCGTGCGTTCGAGTCCCACATCAGGCTCACTGCTGTCAACCTGTCAGTGCAGAGCCCACTTCAGGTCCTCTGCCCCCCTCTCTGCCCCTCCCTTGCTTGCACTGTTTCCCAAAATAATAAATATTAAAAAACCCCACATAATATGTGCATTCTCATAGAAGCTGTGATTGATAAAGTGCAAGCCTATCCAACCTTAAGAAAAAGAAAGAGATGTAAGCCTTTGTAGGGTTTTGGGGCTTTTAGAGGATTGTAATTGCCCACCTGGCAGAGTGCCTCTGTTCCTTATACCACCTGGTAAAAGGGTACATGTGGGACTGGGGATCAGAGCAGAAAGCCACCTCTGAAAAAACAAAAATGTTAGTAAAGCCGATTAAAACTAGGCATTTTCCAAGCAGGGCTACCATTTGACTTAGGTATATCCGTGACTCCAGAAGATATGGGTTGGGCACTGTAGCGAAGAAAACAGAAGGGGAAAGTATTGATGGAATTTTGTCCCTAGCTCTGAAAGGGAACAGTGACTCCATATATACCCGCAGAACAACAGTTTCTGGTAGTATACACAGCACTCCTCCAAGTAGAGCCTCTCGTAAAAGAAGAGCATTTCATGGTTAAAACAATAACAACAACAACAAAACCCCACTTCTCTTTCTATCAAGGGCAGGGTTGAGAATATGTTCCACTGCCCCATTTCTGTGGTGGCTCCAATTCTCACTTTGACTAAATGGATCCCTATTTGCAGCAGAGGAGCACCTTGTCTGACAGTTCACTGTCCCTACAAATGTGAGTGCTTCTAGGCCCCAGAGGGTATGTAGATCCTCCAAATGGCCACTCCCCTTCCTGAGGCCTGTAGATAGGGAGCAGAAGAAAGGCACTACTAGGGAGCATATTGACAGGCACTACAATCACTATTCAGCCCAATTCTGACCTCAGCCAGAGGGAAACACAAGTGAACTGAGAAGCCAGTGGGCCAAACTCCGTGGTTTAACTTGTGATCACTTAGGAACCCTAGCCACTTAACCGTCTGCAGGGACAGTTGAGTTGTTCTAAAGGGATTAACCCTATGGCATGGATAATGGGAAGTTGGGGCATGGATGATCACGAATGAGCATTTTGAGGCCAAGAAATGTCGAAAAGCATTTTAGTTCACCAGCAAAAGCCTGTAGTAGTCCTCACTGCTTTCCATGTCCCAGTTCATAAGGCACTGGGTGCCAGCAGCCATTGGGTGCCAGCAGCTGATCCTTCAGTAGATACAGCAGATTGGGTGCAAAGAGAGAGTGACCACTGTAGCACTCGGGGGAAGGTGTATTGCCAAGAATGCTGGATTGCCCTTGAAATACAGTGACCTGGTTAGTGCAATAATAGCATGTGCTGTGTGTTCTAAACAGCCAAGGCAACTGCCAAAGGAGTCGGGGACCATCCATCCAAGTTCTCAACCTGTGAGAGACTGGCAAATTGGTTATACTAGCACCCTCCATCAAATGAATATTCCAAGTATGCCCTGGTTTGTGTGACCACTGCACCTGGCCTAACCCAAGCTTTCCTCTGTTACTGCACAAACAAGGCTGCCACCATTAGAGGATTAGAGAAGCTGAGTACTAGATACACACACCCTCATTGAATAGACAGGGACTGGAACTCCCATTTCAAAGGTCATGATGTACAAGACTAGACAAAAGTACATGACACTGAGTGGAGGTTCCATCTCTATTATAGCCCACAAGCAGCAGAGTTGGTAGAAAGGAAGAATGGAATATTAAAGCAGTAGATCAAATTACTAACAGATAACACCACCTAGGTTGGGTATACTAAGGTACCATTCCAGGCTTTAATACATTTCAGTGATCAACCAGTAGAGCCTATGGTCTCATATGTTAGCTTGGCCCTGCTGAGGCACCTAACGCCATAAAGGTATGGAAGTCATGGGAAACAGCCACTGTGCCCACTCTCATTGCGGATCAACATGCTGAGAATGCCAAGTCCCATCACACCCGGAGAAGGCATTGTCTATTGGAATTTGCAACAGGATGTCCCCACCCAGATGGGCGAGTAACTTTACACCTCTGGGTGAGGGGGGACCTACCCCACTTTCACTGGAATCCTATTGTCCTGCTACAAAACACTGTATCTGGAATGGAACATGCAGCACTGAAAGAGGGGAGAACATGGAGGTTCTGGTCTGGCATATGCGACCTCAGTCCATCGCATCATGCCTGACAGCGCTGCCTCCCTCAGTCAGCATATATGATATGAACATGCAGGTCAGATTTCTTTTTTTTTTAAAAAAATTTTTTTTTTCAACGTTTATTTATTTTTGGGACAGAGAGAGACAGAGCACGAACGGGGGAGGGGCAGAGAGAGAGGGAGACACAGAATCGGAAACAGGCTCCAGGCTCTGAGCCATCAGCTCAGAGCCCGACGCGGGGCTCGAACTCACGGACCGCGAGATCGTGACCTGGCTGAAGTCGGACGCTTAACCGACTGTGCCACCCAGGCGCCCCGCAGGTCAGATTTCTAAAGCTGCCAACCTCCCTCTCCTTAAGGCCAGGTGGGAACATTCTGTTTTCCATTGATAGATCATTCGACCACCATCTTTGTTCCCTCCATTGGTCTGGTGGACATTATAGAGTACATGGAAATGCTTACTAAATTCACCCAGGAGGACAGACGGAAAAGCCTCTCTTTACTGAACACTGAAATCTTTCTAACGAGAAAAGCTGTCTCCCAAAATAGAATCGAATATTATTACTGCCTTGCTAGGAGGCACCTGTGCCATTATCCCAGCAGACTTCTGTGTGCTCATACTGATGAGTCTGCTAATTTATCAACTTTATTAAATCACATGAGACACAAGTGACACCACCTTGAGGCATCCGACCACCAGCCTAGGGGACATAATAACTCAATGGTTCATATCATGGGGCTCTTGGTAGGGGAAAAAAAATGTTACTTATTTTGAGAATCATTATCTTAATCTGTGTTTTCCCTTGCATACGCCTATATTCCTGCTGTGGTGTCTGCCTCCAATGGAGCCAGACAGGCACCAAACGAGCCACCTTCACGCTAAGGAAATCCCTTGCTGACTGCTCGCACAAGGCACATTTGTGAAGAAGGAGATCTGTGAGATTGCCAAGAGGCGGTCACAGTGGTGTAGTGTTGGAGGAGGTCACTGAAAGGACACGACCGCAAATTGACCCACGAGCTGGATCCCGGCACCTGGAAGCTCCTCACGCCCCACCCTACCTCACTCCTCCATCTTTGGAATGTTCCGCCCACCTACCATTTCTACATAAAGAGCTGTTCCAAGGACGCATCCCTGAGAGACTAAGGTGTTGCTGAGACCATCTGGATTGGATACGTTGCTCAACCCAGTTAAGGCCTCTGTATAAACTTTCAAGATTCTGGCGGCGGGCGCGGAGATCCACTCGTCTTGCTGCCGCGGTCCTCCACAAGCCTCGTAAGTAAGCTCCTTGTTTGTTCAGCCGGCCTCCTCCAATCTGGGACGGCCTGCCTCTTTCTTCCCTCTCTTCCTGCCCGCTGTGTACCACGGGGGCCAGTTTGGGAACCGGCGAGCCCCATCAATGGTGTATAAGAGCTGCCGTTGCTCTGCCTTGTCACTAATACTTGGCCCTGCCACTTTTGTGTGTTGGTGCATGTGTGAGCCTGCGTAGGTGGCTTTGGGTTTGTTTTATCAATTGCCACAACCGGGAGGTGATGCCTCATGTTTTTGTCGTGTGTTTCTCCAACCACGTGATCTTGAACGTTGTTTCCTGGGATTATTTGCTATTTATACTTCTTACTTCTTTGGTGAAGCACCTGTTAAACGATTTTGCCTGTTGATACGTGTTTTAAGTTAGTTGGTCTTAATATGTGGTATGGACATCCAAGTTATTTATGAGATATGTTTCGTAAATATCTTCTACAAATCTGTGGATGGCCGTTTCGTTTTTTTAAACAGTGTGTTTTAAAGAGCAAAATAATTCAATTCTGATGAAGCCCAATTTATCTTTGGTATTGTTGTTCATGATTTTGTATTCTAAGAAATATTTGCCTAATCTAATTTTCTCCTAAGATTTTTTTTCCCCTCCTAGAAGTATATCTTTAGCTCTTACATTTAGGTATATTATTAATTTTCATCCAATATTTATAATGGTGTAGGACAAGATAGGAGGTTTATTTTTTACATATGGTTATCCAATTCAGCACCATTTGTCGAAGAGGCTACTGCGTTCGTTCCCTATTAGTGCTGTAACATATGAAAAGAAATTTAGTAGCTTAGCAAGTTTGTTCTGGAGGTCAGAAGTACAAAGTCAGTGTCACTGGGCTAAAGTCAAGGCGTTGGCAATGCCAGTACCTTCTGGTCTAAGGTAGGATCCTTTCCTTACTTTTTCCAGATTCTAGAGGTTCTTTGGATTCCTTGCTCAAAGCCATTTCTTCTGTCTTCTAAGCCAGCAGTAGAGCCCTGTCAAATCTAGTTTACTGATTCTGCTTCTGTCATCACATTGCCATCTCTCACTCTGAATCTTCTGCCTTCCTCTTATAAGGACTCTGGAAATTACATTGTCTTTGCCTGGAAAATAAAGACCCTTAATAACATCAGCAAAGTCCCTTTTGCCTTATAAGGTGACATCTTCATGGGTTTAGAGGATTAAGACATAGACATCAGTTGATATGTGTGGTAAAGTCCCTAATTTCAGTCCTGATATTGGTGATTTGTATTTTTTGATCAATTTATTTTATCCACTGTTATATTTTTAAAAGAACCAGCTTTTTAATTTATTGATTTTCTCTACTTTTTTTGGTTTTCTACTTCATTTTATAGTTCATTGACTTCTGCTCATATCACTAGTATTTCCTTACCTCTAGTTACTTTGGATTTAGTTTGATTTTTATTTTTCTAGTTTTTTAAGATAAAACTTAAATACTGCTTTGAAATGTTTCTTCTTTCCTTTAATGATTATTTAATTCAATGCTGTAAAATTCCCTGCAAGCAATGCTTTAGCTATGTACTTCATATCCTATTATGTGGATTTTTTCATTCAATTCAAAATAGTTTATAATTTGCCTTATGATTTTTCTTTTAACTATGAGTTCTTTCAAAGTGTATGGTTTAATTTCCAAATATTTGGGAATTTTCCAGATATCTTTCTTTAAGTTTACTTCTGTTGTGTTCAGATAACGTTTTGTATGAACTCAGTCCTCTCAAATTTATTTTGATTTGTTTATGAACCAGAATATGGTCTGTTTCGATGAATGTTCTATGTACGCTACAAAAGAATACTTGTTCACCCAGCATGAAATAGGGTTTATAAATGTCAATTTGGCAAAGTTGATAGTGTTGTTCCAATTCATTTGGATCTTTATATTTTTCTATTAATCTTTGAGAAAATGATAGTAGTATATAAAAAAGAGTTAATTACACATTAATCAACTTAATTGTTCAATTGTGACAAGGGCTCATACGTCTCAAATAGTTTTTACTTGCAAAACAAATTTATTATTTAAGGTCTCATACCATCATCAACTGCTTACAGGCGAGGCATGTTAGTACCAGGAAAAGCCAAGATCTATGATGGCGAAGGTCTTTAAAGTATGCTGATTTTACAGGCCATATTCTGTAGCTGTGTGACTAGCCTTAACTGTTGGAGCCCCATTACCATTTATGGAAACCAGGTGCAAATTATAAATCCAATTAGTATTTCTAAACAATGCTTTCAGGGTATTAAATCCTACTCTGAAACAACTCACCAGCTCATGGTTGTAGAATACTATTTATCTTTCAATAATTTCCATAGCATTCACCAAGGGTCAGTAGCTCTTGATATAAGCATGAGAGAAATCCAAACCATATAAAATGAATCCACATTATACCAGTGAAGTGTAATTATCGATATAAGACAACAACCAAATAACACATAATTCCTGTGAAAATTTTGTCAGATTTTTGCACCAACTTAGCTATTTTCTTACAACCTTTGTCCATTGCAATTTGAACTTTATTATAAGCTTAGGATTATAGCTTTTAATAGATAACTAATTCATTATTAATGAGATCTAAGTCCTATTCAGGCCCATAATTCTCCACTGAGATTATATCACATCCTAAGCAGACTTTAACTCAGTTTCCCAGTACATTTGATCAACTATCTGTATTTTCATAAGTCTTATGTCATCTATCAAATTGACTTTACCAGTCATCTGACTATTGTATCAAATTGCAACATTATTATGAATATTAAAAATATATAAAACAAATAAGAAATTATGACTGTAGGATTTATTGCTACTTTCCAACAGAAATAACCATTTCCTATGTGCCAAATATTATGTACAATTATTAACCAAAGGCCGTGGGTCAGTGAGATATAAAGTTCTAGGTATTCTGTGTGAAGATAAGTTCCTCATCACACAGAATCAAAACAAGATGAGTTTCAAATGGAAGGAGGCTCTTAAGAAAGGCTTTTAACTATCTCTTGGGAGTATTCATGTAAAATTTAATGTTTGTCAATTGTACAATTGGGCTGTCTTATTCTGATCTGTGATGATGCCAGAGATGTTAAGAAGACCGATATAAAATATACTTCCCATTTGGAAACTTCTATTAATAAGGGGATCCATATATTTTCCATAAATGGACTGCTTGTGCTCCGGCAGTTGTATACCAGGTCAACAGGATTGCTTGTGTTCGCCTCTGTTCGAAGTAATACATTTAAAACTCCTGTTAGTGTGACGATACAAAGCTTTTTCTCACTGTTACGCATGGGCATGTTGTCTTAACTTTGTTCTATTTTGTAAAAACTATTGAGTTAAAACTCTATTATCAGACCAAACAGCTTGCAGTCTTGTGGCTACTTCATGGAATTTGAATGATCCCCAAGCCACCTTTTCTTACAGGACCTTTTTTTCTCTAAGAACTCTCTTAATTAAAGAAAATTCCATTTATCTAAATATCCCTAGGCCTGCTCTTATTTCCCCTAAAGGTCTCTTTGATTTGGTTGTGTTTTTCCATCATGTTTGTCGTGCCCACTGTGTGCTAACCGTCCATGTGTATTTGGAAAACATACCTTATAACTAAAAATGCCATATTTCATATTTCAGTTTCTTTAAAACACTATGAGGCACCAGCAAAGTAGCAGAAGACATTCTGTCCTACCTTTTCTTAACAGTTCATCAAAATTTATAGTTACACAATGATCTTCATTTTTAATATAGAATGAAGTGCATGAGGTTTGGCCTATGAAAAGAAATTCACATAGATATAGTCCAGTTTGGGTCACAATAGTAAATATAGCCTGTACAATGAGAACCAAACAACATACATACCATATTAGTGTTCTTCCCTTTAGATGTCATGGGGATTTCTATTCTGTTCTTTTATGGAAGCGTATGACATAAGCCATTCCAATAATGATTTTGGATGATGCTATCTCCCAGGTCATGGTGTTTTCTTTTAGTAATGATGGAGAATCAGCAGAAAAAAGTGTATCATCCTTACAGGCATCTGACCCAAAACTAAGAAAGAAAATTATTTTTTTGCTGTGTAAGTCTTTTTCAAGATACCAAAACAGTGTTTCATGTTCCTTTATGAATAATTATTTTGTTAACTCCTTTACACTCAGTCATTAGTTTACATTCTTTCCATTTATTTTGACCTAAACTTTTCTTCCTCAAGTGTGCACCCAGGTTTAGCCACTGGGTTGATCCATATTGCTAGAGGAAATATGAACCTTGTTAGTGTCTCCCCCTTCAGCCATTCCCATTCATTTGGTGTAGGATTAGAAAAATACAGATTTATGGACTATCCCGTAAGTAATAAAGCACTTGATATTGTGGAAGTCAGTTTTGGCTTTATACATTCGAAGGCCTATGATTAAATGCATATGTATTTAGGATTTTATGTTTCCCTGAAAAATGTATCTTTTACCCCAGTTTTATTGAGATATAATTGACCTACAGTAATGTATAAATTTAAGGCATATGTAGCATAATGACTTGACTTGCATTCATTGTGAAATGATTATCACAATGGGTTTACTTAACATTCATCATGTCCTATAGATACAAAACGAGACAAAACATGGGTACCTGGGTGGCTCAGATGGTTAAGTGTCCATCTTTGGCTCACCTCATGATCTAATGGTTTGTGTGTTTATGCCCCACATTGGGCTGTCTGTTGTCAGTGCAGAGCCTGGTTAGGGTCCTGTCTCCCTCTCTCTCTGCCCTTCCTCTGCTCATGCTCTCTCTCTCTTTCTCGCTCTCTCAAAAGAAAAAATTAAAAAGAAAACATTTTCCTTGTGATGAGAACTTTTAGGATCTACTCTCAGCAACTTTCAAATATACCACACAGCACTGTTAACTATTAGTCATCATGTTGTACATTACATCCCCAGGACTTATTTATAACTGGAAGTTTATACCTTTTAACTGCCTTCATCTAATTCAATTACGAATTGACCCTTTAACATTATAAAGCATTGCTATTCACCGTTTATAATATTCTTTTCTCTGAAATAAACATGATATAATAATTCCTATAGCCATTCCAACTTTGTTTTGATTTGTGCTTACATGATATGTCACTTTTGTCCTTTTACTTTTAACGTATCTTTGTATTTAAAGTAGATTTGTTATACACAACATAAAGTGAGTCTTACTCTACTCTACTTTACAATTGGAACACTTATGCCATATGCAATTGAGGTAATTATCAATATACTTGCATTTAAGTTTATAATCTTGCTCTTTGTTTTCTGTTTTGTCATGTGTTTTTTTCTTATAGTAGGTAAAATAATTTTTTTCTTATTTAAATTCTATGTATAATATAGAATAGTTTCCTGAATTAGTTTTTTGACAGTGAATAAAAGTTGCAATTAAAAACAATAAACCTTAATTTTCCATAGCCGCTTTTATTTTTTCCTTAAAAAGAAAGCCCATTTTTTCTAGAGAGACATTCATTTACATATGTATTCTAACACACATTTTTTTTCCTAACATGCCAAAACATATACAACCCCCATTATTTCAGAGGAGAATTATAATGAACAGAAGAATACATCAGCTTAAATTCTCAAGGTCATCTCAAATCCTGAAAACTCCCTGCTTTCTGTGATAGGGAAGGAGTTTTGCTAGTAAATAGTTGGACTAAAATCCAGGTAAAATGCTCTAAATCTTCATCTTCTGATTCTTAATTTTTTTAATATATTGCAACAGACAGTTTAATCAAATCTAAACATGTGCTAGAAAGACCTGAGAGTGTTTTATAATTTGTTTTTAAAATTCCTAGGTAGGGGCGCCTGGGTGGCCCAGTCAGTTAAGTGTCTGACTTCGGCTCAGGTCATGATCTCACAGCTTGTGAGTTCAAGCCCCGCATCGGGCTCTGTGCTGACAGCTCGGACCCTGGAGCCTGCTTCGGATTCTGTGTATCTCTCTCTCTCTCTCTCTGCCCCTCCCTCGCTCACACTCTGTCTCTTTCTCTCTCTCTCTCTCAAAAAAATAAATTAAAAAAAACATTAAAAAAAAAATTCTTAGGTAAACTTCATTTGCCAATTTTACATTCTTCTATTTATATTTTTCTTTGTTTTGTCTGTCTTCTTTTCTTTCTACAAATTCCCAGGGACAGTCCTTAAAAAACTATTAGTCCTATTACTTTGTTGGAGGTAAGTTTATTTCCACCGCCCTCAGGTTTGTGGATGTCTAGAGTGAATCTGATGAGACTGATTGTCTCCTATGGCCAGAGGGGGGTCATAGCAAGTGATCTGGTACTGGCCAGGCCCCACTAGTCACAGTGCCTCCAGTATCCTGACACTAAAGCCCTTGAGCCACTGCTTGGTGTTTCTGCAGAGCCACAGCACCATGGACTTCAGGCCAGTTAGAACATCATCTCTTTTGTCCTGATGAGCATAGATAGTATCACATTTTACTGGCCATATAATTTCAGAAAATAAAGATGCAGGTAAACAGTTGGATCACAGGAGCCCTTGAAAGTAGACCATCCAAGTAACGATCCCCAAGGCTAATTCTTGGGGCGGTATGTAATTCTTTTTATGATGTATGTAATTCATTTTATTAGCGAGTAGGAGATAATGAGAAGTAGGGATGCTGCTCCCTGAGCTATGCTTTTTATTGTAGTCACTGTCCCCGATGTCGTGAATAGTACAGCCTACTCCACGCATCAGAGAAGTTCCAATGCCAAAGAGCATGTATGAATCTGAAAAACAACCCAGTTCAGAGGCCAAGTCTGTGCTCAAGATACATGGCAGACTCGGGAACAGATTCCAATGGGTTTGTCCAAGAGCATGAAGAGCAGGTAGGGTTGTAGAGGGTGGGGCACCAAATCCATGACCCCCAAAGCCACAGGCTGAGCAGCTGCTGGGCCTGAGGGTCACCAGTCCCCCTGCAGCAGTGGTTGCCAGAGTCAGGGAGCAGCCCTAGGAGGCCAGCAGCCTTGCCTGCCTCATACCCACAAACTCCACATGAACCTTTGCCGGGGAACCTAGGAGGTATGGTCCCTGAGCTATGTGTTCTTTGTTCTTTTTGCTTCATTCCCTGCCTTCTTTGGCTTATTGAGTACTTTTTATGATCTCTTTGTATCACCACTATTATCTTATTAGATACATAATAAGAACTCAAGAAACAGAACTAATAGGATATATGTATTAAAAGATTTATTCTGAGGAATTGGCTTATGTGATGGAGAGGGCTGACTAGTAGGCAATCTGGATGCTCAGACAGGAGTTGATGTAGCCTTGAATCTAAAATCTGTAGTAAGGACCAGCAACTGGAAATTCAGGGAGGATTCTTATGTTAAAATCTTGTGGTAGAAATCCTGTTTCTCCAGGAAACCTCAGTTTTTGTCT
Organism: Puma concolor; assembly: GCF_028749965.1. Lineage (NCBI taxonomy): Eukaryota > Metazoa > Chordata > Mammalia > Carnivora > Felidae > Puma > Puma concolor. Next base: position 153,327,096 of record NC_141674.1, on the reverse strand, counting down.
TAACGCCTTCAACTGATTCGGAACACATTCATCATCACGAGAATCCCTCACATTGCCATATGTTAGCCATACCCACTTCTCTCCTGCCCCACCCTCTTCTTAACCCCTGTCAACCATAGACCTGTTCTCCATTCCCATAACTGTATTTTCAAGAATGTTATAGAAATGGAATCATACAGTATGTACCTTTTGAGATTGTTTTTTCTTTCCACTCACCATCCAGGTTTCATTATGTCAGATAATTCTAACATTTTTGTGATTATGGTCTGGGTGTCCATTGATTGTCTTTTTTATATTTATTTATGTTTTATTCAGTGTGGGATCTCCCTGGTTCTCAGTATGAGGAGTGATTTTCAGTTGAAATCTGGACATTTTTATGTTATGTTCTGAGACTTCAGGTATTATTTAAAATTCTGGTTTAGTTAACTTTTTCTGACACTGCTTCATAAGGAAGGAGTGGGGATTCTAGATGGAAATAGAAATTCAAGTTGCCCACTTGGCCTTTGTTAACAACTATGGGAGTGAAGGCTTTGTTACTTTTTGATGAACTTTCAAATCCGAGCTCCCCATGTGGAGTCCACTCACATTGTGGTGGGGATAGGCTCATACCACTGATTAAGAGTCCTGAATCTTCCCTAGGGCTGCCATGACACCAGTGGGGAGTAGTTCCTTGTTAACTGCTGGCTGGTGTGGGATCTAGGCTGTATGGGCTTCATTAACTCTGGGGGCAGGGGATTCATTACTAGCTGATGGGAATCAAAATCCTAACTCCTTACTTGACCTTCTTCAACACCACCTCAGGAATAATGACAGCCTCATAAGAATGGAAGTCTAGCTTTGCCACTCAGCCTGTGCTGCTCTGGTTGGGCTGTGGCCATGGCTTTTTCTTTATTTTTTATTGTAGTAGATTGATTATTGTCTAAAAGTTTTTGGTCTTGCTAGATTGACTGTTCCTGGTCTCTCAGACAGAGAAAAGACACTTTGGTGTTTTGTTTTGTTTTGTTTTCTTTTTTTGTCTGCATTTTCTGGAATTTCTAAGCTATCATCTTCTTCAGCTCCAAGTCTGGGATATGAAACAAAAAGGAACTCACCACCATGTTGCCCCTTGGGTCTTGAGATCCTTGCTGGTCTACCTTCTGCTACCTTTCAAAGTCTTAAAGTATTACACATGCACAAATACACACACACACACACACATACACACACACTTCTACCTATCTATCTATCATCTATCATGTATCTATCTATCTATCTATCTATCTATCTATCTATCTATCTATCATCTATCTATGTATCTTTCTATCTGCCTACCATCTTAGGTATCTAGGATGGTATCTATCTACCATCTTAGTTTTCTAGGGCTGTCATAATTAAGTACCACACACTGGGTGGCTTAAACAAGAGAAGTTTATTTTCTCATGGTTGGGGAGGCTAGAAGTTTATGATCAAGGTGTCAGAAGGTTTGGTTTCTTTCTCAAGAATTGTAGATTGCTGTCTTATCATTGTGTCCTCACATTGTCTTTCCTCTGTGCATGTTTGTGCATGCGTATGTCTGGTGTTTGTGCGCCCAAATTTTCTCTTCTTATAATGGTACCAGTCAGATTAGATTAAGGCATGAATTCACATATATATGATTTTTGTTGTATTTAGAGAAATAGGGAAAAGTATGTGTACTCCATCATCCAGAAATAGAAGTCCTCCTTGTTATTGGTTTTAATGTTATCACTTTCAAGATCTTATTACATTCTGGCCTCCATTAAATCTAGTGAAATGTCAGCCATGGTTTTTAGTTGTATCTGTCTTTGTAATATACATTGTTTTTTCTTTTGGTTTTCAGCAGTGTAAATATACATGTCTAGATATGGTCTAGTTTGTGTTATACTATTTTGCATTTGCTGACCTCTTTGTAGTTTATATTCTTAACAAATTTTGAAAATTTTCAGCTCTAGTATCCTGAAATACTTTTTCTATCCCATTTTCTCTTCAAGTCCTTTTGGAACTCCCATTACACATCACAGATCACTTGTTTTTTCATCACAGATCATTGAGGCTCTTTTGTTTTCTTGTCATTTTATCTCCATTTTTCACATTAGATCATTTCTATTGAACATTTTCTGCATACATTGATCCTTTCTTTGGCCATCTCCAGTCATCTGTTAATCCGTTTTAGTGAATCTTTTATTTCAGATATTGCACTTCTAAATTCTAAATTCCCATTGGGTTATTTTTATATTTCTCATTCCTCTGCCGAGATCCTCCATATATTCACTAATTTTGACAATAGTTTCCTTTTGATCCTTGAATATGCTTTAATAGCTTAAAGTTCTTTTTTGAAAACTCCACTTCTGGGTTATCTTGGAATCTCTTACTGACTTGTCTTTCTCTTAAATATGGGCGACATTTTTTTTCTCATGTAACTAGTAATTTTTATTGTATACTAGATATTGTAGATAAATACTTACAGAAACTCTAGATTCTACTATCTTTCTCTGCAGAATGTTGATTTTTGTTTATCGGACTGGTTGGCTGTTAAACTTGAACTATGGAAGCTTGGTTTTATACATTATTAGAAAAGATCTGGGGGCATTTGGGAGGCTCAGTCAGTTAAGCGTCTGACTTCAAATCAGGTCATGATCTTGCAGTCTGTGAGTTCAAGCCCCACATTGGGCTCTGTGGTTGCAGCTTAGAGCCTGGAGCCTGCTTCAGATTCTGTGTCTCCCTCTCTCTCTGCCCCTCTCCCATCCGCGCTCCCATGCTCTGTCTCTCTCTGTCTCTCAACAATAAGTAAACATTAAAAAAAATTTAGAAAGGAAAGATCCGTTTTGATTTTATCTTTGTTCAAGATAAGTATTGTAGTACTAGTATGTCCTTGATACTTAAGACATGATGGTGTGGTATTTCCCTGAAAAGAACCCAAACTCAAAATTTTATCTTCCTTCTCTAGGAAGAAACTGAGATTTCTGCCCACTGAAGTCACCCTTCCACTTGATGTTTTTCACTATTATCATTAGAATGTTCTCCATGTATGCACAGCTTAGGGAAGAGCCAGTAATTTGAGGATAGTCATACATAGATTTGGGGAATACCCTCTTTCTTTCCCCTAGGGTTTTTACACTCAATTTTCAGCAACTCTGGTAGCCCTAATTCTGTTCTGAGGCTACAAGCCACTGAGACAACAATTTTTCGCTTGTGTTCTAGTCACCTCTTGCCATGTGGACTGGAATATGCTCTAGAAAAAAAAGTGGAGCTCACTTTAAGATATAATTCCCCTTAATTTTATGTGTCTATTCATTTGCTCTCCCATGCCTTCGAATAGTTATTTTTAAAAATATTTTGTTTGGCATTTTTATTTGTTTTCTGGGAGAGGGTTAAGTTTTACCAGTTACTCTACCAAAGCAAACTCTTTAAATTTACATTTGTAAATAAAGGAAAACAACCTATTAAAGAATGGTAAGAAGATAGAATGGAACCTAAATGATAGTAATTTACTGATTTCTTAGGATGATGCATGAAAAATGCCTTCCACTGGGTCTTTGGGTTTTAACAATCTGAAATTGTTTTTATTTGAATAGAGGTTAGGGATATCAAGTAGTTCAAAATAACAATGAAATAAATTGACAAAAACAGGAAAAAAATCAAAGAAATATAACATTTGGCTTTGTAGTCCCATTCTAAAATCTGATCTTTAGACTGAATCTCACACTAAGTTTGCTAAATCTAAGGCTTCATGGAACAATGTCAGTTCGTATAATCTAAGACTTCAAAGAAGAAATAGTAATGAACTTTTAAATTTTTTATCGGATTCTTGAAAAGTAAGATTTTTCCTCTTATGACTAACAGAATTATTTTATTAATAATAAAATGCCAGGCAGTGATCTTTGTGTGCTGCTTCATTTGGGAAGCATGTGAAAAGAATAGGTTTCTTAAGGTTTGCCTAGAGACTCTTAAATACAGAGAACAAACTGAAGGTTGATGGGGGTGGCGAGATGGGCTAAATGCATGATGGGCTTTAAGGGGGCACTTTTCGGGATGGGCAGCCGGTGTCATATGTAAGAGACGAATCACTGGGTTCTACTGAAGCCAAGACTATCCTTGTATCTTGCAATTTCAGGGCAGTTTTCTTTTACTTTCACACTTAATTTCAGGAGTCAAAATTAATTCCTCCTTAGAGCTATCCCTATAAAATTTGTTCTAGCAAACAGAAGTAAATGGAAATACAATTATCTTCAAAGAATGAAGTAATAATCATCTTAGCCTAAACATTGAATTTCCCAACTATGCCCACATTATGGCCTGCCTTTTCTATTATTTAAACTTGGTCCTTTGTTCTTAAGCTTTCCTTTTCTTACTGTGCTTGCAAATCAATGGAAAGGCTGCCTCTCGAAAGATTAAAAAGTAATTTTCTGGGAAAACACTTTTACATGATTAAGCACTTCTTTTCAAGGTAAACATTAAGCATTATGTGCACAATTATAGTTCTTTAAGCTAAGCTATTATACCCCATCGGGTAAATCTTTATTCATACTTTATTTTTTTCAACCCAACATTGTTTACCAAATAGACCTGAAATATTATGCAATTCAAGTTTGAAATGCATGTTATCTTGAAAAAAATCAATGTTAATTGAATTGGTTATACATGAAATTTTGTTTGCATTTTTTCTCTTTTGTTTGTATATATATTTTTATTTCTAACACTTCTTCCTCCCTCCCTCCCTTCCTTCCTTTTCCTTCCTTCCTTGTTCTTTCTTTCTTCCTTCCTTCCTTTCTTTCTTTCTTTCTTTCTTTCTTTCTTTCTTTCTTTCTTTCTGCCTTCCTGCCTTCCTGCCTTCCTGCCTTCTTTCTGATTTTTATCTGAAATACATTTAAAATATTAACAGTAACTCAACATGGTACTGGCTAAGAACTCTTTAGCATTGGTCAGTTTGATCAGATATTTGGATTCTATCTCTCTATGTGGATTTCTGTCTGTAAAGATGGGAATGAGTGTTTATTAATATTTACATATAATATGTATACTTATGTGTATTTCTCTTATCTTTTGATCATATGCCTTTCACTTTCCCTTTCTCCCTGGTTTCTGCCCCCTCAATCTATCATTTCAATTTCACGAATACTTATTTTGCTAGTGACCTTTTTATTTCATCATACTCTGTGAGTAGGTGTTCATCACTTGTGTCCTGTTACAACACAGGTCTTCCTTTCAAATCCAGTATACGTCAGATACGTTTTCCCTGTTTGTCAACCTGATAGAGTATACTGGACTTTCTAGTATTATTTTGTATTAGATTGGTTCAAGAAACAAAGTAAAGGCATGCATTGGATGAGGACACATTGTGTACCTATCCAACTATGCGCTCTTTTGGGGAATTGTTATGTCAGGTTTTCAAGTTTTTAAATATTTATTGTGCTTGTTGCTGCTTCTGCTAAAATGTATTAACAATTTGCAATAATTTGTACCCTGTTGAACTCTTACTGAAGTATATTGGATACAGAGGAGTATAGTTAATGTTTTGGCTCTTATCTCCTGCTAGGTATATTAGTGACTGTTCTGATTTAAAATTTGTAATGGTTTAACACATATTTTATCAAAGACATCTAACAACAATTATGCTATTTATTTTTAACAATTCTATTAGTAAAATTAAACAACTGCAAAGTTTGACTGAACATGTCTTGATTATATCACGTATCTCTGTCACCTGTAATCTTTGCTCAGTTTTGAGTTGCATTTATATGATGTGACTGAATATTTTTATTTAATGTGTTATATTCATTATTATGTTATTAGTAATACTGTATTGAATATATTTATGAGAGTTTTCATGCAAATGCCATAGCAATATGGCATTTTTTTTAATTTAAAAAAAAATATTTTTCTTAACGTTTATTTATTTTTGGGACAGAGAGAGACAGAGCATGAACGGGGGAGGGGCAGAGAGAGAGGGAGACACAGAATCGGAAGCAGGCTCCAGCCTCTGAGCCATCAGCCCAGAGCTTGACGCGGGGCTCGAACTCAAGGACCGTGAGATCGTGACCTGAGCTGAAGTCGGGTGCTTAACTGACTGAGCCACCCAGGCGCCCCATGGCATTTTATTATCTGTAGCTTCCTCAGATTTAGGGAGGGGAAGTATACTCAATTCACAATTATTGAACACCCACAGGTACATACCATTTGTTGTAATCTACTTGTCATAATTCTGTCTGCCAGAGGTAGAAACACATTCACCATCTTTTAAACTTATTGCATCCTTTAAACTTATGGAAACATTTAAGAGGCTATGTGTTTCAGGCAATGCCAGGAGCGGTTCAATTAAAAAATTACACTACTAGATGTTTGACATGGTGTACACTCTAGATTACAGTTAGATCTCATATCTTGATTAAAGGCCTAATCTATTCCCTTTGCATTGCTTCTCTACTGTTCTGTGTTGCCTAGGATGTTAATCGCAAGGGGACAGAATAATCAATTAATGGTCAAGGGACCAGGAGTGGCAACCCTTTTGCAGTACATTTTTTAACATTGGTGTAGACCAAAGCACTGCTGATTTACACAGTTTGTTTACTCTTCTAACCATATGAGCCTATGAACCACAACTATGGTTATGCCTTAAAATCAATTATTCTTTCCTACAAGTACCAGTAGTCTCAAGTGAAGTAAAATTTCTTAGTGTATAAGGCCAAAGATGGACAAGTATGTGTGGTAAGAAAGGGTTTTCCGTAGTTGAAAGTTATCAAAAGAAAAAGAAGTTCTTAAAAAAAATGTTTGGCAGATGTGAAAAATGACTATTCGTTAGTATTTCTAAACAATTCTTAAGAAAAAAATGATAAAACTTCTATAAATTCAAGTTTTAAAAATAGGAAAGAAAGAAGTTAGAGTTTCTGTTAAACAGAGTTGGAAATTAGCATCATCCTTACCAGATCATCAGTCATTCAGCTTCTGTTTGCACTCACACAATGATGAGAAACTCATTATCCCATGAGCATGCCTGTACCCTTAGACAAATTATCATATTAAAAATATTTCACAAATTTTTATTTGTGTAAAATTTCCACATATCCATAGACTTATGAGAATTAAAGACTAAGAACAAGCTAAAAATATTATGCCTTATCATAATATAGTTTATTATCTGCTTTTGTTGAAAAGTAAAATTCTTCTCTATTTCTAGCTGCATGAAGACACCAATACTAAATAAATCAGAAAGGAAATAAGCAATCTAAGACTGGGACTTCCCTATTTCATTTAGGTTTGGGCTTGTTTTAAAGTTAAGGTGAGGTTATATACCCCCTTTATTGTGACCTTTCTTTGGATAAAGAATTCCAAAATTTTCTATCCCTTTACCAAATAAGTATAAATATACTAAATGTTAAGACTCTTGCTAAACAAGTTTTAAGAAATAGCTATAAATGTATTATCAATCTTGAAATCTACCTTGTGGCCTTATTTGTTGGCATGTGTGGACAGATAATTTCACTTAGCTCAGTTATTAAACACTTTTTGCCTACTGTTGTAAGTCTCTTTTACCTTTCTTAACTGATTTAAAGTGACTTTGCAGTGGTGGGTCAAACAGTGTGCTGAAGTGGATTATATTGTTCTCCCTTCTTTGCTCATTGCCTTTCATCCATTATTCTCTAAGTATCTGTTCTTTCTTAGAACATTCCAGAGGTATTCTTGTTGGGATTTCTAAAAGGTTCTCCATAAGTAGCAGTATTCTTTTCTACCCAATTCTGAATAATTTAAGAAGTAAACACAAGAATGATAGCATAAGTCAAAATACTGCCTTTTTATTGATAGTGAGCAGATTACGGTAGGATATTTAGGTTTGTTCATTTGGTAGACTAATACCTCCATCATCCCTGCCCTGTAGGTTGCTGGCAACCGTGAATAATTAGACCAGGCCACCACTCCAAGAGGCAGCCGCCCTGAAGCAACAGGGGAATGTGTGTTTATGTAGTAGACAGCTTGCTCCCAAGAGGAAGGAAGGCAGAGGTGAGCCAAGCATGCTTGGTTAATCACCTCAGATTTACCCATCACATAAATCATCTTACCTTCCTAATGACAAAGATAGGTGAACAGTATGTTGAGAAAAAATTCCTCCTCAGGGAAGCCAGGAATGGGAGGTGGGGAGAGTGTTCCCAGTTAACGTACTCAGTGAAAAGAAATAGTGTGGGGAAGCTTTCTCTACCGTTCACAGAAGCTTCAGAGCACTGTTTTGTTCCAAAAGGCTACTGTTCCAGAGAGATATCAGATGAGGTTACAAAATGTTAGTTTACCCTATTTTTTAACTCTATTTTAGCTAGTTTCTTCTCTAGGTTATAATTTTTTTTTTCTTCTGGGGGCAGTCCCAAGCACCCAGAATTCCTCAGTAAGTGCCTGGTATTGCCACTGTGTTCCAATGCTTACACTTCTGTAGACACTTACTAATGGTAAATTATTTCCTTCACTATTTCCTACTAAGACTACATTTTAAAAATCTCTAGATATTTATAATGAGTTATTTCTATCATTACTTTCTTAGAGCATGGGAAGTTCTTAGTTGTTGTAGATAATTAGGCATGATACAGAGAGCCAGCCAAGAGTCTTGAGAATTAGCTGTAGATGTCATCTAAGTCCTTTGCTCAGGGTACTCTCAAGCCAGACCTATCCTAATCTGGCAGCTCTTTTGACCCTTCTATCAGGGTCATAGTACAACAAAATTGTATCTATTCATTCAGCTTTATAAACTATGCTGTTTAAATCATTCCCATTTTTTCTACTTATTAAGTTTTTGATCGTTACTAGTATTTTAAAAATCTCTCATTGCAGTTGTATTTCTGTCAATGTCACATTGGATTTAAACATCTCAATATATATCTCTTCATTAGTGCTTATACCATTACTAATGTAAAATGACCTGCTTTGACTGATCTGTTTTACTCAGGGAAGTTGTCTTTTGCTAGTAGGACAGCCCTGCCTTTGCTTTGCATTCTTCGTTTTACCTTTAGCCATTACACATCCTTTCATTCTTAGATTTCTTTTTCTTTCTTGCCTTCTTTCTCTCTCCCTTTCTTTCAATATATTTTTAAGGTGATATATTTATTTTCAGAGAGAGAGAGAGAAAGAGGAAGAGAGCAGGGAAGGGGCAGAAAGTGAGAGAGAGAGAGAGAGAGAGAGAGAGAGAGAGAGAGAGAGAGAGAATCCCAAGCAGGCTCCACGCTGTCAGTGTAGATTCCAGACGCTAGGCTTGACCTTAGGAACTGTGAGATCATGACCTGAGCAGAAATCAAGAGTCCATGCTTAACTGACTGAGCCATTCAGGCTCCCCTCCCTCCCTCTCTCCCTCCCTCCCTTCCTCCCTCCCTTCCTCCCTCCCTCTTTTTCTCCCTCCCTTCCTTCCTTCCTTCCTTCCTTCCTTCCTTCCTTCCTTCCTTCCTTCCTTCTTCTTTCTTTTCTTTCTTTCTTATATTTCTTATAAACTGATTATCTTTGCTTACTTATTTTTAAGCAATCTGAATTCTTATCCCAGTGCACCAGACTTTATATTCCCTGGCTCCTCAGTAACTTTCTGATCTCCTGGGCAGATCTGATTATCTCACTGTCATAGCTACACTGGTCTCCTTGCTGCTCTTTGAATACTCCTGACACATCTTCTCTTTAGTATGTACCATTGTCTACCATATTTAATGTTTTACTTAATTTATCTTATTGATCATCTGGCTCCTTTGGTAGAATGCATGTTCTATGAGGGAAGACATTTTTGCCTGTTTTGTTAACCACTCTACACAAAGGACCTAGGATACTTGTGGACTGAATGAATTAAACAAATAGATCTGTATTTTAAAGATATAATACTTAATTTTGGCATGAATTTCTCTTACTTTGTGCTAATCTAGCTGTTCCTTTCTCTAAATAAGTAGTTTTATCTGCTTATTAACTTCCAGAATTGTTTCAAAGTTAGCCATATGCTTTTTAGCTATATGAATGGTTTCCTCAAAGTTTTTCTGTGAAATTCATAAGCTAACATTATGCTGTGAAGTGTGGAGATTAAAATCAAAGCCTTGCTTTGATACCTCTCAGATGTGTGACTTAGGCAAGTTGTTTAACTTCTCTGTGACAATTTCCTTATCTACAAAGTGAGAGTCCTAATATTTTTTTGAGAATTAAATGAGTATATATGTATATGTGTGTGTGTGTGTGTGTGTGTGTGTGTGTGTGTGTGTGTACACATTTACAGTCCCTGGCACATCTTAAATACTGTACACTTGAAAACGGTTTTCTTAGTCCATTTGGGCAGATTATACCAAAGGTCACAGACTGGGTGCTTTAAACAACAGGCATTTCTTATAGTTCTGATAACTGCAAATCCAAGAACCACATGCTGGTATATTTGATGTCTGGTGAGGGCCCTCTTACTGTTTTATTCACCTTCTTCTCCATGTGTCCTTTCCCATGGTGGAGATCAGACAGAGGGCAAGCTGTCATGTCTCCTCTTCTAAGGCCACTAATTTCATTCATGGGGGCTTCACCCTTGTGAACTAATTACCTCCCAAAGACTCTACCTCCTAATTCCATCAAAGTAGGGGTTAGGAGTTCAGGAGATGAATTTTAGGGCCCTTAGTCAGTCCATTGCAGCATTGTGATTATCATGAAATTGTAAATATCTGGAACAAATAGTAATATTTTTCTCTTCTGTGTGAAAGATAAGAGAATAATCTTTTGTTCATTGGTGTTTTCCCATTCTTTGTTTCTTTAATCCAAAAATATAACACTGTGTTCTCCTTCTTTTCTCTTGCTTTAATAAACATTGGTTTACAAATACTTAATTTTACATAGTGCTAGCCCACAGGCTAAAAATAATAAAGTAGACATGATCATAACAGTATAGAGTTTAGTGAGAAAAGATACAGTAAAGAGGTGAATACGTAAAAATAAATGAATATATCAAAAAACTTAAGCAAATATTTTAATTATAATAAACCCATGCTGTGATAAGAAATACTAGGAAGGAACCTTGGTTTACAGTTGTCAAACAAGGGCCTCTAAGGTGATATGACTGAAAATGAGAACTAAACAATGGAAAAGGCTGGGAATATTGGCAATAGGGAGGCAGGAGGACCAGAAGGTTCCAGGCAGAAGCAACTGAATGTCCTCATAAGGTTATTCATGTTTAATCTTCAAAAATCCCAGAAGAATACATATTCTGTTTTTATTAACTTAAAGAAAACTTTATTTCATAGTTTCCTTGTAAATTTTTAGGCTAAGTTTTCTTTAGTTATAATTTTTTTTTGTTCTATTATTTCTATTGATAGTGTTTAAAATTTCCATTTTGGTAGGATGGATTCTGCAGAATCTAACCTAAGGCTTTCAGTATTTTATTTATTTATTTATTTATTTATTTATTTATTTATTTATTTAGAGGGTGCAGTGAGTGAGAGGCAGAGAGAGAGAGAGAGAATCCTAGGGGGGCAGAGAGAGAGAGAGAGAGAGAGAGAGAGAGAGAGAGAGAAAGAGAGAGACAAGTGGGACTCACCCGAAGCAGGGCTTGAGCTCACCGTATGTGGGGCTGGAGCTCACCCATTGTGGCCCTCGAACTCAGGAGCTGCAAGATCATGACCTGAGCAGAAGTAAGATCCTTAATAATTGAGCCACCCAGGCGCCCTCCCAGTATTTTATTTTTAAAAATTTCCTTTCATTTTACGTTTTGAGAGAATTTCTGGAGATAGACTTTTTTAGTCATTTGATTTTCTGCAGCATTCGCTGTTCTCATTATTTTTTAAATATGGTATGTATGCTTTAAATTCTCTTAAAATTCCTCATAAACTCAAATAGCCCCCATTTTTATACTTTTATGCTTCTTCTTTATAACTCAAATAGGCAAAATCTTTTTTGAATCTTATTGGGAATAAAAAATCTTTTGTTTCTAACGTGTTTTCTTTTTCTGTTTGTTTAACTCTTTTAATAAGAATAAACTTCTGTGTCTTTCAAAAAGTCACCTTCATTTGAACTTAATAATCTTTTAAAGGCTTGATAGGATTTTTGTTTTGTGTTGTTTTCTGTCAGTAAGAGCTTCTGACTTTTCAGTATTGACTGGTCATCAAATAGAATTAGGCAAAAGTCAGCGAGGGCTCCTGCCAATATGTAAAGACATTTCTTCCAGTTTCTGTTTACAATTATACAAGAGGTGAGCTAAAATGGTCGTTTGAGTATAGATAATTTCCAAAAAAGAATCCTTTAATGATAATATCAAGTGGGAAAAGAAAAAATATGCCATAAAGAATCTATTTAGTTTTATATACTGTATAGTTTTTGTGTGAAACATACAATGAATATGAATTAATTAGTCAGTGAATTCTAACTTTAAAATTGTTTTGACTTTTGCTATTTTATTATTTTATTTTTCTTTTCTGAACAGTGCTTAAGGGAAAAAAAGGCAGCTAAAGAAATTCTGAAATATTCATAATAGGCAAAATCATGGAGACAGAAAATGGATCAGTGGTTTCCATGTGATGGGGGAGAGGGAATTGGGGAGTGACTAACTGCTAATAGGTATGCAATTTCCTTTTGGGGTGATGAAAATGTTTTGGGACTTGATAGTGGTGATGGCCTCACAGCATTTGAATGTACCAAATGTCACAAAATTATTGTATACTTTATTTTTTTTAACTTTTAAAAAAATGTTTATTTATTTTGAGAGAGAGAGAGAGAAAGAGAGAGAGAGAGAGAGAGAGAGAGAGAGAGAGAGAGAGAAAGGAGGGGCAGAGACTAAGGAGAGAAAGAATTCCAAGCAGGTTCTGTATTGTCAGTGCAGGACTCAGTGCAAGGCTTGAACTCACCAACCATGAGATCATGACCTGAGCTGAAATCAAGAGTGGATGCTCAACCGACTAAACCACCCCCAGGTGCCCCTCAAAATTGTACAATTCAAATGGTTTTATATATATATATATATATATATATATCAAGACCTAGGCTGAGATCAAGTGCTGGATGCTTAACTGACTGAGTCACCCAGGTGCCCCTAAAATGGTTAGTTTTTATGCTATGTGTGTTTTATCACAATTTTTAAAAAGGGATCTCCCTACAAAAGAAAGAAAGTGATTGCTTTCTTTTAAGTAACAGTCTTGATTATCCTATACAATAGGATGTTTCTTTTCCTGATGGACAAGAATAAGAGGAAGGTGAAATAAGAGGATAAATCCTGGCCCAGGATAAGGCACCTATGGCCAGCACATTATTCTCAGTTGAGTAAGGCACCTTATGGTATCAAGCTATCCACCTCCACAACACATGATACAAAATTATGGAACAGAAACACAATTTCTACAAGGAAGGTACCTACTTGAAAAAGCAGACTAAGAAAGGCAGTGGTCTTTGTTCCATAGCATGTATTTTCTGCTAAATAGAATCAGTTAAGACTCCCTGCCTGCTAATAGAATAGGCTTCTGTGTTGGTCAATCTAGAAGATCGTTTTGCTCTCAAGGAAGAGGCTCCTTGTCAGTTGTCCTGCATGACCACAACAGAGAGGGACCCTTTCTCCATCCATACTGCCTTAGTGTTCCACTTCCTATTGGTGTTAAGTTGGTGGCCTTAGGATTGAACATTCACAGGTTCTTAAGTGCCTTTGTATCAATGCAGTCCTCTCAAAAACTTAACAGTCTTCTATAGTGCTTATTTGTGGGGCTAATAAGTGAAGCCAAGATCTTGACTTCACTGAACTCCCATGTTCTTTCCATATCTAACCTCTGGTTTAATGGCTACTGTTTGGAGTCCAGGAAATAATAACGACCAATCAGATTTTCTTCTTAACCAACTTGATTCATTCTGTTGGTGGAGAATACCTAATGAAAGATTTTTAGAATAGGCTAGGGTTTCCCTCACAACAATGATACATTCTGCAAAATTGTTTTCTGATTCTCTGAAGGTATTAACTTCAGCTCAAGGCAAAAGAAACTGGTCTTATACACCCTGAAAAGCACAAGGGATTCAGTCTACTTAGAAAGCCTGTTACAGATAGAAATCTTTATTCTCAAGGCTGCATTTTTTCCCTTTCTTCTTTCAGCTTGACATTCCTTAGGTTAATTTCTCTTTGTTGTATAGCCCCTTGCAGAAAGCCACAGGATGAAACCAACACACAAATATTTAAAATTTTTCATGTTATTATTTTTTTACTAATTCTGTATCTCTCTAGTAGGAGACTTGTTATGCTAGAAATAAAGCAAAAGTGGCATATTGAAGGATGTGGAGATAGACAGTAATTGTTGACTTTTCAAAAAATATTTCTTTATTTTTTGAGAGAGAGAGAGAGAGAGACGGAGAGAGCACGAGTGGGGGAGCCACTGAGAGAGAGGATTCAAAGCAGGCTCTGCACTAACAGCAGAGAGGGCTCGAACCCATGAACTGTGAGATCATGACCTGAGTCAAAGTTAGACGCTCAACTGACTGAGCTACCCAGGTACCTCAAAATTGCTATTTAAAACAGCAAAGTCTGCTAGATTCAGGATTTAATACATGTTTATTGAATTATATTCCATGGGTTCATGCTTCTGGACAGCTCTTAATATTATTTTGTTTTCTTATTTTAGAAATCTTTATCTGTTATTTTTTTCCCCTCTGATTCTAAATACATCTGTATTATTATGATCAGGCTGCCATTCAAAATACCACAGAGTGGCTTTAAAAGAACCCCAGAAATCTACCTTTTCACATTTTCACAGTTCTGGAAACTAGATGTCCATGATCAAAGCACCAGCAGGGTTGGTTTCTGCTGAGATCTGTCCTCTCACTTTCAGATGGCTGCCTTCTTGCTGTGTCCTCATGTGGCTTTTTCCTTTTTGTATGAATGGGGGTGGGGGGTGAGCTCTCTGGTGTCTCTTCCTTTCTCTTCTTCTAAGGACACAAGCCCTGTTTGATTAGGGCCAACCTTATAACCTCATTGAACCTAAACTACCTCCTTAAAGGCCATCAAATACAGCCACATTGGGGATTATGCCTTCAACATATAAATTTTGGAGGGACACAGTTACATCCATAAAAATGCCATTTTTATGCAAAATTTAGTAATAACTACATTTCTCTTGGAATATCTGTGGTTCTCACTCTAAAAGATTTATTACCACTTATATGTCAGAGGCATTGCTCACTACTATTGATTGGATAGGAAATCATTCATGTTGAAACAGGGAAATGTATTAGATTAAGAAAAATTAATATAGAATGCATTTAGCATGAAGGCTAGAAAGGTATAATCATGTGATTATTGTGCTTGCAAATGTATGTTCAGTTGTTAGAACTGGTATATACCAGATTGATAGACTGAGTAAAAAAGGTCTTAAGAATATAGAAAGACACAAGAGAGAGTAGGAAGAAAGCATGAGAACTCTGGATTCTTGTAACCATGAAAATGAAGCATTCTGGGGAATATTGTTAAGTCTGACAAGTGTTGTAAAGATTTCAATTAAGAATGAATCGGGTTGTCTTTATTCCAGATTTCTTCAGTTAGTGGACCCCTTTACAAGGTGAGGCATTTGTTATGAGTGCCCACTGCCTTCTACACACTGAGGAGACAGCTGTGAGTTAGACAAGTGAGGTAGATGCAGGTGATGCCACATCTCATGTCACCTGGACCTCTGGAAGGAGAAGACAGTTCCTATGCGGGCTGGCAGCTTTTCCATTCATGTAGTTTAATGCTTCACAATCTAAATGCTGGGTTTTCTCCAGAACTCAGGAAATTGTTCATCCCACACAATGGGCAGCTCAGCAGAATTGGGAATGAAGCATTATCAGGACAAGTCCCCTCAGTGGGAAAATTGTGAGGTACAGTCATTTGTGCTCTCATGCCTGTTTTGAAAATGTGAAGTTATTCCAACACAATTGATATGTTAAGGAATGCTTTGAGCAGAACCCGAATTTTGTGTTTTCTAATACATGATTTCTTGCATGAGAAACATATTAAATTAGGGATTAGAAAACTCTGCCCCCCCAAATTGCCTACTTTTGTAAATAAGGTTTTATTGGAGCACTACAGACAAAGTTTTTTTTAACCTTTTATGACTGTGGTAGGGTCTGTGTGATCCTCAATACTGAAAATATTTACTATCTGATCATTTAAGTAAAAGTGTGATAATTCCTGATCTAGGTCAATGCAGCATGCAGTTGACCAAAGCTACTTAAAAATACTAAATAAATAAATACATATTAAAAATACGTACATACATACATACATATTTTTTTTTAATTTTTTTTCAACGTTTATTTATTTTTTGGGACAGAGAGAGACAGAGCATGAATGGGGGAGGGGCAGAGAGAGAGGGAAGCACAGAATCAGAAACAGGCTCCAGGCTCTGAGCCATCAGCCCAGAGCCTGACGCGGGGCTCGAACTCACGGACCGCGATATCGTGACCTGGCTGAAGTCGGACGCTTAACCGACTGCGCCACCCAGGCGTCCCCATACATACATATTAAAAGGCACATAGGCACACAACTGAAATATCTCCCTGTGACCTCAGAGCATCAGGTATGTTATGAGTCACAGCCAGCCACAACTTGTGTTACAAGTTTCCATCAGATTTCACATAATTCTTCTTCCGCCACTTTGCAATAACTCACAAACTGTGAACCTTCCAGCAGGCCCTTCCGTCAACAAACGTTAGCTCTCTTCACAGCAAGGTGCCATATTCATTGTAGGCTTGATGTGTTTCCTAACCATTTAATATGGCTGACACTGTGCTACCATTTTTAAGGATCCTATCATTTTCTTTATGTGTGACTGATGAAGGTTTTCAGTATTGTGCTCCTGACATCATTTTTATTCCCATGAGCCCTGTAGTTTTATTGCATGTTTTTGTGTAACACAGTAATTTTTTTAGGAACCATGTACCACAATTATATAAGAACTGAGGCACTTTATATACTCTGTTCTTCAGAAGGTCTCCAGAAAAATGAACCTCAGTTGGCCAATCCAGAGACCTGCTCATTAATAGATGGCGTAATTGGCTTCTCTAATTTCCCTTGCTCACTTCTCCCAGACCTTTTTTGGTGCTTCCTTGGATCACTTTTCACATAAACTACTTGCTCTGAACTCCTGATCTCAGTTTTCAGGTTTTTTTTCTTTTCTTTTTTGTGGTGTGTGTGTGGGGGGAATTAAGACAACAGATTCCTACCCTCATGGAGCGTACATCCTAATGTGGGAAACAAATTATAATCAAGTAAATAAAAAAATACACAACAAATAAGCAATATAATACAGGTTGTGATAAGTTTTATGTAGGAAAAAACCAGGGTGATGAGAGAAAGAAAAATTGGAGGAGGTCACTTTAGAGAGAATTCAGGGAAGGCTCTTCTGAGAAGATGATACTTGAATTGAAGCATAAAGAATACAAATGAGCCAACTGGGGTAAAAACTATAATGATGTCATAATGGAAACGTTAGAGCAAAACACTAAATGGGAAAGGACCAGATGGTTCATAGTGATGTTATATCAATACTTGAAGATATATTGGGTACTACAATGCATGTCATTCTTCTACTGGGATGGGTATAGCCAGTATAAATGCATTATGTCTTAATAAAGCATGTTATACTCATTGTATGGAAGGGACCACAGCCTGAAAGACTGAAGTCCATATTTAGCATTTGGGAGTCAGGGTAGATGGGTAAAAACTTCAGCACCTTACTGCTTCAATTGTTCTCCCTGCCTTTTACTGTTATAAAAGTAAGGTTTTCAGGAAAAGACAAGAACCAACAAGTAGGATAAAAAGTTAACAAATATGGCAAATAACACAAAATATGTGGTACAAATAAAGCATCTAAAGTAAGAATCCTCCAAGTCCCCAGTAGCAGGCTCTCAAGGAATGGTGGTGGTGATGGTTTTGACATTGATGTTGGCAGCTATAATAGAGAGTGTGTTAATCATGGTACTGATTATCGACCTTCAATGCAGAGAAAGTGAAATAGTCACAACCATTAGGCTTCCTGCCAATTTGGAAGAGACACACAATTTGAACATTCTTTTTTGTTGTTGTTTGTTTTTTAATGTTTGTTTATTTTTGAAGGAAAGAGACACAGAACGTTAGCGGGGCAGGGGCAGAGAGAGAGGGAGATTCAGGATCTGAAACAGGCTCCAGGCTCTGAGCTGTCAGCACAGAGCCTCACATGGGGCTCGAACTCACGAACCGCGAGATCGTGACCTGAGCCAAAGTCTGTTGCCTAACCGACTGAGCCACCCAGGCGCCCCTGAACATTCTTTCTAGGATTGGCTCCTAAAACTTAAGGTATCCTATCAAAAAGAAAGGAAAAGAGGAAGAAAGGATTGATCAAGAGAAATGGCATTGCTGGGTGTTCTACATGTCATGTCTCTTTGTCACACTTTGTGTGACATTAGTCCTCTTCGCAATAACCACATGTGAATGATAGTTACAAGTCTACCCAATTCTTTTTTTAAAAATTTTTTTTAACATTTATTTATTTTTGAGACAGAGAGAGAGCGAGCATGAACAGGGGAGGGTCAGAGAAAGAGGGAGACACAGAATCTGAAACAGGCTCCAGGCTCTGAGCTGTCAGCACAGAGCCCGACGCGGGGCTGGAACCCACGGACCGCGAGATCATGACCTGAGCCAAAGTCAGACGCTTAACTGACTGAGCCATCCAGGTGCCCCTATCCAATTCTTATAAACAAGGAAGCTGAGTCTTGGAGAGGTTCTATAGTTTGCCCAAGTTTACAGAACTCATTCAAACTAAAATGTATCTAGCTCCATGCTAACAGAGAGAAAATAAACTGAGTTACTAATATAGGCTGAATGGGTATCTATAATTTTAAAGAAAAGAACAAATGCAGGAAAAATAAATGCAGTTTTGAGTTGGAAGACTTCATTTAGAAAAGGTTGGACAGGAGAGAAGACAAGAAATGCGGCAGCTGGGCATGAGGTCTCTTCACTCATATTGTACTGTCTTCAGCAGTGGATTCATTCTTGTGGATCATTGACTCTACTAAGATACACAGTATTGATTTTACTGTCAATAATTAAACAATTTGTGCTGATTTTGAAAAATTTTATGAACACAGTGGGGAAGCCAAACTGATTTAATTGTTGTGCTAATTGCTAATTACCCTCAGTATAATGGCTGGTGTTTTTATTTGTGTAATTAGGAGGAGGGCCAGAATATTTTTTGTAAGGAATCCTGCTCTAAAATTTGAGATGTGAGAACCATGTCAGCTGACCAACTTTCATACCATAAAGCAGATGGTTCAAAATTTTTTTAAGTTTTAGAATAGTATTAAAATTCAATGTCTTGGGGCTGCTAGGTAGCTCGGGTCAGTTAAGCGTCTGACTCTTGATCTCAGCTCAGGTCATGATTTCATGGTTCATGAGATTGAGCCCTGTGTCAGGCTCTGCACTGACAGCATAGAGCCTGTTTGGGATTCCCTCTGTCTCTCTCTCTCTCTCTCATTCTGCCCCTCCTCTGCTCATGGTCTCTCTCTAAAAATGAATACATAAACTTAAAAATTTTTTAAAAAGATTCAGTGTCTTTAGATTTTCTTACGTTGTTTGGGAGAATACACTGATATATGTGTATATATATTTTTCTTTCATTTTTTATTTTGTGTATTTAGGAACGGGGTTGCTAATGGGCTAATGGGGATTACTTAAATGAAAGAGTATGGAACTAAAGGAAAACCCATCAATGGCAGTTGACTCTCTCAGGCCCCATTCTCCACCTTTATTTCTGCCTTTCAATTTTTCATACATTTATTTTTATGAATTTCAACTGCATAAATTTAAAATTTTCTTATTTCTATCTCAATTCTTTAAAAAGTCTGTTCTTATTTAAAAAAATTTTTTTGAGTATAGTTGACACACAATGTTACCTTAATTTCAGGTGTACAAGATGATTCAGCATCACTGTGTGTTAGGCCGTGCTCAGCACAGGGTAGCTACCATCTGTCACCATACAACACTTTTACAACATCATTGATTATATTTCCTATGCTGTGCCCATTATTTCCATGACTTATTAATTTCATAAATAGGAATATATATCTCCTATTCCCCTTCATCCATTTTGCCCGTCCTTCTACCCGCTTCCCTCTGGCAACCATCAGTTTGTTCTCTATATTTGTAGGTCTGATTCTGCTTATTATTTGTTAGTTTATTTATTTGTTTTGTTTTTTAGGTTCCACATATTATTGAAATCATATGGTATTTTTCTTTCTCAGTCGGACTTATTTCCTTTAGCATTGTACCTTCTAGGTCCATCCATCTTGTTTCAAAGGGCAAGAGCCCATTCTTTTTTGATGGCTGAGTAATATTCCATTGTGCTATGTCACATTTTCTTTATCTGTTCACCTATGGATAGGTCCTTTGGTTGCTTTTATATATTGGCTATTGTAAATAATGCTGCAATAAACATAAAGGTGAATGAATATATATTTTCAAATTATTGTTTTCATTTTCTTTGGGAGGTTCTTTAGGAACCTCCATACAATTTTCCATAGTGACATTTCTGCCAACAGTGCACAAGGGTTCCTTTTTCTTCACATCCTTGCCAGCACTTGTTATATTTTGTCTTTTTGATTCTAGCCATTTTGACAAGTGTAAGATAATATCTCATTGTGGTTTTCATTTGAATTTCCCTGATGATTAGTGATGTTGAGCATCTTTTCATGTGTCTATTGGCCATCTGTTTGTCTTCTTTGGGAAAAGAAATGAGAGGCATCCATATTGATAATGAAGAAGTTAAACTGTCACTTTTTGCAAATGACATGATATTATACATAAAAACCCTAAAGACTCCACCAAGAAACTACTAGAAATAATAAATGAATTCAGTAAAGTTTTAGGATACAAAATGAATACCTAGAAAACCAGCAGTGTTTCTGTACACTAATAACAAAGTAGCAGAAAGAGAAATTAGGAAACAATTCCATTTACAATTGCACCAAAAGGAATAAAATACCTAGGATTAAACTTAACCAAGGAGGTGAAAAACCTGTACTGTGATAACTGTAGAACACTGATGTAAGAATTTAAAGACAACACAAACAAATGGGAAGATATTCCATGCTCATGGATTGGAAGAATTGTTAAAATTTTCACACTTCCCAAAGCAATGTACAGATTCAATGCAATCTCTATCAAAATACCAATAATATTTTTCATAGACCTGGAACAAATAATGCTAAAATTTGTATGGGACCACAAAAGACCCCAAATAGCCAAAGAAATCTTGAGAAAGAACAAAACTGGTGGTATCATAATTCCAGATTTCAAGATATACTACAAAGCTATGTAATAAAAACAATATGGTACTCACACAAAAATAGACACATAGATTAATGGGAACAGAATAGAAATCCCAGAAATAAATCTATGCTTATATGCTTGATTACTCCATAACAAAGAAGGCAAGAATATACAATGGGGAAAAGATACTCTCTTCAATAAATGGTGCTGGGATAACTGGGCAACTATATGCAAAAGAATGAGACTAGACCACTTTCTAAACACCCAAAAATAACTCAAAATGGATTTAACATCTAAATGAAACATGAAACTGTAAAAATCCTAGAAGAGAACACAGGCAATGATTTCCCTGACATTGGCCATAGCAATTTCTTTCTAGGCAAGTTTTCTAAAACAAGAGAAATAAAAGCAAAAATGAACTATTGGGGTGCATCAGTATAAAAAGCTATTGTACAGTGAAGGAAACCATCAATAAAGCAAAATGTCAACTTACTGAGTGGGAGAAGATATTTGCAAATGATATATCTAATAAGTGGTTAATCCAAAATACATAAATAACTTATATAACTTAACACCAAAACAGAACAAAACAAAAAATCCAAAACCAAACAAAACTTGAATCCAATTAAACATGAGCAGAGTATCTGAAGAGACATTTTCCCAAAGAAATCTTGTTTATATTGTGCTATATTCCTTTACTACACTTTTAATTTGTATACTTTATATATTTTAATTTAGTCTTAATATTAATAAATACTCTGTGACAATAAGGATTTGCTGTATATAAATGCTGTTTGAAATTTTTTTTAGGTTCTACTTGAAAGACAAAGTCCTATTACTGATAGAATGTCCTATTGGCCAAATAGGTTAATCAAGATTTCAAGAACTTTGGGAAGATTGCTACAAACATACCTTTATTTAATTAGTATGAAGAAGGAAGTAATTATGCTAATCTTTATCTGAGTCATGTCTTCTAGGAAAACAATGATGGTTGGGAAATCCTCTCACCATTTTGTTTTCCAAATCTCCTCACCATTTTCTTTCAAGAAATGGTTAACCTCACCACAAAAATCCTTTCCTGTTCCTCATATTACGATAAAAAGACTCTCCTCCACCTCTGCCTATTTGCAGTGACTCAGATTAGACCCATCTCTGTCCTTCTTCATGATTCCCGTAAGATTCACTGATAATGTCTTAGTTTACCTGCCTCTATAGAACTGTTATTCATTAGTGAACATTCTCACTATTGTAATAGCATAATAGAATCATCCAATACTGATAGAATTGTCCAGTACCTTTTCTCTTTCACAAAGGGTTGAATGACTTGGAGAGGATTCTTGAGTGGATACTTGACAAAGGCTTTCATCACATCCATTCTTTGTCCTTTAGGTAGCCAGATGGCTAAAGAACATAGCACATAACAACTAACTGGCTCTATTCACAAACTCTTGGCACAAATATAGCTACCTAAAGCAGAGGAAACTGTGTTTTCAGTTCCTCACCACCAACTGATATGAGTTGAATATCGTAAGATGACCTTCTACTTCAAAGTATCTTACTCCTACCTTATTGGTATATACTAACAAACCTATCAAAAAAAATGCAAGGTTTTCATTCAGTGCATGATACATAGTGAATGCTCTATAAATATTAGTCATATTTACTATCATTAACAAAGTGCTCACAGTTCTTGTAAATTAAACTTTCATTCCTCTGGCTTGGAAGATCTTCCACATCTGACATGTTTGCTAGTAGATGCAAATCCTTTTGGAATAGGTAACATCTAAACGTATTATTGGAAAAGCTCTAGATTAGTATGAATTACAACAACAGAGGAGCCAAAGCATTCTCTGTAGAAATGGGTGGCCAAGAAAAGAGAAGGCACTACAAACAATCTACTTATAATTTGGCTTTATACTGGTCACTCAAGGTCATGGCTGTATTAGGATAACAAATTTATACTTTATACTCATATGTACAACAGAAAACTTTCTTTGCCTATATCCTGTATGTTATCTAACCTTCCTTGAAAGCATTCCACCACTACATTAAATATGTATCCGTTCCACTGACACGTACACATATATACGTGTGTGTGTGTCTGTATATGTATATTTTTCTATGTATATCGCTTCCAGAAAAAACTAAATATAGTTCAGTCTGGTAAACTCAATCCAATCTGATATTTTAGATTTCAGGTCTTTTTCAGGTCAAAAGAACTCTTGAGCATACCTTCCTCTTCCTCCCTACTCCTTTTCTGGGTAGAATTCTGATACAATGTGATATAAGCGTTAGTTTTCATTTTATCTCAGAAAAGTAGGGAATGAATACTGGGTCTTTGATCCACATGGTAACTTTGAAAGCTCCCTGGAAAATGCTGTGGTGTGTCTGCTCTAGGCTACTCTCTGAATTGGTCATCACTGAAGCAAGATCAGTTCTATTCAGTCATTAAAACCATCTTGTAAGGACCACTTGTCCTTAGTCAGAAAGTCTTTATATATGGTGGCTGCTTTGTCCTGATCCCAGGCCTCTGCAGACTCACCAAATTTCTCAGTTTCTCTGTGGTTCTTCAATCTAGGCACACAAAACACCTGAATTCCTTATATTTCATACAGGGCTTGGGAACTAGATGCAGAGGCATTTCAAAAAATTTTTCGGGATGCCTGGGTGGCTCAGTCAGTTCAGCATCTGACTTCAGCTCAAGTAATGCTCTCACGGCTCATGAGTTCGAGCCCCGCCTCAGGCTCTGTGCTGACAGCTCAGAGCCTGGAGCCTGCTTCAGATTCTGTCTCCCTCTCTCTCTCTGGCCCTCCCCTGCTCACACACTCTCTCTCTCTCTCTCTCTCTCTCTCTCTCTCTCTCAAAAACAAATTTAAAAAAATTTAAAAAATTCTTTTTCTTTTCTGAAAAAATTTTTCTTCTTTCTTCCAGAGTGATATAATATTCCCACATCATGATAAATGTGACTGTGTTGAGCTACACATAGAGATTTGTGGCCTTCCCAGGGAAATATGTCACTGGCTAGTGCCACCATACTCCAGTTGCCTGCCATTTCAGGGTGTTTCTTCCATTTTAGTTTTCACATCCTCTGTTCTCTCCTTGAAAGATGGAGAGCAAGGACACATGGATCTGATCTTTCTAACCTTTCCACATGTCTGTGTGCTCTTTTTTTTCTGTACACTATTGCCATAATGGGAGAAGTTTATTATTTACCAACCCATTCAAGGCAGAAGCCACCCAATATCCACCTCCATGCCCCGCTTTCTTCTGGAACAATGGATCCTAAGAACTTCAAGAGACCCTGATGGCTAGGACAGATGGGCATCTCCATGATAAGCAGTATGAGAGAAAACCAGAGGGCTTACCCTCTAATGTACTATTTGAGAGTCTTGGTATTTTATATGACTCTCTGAAGGAGTGGAAGAAACACTAAAAATAATTGAGTTCTAACTTCCCAGCAGGCCTAATGGATGAGAGCTCTTCTTTGACCCGCACTGGATTTAAGTAGATTAAAAGAAAATGAGAAAACTGTACATCTCTTGTAAACTTTAATTTGTGGACAACACACATCTGCTACATTATGTTGTTCCTCTCCACAATAAGTTCATAATTTTTGATGATTTACTTAACATTCACAAAGACTAATAATATGGATTTAGAAATTGATAATTTTAATATAATTCTAGATTTTAATTTTACTTTTAATAGATTTAAGCCTTGCATGCTCTTTTGCATAGACCATAATAGTTATTGATTCCTTTAAAGGTAAGTGAACTTTTGCTGTGTGTTATACTTAAACATTCTTGGTATCATATGGTATGACAAGTATATCATATTTGCTATATCTGTATTTTTAACAGTTGTGGCTTTTGAGAATTTGAGTATTTTAGAGATAAGACATACTCAACCCACACATTAATTCTTTATGCTGTGCAAAATATCTAAATCAATAAGCATTTTAGAAGAAGAAAAATCAATACTGCCCAAACTCCAGTGAGTAGAATATGTCCTTGTGCTTCACATAAGTGCTGAAGATCTGTGGGGAGACCTATAATTGGATTGATTTTGTTTTTGGCTTTATAATACATCTTGATTGACCATGCTATATTACCAGCATCACCCTTTGCAGTAAACTTTTGCATCCAGGATCAGAGCCCCATTTTCAATTGTGCATGTTTAGTGCATGACAGCTGAGGGACATCTGGGGTCATCTGCTTAGAGATGGATACAAGGAAGCTACTATAAAGATAAAATGTCAAAGGCAATTTGCAAACTGATTATTGTTATTATTATTTTTTACCAAGGCCACTGCCATAGAGAAGTATAGCATTTTACCTTATCCTGGAAAAAAGAATGAATGTCATAAAATTGAGTTCTAATTCCCTAGCAACAGACCGGATGAAGGCCTTCCACTGACCTTTATTGAGTTCAATTAACTTAAAATAAATAAATGAGACATTTCCTACAAACCTAACTCAAAATGCTAATGTAAATATGTTATAACTATATAGATAAAGGAGTACATAAATAATCCTATAAGGTATTACTTCCAAAATCATATATTATCAAACACAAATATATTTTCATATTGCCTATATTTTAAAGTCAGTTATTTGTTTGAAAGTTAGACATCCCTAACTTCCCAAGCCAGGGTTTGCTTCATGTGTTCTTTTCAGTTATAATTAGGCACCAAGTTTCACCCAAGTGGATCAACTGGGTTTCCCATTTATTCCTCTTCATCACTTACTATGGACTTAATTGTGTTTCTCCCAAATTCGTATGTTGAAGCCCTAACCCTCAATGTGACTATGTTTGGAGACAAGGCTTGTGGGAAGTAATTAAGGTTAAATGAGGTCATATGGGTGGGTCTTATTTCAGTAGGATTTGGAAACCCTATAAGAAGGAGGAGAGAGAGAGAGAGAGAGAAAGAGATCTGCTTCCACATGAATCAGAGAAAAGCCATGTGAACACATATTGAGAAGACAGCCATCTGCAAGTTGAGAAAGGACCCCTCACCAGGCCCAATCATGCTGGCACTCTGATCTCAGACTCTGACCCTCTAAAGCTGTGAGAAATACATTTCTGCTGTTTAAGCTTCCTAATCTATGGCATCTCATAATGACATCCTGAGATAAGACACCAGCATTTGTAAAAGTAGCCCAGCCTCTTACAAATTGGGGTCAATTACCTCTGTTAATGTAATGATGGCTCTTCTTGCCTGCTGGCCCTTGGTCACCAGGGATCTAAACAGCCATGGTGGCAACTGTGGCTTATAGTTCAGTGTGTCTCTTGCTGTGTCCCAAGAGTGTGTCCTTTTTGGAGACAATGTCTTCTAGTGTTACAGAAACCAGAGTTTCAAGGATAGAAAACATGATTTCCTAAGTAGGTGTTCCTAAGGAGAGTGATGGTAAGAGGGAGAACATTCCTACTAGCATCTCTCAGTTCTCAGGTCAGTGAATTCTTTTTGGGAACACAGCATCATATACAGTTTTCTGATTTAGTACATGTACTGAGTCCTAAATTTAATATGTATACTGAATCCTAAATGATGACATAGTCATCACAAACTATCGCTTCCAAGATGGTACTTTACCATTTTCTTCAGAGGGCCATCCCTATATTAGAGGAGACCAGCTCCTTCTGAATGTTGCAGTTTGTGACATAATCAATGGATCCCATTTTTATAGGCTTACTCTTGCATGCTCTTCGCTGTAAAATGGGTCATTTGGTTGAATGCTACATTATATGAAATTTAATACCTGAAATCAGATACACCCTGATTCTGACTCAGGTCCTATAGTCAGGAAAGGAAAATCCATTCCTGAGAGAAGTATTCGTATTTGTAAGGATAAGCCCCTGGCACTTCTAGAGGAGAAGGGTCAGTGTAGTTAACTTTCCATCGAGTGGCCACTTGGTCTCCTTGAGAAATTGTGTCATATTAGTGGCTCAGTATTGGTCTTTGTTGCTGACATGTTGGACATTGAAGGGCAGTAGTAGATAGATTAGCCTTGGCAAGTGGCCTGTGAGTAACTTCCATCAATGCCACATGACCACTTTGTCCATATGCACATTATACCACTTCTGGGGTGACCAATGATGATGACTGGCTAATGTTGACTAGTCGGGTATTTTGTTTTCATGGTTGTTTAGTGCCTCTTCTGTGGTAAGCACTTCTAGTGAATATTAATGTAAGGTACACAAATCTTCACACTTTTTATCTTCTCTCAAATGCTCACCCACATGCCTCTGCCTCAGTCCTCTTTGTCTCAGATTCTCCAGTCTTATTCCTTCCAGGCTCCTGAATAGACGGCAGGGATATTGGACCTGTACTACCGTGGACTACATGAAATGCATGATCACGTATACTGTTTTTATCTGTACGCTTTAGAAAGATATTCTGTCTCCAATGCTTTTCAAGGCCCTTTCTAATGTAGCTACATCATAGCTACTTTTTTTAAAGCTTACACTCATATACCATACTGACTTACTAGAAAATCAGGCTTGTCCTCTTTCTTAGTCTTTCAACCTGTCATTTTTAATCCCCCTCATAAAAACATAGCAGTGAGCTAGGATGGTTGCTTGTGGGCCTTGATGGATGATATGGGTGGCTGCGTATCTGCTCATGCAGCTTTCTTGTGCTTTCTGGTCCTCCTCAACCTCAATTCCAGATGTACCATTTCCATTCTGATGGATGCTGCTGGGCCTGTCCAGCTTCATGATTTGATGGTGCTAATAGAATCTTTTAATTTTTTAATGTTTATTTATTTTTTAAGACAGAGACAGCACAGAGGAGGGGCAGAGAGAGAGAGACAGACAGAGGACCTGAAGTGGGTTCCACGTTGACAGCAGAAAGCCCAAAGCAGCACTTGAACTCATGAACCATGAGATCATGACCTGAGCTGAAGTTGGACGCCTAAGGGACTGGGCCACCCAGGTGCCCCTAGTTTGTCTTTTAATTTGGAAAGAATAGCCTGGCATGGCCTTTATCATGGAGACTCATATTTTTAATGAAATGGAAGATCTCTGAATCTCTCAATTGTCATAGGGCTTAATCCCCATTCTCTCAGTGCATGTGTTTTATCAAGCCTTCCAGGCTATTAACCACTTCATGCTGAATCTGCCTGATCACTACTATGTTACTAACAAAATAATCACTGTTGGGTCCTGCAAAACATTCAGAGAGCACAGATCTATTTGGACTATATTATGAAAGAAAATGGAAGAGTTCATATAACCTTACAGGACAAACCTGTAAATGAATATTTTTTCCCTTCCATGTGAACTCAAATTATTTCTGATCCTATGGACTACAGACTTGACACCTTAAAAGGAGAAAAGGATTTGATAGGAAAAGCTTCAGATTGAAGTGTAATTGAAAATCTAGGCTAGGATCATGAAGAGTTTTCAGAAAACCTTTCCTTGAAGGAGTTCAATGTCAGACAGAAATGAGCTGGCTCTAGTAGGCCACCACTCTTCATTATTGCTGGCAGCAGCCTAGGGAAAGCATGGCGTTGGTGTGGCTGCTAGGGAGGAACACAGGTGTTCTGGAAACTCAATCAATCAACTATGCTCTCTGCAGCAGATTTTTCTGGAGGGAGATCCAGACCGTGCAAATCCATAGTTGCCTCCAAAAGAAAAAAAGAAAATGTCTGTTATCTCTGATCTCTCCATAAAGATCATGAATTTGAAATTATTTTCACATTCACAGCATTGTCCCTCAAGTGGAAACAAACAAACAAATCACTTCTCAGAAGTTCTCATCCTTATCTCCCTAAATAAATATTGAACAAATATGTAAAGAATATCAGTTTTAAAGGATTCCGAGTAATTACTCTGCTCAGGGCATTTCAGTCTGACTCCACCTGTAGATGTATCCTCTCACTCCCTCTGGTGCTCATGCATCCTGGCTGCTAGAGTAGATGGTATTTTAGGTGGCTGCATTGCAGGGATTTGATTATTTTCTTTTTTAAAATTATTAACACATCTTGCAACCATCAGGTGTAAGTTATGGGATTATATATAATTTCCAGGGTTTAAAAAAAATCTACCTTTTCAGCATTCAGACTGACAAAATAATTACCAAACTGAAGAGGTGCCATGCTAAAAAGATTTGTAGATTAGGCAGACATATAGAGGTTTTGTGCTTTAAAGCAAGAAATGTCACCGACTGACTGTGCTTTGAGACCTTAATGTATGTTTTCCCACGTCAAAAATATATGTAAACGTATTTAATATTATTCTTGGAAGTTTGTGCGAAGTATTACCTGGTAAAAAAACAAGACATATTTGTTCTGTTAGTTTTTCAGTGTGAATACACTATACCCTAATGGCCTATTAGATACAGAATGCAGATCCTTCTTATCTTAAATTTGTGGTTGTCTGCTTTGACGAAGCAGTCTGTATGGTTTTGTGTGTTTTTAATAAAGAGTCTTTGCCACTCTGTGTTCAAACTACTCCTATCTTGTGGCTTTAAACTAATCTCCACATCTGTCTACAGGGTTCTTCACTGTTTACTGTTTCCTCCATATATTGTTTCAACCGTCTGTGAAAATATTTCTCTTTTGTTGCTTTTTTCCCAGAGACAAAATTTCTCCTTCTTCCATTAGAGTAAAAATCATCAAAATAGACACTTGATTTAAAATACATAGGTAGTAAGGTATATCCAGCATTCTTCAGTGTTGAATTAGTAATACTAACATGTGTATATATTTAATTTATTATTTATAAATATATATACAAAATATACAATTTTTAACATCACATGCTTTGAATAACAAATTAGTAATTTAAAATCTTTTGTTTGGCAGTGAAATATAATACTCTCCTTAAAAAAACACTGACTCCCTAAGAAATGTAGAAATACCATTGAAGTTAAATTTAAGTAACATGGCTACAATGTAACTACTGTATTGGGTGTTGAAGGAAAGATTTTTCTTATTCAAAACTGAAAACAAATATATTTCTTTTTTTTTAATTTTTTAACGTTTATTATTGAGAGACAGAGAGACATAGAGCATGAGCAGGGGAGGGGCAGAGAGAGGGGGAGACACAGAATCTGAAGCAGGCTCCAGGCTCTGAGCTGTCAGCGCAGACCCCAACACAGGGGCCGAACCCACAAACCATGAGATCATGACCCAAGCCAAAGTTGGTTGCCCAACCAACTGAGCAACTCAGGCGCCCCAGAGCAAATATATTTCTTGAGAAAAGAATTGTTTGTAAATAAAGTCTTGACTTCATCTCCCACTTATTCTTCATCCCAATCCATTCTGAGTTTTCCTTCTACCATTCAATTTAATTACCTTTGTACAGGTTGCAAATGTTTACCAAATCCTATGGACATTTATTCGTTCTTATTTCACACAGTGGACTTAGGTTGCCATAGTTAAGCACCCTTCCTTTGTGACTTTTCTGTCTTCATGATGCCATATTTGACTGTTTTATTTTTCTCCTTTTTTACCTCCCTTGCCACCATAACTTGATATCCGTAATTGACTCATCAAAACATGTTTCAATATTCTATGAATACTAATTTTGTCTTACCTATTTGCCAACTATAGTATTCAGCTACTGCTGTATAACAAACAAGTAGAAAATTTCAGTGGCATACAATATTAAGAATTTGTTTCTTACATGTCTGTAGGTTGGCTGAAATGGCTCCACTGATCTTGGCTGGGCTTATTCAGGCATCCATAAACTGGAGGTTGGATGGATTAGATAAAATCACCTGGACAGCTTTGATTAAAGTCTAAAGACAGATTTGAAAGTCTGCAATCAACCCTGTGGTTCTGCTTTATGTGTCTCTCATCTTTCTGGACTAGCAGACTAGAAAAAGCATGTTCTTTTCTTGAAATGACAGAGGTGCAACAGGGAAAGCCAAAGTGTTTGGTTTTGTAAGGACTACATTCAGTGTTTGTAAGGACTACATTCAGAATTGGCACAATACTAATTTCATTCATATTCCATTGATTAAAGAAATTCACATAATTGAGTCTAGAGTCAAAAAGCATAGAGATACACTCTACCTTTTGTGCAAGGAAATGCATTATTACACGGCAAAGGATGTGCTTATAAGGATAAAGAATCGAAGCCAATAACTTAATCTACCACACTGAGCTAACTTACTAATGATATTGGTTATCTTCAGTTCACAAATAGATTCCATTTTTCCCATATCAGGATCTTTACACATAATAGTCCCACTTTCTGGAATATTCTTCTTTTATATAAGATTCATATCCTTGGAAGTATCTTTTCTTACCATTATAGAACAACCAACAATTTTGTCTCACTTTTTCATAGTACCCTATTGTTTCCTTATAGCAATGTACAGAATTCTATGTATTATTTTACTTGTTTGTTGGATGTTTCTTCCTCCAGAATTCAAGCTTCATGAGAGTGAAGGGTATGTCATGTCCCCCATTGTTCCTTAGAATCTAATGCAATATTATGCATATGATATTTCATCAATAAATATTTGTTGATGGATAAAATGGAAAAAATATGATTAGGGAAATTTTTCATTTAAAGTTTATAGAATACAGGTAGATTCAGAAACATTACTTCTGGCCCTTTATGCCATAGAAATGTCTTTGTTGTGGTTGAAAGGGGGAGGCCAAAAGGATGGTTATTAAGAATAATGAAGTGTTGTTTTCCTTTTTTCTTCTCCATTTCTTTCCTTCTCTTTTCTTTATTTTCCTTTCCTTTAATACTCTTCTTTTTAAAATTGTTTTTAAGTTTATTTATTTTGATAGAGACAGAGATAGCACGAGTGGGGGCAGAGAGAGAGGGAGAGAGAATCCAAGGCAGGCTCCCTGCTGGCAGTGCAGAGCCCGAAGTGGGGCTCAAACTCACAAAGCATGAAATCATGACCTGAACCGAAACCAAGAATCGGGTGCTTAACTGACTGAGCCAGGTGCCCCTTTCCTTTAATTTTCTTTTATTTCACTTTGTTTTGTTTGTGTTTTCATTCATAAAGCCTGTTACATTTCTACATTTGAAAGTGAATCTACAGTGAAATAATATCACAAAAACAGAGTCCAGTGAGAACATCATTGCAATGGTGAAGAGGAGAAGATGATTTGGAGTACGTGGGCAAAACAGAAATAGGAGATTTGAGTGGAAGGTGGTGAGTTCCATCTCGGACATGTGAAGTTCAAGGGGTTTATGAGACATCTGAATGGAGATATCTGATAGGCCATTGGAAGTGGAGGCTAGAGAAAGAAATTTGTTCAACGTTAATGCATAGTATTTGTAGCCATGGCAGTGGGTAACATTGTCTCTGGGGAATAAGTGAAGAGCAAGAATGAAAGGCATCCTAGAACTTTGCCCTAAGGAGCTCCAACATTTAAAGCTTGTTTAGAGGAGATGACACAATAAATGGAGATGAGAAGGCACAATTAGAAAAGTAAGAGGGACACTATGGCATTACAACCACAGTGGAAGAAACTGTTTTCTGAGAGAGAAAAAAATTATGAACTAGGTTGATTGCTATGGAAAGGTTAAATAAGATGTAGGAAGCATAGTATCCAGTGGAGATGGACACGTAGAGAACCTTTTTTATGTAATCAAGAGGCATTCAGAGGTGTTCTGTGAGGGGAAGCTAGAATGGAGGAGACTGTACATTAAATATGGGCAAGAAAAAATGTCATCAGGTGTAGATTAGTCTTTTAGAAGTTTCTCCAAGAAGAGGAAGAAATGCAAATATAAAATCATCATCCCCACCGTGTAGTCCCACTCCTAGAATATCTTTGTTTTCCTTTATCACACGAAGTAGTCGAATATCTAGAAGTAAACTGGCTACCCTTGAGTTTGAATTTTAGCCCCACCAATTATTAGTTATTTTATTTAACCTCTAATCCTCAGTTCCTCATATGTAAAACTGGGGATAATGATAACAACAAATTTGTTGTTCGTAAGAATCACTGAAATGATTCATGAGCATACGAGTGCCATAGAGGAGATCCTTCATAAAGATGTGATTCTGAAAGGGCAAACTTTAGAAGCCTTATAACAGTAAAGCACACTTTGTCAATTGGAAGCCTTTTTAATATATTTTTAAAATTAATTTCTTTTCTTGTCCTTAACTTTGGTACCATGATCCTATACTTTGTTTTACTATCCTGTGATTATACTTTTCTTTTTTACATTCTTTGTCACTATTTATCCCCTCAGTGTTTGGAAACACATTATGCTCTTGGTTTTCCCTGTGACTCTCTGATTGCCTGAGTTTCTCTCCCTGGTACTGCAGCAATTGATTCTTGACAAATAACATCCTTACATCATAGTTGCAATTATACAAGGATGTGGGCGACTCCCCAGACTACAGTTTCTTTTTTCCCTAGGACTACAGCTTTCTGGGCAGGTATTTCTGTCATTTGTTACTTACCTCTTGGGGCCTTATTAATATTAGAAATTAAATAGTTCAGTAACTTGCTCTTGCATAGAATATATTCTATGGTGGACATTAATTCTGTATCAAGCACTGTCATATATAATAACATTTTTTCTTTTGATAACCCTATGAGATATGTAGTTAATATTATCCTCGTTGTAGATGAGGAAAAAAAAAGCATAGAGAGGTTGAAAAAAATTGTCCAATATACACAGTTACTGAATGGTGGAGCCACTATGCCCTACAGGTCCATAGATTGTTGTAATTCCAAAATCCAGAAGTTCTAAAAACCATATATTTTTTAGCTCATTTTCTGGCAAAAGAAACTTGACCTTAACATGATTTAGTCCAGGTGCTTAAGATGGTATAATATATCAAGGGAGAACTTTTGTTTGGACAGGGATTCCCAAACATATTTGCAGGCAGTAGGGAAAGATACTCAAGGAAAAAAGGATAATAAATTATTTTGACACATATATATATTTAACTATATATATATTTTTCTACCTAACATGATGCTAAGTTCTGAATATGCAGCAATGAACTCAACATAGTGTCTCATCTCATGGAGTCTATATTCTGTGCCGGAAGGATTGTTGCTAGAACAAGATTTTAGAAGGGGTAGGAGGATGCAAAGTGTGGTTTACTGATGGCAGTGTCAGCATCACCTGGGAGACTGACAGAAATGCAAATTCTCAGGCCATCCCTGAAGCCTGCTGCATCAGAATCTCTGCCAGTGAGGGCCCGGAATTTGTGTAATAACTCTCTTTACCTGATTCCTGAGCACACTTAACTGTGAGAATCACTGTCCAGAGCACACACAGAGGGATCAGCCTTGTTAAAGAGGAAGGAAAAATGGGAAAATATATTGAAGTTCTGAGGTGAAGTTCTATGGTGAAATGAGATGAAGTAGATTCCACCAGAAGACTTTTACTTTTCATTGACACAGGGCTGAGGTTACCTGCTGAGCATATACTGCATGCTCCTGAACCCTCTGCAGTTATGTCTCCCATTGTGTCCTGTGGAACCTCCACTCTAGTCAGTGTTTCCCAAATGCAGTAGGCACCTTTCTATCTCCTGGCCTTTCTCGGTTATCTGACCTGCCTTCCTACTCCTCTAAATTTATTACCATCTCCCCTCCTACAAGCCCACCTTGAGTCAATGTAGCCTTCTCACAGAAGTGCCTTTCCTATGAATTCTGGTTGCAGTCTGTAGCAGTAGAGGTGTATTATGGCTAGACTCGGGAGCCAGGCGACTGGGTTTCTAGCAGCTCTAGAACTTAACATGTGATTTGGGGGAAAGTGACTTAAGTTTTTTGAAGGTCGGTTTCTTCATTGTAAATTGGAGATGATTATAGTATGTACCTCGTAAGTACACTTGGTACATAGCAAGCACTCTCTAATTCCTAGCATTTATTGTTTATTACCTACTCCACACTTACCCTCAACATATGCTACCTATATAATTACTTATTTTCTGTATATCCATATCTACACACAAACGTGTGTATATACATATCTATCTATCTATCTATCTATCTATCTATCTATCTATCATCTATCTATCTATCTATATGTATACATATATACATGGTTCTCATCTCACTTGAAAGGGCTGAACCCTAACACCTGTCTGGGACTTAATAAATATGTTACATAAACAATGACATCATAGTTCTCCATTGTATACTTTCCCGCTGGTATCCTGGATCAGACCATCCCTCTTAATATATCCAATACAGTATTCAGGAACTGTGTTCCATGTGATTGCTTTGAAAGGGAAAACACTAATGTGATAGGAACACTGAGCCACAAGTTTGAAAACCTCTATTTCAGAGATTTTCAGGCTCAGTCCTGTTGGCATTTTTAGCTGGGTAATTTATTTGCTGTGGGTGTGGGGGCTGTCCTGTGTATTGCAAGATGTTTAGCAGTATCCCTGGCCTCTAGATACCAGACGCCAGAAGTGCCCCATCCCAGTTGGGAAAATAAAAATTGTCTCCAGACACCAGCAGATGCCCTTGGAAGGCAAAATTGCCCCTAGTTAAGAACAACTGATCTACCACTGATATATTTATATTTAAACTTTGTCACTTCTTAGTTATATGCAACCTCGGTTGGGTCACTTCACTACTTTAAACCTCTAAGCCTCAGACACCTCATCTGTAAAATGTGTGTAATAATAGGTACTGCGTGGGAGTGTTATGAATACTGAATGAGAGGCTGTACTGCAGGGCCTTGCACAGAGTATATTGATTATACGGTTTGTTAACCTAAATTGTAGAAGTCCCTATAGTCTATCCGGGCAGAGCAAAAGAAAATGCTAAAATGCACCCAAAGCATGGAAAAAGACCATGGCCATGTCTAACTCCCTTACTTCTCTCCTACTTTAGTATCACTTTCCACTTGATTTGACCCACGTTTGCTATACAGCTAAAATTGGCACTGTTTTAAGTAACCTTCACGCACCACCTGTCTCTTCTGGCAGCCCCGACTTAAAGAGAGACAAATCAGAAGTGGAAGAAGAAGAATAAAACGCAACCAGAATACCAGCAGCCAGGGTAGATAGGATACTGTAGTTAGAGACGGTGAATTCTTTGCCTTTAGGGCACATATCCCATTCTTGGGTGGCTTCATGGAGCTCTAGAACCTAGAGCAAATTTGAGGGGCACTATTCTTGATATTTGAAAACTAACATTCGTTAAGTGGGTAAATTAATTATGACAGAAAGTAGACTATTAAATATTCTCTTTATATCTTAGTAGCTTAATGAAACAGCTATTTATGTAAGATGAAATTATTCTTCAGAAATTATTTGGTTCAGCAAACTAATTCTATCTTCCCATCATATTGAAACCATAAATAAAATATTATAATTATAGAAATAATTGTGAATGCCTTAGAATGTAAAACCAAAATTAAATATGTCAAAAGATACAGATATGGGGTTCTTTCCCAAAGGATGTGGTAGCTCTTAGATGTAATGAAAAACTTGATGGACCAACAATGTTGCTACAGAATTGAGCTGGTCTGTTTAACTGGAACATTTTTCTTTGCATAGATTTCTCAAAAATGTCCAGACTGTTGTAAAAATATCTTTGTTCATTTTCCTATCTCAAGAAGCAAAACAATTTGAAATTTCCTTGCCAATACATGTTCTTGCAATGCTGTAAGGGTCTTCATTCTCATGAAGAATGAGTAATGAAGAGGTAGAAAACTTTGTATTAAAATATGCATAAAATTAGTTTTAACAGTTTGCAGACACCCACTGTTTTTCTTAAATTCATCTCTGATAGAAGCAAGTGCAAAAATACCAAGATAACTTAGTTTATTGTAGTAAATTGATTTTTGTCAAAAAGCGTAATTTAAAATCACTGAGGTTCTTGCTGAGGTCATCAGTCTCTGAACTGATTTTAAAATATTTGTTTACTTACTACAATTAGCTTTAGATTAGCAGAGGATTCTTGTTAAAAAGTACAATATATGGTCCTTCATTTTTCTTTTTCCTCCCTCCCTACCTCTTTATGTTCTTTCCTTCCTTCCTTCCTTCCTTCCTTCCTTCCTTCCTTCCTTCCTTCCTTCCACCCCTCTTTCTTTTTTCCCTTCTCCAATATTTTCCACATTCAACATAATATATTTATTGCTTATGTAAACCTGTACCAAATGGTAAATTTGATCACCATTGATAAACAGGGGACTTTTCACAGGCCTAACTACCTCTAGGAAGTAATTTATTTCATCACTGAAAAATGGTGCTTTGACATTTAATGTGTCATATACACATCTTTATAGGTATTAAATGTGTATTTTATACTTACTAGATATCTAGCCATCACTACCATTCACTTTAGAATTAGAACTCAATCATAAACTGCTGCAAAAAATAATTTGAAACTATTTC
The DNA here is from genome assembly GCF_028749965.1 of Puma concolor. Classification (NCBI taxonomy): domain Eukaryota; kingdom Metazoa; phylum Chordata; class Mammalia; order Carnivora; family Felidae; genus Puma; species Puma concolor. Next base: position 153,289,585 of record NC_141674.1, on the reverse strand, counting down.
AGCTTTCCCTACATCTGCCTTTATTGACTTTAAAAGGAGTAAGAGAGAAAGCAAATAATCTAATTATTGCTCCTAAATGGCAGGTAAACTGCCACTGTCACGCTGCCCTTACGCACACACGCGTATAAACATAGACACACACACACACACACACACACACACACACACACACACAAAGACACAATTCTCCACTTCACCCATATGCTTCTTTGTTTATAAAAATAGGTGACAGCTCAGATGGAAAACTTTAGAGAAAGCACAGGTTTGTGACTCAGAGAGAGTTTTCATCCTGTGGTTTAATTAATTATTCACAGTTGATGTTCTCTCTGATTCCAGCTACTCATTATTTTTATTTAATAGTCAACTTATAACTGCTTCTCTGATATTGTTCTGGGACCACAATTTCTTTGACATTTTGTGTAAGAAACAAAAGATGAAATATTTTGCCATTTTATCTGTATTTTTCTGAAATTAGTGAGAAAACTCGCTCAGACTGTGTATCATAGACTTAATAAAAAAATAAATAGGAATGATCTTGGCCTTTCCCGTGAGTTTTCCTTGGGAAAAAATATATATTTTCCAAAATATATTCAATTTACTCTCATTTAATTAGGATTATATTAAATATTTCCAAGACCTACTTCAGCTATCTCATACACACACACAAACACACACACAAATATACACAAAGACATGATGAAATTTTTAACTTAGATATTTAGACTTCTATACATTCTGTATGTATATACAATTATATATTATATATTTTTAATTATGTTTATAATTATATATAAACATAATTAAACATAATTATGCAATTATATATAAACATAACTAAAAATACATAATATATAATTACATATTTGCAATTATATATATATTTGCAATTTGTACTTTTTACTGTGTTCTATTTATTTTAAAGTATTTTTCCCATGATTTGTATCTCCCAATATTTCTTCCCTGCTTGATAAAGAAGGAAACAAACCACAATTTGGTGAAAGAGTTTATTTAAGGTCACATAGGCAGTGACCAATCTGAGACAATAATTTGAGGCTTTGCTTCCTAGCCTAGCAAACTTATCCCTACATGTGTTTTACTGAGTAGGGATGTTACAACCCTTTTGAAGGAAGAACTCAGGAAATTGACTAATTTAAGCCCAGTTATGTACATTGGAAATAATCAATGTAAAGTGGTTAGTATAACCCTGATATAGAACACTATTAACTGGCATATCTTTCCAAGCAACACAGGCAGGCAAATTCCCTCTTACTATATGAATAGTATTCTTTGCAATTTAAATCTGTTCTGACTCTCTCTTCTCCTCATCCCCACCCCATGCTCACACACCCTTCTCCCCACCATTTCTTGCCTTTTACTGCTCAGTGTTCCTGGTTTAGTGTATGTATGTGTGTCCATGTGTATATGTTCACTCACGGCTGACTGTATGTGTGCATATATTCCTTTTTGTTTATTGGGAAGTACTGAATGCCAGATTCTGAGTGCAGTGCTTTATAAATTGTTGCTGTTAATGTTCTCATTAAGGGTCTTTACAAATAGAATGTAATATTCAAGCTTCCTACCTGACACAAAACAGAGAGGGAGGCTAATTACTCATTTTTGTATTTCTAATATCCCTCAAGGAAAAAGAAAAGAGGTGTGCATTTAGAAAACACAGACAAGGTGAACACAAAACGCTCACTGTTCTGAGACAGATGCCAGCGAAATGAGTCATTCAAGAATAACTATGAAATATTCAAAATCTATTGTGCTGTGGTAGCAAAACTAATGTGGTCAAGCATCACAACTTTTACAAAGCTACTTCATGCACAGAGCTGCTATTATGCCTTTTACACTAGACGTAAGCTTGGGTAATTTGAAATGGGAACCAGAAACCTTCACTTGATCATGAAAATGTGAGAGGAAAAACACCCAAAAAACAGACCAAGGTTGAATTTTTTTCCTTTTATGTCTCTTGGTGAGACCAAATTCCCAACTTTCATAACTTACTAAGTAAACTCTAAACTCAATGGAAAATATCACTTAATCCTCTCCAAATTGTCTAACATTTGAAAACAAACCCGTGCCATTTGTGTGACTGAACTTCTCTCGAAATGCTGGTGAACTGTCCCCAGCTGGACTTTGGTAATAGAGAGACCATACTCTGGGATTCGGAGAGGTTAGCTTGCATTTAAATTTCTTTGAGTCATGTTATTTCACAGAAGTATGTGCTCCTGTGATATTAATATGCCAGGGGTTTTAGTTTAAGTCAGTAATTATAAGTAAGATTTAGTTTTAGTGATGTGGCTATTTTAATTAAAAAACAATGTCCTGTAAAATGTCTGGAGAACTTGCTGGCTTTTTGAAAAATATATACATATTAAAATTTTATTTTGTTCTTAATGTCATCAATATAATAGATTTACACCGGTAACCTGCTAACTCTTGCCTAATCTTCCAGTAAAACACAAATACACACCTTACAAACAATGCTATTGGACATCTCCCCCGACAAGGACATCTCCAACTGGGAATATCTAGTATTCATAAAAGGTGTCCAAGATAGTTTTCTAGCAATTTTTTTTCTTTATTCTAATTCACTTTCTAATGACTTGAATTCAGGGAGGAAAATGAAAAACTGGCCACCAAACGTGTCACAACTTCCTCTCTGGAAATGAATCTAATATGTCATATAATTTCAAGGAATATAAAGTAGTACTTCTATTTCTGAGCCTGATGTGTATGAACAGGGTAATGACCTTTTAGCTATATTCTTGAGATGGACTATGTGAAGCAAAAGAGAAGTAAGGAAATTACACTATATTGCAATAAAGCAGTTCATTTGTTATTTTCAAGTTTCTTCCTTCCTATTAGAGTAGCCAAAGCATCAAGGGTTGCTATAACCATGGGAGTCTGGCAGATTAGGCTTATCCCACAGAGATGCCTCTTGTGGATAGCCTAAACTGTGATGAGTCAACTCAACAAGAATTTGGGGGGCATCTAATTTATGGCAGGCCCTCGGTGGGAGCTCACAACCAGAACTGCCATTGGATCAGTGACACTGTAAGAAGTAAAACACGAAGGACAGAAAGGAATTGCCTTATGTGTAGTAGGTACACTTTTGAATACTGACATGGCCCTCATCCAGCCTAATACTACAAAAGGCACTGAGCTAGTAGGTGTCGTGATTTGCCAGGAACCTCATTCTTCATAAACTATGCTGACCACCAAAAGTGGAAGTCATCTTTGTGAGGAACTAGGGAATCCTAGATCCCATTGGGGAGCTACACCTGCATGCTCCTGTTCATCTTTATCTTACATATCATTTACACGATTTTTTTATAATCTGCTAGTAAACCAAAGTAAAAGCAATTTACACCTGGTGTGAATCTTCGTTTTTAACAGCTATTGAATGAGATAGATCATTAACAATTTCTAGTGAAATAGATCTGTGTGGTTCACTTTGGCTCACATTTTACTAGGTGATCTTGAATATACAAGGGCTTCTCAATGTGAAAAACTTAATCTTTGACATTTGCTGTTCACTTTAAATCTAAAGATTTTGTTTTGTTCAATTAAATAAATGAACCAGTTGGATTTTTGTTTTGTTTTGTTTTGTTTTTTTGGTTTTCATTGATTTAACTGACTTCAGTTGACCATGTAATTAATTACATATGGCAGTTAAATAAAGGAGTTCTGTGTATATATGGACTCTTCAGCTTTTCCTTTTAAGTCTATGTGATTTCTTCTTTAAGACCACAGGATAATCAAGATACCATACCATATATAATTAAGCTCTTCTCTTCTCATATTTTAAAATTTTAGATAATATATTGTATTTAACAAATAGCTTTTAATCTGGACCCTTTCTTTAATCTAACTGTTGCAAATTTGACTTTTACATACAAATTATTAAAAAAAAAACAGTGTTTCTACTGTATGCATAACTGTTGAGTGCACTCCACCCTCTGGAGAAAATACTCCAGTGCCCCATCTGTTGTTACCTAATCTGGAAAAGAAGACTTAAATTACTTGCGCAAGATAGCAAAAAGGCCATCAACCTAGTCTAGATTATAACGCTAAATTCTCACAGTGTTCTTCTCTATATATACCCTGTGTTAAGTAGTAAGGATGTATTCACCATCATAGTTGAAAAATCCCAAAATTGAATGTCAAACTTGACAAAGTCAGGGAATGCGGAACCTGAAACATAATTACGACCAAGGGTAATTGCATCCCTTCTATTAGGCTAAATTATAATGTACTAATTAAATAAATTTATTTATTAATTATAATAAATATTAGTATTGCTTACATAGGGATTTCCTGTGCATTTAAAGTAGGATCAAACCTAGTCTTAGCCACTATATAAATCGACCAGGAAAACTTAAAATTCTAAACAGAAATTCAGAAAGTCTAATTATATTATTTAAATATTTAAAGTAATATACACAATTGGCTTTCTATAAAATTCTGGATGCTCTTGCTCCCAAAGTCCTGGAGACCTTTAGAATAATCCTTCTTTGTAAGCAGGTATTTTTTTGGTAAATGCTTGTATTTAATTTATCCAAGGCCACTGCTAGACTATCTGGTCTCTTTGTGCAGATGGAAAAAAAGTACTCACTCTGGGTAATTAAGAAAAGACTCCCCCTTTAGGCAGATGAACCCCATGGGCATGGTGGTAGGTGAGCTGAACTCTGGCTAGATTTGAGTCCCCAGTCACAACCCCAGCTGGAACTTTTGCACAACATCCAGTATGCATGGTTATGGTGGTCCTGAGTTGACCCTCTGTATAAGTGATCATTATCTACATTCTCACTTTCTAAAAATTTTCTCATCCAGTTTAACAATCTTGCCCCTTCATTAGAGACATTTGAGAAATGGATTCCTTATCCTTTAGTTTTAAATTGTTTCAGGCAACATTCCAGCTTTACCCATCTTTGGATTTATCCAGAAAACAACAGCAACAAAAAGATAAAGCTAAACTCCTTAAAAGATAACTTTGCAAAATGCGGACATTTAAAGAGAATAAAAAGGCAGAAATCATCAGTGAGACCAAACAACTGAGACTTTCAAATGTTTTAGCTTAAATTCAATCCCAGGAGGGCACAAATGAAATATTTATACTTTAATGTTCCCAAAGTAGTTTAATCTGATCTGCCAAGTCACGGCTACAGCAGAATACTGTGTCCCAGGGTTAGGCGATGTGCTGAACTCAGCGGGATGGGCCCAGTTTCCACAGTCAAAAATATATGTCCTGCAAGCTTCGGTGAGAATGCTGTAACTAAACATCGCCCTCCACTCTCAGCCACAGAGCTCTCTTAGAAATTTTAAAGAATCTTCTGTTGAGGTCTCTGGATTTGTCATTTCTTAATTGATATTATGAGTAGAAGAGTCCGTATGTACAGAATTGCTGCACAGTTGCTACATACACGCAGAAAGAAAGTTTAACCAACTGTCAACAATTTTGAAGGACTATTTATAATTAAAGCTATGAAGTTTCTTTAGAATTTTAAATGTTATTAATACCTAGCAATGAGAAGAGTTTGTTAAAATGGAGGAATGGTAGAGGAAATCAATCTTAATTGATTTATCAGTTACTCAGAATAACACCATGATAAATAATTATCACCTAAACACTACTGGTTGTACTATTTCCTTTCAAGTGGTATTTATGACATATTATCAGTGTACCCTGCTTAAAAGCTTACATATGTTTTTCTCATCCATGTAATCTAATCAAAGGTGCAAACCCTGGGTATGTGCCAGTGCAAACCTTCCTCATTACAAGGCTGCAGCCTGCATGGTCCATCTGGAGTTGTTGGTCTGCTTGATGTCACATGACAGATCCTACCGGCATGGAAGATGAAAGGATGTTCAGGCCACGTGTCTGGGGATGACAGTTTTCTTTGTGAGGAACCACAGAGTCACAGCTTGTTAAATAAGCCTGTGACAGTGATAAAAGACAAAGCCATCAGTTTATAGCAGAATATGGCCTATCTGCCCATGACAAACCATGCTATCTTGACTCACACACGCTGACATCTCATAAAGCATTCCCACAAGTGGTGGCTAGAAATAGTCTCTGAAGACAACCCCTAAAGAGAGTAATAGCTTGCTGCTTATCTTTGAGCAAATGAATGGAAAAAACCTGGAGTGCACAATGTAGTTCTTTTAGCCTCACAGATAAAGGTAGCTTTCTACTTAGAACATTTTGTGTGGTGGGTCTATTTCACATAACATTAAAATCTTGAGCAGTCACATAAAGATGACTGTGAGGCCCCTGTTGCCAAAGACATGTTAATTTTGAACTCTCTTTCTATTGTTCTATATACCCATAGGCCCACTTTCCAAGACTGCTTCTGTTTATTCAGAAAAAATACATCTATTAACCAAATAATAATAAAATAACAATAATAAGAGCTATTACCTACTCAGTGCTTATCATGTCCTGGGAATAGTGCTAATCACACAGTATGCATTTCAGTGAATCCTTATGACTCATGTATCATGTGAACATAACTGGGTATGCTATTTCTTTTCAGGTAATAGTATCACTGTTCTCATTTTGCAAACTAGGAAACTGAGACAAATAGTTCACCCAGTCACTCAGTGGTGAGTCAAAGATTGGTATGTGCAGTTCCTGATTTACCCTTTCATACTACCAGAATAATAACAAATATAGTAGGAAACCTTATAAAAATAGATGGATGAAAAAATGTGAGTGCTATGGTCTTGTACCTCTATTCTCAGGTCATATCTAAATTCATCAATAATTTAGATCAAAACTGAGAGTTAAAATTGTTAGGTATTGGAATCTCAGGATGTCAGCAGACTATATTCTTTCAGATGTTTTGCAGGTGTGTGATTGTTCACAAAAAGGAGCAGTTTTCAGTAACATTTAACCACTTCTTCCCTTTTGCTTCTTTTTGTTCTTCCTCCCATTTTCCTAGTTTCTTTCTACCCATTTTTTCATGACCCCATTTCTTTTTGTATGATTCATTCATGCCTTAGACTGTCCATGATGCCTTTGAACTTTGGTCCCTTCTCTTTCTGATCAGTCATTTTACACACACACACACACACACACACACACACACACACACACATTCTGGTGTTTTACACACATTTTACATACACACACACACACATACACACACACACATACATTCTGGTGTTAGGTTCTCTTTAATCATAAGATGTTTTTATATAGCTCTGTAATTGTTTTACGTATATAAATTGTGGCTCACACAAGTGTGTGGATCACACACTTTTCTTGTATTTATATCAGACTTTGCAGAGTCCTGGACAAATAAAGACTAGAATACACTCAGTGAATGCTTATCCAATTGAAATGTTTTCCTTAGCTAATGGTTTCAAAGACTAAAGAGGAGACGGAGCCCCTAATGTTAAAGAACAATAATACCTGGCAAATCCAAATTCTGAATAAGCTTTTCAGTAGCAATAGAAATTTGCTTAAAAAAAAGTGGCTTTTTCTAGTCTACTAAAATTGAAAACTCCTTTCAATCCAGTGGTTTTTACTGTTGTAAGGGGTTGGCTAGAGACTACATCACTCTTTTGGTTTTGATGGTTACCTTACCTCTAAGTGATTATGACACGCTATTACTGAATTTATAGACACATTAGGATGGAAATTAGTGCTGAAAAACAGTATTTTAATTACAAAATACCAAAAAAAGAAAGTTTTAACCTGAAATTGAACTTTTAAGTGTAATGAACTAATCTTAACTGGTTCTCAACTCTGACTACATATTTGAATCAATTGAATTTATTACAAATAAATATGTATCTTATTTATATGTATTTAATACATATTCATTTAATTTAATGTAATATAATTGCATTTAATACATATACATTTAATATATTTATATATATAATATGTATTAATGTGTATAATTTATACATTTTTATTTTAATATATGCATTTATTATATTTATATAAAGTATATACATTGGATATTATATATTATAATCATACATTTGTGGTTTTATATATTTATATTCACATATATTATTTATATATATTTAATGCATATAAATATATTAAATGTATAAAATATTTTGTGTTCCATTGCTACAAATTATTGATTAAAATGTGTCAGGGCATTGAAAAAGATACTTTCAGATGATTTTGTTGTGTGTTCATAGTAAACCAGTGATTTAACCACAGATTGGGCCTAGAGTCTTTTCTATAACAGCCTTTCCCAAGATCATGCAACCTATTTCTTTCACATCTTCAGTTGTCAGAGCAGTGTCATAACTGAAAGAACTGAAAGACTTGAGGTCACTTGCAGAATACATTATTCACAACCGGAAAAGAGCACACAAATTTCTTAAATAGCATAATTAGTGTATTTTACAAATTTGCTTCAAACTTAAAAAGCACATACCATAAATAGGACTTTTAAATCCATGTCTTTCCCACTGAAGGCTTTGTGTTCTTTTTGAGAAAAGTGGGCAAATCAAGTAGAAAGTGTTTAAGAAGAGGCCATGGGAGGGGCACCTCAGTTGGTTAAGTGTCAGACTCTTGATTTCTGCTCAGGTCATGATCATGATCGGCTCAGGTCATGATCTCCTGATTTGTGAGATTGAGCTCCACATCAGGCTCCACGCAGAGCCTACTTGAGATTCTCTCCCTCTCTCCTTCTCTCTCTCTCTGTCTCTCTGCCCTTACTCTGCTCACTTGCGTGCGCAAGAGCATGTGTGCATTCTCTTTATCTCTCAAAAATAAATAAACTTAAAAAAAAAAAAAAAAAAGAGAGACCAGGGGAACATTCTCAAGGAGAAAACAACAGAAAAAGAAGAACAAGAGTTTAAGCTGGAAAAAGAATCATTATCTCATTTGTCATTCTGAAAGTTTGGCCATATCCTGTGCTTAATTTTCAGCTGCCACCTTCAAGTCACAGAATAACACTAGAAATCAGGTTTTACGTGCATAGATGTGTGTGTTGTTCTATTATTCAAGAACACTAGCCAGCTTGGTAGGAGAATGTCAAAACTCACTATCAAGTGAAATCAATTAATATTTATTGATCTGTTTATGAAAGAATAAACAGTTAGAATAAGGGCTTAAAGTTAGTAAGAGTAGCTAGTATATGGAAGACCTAAAAAAAATAGGCTTGTTGAGGTGGATAGGTTAGGTTTGAAAGAGATCTGAAGTAGCCAGTACATGGAGAGATAGAACGATCAGTGTGTGAGGGGAAGTGATGAGAGCAATGCGCGATGATTCTGAATGATATATGAGCTTGGCCTCCTGTGATAGAAGAAGAAGGTTACTAGAAAATAATTGCTCGGTTAGGAAGATAACCTTCTGAATGGCTTGATACTATTGAACTAACGATTTGGATTTCTGTCTTTCGCCAGACTAAGAATCACATTATAACCTCCAAACTGGAGTTTAAAGAAAGGATGAGAAAGATGATATTGCAAATGAAAGACATGAATTTCAGCTGAAGTTATTTGAAGTTTACAGGGAACAGGGGCCAAGGAGATTACCACAGCACTGTGCCTTATATAATCAAAGATATTAAGAGGATTGATGTATTCTCTTCTCTCCAACAGATAAATTCATAAAATGATGTTAAACAATAAAATAATGTTTAAATGTAATAATAGAAGAGGTGTCATGAGATTAATAGAAGATTAATGCACGATGATGAGTTGTTCAGAAAGTGATGACTCTAAGAGTCCCAGAGAGATCCCTTCAATCTGTAGGGCTAGTGAAATCTGAAGAAAAACCTTATGAATAAATATAAGTAGAAGGAAACACTCAGAGGAAACATTCTGTTATTAAATGCTTATAAACAGGATCTTAAGATCCTGTAAGTTATATTAATTTACTTTACAGGAGTAGGATTGGGGGCAGGAGTAGATAGGTTTAAGTACTGAACACATGCTGAATAGTTTGAGCTTCATTTTGTAATTAGTGGGGGCCCTAAGGTTTTTACAGAGGGGACTTTTTTTGTGATCAAAATCGTATTAGACAAAATTGACTTGATAGTTCAGAAAGAATGGATTGGGAAGGAGAGAAATTGGAGGGATAAAGTTCAGTTGGAAAATGATCACAATAAAGTATACATAAGGAAGTAAGATCGAATTTGGATCAAGGCAGTGGAGTAGAAAGAAAAGGTCCGACGTAAAAGTTATTCTAAAGTAAGAACTGAGGAGTTGTGGCAACTACTTACTAAGTTTGGTGCTTCTATCATTAACTGTGGTCAGAAGTCTCAAGTGAGTTGATTGGTGAAACATTGACTCAGTTGAAATGTGTGACAATTTATCACTTAAAAGGTCACACAAGTCAAACCCAGAAAGCTTTCTTATTTGGATATAATTATTCAAACACCATTTGGAAACAGAATTTCACTTATATCCTGCCTACCGAAATTTAGCCTGTCCCTTCAATTAGACCTTTTCATCTGTGGAACTTATCCAAGTCAACAGTGTTCCTCAGCCTCTGATGTCCCTTCCAAATCATATCTGACAGGGAAAGAACCCTCTGTCTGCACCAAAGATAGAAAATAACATTAAGTTCTAAAGCAGTATGGGTTCATTATCATTTAAAAGGATTTGAAAACACAAAGGTTATGAATTTGACCATATAAAAGCTCCATTAAGTTCCTTGGTTCTTAGGTGATGGTGTACAGAGAGGCTAGCTTTGTAGGTGGCAAAACAATACCAATGAAAACAAAACTTTGAAATGACTTAAAACATAAAAAATTGGACAAAAAACTTATTCAGTACTTAGATTTTTCAAATAATTAAATATTTGCTAGGTAAATCCTGTTTATATGTTATAGTTGAATAATTAAAGTTTTATTATGTAGAATGCATGAACTTTGGAAGAAGCTACCCCTAAGTATATCCTGAAGAACTAGTGTTGCATAATTTAGGTAGAGCCTTTATTTTTGTTAGCTTTTCCCTGCATTCTTTGAAAAGCCCCAGGTAGACAAGGTGACACACTTAACTCCCTTATTGGTCAGTGGTACACTCTGTAATTTGTTCTATGTAGAACATTCTAAGACTATACAGGCATTTCTAGCACATCTTGAGATGATAATACTTCACAGAATCATGACATCTTAAATTTGGAAAAGACTTTGGAAACTATAAAGCCAGCCTCCCACTCAAGACAGAAATACCTTCTCTGACAAGGATATCCCTGACAGAAATTATCACCCAGACTGTTTGAATGCTTTTCAAGTATTCCATTTGATAGCTTCTACTATTAAAAAAATTTAAGTCTTCCTTCTATATACTTATCCAAACAATTGTAAAATTGGAAAAACAAAGCCAGATACTAACTCTACAGTACCAGAGACCTATTAGAAATATCACCATGCTTTTTTTTTATTTGACCTTATCTCATCATCTTGCCCACAATGATATAAGAAGTCTAAGAACTGAGTTATTAGATACTTTTGAAGCAAAAGCATTTCTAAAGAGAAAAGTCTAGTCACTCCATCTAGGGCATTCTCATCTGCCAGAGAAAATTCAATTAACAGGTCATGACTTGTTCTTTGTGAACCCATGATGTATTCTAATCATCACTACTTTATTTTTGAAGTGCTTATGAATAATATATTTAATAATTTATTATGGAATTCTTCCATGGCTTAATATTAAATTCACCAGAATGTATATTTATGATATAATTTATTGATTTATTCAGTTTGAAAAATACACATTAAGCACCTACTTTATACCAAGTGCTGGCCTGTGTTCTCACAATGTGATGGTAAATAATTCTCTGCATTCCAGGAGTTTATAATCTAATAAGGAAAATAGAAAACAGACATCTTAAACACACTGTTACAAGGGATAACAAAGAGGAAGTAGAAAAAATTTTGACAGCACATTGGGGGGATATTTACTGAGGCTAAGTTAAGTTTTCCAAAGGATTTGAGATCTTAGCTGAGACATAATAAATAGAAATTAAGTAAAAGCAAGGATAAGCAATATGGAGGAATCAGCATGTTTGGAGGTCCCAGTGATAGACTTTCATTTCAGTGAAGGCCAGAGTATGTAGAAAACAAAGAAGGTGGTAGTGTGACTGTAGCAAGAAATGGAACAAAAGAGGACAATACCCAGAGGAGTTTTAACATTGGAGAAATGCACCATACAATATGCACACACTATATATGTAGTGTGTCTGCTAAGGCAGAAGGAAAACCGGGAGACTATTATGGTGGGATGAATTCCAAAGGAAGACCACTTGGTCAAGCAGGAGTCAGTATACCATATGTATTTTAAGAAATCAAGGAAGATAAAACTGGGAAGTGTTTTTTTGCATCTAGCAACAAATAAGTTCTTGGTAACTGATGTGAACAATATCAGCGGAGTTGGATATGCTAAATCCAAATTTTTACGGACTGAGAAGTGACTGCAAGGGGAAAAAGTTAATATAAGTACAGAGAACTCTATGGATAACTTCACTGTGAATAGAGGATTAAGATAATGCAGTAGCTAGGAAAAACAATCTCAAGAGAGAATTTTTTTTAAGCATGGGTATTTGAGAGTTAAGAAATGTTTAAATCTAGGGGTGCCTGGGTGGCTCAGTCGGTGAAGTGTCTGACTTCGGCCCAGGTCATGATCTCGTGCTTTGTGGGTTTGAGCCCCACGTCAGGCTCTGTGCTGACAGCTCAGAGCCTGGAGCCTACTTCGGTATCTGTGTCTCCCTCTCTCTCTGCCCCTCCATTGCTTGCACTCTGTCTCTCTGTCTCCCAAAAATAAATAAATACTTCAAAAAAAATTAAAAAAAAAAAAAGGAAATGTTTTGCCTGTGTGGCTAAGCTGGTTAAGTGTCTGACTTCAGCTCGGTCATGACCTCACAGTTCATGAGTTTGAGCCCTGTGTGAGGCTCTGTGCTGACAGCTCAGAGCCTGGAGCCTGCTTCAGATTCTGTGTCTCCTGATCTCTCTGCCTCTCCCCCATCCCTCCCTCTCTCAAAAATGAAATAAAAATTAAAATAAATTTAAAGAAATGTTTAAATCTAGGGGTGCCTGGCTGGCTTAGTCAGTTAAGTGTTCTACTTTGGCTCAGGTCATGATCTCATGGTTCATGAGTTCAAGCCCTGCATCGGACTCTGAACTGACAGCTCAGAGCCTGGAGCCTGCTTCAGATTCTGTGTCTCCTTCACTCTCTGCCCCTTCCCACTTATGCTCTGTGACTCTGTCTCTCTCAAATAATGAATAAACATTAAAAATGTTTAAATCTAGGTGTTTAAATCTAAAATGTTTAAGTCTAGGTATAGGACAAGGAAAAATGTAATTTATAAACCTGAAGAGTCAGGGGAGAGTAAGATCAAGATTAAGTGGAGAAAATCACCACAGATAAGAGAAGAGATACCATTTTCATTGTAAAAAGGAAATAAAAGGAGAAAAATATAAATGTATATGCAGAGAAGTCTGTAAATTTGATTATGGCTATAGAAAATCAAGAAAATGCTTATATCTTTTATTTTCTCTATAAGACCAATAGCATAGATGGTCTAAATCAAATGTTTAAGAGTGGAAGGTCATGCAACATAAAGGGCTGGAGGTGAGAATGGCTTTCCAATTCATTTGGGAATCTTGAAAAATATTAAAGTATTGAGAAATCATGAATGTATCATGGTGGCACTGAGGATCCATTTGGGGATGACAACCTATCATAAAGGTGCAATATGAGTTGTTTTGTGAAAACTATCCAGCAGCATCTTCAGATAGATTGTAGATGGGGGGAAAGGGAAATACTAGATGAAAATGTCCAAGAAACATTGGCTTAAGTGGAATGAAGGTGGGGGTTATTAGAGTTATGATGAAAATACTCAGAAATTAGGTAACCGAATGAGTTCTTTGTGAAAGCAGGTATCTCCCAGGATAACGGAATGATTGGAGTGGGAAAGAAGATAGCCAGGCACGAAAATCTCCAGTGAATGAGGAATGTGTGTACAGAGGAGTGGTGTATGCCAGCACTGTGGAGGACTAGAAGCTGAAATGGCTTGGCATTATTCTCTCCCAAAGAGAAGCAGTTACAAGGAATAGAGAAATTATGGCTCTGAATCAGTACTGGAAATCCTGGCATTAGCATATCTTGACATGTGTGGATGTGGGAAAAATAGCAGTTTCCTCGTTAGGGGTCTGCAGAAGGTTGGATAGCTGGATGTGGGTGATTATACTTTGCCTTATTTTAAAAATGAGAAATTGGCATTGCACCTCTAATCTATGGTACCTGTTTGGTTGAACAAAAATGAGTGATAAGGAAATAGCAAGGTCACTAGGGTGATCAAGATCCACACAGTTGTGATTGCTAAACCATTATAAATGATGGCTTAGCTGCCATCAGCAGGTTTTGTTCTATCATATATTAAAGAATATTCCTCTTCACATAGAGGACAAGTCAGACTAGAATAGTGTGGTACTGACTATTCAATGATTCCTTCTCACTACTGGTTCCAGTATAACAGCATGCTATCTTCACCAACACAATGTCATGGACCCTCAGACCTCTTAAAATTAATAACCACTTTCCATCATTGAGTGTTTACTGGGTACAGTCACTTGACATGTTTTCATCAACTCTCTGAAGTAGACCATACTCTTATTAGAATGCTGTGATGAAAGCAAACTTAGAGAAAGTAGGCAAATTAGCCAAGTTCACAGAACTGACTGGCTCCAAACATCATGCCCTTCTGTGACCATGAACCAGTTTTCTTTTGTATCTGATATCCCCAGTTTCCACTTGTTACCTTGTCCTTTACTGAAAACTTATACCTCATATGATCAATTGTCCATTCTATCTGTATTTGAATAATGCCCTTTGCTCTTAAATTAATTCTGTGTATATCTACCCCATCTTTGTCTCTCTTTGCTTGCTTTCCAATTCATTTTCCAGTCTACCCGTTCTTTAATTGTCTAACTGATACTTTGACTCCTGTATGTCTCTAAACATGGCTTCCAGCTTTCATCATTTTCTTTTGTTGCCCTGGTTGTAATATCTGTGGAGTTCTCTGATCTTACTTTCAGCTACTATATTGGTACTAAGTACAGTAATATGGAGCAGAAATATAAGAACATTTAACTGCTCTCCAAGGAAGTTAGAAACCTAGCAGAAGGCCAAAAAGCTCTCTGAGCTAGAATCTTATAAGAAGACAACGAGACTTAAAAAAAAAAAAACAAACAGATGGTGGGGCGCCTGTGTGGTTCAGTTGGTTAAGCGTCTGACTTCAGTTCAGGTCATGATCTCACAGGTCATGGGTTCAAGCCCCGCATCTGGTTCTGTGCTAACAGCTCAGAGCCTGGAGCCTGCTTCAGATTCTGTGTCTCCCTCTCTCTCTGCCCCTCCTCCTCCTCTCTCTCTCTCTCTCTCTCTCAAAAATAAATAAAATATTAAAAAAATAGATGGAATGGTAATATGAGTTAATTGCCATTTGAGTATTTTTTTTTAAATTTTTTTTTTCAACGTTTATTTATTTTTGGGACAGAGAGAGACAGAGCATGAATGGGGGAGGGGCAGAAAGAGAGGGAGACACAGAATCGGAAACAGGCTCCAGGCTCTGAGCCATCAGCCCAGAGCCTGACGCGGGGCTCGAACTCATGGACCGCGAGATCGTGACCTGGCTGAAGTCGGACGCTTAACCGACTGCGCCACCCAGGCGCCCCGACCTTTGAGTATTTTTAAAGCCCTGAATGAAATTCCATGATTCTGTGATCTAAACTTAGGTTAAACACAATCTTGTTCTCCAAGATTCTCCAGACTACTGTGAACTTATTGAATTCTGATCCCTAGTATGAAACTGAGAGTTAAGCTTCACCCCTTAAGTTAACCTACACCCCTTTTTGGCTGATTGCATTTTGCAAGTCTGCAGAGCTTAGTGGGGAAGTTACTGTCTATGGAATGTGCACCCAAACTTCTTTGGACATGAAGTTATAGGCCCCCAGGAAAATAAATTTTTCTACACCCCAAAGTGACAATTTACTTAGACCTTTCACTTCTTTTTTTCATTCATCTTATAAGTATTTTTCAATTATTATTATTATGTTTTTATTTTAGAGAGACAGTGAACAGGGGAGATGGACACAGGGAGAGAGAATCTTTTTTTTAATATATTTTTTAATTTACATCCAAGTTAGTTAGCATATAGTGCAATAATGATTTCAGGAACAGATTCCAGTGATTTATCCCCTATGTATAACACCCAGTGCTCATCCCAAGAAGTTTCTTCCTTAATGCCCCATACCTATTTAGCCCATCCTCCCACCCACAACCTATCCAGCAATCCTCAGTTTGTTTTCTGTATTCAAGAGTCTCTTATGTTTTGTCTCCCTCCGTGTTTTTATATTATTTTTGCTTTCCTTCCCTTAGGTTCATCATTTTTGTGTTTTTAAGTTCCACATGAGTGGGTCATATGATATTTGTCTTTCTCCAACTAATTTCTCTTAGCATAATACCCTCTAGTTCCATCCACATAGTTGCAAATGGCAAGATTTCATTCTTTTTGATCGCCGAGTAATACTCCATTGTATATATATATACCATATCTTCTTTATTCCTTCATCTGTTGATAGACATTTGGGGTCTTCCCATACTTTGGCTATTGTCAGTAGTGCTCTATAAACACTGGAGTGCATGTGCCCCTTCGAAACAGCACACCTATATCCCTTGGATAAATACCTAGTAGTGCAACTGCTGGGTCGTAGGGTAGTTCTATTTTTAACTTTTTGAGGAACCTCCATGCTGTTTTCCAGAGTGGTTGCACAGTTTGTACTCCCACCAGCATTATAAAAGAGATCTTCTTTCTCTGCATCCTCACCAACATCTGTTGTCACCTGAGTTGTTAATTTTAGCCATTCTGACTGGTGTGAGATGTCATCTCATTGTGATTTTAATTTGTATTTCCCTAATGATGAATGATGTTGAGCATCATTTGGTGTGTCTGTTGGCCATCTGGATGTCTTCTTTGAGAAGTGTCTATTCGTGTCTTTTGCCCATGTCTTCACTGGATTATTTGTTTTTTGGGTGTTGAGTTTGATAAGTTCTTTATATATTTTGGATACTATCCCTTTATCTGATATATTATTTGCAGAAATCTCCTCCCATTCTGTCATTTGCCTTTTAGTTTTGCAGATTATTTCCTTCGCTGTGCAGAATCTTCTTGTCTTCATGAGGTCCCAGTAGTTCATTTTTGCTTTTGTTTCCTTTGCCTCCAGAGACATGTTGAGTAAGAAGCTGTTGCAGTCGAGGTCAAAGAGGTCTTGCCTGTTTTGTCCTCTAGGATTTTGATGGCTTCCTGTCTTACGTTGAGGTCTTTCATCCATTTTCAGTTTATTTTTGTGTATGGTGTAAGAAAGTGGTCTAGTTTCATTTTTTTGCATGTCTCTGTCCAGTTTTCCCAACACCATTGGCTATAGAGACTGTCTTTATTCCATTGGATATCATTTCCTGCTTTGTCAAAGATTAATTGGCCATACATTTGTGGGTTCATTTCTGGGTTCTCTATTCTGTTCCATTGATCTAAGTGTCTGTTCTTGTGCCAGTACCATACTGTCTTGATGATTACAGCTTTGTAGTATAGCTTGAAGTCCTGGATTGTGATGCCTCCTGCTTTGGCTTTCTTTTTCAAGATTGCTTTGACTATTCAGGGTCTTTTCGGGGTCCTTACAAACTTTAGGATTGGTTGTTCTAGCTCTGTGAAGAATACTGGTATTATTTTGGTAGGGATTGCATTGAATATGTAGATTGCTTTGCGTAATATCGACATTTTAGCAATGTTTGTTCTTCCAGTACATGAGCATGGAATATTTTTCTATTTTTTGTGTCTTCTTCAATTTCTTTCATAAACTTTCTATAGTTTTCAGAGAGAGAGAGAAAATCTTACGCAGGCTCTACTTTCAGCATGGAGCCTGATGCAGGGCTTGATCCCATTACCTTGGGACCATGACCTGAGCAAAATCAAGAGGTAGATGCTCAATCGACAGACACCCAGGCACCCCGTATCTTATAAGTATTTTTCAATTATTGCGATTGCCCAGAAAGTTGGGAGAGTATAAAAAAGAATCTCACAAAAATGCAACTATAAAGATGACTTTTTTCCTGTAGGCAAAAATAGATATTAATGTGAATAATTATGATTTATGAAAAATATTATCAAGGCCTTAGATGTCTCAGCATAAATTCAGCTGTAATGTTTAATGCTGACATCAAGCATTATTTCTACTATTCTCAATTTTTCATATACTGATAGATACAAGAAACTGGCAACAAATCTTCTGAGGTGATAGACTGGTTGGGGAAAGTGAAAAGGAGAATAGAAGAATGTGTACCAAAATCTCAGGTGGGGGGAGCCAGGTACAATTTTTAACAGCTTCCAAGGTATTAGGATATCATACCCTCCCCTCCCTCCACACACAGGCACAAATGCACATCTTTTGAAGACTTCTGGGCTAAATAAACAAAGCCTATACAGAGATATTTCTTTGTTCATGGTTTAGGGAGAGTGTCTGATGGCTGAGAGATCATTGTTGGGTTTAGTAGGTTAATAAAATTAAAGTTTACTGCTTATTATTTCTTTAGTGAATCCCCAAAATAAAACACATTTACATATATATGTGTGTATATATATATTTAACATAAAAACTAGTTATTATTTTAATAACAGAATACTTTCTTTCATTTTTTATTGTTGCAAATATTTTTAAAATACAGATTGGATTGTGGGTAGAATAGGGAAATGATCTCAATTTCAGGTTAAAAATGCACCATGCAGTTATATAAATATAAACTGAAGAAAAGGTTAGGAATAGAACTAACTGGGTGAATATTTTGAATTTTATGAATAAAGTACTAAAATCTTACTAGTTTCAGGGTGCAGGTTGCCATGGGTTTAGTGAGAGGAAAAGTTTTTCTACCACATTTAAGAGAGTGGTAGAACTAGCCTTATTAGTCCCCTTTAACCAAGGTAAAGAATAGGCTACTATTGAAATGCTTGTTGGTTTCAGTAAGGGCTGAGCTGTGTAATGGATACTACAGCAGAAACTAGAGGAGAGTGAACTGCAAGATTTAGCCTTGGTGCTCCAGTCACCAAGTATTTAATGGAAGAGCGCTGTGTTCTAGAAGTATGTTTTTCTGTCCTTGAAACTCATATTGCAAACACAAGTACATGGGGTTAACTGGCCAGGAATTTCCATGTTTGCTATGATTGTATGTAAGAGTAAAGAAAACGTCCAGAGATTTTCAGGGTCAATCCCCTCTTATGTGAGTTTTGTCTTTGGCAAGACAAAGCAAATTCATCATCTCCAATAAAATTAAAACTAACAAAAATGATTCTTCCTACTTCTGGACTTTTCTATCCTCTTGGTTTCTTTCTTCCATTTTCTGTATTTTATTTTCTTTTATCCCTTCCTTAGCCCATATGTCAGCCATATCTACCAGATCCACAAAGTCCATAAGTTTATGACAAAAGATTAAGGTGAAAGAAAAATTGGGTCCATAAAAATACATACATGTATGAAACAAAATAATGTGACAAAAATAAAATTCAAGTGATGAATTATAAAGTGAAAAATGTCAGTAGTTAGAAAATATAATAATACATATCCCATTTATAACAGCAACAAAAACATAATTTATCTGGGAATAAGCATATAAATACTACAGATTTATAGTAAAATAAGATCAAAAGAAAAATAAAACAGATTTCACTATAGCATATAAAGTAAAGCTTGAACAGATGGAGGATATTGAATAAATAAAATTTGAAATTTCAAAATTGTAAAGATGTTAATACCCCATACATTGATTTATAAATTGAACAAATTATTGAAGTTGATCAGAGTATTAGTTGTGGCATTTATTAATGTCTAAGAGAATAAACTTTCCCTGTTTTTTCAAAATTTTCTCGGCTGTTCTTATTTGCAAATTCTATTAAATGGGTTTTAGGATTATTTCATCATATCACTAAGTGAATGACTGATTTACTTGGTAGAAAATTATGCAATGTACACAACTGTAGAATTCAAAGAAAAAATACATAAAAATGGTCAGTGAATATTTGTAAGATAAACACATAACTTGTGTAATATAAGATTCTAATAAAAACAGATACCATCTTCTTCCTCGTCAAATTGAAGTTTTAAAACATTACAATACTCTGTATTAGTGAGTATTTGACGAAATAGGTAGTCTCCTACAGTGCTGGTACAAATATAAAGCTATAAGTGACAAAATCCTTAACCTTTAATGCAGTGATTGCCCCCCTCCCTTCCCCTGTGCACCAGCAATTCAACTTTCAGGAATTTATCTGAAGGAAATAACTGAATAAAAAACAAAACATGTATTTACAGACTTATTACTTGGTGTACAACACTTCACGGAGAATAGGTCATCGATCAACATGACTGATTAGTGTGATCCAAGGCAAGTTACTTACCTCCCCAAGTTTTTATTTCCTCACCCTTGAAATGGGATCAAAATACCTATCACTCACGATTGTGGTGAGAACAACTATGACAATACATGTAAAACATATTGCTTACTCTGAATATAGAAAGAAGCTCTTGATAAGTGTAGTTATTAAAAAATATACATAAATACATAATCTATACATATATAAAGATTAAACATTTCTGTGCAGATGTGTCTATAGACTGTTTAAACAGAGTATAATTTTTATTTTCTATTTAAGTATAGATTTAACAATTATACATTGTTTACTTTTTTTCTATATAAATAGGACTGCTGGAAAAGCAGCTGTTTTCCAGTACATATATCTGATGCTGTGTAGGTAGAAATATCACCATAAATGATAGTCTGGGGAAAAGTAAAATTCTTAAATATTCAATTCTCCCTGAAGCCTCCCCAACTGCCCCCTCCCAACACACACACACACACACACACACACACACACACACACACACACACACAGTCCTATAGAGATACAATGATATTTAGTATTACACTTTACAACTTAATGCTTACTATTTTACTATTTCATAAACTCTCCCAAATCATCAGATGGGCACTCACAACTGCATTTAAGCTTCACGCATTGAATGCATGCACTGCTGCTGCTTTGGACCCCAAAAAAAAGAGACTGTGACTCCACCGACTGCCTTGAAGACTGGTGTGTTGTTGTTGGCGCCTCTGCTACATTTCTGTGTGTCCTTGGCACAGTTGCTTGCCTGATACAGCAACCTGAGACAGTCTGATTGTTTATACACAAACCTCCTTTTAGTGCCTTATACACTACACTGATACCAAATTCACACACAGAAGTGACCCAAATGCACCGAATCACTCTCAAGAGTATCAGAGCACAGGGTCACGTGGGAGGAGGGCTACCTGAAGAGCTCTTTTGAAACTCCGCAAGACAGCCAGAAGTAGGCTGCATACTCCTGTTAACATTACCCAAAGAAGGTATCAATGTCTCTCTAAACTCCACCATTTTAAAGTCTTTGTGCAGTTTGGCCTTATTTTAATCTAGAAATGTGGCAATCCAGGTGCAAGCACAACATCCCTTTTACATTTTCTTCGCATATGGAATACACGGATAATCTTTTAAGACACAAAAAGTAAAAGAAAAAGTGATTTTGAGTTGACACAAAGTATTCTCAAATTTCTTCCTGGCTCATCTCCTAGATGATTTCTTAACAGATTTGTTAGATTTAAAATTTCTAAAGCTGGACCTTCAGACTACCTCCTCCTAGATGAATAAATCCTTCCTGGTTAACTGCTTGTCTTCTCCAGACTAAAATGTAAGCCATGTGCTGTTCTCTTTCCATTGTGGCAGTGGAATTCCCTTGGATTTTGGTTCTCTTAAATAGAAAGTTAGACACAGTGGCCAGAAGTTCTTGCACTGGCTCCTTTTGCCCGGGCTACCTTGAAAACGGTCTGGGCTATTAGAACTCCAGAATCTAAGATTAATGAGCTGAGGAACTGAACAGGCTTCAAGCTGAAAAAGGCAAGGAGTGGGGAGTGTTCCCTGGAGACTTCAGAAGGAAGTGCAGCTCTGTTGAAACCTTGATTTTAGTTCAGTGAGACTCCAGTAAAATTCCTGACCTACAGAACTGCAAGATCACAAATATGTGTTGTTGTAAGCCATTACATTTATAGTAATTTGTTACATTAGCAATGGATAACTAACACTATACACATATCAGCTCATAAACCTGTTGTGCTTATGGATGCAGTTGTTCCTTCTCATTGCTTTATAAAATTCCATTTTATGAATATTCTACCGTTTATTTATCCCTTCAACTTTTGGGCATTTGGGTGGTTTTTAATTTGAGACTATTACAAATACTTCTGCCGTCAGCATGCTTGTACATGTTGTTTGTGAACGTATGCGCATGTCCTGTTATGTCTATACCTAGGAATGGAATTGCTGAGTCATGGGGTGAATGTACATTCAGTATTAGTGTATGCTCTCAGTTTTTTAAGGGTTTTTGCACCCCAACCAGCAATATATGAGAAGTTTCAATTCAGAACACAGTCTCCAGCACTTGGTATTTTCAGTCATTTTATTTTTAATTGTTCTTATGTGTGGTGATATAACAGTGTGCCTTTTATTTGTATTTTTTTCATTATTAACACTTAGTTCACTAAGTATTTTTGAAATAAATACATGTTAAATTTTACCAAAGTACTTTTCTACTTCTGTTGAGATGACCGCATACTTTTTCTTTTGTGTTTTTATTAATGCAGCGGACTATGTTGATGGATTTCCAAAAGTGAAAATACCTTGATTTCTTGGAATAAGCTCTGCTTAGTCATGAAGTATTCCTTTTTTCAGATACAACTGAGCTCCACTTTCTAGTAGTTTATTTAGGATATTTGAGTTAGATTGATGAGAGATATTTGCCACTAAATTTTCTTTCTCATGTCTTTATAGAGTTTGGTTTCAAGGTTATGCAGCCTCCATATGAAGAGGTAGAATTGACCCCTGTTTTTCTGTTCTCTGGTGGATTTGTGTAATGTTGGTGTTTGGAAGGATTCATAGTTTATTATAGCCTGAAATTTTCTTTCTGGGAAGATTTTAAAAATTGGATTCATTTCTTTAGATGTTTAAAGACTATTCCAATTTTAAATTTATTAGTAAATCTCTTCGGTAAGTTGAGTTTTCAGAGAATTTTTCCTTTTCATTCAAATTGTCAAATTTATTGCCTGAAAGTTTTTCATATTTAATCATTATAGTTTTAATATTTGGATAATATATATTGATTCTGCTTCTTATATTCCTGATACAGATAATTTGTATTTTTTCTTATTTTTTAAAAATCAGTCTTGCTAGGGTTTTTTCAACTTTATTAAAAGTTAATAAAAACTTTTTGATAATGTCTTCTATTGTAGCTTTGTTTGTCTTATTGATTTTTCAATCTTATCCTTATTATTTGCTTTCTTTTTCATTCTTTAGGATTGAGTTGCTTTTTTAAATTTTTTTTCAGTGTCTTGAAATGGATTTGTAATTGATTTTTAAGGATTTCTTCTTTTCTACTCTATGCACTTATTTTTGACTCCATATTTCCTTTTAAGCACTGCTTTAGTCCTATCCAGCAAGATTTGATATGTCCCATCCTTGTTATTACTTAGTTCATAACATTTTATAAATTCCATTATGATTTCTTCTTTGACATATGAATTACTTGGAATTTCCAAGCATATGAAGTTATTATAGTTTTCTTTTCATTATTCACTTTTAGTTAAATTCTACAGCAGTGAAAGAATATCCTCTAAATGATTTCAGTTCTTTGATATTTTTAAAGATTTCTTTTAATGTCTTAACACATGATCAATTTTTTAAATGTTTCTGTGCAGTTCAAAAATGAAAATGATGTTATTGTTGGGTGCAGTGTTCTGTATATGAGAATTTGGTCAAGTTTTGTTATTTGTGTTGTTTAAATCTTCTATGCTTTTTCTATGAATTATAGACACAAGCCTATTTAATCCATCCCCTATAATTGTGGAATTGTCTGTTGTCTGCTTAGGTTTCTTATTTTCTGTCTTATATATATATTAAAGCTATGTTACTTATTGCATATATAGTTAGAATTGTGATATTTTCTTGGATGATTATCTCTGCATGATTTTAAAATGTCTATTATTAGTAGTGC
Source organism: Puma concolor (assembly GCF_028749965.1). NCBI lineage: Eukaryota > Metazoa > Chordata > Mammalia > Carnivora > Felidae > Puma > Puma concolor. Next base: position 153,265,481 of record NC_141674.1, on the reverse strand, counting down.
TTCTTGCTTTGTTGCCTACATTTTCTGTTAATATAAATATACCATTGTTCTTTTAATTAGTGTTTTTATGATTCATCAGTTCTTATCTTTTTATTTTCACCATGACTCTGTGCTTATATTCCAGATGTTTTCCAGATGTTTTTATTCTTAGCAGAATTATTATTTATTTCAATCTAACATAGTATTTTAGTTAAAGTATTCTATCCATTTGCCTTTAATGTAATTACTGATATAGTTGGACTTAAAATACCCTATTACTATTAGTTTTCTCTCTGTTCCAGGTCTCTTTTAGTCCTTTGTTTCTCCTCTTAAGTTTTCTTTTGGATTTGAACAATATTTTTATTATTCCATTTTCCCTCTCTATTACCTTCTGAATTATACATTCTTTTATTACTCTTTTAGTGCTTACTGATTAAAAATTTATCTTTGATTTATTACCATCTAATACAAGTTATTAATAATTTTGCTTCCCTGTAAATGCTAGCATCTTAGAATGTTTTACTTTCAAGAATCTATCTCTCATTTTTGCATTGTTGTAAATCATTTTAACTCTTCATAAGACGTTGCAATTATTGTTTTATGCAATCAATGTATATCTCCCCAAATATTTACCATTTTTCAAACTGTTACTTCCTTTAAGTGTTTGACTTATTTATCTGGAATTATTTCACTTCATCGTAAGCACTCTTTTTATATATCTTCTAATGCCTATTGATAATGTAATCTTTGTTTTTGTATGCTGAAATATCTTTATTTCATTTTTTTTTTGAAGAATATTTTTACTAGGTATAGGATTCCAGATTAACAGTTACTTTTACACTTTAAAATATTAGCCCATTATGGAGAGCGTGGGTGTCTCAGTTGGTTGAGCACCGGACTTTGGCTCAGGTCATGATCTCATGGTTCACAAGTTCTAGCCCCTCATTGAGCTCTGTGCTGACAGCTCAGAGCCTGGAGCCTGCCTCGGATTCTGTGTCTCCCTCTCTCTCTGGCCCTCCCCCACTCGTACTCTGTCTTTCCTTCAAAAATAAATAAAACATTTTTAAAATTTTTTAAAAATAATAAAATAATGTATTAACCCACTACTTTCCAGCTTTGTCTCTGATGAGAAGTCAGTTGTTAGTCTCTTTTTTGTTCTTTTGAAAATAATGTATTTTTGTTGATTGCCACCTAATGAAAATTTCTTCTTCTGTTTGGTAATAAGCAACTTGACTATAATGTTCCTAGTTATATTTTTTGAAATCTTGTTTGTGACCTGTTGAACTTTATATACCTGTGTGTTGATGGTGATCCTCTGTTTTTAAAAATCTTAACTAACATCTCTAGTGTTTCTCTTCTTTCTCCCATAGACTTCTTGACAGAGTCCCTGATGTCTATGAAGCTCATTTGTTGTTGTTATTCTGTACTTCAGTTTGGATGTTTCCTATTGATCTGTCTTCTGCTTTATCTAAAGTTCTGTGAAAACTGTTGTTTTCTTAATTTCAGATAATGGGTTTTAATTTCTACAATATTTATTCTTTATTGTGTATTGTGTATTGTATCCCCATGTAACCAGTTTTTCCATCTTTTCTCTAATTTCTTGAATATATTAATCACAATCATCTTAAAATCATTGATATCAGATTCCAGTATCAGGACCACCTAAAAGTCTGACTTTATTGGCTGTTTTTCCCCTTGCTTACTTGTCATGTGGTCCCGTCTATCTAAATGCTTAATTATTTTTAATATAATTATGACAGTGTACATACAAATTATAAAGGTTCAGATAATAGATGACATATTTTCACTATAGAGGTGCTAGGAAATGTATATAATCCAATCAGAAATGGAACTAGGTCAAGATTGCATTGGATTTTTGGTGAGATTCATCAATCTGTCTCTACTTTGTCTTTATCCTTAGGATGTGACCCTCTATAGCTTTTTATTTTATTTTAATTAAAAACTATTTTTAATGTTTATTTTTGAGAGAGATAGAGAGACAGAGCACGAACAGGGGAGGGGCAGAGAGAGAGGGAGACACAGAATCTGAAGCAGTCTTCAGGATCTGAGCTGTCAGCACAGAGCCTGACGCAGGGTTTGAACCCACAAACTGTGAGATCATGACCTTAGCCGAAGTAGAACACCCAACCCACGGAGCCATCCATGCACTCCAACCCTCAATAATAGCTTTTAATTGAGGGTCTGGAAAGCATTTTTCCAGGATCTGGGAGATTGTTGGAATTTCAGCTCTGCTTTTCATAGGTTTTCAACTTATTCTTGTCCAATGCAGGTTTTGAATGGCAATTATATTATGAAGAAGTCTGGTTGTATGTTTAACTGCCAAAACTCTTGCTTGTCTCTTAGTTTCCCAAAACTCTCTGCCAGGCACCAAACCTAAATTCTCTACCACTATCTGCACTCAGAATAAGCAAATATTCTCAGAAAGAAAATCTAATGGTAGAATGTCAGTGTCAGTTCACCACTGTCTTCAGTGCCTTCAAAAATTGTTTTTAATTGCTGTTTCCTCTGGCAGAGAGACCTAAGTATTCAGCAAAATCTTAGTATTCAGTAAAAAAATTCAGTAAAATTTCCACTTGTTTCTTTAAACAATCACTCTGCCCATCTATAAGTTAAGTTGTGCTCTTATGAAAGAAGCCAGCCATGTGTTTGGGGCAATTTAAGTCTCAGCCCTGGATGACTTAAAAACTCTGTTGGTGTATTTGTCATTGGCTTACTCTATGAAGGAAACCCAGATCCCCAGTTTCTAGATCACACTCCAAATTATCACATGTTCCCAGAGAAAAGAGAGCTGAAAATTCTGAGGACCCCTTGAATGTTTTCTCTACAAGTTTAATTAATCTCTGATGCCTTTAAAACTGTGATTTTTAAAACTTATCCTGGTTTTCCTAAGTGTTTACATTGGGAATGTCAGCCTCCTGCAAATTACTTTATCTTACTTGGAAGTGAAATTCTCTATAGATAGTTCATTTTGACTTGAATGTAAGAAGAGCAATTATTCTCCAGTTTTCCAAAAGTTTTACAAGTCTTGATTGCCTAAAATACATAGCCTGATGCACTGTAGAATAAGTTTGTGACCACTATGCTAAAAGAAACTATATTTTTTTCATCTCTTCTGCTGCCCCCTAGTTTTTAAAGGTACAGTTCAAGCCAAACTCCTCTGGGACACTGCCTGCTTGGCAAGAGATGTTTACTTTCAATAAATTCCTTGACACTACTGATCTCTGCCATTTTACTCAACAATTAATATATGCATACATTTCATATGTTCCAAAATGAAAGAACATGCCCATTGTCTGATATAGTTTAGATATGAGTAGAGGACCTGGAAAGAATGGATTTTGACTCTTGCCAGTTTTGTCTCACCCTTATAATTGAAAGTTGTTTTAAGACTTTAATAGCTATAATTGCATGGAATACAAGCTAATAATTTTTGAAAGACACAGCTTTTGGACTACTTTGGAAAATGTAGCTTATAGTTCTTCTCAGTGCTTTCCTATTTCTACAAATGAAGACATAAGGAAAAAAAAAAAATACACAAAAGTCAGTTGCCCAGATAGCAACATCAAATTCATCCCATTGAATCTGAGTGTTAAGTTGTTCACTTGAATATTCTGCTTCTGGCTACACTTAAAATCCCTCAGGCTTCAGAGAGGAGTGAAAAAGGCCCACTATACTACTAATGAATTTTATCTTCCTAGTTTAGGTAACAACATCCCTGTGGGTACTAAAGGTAATCAGCTAATGCCCTGAAGCACACAGTTTAAATATACAATTACTAATGTTAATAAAATGAGGGCTTTTATTTTGAAAAATAGCTTATAGCAGTATTGATAATACTCCAGCGGTGGTATTTGAAAAATCCAGCCACAATACCTTGATATTAAATTCTGTGTATTCAGTAGTGTACATTTATCAATAAACCACCATATGATTTATTCATATCACTCACCCTGTGTCCTCCAGCATTGATCTTAAGGCTGTTTTTTAGCTCTGTAATGAAAACTCTAGAGCTTAAAATCCTGATCAAATGTCATCACCACACCAAATCAGAAATACAGCCACGGGGGTTAAGGTAGGAGAAACTCTTTTTAGCTTGCATCATAAAATCCAGCCCAGAGCTATTAAGAAAAAAGGGGAAACAACTCACTGAGTCAGAACACTTGTTGTCATCCTTCCTTCCTCAGTATAGATTGGGCTTATCCTTCTGAAGCATGTGCTCCAAATATGGGTAAAAAAATGCCATTGATCTAATGAGTAAGAGAGGGTGTTAAACCAGAATATGACCCGTGGAAATGCATTTATGAAGAAAGAAGAAAAAGTTAAAGAAAACGCTTTTCAAAATGACATTGAGTTGAAAATGAAAGCAACCTTGGGACAATAGAAATGGACTGGGTACTAGACTGCTCCATTCTCATTATGAAAAGCTTAGGAAAGAGTGAGCTCAGGATTGGATAAGTAACATGACCATTTCTAACACCACACACTCTGAGGCAGAATCATATTTTCATAAACAAAAATGTAAAAGGAATTACAAGGAGACCTCTGAAGTATTTCTGATCAAATTCTTCTTGGAGGCCATTTTATAAACAAAAGTCAGCATTTTGTGAGGCCTCTAGCTGTCTCGTAGAGTAGGCATATTGGTGAGGTCTCGTACTTTTGAAAGATAACGAAACACCCGGTTTCTGTATTTCTTTATTCAAACAAAAGATATGATATGATATGATTCAAACAAAATCATATGTATTTAAGAACTAAGGATTATCAATAAATTTGGTTTTCTTGTTTATATTACCTTACATTTCTGTATTTATAATATAGACAGTTTTATGATTATATAAACATCTAAAGTAGCAAATATGAAAACAGGTAGGATTCCACAGGCTAAGGAACAAAATTACTGAGATTGATCCCAGAAAAATCAGACTGTAGGTATAAAAATTATTTACAAAATTGACAAGACACCTTCTAACAATGAAACATAATCTCTGAGTTCAATTAATTTCTAAAATGCAATAATATTTTCATCAGGTTTAGGAAACACCATTTAGTACTGTTGAACTATTTCATCTATTACTGTTATGTTTAGAATTACAGTCCAAGTAACTGTATAAGTCAAGGTTAAACCAGAGATGCAGAGTCAGTAGGAGATATAAAGTAAGAAATTTTCTACCGGCTTATGTCATTTTGAAGGCAAGCTATCAGGAGCAACAGGCTGGAACTCTCAGGGACGGGTTGAAGCTGCTGTCAACAGAATTTCTTCTTATGGAAGCTTTGGCTCTGCTTTTCACCACTTTCAACTAATTGAATCAGGCCCATCCAGACTATCTAAAATAATCCCCATTTCTTCAAATCAACTGATCATGGATTTTAATCCCATCTACAAAAAATTTCACAGCAACACCTAGAATAGTTGAAAGAATAACTGGGAACTAGCCAACTGACACATCAAAAAGGCCACTACAGTAATATGCAGAAGTTGCAAATTTAAGTGTTGATTTCCCCAAAATCTCAAAGAGCATTGAAGGTTACTTATTTGAAATTCAATCCTTGCTCTTCAAAAAAAAAAAAGTTATAAAAATATAGTATATGTTATATCTCTGATCTTTCCTTCTTATCTGGTTATTATGGGAATCAGATTAAGTTAAGGAAAGCTCAAATCTTTCTTACTATAAATTTGTCTCACTTTTAAAATAAATATAATGGTGTAAAAGAGGTATTTCTGGATAAAGAATTTTCTTAGCTCAATGTCATAGACTATGCCTTACCATTTTCCCTCTCTAAAAAAAATAGGATAATTTTGTAGACACACTAAACATACTTGTCTATGGTGAATAACATTAATATTTATATATTGATGAATTCATACATTAATAGAGAATGAGAGAATTTGTTTTTATAATCCCTTATCAGTATTAGAAATCTTGATCCATAGGAAGATAGAGAAGATTTCAATTATAGACAAAGACATATCATGGACTGCCTACAATATTTTAGAATGAGTCATACAACTTTCATTCTTTTCTTTTGACCTTGATAGGAGCATTGTTTAAAATTATAAATATTTGTTGTAACTAACAGCATAACAAGGAAGGCAACTAAAATTTATAATGAAAGATATTTTTTTGCTTTTAAATTTACTTAGGTAAAATTGACCTTATTTTCTTCTAAAATTTGAGGCACTTTAACATATATAAATCCATGTAATCACCACTACAATTAGGATGCATAATAGTTTTATCATCCTAAAAAACTCTTGGACTGAACTGCCCATTTGTAATGAAACCTTCTCCAAGACTACTCAGGCAACCATGGATTTCGTTCCTTACCCCTAGAGCTGTCGGTGTTTTTTTTTTTTTTCCCAGAATTTTATGTTAATGAATATTTTGAGACTGTTTTATTTCATTTAGCATAATGTTTTGACACATATCCATGTTATTGTATGTATCAATACTCTCTTCCTTTTTATTACTAAGAGTATTTAATTACATGGATGTACCACAGTTTTTATCCATTCACGCAAGTACTTAGAGGTTTTGGCAATTATAAAAAGATGCTAGAAACATTTGTGTGCATATACTTGGGTGAACATAAATTTAAATTTCTAAATCATGAATAACTAGAAGAGAGATTGCTGGATCTTATGGTTAAGGTATGTTTAACTTCATAGGATCCTACCAAACTATTTTTCCAGAGTGACTATATTATTTTTTGTTTTGACTGACAGTGCATGTGAGTTTCTGTTGCTCCACATTGTTGTGAATGTTTTGTATTTTTAGGTTTTCTTTTTGTTGTTATTGTTTGCTTGTTTTGGCCATTATAGCTTTGAAGTGATATCCGTGTGTAGTTTTGGTTTGCATTTCTTGAATGGCTAATGATGCTGAGAGTATTCGTATGTGCTTATTTGTCAGCTGTATGTCTTCTCCAAATTTATGATTTTCCCTCCAAAATGTTTTTGCTATTCTATAATTTTTCACATTTTATATAAATTTTAGAATCTGCTTGTCTTTATCTATAAGAAATACCATCAAGATTTTTATAGAAATGTAGATCAGTTTGAGGAGAATTAACTCCTTAACTATATTGTGCTCTCGAACTATGTTATTTATGTCTTTTTTGAATTCTTTCATTAGCATTTTGTAATTTTCAGAATATAGATCCTGTTTTTAAAGATATATATCTAAATACTTTTAGAGTCTTCACAAATGCTATTTTTTTCTAAAATTTCTAATTGTTCATTGCTAGAAAAAAAGAAATCTAGAATTTTATGTGCTAACCTTGTATCTTATGACTTACTAAGCTCACTTAGTTCTAGGAGTGGTGTGTGTGTGTGTGTGTGTGTGTGTGTGTGTGTGTGTGTCTGTGTGTGTGTGTGTCTGTGTACACATGTATGTGTATGTGAAAATCCCTTTGGATATTTTATGTACATAATCATTATCTGCAAATATTATCTGCAAAAATTTCATTCTTTCTTTCTAATGAATGACTTTTGTTTATTTTTTCCTGCCTTTTTGCAATGTCTAGAACATCCAGTCCAACGTTGGCTAGGGGTGGTTAGAGCATACATCCTTGTCTTGTTCCAAATCTTAAGGGAAAAACATTTAGTCTTTCACCATTAAGCCTGGTGTTACCTGTGGGTTTGTGTGTGTGTGTGTATGTATGTGTGTAGATTATTTTTACCAGTTGAAAGACATTCTTTGCTATTTCTAGATGTCTGATTGAATAGAGTTGGAGTTTTGTCAAAATTTTTATCAATTGATAACATTTTCTGAGTTTTTTTTCTCTAATCTTTAATCAATGCATGAACATCAGACTAGCCTTACTTACATTTCCAGAATAACTCCACTTGATGTGGTATATTATTCTTCCTCTCTACAACCTCGGTGAGTTTTCCTCACGGGATCCCCACTTCCCTGCCTTCTGGCTAGAAAACCAGGGCTTTATTTTTCCCATTCTGTTGCATACTTCTGATATTTGTGACTGCCTTTGAGATCAAGTGGTGAGAGGATGGAGAGAGAAAAGAAAGACAAGCAGTGAAGATTCTCTCCACAATGTTAGCACCATGGTTCTTCCGGACAGAGAGAGGGTGCATGTGTCCTAGAGTTTCGAGATTCTCTCCACAATGTTAGCACCATGGTTCTTCCGGACAGAGAGAGGGTTCATGTGTCCTAGAGTTTCTGTTGCCCGTTCAAGTATTGATTCTATTGCTGCCACCACTACCATGGGAATGCCTGGGGCTGGAGCAGGGGAGAATGGATGAAATAAAAATATAAGGGGTTTTATTCACTCTCTCTTACCCACAGTGCCTTCCTTTCCTACTATTCAAAGAAGAAACAAAGGCTTCCTTGGCATTCTTTCTGTGTGCAAATAGTGAGCAGTTAAAGAGTTCAAGTTTCCTTTGAGTTCAGCATGGAAGACACCAGAAGGTAAACTGGGAAGCTTCCACCCAGCGGTACCTTGAGTTCTGGTTTCCTTCTCCAACCAACTGCTCCCATTATTTTTCAGAGTCCTCAGAGGACCTCTGTGTGCATTGTATTCAGAGATTTTAGTTGCATTTAGGAGGAGACACAGAGTGGAATGTTCTTTCTTACTCCATGTTACCCAGAACCAGAACTGACAGGTTTGTTAGGTAAACAGTAAATGAAATACCCTTCATTCCCCGGTTAGAATATATTTGCTGTTAAGACTTTATCTTAAATACATTTTGATTTTCAAAATTAAGTTCGCCATCACTCTGTAGAGTTGAACTGTAGAGTTGAACAGATTTTTAACTTGGAAACTTCAGTGCTCAGAAATTACAGTGGGGAAAAATGCATACCATAGATTTTTAAGTAAAGACTGAAATAAAGCCATAGGTTAGACTACATATGTAACAAAAAATCAGTCTACTTTGTAGTGTAGGAGTTTGAAAATAATTGAATTTCTCTGAATTCTCGTCAGCTTTATGAGTCTGTCATCAGATGCAGCTCATTATGTGGCCTTGCATTACTTTTATCCACTTTTTCTCAGCATAACTTATTCTTAGCAGGGTTGGAGCTTCTGCATTGTCGTCATCCAAGTGCTCTGTGTGGGGTAGCAGGGTGATGGTGAAAAGAAGCAGTATGTTTGGAGGGTGAGCAAACACATAGACTTGAGTTTTACCTACAAAAGGACTTGTGTCTCATCTGGCACCTTTAGCTAAAAATATTAGATGCTTGTTTTGACTATTCCCTCTGTTGCTGAACTTTGAGTAAAGAAAAAAGAAAAGTTAGGTATCTGCAAACTGGAGGATTTCTAGGTTCATGGGAACTACGAGTACCTGAAGAAATATTTGGTATTCCTCTGCCTAAAATGTCCAGGATCTATGAAATACCCATGAGCAAGACTTCCTGGATTAGACAGCACAGTGCTGGACAAAGAGAATGGGACAGAAAATCCAGAACTTCTAGGTTTTAGACCTGGTTTTATCCTAGAGCAATATCTTACCTTTCTATCATTGGTAGAATTTTATAACACTTTAACTCTTCATTGTCTCATTTGAGCTGCCCAACCTGCTGTCCACTAGGGAGTACTCCTGTTATTTTCCCGTTTGTAGGCATGGGAAACAAAGACTCAAAGAAGTTAAGATCTTCTACTCTCTGTAAATATGAGATTCTTCCCACATAAATGTCATTAGTCAGCTGGGTTACTAGGAGATTCAGTTTCTTGATCTATAACATTAAAGATTTTTATTCAGTTTTCTTCAGGCATCTTTTCAAGTTTGATCTAGTCATATTTGCATATTTTAGATACCTATCAACCATAATCAGTTACTATATAAATGATATCTTAGGAAATTTTTCACAGTTCTTCAGTCTACAAAATAGTCTCTTATTCTGTCACTAAAATGAACAAGTATTTCTTTTGATCACACTCCAGTGCATAAGTACTGGCTCTGGATAATAACAACAGATATCTTAGCATAGTTGAATAGCAGCTGATTTCTCATTGTGTTTATAGAATTATTTAATTTGAGAATTGTGATCTATTTTAAAGGCTGTTAAATTTTGTGGATTCCAACCACTCACCCAAATTCTTTCAATCTAATTTGTCTCATTAATATAAACATCCAATAGAGAAGCAAAGGATATAAATAGAGAATTCACTGAAAAGGAAATATAATTAGACAAGTTAAATAGATAGATATATAAATACTCAACCTCATTAATAGCCAAGTAGATGGAAATTTAAATAATGAGACACCATATTACACATATCAGACTGGAAAAAATTATAAAAGATTAATAATATACAGTGATGATAAGGATATAGGGAAATGGAAAACCTCATATTCTAGATTACATCAGTTAATATTTGTTAAACAGTTTATAGAGTGGCATGTGGCAAGCACTTAACATTTCTGCTTAAAAATCAATGAATAAATAATTAAACTATTAATGCAAGTATGAAGTGATTCAAATCTTTTAGAAAGAAAGTTATCTGGAAATACCAATCAGCATTAAAAATGCACTTAAACTTTGAGCACTGCTACTTTTGAAATAAGAGTACCAGTATTTAAGAACATATGTGGAAGGATGTTTCTTTGTGCAAAAATACTGAAACCAAACTGAATGTTCATCAGCAGAGGAACAGCTGCATAATATTATCATAGTCCAAGGAAATAGGTAAAGTATGATAATCTGAGGAGAGTTTATACACAAAGGGAATATTTTAAAAATATGATCAGCATGTAGGGAATCCACAAGAGTAATTTCAATGACCCAATTTTAATAGGAGTGGAGTTGTTACTCTCCTCGAGCCCTAGAAGAATCTGTGGCTGAAGCAAACTTGCATGGAGGGAGCTAAGAAATATGCCTTCCAAAAAATAAAAAAAATAAATAAATAAAAGAAAAAGAAAGAAAAGAAAAGAGAAAAGAAAAGAAATAAATACACTGTCCTAGCCCTTTTTTCTTTACTCTCCTGTGGGGTTTTCTATTTGTCATCCCAGTTGGAACCACTGGGTAAGGGAACCCCTGAGAGGTTGCCTCCCAGACTGCAGGGTAGAGGCGACTGGAGAGAGGGTCTGGGTAGTCACATAGAAGTTATCTAACACAATGCTCACATCACGTGGACACTCTGGAATAATACCCAGTGGTGGAAAAGGTGTATGGACTGATATGGATGGTCCACATCATGGCTATATGTATCCATGTATGTTACATATTTGGAAAAATATATAGTTTAAAGTTTTGAATATGATTCCAAGTTTTAAAACAATAGTTGTGTGCAATTACATGTATAAACATGTATATATATATGTATATATACATATATATGTGCATATATGTACATGTACATATATGTGTATATATATATATGAAAACATGTGAATATATTAGCTTTTTATTTTAATGTTTCTACAGAACATTTGAAATATGTTAGGATGACAAGATATAAAGATTGTGATAGTGCTTAGTGCACTTTGCATGTTCATGCCAGGTGATTGGTAATACAGATTCTGAGATGGTTGATATGGAAAGATATTTTGTGCATAATTTGCATAAACTAAATTTTGCTTTGTGATATGAGTAGACAAAACAGTGCACAGATACATGAACCTTCAGAAAGAGAAGATGGCAATTCTATTTTTCACATATCCATCCATATGCATACTAGGATCTCATATACTTTCAAGCCAGAGAAACCTAACAATCATTTGTAGGCAACTTCAATGTGATGGAACTCAATGAGGCCCTTAGTTCTGCAGAAACTTAGCTCAAAGTTAAAAAGGTACCCTTATGTCTGGAACATTTGTTAGATAATAACACATCTCATATCTTCTGTTCAACTGGGAGTCCCTAAATATTTGGGAATTTTTCTTCTTTACCGAAGGATTTTTGTATAAACATCCCCTTCCCCATTTTTAATTGGTTCCTGTGTTTATAACACGTTTTCCCATTTTTAAAGTTTTTTCAAATGTCATTGACTTTCAAATATTACCTTTTCACAAAGCAATTTACAGACCTTGTTGTTTTAAAAACACATGCCAGACTTGAACTTGCTACAGATAGCACACCACACTTGCACAGCTGTTTCATCAACCTTACCTGGGATCATTTTCAAAATTCCAGGGCAAGACAGGAGTCCCACAGGCAAATGCCTGGAACACAGCCAGTCTCACAGCACTGAGTCAATATGACACACAAACAGTGAGTCAAAGCTATATTTGTTTCTTTGGGTCTACAAACATCAAACAAATCGTGTTCTCTCTTTTCTCTCTCTCCCTTTATCTGTGTTTCTCTGTCTCTGTCTCCTTCTCTCTCTCTCTCAGTCTCTTTCAGTCTTTCTCTCTCTTTGAAAGAAATATGGATGCTCTGATATTATGGGCACAGAGTCTATTGGAAGGCTCTGTGGGAAGGAATATAAGTCACACTTGAGTCTTTTTCAGGTATGGCTGTACATGTGGAGACCATTGGCTGTCATTAATACTGGCTTCAGTTGGGAAAGGTAGGAATTATGTAGCTGATTTTTAAAATAAAACAAATTTTTGTGTGGCAAAGAATTTGCTAGGAAGATATAAAAATATGACCCTTACTTTTTAATCCATAAGAGCGGCACCTTATGTTTAGGATGTTTTGTTAATATTTAAGCAATGACCTGTGTACGTTAGCCCAAGGAGCATTTTCATTGAGTATAAATTATGATCATCTAAAGTAAATAATCTACCAGAGGGAAATTATACCCTTGACGTTGCAGAATTATAAGCAGAACTAAGTAGCTCAATATTACTGAAATCTGAACATTGTTTTTAATCATAAATTCCATATAGCAAACTAAACAGCAGTAATATTGAACAAGCTAATCTAATAATTTCTTATTCTGTTTTCATAATCTATTTTTGTAACCTTGGGTTCTTGAAGATGGTGGTATAGGTAGGGGTTCATAAAAGTGCCTGAAAGATTTCAAGACAAAAAAAAAACCCAAACAGGTGATTATTACTGAAAACTTGCATAAAGCAGGTAAAGTTTGAGAATCTCAAGGTCTTCCCAGTTGTCATTATTTTAGCACATAGGAGGCTTCTGTGCCAGTAGGAAATAAAACAGGAAATAAAGCATAAAAACAGAGCAAAAGTGAGCAATAAAAAGTCCAGTGAATAGATAACCAGTGAGGTAAATCAATGGCTGTCTATTTTGTGATGTCAGGGAAGGCAGAACAGATTGGTAACAAATGATATGACAGACTTGTGAAATATAGCTCAGAATAATTACAGGCTAATACTATAAGTGGGATGCTGGCCAAGGGATCTTTGCCTGAGCAAGAATCTTTCAGCTGGTTTCTAAGTACCTAGCGGATCTCAGTCCATTTTCCTCTTTGTTCCTACAGGGTCACTAGTAAAGAGACTGTACCAAGCAACAGTTTTAACAGTGTCATGTCACAGTATGTTTGCAGATTGGAGCCTACAGAAAATACTCTGTGAACTAATGATAAATCAGTACTGGTAGTCCATGACTTAATAATGGCCTCTAGATAAAAATGTCAGTCATTGTCCCTATTGCCTCTCAGCACCACTGATTTTCTTTCACTGTCATTTGCCCTCTCCCCACTCCTTCATGCTGTGGTAGCTGTAAAGGAAAAGCTAAGCGTTTGCTACCCATTAGGGGACTTGTGGATTAAGAAATAAATATATTAGAGAAAGTAGAGTTTTGTACTTCTAGACTGGGCTGATACGCCTATTCAGTAACCTACTGCCAAAACTAACTTCTTCATGAGCTAGCTGAACTTTTCACTTAGCTTCATATTGGGTCAAAGGTCAAGGGCCTCTCGCTAGTTTCAAAAACTAGCAGAACTGCCTAATACCTGTTGAGTGGCTGCCAAGAAGCATTTGATAGACATTTTATTCTCGTAATCACCCTGTGAGCTATGATACTATTATTCAGATTTTAGATATGAAGGAACAAGGGCCCAGAAAAAGGTTCAGTAATTCACCAAAACCAGAGTGATGGAATGAAAATTCAAAAACAGGTATCAAGCCCCAGAGAGTATTTCTTCTGCTTCTTCTGCCATTTCACACGGCCTTCTGCATTGTTATCAGCACTTCATATTTTAATGTGATTAACTAAATCTAGCCTCATGCATTCATCCAGGATCCAGTAAGCATGTGTTGAACACCGTGTGGGGTACCATGTTACTGCCTGAAGCCTCATGAGATGAGGGGCACTGAGAAATTGAGTTTGATGTGGAGGTAGATCAGGTGGCTGGGTGTTGACTATTCAGCAGAAGTATGGATGGGTACTGCCTAGGGTGGGCCCCTAGGGATTTTGTACAATAAGAACTTGAAAAGAACTAGATAACAGAAAATGAGTAGGTACCATTGACTAGTTTTACATTTTTTAAAAATATCTCCAGGTTTGATAGCTTTTAAATGTGTTATTATGACTGTATTTCCCAAAATTCTCTGTGTGTTTCCTGTTAGGGTGGGTAACAAAAATTATTTTCATGAGAGATTTGGAAGGCAAGAGTAAAGCAGCAACTCATTTTTTCTTCCTGCTCAGCTCAAGGCAGGTGCTTGTACAGCTCATGGATGTTGTCACTTACCCACTGGTTCACCTTAGGATCCAGTGGTAGCCAGGCCTACAACTGTCTCATCATCCTTTGATCCTCCCTCAGTTTCTGACTTCTGGGCGAGGGATGTGTTTGCTCCACGAGAAGGGATATCAGCTTCTCCCACAGGACACTTTATAAAGGTCAGAGGCAGTCCCACTCTGTCTTCATAAAGGTGCAGCCAGCTGGTGCTCATAAATGCCAGCTTATCCTTGTGCTCCTTCACACCCATCTTCCCTTCCTATTTGTCTGTGGCCTATGCATTTCAAGCTCCAGCATCAGAAACAAAGGAAGTAGTCTTACTACAAGTTTCCACATTGTATGGGGTCAAATGCTTATATTAAAACCTCTGATTGAACTTGAACTAATACACTAGGAAAGGACAGGTCTAAATGTTCTCCCTTCACACTTCTAGATTACATGACCTAACTGTATCTAATACTCTTTGAGCCTGAAATGTTGATGTGCCTCAGGGATCACACACCTCTTTTCCTGGTTCATGCTATCTAGACTAAACTCTATATGTTGAAACAAAATTCATATATTGAAACCTAATCCCTAATGTGATAGTACTTAGAGATGGGCTCTTTGGGAGGTGATTAGGTCATTATGTATTACATGTTATGTATTATGGGTGTACCATTATTTATTTAAATTATACAAGTAATAGACACACATAATCAGGAATGTGTGCAGAAAGCTATGAAGTATAAAATATATCAGCCTTTCCCCATAGCCTCGTTTCCATTCTGCTATTGCAATCACTGCTAAAAATTCATTATATTAGTCACACTGAGTTCAATATTACAAATATAAATTCTGTGCTTTCCCTCTATTTTTTTGATTTGTCAACATTAAACAGTAACTAATCACTTCCTTAAATGAAGGATGAAAAATCACTGAATCTAGAACATATATTCCATTCCCTTGCACAAAGTAGATATTTATTACTGATTTATTTTTAGCTTTCATGTTCTAATTTTAACTTTAAACTGTATTTTTAAGATTTTAATTTTCTATCAACTTTTAATAATATCTACTTATTCCCTTCTATGAAAGATGAGGAAATTAATTCACCCACTGACCTTTTCCTAGATCTTATATTTCACCATTCCATGCCTTAATTTATGTTAGCTGTAACATGATTATTACAACATCAAGATTGATAATATTGACTATTATGTTCAGTCCCATCACTGTGGTTAAGTATGCTCTCCTTTACTTCCAGGTTTTTGTCCCAATAAATGACATTTATTATACCCACACTTAAACACACCTATTTACTGTACAACCAGATAAAATATTTGAACCAGAAAAAGGAGCAATAACATCCTATGTAACTGAAACTTCTGAAAGGCAAGGGCTAATGGTTTCTCTTTTATTTCCTTTTCAGTGTCCTTCATTTCTGGGTCACTTTTAAATGTCTTTTTCTTGTATTTTATGTAATACATCCTTGAATCACCAGGGACACATTTGCAACTGAACAGAGTTGGATGTTCTACTTGTTGTAGCAGGGGAGACACACACAGATGGGAACTGTAAGTCATCTCATTAAGAGAGTGTTAGAATTAACTGACTATAGGATTTGGGTTTGTGTTAGATGATTTGGGAGATAGTTTAAGTAATTAGGGGTTGCTTTAGATTGCATACTTTCAGGAAGTGAAAGTGACTCTATGATTGAGTGTCTTGGTAAATTAAGGAGAAGATTTGATGGAGGTTAAAACCATAATTGATAAAGAAGGAACAATCACTCTTATGAGGCAGGAAAGGAGGATGTTGGTCATTGTTGTGGTTTGGACATTGTTCATCTTTGTTTGTATTCAGACATTATGTAGTGGTTGTAATTTGCCTTGTTTTGTCATTGTCACAGAGTGGCCTTGTCTGGTGTTGATGATCTGTGAAATTGTTTATGTTCAACAGGAGAAACCAAGACTTAGCAGTGACTGCCAGGCCAGCTCAGCAACATCAAAACTTACCTGACAATGCCACCTGGATGTCAGGGGTTGCTAGCTAGCTGCCTTTCTATCTATCTATCTATCTATCTATCTATCTATCTATCTATCATCTATCTATCTACCTATGATCATCATCATCATCTATCTAGCATCTATCATCTATCTACCTTTGAATCATCTATCTATATATCTATCATCTATCTATCATCTATCATCTATCTATCTATCATTCATCAAGGGTTGCTAGCTGTCTATCTATCCATCCATCCATCCATCCATCCTATCTGTAGATTATGTGTGTGTGTGTGTGTATATATATATATATATATGTAGTTTGTGCATATATATATAGTTTATATATATGTAATTTTATACATACATATATTTATAGTCTTATACATATACATAAATGTGTGTATACCTGTTTGTGTGTGTGTATATATACACATGTGTACACACACACACACACACACACACACACACACACACATAAAGATATCAGTGATTCCTAATTGTGGGATATTATGCTCCCCACTTTCCCACTTACTTGGGATGCTGCTGAGTATTCTGTAATGCACATGATATATCTTCAAAGCATAGAATTATCAGGCCCAGAATGTCAATAGAACTGAGGAAGTGAGGTTGAGAAATTCTGGTATACAGATATATGTATGTGTATATGTAAAATAACACATATACGTATATATTTTACATGTATATGCATGTACGAGTATAATAGATGAGAAATTTTGAGTCCCTACCTGTATTCTAATTTTTCCAAATTTATTTTCTTCTTGCACTTGATTAATAACGTGACTAGATATAAAACTGTAGGCTCAGGATTTGAAAATATTACTCCACTCTCTCCTATTGTTCAGTATTGCTGATGAAAAGTCTGGGGTAAATACGGTTTTTAATTTTTTGATGTTTTTTATTCTCCCTCTTTCTTGACTCTTTTAAGATTTATCTATCTAGCTATGGGCTCTTTTGTAATGTTTCCATTAATTCTCTGAGTCCTTTTAACATAAATATCTATTCTTCAGTTCAGAAAATTTTCTCTTAGTTGTTAAATATTTTCTCTTCTTCACTAACCCTGTTTTCTATACTTTTTGAGTCTTTCCTCCACATATTATAAATCTTGCACTCTGTCATTTTATCATATAGCATAGAAAAAATATTTTTTAATGTGTTTAAATTAATTATTTTTTTTATTTTTTTTAATTTAAATCCAAGTTAGTTAACATATAGTGTAATAATGATTTCAGGAATAGAATTTAGTGATTCATCACTTATATACAACACCCAGTGCTCATCCCAGCAGTGTCCTCTTTAATGCCTCTCACCCATTTAGCCCATTCCCCCACCCAACACTCTATCAGCAACTCTTAGTTTGTTCTCTGTATTTAAGAGTCTCTTATCATTTGTCTCCCTATGTTTTTTATATTATTTTGCTCCCCTTTCCTTATGTTCATCTGTTTTGTTTCCTAAAGTCCACATATGAGTGAAATCATATCATGTTTGTCTTTCTCTGACTTAATTTGCTTAGCATAATACACTCTAGTTCCATATATACATATACACACACACACACACACACACACACACGCACACACACACACATATATATATATACACACATACCACATTTTCTTTATCCATTCATCCATCAATGGACATTTGGGCTCTTTCCATACTTTGGCCATTGTTGATAGTGCTGCTATAAACATTGGGGTACATGTGCCCCTTCAAGACAGCACACCTGTATTCCTTGGATAAATACCTAGTAGTGCAATTGCTGGGTTATAGGGTAGTTCTATTTTTAATTTTTTGAGGAACCTCCACACTGTTTTCCAGAGTGGCTGCACCAGTTCGCATTCCTACCAGCAGTGCAAAATGGTTCCTCTTTCTCTGCATTCTTGCCAACATCTTTTGTTGCCTGAGTTGTTAATGGTAATCATTCTGACTGGTGTGAAGTGATATCTCACTGTGGTTTTGATCTGTATTTCCCTGATGAGCGATGTTGAGCATTTTTCATGTGTCTCTTAGCCATCTGGGTGTCTTCTTTAGAAAGTGTCTATTCATGTCTTTTGCCCATTTCTTCACTGGATTATCTGGTTTTTATTGGGGGCGGCATTGAGTTTGATAACTTCTTTATAGATTTTACGTACTAACCCTTTATCTGATATGTCATTTGAAAATATCTTCTCCTGTTCCATCAGTTGCCTTTAGTTTTGCTGATTGTTTCCTTCACGCTGCAGAAGCTTTTTATCTTGGTGAGGTCCTAATGGTTCATTTTTGTTTCTGTTTCCCTTGCCTCTGGAGACATGTCGAGTAAGAAGTTGCCGTGGCCAATGTCAAAGAGGTCTTGCCTGTTTTGTCCTCTAGGATTTTGATGGCTTCCTGTCTTACGTTTAGGTCTTTCATCCATTTTCAGTTTATTTTTGTGTATGGTGTAAGAAAGTGGTCTAGTTTCATTTTTTTTTTGCATGTCTCTGTCCAGTTTCCCCAACACCATTGGCTGTAGAGACTGTCTTTATTCCACTGGATATTCTTTCCTGCTTTGTCAAAGATTAGTTGGCCATACGTTTGTGGGTGCATTTCTGGGTTGTCTGTTCTGTTCCATTGATCTAAGTGTCTGTTCTTGTGCCAGTAATATACTGTCTTGATGATTACAGCTTTGTCATACAGCTTGAAGTCTGGGATTGTGATGCTTCCAGCTTTGGTTTTCTTGTTCAGGATTGCTTTGGCTATTCAGGGTCTCTCTGGTTCTATACAGATTTTAGGATTGTTTGTTCTAACTCTGTGAAGAATTCTGGTGTTATGTTGTTAGGATTTGCCATGAACAGGTAGATTGCTTTGGGTAGTATCGACATTTTAACAATCTTTGTTCTTCTAATCCATGAGCATGGAATGTCTTTCCATTTTGTGTGTGTGTGTCTTCAATTTCTTTCAAAAGTTTTCTATAGTTTTCAGTGTATAGATTTTTCACCTCTTTGGTTTAGGTTTATTCCTAGGTATTTTATGGTTTTCATTGCAATTGTAAATGGGATCCATTTCTCTTTCTCTTTCTGTTGCTTCATTATTGTTGTATAGAAATGCAACTGATATCTATACATTGATTTTTATATCCTGTGACTTAACTGAATTCATGTATCAGTTCTGGCAGTTTTTTGGTGGAATCTTTTGGGTTTTCCACATAGAGTATCATGCCATCTGCAAAGAGTGAAAGTTTGACATCCTCATTGCTGATTTGGATTACTTTTATTTTTTGTGTTGTCTGATTGCTGAGGCTAGGACTTCCAATACTATGTTGAATAAGAGTGGTGCGAGTGGACATCCTTGTCATATTCCTGACCTTAGGGTGAAAGCTTTTAGTTTTTCTCCATTGAGGATTTTAGCAGTGGGTCTTTTGTTTATGGCCTTTATGATCTTGAAGTATGATCTTTCTATCCCTACTTTCTTGAGGGTTTCTATCAAGAAAGGAAGCTATATTTGTCAAATGCTTTTTCTGCATCAATTGAGAGGATCATGTGGTTATTATCCATTCTTTTATTAATGTGATGTATCACACTGATTGATTCACAGATACTGAACCAACCCTGCATCCCAGGAGTAAATCCCACTTAATTGTGGTGAATAATTCTTTTAATGTATTGTTGTATCTGGTTTGCGAGTATCATGTTGAGAATTTTTGCATCCATGCTCATCAGGGAAATTGGTATGCAGTCCTCCTTTTTAGTGGGGCCTTTGTCTGGTTTTGGAATCAAGGTAATGCTGGCCTTGTAGAATGTTTGGCAGTTTTCCTTCCATTTCTGTTTTTTTAGAAAAGCTTCAAAAGAATGGGTGTTAGCTGCTTAAATATTTGGTAGAGTTTCCTGCAAAGTCATCCAGCCCTGAACTCTTGTTCATTGGGAGATTTTTGATTACTGATACAATTTCTTTACTGGTTATGGGTCTGTACAAATTTTCTGTTTTTTCCTGTTTCAGATTTGGTAGTTTATATGTTTCTAGGAATTTTTCCATTTCTTCCAGATTGCCCAATTTGTTGGCATATAATTGGTCATAATATTCTATTATTATAGTTTGTATTTCTGCGGTGTTGGTTGTGATCTTTCCTCTTTCATTTGTGATTTTATTTTCCTTTTTCTTTTTCATTTTCTTTCTCTTTTTGATCAGTCTGGCTAGTGGTAAATCAATTTTGTTAATTCTTTCAAAGAACCAGCTCCTGGTTTCATTGACCTGTTCTACTGTTTTGTTTTGTTTTTTTTTTTAATTTCAATATCATCGATTTCTGCTCTAATCTTTATCATTTCTCATCTTCTACTGATTTTGGGCTTTATTTGCTACTCGTTTTTCAGTCTTTTAGATGTAAGGTTAGGTTGTGTATTTGAGATTTTTCTTCCTTCTTTAGGAAGGCTTGGATTGCTATATACTTACTGTCTTTGCTGCATTCGAGAGGTTTGGGGCTGTCATGTTTTCATTTTCATTGCCTTCTATATACTTCTTAATTTCCTCTTTAGCTTATTGGTTAACCTATTCATTCTTTAATAGGATATTCTTTAATCATCAAGTAGTCATGGTCTTTCTAAATTTTTTCTTATGGTTGATTTCGAGTTTCATAGTGTTGTGGTCTGAAAATATGCAAGGTATGATCTCAGTCTTTTTGTACTTGTTGAGGGTTGATTTGTGACCCAGTATGTGATCTATTCTGGAGAATGTTACATGTGCACTTGAGAAGAATGTATATTCTGCTCCTTTAGGATGGAATGTTCTGAATATATCTGTTAAGTCCATCCAGTCCAGTGTGTCTTCAAAGCCACTGTTTCCTTGTTGACTTTCTGCTTAGATTAGCTGTCCATTGCTACAAGTAGGGTGTTGAAATCCCCTACTATTATGATATTATCATCAATGCGTTTCTTTATGTTTGTGATTAATTGATTTATATATTTCAGGATTTCATAGTAGGGGCATAAATATTTACAATTGTTAGATTTCTTGGTGGATAGACCCCTTAATTATGATATAATGCTCTTTTTCATCTCTTGTTATACTCTTTATTTTAAAATCTAGTTTGTTTAATATAAGTATGGATACTCTAGATTTCCTGTTATGACCATTATTAGCATGTTAGATGGTTCTCTATCCCCTTACTTTCAATCTGCAGGTGTCTTTAGGCCTAAAGTGAATCTCTTGTAAGCAGCATATAGATGGGTATCGTTTTCTTATCCATTCTGATACCCTTTGTCTTTTGATTGGAGCGTTTAGTCCATTGGCATTTAGAGTGAATACGAAGTATATGAATTTAGTGCCATTGTGTTGCCTGTAAAGTTGGTGTTTTTGGTGATGTTCTCTGGTCCTTTCTAGTCTTTGTTGCTTTTGGTCTCTTTTGTTTTTGTTTTGTTTTGTTTTGTTTTGTTTTGTTTTGTTTTGTTTTGTCTTTTCTCCACTCAAAGAATTCCCCTTCAAATTTCTTTCAGGGCTGGGTTAGTGGTCATGAACTCCTCTACTTTTTGTTTGTCTGGGAAACTCTTTATCTCCCTTTCAATTTTGAATGACAACCTTCCTGGATAAAGAATTGTCAGCTGCATATTTTTCTGATTCAGCACATTGAATATATCCTGCCACTCCTTTCTGGCCTGCCAAATTTCTGTGGATAGGTCTTCTGCAAATGTGATCTGTCTTCCCTTAAAGGTTAAAGATTTTTTTCCCCTTGCTGCTTTCATAATTCTTTCCTTGTTTTGTGAATTTCCTTATTTTGTGAATTTTACCATGATATGCCTTAGTGGTGGTTGGTTTTTGTTGAATCTAATGCGAGTTCTCTGTGCTTCTTGGATTTTGCTGTCTGTGTTTCCCAGATTAGGAAGGTTTTCCACTATAATTTGCTCACATAAACCTTCTGGCCCATTTTCTCTTTCTTCATATTCTGGGACTCCTGTGATTTTGATGTTCTTTCTTTTTTATAAGTCACTGAGTTTGCTTAGTCTTGTATCGTGGTCTTTTGCCTTTCTTTTTTTTCTGCTTCATTATTCTCCATGATTTTATCTTCTATATTGCTAATTTGCTCCTCTGCTTTGTCTGTTCTTGCTGTCATGGCATCTATTCAAGATTGCATCTCAGTTATAGCATTCTTAATTTCATCCTGACTAGATTTTACTTCTTTTGTCTCCACAGAAAAGGGTTCTATGTTTTTTTCAACCTCAGCTAGTTTCTTATTACTGTGGCTCTAAATTCTAGTTCAGACATCTTGCTTATATCTGTGTTGATTATGCCCCTAGCTGTCATTTCTTCCTGTTCTTTCTTTTGGGGTGATTTCTTCATTTTGTCATTTTGGGGGAAGTAGAAATTAATAAAATAAAAAATTAAAATTAAAAAATTAAAAACAAAACAAAAGCTCAAATAAAAGAATCTAGATCTTAGGTGTGTTTTGCTCTGCTTGTTGGAAGAGGCTTGATAGAATATAGAAAAAAGCAAAGAAAAGAAAAAAGTAAGAAAAAATTTAAAAACTAAAAAATTTTATATAATAAAATAGAATAAAATTAAATAAAAATGAAATAGAATAATTTTTTCAAAAATAAAAAAGAAACTAAAAAAGAAAAGAATTTTCTCTTTCTGTATGCAAGAAAGAGGAAGAAAGAAAATAATTTAAACAAAAACAGAAGCAAGCAAAACAGACAAATAAATGAACCAGCAAACAGAATGAAACCCAAATGAAGTTACATCCAGTTTCCCCTAGAACTGAAACTATGAAGCACTCTATAGTCCATATACTAAGCAAGACTTATGCTGGTCTTCTAGCAGATGTACTTGGAGGGCGCAGTTGGTGTAATTGCTCCAATCTCCACTAGGTGATGCTGCTTAGCTTACTGGGGTGGATCAGTGTGGTGCACATGTGTGGGAGAGGTGGAAATGGCTCTACCCAGATCCTTGGTCTCTGGCACGGGAACTTCCCGCTCTCACCGACTGGTGTCAAACACCCCTCTTTTGTCTCAGGCCTCTGTCCACCCCACACCTCTACCCTCTCCATGCCCAAGCTCTGCCAGAGTTTTCTCTCAGATCGTGTTGTGTTCAAAATCTCATACTTCAGAGACCATGGAGGCTTGGACCCACACATCAACTCTCTTGGGGAGGTTGTCTCTGCACAATGGCTGGGTGCTGAATTGCCCCAGAAAACGTTCAGGCAATTGCACAGGGCAGAGGTTCAGATATTATGGCAAACCACAACACACAGCTGGTGCCAGGTTTCACTACATTCTGGTGTCTTTGTTCCAATACCAGAGAACATGGCTGCTCTCTGAGGTCTGCTGGGACCTTTGCCTGTGGGGAGGCTGTATGTCCTTTCCCAAATGTTTCTCCAAGCAGTGAACTACTTCTCTGTGTGGCACAGAAACCCCTCAGACCTTTCTTCCTCCTCCTGGGGATTCACCCTATTTCCTTACCAGAGCACAGCCAGGCACTGAGCTCCAGAACTTCAGAGTCTGTGCTCCATTGTTTATAGAATGCTGGTGGTATCAAAACCCTCTCCTTTTTATCCCATCAGTGGTTTTGGGGAAAAGATTTCTTGTTCAGTCCCCTGTGAGTGCTTACACTCATTCTCTTTCTCTCCAGCTACTTTTGGAAGAGTGTTTTTCTTGCACGATCCTGATGTGCTGTACTCTCCCCCTTTCTCTTTCTCTGTCCTCTCTCTGCAAAAACAGCCCCCTACCCTCCGCAGCTTTTCTCTCCCCCAGTTTATGTCTCACACCATGTACCTGCTGTGTTCTATGGCTCAAGTTATGCAGATTGTTGTGTTAATCCTCAGATCAATTCCCTAGGTATTCAGAATGGTTTGGTGTTGACCTAGCTGCATTTCAGGGATGAGACAAGGTCAGGGTCTCCATGCTGCTCCACCATCTTCCAGAGGTCTCTGATGATGTCTTTAATTTGGATCACTTATTTGGCCTTAAGCTGTGTTTATTTTATTAATCAGTAAATGTATTGTTTTTGTTTTTAAAAATCATATAATTTTCAAGAATTTTTATTTTTCATAAATTTTCTTTTCTCTATCATGTTATCCAGGTTTTATTTTAAAAACACACAATCATTTGAAAATCTCTGAAGTTATTAATTATATATTTTAATTACTTTTTTCTCTAATGACTTGTTTCCTAGGCACTTGTATTATTTCTGTCACCCATAGTGTTGATTGTTCTCAACTCTCTGTTCCATCTCAATTGCCCATTCATAATTAATTGAATGACTAGATTAATTAATATAAGCAAGGAGCCTAGAGACCCACACAATTGCCAGGAGGATGACTTCACTCTGGAGATGGAGCAGAATAAGTGATTTCCCTCAAGGGTAGATTGGATTGTCTGGTTTTCCCCACTTTATCCACTGTGGCAGTCAGGATTGTGCAAAGCTCCAGTGTGCCTCTCTTTTAGAACCTTACACCCTCCCCAGACAGATTATAGACTTTCTTTAATTTATGTCAGGATTTTACCATCAGGGCAAAATCCCTTTGTGTTAGTCACTGTGTTTTCCTATGCAAGAAAGGAAGGGGTTAATCTCTCAGCTCTTTTGTTTTAAATTATTTAATTATTTTTTTCTGATGGCTGCAGGCCACACTTTTGGGAAAACTACTGATAGGTATCTTGGGCTTCTGTCTTCAAGGCCTTTCTGGATGTTGGGACAAGACAAACAGGGCACGAGTCTATGTGAATGGAGACCCGTAGAGTTGCGCAGTGCACAGCTGGAGAACTACAGCTCTGCTATGTCACCTGCTCTGATTTTTCTGCCAGCCTCAATCTGGCTTGAGAAATATCTCTAAATTTTTATCTTCATGGATTCCCAATGATCTCATTTTTTTGTCTTACAAATACTATTTTAAGTATTTAATATGACTTTGGGAGGAAAGAAAAAAAACATGTATTCTTAGCCCAATGACTTGAATCAGAAACCATGCATTATATTTAGTTATATTATTTTTCTTGGATATTATCTCTAATTAGATTAATTGCCTAAATATTATCATTCCAAAACTCATAGAAGAGGGGAAATAAGCAAGTTCTCATAATATTTATGTGCAAAATTTTCAATTTTACTTATGAAAACTATGACTTCTTCAGAATAACATGGAAGTCACTGAAAAAATCCTTGGAAACTGCCTTTATTAGCTTCAGATACTTTAAACATAGAAACACATTAAACAAAGGTGTAGGTATATAAGTCAGAAACAGAGTCGTGAGAATGGACATTACTTTTTTTTTAATAAATGATAATATTTATGTCTAAAAGTTCCTCTACTGAATATTTCAGGTAAGATAAGTAAATTTGATTCAAGGAGCAAAGGATTAGACAGTCTTGAAACTTCTAGTTTAGGGAAGAAGAGACTAGAAATAGGAGGAAAGGAATAAAAGACTGATTGTTGACTTTTCTTTCTTATTCTAACAAGTGGAAAATAATCAGTTGTGGCTCAGCTTAATATTTATCAACCAAAGAAGGACAAGCCATGTGTCACAAGTTGGGTTCCCTGAGAAGCAAACTCTAAGATGGAGATCTGCATGCAGAATATTTATTAGGGAGTGCTCTTAGAATCAACACCAGGGAAGGGAGGAAGAAGAAGCAAGAGAATATAGCTGGACTAGGATGTTGCCCAACCAAGATCTCAACCCACCCTGCAAGAAGCTCTAGAACTCATCTGTGTTTCAGAGATGTCTCTAATTAGGATAAAAGAGGCGAGCCTTTGTATACCCAGATTGATCAGCCATTAGATATTGGAACACCTGAAAACAGGTGTGACTTACCCAAGGAAACTTTCTTTTACTGAATATAGCTTTCAAAAAGGCTAATGGTTGCTGACCATCTTCTGATATCACACCCAACACCCATGGAAATAATAATTCCTTTATTGCTGAAAGGCGATCCAGAGAGTACATCATGCAGCAACCATAGTGCACCCTTTCTACCACTTGGATTCTCTTCTTCTTACGGGTTATGGGAGCACCTTTCTTCTCTTGGTGAAAGGGGAGTTTAATAAGAGAAAGGTTAGTGGAACAAACTAGCCCCAGCTACTAGTCCAGGTTCCAACAGCACAACAGGTGATGTTTCTCAAAGGCCATAGATACTGACTACAGATGCAATAGCCTTGCTCCAGAATCCTAGAGGACTGCATGACATTCTCCCACTGCAGCTTGTCATAAAGTCCATATGGTATCCTTTCCACCGCCGATATCTCTGGTACCACAGGGTCTTCTGAGCCATATGATTACAACTCAAGAGATGCCTGCACTGCGGCCAGGAATTGCTACAGAGCTTTTTCCTGCTCTGGGGCCTACTCATAGCTGCCAATATTTCAGGCACTAGCTGTATCCCCAGGTGTGCAATATGCTGCCTCTGGCCCTACTAGTTGTATGTTCCATTTTTCATGGTGCCAGACACAAAATGCAATAATTTGTCCTTTACTTTGGAGAGAATGCCCTAGCATGCTGAAATCCTAAAATTTTTATTAACCTAGTGGGCCCCTGAACCTTCACAGGATTTATTTCACACTCTGTGGAATGCCTATGACTTACTTACCAAGACTTTCATCATACTAGCCACTTCTTACTCATCCAGTCCAATTAGAATAGTGTCATTTATATAATAGTAGGACAGTATGATGTTCTGTGAGATTGTCAGTCTGGATTTCCTCAAACTATGTTATGTCAAGAGGACAGAATAGCTACTATACCCTAGAGCAAAACTGGAAATACATTCTGTTGTCTGTTCTTTTCTACTGACAAAGATACAAAAGAAAACATTTACCAGATCAAATCAGTGGCCATTTACCAAGTTCCTGAGGTCATGCTACTCTGTTCCAGCAAATATGTCACATCTGGCACCACAGCAATAATTGGGGCTATTGTTTTCTTGAGTTTACAGTAATCAACTTTATCCTCCAGTATTTGTTGCTTTTTGGTTTTGCATTTTTTTTTTTCAGGAATAAGATGGGTATTAAAGCTATATTGATGACTACCATTCCTGCATCTTTTAGGTATTTAGACGTGATGTTAATTTCTGCCATTCCCCTGCAATGGGATATTGTTGTTTATTTACTATCCTAGCAAAGAGTTTAGGTGAAACAGTTTTAGAGATTTCTACTTGGTTTTAACAGTTCCTGTACCACAGGCCAAGAACTTAATGTATGGGATTGTGCCAAGTAGCAAATATAATCATGATACACTCGGGACTCTAAAAATGATCATTGGGTGAATCTGCAAATCCAGGGGGCCAACTTTGAACTATGCCCAGGCCAGAGATCCCCATTTATTATCTATCTTTATATGATCCCACTGTAATAGAAGGTCATGACATACTTCAGGTCTCAAGGTATCATCTCATCTCAGACCTGTGTCCAACAGTTCTTGAGATGTTTAGATATTCCTCTCTGCTCAGTGGACGATAACTTTAGTAAATACCTGAAGGTCCCTTTTGGATAAGACTTGGAAATTATGGCCAGGTACAAACAATATGACTTTGCAGGGCTCTTTTTTCTGGTGACTTAACATCTTTTTCGAAAACCAGTGCATTTGAGGTGTAAAACCTGGCTCTGAGATGGAAGCTGGGTAAGATGTTGTGACTTTTTACTTGAATATTTACTCTTACCCACAGCTCATTACCCAATGATTTTTTATCATTGGTTTTATAGATTGAGTAATATCCTTTTGCTACTTATTTATCATTCCCCTTGGGATGCTATGTTCTGTTAACCATCTCCATAACTCTCTGAAACTCTTGACCCCATGACTTGACTCCAGCCTTACTATTCATTATGGCAAATGCATTCATCTGCATGCTTCTAGTTAGGTGCTGCCACCTTGGCACTATTGTGTTGGGCCCTGTAATCTTCATTGCTATTGGTGATCTCTGATCAGTGGTGATATTTTCCACTCACCTGGTCTAGAGAGAGCAATAGATAAACTTCTCAGTGATGTTGTAACCAGTCTCATCAGCGTATTCATTATTGTTTTGGTGAATTGTGTATCCTTCTGACCTTCCCATGGAACAGAACAGTCTAATGGGATTTCTGACCTTATACAATACATCCCCTCTAACATGTGTGTGTGTGTGTATATATATATATATATATATATATATATATATATATATATACAGATTTTCATCTCTTATTCCAGCATCTGCATGGCAATTCTGACATTGTCACTTCACTTAGAATGGGCCATCTAAAGGGCATGCTAGTAAATGCCAGCCTAACTATGTGTTCACATGATTTCCTGGTGCCCTTGCCAGAGTGGTACATGCTATATACTTGAAGAGTACTGCCCAAATTTATTTTCTGCCCTCCTCCTTGGTTCAGTGCCTTCAGAATCCAGTCCCAAGCATATGCTCACACCCCATGCTGGTATATGGCCAGGTTCTAGTGTTCCCTTGAAGTTTAATCCCCTTTTAGCCCTTATTAGGCCTAGCACCTCCCTGCCTGGGTTATTATAAAATTTTGCCTAATTCATTGTCCTGGTGGCCAAAAAGAGGAGAAGGTAGATCCTGGAGACATGTTGTCTTTTGGGATAGATGCCTCTGCATTTTACTTAGACAAAGGGAGATAGTTAATTCTAGTAAGGTTAGGTTACTTGGGTCATTTCTGCAAGTTAAAAGGGTTCAGGGGAATCTGCAGGTTCAAGAGTTTTACATGTATCACCCCACATATACCGATTCCAGGTATCAGTGTTTCATTCTTTCACAATGAAGACCTGACCTGGGCATGGCACATCGACCTTGACTGGGAGTGCAATTTTATTCTGGAGCTCAGTACTCTTATAGTTCAGTTCTGGGTGTGGCCCTCAGCTTTCTCTGTCCTCTTGGGATAGGAGATTAAACCTATTTGACACCAAGAGCCTATTTGGCTTTCATACTTAGATTTTAGTAACATGTTAATCACTTTTAGCTTTAAAAAAATCCCTTTTTAGCTTGTTTATTTATTTTTTTTGTATTTCCCCAGAAGGTTGATAAAGCTTAGCAAGAGCAACCCAATTCCAATATCTTTGGGGTTACTGTTGCCTCCATAATTCCCTAATTTGCCTTGCAAGCTAATGAAGTGTCTTCCACAGTATGACATTACGGATTACCACTGATGAAAGTTTTAATAATCCCATTGCTACCTTACACTCAGTGCTACTTGTGTTCCCATGCTACCAATGACAAGCTCCTTGTTTCCATCCCCAGACAGGGACAGATGATCCAGCTTCAAATCCCAGTCAGTTTCTGGTTCCTCTGATCACTGACCATATAGAAGATTGGTTTCTCTAGGAAGGTGACTCTTAGATATAGATTAACGTGCAGGAGCAAGCTTATTAAAGAGTGCCATTGGGATCAACACTTGTGGAGGGAGGAACAGGAAAGAAAATGTGACTCAGCACAGGGAGAAGTGAACTGGGATTAAATCCCAGCAAAGGCTTAAGCTAGTACCATGGGGGATTCTGGAAATGTAGTGGTCCATCAGAGGTATATCAGCTTGGGACAGAGGTGTCTTTTTACCCCCTCGTTGATAAATGTTGGTGTGCATGCTTCCCCTCGAAGGAAGCATGAAGTTTTCTTCAGCTAAGGTAATTCTAAAAGAGGACTGGCTGGGGCGCCTGGGTGGCGCAGTCGGTTAAGCGTCCGACTTCAGCCAGGTCACGATCTCGCGGTCTGTGAGTTCGAGCCCCGCGTCAGGCTCTGGGCTGATGGCTCAGAGCCTGGAGCCTGTTTCCGATTCTGTGTCTCCCTCTCTCTCCGCCCCTCCCCCGTTCATGCTCTGTCTCTCTCTGTCCCAAAAATAAATAAACGTTGAAAAAAAAAAATTAAAAAAAAAATAAAAATAAAAGAGGACTGGCATATCAAGGCAGCTTCCAGCAGCTGGGGAAGATACCCTTCATTGGAAATGGTGATCTGGATGACATATCATAGCATCCATTACACGATCTAATCCATTATAGCTGAAGAGACACCTTACAAGCTAAGCCTGGAAACCAAAAACTGTGGCAAAATAATGCAAATAGTACCTATTCTCGTCGTTTTCAAAATGTTACTACAAGAACATCATTTAAACAAGAAAGACTCTCATCTGTTATTCACCCATTTCTTCAAAAATGACACTTATTGAAAAAAAATTTAGGCACTTGTTGGGATTCAGATGTGAATAAGATAGTTCTGCTTTCATGAAGATTACATTTTATAGGAAGGGACAGATAATAAATACGTAAGCAACAAATATACAAGATATTTCAGATAATTTAGAAATTAGTATATGTTAAATGGATAATTTAGTACACTTTTTTGGGCACTAGATCTATTAGTATACTAAGTACTATGTGGAATACAGAAAAGAGTATGTTCTCTCCACATCATCTCTTTAATTAAACAAGGAGGCTATTAGACTAATGTACCTCTAGCGCCATTACAACATATATAAGCAAATTTAAATATAAACCCTTCCATGCCTCAAAGTTACTAAATCAAAATGCTAAAGACAACCAATCACAAACAGCCAACTAGGTTTTAAACTATAGCCGATCAATTTCCTTTCCTTCTTCCACACTTTCTCTATATAGACAGTCTCTGACTTTTGAGGATTTATCTTACAGTTTTTCAGTGTTATGATGGCGTGAAAGTGATACACACTCAGTAGAAACTGTACTTTGAATTTTGAATTTTGGTATTTTCCCAGGCTCTCAATATGTGGTTTGGTCCTCTCTCTTGTGACACTGGGCAGTGGCAGCGAGCTACAGGCCCCAGTCAGCCATGCTATCATGAAAGTGAACAACTGATATACTTACCAGCATTCTGTACTATTCAACCATTCTGTGTTTCCCTTTAAGTACAGTATTCAATACATTATATGAGATTTGCAACACTTTATTATAGAATCGGCTCTGCGCTAGATGATTTTGCCTAAATGACACAGGCTAATGTTTGTGCTCTGAGCACATTTAAGGTGGCCTGGGCTAAGGTTTGATGCATTTTTAACTTATGATATTTGCAACGTACCATGGTTTTATCAGGATTTAATCACATCATAAATTGAGATCTTTGTAAGTCTTTACCCTGGCTCCTGTCCACATAGTGCTCCTAGCCACTTGTGGATCGATGCCACCCAATTTCAACGAATTTTTGCTCAAATAAACTCTCACTATTTTTAACGTGCCTCAGTTTATTCTTTAACACCTCAACGAACTGACAGTCCTACTGGGGCAATCAAAGAGGCAAGTAGAAAAAGTGCAAACCATAAATGAGTCTGATTAAGATTCAAATAAATCAGCCAGAAAACTGTTATGTTGTATTTTTAAAAGTGCTGTTGCAGATCCACCAGAGTCTGGATCAACTACAGTTTTTGTTAAAAATGGAGATGCTAGGAACCTGCCTCAGATTTATGGAATCAGAATTGCTAGGTTGGAGCCTGGGGATGTGCATTTTACAAGCATTGAAAGTAATACTGATGTACAGCTGTGTTTGAGAGGAACTTGTGAAAATGGCACCTGAGAAGGGGTTATAATAATTGCTTGCAGGATGAGAAAAAAGATCCAAGGAGCTAAGAATCTTGAGAAGAAACATGAAAATGAATGAAGTTTAGAACAGTGAAGAGGGGATAATGTGTTTCAGGTAGGGGAAACTAATTCTCAGAGATAAATATGTGAGCAAAAAATATTTAAAGCGATATTAAAACGATCAGATAGACAGAATGGCATAAAGATTGATGAACAGTAGGAAACGAAGTTGGAAAATGTTTGCATCGGATGGTGGGGAGCTTTGAATGCCAGACTTAGGGATTTTTACTTTATTCCGAAAGCAATGGGGAATATTTATTTATGCCAATGGTGAGTATTGACTCGTGCCAAGTTTTGAGAACATTAATTTGGTTATGGTGTATAGGATTGTCTGAAGTGAAGATACACTCTAAACAGGATCTCAGTTAAGATACAGATAAAACAAAGGTATGACTTCAACAGCCTAGGTTAGGAAGAGAAAGTAGAAGAGTAGATGGATGAAAGAGAGACTACAGAAAGAATACTTCATTCCCTTCTATTTTTTTGTGAAAGCTGACATTTATTATTCTGAAAGATGTGGAGAAGCTTAAATAAGATAAATACCTCACTTGATAAATGGATATGCATGTCATGTGCCAGGTCTAGTCACTGACATGGGACTGACACAATGAATGCCAGCTCCAATACTGATCATTCATATGCGACACAAATTTGTGCTGTCGTGAGAGGGTAACTGACCAGAATCTGGAGTTCTGCATCACATACTGGCAGGGTCTTGCTTTTAGGTAGGTTTTTGCTGTTTTGTCCAGGGTATGTGGAGAATTATGCATGATGGCTCTAATGTCCTTTGATGTTCTGAAATTCTACGATTTGAAGAAGTGATAATTTAATAGGTGTTATAATAGACATCTTATATATGAATATGCATTATATATCATAAATATAGTAGCATAAATATATCATAAATATACTCTCTTCCAAGCAGAGATAATTCCCTTTTTCTCACATAAAGTTTTTTTTTTTTTTTTTTTTTTTACAATTCCTTTATTTATGCTGTTTTCAGTATACAATATGGCATTTGAGTTTGAAGAGGAGACCTCTTACTTAAACTTTAAACAAGAACCAAGTTTTAGTGTTCCATGAAAAAATAAATGGCATGTTATAACAAAGGTTAGAACTGGATATCTTTCATTTGTCTACACTTGTAGAAGTACTCGTGGAAATCAATTTTAAAATCATGTTTCTAGGAAAAATAAAGAAACATAAAGGAATTTACACATGAACTTCCAAGTCTGAGAAATTGTAGAACACCCATGTCTGCAAATTGAGTTTAATCACCAAGAAGAATGACTGTGATGTGTCTTTCCATCATCTAAAAAGAGAATTATAAACTGATTTAGATCAGACTTGCTTTGTTGAAAATCTTATACTGCAAAGATAAATGCAAGTACTTTTAAATTGAGGGAAATTTCTTCAACTTTAGTTTAAAATAATGACAACTTTCTATGATATAATCTCTCAACATCAACAATAACAACAAAAGGTGAACAGGGGTGGGGTATATGTCTTGTAATTTGCTTTAGGCAAGTATTTCTAGTCAAGCACATTTTTCTTCACTAATGTTGGTAGGCAATCTAATGAAAGAGCAACTTTAAAATAAATTTGGCTTATTTAGTAGCACTTATGATAACTATGAAAATTTGGTGTCAACAATAAGTTGTTTCAGGGGTGCGGGGTGGTTCAGTCTGTTAAGTGCCCAACTCTTGATTTCGGCACAGATCATGATCTTACAGGTTTGTGAGTTCAAGCCCCACGTCAGGCTCTGTTCACCCTGGGAGTAATTTAAACAACAAATTTCTCACATATGTTAAAATGAATTTAGTTACCAAAGTGCATTTTATATTGGTTTTTGGTTCACATTTATTAAATTTATATGTACCTGTATATTGAATCCTATGTGTTGAATCTTGACAATTTCAATTAGCTGCCTGGTTTATCAAAGAAGTTGATTAGCCCTTATCTTATCTATCAGTGTAGGATACCGGCCCTAACCCAAGTAAAAAGTATGCATAATGCTGTTTTTATTTGTGTATCATTTTCATAACATAATGGCAGTTATCTTATTTCAAATCAATTTTAAGATTCTTAGAATTAAATATTCTTTCTTTTTTTTCAAATTTTTTTGCACCTTTAAATGCCTAAATGATATAACTTAAAGATATAAATGTTAGGAAATATGAAAAAGAATTTGGGATATGTAATTTTGTTATAAGATCTATCTTTCAGGGCACCTGGGTGGCTCAGTCAGTTGAGCATCTAACTCTTGGCTTTGACTCAGGTTATCATCTCATGGTTCATGGGTTCAAGCCCTGAATTGGGCTCTGTGCTGATGGTGTGGAGACTGCTTGGGATTCTCTCCCCTCTCTCTGCTGCTCCCCTGCTCAGTCTCTCCCTCTCTCTCAAAACTTAAAAAAAAAAAGATCTATCTTTCAAACTTTCTCTAACAGGATCAATTGGCAGAGAGGGGGATGAGGGAAGTGCCAGTTCTGTTATGTAGTCACATGTAGGCATTGGCCAGGAAGCACAGTTATAAAGAACTGTGAACAGATCACAGAACCATTCCAGAGGGGTGCAGAAGAAGCATTCAGGAATAGAAGGCAGGATTCAGGCAAAGAGTCTTTCAGTTATCTGTGGGGTAGCTTAAAGCTATCATAAGGACCCTGTCTGGGAGACTTAGATTTTTCAGACCTGGAAATTTGTAGATTTCCCACTCTTCTTTCCTGACCCACTTAAGCAGAATTACCCCCATCAACATTCTTCTGAAAAGAGAAAGGGAAAAATGGTCCAAGAGGGATTTTAGTAACAAGTCAAGCAGGTTTTGAATTTAGAAGGCATGCGTCAGAACTAAATATTCCCACTAACCCCATAACTATTAAAAGCAATTCCTTAAAGAATAATGCAAGATGTCAGAAGATTTATAGAACGATTTCAAATTTACAGACCATTCTTGCTTATTTTTCCAGCAGTGTTCATTCCCAAATGAATATTTGACAAGGCAGGGAAGGGGAGCAGAAAGCTATCTTTATTTCATATTTTTCTTTACCAATTCAAGCTAAGAAACCATGGGAAAATGCCCGTAAAGAGCAAGAAACGTTAGTTAAACATAAATGCACAATAAAAAAAATACCTGAAGGTGTTTGAATTATGGCATTCTGAATAGACTTTGGAAACAAGTTACTGGATATCAGTGTGCTTTTGCTGAAGCTTTAATTTGTCTCAATTTGAGATCCTAATTTTATACTCTGCTGCAAATTCAAAGTGTTATTTTCACTGCATTAACTTAATTAGAGAAATAAGTCCATTGATAAGCAAGATGAATAGAAACCCATGTATTCACAGCGTCTTATTTTATAACTTTGGTTAGTTCTCTTTTTTTTTTTTTTTTTTTTTGGGTGTTCACTCTACACTGAATGGTAAATTTCTTGAATATATTTTGTTGAATTTTTTAGTGTTTAATTCAAAAGTTCTCTCGGTTTAGGGAACAAGTATTGCATAAATATGCACAACCTGTATTTAACATAGATCCCTGAGGCATGACCAGTACATTATCTCCAAGCCTATAGAGTGTAACTAGGGTTCCACGTTCTAATGGCTGAGGCAGGCATAACAAAATATATTTCAAATGTGGATAAAAAAATCCATTTGTTTGAGTCCTTTGTTTCTGATGAAACAACCAAATTCTGTTGAGTGTAAGATATGTAGTCAAAATCTTGTTCCTCCTTAACTAGTTTGAAGATCAGTGAGGCTGGCTCATCTTTAGCCTGCCCCTAACTCCACTGACTCACACCAAGCTCCAAAAATCTGTAAGACAGGGAAAGGGTGCATGTGTTCAATATATGATCACTACTAGGAAAACAAGTAAAAACACACAACTTGCCGATGGTAGCATGACAGTAATGGCTTTCATAGGCAGTGCCACATACTAATCTATTACTACTTTGATTTCTATGACATTTTGAATTCCATATTCAAATATTAAACTCATTTGAATGAGTCTGAGAATATAAAAAAGAAAGAAAGGGTAGGAGGCCAACTGATCCAAAGGTATAATTCTCCAAATCTAGCTTTTAGGAAAAATTCACATTATCAATTTTAAGTTTGTTGTTATTGGTTGAGTTGTTTAGAGAAGCTCTTCTGGATAGGGATCATGTTTTATATTTAATTCATTGTTTACATCAGTCTCACTGTTATCCTACTAGCAGGAAGGCACAAATCAGATGATTTATATGGAATAAGGTATGGTTTTGAAGGAGTCAGATTTACCTGTAGGACTTTCCTCCTTCCTATCAGCATCTTTCCTAGCTCCTCAGTTTCTTTTTTTTTTTTAATTTTTTTTTTCCACGTTTATTTATTTTTTTTTTTTATTTTATTTTTTTTTTTTTTGGGACAGAGAGAGACAGAGCATGAACGGGGTATAGCTCCTCAGTTTCTAGTTGCTGAATGCCTCACGACAAACGTGATTACCCAGTCTAAGTTTAACCCTTCATTATATCCTCTTTTCTTTTTCTCACCTAAGTTCTTCCAAAGCATCCCATGTCTTTTAACTTAGAGTCCCATAAGAATATAATTTCCAAGACAGCAGGACCTAGTATGTCTTGCTTATAATTTAATCCTCAGTCTGATATACATAAGAAGATTAATACATTCTTTTGGATACATAATTTATCCATTCACTGCAATTGATTTGAGTGTGTCATCAGAATAAATATTTCCAGTTCAACTCATTTCTAGCACCTTCTCAAATTCGATGATAAAGCCAACTTCATTTCCTTAAGGTGTTAAAGAAAAAATATTCATGACCCATGACCCTTGTTAAAGAGAGTAAGGAAGACTTTATTCAAGGGGGGACTAAGATAATAGGAATAGGGATTACTGCAATGAGGTCTTGCAGTGGGGGAGATAGCTTGGGCTCAACTCCAAATAGAACAAGGAAAAGTGGGAATTTATAGCCAAGGAGCAGGGTAAGTGGGCAGTGGTTGCAAAGTTACTAAGTGGAAACATGAAAGGTAAGGAGAGATTCTAGCTAAACTGACCTAACAGGATTCTTGCTACAAGCAGGCCAAGGTGATCAGACATCACCTTGGAAATAGTAGATGAAGAACCTGATTAGATATGGAAGGTGATCAGATAGGGAGGATGAGGGATTATGGCTAAACTCGCTTAGCAGGATTCTTGCTAAAATTGGACAATCCAAAGATGAACACAGGAATCTAAAGATCAAGTCCTAGTTGAAAAAAAGTTCAAAGTAGCCTGAGTCTACTCAGGCTGGGTCAAGGAGAGAGTCTTTATCAAAGTCCTGTCTAGATAAGAGTCAGTTAATGCTTGCTGAATTCTACAGTGGGATTTAAAGTAGTATTTCCAGGTTTGCTTGATTTGTCTAAATTTGTTTATTATTATTATTATTACTATTACTATTATTTATTATTATTATTTTGGCCAAACATTTTCACATTTTGATGGCATTTACTATCAATAGTCTAGGGTCTGGGCTTGAGTTTTATCTTTCTCACTTATCCTGACTATCTATTTACATACTTCTATGGGTAGCCTGATGGTCTTACTGTATTATGAAGCTTTTCAAGTAGCAAGATTAAAACTTATAAACTATTACACTGCTCTTAAGGCTTAAGATAATTTATTCACAACTAAAATTCCAAAATTTGGGTCTGAAAGGGTCTCCCAAGAATTTAGCGGTTCTCACTTCTTGCTTGTTGGCTATTAAATGCCTAATCCAACATGCACAGATGACTTGGGTTGTGATTTCAAAATATTACCCTGAAACAGTTGCTTCTCTGTATGTGTGTAAACATTGTTCAAAATTGTTTATGAGTAATAAAGAGTTTTACGATTAATTTTATGTGTAAAATGTGTACATTTCCCCTTTCTACTTTGATTACATATAAAACATTTATTTTGCCATTGTGTGGTAGTTGGTAAATCTAAAGGCTTAAAACATTAGCTTGAAATGAATAGGAGCATCAGAAAAGGTTTTTTCCCCATGAGATAAATGCAGGCTTCATGAGAGCTGGTGAGCAATTAAATGTGGGAAAGAGAAGCTGTTGGATGAGAGAGAAGGAGGGTGTATTAGTTTCCTAAGACTGTCATAACGAGTGACCACAGACTGGAAGGCATCAAACAACAGAAATTTATTCTCTCACAGTTCTAGAGGCTAGAACTCTGAAATTAAGGCTTCTTATGAGACTCTGGCTAAAGTCCTTCCTTGCTTCTTTTTAGCGTCTGGTGGTGGCCATTGATCCTTGGCCTCCCTTGGCTTATAACTGCATCATTCCTGTCTCTGCTCCTGTCATCTCATGGCATTACCCCTGTGTGTCTCTATCCAAATTTCCTCCTTCTTATAAGAATACCAGAGATTAGATTAGAACCCAGCCCAAGGCCTCATCTTAACTTGATTACATCTTAAAAAACAATTTCCAAATAAGGCCACATTCTGAGGTAATTGGAGCTAGGACTTCAACATATCTTCTGGTGGGGGTAGGGGGACAGACATAATTCAACCTATAACAGAGAGTTCAAAGTAGGTTTAAGATATCCATCCTAGACCATTGGCATGCTAGTAAGGCTTATAATGAAAATAGATTATATAGAAAATAGGTGGGCTGGGGAAATACACTATTTATTGGTGGTATTTTCATTGCTATCATCTGTGCTTGCCTGAGAAAACCATGTAGGCTCTCAATATTCTATGGATCAACAAAATTTTAATGGGCAAGAGGAGATAGCAAAGGAAGCTGAGAAAGAGTAGACAGAATCTTTAGAGAAAAATTAGGGACAGTTATAATAAATTAAAGGAGAATAGAATTTCAAAAAGGAGCGTAATCAATCATGCTAAGTTATTTTAGGAAAAGAAACCCTAAAACTCAAAATAGTTGATAGATAATAGACCACATACTAGATAATAGATCAATTTCAGTGTATTTAAATTACAAGAAAAATAGCAATGAATGTCACTCATATAACCTGAAGCCATATGCAGATATTCCTTCAATATTGCACTGAGTGAATTTCTACCCTGACCATCACCATGCTTGCTCCCATGATTGTTCAATATAAGGTGGTCAGAATGCAAGTAACGAGGTCAGTTGTGTTTGTATGTGTTTGTGAATGTGTCCACTGTTGTTGAGTAACTCCACATGACCTAGCCAGACCTAGGCCTGAGCAAACTGGCCTTCTGCCTCAGCCTGCTCTGTGGCCTCGCTGGCAGCATAGAGTGCTTGCAGATCATGTCAAAATAACATAGCCCAGAGTAATTATATTCATGAGATGAGTTGGTCCTATAATTATAACTGAAGTTGCTAACTATTCTTAGGATTGGGATTACAACCTAGACATTTCTGGGCTTTGTTCTTTTAATGAGTGATATTTAGAAGGCCCAAGTCATTAGACGTTAAGAACAAAGGCTATTCAGTAAGCATCCTACCATGCCACTTTACAAATTAAATCTGGATTTTTTTTTTTTTGCTTTTCATCTTAAATTATTAATAAACAATGCTTTATAATTCATTGTGGGCTTCCCATTTGCACTGAGACAGTGGAGTATAGTGGAATGAACACTGGACTGGGAGCTGGTATTCCTGGGTTATGGGTGTGGTTCTGCCAGTAACTTGCCATATAAATACAAGCTGGTCATTTACCTCCATAA
Organism: Puma concolor; assembly: GCF_028749965.1. Classification (NCBI taxonomy): domain Eukaryota; kingdom Metazoa; phylum Chordata; class Mammalia; order Carnivora; family Felidae; genus Puma; species Puma concolor. The sequence goes on along the minus strand of NC_141674.1, from coordinate 153,225,753 downwards.
GCCCCAGTTTTACTTTATTCCCCTAAAAAGCATGTTTTCAAATAAAAAATTAAAAGGTACAAAATTATTCTTATGCGGAGATAGAACACCTTTTCAAGGTATTAAAGAAAATAATTGTCAACCTTTATGCTAAACACGAACTGATTATTCCCAGAAAGATTTGACATACCTTTACATTTATATGAGCTGTTGCAGCAATTTTGAGGCTACTTCTAGGCAAAGAAGTGAAAAAAAAAATATTTTGCATGGATGTAGTGACTTTTATATCCAAGAACTTAAAATCATTTCAGAAACTTAATGGGAAGTTATGACCAGAAGAGCAGGTTTTAAATGGTTTGGTAAGAAAGGAATTACATCTTACTGTCACTATGAGCAAATTGAAAATATAAAATTTACCAGTTCTGTTGGGAGCGGTAGGAGTAAAAAAAAAAAAAAAAAAAAAAAAAAGGAAATGTAAAATCCTGTCAATTACTACAGATACTCGGTTGTACCAGGTAAAAAAGAATTTAAAATGTCTTTGGATAGAACAGGAAATAACTGGGTAGTAAATTTAATAGTATACCCCATCAAGAGTTAATAAGATTGTTTCCACCAATGCAATTATGGAGTTTTAAACAATGACAGATAATTAAAACCATCCATTCATTAATTCATCTCAAAATGATTCACTGAGACTTTTGATGAACCTAGAACTGTTTTGGGTACTGGGGATGAGAAAATGAGCAAGCAGAAAACACCTCTGTCTTCATAAAGATTATAATCTAGTAAAGTTAGATAACACTAAATGAACAAACCAATGATATAAAGTCTTTCAGAGAATGACGTATCTGAAATAATTACACTACAAGGATGTAGTAGAGAGTGACATGATGTGGGTAAAATAATTTCTTTCTGGGGTGACATCTTGCTAAGATCCAAGTAATGGAAATAAACTAGTATGGGAAGCAAAATAATGGCCCTGAAAATGTCTATGGCCCAATCCCCAAAACCTGGGACAATGTTATCATACATGGTAAGAGGGACTTTGTAGATGTGATTATACATAAGAACTTTGAGATAGGGAGATTATTCTGGATATTTGGATGGGCCCAATATAATCATATGAGTCCTTAAAAAGAGGAAGGCAGAAGAGTCAGTCAGAGAAATGAGACAGGACAAAGAATCAGCCTGTTGTGGCTAACGACAAAGATGGAGGAAGAGGGTCAGGAACCAAGAAACGCAGCAACTCCTAGAAGCTGAGGGTGGCCCTCAGCTCACAAGTTGCAAGAAAGTGAACACCTTGGTTATACAACTGTAAGGAACTAAATTTTGTCAACAATACAAATGACCAAGAAACAGATTCTCCCCTAGAATCTCCAAAAAGGAGCACAGGCTGCTAATATCTTGATTTTATTCCAGTGATACATATTAGACTTTGAACCTATAGAACTGTAAGATAGTAAGTTTGTGGTATTTTAAGCCACCAAGTATGTGGTAATTTGTTATGGCAATGATAGAAAATCCAATTAGTCTCTTTGTTTGGGTTGCTATGACAAAATATCATAGGCTAGGTAGCTTATATACAACAGAAATGTATCTTTCACAATCTGGAGCCTGGGAGTCTAAAATCAGGGTGGCAGCGTGATAGAGTGAAAGCCCCCTTTTGGGTTGCAAACTTCTGACTTCCTGCTGTGAATTTACATGATGGAAGGGTCTAGGGAGCTCTGTGGGATCTCTTTTATGCAAACACCAATCCCATTCATGAGGGCTTCACCTCATCACCTAAGCAGCTCTGAATACCCATTGTTAATACCATCACTTGAAGGATTGGATTTCAACCTATGAATTTGGGGAGGATGCATACATTCAGTTCACAGCATCTCACTTCGTAAAAAATAAAAATAAATTTGAGAGAAGGGTGGTCCATGCAGAGGGAAAAACAAATGTAGAAGGTTCATAGTTGAAATGAGTTTACCATATATGATAATCAAAAAACAAACAAAAGTTGAGTATAACTGAAGAGAATGGAGTGAGACAGGGACAGTTTCCAAGGACTTTATTGGCTGTGGTAGAGAGCTTGAATTTGCTCTAAATGAAATTCAGACATCAGAAGACTTTAAATCAGAGTATGACATGATATAATTGTTAAAAATGTATTAGTCTGCTGTAAGACTAAGTAAGATGATGGTGTATTGGGAAATGGCAATAGATACAGAGCATAGATGAATTTAGGGCATATTTGGACGTAAATTCAGTAGCATGAACTGGGGAGTTGGAGGTCAGAAGTCAGTGAAGGAAAAAAAGTCAAGAATGACTCATGTTACTATTTTACAGAATTGGCTGGTTGGCAAGGGTATTTTTTTATATGGAGGAAACTGGAGAGGAAAATATATCCCACATTGACTATTGATGATAATCAATCAGGAAGATGGAATCTCAAACATGAATTGACCAAAAGTAGTCTGGGAATATTTGGATATCATATTTATTCTTCAAGGAATGTGAGAGTCTCTTCTGTCACTTTCTCCAGCACTTTGGTGAAACTTTAGAACATTTATGCAAGTGTGAGTTTCACATAATTCAACTTAATCCCTTTAAGCATCCCTGGCAATATGGCAACTGGAGCCTATTTGTAGCCCATATGTTGTGGATACTCTTTACCTCCAGCAGCTGTGAAATTTATCTTAAGAATGTGGTATATATACTAGCAGGTTTCTTTTCCCTTGGGCTTGACTTTAGACATGCTATTATTAGGATGAAAACTGAATTGGCAAGACAGATTTTAAAAGTAATTTATAACTATGCTCTTTGAGAGGAATTAGAAATTACAATTACAATAAAATTATAATTTATTGAGATATTGTTGTATACCAAGTGCTGAACTAAGTGTTTCACACCTGCTGTTTATCTGAGGTACATACTACCTTTAACTAATTCACTCTATGCAATCCTGACGTTCAGGGAGGTTAAGTAACTTGAGTTCACAGAGCTAGCAAGGGTAGAGCTGTAATCAAACACAGGCTTGCAATTCTTCATAGTTCACATTCTTAACCCCTACACTAAATATGTTTCGTCCCTGATATCTTCCTTATAAATGCCTAAAATTCTATCAATTATGTAACAGATTTTACATATTTACACACACACACACACACAATGTACACACCCTGAAGTATTATTGCAACCCTTTAAAGAAAGTATCATTTTTTTCTGACAAGGAAAGTAAAGCTTAGAGGGCCTAATACATGTGTCTAAACTCACAGAGTTACCAGTTGGGATTTGTTCTAATTTTAAACCTCACCCAGTTTGTTTTCTAGGCTTATTTCTCCAGTATGGAAAGTAATAAAAATAGAAGACATTTATTCAAAAACTATGACTTAGTGTTTATGATATGCAGGCACTCTCTTAAGGACTTGAACATGATTTTTTGAAAATTTTATATGCTAAGACTTCTGCTTCTCACTGTGATGGAGTAATTGGTACCAGATTTACCCTTTTGCGCTAAATAATACAAAACTGGACAAAATGTAGGAGTTCGTTGTTTGAGTATCAAGCAGTGCAGTATTGTGATTTTTTAGCAAGAAGAACCACTCAAAGCTCTGTATTTTTCCCGCTTCCTGCCTGGGAGAATTTTCTGGATCACTTCACTGAGAAAGAATAGAAAGAATAGAAATCCTAGTAAGTCAAGGAGTCAGACAGAGATTTGAGTTTGGACTCACTGAAGTGTTTGGAATTCCAGCAGGGCAGTGGAAATAAGGGAGCAGCAGAGATGGGTACAGAAGCCTGCTTAGGGTTATTCTGTGGTCCTGGGTGAGGGCCCGGTTGTGCACAAGCAGGCCAAAACTCACTGTGGCTTACTAGAGTAGATGAATTGAAACCCGAATGGAGCTATCAGAAATCACACAAGGCTAAGGCTGATGAAATTCTGGTTCACCTAAAGTGGAGTGGCCTCACTGAGTACTTGGGCATTCAGCTGAGACCGCAGAAAGACTAGAGTTTAGGATTAAGTAAATATAATACCTCAAGTAAAGATAATACCCAAGCACTGAGGACAAAACTGAAATCGTCCTAAAACTAAATAAAGCAAAACAAACCAAAGGAAACCTGACAGATTCAAGAGCATCTCCCATGATGTATCCATATGCCACACCTTTTCTAAGAAGGCAGCAGTATTTAGATTACCTATAATATATCACCTTTAATCTCTAGAATTGAATTAAAGAAATGACTAGAATGTGAAGGAACTGTAAAGTGTGACAAATAATCAAGGAAAAAAAAGTCAGTAGAGATTGAGAGATGACTCATAAGTTAGAATTCAGGTAAGAACTTGATAACAGCTATTTCAAAAATGTTCAATGACCTAAAGGGAAGAACTAGATAAAGTGAAAAGATGAATAGTCTTAGCAGATATACTGTTTGATCATATATATATATGTATGTATATACATATACATATATATATAATTATATATAATATATACACATAAAATGAAATTCTACAGCTAAAAACTACAGTGTGGGAGAAGAAGAATCCAGTGGATGCACTAACCAGAAGATTGGATACTACAGGGGGAAGAGAAGAAGAGAATCAGTGAACTGTAAGACAGATCAATGAAAATTATTTCAAAGGAAAAACTCATAAAAAGATGTTCCACCTCTGGAATGGCAGCTGTGGAGCTCCATGGACTCACTTCCCAGCTAAACAATCATTATTAGTAAAAAGTATTTTTTTGAAAAACTATTTAAAGTTTCTGCTAACTGTCATAAGGATATACAGAAAATGAAAATATATTTATTCAAGAAAATCCACTAAATCTTGGGGAGAACAGTGATACTCTGTGGAACTTGAACCACAACCTGCTCCTTTCCTAATCGGTGTGCCAGATACCCCACTATGTGTGGATGTGACCAAGAAGATGGGGATAGGCGTTCCCTCTCTTCTCTCTCTTAGCCAAGGGATAGTGTATCTCTCCAGGAGAGAGAGATGCCTCTGGCATTTCTCATCCCCCACTTTCAGCCTTGATTTGCAAAGACTAACACCATGGTAAATTTAATCAAGACATTGGTGATTCCCTTCTGCCAACCAGCATCCACTCACTCAAAGGATGGTTTTCCAGACTGAGGGCACAGTTGCCCCAATCACCCTTACTTTAACTTCCTCATAGGATGGAGGTTGAAAGAGACAAGCCAAGAAAACCAGACACTATCACTCAAACCCAGCATACTGTTTACAAACCAAGGGTGTTGCTCCTAGAAAAGCAGACCTTTGTCCCCCCATTCACTACAGAGATTTTGCGCAAGAGGAGAGGGAGGACATAAGGGCAGAGTGCTCCAAAGCTCTCCCCAAATAAACCAAATTTATATGAAACAGAGTGTGAAAAAGTTCCAAGTCTAAGGACACTCTTCAACAATGAAGATATTGGTGGTAAGCAATTAAGAGGCTAGTAGCTCCATAAGAGCTAAATTGTGGGGTAGCTAGTTTACTAGAGAGAACCTCGAAAAAAATGTTTTGTTTTGTTTTGTTTTTCCTTTTAAAGGAAAAAAGATTTTTAGGAAGAGCCCTCCCACAGTAAGAAAAACTTCATTGGCCTTAAAAGCTACCCCTGCAAAGAGGCCTGGGTTTAATTGACTCAGGCTGTGGAGCAGTTTGTGCCCCAGGGCATTACTGAAAACAGTAGAACAATCATCTAGCAATTAGTGGAACCTAACAACTGCTATGATACCAACAGAAGCAGACAGCTTCACCAAGAATCAGAAAACAATGACAACAACAAAACTCTCAGAGACCCTGCTAAAACCATTTTCATCCTAGGATGACTGCACAGTAAAAATGTATATTTCTTTTTCTTTATTTTCTTAACTAATTTAAAAAGCAGTAATATAAAACAATATGTGTGTAATTAAATTGTTGTGTCTATAATGTATAGAAACGCAGTACATTTGGCCATACGTGCACAAAGGAGAAAGTGAGTAGCAAAGCTGTGCTAGAGGAAGAAAATGACATCAGATGGTAACTGGAATCCATAGGAACAAGCTAAGTAAATTAAGGTGTTAAATAAATATGTAAACTATAGGAAACTGTTAGGCGTGCCTGTGTGGCTAGGTCATTTAAGCATCTGACTTTGGCCCAGGTCATGATCTCATCGTTCCTGAGTTGGAGCCCTGCATTGGGTTACCTCGAGCACCGCTTTGGGTGAGTTGGAGCCCTGCTTGGGGCTCCATGCTGACAGTGCAGAATGTGCATGGGAATCACTCTCTCCTTCTATCTCTCCCTCTCTCTGCCCTTCCTGGGGTTCTCTCTCCCTCTCTCTGCCCCTTGCTCACTTGCGCCGTCTCTCTCTGTCTCTCAAAATAAAAAAGCAATTAGAATGTTACACTGGAAGTTACTTAATGAAAAGAAAGCAGTAAAGGAAGAACAGAGGAACAAACAGATGTGAGACACATAAAGAAGTAAAATGATAGACATAAACCCAAATGTACGGACAGTAATATTAAATGTAAAATTATTAAACAATACAATGAAAATATAAAGATCAACAGACCAAATTAAAACCAATATTCTACTTTATGATGTCTATAAGAAACATTTTAGAGTCAAAGATACAAATAGGTGAAAAGTAAAAAGATGAAAAAGTTGTATCATTCAAACAGCAACTGTAAGATAGCTGAGGTGGCTACTGTAATATCAAATAGATTTTATTTTTTCTTCGTTTTTGACAAAATAGATTTAAAACAAACAAAAAAAGATGTTACTAGAGATCAACAAGATAAAGATAAAAAGGTCAATTCATTAGGAATATCTAACAATTATAAACATTTATGTATTTCATATATGAGCCTCAACATATATAAAGCAAAAATTGATAGACTTGATGGGAAAAAATGGATAATTCAATAATAATAGTTGGAAATTTCAATACTCCAATTTCAAAAATAGATATAACTAAGCAAAAGATAAACAGGAAAATAGAAGACTTTAAGAACATTATAAACCAACAAGACCTAACATATCTAAAGAACACTTCCCTGAACAATAGCAAAATGCACATTTTCTTAACGACACATGGATAGTACTTTGGAATAGATTATATGCCAGGTGACAAAGGAAGCCTTTATATATATAAAATAATTGAAATCATACAAAGTATATACTCTGATCACAGTGGAATAAGATTAGAACTCAATAACAGAAAAATTTGGGAAATTTACAAATATGTGGAAATTAAACCATACACACCTAAATAAACAGTGGATCTAAGGAGAAATCACATGGGAGATTAGAAAATAATTTAAAATAAATAAAAATTAAAACACAACATAGCAAAGATGTGAGATGTAACTAAAACATTTTGAGAATTTTATACAGGGTAATTTGTAGCTGTAAAAGCCTATGTTAAAAAAAAAGTCTCAATATCAAATAATAGCTGTAAACGCCTATATTAAAAAAAAAGAAGAAAGTCTCAAACAATGTCAAATAATATCAAATACTTCTTACAACCATTTTAAAAAGAAAGAGAGAAAGCAAACCTGCTGGAAACAAGCAGAAAAAAAGAAAATAATAAAGATTAGAGTGGAAATTAATGAAAAGGAGAGAAAAATGATAGAGAAATTCAACAAAATCAAAAGTTGGTTCTTTGGGAAAATCATCAAAATGACAAAACTTTATCTAGACTAAGACAAAATAAAGAAGACTCAAAAACAAACCAGAATGAAAGAGGTGGTGTTATTACCGATATTGCAGAAATAAAGGGGACTATTAGGAAATATTACAAATGAAAGCATGCTTCTGAATTAGGTAACAAATTAAATGGATAAATCTAGAAAGACATAAACTGTCACAACTGACTTGAGTTCCCAAACATAGAAGAGGAGAAAACACTTACTTTCGACAAAGAAAGTATTTCCCTAAGAACTGTAACCACTATGTGTGGGCCAGTATAATTATATCAGGTCAATATTCAAAACCAGACAAAGACATCATGAGAAAACCAATATCTCTTGTAATTAGAGCTGTAAAAATCCTCAGCAAATAACTAGCAAATTGAATCTAGCAATAAATAAAACATATGAAAAAGGATTATACACTGTGGCATACTAGGAGTGAAAAGTTGGTTAAATATGTGAAAATCAGTTAATGCAATATCCTGCAGTAATAAAATTAAAGATAAAACTCATATGATCATATCAATAGATGCAAAAAGAGGCATTTGACAAAATTCAGAAGCCTACACATGATGAATCAAAAATCCTTATAAAGAGATGGCCCTATGAAGACAAACACTCACAGAAAGAAGACAATGTGAAAAAAGAAGAAAATGGCCATGTGATTCTCTAAAATATATGTTAAATGCATCTCTCTCTCTTTTTTAAATGTTTATTTGTTTATTTTGAGAGAGAGAAAGAGAGTGCATGTGTGAGCAGGGAAGGGACAGAGAGAGAGGGAGAGAGAGAATCCCAAGGTGGCTTCATGCTGTCAGCACAGAGCCTGACATGGGGCTTGAACCCATGAACATGTGAGATCATGACCCGAGCCAAAATCAAGAGTCAGATGCTTAACTGATTGAACCACCCAGGCACCCCGTTAAATCCGTCTCTTATTGATTGACGAAGTTTTGTTCTTTTTTTCTCCTCTGATAATTTCTACCTTTTATTTAAATTACACGGTCCACTTACATTTAATGTAATTATTTATATTATTATGTTTAAGTCTACCATATTGCTCCTTTTTCTTTTTATCTGCTATTTGTTCTTCTGTTTTGTGGTGTACAAAATTATTGACTAGAATATTCTTTATTTGTTATTCTAATCCTATGATTATTATTTCTCTTTATTTCCTCAGATGTTGACCAGTGAGGATTCTTTCTTTCCCCTTTCTTTCCCTTTCCCTTTTCCCTTTCCCTTCTTTCTCTTTCTTTCTTTTCTTCCTTCCTTCTTTCCTTCATTTCTCTCTTTCTGCCTTTCCTTCTTTCTTCTTTATTATCCTGCATATATTATACTTAGTGATGCACAAATTGTTTCATCTCTGGCCAATGGGAACATTCTCAAGTTGGTTCTTGAAGCTTTTTACATGACCCTACAAATTTTTGATGACTTCCTTGTTTGTTTTTTGTTTTTTGTTTTTATTATGGTGAGATAACATTTCCTGTCGTAGACCTACCTTTATCCTCTTATAAAAGGAAATCTGATTATGTTCAGTGGTAACTGATACTTAGAGACCACAATCTAGACATTAGACATGCTCATTAATATCAGGTTTATCACTTTTCTAGGCCTTTCAGTAAATAGAGATAGGAAATAATTTGCCTTTCTTTTTTCTTCAAAATAATGTAGAACATAAATGTATACCAATACTTTCAACTAAAATTCAGAACATTTTTCATTTTTACCCATTTTCTGTCATACTGAAATTCACTTCCTGCAATATGCATATTAGTTTAGAGTAACAATAACTGTACTACCATGAAATATGATAAATAAAATTGGTTCAAACTTGATGTGCAGTGCTTTTGTCTTCAGGATACATTTTACTAAAGTCATATAATCAAATTACTGTGTATGAACATTTTATAGAATAAATCCCTTTGTTTGGTTGTGTCACCAACTCAAAATGTAAGTTTGTTTCATTTTTTGTTTTCATTTTTTAATGTTTGCCTTAATATAGTTAATTCAGATTGATAATTGTGTTAATTTTTTTTTTTGTTTTTAAAGTCAAATATAGTATATTCAGAGACATGTAACTTCTCTCCATGTTTCTTCAATCTCCTTCTCTTCCTTTTCCTTTGGAAAAATATCTTAAAACATTTTTTCTGTTCTTTTTTTTTAAATACAAGCAAATGCATGTGTATTTTCATAACCTCCCATTCTTAAACAAATGGTAGCACACTAGACGTATGTTTTTCTTTCTTGCATCTGCCACTAATGTATCTTGGAGATCACTCCATAATACTATGTAAAGTTATTTCTCATTCCGTTTTGTGGTTGCGTAATACTCTATTTTGGATATATCACAGTGCGTTCTACCAGTCTTCTATTGATGGACTCTTAGTTTGTTTACATCCTTTATTATTACAGATCATGCTCTTTAACTACATTTGAAGAAAAAATCACTGATATAATCTGAGTTTTAATCAAATTTTCAGTTTCAATATTATTAAAATCAGAATAAATGTATTTTTTGCACTTTGTTCTAAAACTAAGATAATTTTTTTTTCCTTTCTCAGTTGAACTTTTCCAAAGTGTAAAAGCTTCATGATGGCCATAAAATACCTCAAATAACCTTGATATTGGAAGAAATGTATTATTTTGCCTGTGTTGTCTCCAGTCTTTCATCAGATATAGATACTTTAAAAAGTAACAATCACAACAGAATGAGCAGTATAGACATATACTGTCCACAGAAAGTGCATTGTTGCTTTGGGGAGGTTGAATTAAATGTGGGTTGTGGTAACATTTTCTCTCCTAATTATAATTCTAATATATGCTTCTATAGCATAGTTATTTAATAATTTAGTGAATGTTATACACTATATTTTTTAAATAAAAATGTGCATACACACATACATATGTACACATACACATACACACAATCTTCTTAAAATTTCAGAGTGAGCACCAAAGCACTGAAGTCTATCCTTAGACACTGGGTTAGGAATCTACCTTCAAGTTAACACTACATGGCAGTGAGACAGTTGCTGCACACAGTGTGAATTTCTCTGCATACAGTGTAAGCTTCATGACTGAAGCCAAGTGCTTTACTGCAGAAATTATAGAGAAGAATTTACTTCTAAAGACAGATTTGTTTTTCTGTACAAATGATATTTTTACCTTTGCAAAGGAATTTTGTAAAATTCTATCAAGTAGAAATGGAGGGAAATTAAAGCTTTTCTCCTAGAACTTGGAAGACAAGTTACTGTTTTTTAAACATATTTGTTACAAAAACCTAATATTATAATTTGTATTCCCAGTGATTGGAATGTTCACTTATTTGTTACATACATATGCGCGCGCGCGTGTGTGTGTGTGTGTGTGTGTGTGTGTGTGCAGTGATTAGATGTGCTAGGGAGTAGGTACTTATCAAAACTAGACATATTTTCTGCCACATGGAGATGAAAGTGAAGTGATAGAGATAGATATTAATTAAAGGCTCATTAAAATACAAATTATATTGAAGAAGTGTAGTGCTGTGAGGAGGGCTTATAATGAAGAAATATGACTTAATCCAAGAAAGCAGGAAAGTCTTTGTTTTAAAAAGAATACTGACTGAGCTGAGATATGAAAATAGAGAGGGAGAGATATTACATAGGTAAAAGGCAAAGGAAACATATTCCACCAGAAACATATTCTTCTATGAATGTTCCATGGCTGGATTATTCAGTTGAAATCTTTCACATATTATTATTTTTTTCTGCAGGCATAGAAGCATCAATGGGCAATTAATAAACCTTATCTTAGTCCTATGTCTGTAGATTGATTGTTGTTCTAGTTTGCTCAGGGCACTCTTGGTTACAGTCATGATAGGCAATTATTACTGTGGCTTTCATTCTCAAAAGTGTCTGTGGTTAGACAGTAAATAGCATGGACATCTATGTCTCTTCCTTGAGCATTGGACAACCTTGAGAAGACTCGATCTGTGATCTTCAAGGCTCTTTTCAGCTATAAGTACTTTTGCAATAGTTTTGATAGCCATGAAATTCTGACTGGCTCCTTTTCCTCTTAATTTCAAAAGTAGTTTATTCTTTTGTACACTATGTGTAATCATTGCAGATGTGTTTACTGGCAATGATTCTACTGTTTAAACAGGAGTAAAACTATCCTGTCCTGCTTCTGCATGTGTTCATCCATGCATTTCTGTATATGTCATTGTATGTATAACCTGTTGACATTTTCTATGTTTCCTCAGCATCCTTGTATTAACAACTTGGTTCTTGATGATTAATTCAGTGGTATCTTCAGTCTTTCCCCCCCAACCCCATTTCACACTAAAATGTGGGAAATTACATGGTAACCTTATGTGTTGTCTCACTGCCACCTGGTGGCAAGAGTATAGAAAAGGCAGCAAAACAAGGATGGATGACTGACCAGTTGAGTCATTGCCGGTAGCATAAAAATCACATGTTCTCAAATATTTTTCAGAGAGACCTAGCAGAAGTATTTTCCATATTTCTGGTTTATCTCTTTCAATAAACTGTACAGAAAGCCCTGAGAAACAACAAGGGATGAAATTTTCAATGATTAATCAATATGTCTTTTTTGAAGAAAATATGAAAATAGTAAGATATTAAAAATCTACTTTTTCAACTATAACTTTAGAATGCTTTAAGTAATTTTTAACTTTCAAGGATAAACTTTCTTAAAAGTTTTTAATTTTTTGTGACTTTACTCTTTGTAAGTGAAGGAAGTCAAGCTCCCCAATATTTGAAAATATACTATAATACATATAATTTTTTAAATCAAATAGATATGGCTCATGACCTCCCTTTGTGATTTAAGTCATTTTTTAAAAATCTCCAAGACTAAAATCATTGTTTTTAGCTTAAGTGTCTTGTCTTCATTACTAGCTGCTCTATATTATTCTTCACATCAGAATAGAGACAGGTGTTGATTGGTACTTTTCAATGTCTAGAAATTTAATTATATCATCTGGAAAATATGTATTTAGAAAATAATATTGAATATCACTTTGGATCTTGCTGTTCATGTTTTTCTAATATATTATGCTTTAACTTTTTTTAATTTATTTTTTTTTCTTTTAGATAGAGAGAGCACAAGTGGGGGAGAGGGGCAAAGGGAGAGAGAGAGAGAGAGAGAGAGAGAGAGAGAATCTTAAGCAGGCTCCATGCTCACTGTGGAGCCTGATGCAGGGCTTCATCCCACGACCTGGATCATGACCTGAGCCAAAACCAAGAGTCAGACACTCAATCATCTGAGCCAACCAGGCACCCCTAGTTCATTATGCTTTAAATGAATGAATCTTATGGAATACCAGTGTTGACATCTGTGGTCTACTTTTCCTATTTGAGGAATTTATCAGTTCAGGCTTCTACATTTGTCACAATTGTATGTATGTGTCTATATAACATAGATATCCTATTTGAGTTACTCAGATATACTGTAATGAATTTCTATATTAGAATTTTTTCCACAGTGTGTAAATAGAGTAGTAAATTAGTTCTTCATATTTTTCCAGCTCTATTTAGATGTAATCAACATATAGCATTATGTAAGTTTAAGGTATATAATGTAATGACGTGATATATATATATATATATATATATATATATATATATATATACATACATATATGTATATATATATAATATATATATAGTAAAATGTTTAGCATAATAAGATTAATTAACACCTTCTTCACCTCACATAAATACCATTTTGTTGCTGGTATTATTATAGTGAGAACATTAAAGCTCTACTCTCATAGCAACTTACATATTTTTTTATCAATTTTCTTTATATGTTCTACTGTATCTGATTCTCAAAAAAAAAAAAGACTCTTGTGGTGGAGAGAATAAGACTAATTATCCCTATTTCATAAATAAAAAAACAAAAACATTAATTAGTGAAGGATTTGTTGAAACTAGGAATTCTGGTTCCAATGCCAGAACTTGTTCCTATACATCACAATAAATTCTTGTTTTTAATGTCCACTAACATCCACCATCACTAAGGGAATTTGATATGTTCGTGAAAACACCCCCAAGGAACTGTGAAAGAGTGAAAGAACATCACCTCATGTTTTACAAGATACATGATTTGGCCTCAATTGAAAAATTAGAATTATAACACATTCCTTTCCAATTTCAAAAGAGGATTAAAGGTAATTTATGCAAAGCCCCTGGCACAATGCTGGGCATATAGTAAGTTACAAATAGCTATTATTAAGAAGAAAATATAAAGCTGACAAGATCCTTGTGGATCATCACACTTGCACTGAAGACAGGCCCTCATAGATATACTGAACTGACAGTGGATTATCTCGAATGGACCACCAGATATTACTGCTGAATTCCAAGGCTACATACACCACCTCCTTTTAAGTGCCCAGCAATGACTGTATTGCTGCCATATTAACACTGATTGGGGAGAATATATGTGTTATTAATGTTTGCAAGTCTAGTTCCCTTATCTGCAGTCTCATATAATTAGTTTGTTTCCATCAAGGCAGTACATGAAAGTCTATCTTACTCCTGGCACTGTGCAAGACAGTTTTAATAAGCAAACAAATAAAACGTAGGTAAGGCTGTACCAAATTTAATATATGGAGCTAACATAGGAGAGAAGAAATTGTAGAATAAAGAAAAACTCATAATTATATGATCACTCCTGGATGTCGTGGGTATGTTTGTGAACATGTACATGCCTGTACATGCATGTGTGTATGTTTTAATGAAACAGCATCATGCCCTGATCACATAAGCAAAATCAATCCAAGTAACACACTGCTTGTAGGCAAGAAAAGTGAGTGAGTGGGTTTTGGCCAGGACTCAGAACTGAGAAGACACTGCCAGGTGCCAAGAGATTCTAACCAATTCAGTATCTAAGAAAAGAAAGAGAGGGCAAGAAATGGTCTAGAGAGAAACACAGAAAGTGTCACCCTAGTAACCACTTTACAGTAACGTGCTTGGGCCAGAATACTCTCAAGACAACAGTGCCTTATGCAAAACTAGGAAAAAGACGTGCTAAGCTGGGGGCTAATGTTTTAGAAGAAAGGATTCAGAGGCAAAAAGGAGCATTTATGTAGATAGATATAAGATAATCTGGTAAATGAGTGAAGTTATTTTTGAAAGCCCAGGAAATGATTAATATAATGAAAATAAACTTCATATTTCTGTTCAAATACTGAGATGGTACACATTTCAGTATATTTTTTAAAAGATTTTATTCTTTAAGTAATCTGCACCCAACATGGGGTTTGAATTTATGACCCCCAGATCAAGAGTCACAGGCTCCACCCTCTGAGCCAGCCAGGTGCCTCTCAATACATTTATTTTTAACTCTCATAAACAGGTATAATTATCTTTAAGCAAATATATGATGTAGCAACTACAAAAAAATAAATTTGAAGATAATAGTTTCCTTTATAAATCACAGAACATTTCCTTTACAAAGTAAGTTCCAAGTGCGCATTTAAGTTTAATTTTAATTTATTTTGATTTTTAAAAAAATTTTTTTTTCAACGTTTATTTATTTTTGGCACAGAGAGAGACAGAGCATGAACGGGGGAGGGGCAGAGAGAGAGGGAGACACAGAATCGGAAACAGGCTCCAGGCTCTGAGCCATCAGCCCAGAGCCTGATGCGGGGCTGGAACTCACGGACCGCGAGATCGTGACCTGGCTGAAGTCGGACGCTTAACCGACTGTGCCACCCAGGCGCCCCTATTTTGATTTTTTTAATGTTTTTATTTATTTTTGAGAGAGAGAGAGCAGGGGAGGGGCAGAGAGAGAGAGAGAGGGAGACACAGAGTCTGAAGCAGGCTCTAGGCTCTGAGCTGTCAGCATAGATCCCGACACGGGGCTCGAACTCATGAACCATGAGATCATGACCTGAGCCAAACTTGGACATTCAACCAACTGAGCCACCAAAGCACCCTAAATTTAATTTTTAAAAGATGGTAATTTACAGATATCTGTGGTTATGGCATACAATGAAAGGTCTACCATAGTCTCAGGCATGAGAAGTATGATAAAATAGAACTGCACACTAAGATCATGATTTTAAGTATCACAGAAATTCAGCAATATAATAGATAGTCTACAAGTTAGACAAGGAAATTGCCTTACTAAAAAGAGAATATAATATATCTTCAGGCTGATAGAAAAATGGAAAAAAATGAAAAAATCCAGTATTTAGGAACATGAGTCATCAAATGTTAAATTGTTGAACTATGATTCTTCTCTGATTCCATAATACAGAGACAGGAGTACTCAGTTCTTACTCAAAATTGATTTTTAGAGAAAAATAAACTACCAGAAGATTGAAAAGTGATTTCTATGGTCTAGTTATGACGAACAAAATACTTGGACAAGAAGTGAACAACTTCATGAGAAAAAAGGACACCTAATTGTAACTCAATCCAGAAATACATGGAAAGTGATAGGATGGATAAGTAAAAATTAACTCATAAAACAGTTGTCTGGCTTTGAGGAATGGTTGATTTTTTTTATGAAGAAAATATGTGGGATAGGAGTGGGAGTGTGGTGTTTATTTCTCCTACAACTATGATTTTCTACCCTGGCTTCACATTATAGCACCTGGATCACCTGGGAAGCTATTTAAAAAGAAACACGTTTGTGCCTTACTCTAAAGTAATTAAATCCAACCAGGAGGTGGAACCTAGGCATTTTTAAAACGTTCTCTAGATGACAATATGGTGCAGCCATCCTTAACAAACAGTGACAAGGGCACCTGGTGGCTCAGTCAGTTAAGTGTCCAACTCTTGATCTTGGCTCAAGTCATGATCTCACAGTTGGTGAGATTAAGTGCCATGTCAGACTATGCTCTGAGGGTGTGGAGCCTGCTTGGGATTCTCTCTCTCTCTCTCTCTCTCTCTCTCTCTCTCTCTCTCCCTCCCTGCTCTCTCTCTCTTTCTCTTTCAAAATAAATAAATAAACTTGAAAATAAAGCAAACAATTCAACAATAATTAACACTAATTTAGTCTATATTTGCCAGGTGCTCTGTTATATGATTAACTTACATTCTCTCATTAGTTCTCACAACACTATGGTGTTGGTATGATTTTGTTCCCAATCACAAAAGAGAAAATTGATTCTTACTAAGTAACTTGCTAAAGTTATAGGGATTAGAAGAGAAGGAGAAAAGGATTATCTGACTTCAGGAACTTATAATTGACTTCTATTATGAAATCTACAAGTTCATCCAATTGTTTTTGAAAACATTCATCTACTCACCAATTATATATTGACTGCCTATTGTGCATTAGAATTTGGAAATACTACAGGTAAATGCACATGTCCATGGCCCATGCCTTGGGGAGTTCATTCCTAGAATATTCTCACTCCTATGCCTAAAATGTAGCTGTGAAGACTGATGTCCCTATGACTTTCAGAATATGTTCCCATCTGTCTTTAGCAGCTCTTCAGATAGGAATTTTTCGGCAGCTGTACAAAGGAATTTTAAGTTGGTACATACACAACATTCTTTGCTTTGACCTTATAATTCTAAAGCTATGGTAGGTTGCTGGCTGGCTGGTACTTAATACAAAGTTGGGTTTTAATGGGTTAAACTAGTCTTTCAAAGAGGTGTATTTGGCACCTGTCTCAATTGGTCATATCTGCTACCTTTTATATCCACTGTCCCTAGCATACTTCCTATCTCGCACATAATAGATATTGAATAACTTTATTTAATTGAAGTAAACCAAACTGAATGCCAGTCTCAGTTCCAAAGGATTCATTATTTTAGGATTCCTTTTCTACCTTAGGCTTAAACCTTTCACTCCCAGACCTCTGTTACTGATGCTAGGTATCCTGACAGAAGAAGGCCTTATTTAGATAAATAACAGATCTGTTTTGTCTTCTGCTGGGATCTATTTATTCTTGTGATTTGTATTCACTGGGATGGGAGGTTTCTAAAAGTGCCATGTACCCTACTGAGTCCTTCATTAAATATTAAGTGGATATTAATGGAATTAAACATTAAACTGATTCCAGAAAATTAAAATAAGCAAAGTCATCATTTGATGGTGAGGTTTTGTACTTTAAAGTTTATGTATACAATTAAAGGAAAGACTTCCGGCAATGAGAGCTTTTAACTTTGGGAGAGAAAAAGTTGTAGTAAAGTCTCTGATGTAAGAACACAAATGTTTCTCCACAGAAAGATGCACTAACTCTTGGGATTTAAATGTCGAATTTTGTGTCCTGTCAAAAGCTTTCAAAGAGGAATTCTCTCCAACCAGACACAAACTGAAAGAGAATAATCTCCCTGTCGTGAACCACTGCTTTTCATGTGCTTTTTCCTAGAACCCAGGTGTGGAAAGGAGCCTGAAAATGAAACTTAACCTTTTATGTTTGCATAAAAATGACGGCTTCGGGGTTTTACATAGAAAGGTGTGTTGAAGGGGGAAAAATAAACTAAGCCATTCTTACTTGTGCAGACCTTTTTGAGCAGATAGCATCCTCAGTGGAAAGCTGTCAGAACTCTCAGATCTGATAGTAAGGACTGGCCACAAGCCTTAATGGACAGTGAGCCGGCCAGCACATTCAATTTTAATTAAGTCCCCATGCCAGGAAAGAAGGCTTTGGGGGGAAAGCAAGCTTTGGGAATGCCATGTGTTCGCAGAGTTGCTCTATATTCATGGAACCATTTGAAATAATTGCAGCTGGTGTGGACATTTAACTGACCAATTAAAATAATTTTATCATTTGACTCCTGCCAAGCATTTGACATAAGTACAAAATGATCTTTGAATTATGCACACCTTTATGGCTGTTTGTTCTCCTGGGAGGCGAGGCTTTCATCCAGAATTGCTGTCTGTCTTGAATTCAGGCCAGCTCTTCCTCTTAGAGTGTCCTGTCACAAGTAATAAGTGAAAAATAAACCATTCCATTCTTCTTGCAAAAACACCAAGGACTCTGAGTTAACGTTTCCAGCCCAACTCCAAAGAGGCAGAGGAGGCCAATTACAGCTGTCGAAGGCAAGCTGGACGTGGTCGTTGCAGGTAATAAGATCTGCCTGACACTCACCATCTGCACCTTCATGGCAGCAGTTGCTATCAAATTACATTTCCCGTAAAGAAATTAAAGAAAAATCGAATCACACACCATATGTAGATCCAGCTCTCTGGTGTTATTTACATTTGCCTTTGCCATAGTGACTGTTAGGAGAAAGGGTACTTGTGACCTGTTCTACTACTAAATTATGGGTGGATGATTGTACTGCTGAAATACGGCTTTATGCCTGTAATGCCACCTTCACGTATTATGTTAACATCTTATCAGTTGCCTTAGGAACGGGGGGCCGGCTGTAGGTTCAGTTTCAGTGAGCCATTTTTCCTCAATCTGGAGTGCAAAGGGGGACTGTTTGTTGTTGCTGTTGTGGTTGTTTATTTTTTTAATGTTTATTTATTTTTGAGAGAGAGAGAGAAGACAGAGCACGAGCAGGGGAGGAGCAGAGAGAGGGAGACACAGAATCTGAAGCAGGCTTCAGGCTCTGAGCTGTCAGCACAGAGCCCACTCGAACTCACGAACCACGAGATCATGACCTGAGCCTAAGTCGGATGCTTAACTGTATGAGCCACCTGAGCACCCGTGTTGTTGTTGTTGTTGTTTTTTTAAAGGAAAGAAAGAAAAGAAAACACATGCAAGTTGATAGTCTTATCACCAATATCTCTTTCTGAACCCAAAGTTGGTGCTATGGATAAAGAATGGGAAGCAATAGTTTTTCTTAATAGCACTGGGAAGACTCAGAAAATTTCTCTATTAATGATAAGGCTACTGTTGACAGTATAATAAGGAGAGGAGAGAAAGGAAGTGTGTAAATGGGGAAGGTCCTTAAAATGAAGACTTACCTCTTCATTGTTGCTATTTATTTGGTCTATTGTTCTTTAACCTCTCCCAGTACACTGCTTGTTTTCCCTAGGTATATTTACATGGTATAATTATTCTCATCTTAAAAAAAGGTTATTAGGTCACCTCCAGCTCCTGTTCTGCTGTTGTATTCCCTCTTTCCTTACCTTCATCATTACAGTTTTGAAAATCTCCACCTGCTCACTTCCCATTAGTGCCTCAGTGCACTGCAACTTTGCTCAGCTATCCTCAGCATCCCACTAAACTGGGACATTCCCTAATTCATTGCACAGGCTTTAGTCCTCACGCTCTAACTTTCTGCCCCAGAAACATTTTACTACTTTTTTTTTTCTTTTTTAAAGTCTAGCCGCATGCACTGCCTCATTAATAACTTTTCCTGGTTTTCCTTCAACCTCTGGTCTCCTCTCTTACTGTATCAAACTCATCCCTTTCTTATCTGCACTGTTGTGACCTTAGTGCAGGACGTTAGCATTTTTTGTCTCCATTACTTAAAAACCCTCTGGATTAGTATCTTTCCATTGGTTTGTTGAACTTTAAATCCTTCTTTCTTCTTGCTGCCTCTCCTATCATTTTGTAACAACACTCATTTCTTCTCCCTTGCCTTACTAAAGCTTTGCCACGGTCATTAGGATAAAACCCAGACTTCTTACCATGTCCTGCATATGTCCTGGTGACTGCTTCCCAGCTTTGCCCAACACTCATCCACAAACATGAAGCCATACCAAATTGTTTGCAAGTTACCTGACTACTGCATTCTCTTCGTCATACCTTAAATGTTTTATCCCATCTCCTAGTAAGGCCTCTCGTCTACTTTTTCGCATAACTCCTACTCATATTTCATGACATATTTCAAATCTTATCTCCCTGAAAAATCATCCCAGACACTGTATGCAGACAGCCCAATATTCCTCCTCATTGCTTTTGTTGCACTTTGTGCATGCCTCTGTAGCCACTTATACTGTTTTGCAATGGTCTGTATCCTGCCACTTGACTCATCTTTATCTAGTAGTGGACTGCTTTTTTAATTGGTATAGTCCTATTATTTAGAATAGAGCTTGACATTAGTCATTCAGTACTTAGAAGAATGTAGGGAAGGAAGGAAGGAAGGAAGGAAGGAAGGAAGGAAGGAAGGAAGGAAGGAAGGAAGGAAGGAAGGGGAAGGAAGGAAGGAAAGAAGGAAAGAAGGAGGGAGGAAGAAAGAAGTCCAGAATTCATCCATCTCTTCATCCATCCTTCCAGTAGTAGATTCCATAGGAACCACCCTCTTCTACTCTTAGTTTGTGTGATTCAGGTGGAGTTAATTCCACATTTGGCTTCAAGGGTGGACATATGGATTTTGAAAATACAAGTATAAATTTTTGTGCCAATTCTGAATGTGGAAGCTTTGAAAGCTCAAATATTTCAGACATAGAAAAACTGTGTTGTATGTTTTCCAAGGATACGTCATATTGAAACTGAAGTTGTATACTCCTTTATCATATGTATCAACAAAGCTGTCTACTAAATATCTAGCAGGTGTTATATCCCAAAAGCCTAATCTATGAATGAGCTCATTACTTTCAGAGATGAATACAATCATTTATCCATGCAAATGAGTCCTTGGATGCAAGTTTACATACTTTTTATGAAAACTTACTTGAACTTTTGCCTAGAATATCTTTATGCATATCCTATATGTTGATATTCTTTTGGTGTTTATGGCAGAACACTATTTTTGACTCTTTTTTTTTTTAGCAGTCATACAATCCTTCCTCTGAGATGTCGCAACAATTCCATTTTTCCTCTCCATCTCCAAATTCTTATTTTCCCATCGCCTGTCTTAGTTCTCTGTGGTACCAGTTTCTGGAGAAAATACAGGTGTACCCCACCTCTTCACACTCTCTTTACCAGCAACACAGAAGTGGTAAAAGGTGCAAGACAAAAACTGTATCAAGCCCACAGAAGTATTTTTCAGAAACCAAATTATAGCAACTCGAGGATCTAACATAAAAGTTAAATTTCTGGCTTATCTTGAAAATAAGTTCCAACAAACCTAAAGCCCAAGGTCTTTTATGGTAACCGTTGTGAGTTGAATTGTGTCCTCACCCTCCACCCAAAAGATACATCAAAGTCCTGACTGCTAGTATTTATGAATGTGATCTTATTTGGAAGCAGAGATTTTGCAAATGTAATCAAGGTAAAATGGTGACGTAAAAACTGGATCAAAGTGGGCCTTAATTTAATGACTGGGTGTTCTTGTGTGTTTTTGTTTGTTTTTGTTTGTTTTTGTTTTTGGTTTTCGCTTTTGTTTTTTTAGCAAGTCCCTACTCTGTCCCATTACCTCTTGTGCTTCATCACCTCCTCTCCTCTGCAAACTTTTAATTAATTAATTAATTTTAGTGGGGAGAGAGAGAGCATGTGTGAGCACAGAAGGTGGCAGAGGGAGAGAGAGAAACTTAAACAGGCTGCACATATAGCACAGAACCCGACGTGGGGCTCAATCCCACCACCCTGGGACCATGACCTGAGTGGACATTAAGAGTTGGATGCTCAACCAACTGAGCCACCCTGGTGGCCTTTTTAAGAAGAGGGAAATTTGGACAGAGACATTGATAGAAGGGAATGCTGAACGAATATGCACAGATGTAGGGAGAATACCATGCGGCAGAGAATGGAGTGGTGCATCTACAGCTAAGGAACACTAAGGATAACTGTCTATGAAGAGGCAAGGAAGAGTCCTCCACTAAGAAGCACATGGCTTTGCCAGCACTTATATTGAGAACTTCTAACCTCCAGAACTATGAGACAAGAATTTTCTATTGTCTTAAGCCACTCAATTTATGGTATTTTGTTATGCAGCATAGGATACTAATACAGTAACAGTGGGCAAGAAATGAACAAAGGCTGCTCCCTTTATATGGGGCTTATGATCTTCTGTTCCAGGAGTTAAGGATGGACCCTGTAACCTCCTATGGTTTATGTGTCATCAAGGCTAAGTGTTAATGTCATCTGCCACGTTACACTCAGCCGATTTCCCTTATTCGCATTACATCTTTGGTCCTTGTAAGGTTTAGAATTTAGTATTTGTATGTTAATATGTTCATTTTTATTTCAAGTTGTGTATCTTCTTTAACACAACTATCAAAAATATCATTTTGTTATTGCTGCTGCTGCTGTTATTGATGTAGTTGTTTACATTTAGGATATCAGCTTCATCTTGACCAAAAAAAAAAAAAAAAAGGAAAGAAAAAAATATCCAGGTATTCACCTAGATATTGGTATTTTGTGGTGGAAAATTCATTGTTTCAGGGGTACTCCTGTGCCTTGTAAGATATTTATTGGCATCCGAAGCCTCTACTCAGTACATGCTAGAGACACCCCTATAGTTATGACAGCCAAAAATGATTCCGGGGATTGTCAGATATTATGGAGGGGGAGAGATTTGGGGTGAGGGGTGAGGGAAGAGGTGGGAGCAAAATGATAAAATCTCCCTCAGTAAGAACCACTGTCCTAGACTGTTTATCCCATCCAGTCTCATAAAAATAAACACATTAGCACACTATAACAAATGTTTCAACATAACAAATGCCTTTCAGAAAATAATGCACATGGCCAGCACACTTTTTTGTCTTGTCACCTTCCATACATCTAGCTCTAAAAATTTTCTTCCTTTAGTCTTGACAAAAAGTGTGAGCTGTTTATTTGGGCACTCTGCCATGCCGATAAAAAACTTCATTCCCGAGCGGAGTGTGGCCAATCAAGATATGTAAATAGGTGTTGGCCAAAGACATCTGAATGGGAGGTCTGTGTGAAACTTTCAGAAAGTGCCATTAAAGAAAGGGCTTACTTATTTGCTTTCTGCTGCATGGAATTTAATGTGATGGTTGGGTCTCTGGCAACCATCCTGAGACAATTCACTAAAAATAGAGGAAAAACAAATCAGAAGTCTGGGTACCCAAAACAGAGGAACTGCCATATCATTTCAGGACTGCCTCCCTTAGAACTTCAATTCAGGAGAGAAAAATAAAATTTTATCTTGTTGACATCATTCTTATTTCAGACTTCCTGCCACATGGAATACAGCCTACTTGTAGTTAACAAATAGCCCATTCCAATTCTAAGAAATGCTCCCAACGTTTATTTGATGATAATCTGCACCATTTCCATATTGGTTTATGCATAGCTCAGTTTAAAGTTAAAAAAAATTGTCCAAGCATTTTTTCGTAGTATGGCAATAATAATATATATCTTATGAGAGTTTGTTTTAGATCAGAGATAAATCAACTAACACACTGTGAGATAGATATGTTGCTATAATCAACCATGAGGATAATTATAACTATTGTAATTATTCTTAGATCTAAGAATGTCTTCATTTAAAATTCCTATAATCTAGGTAAGTGATTCTCTTGGTCTTTACAGTGTCTTTTTTGGGCGGCTAGGATACTTGGCTGAGTGAAACTTACATATACGACTTAACTGTTTTCTTTTGTGTTATATATAAGTATGATATTAAATACACAAATTAATATTTTAAAAATGTTTTGGGGACACCAAAATGTTATGATATTTAGTCTCTTAATTTCAAGTGCAGTTATTTCTTTTAAGACTAGATCTGACATCTGGAATCACCAATGGTATTTTAAAACTTATGGATGCCTGGGTACCACTTCTAGAGATTCCGGTTTAATTACTGGGTCAGCTTAAACACTGGAATGCTTTTACAGCTCTCCAGTTGATTAAAATTCTTAGCGAAGTTTGAGAACCACCATTTTACACAATAGTCAGGACAGGTATTTTCTCTACTGTTACAGTTGTCAGAGATCAAGAGCCTGGCACCTGAAAGGAGTGAGAAATGTTAGCACTCCAGTTGTCAGAGTGCTGATCAAAGTAATTATAAGATTTCCTTCTTTTTTTCCTCATAGTCTTCTCTTCTGATATCCTTATCTCCCTGTCTATCACTGGCCATTCTAAAGTAGGAAAGAGATAATTTTTTAAAAACTATGTATATGAACTCTTAGAGTAATGGTTGAAGAGAGATCATCAGAGTGGTTTGGCATCAGGATGCATTCCTCGGCAATTTTAGCCACACTTGTTTTGACTCCCAACCCATTGCTTTCCTTACTTCTAGTATTGCCCTTTGCCACTATTACCAGTTTCTTCACACTAAACTGAAGGCAAGTTAGGGAAGCAAAGGGGGGAAAATAATAAATTAGTCCTTTTTCTTTTTACCTTGGAAACTGTCTCATAACAAATTTCAAGGTGAAATAAAGCAATATAAAATGAGGAGGTGACATTCTGTTTTTTTAAACCGTTTGATATTTTCTAATGTCCGTTTTCTATGAAAAATAATTTATCAAACCTTTGCTCCACCTCCATCAAAACTCAGCCTGCTAAGAAATTATAGCTTATAGCAATCCAACTTTTATGCCTGGAGGTTGGTTTTAAAATGTACAGAAAACATATTAGTGCTCGTACTAAGTGGGTATTATGATCTAGGATTTAAAAGAAAGCATTGTTATATACCCCATTGCTGATGTCAAACAGGTTTTAAAGCGGATCAATTCTAATGATAGAAAATTGAATTTGAAAATTGAACACAGACATTTTTATTTGAAAAAGTCGAGAGTGGTATTCCTGTCACTCAGTTGTAAATACACTTTTAACTTTTGGAAGGAATCTTTCATAAAAAATATATTAGTGTGGTTATTTATAACAAGGAAACATCCATGTTAACACCTTCACAGGTCAAGAAAATAGGACATTGTCAGCATCTAGAGTACTTCTAGATGTCACTTCTCAATCCCTACCCTTCCATCCTGCAAATGGCAATGAACACCCTAAATTTTATGCCAAATATTTCTTTACTTTTCTTTATAGATTTACTAAGTGAGCATGTATCCATAAACACTAGAATTAGTTCTGACTTATAAAATTTATATATATGTATTTATAATTTATATGTATGTATGTAAATTTTATATAAATGAAACTATATAGTATGTGTTCTTTGAGGTCTGTCCCCTTTCAGTCTATGTTATGCTTGTGAGATTCATTCATATGATTTCCTGGAGTTGTAGTTCACTAAATTAATGCTACACATGATTTCATTGTGTTTATATGTCACAATAAATTCATTTACCCTTCATATACATTTGATTGTATTCAGTTTGAAGATATGATAAACAAGACTATGGTGACTGTTCTTGTACATTTCTTTTAGAGCATCTGACAAAGGTCAGTGTGATAGTTAAAGAGCCTGACATGCCGAGAACTGAAGATGATTAATAGATGGACAGCAAATAAGAATATTAATTCATATAAGGGCAAATGTCCAGGAGACTGAAAAAACTCCTATCACCCACCACCAAGAAATCACAATTCCTTACCCAGTTTTTGCCCCTGAGCTAGTTAGTTCTTCGACCCCAAATCCATTGACTGGAGGGAAAGCTGGGTCCTCAGGAGGCAGAAGACACCAACATGATGGCAAATGTATGCAGTAATGATTCTCTGAGACTTTCCTCAGAGCGGCATATATAAATTTACTCAGGTTACCCTCCAGCAGCAAAAGAGGCATGCCCAAATGTTTTGAGGACTTTTGAACCCAGATTTCATGTTTATATTGACACCAAGGAGTCTGAAGCATCATCATAGTCTTCTCATCAGGGTAGAGGTTTATGTGGGGACAGGTAATAGCGTCCTGACCAAGCCCCAGCTCATAGTAGGTCAGTTGAGTCCACCAACTGGTTATCATTTTTATGTTTCTGAGCATATAATTGCAGGCACATCAAATGGGAGTAAGCAGAACCATAACACTGGTTTCTTGACCTGTAGGGTAAGAGCTATCATATGTGGGGAATTCAAAGTGGCAGCTGCTGAAACTGCCAACACCCTTCTGTGTCAAAATAATAAAAACAATACTCCTCCAAGAGATAATGAACATAGATTATCATCAACTTTAAAAATCTAAAGGATGCAAGGGTAATATCCTCATTGTACACCCATTTAATTTTCCAGTCGGATTCCTATATGGACCAGACATATCTAGGATGATATATTAGATTACTCTAAACTTGCAAAATTAATTGTCTGTTTACAACTGTGGTGCCTCATGAAGTATCTTAGCTAGATAATAGATTCACTGGACCAGATGAACATAGTGTCAAGTATATGGCCAATGATCTGACAAATGCATTGTTTCTCATGTCTACGGGGAAAGGGAACTAGAAATAGTTCACATTCACGCGAGATGGATAAAGTAAATATTTATTCTCTTGCACAAGGGTTCATGTTAATTTCCTCAATCTCTTTTATAATAGAGTCCAAAGGGACCTGAAGCATTTGCACATTTTACATGAATCCCACATTGCACCATATTAATGACATCAATTAATCAGACCAAATGAACAGAAAGAGACAAATACATCGGAAGCTGTGATACAACACACGAACTTTTACTACTTTGGACCCATGACCCAGCAGACCCTCTAATGTAAGAGGTACCTATGATGAGAAAATATACTGTGTAGAGTTTATGGCAAACTCCTGTAGAATTCCAACACATAATCCTGGGATTTTGGAGAAGGCAGAATATTGTATACCAGTTATGAAGTCATCCCCCGGTATGATGCTGGGCCCTGGTAGAGATTGACTAGTGGTCTGGCTAGGAGCCATCAGGCAACCATGTAGCTCATCTTCAGCTGAGTTCCATCAGACCCACCAAGTCATAAAATCAGGTGGAATCTGCACCAATTCACAAGTGAAAGTGGTTCATTTCGAATCAGACAGAAGAAGGGCAGAGAGTCTGAATTGCAAAGCCAGGCTATCTAGGCCTAATGCCATATCCCATTGTTGCACCTAAACCTCTCCCTTGGCTCACTGTATGCTCTCTAACAGGAGAGAGATGATGAGCATGGCAGGCAGAATAATGGACCCCCAAAGATATTCATATCCCAATCTTCAGAAACTGTGAATATGCTAGGTTATGTGGTATAGTGGGTTGCATAATGTCCCCTAAAATATTCGTTATCCACCAAGAACCTCAAAATAAGACCTCATATGGAAATAAAATCCTTACATATATAATTAAGGTAAACATCCAAATGAGATCATAATGGCTTTGGGTAGACTCTAAATACAATGTAGTGTCCTTGTAAGAAACAGAAATGTGTCCTTATAAGAAAACACATTGATCCAGAGAAGGTGATGTAAAGATAAAGGCAGAAAACGTAGTAATATATCTACAAGCCAAATACCAAGGATTGCCATCAGCCACCAGAAACTAGGAGAAAACCATGGAATTATTTTTCCCTCAGAGGTTCTAGAAGGACTCAACTCTATGGACATCTTGATTTTGGACTTTTGGATTCCTAAACTGTAAGAAAATAAACTTCCTTGGTTTTAAGCCACCCTGTTTGTGGTAATTTGTTATGGTAGCCCTAGAGAATTAATACACATAGCAAACAAGAAATAAGGTTATAAATAGAAATAAGGTTGCTACTCAGCTAACCTTGAGGTGGAGAGATTATCCTGGATTATCCAGGTGGGCCCACTATCCTCATCCAGATCCTTAAATGTGAAAGAGGCAGCAGGAGAGAGAGAAGCAGGGAGATGGCAACATGAGAAGGAATCTGCCCGCCTGTGATGGCTTTGGAGGTAGAGGAATGAGACCGTGAGCCAAGGAGTGCAGGTGGCCCCTAGAAGCTGGAAAAGGCAAGAAAGTGGATACTTCTCCAGACTGCCTTTATCTTTACATCACCTTCTTCTCTGGATCAGTGTGTTTTCTTATAAGGACACTTGCACTGGATTTAGAGTCTAAGTCCCAAGCAGAAACAGATGGCAGTGGCACACACAGAGTAGGATCAGTTGAAGAGCATTTATTTACAAAGGGTCTATGTATACAGTTGTGGGTGTAGGTGAGGGATAAGGGCTTGTGGAATAACCTGGATATGGTATCAGCAAGTTAATACCATCCCTAAGCAAGAAGGCATAAGAGGAAAGGACTAGATATCAGAACCCAGAAGGAGAGATATTATTGGTTCAATGAAGCAGATAGTCTTGCATGGGACCTGGGAAAGGAATAAATACCTTTGTCTTAGTCTGGTTGGTCTCTCATTGACAAACTCAGTTAAAATCATAAGGCATGGGGTGACTCAATATGTTAAATGTCTGACTTTTGATTTTGGCTCAGGTCCTGCTCTCATGGTCCTGAGAGTCAGCCCCTGTCAGACTCTGTGCTGAGCATGGAGCTTGCTTGGGATTTTGACTCTCTCTCTCCCTCTCCTTCTGGCCCTTCCCCACTTGCATGCATGTGCACATGTTTTCTCTCTCTCAGAAAAAAAAATCATAAGGTAAAGGATTCCTGTTAACACAGATCCCCTGCCTTCTGGGGTAAAGAGCAAGGTGGAAAACATTGGAGAATGGATTATTAGAGGCAATAGAATAAGGGCTTTGGTATTATTCAAAGCATTCAGAGGTCCTGGCAGGACTATTGAAACACTATATAAATACACACTTTATAAATACTTGTTAATTGTATTTAATGTAATACAAGAAAAATAAGCTATGTGACTGTGTTAAGTAAATGAATGTTAATTAAATACTTACCATGTGATAAACACTCTTCTCTTAGTCCTGAGGATACAGTGGTAGACATAAGAGAAAGAGAAAACAAAACAAAACAAAACACTGCTTCTTCATGAAGATTGCATAAGTCACGTAGCAAGAATATGATAGAGCTACAAAATACTTTGTTATATGCCAGCAATGCACTCACATAGATTCTAAATCTCATGATCAAAACCTTCATCTGAATATTTTATTGATTTATAAAAGGTCATTTATGAGGCAAAGTATATAATGGATGAATGTCTTTAAAACTTATAGGTAGACTTTTTAAAAATTAATGCTGCAAAATTGCAGTAAATTATGTTTTAAAATGTTACTGTTTGTATACAGATTCCCCATTGTGTTTGGTTACTACTAGGTAAACAGTACAGATTTCGTATGTAGATTAGAGCCCTCAACCCTAAAGTTCAAGTGAATGTAAGTGTACTCTGATACAAACAGATTCTGAGGAAAGCACGGGTGGGGAGAAGCTGACGGTAACTCAAGGCAAAATGTAATTCTGAGGTCCCTATACGTTGAAGTTTAAGAAGATATTAACTATACAAACAAGAAACCCTTCAGGGAAATAAATATATGGGCTGATCCCTGCAGAATGAGGTTTTGTTTGTTTTTGTCTAATATGGGAGAAGATAACATTTCAGGAAGAGAAAGTGACGTAACAGAGAAGCGGATATTAGAAAACATGTGACATGCCTGGATGACTCAGTCCATTGAGCATCTGTCTCTTGATTTTGGCTCAGGTCATGATACCAGGGTCTGTGGAAATGAGCCCTGCATCGGGCTCTGTGCTGAGCATGGAGCCTGCTTAAGATTCTCTCTCTCTCTCTCTCTCTCTCTGTCTCTCTGTCTCTCTCTCTCTCCCTCTCTGTCTCTCTCCCCACCTCTCTTAAAAAATAAAACATGAGGCCTTTGGTCACCTAAGTTTTTTGTTTGGACAAACATATTTGTTTGCTTTAGTCCGTTAGGAAGACATTATGAGGAAAATTTCCAAGACCACTTCCTTTCCAATGTGTCTGGAGGTATTCATATTATTTGCAGCAAGGATAATTATATTCACTTGCTTCTTCTTAAAAGCAGATTCAGATCATTGTTTACAAGATCAATCATTTACAATTAAATGTAATAGATAAAAAGTTTTATGAATTATGAATTGTTAGCGATTTAATCAATTATAAAACCTTTCCCCTTCTCTATTCATCAGACATTCTATTAATTCTTTAAGGTCTTATTTTTCCTTCTTCAGACCAGAATTTCCCTCTCCTTATTTTGTGTTTCTATAGCCACTTGTATGTGTTTCTGTGACAAAGCAATTTTAAATTCTTTTAAAATTTACACCCAATTAATATTGATTTACTATCAAATACTGACTTATCTAGCAAACAGTAAACGTTATGTAACAGGTCACATTTGTCTTCCCTTTAAGTGCTCAAAAGTATAAAGCTAACTTTGATACTCAGTGATAAGATTTACACTAAGCTAAATAATCAGTGTATCTGTTTCTCTTTATACTTACAAAAACATAAATAATAAATCGTTTAAAATTTTGTTTTCATTTTTAAAAGTACTGGTTCACGTCATATGTTCTTAGTACAAGAATGTCTCCCATGAATAATTTCTGCACATATATGAACTCTTCTTTCTCAAGTAATATATTTAAGAGGTAGTTAAGAGTTATGACTCTAGTAAGTAATATATAAAACAAAGAGGTGGGAACAGAGAAAACTATTTATTAAAACACATAGCTTTGTAAAAATTATAACAACTAAAATTACAGTGACATGCTGCCCAGTTAATCTCACCCAGCAACTCATTGGAGGAATTGGCAAACATGCTTTATAACTTTAACTGAATTTGTACTCACTGCAAAATTAATAGCTCTTAAAGCTACACAGCTTAACAACTAAATAGGTTAATGTACATGTACACATGGTCAAAATATTTGTGCCTGTCAATACTGTTTTCTCCATTTCCAAAGTTATAGTTTTCTGATTAGCAAATCATAGACTATATACAATCGTGTTCAATTTGTGACATAATCGACAAGGCAACAAAAGTACTGATCCTATCGTTGAGTCACCATATGGTTGACCCTTGTCTGATTGACTTTGAGTTTTGGTGACAATAGTAGGAAATCATAATGCTTCTCTGGTGTAAAAGAATAAAAGAAGGTGAAACTGTTGGGAAATCAAAATCTAGGTAAAAGGTAGTTCTCTGTGTGCATTTGTGGGTCTGTTAATGTGGTTTGAGCTTTATGGTAATAGGATTTGTGGATATTGGAAAGAATTTCCTCCAACTAATTTCCTATTATATCCCTTACATTTTGCTATTAGCAATTATATTTTTGATTTAGATATTGGCCATCTAAGTATTTCTGAAATGTATTGGGTCACCAAACATCTTGTAAAAATGTGTTTGGCAGAATGTTCTCTTTGGGGAATTATGTGAGAAAGATTATAGATAAGCATGTTGTATAACTTGGGCATGTATATATTTTCTTCAGGACTTTGCTTTTGACAGAGAAGAATAAAACTCTGTGGTAGAAATTGCAGATATCAAACACAACTTGTTAAAGAATCTTTCTAGTTACCTTCTTATTGAGGGTGGCCATGGTACATGGTTCTGCTCAAAGAGTCGTAGGCAGTAATTTGCTAGGTGGGATTTCTGAGATTATGAAGGCTTTTTTAATTAAGAGAGAGAGAGAGAGAGAGAGAGAGAGAGAGAGAGAGCATACCCAGATGGAACACCCCTTTATGCATTTTTTTGGTCTCTTTTTTCTTCTTCCCCTAACTTGTCTTGCCTAGAATACTGATCAGAGGCTATGTTGCAGTCATGAAGAAACAAACATAAGAAAAATATTAAAGCATAAGATAGGATAACTCTATGCCTCTAATGGCATGTGCTTGAGCTGTCCTGCATGGAACTCTCTAAGAAAGACTTTTTATGGCTTGAGACTAATAGACTTCTGAGTCAAGCACATTAATATAGAGTTTTCTGTTGCTTGTAGCCAAGTGAAATTCTAACAGATAAACTTTCAATCTCACCATGCAGGGAACTGCCTCCTCCATCACTTACTAATCTTGTTGCAATGCCAAAGCCAATTAGATAACCCAAGAGAATGCCAGTGTCACATTGCTTAATACACCAACGTTAGAAAGTTTTTGTAAAGGAGAAGGATTCTAAAACTATCCCGAATGATTATTATGGAAACTTATTCAACATAAAAAATGCCACACATGAACAAAATAATGCCCAGGGTGGGTTTTTTTGTGGAGTATTTAAACAATCATTTAGAGCAAAGAATTCCCATCTGTATGTCTTTTTTCTCCTAGGTTTATTTTTAGCAGGTTTCATAATGTAGTGTCTGCCAGAATAGGGTAGAAGAAACCCTATTTTGGCCCATAATGGTGTATGACAAAATATCATGAAACCAAAAGTAAAAAGAATTGAAAGAGGAATTTCTTGACCTGAATTTATTCTTTAGATTATGGTTGACAGCATAATGAGAAATGACAGTGAAAAGCGATCTGTCAGGGAAAAAGATCCAGATTTTTTGCTGCAATGTCGCATTATACTATGAAATAATAATAATTTAGATTAAAAAAGGTAAGAAATTAAATCTTTAAAAATAAAGTAGGAAGAATGTATTTAGCAGATGAGAATTATTTCCAGTACTTAATTCTATCCAGGACTAACAATGTTAATGACTAATTTAATGGAGCTACAATTTTGTTATTTAGATTAACCTTCTGCATAAAATATATTAACAGTATTCAGCAAAAGAATTTAATGTGGAAGACTTGAAATAAAATATTAGCATGAAGAGTTTCATAATTATATTTTGTCCAACCAGAGACAGAATATTCCGTCAGGACAAATTAGAGCAAGAGAAATGGAAATTTGTCTTTGAAAAGATTAAATATGTCCACATTGGGCAAAAGCATCTCAAAGAATCTCAAAATCCAAAGTGCTGTAAAACATTACCAAAATGTGCTTGAATATGCAGTATGGCTTACATATGCAGTGTTGGTTAAAAAGAAACATTCAAATTAGTTATCAAATTTAGAAATTTAACAGATTTGGAAGAGGGAGTCTGTTTTAGCAGTTAGTAAGGGCATGGAATTCATGTATTAGTTACAAGGCTGGGAAATAAACTGAACTGAACTCATTTTGCGACCTAAAGCATATCTCCTCTCCATCTTGATTTCCTTTGCTGTAAAATTGTGCTGATAGAAATCAGTGGTCCTTGTTTCCTTAACCTGCCTCACTTCATGGGCAGGAAGTTCCCTTGAAAGTTAGTACAGAGAAGGTTACACTAAAAACAAACATTAATGCACATGCAGTTGTACGTATAAGCCCTAGATTTTACTGTTATAGTAATAGCCACTTGCAACTATGATTATCTTTGATTTATAGTCAAGCACAGCTATTTAAATGCAAATATGTGTTTTCATTTGGCGGTTTCAAGGCAGAATTGATTTTATATTGTCAATGAGTATTTTACTTTACTTATGCACATGCTTATTCTTCTTTATAATGTCATTAAACTAGATGGCAACTTGTAGTAAATTATTTCTAGATAACTTTATAGTACCATGCATATGGTATAACTGTATAGCAACCTGAATAAAACATGTCTATATTTATTTAGAAATAGAATCTTGTCGATACTTAGAAATAAGGTATTTCTTTCACTCTCTGTGGGGTGGTGTGAATTTTGATGACGCTTTTAAAATGATTGTTGATTGGTGTTGTAGTTGGGATGCCCATCTTCCAGAATGGTGATGGTGAACTCGTGATTACCTTCCTTCCTCTATATCCCTCTTCCCTTCTTTCTACTGTTCCTTCTTTTCTTTCCATTCCTCCTCCTTTCCTTACTCCCTTCCTTTGCTTTTCCTTTCTCCTTCTCTTGCTTCTTGTATCCGTCCCTACATGTCTTCCTCTATCCCTTCCTTCTCTTTCTTCTCCCCTGTCACCTTTTCATCTTCTCTTCTTTTTATCCTCATTTCCTTCCATCTCTTCTCTTTCTTTCTTACATCCTGACTCAATTCCAACCATCCATCCTACCTGCTCCTCTTTCTTCCTTTCACACGTCCTGCCTCCTTTACATCCATACATTCATATATTTATCATTCATGCTTTGCTTTCTTCTTTCTTATAACAAATATTTATTGGATACTTACTACATGCCAGATGGCATGCCCAATATTAGGAACTCCGAAATAAATAACACATGATCACCAAGGAACTGAATGTATACAAGGAGGAAAGAAAAATATCAAATTATTAGTAAAATCATGTAGCGGGAAGAGGTATGGGTTGAAAAATGAGGATTGTGCACAGTGTTCCATTTCTACCCTCCATTTCTACTTTCAGAGACCACTTACAGATATCTAGTGCAGAAAATAAGCACCCCCTACTGTGATACACTGTATCACAACTCTTAAAAAAATTGCTCTCTGCAGATTTCCGTTATTTATTTCAATAGCCCATCATATTGTCCTAAGAAAGTTCATTCTGGAGAGGCCTTGAATTAGTCAAGCACCAGAAATTGGGCTTCTCAAACCTTTCACATTGTCAAGAAAGACCTGTTTTTATGCCTGGACCTTGGTTCAGCTGGGAATTGACCTGAATCCTTGGAGTAACCTGCCTGATAAGAATGTTTTTGTTTTCCTGAGGTCTTGGGCCATTCTGTATCAATTTGACATCTTAGGGGCCAGGAGACCGAATAGCTGAGGTCAGTTAGATGAGCATTGCATGCCTGATGTGACTGATTTACAACAGAAACCTTGGACACCAAGTCTCAGGTGAGCTTGCCTGTTTGGCAGCACTCCACATGTGTGGTCACATGTTGTTTAGGGGAAAATTAAGCCTGTTTGTATGTGGCTTTATGGGAGAGGACACATGGAAGCTTGTATCTGGTTCTCCTGGGATTCACCCATGTGTCTTTTCCCTTAGTCGACTTTAATTTATATCCTTTCACTGTAATAAGATATAACAGTGAGTATAATAACAACTTTATGAGTCCTATGAGTTCTAGTAAAACAGAGCCTGAGGGTGGTCTTGGAGACCCTTAAGACGCCAAGAGATAACTGTTCCATTTACTGTACTTTCTATAGATGACACATAATACTGTAGTTATGCAGTATAATACCATTGAGAGCAATTAGGTGAAAGTGTATGGGATCACTCGATTTGTGTTTCTTACAACCATATTTGGATCCACATGTACAATAAAATGCATCTCAAGATCTCAAAATAGTTTTTTATACAAGTCTTTGAGCTGTACCCTTAAAATTGGTGCATTTTATTTTATGTCAATTTACACCCCAGAAGTTGATTTTAAAATTTCTGGATTCTGACACAAATATTCTAAGAACTGGGAGAACATGTCACTACTACGAGTTATACTGATTGAAAAAAGTTCCAAATTGCTTTATTTATTATAAGATTCCGGTCCTTGCCCTTCATATAGTAGCCAGAAACATTTATGCATTCCCTTGATGTTGGTTTTTATTAGTAAATCAACTTTTCATGCTTTTCTACTTAGGTTTAATGTTTTCTCAAGAGGCTCCTCAGTCCTTCCCACAAAGAGGCTTTTAGGGGGCAACCTCATCTTTCTGCCAGAAGTACTCAAACACACTGTAAAACCAGTCAGACACAAACTGGAACCCCTCCTTCAAAATAAAGACAAATTTAATGACCCTACTAAATCAACTCAAAATAGGTTAACTAAGTGTTTATTTAATGCTAATGTTTTACCAGGAATTGCAGAAGTTGTTAAATTACACAAAACAAGATCCATACCTTCAGGGACATTAAGTTTCTTCTTTGAACTTTAGTTTTCTCAAGTATAGAATAGTGAAAATAAGAGTATTTACCTTATAATTTATGAGAATTAAATGAATTTCAAAGTGTTATGTAACAATACGAAGAAAGTGGTCAAATGGGTGGAAAAGAGTACATACACTATGAGCTTCGGAAGAGGAGCAAAAACAGTGATGCGTCAGGGAATTTTAAAGATGATGGGACTTGAGTAACCTGTAGAGAAATTCGGTGGAGGTACAGGAATATAAAACACTAATAACAAGGACGGATGTTTGGCATTGGGCTAGAAATGATAGTGAATTTACAGGGTTATGGTGGAACATGAGGATGGATAGATGAAGAGCACAATTGTAGAGAACTTTTCATAATAAATAAAGGTGATATTTTTATCCGAGAAGTAAAAAAAGGCTATTAAAAATTTCTAATTGGGCACAATAAAAAGTTGGTGTCTCAAAGAATAGGAATGTGATCTTCATCAGTAGGATGGTTTACAATTACATAATCTCAATATATGGGAAAGATGTAGGAGACTACTTTGATGACCCAGATATGAAGTGATAAAAGTCTGAAATCTTGAAGTCTGGACCCAAGAAATAGAATGAAACAAATTAAAGTAAATTTTTATAGTAACATAATAATGTAATCTAATAACATTATTTTTTTGAAGTATAGTTAACATACAGTGTTATATTAGTTGTAGGTGTACAATATAATGATTCAACAATTAATTAATTATAATTTTATTCTTTGAATTTATATCCAAATTAGTTAGCATATAGTGCAATAATGATTTCAGGAGTAGATTCCTTAATGCCCCTACCCATTTAGCCCATCCCCCTCCCACAACCCCTCCAATAACCCTCTGTTCTCCATATTTAAGAATCTCTTATGTTTTGTCCCCCTCCCTGTTTTTATATTATTTTTGCTTCCCTTCCCTTGTGTTCATCTGTTCTGTCTTGAAGGCATCATGAGTGAAGTCATATCATATTTGTCTTTCTCTGACTGACTAATTTCGCTTAGCATAATACCCTCCAGTTCCATCCACATAGTTGCATGATTCAACAATTTTATACATTACTTAGTGCTCATCACAATAAGGATACTCTTGGTCTCTTTTTTCTATTTCACTCATTTCCCCCCCCACACACACACCTCCCCTCTGGCAACCATCATTTTGTTCTCTATATGTAAGAGTCTGGGTTTTTTGTTTATTTGTCTCTTTTTTTCTTTGTTCATTTATTTTGTTTCTTAAATTCCGCATATGAGTGAAATCATATGGTATTTGTTTTTCTCAGTCTGACTTATTTTACTTAGCATTATACCCTCTAAGTTCATTTATGTTGACAAATGGCAAGATCTAATTCTTTCTATAGCTGAGTAATATTCATTGCATATATATACCACATCTTCTTTATCTGTTCATCTATCGATGGACATTTGGGCGACTTCCATATCTTGACCATTGTAAATAATGGTGCAGTAAACATAAGCGTGCATAAATCTTCCCAAATTAATCTTTTTGTTTCCTTTGGGTAAATATCCAGGGGAGGAATTACTAGATCATATGGTAAATCTATTTTTAAGTTTTTGAGGAAGCTCCATAGTGTTTTTCACATTTGCTGCACCTATTTACATTTCTTCCAACAGTACACAGGGGTTCCTTTTTCTCCACATCCTCACCAACGCTTGTTATTTCTTGTCTTTTTATTTTAGCCATTCTGACAAGTCAAAGGGATACATTATTTGCAAATATCTTCTATTCAATAAATTGCCTAGTTGTTTTGTTGATGATTTCCTTCACTGCAAAACCTTTTTATTTTGGTGTAGTCCCAATAGTTTAATTTTGTCTTTGTTTTCCTTGCCTGAGGAAACATATCTAGAACAATATTTCTATGGACAATATCAAAGAAATTACTGCCTATGTTTTCTTCTCGAATTTTTATGATTTCAGGTCTCATATTTAGGTCTGTAACCCATTTTGAGTTTATTTTTGTGTGTGGTGTTAGAAAGTAGTCCAGTTTCATTCATTTGCATGTAGCTCTCCAGTTTTCCCAGCACCATTTGTTGAAGAGACTGTCTTTTCCCATTGTATATTCTTACCTTCTTTGTCATAGATTAATTGACCATAAGTATGAGTTTATTTCTGGGCTCTCTGTTCTGTTCCATTGATCAATGTGTCTCTTTGACATAATACATTATTAAATGGTAATAATTAGATCTGCGTGCTTTTTGCCTTTATCAAAGAGACTATATGTTGATTTAATGGTTAATTAATAGTCTGTAACTATTATACTTTTCATTATTTCTTTTCAGTGGGAATTTGCTATTTTCTTCTCAGCATATGGATGAATGACTCATTGTTAGTAACAATATATCGAGTATACACTGTGAATTATTTGCTAAATTTGTTACACAATCTTCAGACTAATCATTCATTCAGCATATAATTGGGTCTGTATACTACATATTATATTAGGTATGGATAAAATATATTTTATTTACAAGATAATATTTTATGGCTATGAAGCTGGAATGTCTTCTATTTTCATTTTCATTTCTGCAATTAGATAAATATAAACACCACAATCCTGATAAAACATGCTTCCCTCATCTCCCAAATTTCCGTCTAGGCCTTCTGTATTCAATCCTCTTCCTCACTCTCCACACAACCACTTCTCTGTTAATACAGTTCTGCTTTTTTAAGAGGAATTTTGTTTAAATGGAATAACATAGTTGATATACTTTTATGACTGGCTTCTTTCATTTAGCTGAATGCTTTAGAGATTCATGCATATTCATGAATGTATCAGTGTAGATTCTTTCACTTTGTTCTTTTTTTTTTTTATTTTTTTTTTCAACGTTTATTTATTTTTGGGACAGAGAGAGACAGAGCATGAACGGGGGAGGGGCAGAGAGAGAGGGAGACACAGAATCGGAAACAGGCTCCAGGCTCTGAGCCATCAGCCCAGAGCCCGATGCGGGGCTCAAACTCACGGACCGCGAGATCGTGACCTGGCTGAAGTCGGACGCTTAACCGACTGCGCCACCCAGGCGCCCCTCACTTTGTTCTTAAGAGGTATTCAGTTGTATGAATAAACCACAATTCTTTCATCCATTCACATTGTTTGGACATTTGGGGCTATTATGAATAAAGCTGCTATGAACACATATACAAGACTCCGTTTGGACTTATGTTGGATCATATGGTAGAATATATGCTTAATTTTATATGAAAGTCTTTATTTATTTATTTAAAATTTTTTTTAATGTTTTTATTTATTTTTGAGACAGAGAGAGACAGAGCATGAGTGGGGGAGGGTCAGAGAGAGAGGGAGACACAGAATCCGAAGCAGGCTCCAGGCTCTGAGCTGTCAGCACAGAGCCTGATTGAACCCACAGACCATGAGATCATGACCTGAGCCGAAGTCGGAGGCTCAACTGACTAAGCCACCCAGGTGCCCCAATATATATATGAAAGTCTTTATAAGAAACTTTGTAACTTTAATTGGAAACTTATTTCAGTAGTGGCTACATCATGCTTTATTGCTACCAGCAATGTATGAGAGTTTTACCTGTTCCACATCTTCATCAAAACTTGGCATTGTCAAACGTTTCTTTTTAAATTTTAGCCATTCTGTTGGGAATGGAGTGGAAATTAATTTTGGCTTTTATATTTGTTTTGCTAATGATTAATAATATTGGACACATTTTAAAGTGCTCACTGACATCATTATATCTTCTTTAGCATAGTGTTTGCTCAAATACACTACCCATATTTACTGATGTTTGTCTTATTATTTCACTTCAAAAAAGCTTTAAATATTCCAGATACAGGTACTTTATTGGATATATGCATTATACTTTTCCCCAATATTTGGCTAGCTTTTTATTTTCTTAACAGAGTAAGTATTTTAATTTCATTGAATTCCAACTTATCATTTTTTTTTCCTTTATAATATGGGCTTTGTTTCTGTGTGTTCTCTTTAAGAAATCTTCACCTCAGTCAGAATCATTAAGATTTTTTTTTTACTGTTTTCTTTTAGAAATTTTATAGAATTAACTTTCATATATAGATATAGGCTCTATTTTTAGTTAATTTGTGTATATAGTGTGACATAAGGGTCGATTTTTTTTTTCATATGGCTTAATTGTTTACTGCCAATTACTGAAAGGACTACCCTTTCTCTATTGAATTATCTAGGCTCATTTGTTGAAAATCTGATAGTCATATATATTTGGGTCTATTTCTGAACTCTTCTGTTGGTTCTGTTGATCTATGTATCTATTTTTACACAATACCACATTGTCTTTATTAATGTAGCATTGAAGTGAGCATTGAAATCAGATAATGTAAGTCCTCCCACTTAGTTCCTCACTTTTGAAATTATTTTGGCTATTTTGGGTGCTAGGGGCTTCATATACATTTTAGAATTGGCTTATTAGTATCTATAAAACTCTTAAAATTTATTATGATTTTATTGAATCTATAGCTCAATTTAAGAAGAATTGGCATTTGAACAATATTAAATATTTTGATCTATGAACATAGTATATCTTTCCATTTATTTGTGCCTCCTTTAATTTTTTCAACAATGTTTAGTAATTTTTGGTGGATAAGTTTTATTTATAATTTTTAAATATATCCTTATGTGTATACTATAATCTCTAGACTATTTTAAACTGTCTTGTATTTTAACTTGAATTTCCAAATATTCATTGCCAGTATATAAAGCATGCAACTGATTTTTAAATTTCTTCATGTATATTATAAACTTGATAAACCCAATTATTACTTCTAAAGTTTATTGTGAGTTCATTAGGATTTTCTGCTGAAATAATCAATTAGTCTGTGAATAAAGATCATTTTACTTTTTCCTTTTCAGTCTGTATACTTTTTACTTACTTTGTATGCCTTTTCGCAGTGGCCACAATCTTTAATGGAATGTTGAATACAAGCTGTGAGTGAACATTTTTTCTTGTTCCTGATCTTAGGAGGAAAATAATTTAGCTTGTCACCATTAGATACGATATTTGAAAGAGGTATGTATGTATGTATGTATTTTTAACAGCACAAGCAGGGGAGCGGAGCCCAACCTTGGGCTCCATCCCATGACTTGGGATTATGACCTGAGCAGAAATCAAGAGTCAGTTGCTCAACTGACTGAGCCACCCAGGTGCCCCTGAAAGAGGCTTTTGGAGATGACTTTTTTCATGTTAAGGAAATTTTCTGGTATTCCTAACTTAATTAGAGAGTTTGTTTTTTTTTTTTTAATAAGTTGAAATTTATTATTTTCAGTTTCTTTTTTCTGCATCTGTTACAAAATCTCATTTTTCTTTTTATGTCAATATTGTGAATTGCACTGATTTTTAAATATCAAACCAACTTAAATTCTTCAGAGAAACTGCTTCTGTTTTCTAAAATTTAGGTGAGGAAGGTTCACATCTATGTTCATAAGGAGAATGCTCTGAGATCTCTTCTGATTTCTTTATGTGGTTGCAGTATATGATTTCTCTCCTCATGATTTGGGAATTTATCCTCTTCTCCTTTCTGTAAAAGTTTCTTTACTGTTGGTATTATGCTTCCCATAAATGTTTGGTAGAATTCACCAATGAAGCCACTGGAACTGGAATTTTCTTTTTAGGAAAGTTTTAACTGCAAATTTAACTTTTTAAAAAATAACTATTGAACTATTCAGGTTATCAATTTCTTTTTGAGTGGATTTTCTTAACTTATACCATTCAAATTTATGTGTATTTCATACAGTTTGACAAATGTGTAGTTGTACAGAATTGTATTTTTTATATGTCTATAGGATTTGAAGTATTTATTCTTTTTTTATTCCTGATACTGGTAGTTTGTGTCCTTTCTTTTTCTTTTTCTTTTTTTTTCCTGGTCCATCTGGCTAGAAGTTTACCAATTTTATTGATCTTTTCAATGAACCAGTTATTGTTTTCATTGATTTTATCTACAGTTTTCTGCTGTTTTATTATTTTGCTCTTTATTATTTTCCTTCTTATGCACAATTTGTAGGTTTTTAGTTTTGGTGTCTTTTTGTTTATTTTCAGTTTTCTAAGTGAAGGCTTGGATTATTGATTTGATACACTTCTTTTCTAAAAGCTTAGCAATTAATTCTGTGAATTTCCCTTCCAGTCTTGCCTTAGTTGCATCTCACAAATTTTGACATGTAATTTTTTTCAATCAATTAATATTGCCTTCCAATTTTACTTGTAATTTCTTCTATACTGTAATCAGCCAAGGGTTCTACCAAGAAAACAGATGATAGATAGGTAGACAGATACATAGAAATATATATATGTATATGTATATATACACACACACATACATACATGTATACATAAAGTGTATATATATATATATATATATATATATAATATAAATAATATATAAAAATATATATAATTTACTGCAAAGAAAGGAATTGCCTTTTGTGACTGTGGTAGCTTGCTAGGCATTTCTTACGACTTCTTAATGTTGCCCAGTATTTATATATATTTAATTTTAGTTGTTATATTTACATGTCTATAGTTTGATTTGGATCTTTTTTATGTCTTCCATTTCTTCCTTCATCAGCTTCATTTTCTTCCAGAGTTTGGACACAGGTAGTATATTTATAATAACTGTGTAATGGCCTTATTGCTAATTCAGTCATCCATATCCTTCTGGTTATTTCTCGATTGATTTTTCTTCCCCCACCCCCTTGTTTTGAGGGGGATGCCTGATAATGTTTGATTGGATGCTGGACATTATTCATTTTGTGTCTTATGTGCTGGATTTTGTTGTATATTCCTTTAAATATAGCTGGCCTTTGTTCTGAAACATAATTAACATATCATTATAATTATTTTGAGACTTGCTTTTGAGCTTGATAGATCAATCTCTACTTATGGTTTCATTTCACCTATTAATGTAGTAACTTTCTGAAGAGTCTCACCAGTGTTCTTTCCATACATTAGTAGGTTTTTCACTTCAGATGATGACATAAGCAACTATTTCCAGTCCTGTGTAAGCTTTGGTAATTGTTAAGCCAAATGTTTTCCTTAGTTTTTCCCTCTAGTCTTGGGTA
Organism: Puma concolor; assembly: GCF_028749965.1. Classification (NCBI taxonomy): domain Eukaryota; kingdom Metazoa; phylum Chordata; class Mammalia; order Carnivora; family Felidae; genus Puma; species Puma concolor. The sequence goes on along the minus strand of NC_141674.1, from coordinate 153,182,697 downwards.
GTTTCTTCACACACTTGTGAAAATTAGACAAGACTTGAGTTGACATCTATGAAGATATCTGAACCTCTTTTTCTGTGTTACTTCCTTCTCTCCATGATTCTGTTCTGTAAATTCAAGCTGCCTTGACTTCCCTGAAGTCTAAACTTTGTCTTCTCATTCAGTCCATTGAGCTCTGTGTGGTTTCCCACTCTGCATACAATGGTCTGGAAATTCTATTTAGCTGGTAAGCTGCGGCAATCATAGGGCTTACCTCATTTTTGTCCTTCTTTCAGGATACAGTCTCTTGTGTTCCTTGTTGTCCAATATCTGAACACTGTTGTTTTCTATATTTTGTCCATTATGTAGTTGTTAAAAGTAAGAAGTTAATTTCTGATCTCATTACTCCATTATGAAGAGATCTGGAAGCTCAGATGGTAGCTTTCAAATTATTTGTTTAGGACAAAGCTGGTTCCTGGTATACAGATTGGTTAAAAGTTTAGAGCTTTTATAGTGCAATAAATCTGTTCAAATATATAAAGACTTTTTTTTAAATAACTAAAGAGAATGTCTTCCAGAAAAGAAGCAATGCAATTTAGTGTATTTCTAGGGAAAACTGTTTATTTTTACAATGTACAAAGACCAGCGATTTAGATTTAATGAATACAACACATAATTAATCTGGATAATGATAAGAGTGCATTTATTAACTAAGGACAATTTTAAGATCTACTGATATAACATACATTTCATTCACTACCTTGGTCTTCAAAAAAGCTATAATTTGTAACAACTGATTCATTTTTGGTCCAATGTGATAGATTACTTATAAATTCATTAAAGAAATTATCTTCTATTTTTGTAAGCTTATCCATTAATTTTTGAGAGAGAGAGAGGGGGAAAGAGAGAGAGAAAGAGAGAGAGAGAGGGACATGGGGGGGAGGGGGGGCAGAGAGACAGGGAGAGAGTGAATCCCAAGCAGGCTCCACACTATCAGCATGGAGCCTGATATGGGGTTTAAACTCACAAACCAAAAGATCATGACTTGAACTGAAATCAAATGTTGGATGCTTAACCAACTGAGCCACCTAGGTGCCCAAGAAATTATCTTCTAAAACAACCTTATAAATGCACTTAATCAAATCTTCACCTAGAATGTCTATATAATTTTTTAATGAACTTAGATTTCATAAATTATTAGAGCTGTTAGGTCATTATTTTCATATGTCAATTACTGATGAATGTATTAACTATTCACGTATGAACAGATTATCTTCTGCAGGAATAGGTGGCATATTTTAAGAAAGCGTCTGCTAACATGTTATTGCTCATAGAAAAAGCTTTAGTCTTTCAGTAAGATTTACATATACTCAATGAGATGAGGCAAATATTAATCATTTGCATAAAAACTATAATTTGAAGTTTGTTATTACAAAAGTACCCCAGGTAAAGTAATAACCATTTGGATTAAAACTGACATATAAAGTATATTATCAGGAAAGCATCTAAATTTTCTGAAGGAATGTTCAATTTTCTAACCAGACATGCTTATGTTAATGTATTAGAAACAGCCACTAGTATTAGTCCAAATCACTGAAACTAATGAGTACAAATATGATTTACCTACTCCTTTCTCTACCTTAATTTTCATGCCCCAAACACACGGCACTAGTACCACCTTAGTCTAAAGTAGTTAAATCCTATATGTTAATGTTAATATTATTAATTTACTAATTTTAAAAAATATGGTGCTTAGATTGTAGGATAGCTGTTATTTAAATGTTCACTAACTGCTAGAGTTTGCACTAAACACTCGAAGTCCACTCTCCTAGTTATTCTTTACCAAAAAAGGGGGAATTTAAGGATTGTTATACTGATTTTGAACAACAGAGCTTAACTACTTTTATTGGTTCCTGCTGTGATGGCAATTTCAAGTTCGAATCCAGTTTTTTTTCTGCTTTTTACACTACTCCATGCTGCACATATATATTGTTTTAATGACCTCCAAATTTCTGCCTCTTATGATATTCTAGAGCTATGTATAATAATACAAGCCAAAATTTGCCTAACTTGTAACTGTAAAGTCCGAAGTTTCTTAGGTTAAATGTGACCCACTTACTAGGATAATACCCAGGACCCCCATAGAAGGCCACATTAAAATAACCTTTATAATGCTACATTGTGGCCATGACATTATTTAACTAGTTTTACCCAATTGAGAAGACTTCACTTTAATTTCATTGATTTATATTCTACATAATTCAAAAAATATGAAACAAACTACATTGCTTATCTGATCTCAAAAAGTTTTTATTCTTTGTCAGTATAAGAATACCGCTTAAATAGCCCACAATGGATGCTACTATTTCCTTAAAGATTCAAGCACTGAAGTATGATACTTAAATAATTTCAAATGTAAGGTTCTTAAGCAGGGCTCCATTAATTCTGTGGGCCTGTATACAGAATTTTGTGTGTATGAAATTTATGAGTACTTACTATGTAGTAAACATTGTTAAAAAGTTTCTAACACACTATGAATACTAAACTACTTAATTTTAAAGTAACAGGGACAATTAAGTAGTTTTAAGAATATATCTGAATCTGGGGCACCTGGGTAGCTCAGTTGGTCGAGCATCTGACTCTTGGTCTTAGCTCAAGTCATGATCTCATAGTTTGTGGAGTCAAGCCCCATGTCAGGCTTTATGCTTGGGATTCTTTCTCTTCTGCTCTCTCTGTGCCACCCCCACTTGCTGTGTCTCTCTCAAAATAAATAAATAAACTGTATCTTTGCCCATAAGCAGATCATTTTGAGTATTAAACTGTACACTTGATAGGATTTCAACATTTAATTTATGCACTTTATTCAATATTTGGACTTCCAAAAAAAAAAAAAAAAGGCCCCAAATACTGAACAACTTATAAAATCTGTCCTCAACACAGTATCTAAAATGTGCTTTTGTAGATCATGGGGATGAGGGGAGGGGTAATTTTCCAGCCAGCAAGCAGCCATGATTACCATCCTCTGGTTTGATTCTATTATTGGCTGAATATAGATTGATGTACTTGTCTCCACTGTACCAATGTATAATGCATGAACACGATTACTGGGGTAATTTAGAAACAGGATGCCTTTAATCTTCTGCTCAGATCAATCAATTACAATACATAGGTTATAGAATGTCCTATGATCTTACACTGAATCCTTAATAGAACTAATCTTACAGCTAAATGAGGTTGGGAAAAATGTGAAGCCACAGAGATTGCTAATATGAACACAGACAATGGAACTTCAACCATCATGTGTTTAATTACTCAGAACAATCAAACAGAGACTACTCTGAAATTTATAGAGAAAGAAATAATATACCAGGGAGCAAAAAGCCATTTTTTCTCTTGAAGAAGCCACTCTTCCACCCTTAAAAGAAGCCACTCTTCCACCCTTAAAAGAAGCCACTCTTCCACACTGAAAGAAGAATTCAAGGACTTTGAGGCTCAATAATCTGTGAAAGTATCAAACTCATACTAGAAACAGTTTGCACTGTTACCTTTTGCATGTCAATACATCTTGTCATATGGCAGATAAATCTGTTTCAAACTGCATTTGGAAATGCCTGTTTCCCTTTACAGCAATATTCATTCACTGACTTTCCTTGTGATTTGAAAAAGAAATAGTTTGCCATACGACCTTGCCTTGCCATAACCTACTGTTATGCCTTTATAGTGTACATGAAACCTTAATTACAATCTGCACAATGTTAAGTTTTTCTGTTTTCTGTGGAGTTCTTGGTGCATTTTGGGGAGAATGCATTTGAGCTTGGATTTAGCTAACAAGATAAGTAGAAAAAGAAGATGGGGGTGCAAATAGCACCGTTTCTGTGGGTATCTAGTGAGGACATGTGTATGTGGATATATATATATATTCGGGCCCACTTGCCGAGTTTGCAGTTCTATTGTCTGGGGCTGGATGTAGGCGGAGAGCAGTTACTAACGGCAGAGTCAGAGTCAGCACCACGGATAGCTCCACACGTTTAACACCTGGGAGAGGAACTCCGACGTTTCATGAGCCCAGCTGCAGCTAGGGAATAGAATGATAGAGTGATCTACTTTATACTGCAGAAGGGGAGAAAATAAAGCTGTACATTGGAGGAGCGTGTCTTTTTATGCTCCGAGAGAGGGAACTGTACAGATTCAGAAAAGCTCAAGCTACCATAAGAGCCTAAGGGTTGTCATAGATTGTTTCTTTTTTTAAGTAAAGCTAATTAACCTGAAAATTCAACATTCCCAGGCAATGTCTTGCATTTCTAATTCATTTTCATTACTCTGACATGAAAGGGGAAGAATTGCTTAGGTTTTGGGGGGTTATTTGGGAGGGTTTCTTTTTTTCTTGGCTTGTATTTTCTGCAACATAAAGTTAAAGTCAATATGTTTATTTCTTCATTATTTATTGTAGTCCACTTTTTCACTTTTCCAATCTAAACCTCCCTCTTGGCCCTTCTCTGTTCCAGTCTCATTGTTTTTACTTTAGATTTTAGTTTGTAACTGAGAAAATCTGAACCTGACTGATTCAAGGCACAGGCAAATCAGGCTAATGAGTTGCAAGAACCCCCAACACTATTAAACAGCTACATGTTTCGATAGAGGACTTAGGACTTTTGTCACCAGCTGGAAACAAGAGGTTTGTCCGTCTGTGTTGTGGTAGTTTTGTAGGTTGTAGCTTGGCAAATTCCATTTAGAGAAAGGGGCGTGGATAGAGGCTGACTATTAGGTTAAAGGAGGAGATAACATAAATGAAGGGAAAAGAAACGAGAAAAACTAGAAAAACAACTTAGAAAACACCGTCCCCTGGCATGACTTGTCACATTTGATTTCCTAAGTCTCCAGGAGGTCTGTTTAGAAAGATGTGTATATGTAACAGGAGATTCCCGCCTTGGCAGGCTCTGAGAGCAAGAACGAAGAGGACTCTATTCTGCTCCTTGAACCCTTTCCCATCCTAAATGAGATAATTTCTTAGAAATAGTGGAAGAGAGTAGAATGGTGTGCCTAGTGTGTTCAGGAGATGAGTAGCATTGGAGGTCACACCAAGGCTGGTAACTCTTTGCCCCACCCACCTTTTGTTCCTTTCCCCTGGAGCACAGCCTCGCCCATTTCAAACACTTCCCTTGTTTTGTACCAGTTGCTAGTCTTTGGCCTTCCCATCTTTCTTCCAGCCTCTAGCACCAAGAGTCCCAATCAACCCCCAACGTTGCAACTCCTCACGGGTTCAAGCAGTGAAACCGGGCATGCTCAGCGGCGGTACCAGCAGCCTTTAGTCTTTGGGAGACTCGGCTCAGCTCAAGGCAGGGACAGGAGTGCCAATTCAGCTAGGGCTTCAGCACCCACCTCCGCGGAGTCCTGGGGATCCGAACTAAACCTGAACCCTTAAGTGGCTCATCCTCAGTCTTCAAACTCCTGAACGCCACCAGAGCTTAGAAATAGTCCTCACTGAGGGACTGTTTTCACACCTGTCTTTTCTTTGCAGCTAAGGGTGTTTTAGCTACTGCGGCGTGAGGAGCTCAGGGATGGAGCCCTGTGGCTGGTGGCCGTGGAGATCACCTTCCCAGAGTAGCTGTTTGTTACTGAGTTTTGGAGATTTCTTGGCTGGCTTCCGCTAAAGCACGCTTGAGTAATCCGAGCTGTGGCGGCGCCCAAGCTCTCGGGATAAAGGGTGTGTGTGTGTGTGTGTGTGTGAGCGTGTGTGTGTGTGTGTGTGTGTGTGTGTGTGTGTGTGTGTGTGTGTGTGTAGGGGAGAGGGCGGGGATAGAAACGTCAACTCCCCCCAACCCCCCAGCCTCCTTTTCTTTCTCGTCTTCCTGCAAAAGCCGCACGAGTCTTCCATCCCCCTCCTCCCCCCCCCCCCACCCCCCCAGCCATCCTCACAGCTCTGGGCAACCGCCAGGTTAAGCCCATTTGCACTGGGAAATTGGCGCTGTTTGGGAGAAGAGAAACAGATCGATTGCCCTTGTGACTCCCCGCCCCCCTCCCACCCCACCCCACCCCCACCGCTCCCTCCCTCCCTCCCTCCCCCGCCACCCCCCTCACCCCGCCTCCTTCCCTCTCCCCACCCCCAAACCCTCTCACCCGCGGCAGTCCGGTGCGAGGCCCCCTCCGGAAGGTGAAGGGGATGGATTGGACTCCGCTAGGGAAAGCGGGTGTCTAGAAGTGGTGCTAATGGGAAGAGATTTCTGGTTTCAAAAGAGGATGCTCTGCCACAAAGAGCGGCTCGCGCGCTGGCCTGGGCTCTAGCCGAGGAGAGATCCCGGGAGAACTCCAGAGCTCGGGGGGAGCGCTCCTCGGAGGACCGGGGTCAACATGCCTGTTCGCAGGGGGCATGTGGCACCACAAAACACATTTTTGGGGACCATCATACGGAAATTTGAAGGGCAAAGTAAGTTCATTTGTTCTCTTATCTCTCCCTCGCTTTCTGCTTTGACGGTGCACTTGGCGTTCGCCGCGTTCAGGCTGAGGAGCCGGCAACTCCGGGCTCTTTCAAGTTAACAGGCTGTGAAACCGAGCCAGGAGGTTCGAATGGCAGCGGGAGTGTTCTCCCCCAGATATTAATTCTGATTTACATTTTAGATTATGGTCTCCATTGTAGGAGGCAATTTGATCCTCCTCTCCCACTGCTCCATTATCTGCCTTGCTACTTAATGTCCTACTCTTCTACTATCTTAAAGGGAACGTACTAGTATAACATGGGTTTATATTTTGAGGCTGTTTAATTGTAGACTTTTTGAAAGTCAGGAGTAGAGCAGAGCATACCACTGGAACCAGAAAATGTAAATGGTAGCAGCGATGTAAACGGCTATGCAAACTATATTTTACCTGGGTTAAATTGCTAAGCTGTGGTATGACAGGGATGCTTGCTTGCTTTTAGTTTATAGAAGCTAAACTTTGCATTGAATCAACGCAAATATATCCCAAGAAGGATAATTTGGGAAAAGCAATATCTGATCCGTGCTGGTTCCCAATGCAAACGGTTGATTATTCAAAACAACATTTATGCCCCTTTATCATTTCCTTAAATTTCCGTTACGAAATGTGAAACTTGAAATGTAATAAGTAAATCCCACAACTGAATGCAGATACATTTAACATTCTCCTGTGGACTAACTGTAAGGAATGAATTATTGTTATATAAACATATTAATTTTAAATCCTATGCTTGTTAATTCATATTCCACATTTCCTTAAAACTACATTAGCACACAGTTATGTTATACATTTTGCAGGTATTGGCACTGCATTTAGTGACATGAGGATATAGTACCTTGTGTACAAAATATACTAGTATATCCTGTTCCCATCTTACCTGGAAATAGTAAATACAATTTATGATTGAAACTTAATGAGCCCTTTGTATTGAAATCCCTACTACTGCACACAATTTCAAGGTTCTCCCCAAGTAAAAGTGAAAAGGTGCTAATGTGACATTTACTGTGTATGTGTAATTTTTTTTTATCTCCTAGACAATATATATTATGAAAGGTGAATCTTCAAATTATTAAACTATTAACACAAAATAGTTTTATTGCTAATAGTTTCACGTTTTTTTTTTGTTTTTTAACATGATGAGTGTGTAGCATGCCTTAGAGGGATAGAGAAAAGCCAAATCCAAAAAATAATAACTACTTTGAGAAAGTTGTACTCTTAAGGGCCAAAGCTGAGGTGAGAAATCTGACAGTTACAAGGTGTTTCATTGTTTGGGCTTTGAAAATATTTATCTTACAATTAAATGGTATTCTGGAAATAATCAATGGGCCAGCTGCTTGTTGAGTGTGCATTAGGACCCCCGGGAGTTACAAGGCTTGAGAACTAGACTATTTGAGAAATTACATTCTTGAAATTTAAAGAGTAGTTCCTTAATACTTTTTGTTAAAACTACTTGGGACTGTTAATTTCACATTTAGGATTTTTTTTTTCTTTTAAAACCCTGGGCAGTTAGAAATTTGGGAAGCACCTGCTTTTCAGATCTCCTGTTATGCAACAATTTGCTCCAGTGTTTATGGAAATCTTGTGGGAGCTTTTTAAAAGATGTCTCACTATCTTCTTATTGCAGATAAAAAATTTATCATTGCAAATGCCAGAGTGCAAAACTGTGCCATCATCTACTGCAACGATGGGTTCTGCGAGATGACTGGTTTCTCCAGGCCAGATGTCATGCAAAAGCCGTGCACCTGTGACTTTCTCCATGGGCCTGAGACCAAGAGACATGATATTGCCCAAATTGCCCAGGCATTGCTGGGGTCAGAGGAGAGGAAAGTGGAGGTCACCTACTATCACAAAAATGGTAAAGTTCATCTATTTAGAATTATTTTTACTTGATTGCAGTGAAATGAAATTTTGACAACTGATTATTGAAAGTTCATATGCAGAGAAGCTCCAAATATTCAGTTGTAGATATCTTTTGCTTCTAGCATTTTAGGATTCAGGAAATCTGGATGCTTTCACTAGTGGACTAGTAAGGACAATTTCTTCTTTGAGTAAGGGTACTCTGTACTCTTCAAAAGTGCAATGACTTACTATCACTAGGACAAAGTACCACAAATCAGTCTTACTCTCTCCCCTTTCTAGGGAATAATATAAAGGCCAAAATTTACTGATTGTGTTGATACATGTTTCCAAGGAGACACATACAGAATTTTATTTGCTTGAACCTGAAAATATTTCACAAAGCAACATCTTATAGAAAACTATGTATCTTCAAGTAAAACTACTGCAGTTATAAATGTTTCTTAGCTCTTCAGCTTTATTTGATAGTCAACACCCCTTGTTTCTTTTGCTCCTTTTCATGTAACATTAAGGTGATATGTAAGAACGTGAAGAATTGGTCCAGTAAACCTATGTATATTCAAATAATAAAGGCTGTTAAAGATTTGTCCTAAAATAAGAAATGGGCAAAGGGAGCTATGATACTGTGGAGTTGTCAGTAATCATTTTTATAGCTGCAACAAAACTGGCATCTCAAACTTAAGGTCATACCTCAACTTCAAGGGCACCCCTCCTTCTTTCAGGCTTGCTATGGGAGTATAATATAATAGACCTATAATAGTTCCCCCCAAATGTCCATTTAATAGACACGCATTCATTAAACATACCATATATAGCATATGAACTCACATGTATGAATATTCATATATACCCATTTAAAAGAATATACATTCTCAAATATACACGGTGATATTTGACAATTTAGTGCTTAAATGTAAATCACTTAAAATGCATGCTGTGGTTGGTTTTGTTGATATTGCATTACCATTTTTTTTTCCATTGGCAGAAATCATTGAGGCAGACGGGTATATAGTCAGATTTTTAGGTAACTCTTAAGTTTTACAAATGAGAAAATGATCTGTTATAACCTATATCATATAATGATTCATCATTTGATGAAATACACAGCAGAAATTCTAGCAGGGAAAAGGTTTAACCCTTCCTCTTATTTTCTTACAATTAAATATTTTATGATAGAAAATGTAGTTCTTAATTACTGGTTTTTCCTTAACATCAACTTATGTGAGTATATGTGACAAACTATGATTAGAAAAACAGGTTTGTATAACTTTGGATCAATCTGCAATGAAAACAATTATATGATTATCAACCAACATAGAGATTGCTTTTAAACTTCTCATCCCTCCCCCCCCTTTTCAATCAGTAGTGTTGGCATGCTAGAAATAGCCTAATTGCTCTGTTGTCTTGAAAGCATTTCTTGGACTAAGGCTCTCACTATCCAAATGCAACCCATCTTTTTTGTGTGTGTAGCTGATGCCAACAATTTGGGCTTTTGGAGTAATTTAATTGTCTGACATTTTTCCCCATCTGAATATTTATCATGATATTGACACAATCTATATTGTGATTATGCAGGGCATGCTGGTCCACATTTGATCATTATGTTTTCTGGGATATTTCAGTATTTTTTTTTAAACTTGAAGAATTTAAGTATAAAATGAATCTGGACTGTCAGGATCACTTAGATACTCACTATATTTTTCAGAAAGTATTTTGAAATGAAAGTTGTTATTTATTATATGGCACGCGGAATGGTGATATTTCAAAACCTTGTGTAACTTGTATAATGTGAGCACATGAAGTTATCTCAGAATACCCAATAAAGGCAACTTAAGGTGGGATCACAAACATGAATGTAAAAGTTTCTACAGCGAAGATGCTCCTGGTACATTGACTAATGCAAATCTCCATCTGAGTGATGCACTTGGTTATATGAATTAAAACCTTCTCATTTTAAAAAAGGAATCTTTACTTAGAAGCTTGTTTAGCTATATAAATATTAACCTTTGGTGATGATTTTGATTCTGTTGGCTTCATTTTCAGATTTGAGTCAGTTTACAAAGACTTGATAATCTTTAGAGCTAATGCCAAATGCTGCCTATTTTACTTTTATTGATATGAGATATGTGAGATAATGGGCCAAGCTTTTTATTTTTCTTTTTCCAAAGAAAAAGATTAATTTTATTATATTTTTGGATTGTGAAGACACAGCCCAATTTGCTCTCAATGTAATCAACCTGTGTTTTTGAGACTAGTTCAGATAGCTTGAATAGAATCTTCAAAGTACATTGGTTTTATTCACATGGCAACTGCAAATTCAGTCAGAGCTTGTGAAGTTCAAATGCTTTGAAAGACTTGCCCTTAGAGACCTGCCTGGCACCCTACATTTATAAAATCAGGAAGGGATAAAATCACCAACATTTTGTATTGGTTTGTTTTTCAGTTTCCTTACTTCTTTATTATTGAGCTAATTTACTTTGGGGAGTTTCTTGGTTTCTTAAGTATATACAGTAAATGCTTCCTTTACTTATTCTCTATTTGGCACTTTACAGGAATATGGATAGGAATGTACTAAGCACAGTGAGCAAAGTAACAAAAAGTTGAGATATTCTGTTTCCACTTTTTCCAGTCACTCATACTAGAGCAGCTAAACCATAAGCTTGGTTTTACTTCTGAACGCTTGTTTTCCAAACTGGCCAGAGGTGTTCTACATTGAACCCATGATCTACGCCATGAGTTCACATGCATGTAGTGTGTGATCAGCTGCATGATCCCCCTCATGAAGCCACACTCCTTCCATGCTACTTTATGTGATTTTACCAGGTACCGTTGAACTTGCTGTTTACCAGAATATCAATTTTTAAAAACCTAGTTATTTGCAGTAGGCATATTTGACAGCCCTTCCTTTGAGGATTCTATTTTACAGTTTAAGTCATTATTGCATAAATCATTCTTGGCAGCTGTGAAATATTGCTTGAGGTGATAAAGCTGTAAATCTTTTGACATAAAGCTCTAATTATACAAAACTATAATTACGCAGAGGCTTATACAAGGATGGGCATGTATTTTAATAGGGTAATGCATTCACTTTTAAAACAACTTTTTAGGGGTGCCTGGCTGGCTCAGTCAGTAGAGCATGCAGCTCTTGGCTTGGGGTCTTGAGTTCAAGCCCCGCGTAGGAAGTAGAGCTTACTTAGGAAAAAACAAACAAACAAACAAACAAACAAACAGTTTTTAAACTTAGATTGAGGAATAACAAATGCTTCAGTTACTAACTAGATCATAGTTTGGAGGTGATGTTAATAGCAAGGAAACAGAAAAGTTGGTCCTCTTTTAATTTATCGCTCATCAGGTTTGGAGTGTGTAGGTTTTGTAGTTCTCCACTACCTGTAGCTATCAGGTTTTGTAGTTCTCCACTACAAAGAGAACTAGCAGTTGACGTGCTTGTCCACTTCAGGCATATGCAGACATGTGATTTTTACCTTAAATTATCCAGCAAGTCTAAACATTTGGAAAATCAAAGTCTGTTTCTCCAAAGTAAATAAATAAATGCATGTCTTAACTCAGTCGGAAAACAGGGCATACAATGCTTCATTTTTAGAGGTTGGAGCATTCCTGTCTTTTTGCCGTTATGCTCTCAGACATGGTACAATGGCAGTTTCGTTAACAAGCCAGAAATGTGCCTATCTTTGCCTTGCCGTCAAAGAACTAAAGGATGAGAAGAGGCTGAGGGAAGTCTTTTCGTGATCCAGACAGGGCACCAGTCATGTTGGGACAAAGTTCCAGAGGCAGTGTTTGATTCACCTAGACTCAAAAGAGGTTTTGGTTTGATAACATTAAATCTACCATCTCTGAGGGTTATTTGGAAAGACCTTATAGAAAGTGTTTCATTGTTGGGAGGAAATGTGAAGATGTGTGCTGAGTGCCACCACCTCTCTTGAAGGTAGTGTTTTAGGCGCTAGAGGAACAATAGGAGGAGATGCAAAAGAGGACACAAGTTCATTTCTGCTTTCAAGATATTTGCATTATGGAGTGACTAACATTCCCTTCTATCTTTGAAACCCCAAGATGTTTTCGTGAAGTTGTTTTGAAAGAAAAAAGAGTGTATAGACCATGAAATGAAGAAGCTTTTATATAAATGGAGAACAGAATTTAGGGTTAATTACCACTCTTCCTCTATCCCCCCACTGTAAAATAAACTTGTTTTTGTGTATTTCCTGTCTCCTTTTGTCATTTATATGCAATACTAACTTATTAAAGAAACAATGTAGTTCAGTTAAAGCCTTAATAGGTCAAAAATAAATGTTATCACAGTCTTCTGTGTTGTATGACATGTAAAATATTCAGCTTTCATAATTCCCGAATTGTGTAGTAGAGATACAGACGGTAGCTTTTATAGAAGAATGGAAATATATTCTGTGTATGTGTAATTCAAGTGATAAGAAAAATTTTCAGGGAGTGTCTTGCCTAGAATTTATTTTGGTGTTCGTTTTAACTTTCTGTTTATACACTCTCATGTTTTACCCAACAGTAACCTTAAATGTATTTTCTTTCATATACCTAAAGTTTGTGACATCTCATGGACCCTGGATATTGTATAGAACTTAAATATGATCAGTGTATTGATTAAGAAATTAGGAATTCTCGAGAAACATTCCTCCTCACAATTTGAAAACTTGATTTCACTGTTGTCCCAAGTGAAAACAAAATGTCCCCAAATGGTAGTTGGGCTACATTCATCAGTCCCCTTTTTACCACCTACCAGCACTGTACCTCTGTGCAGCTCTGGTCCTAAAACTTAGAAGCCGTGTTGTCCGCCAGCTTCAGAGATAACTGCTCAGTTATTTTCACACCCAAGGGACTTGAGAACAGGGTCAGTTCAGGGTGATAGGGACAGGCTAGCCTTAGTGGGAGGAACTGACTTCTCTGGCCTCTATTGGCTTTCAACATTGTTTTTATTTTTATTTTTTCACTATAAATAGTCACTAAATCAATTATGGGCACTCAGCAGCCAGGAGAGTCCTAGCATAATTAATTCACAGGGAAGTAGCAGTTGGACTATGAAATGTTAAGACATCAGCATTCATCTGGCCATATAAACTAGAGGCCTCGGGGTTGTTTTCTGTTTTGGGTTTTCCTTCCTCTTCTCCCCAAACCAGTTGGTCACAAACTTTTTTCAATATTTACACCTGAAATATCTCCCAGTGTTACCTTTACTTTTCCGTAGCTGCCAAATGCTATAGTCGAAGCCCTCTTTGTTCTTCTTCTGGAATATTGAGGATTGAAGTTTTCCTGCCTCTGCTATCCTTTCCTCACAGTGCCATCAGAAAGCTGTTTCTGAAACAAGAATCCCCTATGCTGATGACTTATTGAAGCCAAGCATCACTCTAAATAAATTTCATATATTAAATGATGAGTACAACAATCTCATAAAATATGTAATCTCATCATCCCCATTTTATAAGAAAAAACACTGTGACCCTGAGACATTAATTTGCCAAATCACACACAGCTTATAGTGGTGATGCCTGATCCCTTAACCACTTTGCCATATTTGCTGCTAAATGCCCTTATGATATACCTTCACTTAAAACACCTATCTTAACTCATTAAGACTCTCAGGATAAAGTTATAGACTTTTTAATAGGATGCTTGGTCCCTTTCAGAATTGAATTCACTTGGGTTTTTAAGTAGGGTATGTTTAGAGGAACAGCTGGATTCACAGGTCTGACCAAGTTTCCCTTACTTACACCTCATTTATTTCCTGATACCTACTTGGAGAATAACATCCACTTTGTTAGGGTAATTGGATGTATTGTATACAATAAAATACATAGCGTTATTTCTAGCTTGGTCTCTTGCCCATAATATGTACTTAATAAATATTTATTAGGTGAATATCTTGCCAAGTCCATTTCTGTTACAAATCTTATGTTTCAATAATATTTGACTGCTCAGAGTTTCTCGAATAAGCCATGCACTTTTATGTCACTGAGGCTTTGCTCACCCGTCACAAGTTTTCTTTCATCTGTAGTAAACAGTTCAAAACCTCAATGAATAGATTGCCTTTCCCTCAGCTTCTCACTCTAAAGAAACCATTATCCGCCTTCCAAAGACCGATCAAAAGACTTCTCTGTGAAGTCTTTTCTGATGATCCCATTGCCTGCTCCAGACTACTTAACGTTTCTCTGTGTCTTCACAACACTTGGCTCTAAACTCCAATGTAGCACCTGGAATGTGCTGTATGTCATTATATATTATTGTAGTTAACCATCTGTTGTTTAAAGTTCATTAGGAGAAAATATTGAATCTCACTAATTTCCATGTCCGGAATATATGGAAGAGTGCATGGTATGAAGTACATGCTCAATTAGCATTCACACAAAGAATGAAGAGAGGATAAGAAATGGTACCATGACGCTGGGGAAGCAAGAAACAAATTGAGATCAGGACGCATGAGAAACGTGAGCTATGGAGACTATGTGACACTTCGATTTTTCTTACTTTCTAAAATGTTAAGAAGAATTTTCACCTGAATTTCATCAGTGACTAGATTTCCTTGCTTATAAGATAAGGTATAAATCATCTGTATAGCCTACAACTCTGCAGATAGCTAGAAATATTTGATAAAATGTTAGAAGCTGTTAACCAAAAATTAGTATCAGTTACTACCCAAGTGGCACTCAGCACCGCATCGAAATGGCTCTCCAACAATCTCTCCGTAATAGCCAAACCCCAAATTCTCTCCTGTTCTTTTCTGTCTTGAATTTATTGCTGTGTTTGACATACTGTATTGACCACACAAGTTACACAGTTTTGGCATTTTATATCTAGTATAACGTTTTATTTTTTGATGTTTTTTTGAAAATTCTTAATTGACAGTGAAGCTTGCTCTCAGGGCCACTTAGTAATGAGGGTGTTAAATCTAAAATAATAAAGATAGTTTATTAGCAATAATAAAAGTCATTATTATTAATTATGATTGTCAAATGAACATTTTCTCTCTCTTTACTGTGCTATCTGCGTTTAGCAACAGTGCTGAACTACTGAGGAACAATCGAATCAGACAGCAGTAAGACATTAATCACCATCATGAGGAAATTTGTCCTATTACTGAACAGTTAAGGTGAAATTGACACTTGTCACACACAGGTGGGTTAAGAGAAATCCAAGTGCTAGGCTCCTATTGCTATGACAGAACATTCCATATTTTTCTTTTAGTCCTTTAAATTATATGAAATATCTAATTAAGAAAACCAAAGTAGTCTTTCTGTGGGCAGTTCAAATGGTGGCTGAGACGACCCCCCGGGCCTTTTCCTCAGTTAAAGTAGGTCTGCGTGTGAACAAACTCTCCTTTTCGTGGTTTCCATTGTTTTGTAGAATTGTCTCACACTTTTTTTTTTTTTATTTCAAAAATGGATAAGATAGCCCGGCTGGTGCTTGGTGGGTGAGAACTGGAGAGGAGTGAGAGAGAGCTGCGGGTACATTTTGCCCTTAGTTGGCTCCTGTTTGCAAACTCATCTAAACTAGACTGTGCATGCAGGGTCTGGCGAGGCTGCTACAGCCACACTGCTGCTCTTGCTTACCTGCTTTTTTCTCTGGGTGGCCAGTCAGACGCCATTGTGACAGCAGGTGGACTCTCACCGTTGCTGCTTTTATTTGGGTTTTTTTTCTTTCTGTTCTGTTTCGTTTTTGTTTCTTTCTTGACAATCATTGGGAGTGTTTTCTTTTCTTTTTTGAAATAATGAATTCTTTTTTTAATGTTTATTTATTTTGAGAGAAAAAGAGAGTGTGAGTGGGGGAAGGACAGAGAGAGAGAGAGAGAGAGAGAGAGAGAATCCCAAGTAGGCTACAGTCTGCCAGTGGAGAACCCTTCAAAGGGCTTGAACTCATGAACTGTGAGATCATGACCTGAGCCGAAACCAAGAGCCAGACACTTAACTGACTGAGCCACCCAGACAGCTCCATTTGGGAGTGTTTCTGTTTGTCCGATTTTGTTTTCCTAAGACATGGATTCTTTCATGTTTGGAATAATTAATTGGTTTTGAGAAACATGTAATAACTGCCTGGGTTGGAGGTAACTTAGAATGGTTGTTGCTTCTGATACTGACGTTTGACTTCTGTGTTCAAAACACCCTTCTTAATTATATTCAGTGAAGTCTGTACTAATGACCCAGGATGATTAAGAGTGATGACAAAAAGTATAAAATTCGTGGTGGTTTCATAATCAATTTCTCAAAGATCAAGTAAAGAATAAGATCTAGGACAAACAGCATGAGTGACTCAGTCAGTTAAGCATCCGACCCTTGGTTTTGGCTCAGGTCATGATCTAATGGTTTGTGAGCTCGAGCCCTGCATTGGGCTCCATGCTGACAGTGTGGAGCCAGCTTGAGATTATTCTCTCTCTCCCATTCTCTATGCCCCTCCCCTGCTCATGCTCTCTCTCTCTCTCTCTCTCTCTCTCTCTCTCTCTCTCTCTCTCTCTAAAATAAATAAATAAACTTAAAAAAGAATGAGGACAAACTAGGGTATTTTTATTTTAAAAAATAGGGGCACCTGGGTGGCTCAGGCAGCTAAGCGTCTGACTTCAGCTCAGGTCATGATCTCACGGCTTGTGAGTTCGAGCCCCGCATCGGGCTCTGTGCTGACAGCTCAGAGCCTGGAGCCTCTTCGGATTCTGTGTCTTTCTCTCTTTCTCTCTCTGCCCCTCCTTCGCTCACACTCTGTTTCTGTCTCTCAAAAATAAATAAACATTAAAAAAATTTAAAAGAAAAAAATAAAAATCCATCTGTGTTAGAAAAGATCACATATTGAAATCACAATCCTTGGGTTTTTTAATATACTAAGATTACATCAATTCAATAAAATAAGTGTTAGAGTTACGTGACATCATATGTTGTGTGAATAATTTTTCATCAGGTTCCCATTACTTCTCTTAGCTAAATTAGTGAAAAATTTCTTCCAATTTTACTACCAAATTCTTATTACACCATCCATTTTCTTTAATAGTGTTAATCAGATACTCTTGAACTGTATATTCATTTAGGTCCTGTATACACATGGATATGCTCTCCCGCTTTTAAGTTTTGTGGTTGCAGTTTATAGACCATAGCCCTCCACGTTATTACTCTTCTCCCAAAGGACTAATGTTAATTGAGTTCCAATCTTGTGACTGGCTCTTTATATACATTACATTATCTGAGTTTCATGATAGCTTTGGGAGTAGATATTATCACTTTTTACAGGTTAAGTTGACATTCAGAGAAGTTAAGTAAAGTACTGATGATCACAGAGGAAAGTGGAGATGAGTTTAAAATCTAAATTTGTCTGTGCTTGCAAACTTTATTGCCTCCAAATGATACACTGTTCAAACCTCACCCGATTTCGTAATTAGATGTCCTAATTGTAGTTCTTAATTATAGTCTTTTATCGATTACCTGAGGTGTGAATCTGCTTCAATTAATTTGAACCAGAAGGTGAATGAAGCAAGCTTTATCCTAGGTATTTTGTATTTTAAACAGAACTATGTCATTCAAAATGGATCTCTATGTGGTAGGATGCTCAATTTCAGTAGAATGAGGATAGCCAGTGTATGCCAAAATCTTTGCATAATTATTAATGGCATCCTTTTTTCCTTTTCAAAATGTCCCTGTTTGAGACTGTAAATTATATAGTCGAGGTAGATTTGGGGGACATTTTAGTTAAGGGTTCCTCAACTACTATTTGTCTAGTCCTTATCTAAGTGTGGAAGAAAATTCTTATGGTACCGTGATTCAATTGCAGGAGCTCCGTTGTGCTCTCACCCTCTTCTTCCCACAAAAGAGTTTTGTTTCCTGGGAAAATTATGCGATTTGACAAGATCCACCACTGGTATTTAAAAGGGAAATCCTAGGGGCGCCTGGGTGACTCAGTCAGTTAAGCCTCCAACTTCAGCTCAGGTCATGATCTCGTGCTTCCTGGGTTCTAACCCTGTGTCCAGCTCTGTGCTCACAGCTCAGAGCCTGGAGCCTGCTTCGGGTTATGTGTCTCCCTCTCTCTCTGCCTTCCTCATCTCCCACTTGTGCTAAGTCTCTGTCTCTGACTCTTTCACAACAATAAATAAACATTAAAAAAAATTTTAATAGAAAATAAAAGGGCAATCATAAACTTTCTGGGGTGGGGAGTCTCCGGCTTATTTAAAATACCTCCAGTTTTCTTCATCCTGGTTCCAAATGTCAGTCTCAGTTTCTGCTACACACCCAATTATCTTGTGCTTCTGAGCTCCTTCTGCCCAGAGGCCACCACCCTCTCCTGTGCATGGTTTTCTCTAAATCCCTCAGGCAACCTTGTCCACATATTCTAACACTTTTTTCTTATCTCTGTTAGAACACTTATGAAATTATCTTGTAATAATTTGTTTCTATGTCTGTCTCTTTCACTCAGTGTTGAAGAGATTTGTTAAGGCTCTTATGTAAAAAAGAGGCAATGGAGGGAGAGAAAAAAATAAATTTGAAAGAACCCGGGGATACACTGTTTGCCAATGAAAATGCTAGGTGGCACGTTTTACAGAAGTCTCCTTCATTCAGCATTCTGTGCCAGTCATTTTGCTTGGTATGAGAATTGTAAAAATTGAAAACCCGCATTGTTTAATAATTAACTTAGTAACTTGGCTGCCATATGGTTTCTGCATCATGAAGCAATTTATTCTAATACTTGACCTGTTTCTCTTCCTGAAAAGACATAACTAATCACCCTTCTTCAGTTGGTCTAGAAGGAGAGGGGTAAAGGGTCAGGACAGTCTAGATTGATGTTTAATGCCTACGGAGCAGATTCTGATGGGGCATCTTCACATCAATGAAGGAAAGAACATGTCTACATGTTCTTATAATAATATATGCACATTTTAAGCAATCCCAGCCCTCCCTGAATTTCCTTAGTTGAATACTTATAATAAAATACTTACAAATCCTTGCCATTATTCTGATGTCTTTTTCTGTAGTCTTTCTGTAAATACCAAGAACAGCCTCAGACTTACGTTGGCTTCCCAACGCATTTCATTCTTTTCCCCAAACCCAGAGTCGTAAGTTGAGATTGCAAGGCCTGTTTGGTATCAGCAGACACTTCATCAGTCACATCCTGATACAGGATTTCACCACCTCAACAAGGACTTCATATCTCCACTCTCTCTTACAGTGATTTAACTCCCTTGTCAAAAAATTAGAAAATACAGAGAACAAATAGAAAAAAAAAACACCTAATAATCTTGAACCTAAAGAATAAATCCCTCAGGCAACCTTGTCCTGTGTGTGTGTTTCTACACACACATATGTGCACGTGAGCACACGTGCACGCGTGCACACACACACATGCACACACACAGGATAGCACTGTGTATACCAAGCTGTAGCCTGTTTTCCTCACTGAGAAATTAATGAATATATAACATTTAACACATGGACAGTACATAAATTATTTTAATATTCACACAGTATTACACTAAAGGGAATAAAATATTACCGATACTTTATTATCAACTTTTCACAATTGTAAACACATGCAAAGAGTCTGTCTCTCCTGCACACTTGTGCTATTTTTTTTCCTTAATGCTCATTCCTAGAGGTATACTTGTTGCATAAAACAACATGTGTATCTTAAAAATGTTTGGTACCTTGGGGCACCTGGATGGCTCAGTTGGTTGAGCGTCGGACTTCAGCTCAGGTCATAATCTCGTGGTTTGTGAGTTTGAGCCCCGCGTCGGGATTTGTGCTGATAACTCGGAGCCTGGAGCCTGCTTTGGATTCTGTCTCCTTCTCTCTCTGCCCCTCCCCTGCTCATTCTCTCCTTCCCTCTCTTTCTCAAAAATAAACATTAAAAAAAAAAAAAAAACTTCTGTACCTCTTGTGCACACTTACCATGTAAAGCTGGGAGTTCTTTCAAAAAATTTTGACCCAATAAAAATAGAATCTTACTGTTCCATCACTGAATTTAACCTGCAATCCTTATTGAAAAACACTTGTAGAAACCATTGAGGCCATTTATTTTCTTATTTAAAGAAATTAGTGCTCAGTATTGCCAAACCTAGGGAGCTATGGAAGTCTCCCAGTAGCCGATTGTGCATACTGGACGCCTCATCCCACACCAGGGTCACTTTTCCAAAAACTGCTCTTCACATTCACATTTTCATTTCAGTAACTTGCTGACAGTTTTCCAAGCCTCAGATTCAGAAACTAGTAGTAATTATTGGCTACTTAGCAGGATTCTGTGAGCATTTTCTCCTTTCTTTTTGGAATAAGTTGGATTTGAAGTTATTTTCAGTATTTTGTATTATCTGTCTATGATTAAAATCTTGTTTAGTGGAAAGAGTTTTTATTTGGTAGTTTGCATCTGAATATATACATATATATATACATATTTAAATATTTATAGTTTTGCTTAGATTCAAAGTGATAGACATGAAAGGTAGTAAAACTCATAATAAACATTCAGCTGAAATACCATGTAACAGATACAAAATGTACTTGTAAACTATAAATGACATCAAATGTTCAAAACACACAATAATATGTGGGAAATATGCAAGCGAAAGAAACTCCACATAGTATTAGACAAGCCTGTAACTTTCTCCAATATAACACTACCGAAATGACTGCAGAGAAAGATCGTTCTCTTCCTAGGCTGCCTTACTTAACCGAGACATGCAGAGCTCAGGTAATCTGATCTTTCTAGCTGTGACTCAATTCTCAGGTCTTCCCTCCAGGTGTTCTGTATAATGAATGTCACTTAACCAAGGCTCAGTAGGATTTATGGATTCCCAGATTGCTCCTCTCTGAATTTGCTCCCTGAGTGAAGGACTACACAAAAATGCCACTAATGATGCACAGCCTCAACTGTCCTGTTAGCTGGCTTCTATTCAGTTCTCACTCTAAAATGGCAGGACTTGTTTCTTTGCAGTTCATGTTTCTAGAGTGAACAGAAGCAGTAGTGAGCCCTACTGAAATTTCATACCCACCAACATTCATTATTTTAAATGTATTCACAGCAATGTGAGTATAGTGTGACTTGCACAACATTTTGTTTTAATTATTCTCTCCTTTGAGGATGCCGATAACTTCAGCAATGAATTTCCTTCCTGAGAATATTTCATATAAAAAGTTCTGTTAGTACTTTTTGTTATTAATCTAAATTTTTTTGAAAATGTAATGGAGGGGCGCCTGGGTGGCGCAGTCGGTTAAGCGTCCGACTTCAGCCAGGTCACGATCTCGCGGTCCGTGAGTTCGAGCCCCGCGTCGGGCTCTGGGCTGATGGCTCAGAGCCTGGAGCCTGTTTCCAATTCTGTGTCTCCCTCTCTCTCTGCCCCTCCCCCGTTCATGCTCTGTCTCTCTCTGTCCCAAAAATAAATAAACGTTGAAAAAAAAAATTAAAAAAAAAAATAAAAATAAAAAAAATAAAAAATAAAAAAAAAAGAAAATGTAATGGATACTGATTATGTTTTCTAAATCTTTACTCTAAGTTTCATAATGTCATTCTTGATTTGTCTTCAATCATAGAAAATAAAGATAAATATTTGGTTGAGCTACAGCTCAGCCTCAGAAAACTAATATCAAGTGTAAAAGAATAGGCAAGCATATTTTCATAAATATTTCTCATACGGCATTTGATAAATTGCTAGTAACATTTAAAAACATTTCTTTTCCAGAAGAGAAGGCTTAGAGATTTTAGTTAGAATATCTGAGGTTATAGAATTTAAAAATTAAAATATAAAGAATGAAGATGAAACTTTTACCTCTTAACTACTTTAGCTGCATGTTGGTTTACCTGGAAGAGGCAAACAAAAGAAATTCCAGGCATGTCATTTTCATTCCAGCAGAAGTCATATGTGCTAACTTATGTTAAAGAATCCAAGAAACATAGACTAAAAAAAAAAAGAGAAAAAAAATATTTTAAGTAACGACATTATAATATAATCAGGCAGGACCTCCTTGCTACTAGTCCCTCTGTTCCAGAATTGAAATAAATCACCCCTTCCCCATCACTACAACTAATTTAAGCATAACTTAAGAGAAAATAAGATCCTGGGTTGGTGTTCTTTTTGTTGATTTTAGTCTATTTACATCCGTGCATAGTGGTATCTTGCAAGTGAGTTAAGACTGGGCTTGTTGAATTATCTGTGGCAACTTATATCTTATTTTATAATTGATCTGGATTAAATAATAAAGTGTGGTTTCAGCATTTTAAATAATATTAACCATCATTTATTGAGCACATACAATGTGCTAGTACTCTTCTAAAATCTCATTTTTTTTTTCTAATCCTCATAACTTCCTATGAGGTAGGTGTTCCCATTTTACAGATTGGAAAGATGAAGCCAATAAACTTCCCAAAACGACTCAAGTAGCGTATAACATAGCCGCACTTGAAGTACACGTTGTCTTCCTTCAGAGCCTATGGACTCAACTCCAGAACACCACTGAGCATGCCTCCTGTCCGTGTGTTGGCCCTGACACACACAGTGTACACATCTGTAGACTCACGTCCCTTCTTGACAGAAAAGCGTCAATTGTTTCTTGATTTCAGGCATGCAAACGTTTTAAATCTGGAAGCTTCGGATTTTCTTTTCTTAAATGCAGTTAGATGCCTGCCGCTGGTGTTTTAGAAACGAATTCACCTCTTTCCCCACCGCCTAATTCAGTGCCTTGCAAAAAGTAGCTACTCAATAAATAATCTCTTTAAATATATGAATTAATATAAACATGAGGCAAACTCTCTTAACCATCTGATCTGTCAGTTACTGCTTCAATAAAGTGGAAGTCATCTCTTGCTTATTGGAAAAGGATGATACAGAGGGAGCATAGCATGGTAGCTAAGGTCATGGACTCTAGTCAGGTGCCTGGGTCTAAATATTGAACATATTTATTGTGTGAGCTGCAAGTTACCTAACTACCATGTCCTCAGATGCATCATCAGTGAATGGGGACTATGGTAATACTAGAACCTATCTTCTAGGTTTTGCAAGGACTAAATGTGTTTATATATGTAAAAGCACTTAAAACAGCTCCCAGTACCTAGTAAGTGTAATGTAAGTGTTAACAAATAAAATAATATGAACAGGAAAAAAATGTGTGAAAAAGAATTGGGTTAAAATGCATATTAAGTCGATATGCTCACTGAGTGTTGTGCGCAAAAAGAAATTCAGAGCTGCATATGTGACTGAATAAAAAATGTGAACCAAATTTTGATGTCAGTAGGTAAAGGAAGAAATCAGCAGTGTTTCATAAACATTTTACATGTGAAATCCCAGAGATTTTTATCTTGGAGAATATGGCCTCAGTCAAATCCTGTATAATTTATTTTTAGACCTATAATTTATTCTTAGACCTATTTTGAAATGCTGAAACTCGTTTTAGGTGTGGTTGCCCTGAAAATGTCAGCAGTCTGGGCAGCTTGGGCTCTGTGCACATCTGTCTTTCAGCTACATTGCAACCAATTCTAGTAATGGCATTCCAGAAACCTGTGTGTTTTGAGAGCAAAAGTTCAAGTCACAATGAGGTGTAAGTTCACTCCACCCTTCCTCCCCCCTAGGATTTTGTGAGAAGTTAGAAATAATCTTATTTGGAACCAAGATGTGAAATTAATAGAAACCAATTGATTGGAAGAAAATATATGGATATAAATACCTAAACATAGCTAAGGTGATCATATAATCTATCATCCAAAGTAGGATTCTTTTTAAAGTAAAAGGGGAGGTTATTGATAATTATACCAAGAAAATAGGAAAAATCCAGAACTGTCCAGACAAACTGGACATATAAACACTCTAAATACAACCTATATCTGGCACTGTGTATCAGGTTTTCAAAATGTATACCATTCTATAGTACAGACTTTTCATGAACATTTTGTAGATTTTTGAAAGTAGTGAGTTTAAAAGTGTAGCTACTCATTCTTGTGATGCCTAAAATGCTTACCGTGTAGACAAAGACAGTATCTTGCAATCTGGAGAAATGAGTCAGAATTCCTCCAAAGCGTATATTGCACCTGCTGACCTCTTTGAAGTAAGACTACAAATGAATCTTTCTATAAATACCATGCTGAAGGTTCTTAGTAAAGGACTTAACATCAGCCACTTTATGAACCACAGTGAGTCATGAGAGCAGAATGGACTAAAAGCGAAGAGACTGAGCTCATTGTTGAATGCCAACAGTCCTTTATAAAATACCTCTGACTCTCAGAAGTCCTAAAAAGGATCTTTATCTTGGAATCTGTTACAGCATGGGTGTGCACAGGGTGTGTGACCAACCATCTTTTTTCCAGCTTCTCTGTCAGGCCTTAGTCATTTGTGTTGGTCTATTTGTAATCCTGTGATAAAATTAGCTTTCCTTTGTGTCTACGATTTGTTGTCTAAAGGATATCTATTAAGTGGGAGGAACAACCCCAGAGAAGTTGGGACAGATAGCATTAAAGCAGAAAGTTATTAACATTCTAATAAAAACAATTTAAAAATAATTAAATCATTCAGACTTGGCAGTACACACTACACTTATTGGTTCTCATGAGTTTAAGTGGAAATTGGTATTTCCAAATTTAAAGAGAAAGATGTAATTATCAAAAAATCAAAATTAAGGCGTAAGACATTGTTATGCAGAGGAAAGTTAAGCGAAGGTAATACTATTGGGATTCTCATATTGTTTGTATTTTTCCAGATACTCAAACATGAAAGAAGTCATCTTTGAATGGGAATATTGGGTTTGAAAACAAATTTAGCTTTTACAGTGCTACAATCCAAAAAGGGAAGACAACCACAAAAAATAGCTATAAATAACAATAATGATAAAAAGCCCTTCTTTCCTCCCAGATTCTACTAACAGCCTTTTTTAAAAAAAAAAATGCTGTTGGTTGTTGAGGTCATTGCCCGTGATGAAACATTACCAGAAGAGTGTGGGCAGAATAAATGGGATATGGGGAATTACACCCTCCACACTGCTCTGTTTTCCTGTCCATCTGTGGAGTCTCATTCGCTTTATATTTCCTAAATAAAAGTTTATGGAATAAAGAAACACCTAAATAAATAAATTGAAGAATTTATATGTGGTAATGGAAGTTGCATTTTGGTGGGTGATCATATTTTTGGCTGAAATGTCTCCCCCTCTTAATGAACTATGATGGAAAAAATACACACAGGCTTTCAAATCAGCACTACTTTCAATTTAGCCTTAATGAAAAGGTTGTCACAGGAAAAAGCAGCATCTAGTTTTGGTTTAGGAGCGATTTCTTCTTGTTCCTTAGCCTGCATTCTTTCTCAGCTCTTTGTTCCAAGGAAACAGTGTCCTGCGTCCAAACAAAGTGTAATGAGCTGAACATGGCAAAAGCTTTGGCAACTGGAAAGCAAGATGTGTTACTATCTTTCAAATGGTACCCAGATCAACATTATCCTTTTAAAATTTTGAGGGGTGCCTGCGTGGCTCTGTTGGTTAAGCATCCGATTTCGGCTCAGGTTATGATCTCATGGCTTGTGGGCTCAAGCCCTGCGTAGGGCTCTGTGCAGGCAGCTTAGGGCCTGGACTGCTTTGGGTTCTGTGTCTGCCCCTCCCCGCCTCACGCTCTTTCCCTCTCTCAAAAATAAATAAACGTGAAAAAAATAAAAAATAAATAGAATTATGGGTAAAGGTCCATATGTCTGATTCTGCTATGATCACTTTAATTAAAATTTTTGTTTTCAAAAATAATCAGCCCTACACAGGAGTTGCAAAAATATTACAGTGAACTCTCATATTACTGTAATATACAGATTCAGCTGTTTTTTACAATTTGGCTTTATCTCTCTCTACATTTTCTGTATGACATATACACATTGCTCTTTTATGTCTGTTTACTTATTTTGCTGAGCCACTTGAAAATTGCTTGCACAGAGCCACCTGGGTGGCTCAGTCAGTTAAATGTCTGATTCTTGGTTTCGGCTCAGGTCATGATCTCATGGTTTGTGAGTTTGAGACCCACATTGGGCTCTGTGCTGTCAGTGTGGATCCTGCTTTGGATTCTCTCTGTTCCTATCTCTCTCTGCCCCTCTCGACTCGTGCTCTCTTTCAAAATAAAAAAATAAACTTAAAAAAAGAAAAGAAAATTACTTGCACAGATCATGAACCTTTCATCCTTAAATGTTTCAATATTTTTTTCTACTAATAATGAGAAAATTCCTTTATGTAACTACAGCTTAATTATCAAATTATCAGGAAATTTTACATTGATACAATGCTGTCATTTAGTATATCCTTCAAATTTTGACAATTGTCTCTGTATTGCTTTTTAGCTAATTTGTTTTTAACAATTCAGGATTTAAACCAATATCATACATTGCAGTTTGTTGTCATGTCTCTTTAGTCCCCTTTAAATGGATGAGTGAGTGACTTCCTCAGCTTTTCTTGTCTTTTCTGTCATTGACATTCTTTAAGGATAAGGGCTTGCTGTTTTATAGAATGTTCAGTTTGAATTTGTTTGGCAAATCATCATAACTTAATTCAGATTGTGGCTTTTTGTCATGTATAAAATATAACTGATGGTGTGTCCTATTCAGAATATCACCAGAAGCACCTAATGTCAGTTTGTCCCATTATTGGTGATGTTACTTTCACCACTTGTCTTGCCATTTTTTTACATGGTTTGGCTCAACAATTAGAAAGTGAAACTTAAAAATACTCTTAAAATCAGCACCAATATAATAAATGTAACAAAAACATGCAAAGCATCTACACTAAAATAATTATAAATATTATTAAGAGAACTTAAGGAGCAAATAATAAAGGAGATACTACATGTTCATGAATTGGAGGTCTCAATATTGTAAAGGTGTCTAGTCTTCCCAAGTCAGTGTATAATCTTAACCAAAATTACAGATTTTTTAATATAAAGTAACAAGTTGACTCACAAACGTGTATGAAAATGCCAAGGATATCTAATAGCCAAAACAGTTACAGAAAAGAACAAAATTGGAGAACTCTAACTGCCTGATTTTAAGAATTACTGTAAAGCTACAGTAATCATGATGGTAGAGTATTGGCATATAGTGTAGTAAAATAGATCAGTGGAACAGAATAGTCCATAAATAGATCCTCACATATATAGTTAATTGATTTTTGATAGAGGCACCAAAGTAATTCAATGGGGAGAAACACCAATCTGTTCAACAAATGAGCTAGATTAACTAGAAAAATATATAAGAAAAAGTAGATCTTGGTCCTTACATTATATTTTGCACAAAAATTAATTTGATATGGTTTGTGGATCTAAACATAAAGGCTAAACCTATAAAGTTTCTAGAAATAAACAACCACAAAAAGGTTTGTAACTTCGAGTAGGCAAAGATTTCTAAGAAAGTATAAAAAAGGCATTATCCATTAGAAGAAAAATGATGAATTGGACATCATCAAAATTGAAAACTTATGTACTTCAATGAAAATTGACATAACCTGAGAGGAAAATATCATCAATTCATTTATTTGACAAAGGAATTATATTTTAAATAGATGTGTCTATATACTATATAACATATAACATACAACATATAATAAATATACGTTTATGTCTACAAATCAGTAATGAAAAGACAAACAGCCTACATAAAAATTATGGGCAAAAGATTCATATGAATACCTCACAAAAGAAAAATACAGAATGGCCACTAAGCACATGAAAAGGGAAATGCAATTTAAAACCAAAGTAAGATGCTACTTAACAGTCATCAGAATATATCAAATTAAAAGACTGACAACATCGAATGTTGGTGAGAATGTGATGCAACTGAGACTCTCATACATTGCCAGTGGGATTACAAAATGGTGTGAACACTTTGGAAAACTGTTTAGTGTTTCATTACAAAATTAAACATGCACCTACCTTATGATCCAGCAATTCCTCTTCTTGGTAGGTCTTCATCCGAGATAAATGAAGGTATATGTCCGCAAAGTGGTTTGTGTAAAATGTTTATAGTAGCTTCATTTGTAATAGCTCAAAGCTGCAAACAACCCAAGTGTTCATCTACAGGCATTTGGTTAAATAAATTGTGGTATAACCATCGAAGGAATAGCAAACTATTCATATGAAAGAGAAACATTATAAATGATTTTCATAAATATGTTGAGCAGAAAAGCCATAAATAAAAGAATAAATACTTCATAATTCTATTTATATAAAGCTCAAAGTTAGGAAGAACAAGCTAATCTATGGTGATAGAAGTCAAAACTGTAGTTGCCTGTGGGGTAGGGGGAGTAGGAACGGCCTGGAGGGGAGCACATAGAAACTTTTGGAAGTGATGGACACATTTTAGATCGTGATTGGTGTGTTGATTATATGAGTCTTTATATTAGTCCATACTTAACAGATTGTATATTTAAATTTCCATTTCACTGTATATACATTTTCCCTGAATATAATAAAGTCACTATATACATTCAGAGTCATATAGTTTTTTTCTATAACCATACAACCATTACACAGACTTTAGTATGACTTAAATAAATGCATCAAAGGAAACACATTCTTCAAATCCAGGGCACTTACTTTCATGTATAGGGGAATTAACATTATATGTAGTAGTCTATATATTGGATTTTCATCATAGCAGTAAAAATCACAACCAATAACTCATTTCCTGTCTTCTTTCTCAAAGATGAAAGACATTAGAAGTATCTTGAAATACCAACTAGGATTTATTTTCAGTATTTGGAAATAAGAGTTACACATTTGATTAGCTACTAGTTGTGTTTATTTTCCCCAGTGGCCTCTCAGATTTTAGTAATGCCTCAAAGGCACTAAATCTATTGCTTTACTATGTGGTGGCCTATTTTCTATCGAGTTTCACCCTTGGTAACAGTGGTAATTCATAATTTGAAATCCTTATGTCATCCTCTTAAAACTAAATCTAAACCAATTGTATTTCTTTCTTTCCTACATTAGTAAATGGTATTTCACTTTTGTTTAAGGACATTATTTTTATTTTTAAGTAACAAACGGATCTTCAATAATCTCTGAGTCCTTCAGGGTAGGGTACTCTCTATTGATTTCTGCTTATAGTTTTCAAGATTCTATTATGGGTAAGGCAGGAATGGCAGTTTTAATGAGAGTCCTTTTTTGTTTTTGTTGTTGTTAAATGTAGATCCAAAGAGTTCTACTAAAATAAGACAAATGTCAGTAAAGAGGAAAATGCAATGGTAGAAAAGGTTTCTTTAGTAAGGCAGATTTCTAACTAGAATGTTTTGATCTAGAGAATATAAGTGATAGGAGATCGTGTAATCCAAAAGATACATACATGCTACTCATGTGGTCACATACATCTCTTCTTCACCAAAATACTGAAATCTAAAATGGCCCAGCTTTCTTTGAAGATTGAAAGAAAGCATGTTTAAATGTAGAGCTATACTGAGATTAATATAGCTGCCCCCAAGGTATAGTGTTGATTAAATTGACAAGTATGTCTTTATGGAGCACCTGGGTGGTTCAGTTGGTTAAGTGTCCATCTTTGGCTCGGGTCATGATCTCACAGTTCGTGCATTAGGCTCTGCCCTGACAGCTCAGAGCCTGGAGCGTGCTTCAGATTCTGTGTTTCCCTCTCTCTCTGCCCCTCCCTGGCTTGTGTGCACACTCAATTTTTTCTCTCTCTCTTTCTCTCTCTCTCTCTCAAAAAAAAAAAAAAAAAAAAAAAAAAACTAACATTTTATTTTATTTTTTTTTAAATTTTTTTTTTCAACGTTTATTTATTTTTGGAACAGAGAGAGACAGAGCATGAACGGGGGAGGGGCAGAGAGAGAGGGAGACACAGAATCGGAAACAGGCTCCAGGCTCTGAGCCATCAGCCCAGAGCCCGACGCGGGGCTCGAACTCCCGGACCGCGAGATCGTGACCTGGCTGAAGTCGGACGCTTAACCGACTGCGCCACCCAGGCGCCCCAAAACTAACATTTTAAATAAAGAAAAGTTTATTTGTGATTGCTAGAGCTGAGACAGACGTGTTTGAGATATAGATTTAATATTTTATTGACTCGTTTGAGACTGACACAAAGGGAAGCCAGTTTTCCTTAGTGGCCATCCTTTGGTGCCCCTTTGCTTTTCAGTATGCATAATTAATCAGGGCATTCTGACCCAATTGTTGTGTTCCTTACTTTCTTTTATTCCTCTTTATGTTTAATAGAGTAAGATCAATTCAAAACCATACCTAAAACCTAGTGCATACACGATTGCATTACTTCACAAGATTTTCCTAATGATGGAGTGTTTGCTCACATTTATCATAATGAGAGTTGAACTATATCCTAATTACTTTGTCATGTGATAGATCACTAAAGATTATTATTGCATATTTATATCTTTGGAAAAAATGTCATGTGTCTCATTTATTTATTGATTGATTTTTAGAGAGAGAGCACATACAAGCTTTGGGGGAGGGAGGAGGCAGGGGGGAGAGACAGAGAGAGAGAGAGAGAGAGAGAATCTTAAGCAGGTTCCATGTTCAGCGCAGAGCACAACTCAGGGCTTGATCCCAGGACTCTAGAACCAAGACCTGAGCAGAAACCTAGAGTCAGATGTTCAAACAACTGAGCCATCCAGGTGCCTCTCATGTGTCTCTTTGGTTTTTTTTTGTGTGTGTGTGGTTTATTTATTTTTTTTTTCTTTTGGGGAGAGACAGAAAGAGAGAGAGCAGGGGAGGGGCAGAGAGAGTCAAGCAGGCTCCGCTCCCAGTGCAGAGCCTGACACGCGGCTTGATCTCCCGATCCTGAGATCATGACCTGAGCCATAATCAAGATTCAGATACTTAACCAACTGAGCTACCCAGGCACCCCTCTCATTTTTTATTATATCATTCTGATTACTTTTATTGGTTTGCAATCTTAAAACTTCACTGCTTTAAACAGAGGATTCACTTTGGTAATTCTGTTCCTTTCATTCTAAACTGAACCAGCATGTTTAGAATAAGAGGATAAGGTCTATTCTCTCCTTTAATTGTAGTAAACATTAGATTAAGATCTCTGGTCTTTAAATTTGGAATGTTTGGAGAGATTACTTCCTGTGAAAAATATAATTTTCAGAGTATAAAAGACAAAGTTCGTATTTGTTTCTGTTACTGGAAGAGGCAAAAAACAGAAGTAGAGATGGAGAATGGGGGGAAATATGTAGGAAAACAAAGCTGTGAAGTACAAAGAAAACCCATACATGGGCCTGATGTGGAAAGTGAGGAGGGTAGGAAAACTGCTTCAAGTCAATGAGGGAATAATAGAAAGAAGAATGTTTAAAAAAAAAGAGAGAGAGAGAGAGAGAGAGAAACACTCCTGCTTCATCCCCTCAAAAGAAAACATGCCAATGAAATCTCTGACAAGCACAAGTTCAAGAGGGTTATCTGAGACTAGACATGGTGATCCTAGAAGGATGAATTCTTCAGTGTGAAGAATATTTATTCCTTAGATGTGTTTGCTGTTCTATTTGGAGCTAAGGCAAGAGTGATGAATAATGGATAACAGGACACCCTAATTGTCTCTGTAACAAAGGCGGCAACACTGGAATTCATTATACCTTATTGTGTGAGACCATATATTGACAGATACACAGATAAAAGAACTTACCCTCTATAGATAACAGGTCTTTGTTGCAAAGAACAGATTTACTTTTTCAAAAGTAGAAGCTAATAGGGGCTGATTTTGCCTTCCACACCTCATCTCTTTGGTGAAGTAACTACATTAAGCCTCATGGAAAATAAGATAATGATGATAATGGCATTTCCCCCCTGTTTTAAAATCCATTTAAAACAATAGTATCTAAAGATGAGCTGCTGCAGAATCACAAAATTTTAAGGTGGTGAGGAACTCGGATCCCGCATTATACTTTCTAGGAAGTGGACAAATGGTTCCTGGCCCAGAGTAGCAGTCCCCAAATGGAAACTGACTAACCAGCTTCCTTCCTGCCTGCGTCTTTTCCTCCCCTTTTCCCTCCCTTCCTCCCCGCTTCCCTTCCTTCTTTCTTTCGAAAACCTTTATTTTACAGAGGAGGCAAGGCCAAGCAACTTGTCCAAGCTCACTTGAAATCAAGACCAGGGCCCGTATCTTCCAATTTCTAAAATAGGGCTGATTCCCCATTGTCTTCTTGCTCGTGCACTCAAACAAACAATACTCTTACAAGTATCAACAGAGTCAGTTTTTGCTTCCTTGAAGACGAGGAACACTTGGCCTGAACTTCAAATTGGCATTTCTTACTGAGTTTGACAATCATGTAGCTTTGTATTTCCTTGCCGAGCATTTCATTTGCTCTTTTGGTGCTTTTTAAACAACCTTTCATAACACTTTCTTTTTTCCAATATAATACATGAAGTGTATGAATCTATAAATTGATTTAAGCCCTTGAGAAGGAATGGTGCTACTTGTACTGTATATTAAAATAGTAAGGCATCACTATTTGCCATAAAATGACACTGCAGCAGTGTCAGTAAGAAAGGAACTCACATCTCACAGAGCATCGACAGGGACATTGGAAATGAAACAGTATTAATCCATTTAAGTTGGTGAGTCTGACTTATTTTGCTTTATGAGTCCTTGCAGGTAGTTTTGGGTAATGAGCTGTTGCAGATAGTTTTGGAGAATGTTTGTAGTTGTGTCTCTGTGAAATGTTAACATCATTCAGGCTTAGCTGTGCCACGAAGACAATTCATGTTCACTGTGGAGAAAAAAAATTAACTGAGGACGGTACATTCTAGTTGCAGCTAGACTTTTGGAGTCTGTGTGTTTTTCTGACTACAGTTTCAGAAATTGAGTACAATCTTTAGAGATTACACTTTATCTTTATCTGAAGCACCACCATGGTGCAAACTATTATCATTCTGTGCCCTTTTGGCTCCCAGTTGTGCCTAAGAGGACACTGGTGGTAGGACAATTAAAGAAACCACAGTTAATGATATTTTCTTCCTGCAGGATCTGCCCTGCTGATTGCTCTCTTAATTCGCCCAATTGTGGAAAATAATGAAACATTCATTTTTTTTTTTTTAAACTCCATCTCTTGGGTGGGTGACTGGTCAGTGTTTTGAAGACACACTATTCCATTTGCTACTAGCTTCATTTGATAGATTGTGTCTTAGTTTAACTTTTTAATTGTGTATATGTTCTGTTGAAGTATTTCTGCCTCACTGAAAAAGTAATGGTATCAAGAGTCATGTTATCTATTTTATCTGAAGGTTTAGGTGTCTGCAGCTTGTTTTTTTCTAAATCATTTCTCCCTTTAATTCCTAAATGATAGTTAGGGGAGGAAGTTTTCATAATATAATATTTCAATAATCTAGTTTCTTTCTCATTAAGGATTACATTATAGCACAAGGTGTTTGAGAAATCTAAACATAGAAGGGTTCATTACTGAAGTAGCTTCCAATACAAATCTTATTACTCATTTTGATTAGAAACTAATTAAAACTCAGTATAACTGCCACTGAAATGCATGTATAGTACTTTAAAAGATAAAGGATTCTAAGGTTGGGAATCATAACAGTGCTCTGGCTAGGTTTTTTTTGTTTTTGGTTGTTTTGTTTTACTTATATAAGAAGAGAGAAGAAATATTAATCAATCTGTAAGACATGGACTTAGATCAAACAGACCACTAGCTAGAAAAGACTACTTCCCAGAAAAGTAGGGAGCCAACCAAGCATATGCTGGAGCAGGATCCTGGCGGTCTCTCGTGTGCCCGGAATAATCCCCTAGTAGCTGGATCACGTGGTAGTCTATGGGATCTGGTGCAGCCAAGGTAGGGCGGGCAGCATACAGAAAGCCATGATTAGTGGCTGTTTACCAAAGTATGCTGAGATGTTTTGGAATTTTATTAACAGGGATGGCTATGCTGGGTGTAATTACCAAATTGAAAGTCATTCACACACACACACACACACACACGTTATATATACACACACATAAGTGTGTGTATATCTGTGTGTGTGTGTGTGTATATATATATATAACACATATATATGTTATATATATGTGTGTTATATACACATGTGTTATATATATGTGTGGATATACGTGTGTTACATAGACACACATACATATATATGTATATATATATATATCATATACAAATACCACATTATGCACCATTATTTTATACTATTTATTACACATGGATTTTTTTTTATCAGTATGAACAGTGTATATATAAGTAGGGTTCATAAGGTTTAAGTCAGAATGAGGGGAAACTGCTATTTATTACCGAAGTTTAACATTATTTCCTAATAGTCATTAGAATTCTGGATTTACACCAGAATTTTCAAAATTTCTTGAAATTCAGGCGACTAGTGGCTGCATAGTGTTTAGCGATTTTCTTTCTTGAATGCAGGCCTCCATTAGTAAAGATTGGTGTGGTAAATTTCTTTGTCTACTCCTATAGAAAATGTATTAGAATAGTTATGTGGGTGAGGGGAGTTACTTATTAACAGGAAATGTAAAAAGACTATATCACCCATACCTGAAATAATAGGTTTTTGTACTTTTTTTTATCAAAAACTTATTGGTGGTATGATTCACAACTTTTTTCTTTACCGTAGCTGGATTTTTGCCACCCATATGAATTTGTCTCCATATCAGCTATTCAGTCAAAAAAAAGCCTAGGAATTTTTGTGAGCCATATTAGCATGTCTGCTTAGAGATTTCTTGGTTAATGGAGTTTAGAAGTTATTAGAGCAGTCTTGAAAGAGATAGACAATATTACTGATAAGACCATTCACTACAACTCAGATTTCTCCCAAAGTTCTAAGTAATGCTAGGGCATGGTTTATTAAATACTCTGTCATATTTGGTATATAAAATGTAAAAGAGAACACCAATATGAAAATCAAATTTTTATAATGACAGACTTAAGAGAAATATGGATGAATTGTTAAATTTGTAAAGCTGTGTGAGCAGTGATTCATTGTGGATAGGAAATAATTAAGTCTTCTAGTGCCCTTATGGCTTTTCCCAGCAACAATTGGGAGAGAGTGAATGATGGACATGAAGTGCTGATCTAAAGGTTTTCAGAGTTTCACCCCAAGTGTTAATGAGCCTCACCAATCACCCCTGACGGCAGCCTGATATTTTACAACCCCTCTAATAAAATTTTCTTACCTACTGTTCAGAGGTACTATTGTGTATACAGAAAGAGAGGGATGCAGCTGGTGAGGAAGACTTCTGGCAGAGCAGAAGAGTGCAAATTTGGCTTTAATTTTTATGTGTGATCATCTTAGCTTTCTTTGAATTGAAGGTTAGCGTGTACCAGTTATCCCTGGCCCTGTTTGGATTCTGGGAAAAAAACAATCTAATGTTAACTATACAGTTTGCCGTATTTTCTGACTTATCTCCTCACCTTCAGTATTTCCAATCCCTGTCTCCATAGTCTTTGTCCTCTCTGACTTCGAACATGCAAAGATATTGCCTAAGTTTCAGAGGGAGGGTCGACAAGGTAGCTGTTATTTTTCCATTAGTTATTCTCTGTTTTTGGTCTCTTTTTTTCCACATGAGAATTCTAGATTCTTTTTTCTGCCAACCCTCTTTCTGCATTTCCTTACCACTCTCTCCAACTTTGAGTTCCAGAAATCTTTGAATCCCAGACATTCTAGTGAAACTGCATTCTCAAAGGTCATTAAGGATATTTTCACTGCAAGGTCAGCCTGCCCTTCTTCAGAATATATGCCAGGAAACTGTCCTTTCTCATCTTTCTTGATATTGTAGTGTTCTTCCTCTCTGATTGTTGTATTCTCATCTTCTACTGTCTTTGGATCTTAATTATTTATTGTTATTGTTGACTTTTCATCTGTACTTTGACTTCTGCATTCTTACCTGTAGAACTATTATTTTACTGTAGTTAGATACCATTTCCTAAGGCCTAATGCTCATTTTAACCTCACTCTAATTATCCTATATTTCACTGCCAGTCTGATCTCAACTTGTGTCACTTTAAAGAAAATATCTGAGGACCTCCCATTTCTTTCTGCTTCCCATAAAGTCTCTGTTGATATGGTAACTTTCAAGGGTCTCTTATAAATGAACTTCATTCTGCAGCCTGATGTTTTTCAAACTTTTTAAACCATGACCAGAAAAGAAATATATTTTATATTGTTACCTGGCATGTGCGCACACACACACACACACACACACACACACACACACATGAGCGTGTGCACACACAGACGCGCGTGCGCGCGCGCACACACACACACACACACACACACACACACACTGTGCTATCCACTCACATATTTGAAAAAAGTTTCCTGAAACCATATTTATACATACTATGTACAATTTACTTTCATTTTCCTGTTGTGTTTCCTTTAAAATAATGAAGTTATTATTTTAACTTGGCTTCCTGTTATGATCACTTGACTTCCTGTCATGATCCCACAGTTTGAAATGGTCTAGCTTCTCTAATCTTTCACCTTTTCACACTCTGCCCCCTCTACTCTCTCCAGAACAGTCTATCCCTGCCCTACAAGCACAAGCACTCAGGTTTCTGAGTTTTCATTCATGTTTTTCCAGCCCAAGTATTTTCTTTTTTAAAAAAAAAATTTTTTTTAACGTTTATTTATGTTTGAGATAGAGAGAGAGACAGAGCATGAATGGGGGAGGGTCAGAGAGAGGGAGACACAGAATCCGAAACAGGCTCCAGGCTCTGAGCTGTCAGCACAGAGCCTGACGGCGGGGCTCGAACTCACAAACCGCGAGATCATGACCTGAGCCGAAGTCGGCCGCCCAACCGACTGAGCCACCCAGGCGCCCCAGCCCAAGTATTTTCTAATTATGAAGACATTTCTGCCACCTTGAGCTCTTGAAAATCCTCAGTTCCTCTAAAGGACAGCATTTCTAAACTGTCTTACACAAGATGACCCATAATCCTCTGCTGATTTTTTAATGGTTTTATAATAGTAAATTTTCTCCTTATCTAGCCTGTATACTCATTACAAATAACACTATGTCCCCAATAACACTGATTTTAAGTGGTCAAAACAAAGCTCCTAAGTTATTTTTTTTTTTTTTTAATTTATAAAACAATAAGTTTGCAAGTAACCTATTTTTCAAACTGCTGGTTCTATATGATGACATGAACTTGGTTTCTGAGGGCTAGGTACAAATCTTAGCTCTACTATTTATAAGGTATGTGATCTTGGGCAAAATCCTTAATATCTCTTTCTTAATTGTAAAGCAGGAGGAACACTAGAACCTGCCTCAGAAAATTGTGAAAAGGATGAAATGAGAATACTTGCAAGAGCTCCTGGCGTGTACCATTCACCCACTGAATATTTGTGGTTAAATACACTGTCCTGGCACATAACCATTTTATCAGTTTTCTTGCTTGTTTTTTTTTTTTTCTATTTGTATATAATATTTTCAAGTGCAATCTTGTCTGCGGTCTTCCTTGTTGCACTTTTCTGATTATGCTGATTACCTACCAGGCACAGTTTTCTAAATTTTATACTTCTTCAGACAAAGTCTACCAAACAATAAATGGGAGATTGTGCATGCCTTCAAATTCTTATCACCCCTTGTAGTAATCAATACATGACTCTCTGATGTTCTAGAGAACAAAGGGATAAAACCAGCTTCTATATTATATTTTCTTTGTAGAAGAGTCTCATTGTAAGATTTGTTCCACCAACTCTGAAGATTCATTATACCAAATTAAATTGCTTTTAAATGTCTTATTTAAAAATTTAAAAAGCTTCTGAAATGAAAAAAGAAATATTTTGAGCTAATTCTTCATTTTGGAAGGGCGGGTGTTGGCTTGGCCTTTAGCATAACTAGTTATTTGACAAATTATGAGATGCTATTTTTTTAATTTGTGAAAGGAAGGTTTTGTATTTTAAGATAAACTAGGACACTAAGTTTTAGAGGCACATATTGCATCAGATTTTAGAACTAAATTTAAATTCATTTTCAACTTTCTGTGCTATGATATATGCAGATTAAAAGAAAAGTGACACACATAAAATCATGTCTGTTAAGTGTTTTAAATTTAAAAAGTAGTTTTTTACTCCCCAATCTCCCAAGAGTGGAACTTACTGGCATAAATTATCTAGCATCAGTTAGATGGCATTAGGTAACAGAGACTGATAGCAGATATAAAAGGGTAAAGATGGTGAGCCGAGCAACCATGAGTCTTGATAGGACTTTCCTGTCAATGTTAGTTTACCTCTATCTCAAACAAAATTCAGTGCAAAACATTTCTCTTTCTTCATTCATTTGGTTTTTATTATGTGTGGTAAACACGTGACCTCTGATATGATGACAAATTTCTGACAGACTTTCTGTTGGCACCCACTTCATGTCTTGATTTTCTTACCCACACTTCTCCCATTTCAGAGATGTGTTCCCAGCATAATAAACTTATTTTGTATCAGCAGGCTGTTAAAAGCATTACCTCTGTTGGGTTCAGTGTATTCATCTATACATCAGAGTATAGATGTATTATAGATGCTATTAAATTACAGATGTATATTATATTAAGAAGAGGTGAGAATGCATCACTTACAAAAGAATTTTGAAATCTTTGCATCTCTGTCAGTCAGAAGATTATACAGATTTTTATGGAATCAAGTAAACTGTTATCCTAGTTCCATACTGCCTCTGCCCCTCTCAGTTAATATGGAAAATTTGAAAATAATCTTTTACTTATATATTTACTACCCTAAGGATGTCTAAAAATGTTTACATCAAGCGGAAGACTTAGACCTGGATCATCTTATGTATCCTTAAAAAAAGAAAAAAAAACTTTTATAAAGCTTTACTTCTTATAAGATCCACTAATCTTATTATGTTCCCCAAAATATTTCCAGCAAAACATGCTTCTGATATACAAGTGTGATATTTGTTTCTTAGTAAAAAATCAGCTTGAACTATCTTCTTAATAATTACCATAAGTACGGAGTAATGCTTTACCTTCAATGAGGTTAAGTTGCATTTCAATAAAGTTTTGACTTTATTCTAGAAAGGGGCAGAACAAAAATTTCAAAAATGTCATTTTAGTATCTCTCAGTGTTGTAAGTTAAAGGAAAAGCATCTTCAGAAAGATCTAGTTCTTAATAAATTCATATCACAAGAAACAAGAAGCTAAAGAATGTCAAAGGATCTGAGTTAAGCTGATATTTTTTTTTTAACTTTTTATTCAGATTGCCTCAAGAAAGAGTGCAGTTGCCAGATGTTTTGTTTTGTTTTGTTTCTTTGAACTTTCTCTCTTTTATATTAGACTTAATAATGATTTAGTTTTATCTCGTTATGTAGTGAATGATAATAATCATCTTTAAGTTAAACTAATTGTCAGTTGATGGATCTCAAAAATGATCCTGTCTAAATCTTCACTCAGATTTGTCTGGAAAATTCCACTGTTAATGGATTAGAAAAATCTATGAGGAGATTCCACTGATATATACAAGACAGCCCTCATCCTCCAAGTACTGAGACTTGCAGAGCAAACACTGGACTACCCAAGTTAGGACTAGCATGATGGCTTATCTCAGGAAATATTCAACCACCAGTCTCCTTTACTTCACCACCTGGAACATTTCTACCTGTTATCTTCTATTTTACAGCTGCTTGTCCTTACAGATGGAAAACTAATTCCCAAATTACTTTACAAAAAATGCAGTTCAGATTCTTTATTTTATATGTATGCACAGACGTGTGTGTATGTATGCATGTGTATACATTCACACATAATATGCACATGAATACATTTATATATGTGTGCATGCATGTGTGTGTATGGCACATTGCAAAATTGAAGTAAACTAAAGAAATAGATTATAAGATATTGGGCCTCATTTTCAAAATTTTCAAAATTTGCATTCTGTTATTTTAATTCTTCTTGGCCTGCTCTTCACCTGGAATTGGAAGTTTCTAAATTAAAAAAAAAAAAAAAACTAATTTTTTAAAAATAATAAAAATTTAGTTTGAGAAAGGTCCAAACTGGCTATATAATGTAGAGAAAAAAGTAAGAGTTTTTCTTATGTCTCTTTAAAACCCAGCCCTACTTCTCAGAGATTAACTGAATTCTTTCTGAATCAACTCTTTCTGAATTCCTTCCATACTAAAGGCTTTATGGGGTAAAAACTATCACTACAGATCCAAAGTCTAACACAATGTTTCACACATATTAGGCCTTCACTAATTATATGCTGGGAAAAAGAGAGTGGGTGTCAAAGAAGAACTTAAAAAATGGAGAAATATTCCATGTTCATGGATAGAAAGACTCATAAAATTGTCAAGATGTCAGTTCTGCCAAACTTGATCTGTATATTTAATGTAATCCCAAAGTCCCAGTGAGTTATTTGTGGATATGACAAACCGATCTAAAGTTTATGTGGAGACGGGATGCCTGGGTGGCTCAGCCAGTTAAGCATCCGACTCTTGATTTTGGCTCAGGTCATGATCTCACAGTTTGTGAGTTTGAGCCCTGCATCAGGCTCTGTGCTGAAAGTGTGCAGCCTGCTTGGGATTCTCTCTCTCTCTGTCCCTCCCCCATGCATTCTCTCTGTCCCTCCCCATGCACTCTCTCTCTCTCTCTCTCTCCCTCCCTCCTTCCCTCCCTCTCTCTCTTTCTCTCTTTCTTTTTTATTAAAATTTTTTTTCCAACGTTTATTTATTTTTGGGACAGAGAGAGACAGAGCATGAACGGGGGAGGGGCAGAGAGAGAGGGAGACACAGAATCGGAAACAAGCTCCAGGCTCTGAGCCATCAGCCCAGAGCCTGATGCGGGGCTCGAACTCATGGACCGCGAGATCGTGCCCTGGCTGAAGTCGGACGCTTAACCGACTGCGCCACCCAGGCGCCCCTTTCTTTCAAAATAAATAAACTTAAAACAATTAAAAAAATAAAATTTATATGGAGAGTAAATGAGGAACTGTAAAACTCCTTGAAGATATTATAGGAGAAAGTTAGATGATTTTAGGGTTGGCATTGACTTTTCATACGCAACACCAAAATCACAATCCAGTAAAAATATATTGATAAGCTATACTTCATTAAAATTAAAAATTTCTGCTCTGCAAAAGAAACATTCAAGAGAATGAAAATACAGGTCACAGACTGGGAAAAAATATTAGCAAAAAACATATCTGTTAAGGAATGGATTTCCAACACATGCAGAGAACTCTTAAAACTCCACAGTAAGGACATAAACAACTCAGTTAAAAAATAGGCCAAAATAATTAACAGATACCTTGACAAAGAACATATACAGATGGCAAATGAGGGAAATTCAAATTAAAACAACAGTTAGATATCACTATAGACCTATTAGAATGGCCAAATTCTGGAACACTGACAACACTAAGTGATGGTGAC
The DNA here is from genome assembly GCF_028749965.1 of Puma concolor. Lineage (NCBI taxonomy): Eukaryota > Metazoa > Chordata > Mammalia > Carnivora > Felidae > Puma > Puma concolor. The sequence goes on along the minus strand of NC_141674.1, from coordinate 153,141,089 downwards.
GACAAGGAACAAGAACTTTCATTCATATGCTGATAGGAAGGCAAAATGGTTCAACCACTTTGGAAGACAGTTTGGCAGTTTCTTACAACATTAAATACACTTACATATGATCCAGCAATAGTACTCCTTGCTATTTTCCCAAAGGAGCTGAAAACTTACGTCCACAGCTTTATTCCCAATCTCTCTCTCTCTCTCTCTCTCTGAAAATAAATTATTATCTCTGAATATAAATAAACTTAAAAATTAAAAAAATAAAGTTTATATGGAGAGTAAATAAAAAAAGAAAAAAAACCAGAATAACACAATATTGAAGAACAGAGTTGGAAGACTGACACTATCCATCTTCATGACTTGCTATAAAGGTACACTGATGAAGGCACTGTAGTATGGGCAAATGAATGGACACTTAGATCAATGGAAAAGAACAGAAAACTCAGAAATAGTTATATATATATATATACACACACACATGCACACGCACACGCACACACACATACATTGTCTTTGTTTTTGACAATGGAGCAAATACAATTCAATAGAGAAAAGATAGTCTTTTCAACAAATGGTATTGGACCAACTGGACATCCACATTCAAAAAATAAAAAATAAAAAACAATCTAGACACAGATCTTACATCCTTCACAAAAACTATCTGAAATTGAATCTCAGCCTAAATGTGACCTGCAGCTTTATTCATAATTACCAAAAATTGGAAGCAAACCAGATGTCTTTCTGTAGGTAAATGGATAAATAAATTGTGTTCATCCAAACAGTGGAATATTACTCAGTGTTAAAAAGAAATGAGCTATCAAGCCATGAGAAGACATGAAGCAATCATGAGTGCATGTGACTAAGTGAAAGAAACCAATCTGAGAAGGATGCATACTTGTATGATTCGACTATATGACATTCTGGAAAAGGCAAAACTATACATACAGACAATAAAAAGATCAATGGTTGCTGGTGGTTGAGGTGGGGGGGAAAGAAGGATGAATAAGCAAGGCACTGGGGATTTTTAGCACAGTGAAAATACTGTGTGATACAATAATAATGGATACATGACTTTATACATTTGTCCAAACCCATAAAGTGTACAACACTAAGAGAGAAACCTAATATAAACTATGGACTCTAGGTTATAAAGGTGCATCAGTTTTGTTTTATGATCAAATGTACCACTTTGGTGGGAAATGTTGATAACTGGGAGGGAGACTATGCATGTGTGGGGGCAGGGGATATAGGGGAAATCTTTATATCTGCTGTCCATTTTGCTATGAACCTAAAATTGCTTTAAAAAATAAAGTTTAGGGTGCTTGGTTGGTTAAGTCCGTTGGGTGTTGGACTCTTGGTTTTGGCTCAGGTCATGATCTCGTGGTTCGTGGATTCGAGTGCTGTGTCAGGCTTCACAGAGGCTGCTTGCTATTCTCTTTCTCCCCCTCTCTGCCCCTCCCCCACTCATGCTTTCTGTCTGTCTCTGTCTTTAAAAATTAATTTTTTTTAACAAAGTAAAATTTATAGGAAGGAAGGTAGGAAGGAAGGATGGAAGGAAGGAGAAAGAGAGGGGAAAATAATGTATGAATGAATGCAAAAAAAAATATAATTAGTAAATGGCTTCAAAGTCCATATTATATAAATTATTTATAAATCAGTTTTCCATTTTCTGTCTTCTTTATTTTCTTTTTTTTTTTTTTAAATTTTTTTTTCAACGTTTATTTATTTTTGGGACAGAGAGAGACAGAGCATGAACGGGGGAGGGGCAGAGAGAGAGGGAGACACAGAATCGGAAACAGGCTCCAGGCTCTGAGCCATCAGCCCAGAGCCTGACGCGGGGCTCGAACTGACGGACCGCGAGATCGTGACCTGGCTGAAGTCGGACGCTTAACCGACTGCGCCACCCAGGCGCCCCTGTCTTCTTTATTTTCAACTTGCAAAGGGATGTTAAACTTCGGGTTTATAAATTAAAATAAACCATAATCCTTATCTTCAGAAATTTGACTTCCTATAATTTGATTAATATATAATCTTGTGTTTAAAAATGTTAAAAGATTATTATAGGAGCTAGTTTAGGTAATATTTTTAGTTTAAGAGTTAACCTAGTTAGTAGTTATCATTTTTATGTCTTTGGCTTCACTAAAAAATAATATTTTTTATTCCCACAACTGTAGTTTTACTGAAACCTCAAATTCCATTCAGATATCTAGTGTTTCCAGTTGTGTGAATGCCTAATGGAATACAAAGTATCATAGCTTTATTAGGAAAACTTATATTGTCTCAGACTGCTAATATTTCTTCCCTTGGTGACTTAAACAGAATGCCATAAAGCACAATGCAAATTGTAACACTGACTAGTAGAATTTGAGGACTAGAAGGCCAGATCATTAATTTTTTTTTTTTTTCAAATTCTTCTTTAGTTTTGAGAGAGACAGAGTGTGAGCAGGGAGGGCAAAGACACACACACGCACTCGCGCGCACACACACACACACAGAATCCGAAGCATGCCCCAGGTTGTCAGCTGTCCTCACAGAGCCCGATGTGGGGCTTGAACCCATGAACCATGAGATTATGACCTGAGCTGAAGTCGACACCCAACCAACTGAGCCACCCAGGTGCCCCAGATCATTGTTTTTAATTAACAGTAATGATAGCTATTAGTAATTGCCTACTCACAATCATGAATTACTGAGATAAGGAAATCTATAAACTACAGTAATAATTTGTGTCAGTCACAATTCAAAGGCATCTACTATTTTCTGGTATTAAAGAAGAGAGCACATAGTAAGAACTCAAAAAACTGTGACTTTTAAATAACATTTTATTATCTTCATCCGAAAACCCCTGAATTGAAAACAATGAATGGTTGCACAAGCTATTATTCCTAAATCGGGGTTACCTAAACTTAGAATTAGTTTAGAATGATTTTATAAATCTATATAATCCTTTGAGGCAGTGAGATTAGAAAATTTCATGTCTGGGAATTTAGGTATTCACATTGTCATATTCACAGAAATGGTATAATCGAGGGTGAGGGAGTAAAAACTAAATGAAGTTATTTTGATTTTAAAATATTTTGGGAGGAAAATTCTTTGATTTTTTGGAGATGATTGGAGACATCTTGGCATGTTACCAAATGTGTCATTGCCCATAGTTTCTGTAACTAAGTAATGAAGACCAGGAAACACAAGGGAAGAAAGCATCTTTCTGATTTGAAGTGGAGCTTCAGCCTAAGTCTGAGTTCTAGTAAATTCCTCTGTTCCTTTGTTGCTCTAAATATTGCTCTGTGAATTATATACCAAGGTAAAATTGTTCTCTTCAGTCACTAAGGTTCCAGCGATGGTTCTCTGATTAGAATGTAACATATATCAATAATGTTTGTTCTCAGATTATTGGCCTATAAATAATGGTCTTCGCAAATAGAGTAATTCTATATTATTTCACGGTGGCAGAATTTTACAGTAGAAAGAGCACAGTCTTCTCCAGAAGAGGTAATTTCTCCAGTCAGAAGAGGTCATTTACTAGCTATGCGACCTTGAGGAAAGTACACATTTTGTGTTACTTTCCTCATCTGTAAAACAAGGTTGATAACCATCTTAACGAAGAGTTGAATCCAGTGTTAAAATATTAAATATTAAAATATTTCACAGAGGTAAGTCAATAAAAATGCCTTAAGTTTCTTGAAACATATTAGTTTATCAACAGAAGCTCTTCTAGAATTATTATTTAAAAAAAAATAATGTTTATTTTTGAGACAGAGCGTGAGTAGGGGAGGAACAGAGAGAGAGGTAACACAGAATCTGAACCAGGCTCCAGGCTCTGAGCTGTCAGCACAGAGCCTGCTGTGGGGCTTGAACCCATGGACCAGGAGCTGAAGTCAGACGCTTAACCGACTGAGTCACCCGGGCGCCCCTAGAATTATTTTTAAATTCCTACTCTTCCCTTTTGTACATTTCTAAAATTAATTTAATCAAAATAAATTTCTCGTTTGTGGGAATTGATCACAAATTGAAGTACATTTTAAGTAATTCAGTTATTCCTTCAGAAGAAGTCTGTGAAAAAGGTTAGAATAAATAATTTTATTTGTAAATAAGTTGACTATTTCCAAATGGATTGAATTGTCAAAATTATTCATATTAGAATTAGAATACTGTTTAGTTCTCAAAATAGAAATCTTTGGGAAATTAAGAATAATAAATGCAATAGAATAGTAATTGTTATGGATCCGTGATCGTTCTGCCTTCAGTGAAGCTTTATTATTTGACCAAAAGGCATTTTCATTGATGATGAAGTCCTCCTCTTCTGGCTTGGTGCATCACATCACTGAGTTCGGTACTCTTCAAGGCGTGCAATTCTCCCTCTGCCACATTCAGTAGGATTTAAGGGCTATTTGGGAGGCTCAAGAATTCCCTAATATAATCTCCTGTCCACAGGCCTTCCCAGGTCTCCTGCCCAAAGAAATGGATCCATGCTGTTGTTAAATATATACAATTGTGCTGGTTTTCATGGTAGTCACTTACCCATATGCAGCTTTCAGGAATTTGAAATGACTATCAGACTAGTAAGACTGAGAAGCTTATTCTTTTTTAATTGTGTTTTTAAATTAAATTAAATTTAAATTAAAAAAACACTGAATCAGTGTTTTGTGTTTGTAAATATTTTTCTGGTAAACAAAATTATTGTTTTTTTAAACTACATTTTCAGTTAAATCACTGAAAACTTAGCATCTGAATTGAGATGTGCTAGAAGTATAAAATGGACACCAAATTTCAAAGATTTTATACAAAAATTTTAAATATCCCATTAACAAGTTTTTGTATATTGTTACAAAAATAATGCTGTTATTTTTGATATATGGGGTTAAATTACATATATTGTTAAAATTTATTCATGTTTCTCTTTAGTTTTTTTTTTTCCCTGTGGCTATGAGAAATTTAAAATGTCTCTTGTGACACTGTTTCTATTTCTATTGGACGATGCTGATATAGAGAGATGACTGAAGCAAAAATACCCCCATTGAGAATTAAATGCTAGCCTCAGATAAGTCAAATCAGGCTTATAATGTGACTTGGGAGAGGAAGGGTACCTTGTAGCAGAAAGAACAAAATTTGTCTGCTCTTAAAGATTCTAATTCAGGGGGCGCCTGGGTGGCGCAGTCGGTTAAGCGGCCGACTTCAGCCAGGTCACGATCTCGCGGTCCGTGAGTTCGAGCCCCGCGTTGGGCTCTGGGCTGGTGGCTCGGAGCCTGGAGCCTGTTTCTGTGTCTCCCTCTCTCTGCCCCTCCCCCGTTCATGCTCTGTCTCTCTCTGTCCCCAAAAAATAAATAAACGTTAAAAAAAAAATTAAAAAAAAAAAAAGATTCTAATTCAGAAACTGCTCTAGTGTTTGTCTCAGCAACTAGTACAGAAAACTGTCTTTTAGCTAGAGTGCTGACCATTTTACCTAATCTATAATTGCTTAGGTTTTCCCAATTCACTTGAGTATTAGTAAATTTTCGGTCACACTGTATCTCTTGTTCTTAGGAAAAGAAACTAGAAAGTTATTAAACCAGAAGAGTAGTTCTTAAAGTATTCCTAGGACCATCAGCATCCGCATCACATGGCAATCTTAGTAAAAATCCAGATCCTGCAGCCTCTCCCCAGATCCACTGATCAGAAAGTCTGAGGATGAGGTCCAGAAATCTCTACCAAAAGCCCCCTGGATGATTCTGATGCACACTGAAGTTCTCAAACCTCTGAAATACAATATTCTTGTGCTGGTATATAGTTGTGCTGATTAATAAAAATCACTAGTAGGCTGAGAAAACAGTGAGTCAATAGGTATTAATGGATGGCTAACTATAGGGCCATGATTATGTCCTAAGGAACTCATTAAAGGAACTCATTAAAACACAATCATGGCTACCCTCTTCCAACAACTTCTTATATTAAATCGTGAATTTTAGAAAGACCTCTAGATGGGTTTTCCTGGTTATAGTTTGACTATTATTATCAATTGTCTTAATTGAGTTTACTGTTTAGCATTCTCAAACAACACCTGATTTATTGTGATGAAAGGAATTCTAATTGACCACATGCTTTTACTTTTAATAATGAACACTGGATCACTGAATGGGATAAATGTGAGTTTTAAGGCATCTCACTATGCTTCATCCATTTTGATGAAAAATGATTGTGTTGCCTTTTAAGAATGTCAGAATGATTATGTAACTTTTATGGTGCTAAATTATTTTGAATATGACATTCTTCGCAGGAAGAAAAAGGGTGCTTTAAGAAATTACTTCAGAATCTTACTAATTTTTTTATTTCAGAGTTTGCTTGTGGAAATTAAAAAGAAAAAGACAGTTCCTTTGTTCAGAATTGTTATCTTTGCTATTAATTTTAGCACCCTCAATATTTAACTTTAAATATTTAAGAAAGGAAAGCTTGTCTTTCTGTATTTTAAATTCTCATAATAAATTTCTCTTTCATTATTCATTTAATTTGAGGAATGGTTTTAAGTCTGTAAAATACCATGCATTTGTTTTGTAAACATATTTACTCCTTTCAGGTTAGTTCCAAATACATCAAAATGAATTTTTCCTTCCTTTAAAAATGAACAATCCTTGACTATATCCTTGCATAAAACTAAATATAGATTTAAAAGAAATAAAACATGAATTTTACATTAAAATGTGAAATAAAAAGTCAATATATGCATGTACTATTTGAGTACATTTTTCTTTTCTTACCGGCAGAGACAAGCCAGCAAGAAAAATCTATTAATTACTATCACCTTAAAAAATGCCTTTCCAAATACTAACCCCCCGACACCCAAGATACAATTTTTTAAAAAACAGGACAAATATACAAGAACACAGGGTAACTGGTAATACTTTAAAGCTAGGAGTTCTTCAAAAAGCATTAAACATCTGAAGGAATCAAAGTCCTAGCACTTTGGCATGCAACACCCATATCAACATTGATGATTATTATATTTTATAATCTAAAGTACAGGAATAAAAAAAGCTATTGCAGCTTGTTGTGCTGGTGGTTGTTGGTATTAACAAGTGCTATTCTTGTTCGTGTGCATGACTAATGCCTTCTTAAAATGTAGTAATTTGACCCAATAATACCCTATTCCATTATGAGTGGATAATAAAGACATAATATTTTTTACCATGACAGGTGGGCTTGAATGCTTCAAAGAGCACTTGATGGAATATTTGGAATTAGGACTTGAGGCATCCTGGAATTAAACTGCTCTAATCAAGGTTTTTAAGTTGGACATGATGCAGGACGCCTGAGCGGCTCAGTCGGTTAAGCATCTGACTTCAGCTCAGTTCATGATCTCATGGTTCATGGGCTTGAGCCCTGCATTGGGCTCTGTGCTAACATCTCAGAGCCTGGAGCCTGCTTTGGATTCTGTGTCTCCCTCTCTCTCTGCCCCTCCCCCACTCATGCTCTGTCTCTCAAAAATAAATACATGTTAAAAAAATTTAAATTGGACATGATGGGTGAAATTACAAACTAATTGACATCGGTAATAGCATATACAATACAAACTAAAAATACTAATGCTGAATATGACTTGCCTTAAATTGGTCTGGCAAAAGCCCTTGGAAGGCTGTTTACTTTCCTTGTCTACAATGCTGCACCTGGGCAGCTCACCTTTCTAAACTGGGCGATTTTTTTTTTCACCAGCCTTCCTTTTTCCTTCTTTTAGATACCCCCAGGCTCCTGCCGCTTTGTTGTGATATTGTGTTGATAAGAGCTCTACTGCTCTGGTAAAAGATAAAATATGTGTATTTCTGTTTCTTACATTTGAAGCTTTTGAGTTGGTTCTTTCCATTCTGAAGCTATTCACAGTGTATGTGTACACACAGATATATAGATATTTATGTGTATATATATGTGAAATGAAGTATTTTGTATATAATACAAAGCTACTCTCTTACACTTAGATAAACACAGGTAGTACAGAAATACAGAAAAGACAAATGTATAATTGATGATCCTTGGATTTTCTAAGGCTTTGAAATGAAAACCAGGCATGCAAATTGTTTGACCAAAAATGAAAATGTTCCCTTGTGTGACAGCAGTTTGTTTCACTTGCACCTGTGTTTTACTATGATTCACAAATTGGCTGAAATTTGGCCTTTAGCATCCTTTCAATCTCAAAATGTTTAAGTATTCTAGGGGTGGAAAGAAAGGAGGGATTGAGCATTTGTATACTTATATCTGATTTTAGATTAATTTTAAGTTTATGAATACAAGATTTGTTTTGAATACAACTATCTGATAAAATAGGAAAGACTACTTACATATACAAAACAGTCTTCTAAAAATTTAAGAGCTAGGTTATAATGATTGATAATATCAGTGTTTACCTAATCTTTAAAAAATATTAATCCATTGATTATTCCTTATGCTTCATGTCATTTAACAGAGAATATATATGCAATACAATAATAAAATATTTTTCCTGAAATTAAAAAAGAATGTTACTTTTTTTCAAAAGTTAAAGGGAATATTTATGGAGGAAAAAATACACAATATATACAGCATTCAGACCCCACAATTACTATATTTGAGCATTGAATTTGGCACTGAATTTCTTGACAGCTTAAGGAAAATGTGGAAAGGGCCAGTTAAAAAGGAGAAAACATCTGTTTCTCTGGGGAAGCAAAGCTGTCCTTGCTACTGAAAAAATAAAAGACATTTCTTCAATGAGTCTTCAACCAGAGGGTCTTTGGTGATAGATATATAACTAACTCTGCTCAAATACAACCCAACAACAAACCTCCTGAGAGAGCTCATTTTTTATAAGGGTTCATCAATGAAAATCACCAACAAGCATTAAAAATCAACTCTTTGTTTTATTTCAAAGACAAAACTGAGAATTTCCAGCAAGAATGTCTTTCAAAAAGTCTATTATTCTCATTTCTTTCAGTTGTACTTTTGCTAAATAAGAGACCGTTGAAAATTCTTTTATATGTCTGGAATTTGAGATACAGAAATCCTCTGTCATTCATTGGGAACGAGACTTTTTTTTTTTTTTAATAAGAAAAGCAAACCAAAAATATTGGCCAGTATCAAAAACCCAAAAGATAACAGTTGGTAGAGACGTGAATAAGTTGGAACCATCGTGCAGTGTTGGTGGGAATATAAATTGGTATAACCACTATGGAAAACAGTATGGAAGTTCCTCAAAAAACTGAAAATAGAACTACCTATGATTCAGCAATTCCACTTCTGGATATTTATCCAAAAGAATTGAAATCAGGATCTCAGAGAGATATTTGTATTCCCACGTTCATTGTAGCATTATTCAATAACCAAGATGTGGAAAAACCTAAATATTCACTAGTAGCTGGATGGGTTGAGAAAATGTGGTATATAGATTAAATGGAATATTATTCAACCTTTAAAAGAAGGAAATCCCAGGGCGCCTGGGTGGCGCAGTTTGTTAAGCGTCTGACTCTTGATTTGGGTTCAGGTCATGATCTCATGGTTCAGTTTATGAGATGGAGCCCTGCATCCGCCTCTGTGCTGACAGCACACAGCCTGCTTGGGATTCTCTCTCCTTCTCTCTCGGTCCCTCCCCCACTCACGTGCACACTCTATCTCAAAATAAAGAGAAACTTAAAAAAAAAAAAAGAAGAAGAAGAAGAAGGAAATCCTACAATATGTGCCAACATGAACTAACTTTGAGGAAATTATGCTAAGGGAAATAAGCCGGTCACAGAAGGACAAATGCTCCATGATTCTACTTATATGAAATATCCACATTAGTCACACTCATAGAAACAGAGAGTAGAATTGTGATTGCCAGGGCCTGAAGTTGTGAGTGGGGAACGGAAAAATGAACAAGTATAATGTTTCAGTTGTGCAAGATGTATAAGTTCTAGAGATCTACTGTACAATATTGGGCCCATAGGTAATAGTACTGTATTGTATGCTTAATTATTTTTGAGGATATCTCTCATATTAAATGTTCTTACTACAATGAAATATATATATATATATATATACACACACACACACACACACACATATATATATATATATATATATATATAACAGGGTGTCTCATCTCTCACAGCAACATTATAATTATTGTTTATATTTCCATCTCCATTATTGTGAGCTCCTATGGGTGGGGACCACTTTTCATTTACAGTGTAGTGCCTGGTACATTTTAAGCACTTAATAAGGAAAAATAAGATAGTGTAAAGATTGTTTTACCTTTCTCATTAGTACATTCTGTGGGACCCTCTTCTATTTTTGAATCTTAAAAATGATTTTAAGATAATATATATATATATTTTTAATTGCATGGAAGATTTATTCATACTGCCTATTTTTTTAGAAAGTGACAGCATCAAAGAGAGACATAAGAGGGTTCAATATATGTTGCTGATTATTTTGGTTTGAGCCAATATTTCAACTATTGTGTATTCAGATTTGATCTGTCATTATATTCCCCTACTAGGGAAACAAAGCATTCATAGAAAATGAATCCTAGAAAGTTGTTCAAGATTATATCATATAATAAATAGAATGCACAATGAAGACTTTGAAATATCTATGTATATTTTTCTAAAATTCATGTGTGTCTCTTTAAGAATCTGACTATATTTATTCTGATTATAATGCAAATGAAAGCTTTGTCAAAAATTATCGTGTTTGAAATTCTTTCCAAAAGTGTTAGCTCCACAGTACTTCCTTCAGAAATTCTCTGGGAGAAAAAAAAAGAGAAAAAAAAAAGAAAAAAATTCTCTGGGAGAACAAATTCACAAGAAAAAATAATGTAAATTTGTAAAAGCCTTAGGATCAACCATTTTTATTTTGTTGTGAAATTACTTTGTTTCTAGAAAAGAAGTTTGTATTATATAAAATAGGAAAGTGCTGTAAACTTTATCTATATCTATATATAGTGTATATATAGGGCACAAGGGACAAAGCTTCTTACCTTTGTTTTTCATTTACTGAAAGCAGATAAACTTGTATTTCTTTAAGGAGTGCCGAATTCATATTATAATAAGTATTATTCTTGTCATTATCACACTTTTCTTTAATCAGTCAAGTAGGAAAAAAGATCCAAATAAGTCTCCTTTTTAATTTAGAAATGGGCCACTACAAACAGCTAATGCAACAATTCAAATTTCCAGACATCTGATTGATTTGCATAAACCCATAATATCTCTCTCTAACCCTTGCTGAGTTTCCAGAGATGTAACTTGGCCCTCCTGTCTAGTCAAGAGCCTTAGTGCAGTCAGGCCCTGCTTTTACCTTTATTCATTTTTGAGAGACAGAGAGAGACAGAGGGCAAGTGGGGGAGGAGCAGAGAGAGAGGGAGACACAGAATCAGAAGCAGGCTCCAGGCTCTGAGATGTCAGCACAGAGCCTGACGTGGGGCTCGAACTCACGGACTGGACCCTGAGATCATGACCTGAGCTGAAATCAGATGCTTAACCAACTGAGCCACCCAGGCGCCTCAGGCCCTGCTTTAAGCAAAATGGTGAACTTGCCTCTGGTGCCCACAGACGCCTGTCGGTCAGTGCTGCCCACTGTGCTATCATTTTAAAGATCACATTGACAACACATTCCCATACCATTGACATTTATGTTGCAGACCAGGGGTTTGCAACTCTGGCCCATAGGCTAAAAATAGTCCAAATATTCCTTCAATTTGCTTTCATTTTGTTCTTGATAGTATTTTGTCTGAATGCCCCTGTGTCTGATCTGCTGTAGCCCCAGACCAGTCAGTCTTGTTTTCCTTCCAGCCCATTACACTCATTTATAATAATCACTTGGCCCCTGAAGATACATTAGTTCCCCATCCCTATGACAGCTCTTGTTTTCTGCTGAGTAATGTTAGACATCTTTGTTCAAATCAAATGTGTTGATATCCTAATAACTACTAATGAAGGGATCAGTTCTCTTTAGGTAACTCATGTGTTTTTCCAGCGAGAATCACCAACAACATAATGTAAGAACACTAAACAGACAATTGACTCTGATCAAATGTTGGTTTAACAGACCATCCTGTTGGGAATTTCTGAGACTAAATCCAAGTTCATAGCAAAAGATTACAGTTATTGGTGGTCATTGGTTGTGAGAGATTAAGGTGTATCAAACTTCTGTGTTTCCAACAGATGAGAATTTATATTATGCTTTATAATTATGTACTTGCCATATAGCCCCACCATCCTTCAACTAGATTGTAATCCAACTGGGTGAGTGTGCGTGCTAAATATCTATGTCTCCTTGTGGCACATATCTCAGAGCTTTACGTGTGGAAGGCTACCTATATAATTGATAGGAGATTAAGCCAGGTCAGAGGAGAAGATATTTTCTCATCTCCTATCTCCTGCTGCAACTTCACATGCAAAGAGATTTTTTAAAAAATTAAAAATAAAACATGATTAAATAAAAACAAGTTTTTTAAAAAGTCCTGAGTGATGAGTATGAAACAAACACAAACACAGTTTATTTTATCAAAGCTACAGCTCTCTTACCTTATCTCTTCGATACCCTGCAGTTGCTAATGCATAGGAACCATGGCTTGTTAGATGTTCACATGTGTGCCATGGTAAACATAAGATAGAATACGCTATACAAAACTGCTACTGCTAAGGAACCACAGGTAGTACCTGTCCTCAGAAATATTTTTCTGATAAGAAAAGATGGGAAATGCTATCACGTATTGTATTTTATTATTTATTTATTTAATTGTTTTTCTATCATGTGTCTTACATTATCTAAGACAAGAATCTGTGACCTTAGGTCAGCTATGTTACCTGGATGACATGAGGAGAAAACCTCTAAATCTGCTATCATTATGTAGGTGCTTGAGCCCACTAAGCTCACCTGAGATAGATGGCAGAGTATCTCACTGGACAAACTATCATAATCCCAGTTGACTTCTGGTTCACTCAATATCAATGGGAAGGTCTCCTTGTCAAACAGTGTTGGCTTGCTGCTTTTTATGTGCCAGGCTTTGTCTTGGCACCTTATGTACATTAACACATTCAGTCCTCTCAAGAATGCTTTGAAGTTCAGATTATTATACCCGTTTTACAGATACGATCACTAAGATTTAGAAAGATTGAATAAATTACCCAGTGTTGTGACACTGATCAGCGGTAGATATGAGATTCAGACCCTACCTTCTTTGATTCTGGTATCCGACCTCTTTTTTTTTTTTTTTTTTTTTTTTTTTTGTCATTCATGGTATGTAAAAACAACTTTTTAAAAAGCTAACTTATTATAGAATTTCACATGTCCTGATGTGCATGACCCTGTGTCTTAGATGTGTTCATAAGTAGGACACAGGATGCTCTCCTCTTTCACTATAGAAATGGAACCAGTCAGAGCAAGGAGTTCACAGTTATTATCTTAAATTGTTGATGAATCCCACAGACATAAACTCCTACTCTGGGCACATCTCAAGATTAAGTGACGAGAGATGGTCTCTGTTCTATGGAGGTTTCAAATGCATCTCAGTGTGACCCGAGGAACCTTCAGTGTCACAATCTGAATGTGCAGCTTCTCTGACATTCTTCTCATGTGCTAGATTTGGAATGGTATATTTTCAGACATAGCAGTGAATACAAATTTTGGGTCCTGATGATAGGACTCAAGAATTGCTATGAGCCAATGATGGGACGATGCCCTCAGGACTGATTTCACCTTACTTTAACCATCTGAGTGGGATATTCCTTTGGAAAAAAAAAAAAAAAAGTGCCCCTGGAACCAAAATAAGAAATGTGAAACACACTGGTGTGGTCTAGATTCCTTGTAACTGTTGTCGCTCCTTCCTTCTTTTCTCTCTCCTCCTTGGTGACCAAACTCTCCTGAAAGTGTAAAGTTTTAAACAATTTCATTCCAATCTATCCACTAAATTTTGTAATGATAAAAATGATTTTAATAGAAAGTAATTGTATTATCTAATTACTGATCATATAATATTAAATTATGCAAGGCATACCTTAATTTGAAGCTAATTAATAAGTCCTTTTTTATCTATGAAATGAGTTAACTGTCCAAGTATATAGATTTTGTGGTTATTCATTTAAGTGATATTAAAAACTAAACCATGTTCTTAATTACTGACTGGGCAACATAGCTGAAAGCGCAATGAATAACTTAAGAAGAAAAAATACAGAATGTAATTTCACTAGCTCTGATATGTATTTTACTCAAGGTTATGAATTAAAACCTTTAAAACTATTAAAACCACAGGATATCAAGAAATAAAATTAATGTGTTTCTATACATATTAATAAGGTCATTTTTCTGTGTCAAATTCTTCTAAGACTTAAGTCATACTGTAGTTTGAAGTTAGGCTTTTTGAAAGGCATTATCATGTACTAATAATAGGAACACATAAATGATACAATAAAAATTGGTTTGGTAAGTCTAATTAGTACAGCAACTTTAGGCAATTCATTCAAGCAAAAACTTCCCTGAGACTCTTTTTTCATATGGGCAATGGAAGTAGACTTCAGAGTATGAGAGAGAAAAAGAGAGAGAAAACATTATAAGGACAGTGGTTACATACTTGTGGAGATCACCCTGGCAATTAACGTATGAGTGCCACAGCTGTAACATTTTCTCCTGCGTTTCTTACAATCTTCTTCTTTTTTCTTTTTCTTTGTATTTATTTGAGAGAGCAAGAGAGCAAGTGCGAGAGGACAAGGGGCAGAGAGAGAGGGAGAGAGAGAATCCCAAGCAGGCTCTGTGATGTCAGCACAGAGCCCAACTGATGTGGGACTCTATCTCACAAACCCCAAGATCGTGATCTGAACCGAGATCAAGAGTTGAATGCTTAACCAACTGAGCCACCCAGGTGTCCCTCTTCCCAGTCTTTCTAGACCAGCAAGGAGTGGAGTTGTGTTAGAAGAGGGGAGAAAAAAGTGATACTGTTTGCATTGTACTTGTTGCTTATAGGCAAAGAACATGGAGTGATTTTACATGCACATATGTCAGACATCAGGTATATGATATATGATATGTCTGAGTTAGCCCCTGACAGATAAGCAGCCAAATCCTTCCTTCTCCTTTCCCCATCTTTTCTTTTTCTTCCTTCCTTCCTTCCTTCCTTCCTTCCTTCCTTCCTTCCTTCCTTCCTTCCTTCCTTCCTTCTCCTTCTTTCCTTCTTTTTTACTCCCTCCCTCTCTTCCTCCTTTCTTTTCTTTTCTTTTTCTTTTCCTTTTCTTTTTTATTTTTCTTTTCTTTTCTTTTCTCTTTTTCTTTTCTCTTCTTTTCTTTTCTCTTTTCTTTTCTCTTTTCTTCTTTCCTTTCCTTTCCTTTTCTTTTTCTTTTTCCTTCCCTTCCCTTCCTTTCTTTCTGTTTCTCTCTCTGCTAGCCAGTTAGCTATTCATCCATCTAGCTTTATTTCTTTATTTTACCATAAAATTTCCATCCAGAATAAAGACTACTTTTTTTAATTTCTGAAAATATGCCTGCAAATTTTGAGATGAAAAACAAGTAATTTATTTTCATCATTCAGATTAAAAAGTTGAACATCTGGATAATTCTCAAAATTAAGGTACTTCGTGCTGATAAATTCAAGTGCACTGATGTTAACAGTAGCTTATATTTGGAATTCTTACTTAGAATGAAAACGTAATATAAAAATACTTTATTATAAATATACTTTTTTCACAGAAATTTCAAAAACAATATACCAACATTTACTGAAACAATCTATAAAAACCACATGGGTTTTTAAGCTTGCTTTGTTCCTGATAGAAGCGTGAGAGTTCTGAAACCACACTCCCAGGGTCCAAATCCTGGCTCTAGGACCACTTTGGATTTTATATCCTTGTGTGCCCTTGGATGGGTGACAGCTTTATCTCTGTTTTTGTTTTTGTTTGTTTTTGTTTTTTTCTGAGGTTGTAGTAAGGAAAAGGTGATAATCAAGCTCATAGAATAGTGCCTAGCACATAGTAGGTACTCTGTGAATATTGGCTCATATTACTAGTTTTAGTAGAGGTTTCAGAGCCATTAAAAAGAGGGGCTGATTAAAGTATTGGAAAATCAATAGCTCAATTAAAGTGGCGCAGTCTCGAATTAATGCCCATATTCAGGGGGTTCTAAATTCTAAGCAACACTGGTCTCAGACTCTTTCCTGAGAAAGTGGTCCAAAAGAACCAAACAAATCAACGACTAATAAACAAAAACAACAACTAAAACAACAATCCCACTCATTTCTGCTCCCTGTACATAACAAACACTCCAGAAAAATGGAAAATCCAAATGGAGAAAGGCTTCCTTTTTAACTCCCTTACTTGAATGTTGAGAAAGTCACATTTAAATGACTGCAAAAACTCCAGTGAAGAAAGTCAGGATAACTAGCCAACAGCAAATTATGATCACAAATCAATAAAGCAGTGAACTGTTGAAAAACTTTTGATAGAAAATAAGACGTGGAGGGAATATACTAAAAACGACCATAGAAGCAGGAGCTACAATGATAGGGTAAGATGTTAATAGGAGAGTATGGGTTTTATTAAAGTGTTATATTTAAGGTCATCAATCTTAAGAACAAATATTGCTAACTGGGGTATTTGTTTCAGGCTAAATGTGATTCATAGCACTTAAAAACACTGGTGTTTCTTGATTTATGCTGTTTCATGACAAGCAAATATTTTCTTTCAAAAGTGAAATATATGGGGCGCCTGGGTGGCGCAGTCGGTTAAGCGTCCGACTTCAGCCAGGTCACGATCTCGCGGTCCGTGAGTTCGAGCCCCGCGTCAGGCTCTGGGCTGATGGCTCAGAGCCTGGAGCCTGTTTCCCATGCTGTGTCTCCCTCTCTCTCTGCCCCTCCCCCGTTCATGCTCTGTCTCTCTCTGTCCCAAAAATAAATAAATGTTGAAAAAAAAAAACAAAAAACAAAAGTGAAATATATGTATAGATGACAGTATTTTAGATGGATTTGTAAAAATAAAAGAAAATGAGGAAGTAGTGCAGACTCTTTGCATAACGGAACCTATTCTCACTGGGCCCATGTCAGCTGTTCCTGGCAGATTGGTAGCACTAGTTGGAAGAGGTCTAGGAGACTGTGACTCTCTCCAAACCAACCTCACCAGCTTTCCTCCTCCTGCTCTCCTCCTTCTGTCGGCTGGTCATAATACTGTGGAGGCTAACCAGCAGTTAAAAGACATTCTATCCCACTGGCCCAGACTGAACTCCATTCTCAATTCAAAGCTTCTGAAATATCGCTGTTGGTAATACAGGGCAGCGTTGCCAAAGACACCCTTTTCCCTGAAGTATGTACTGAAATTATCCAAAACAACTAGTGCCGCCTATGGAGTTTTTAGGAAAGGAAGGGAATCTCATGTTTATTGACTACCTGACTACATTTGGCTGTCACTACAATCCTGGGGTAAGGTGATCCGCCTGCTCTTTCTGTGGATGCGAACAATGAAACTCAGAGAGTCATTTGCCTTATGTTGCCAGGTATGACAAGGAGTGGCTCTGGCGTCCTCAGGCTTAAGCTCTTTTCCACTTGATGGAAATATTTGAATAAAATTAAACACAAAGCCACTCAACTAAAAGTTAATTATTCGGTGCTCAAGTCAGTGGCTATATAATTGACAATAGGAGAATGAACATATCCTGGTAATGATAATGAGAAAGAAATAAAATATTGGGGTCAGTATTGTTATTTCCATACCGAACATACAGAGCTTGAAGAACGGAGTGCTAATCTGTAGTTAATAGGCCAGCGTCTACAGAGTGGCTCTGCCACTCATTGATGCTAAGAATATGGGCAAACCGATCTCTCAGAACCTCCATATTCTGTAAAACCAGACCACAGAATGGTCGAGAGGATTAAATAAAACAATGTAATAGAGAATCTGTAATATATAGTAGCTCAATAAATTCTTGTTAACTTTGTATTAGTAGCATTGAGGGATGGCTCTTTTTTTTAAATCTTTAATTTGCTGAAGAGTTCCACGGCTGTTCTACAAGCAGTCCGCATTTCACAAAATCCAAATCGTAGCAACAATGTAAATTCAGACTAAATGGGAGTTTTGCTTGAATAAAAATCAAGGCAATTTCTCAAACTTGTTTTTTTTTTCCCCAAAGGAGATCAACATTTGTTTTACTCAGACATAGTAGTTATTAGCTCTTTGAGCTGCAACTGGAATGCGCTCAGTACGTTTAGAAAGAAGAAACTCTGAAGTCTGGAATTACTGATGAATAAGTCAGACATTCATTTACATTTCAAACTGAAACATGCAGAAAAATTCTCTTTAATGTAGGTATCTCATGTTCAAGGCTGTGAGTAAAAGGTGTAAGAACTTTGCTGAGTTTTAATGACAACACTTTTTTGTATTCATCATCTTAGAGATGTCACCTTTGGGGGATACAGCTAAAGGGATTGGTAAAATAAATTTAAAAGAGGATATTTATTCAATCTAGTCTTACGTTGCCTTCCCTTCACAGTGTTTGCTGAGGCATCAGACTGGCAAATACATCTCTGTCAACATCTGCTCTCATTTTCCAAATTGACACCATTCGGAGGCAGAAGTTAGGATTAGATGTTATTCTTAAACTTTGGATCAGGCTATGAAATCAATATTCTGTCTGCTACAATAAAGCCTTCCTGAAAATATCTCACAACATCATTGGCCTAAGCCAACACATCCTGTGCAGGATACATGTTTATTTTACAATTTTCCAAAATTTGCCAGTAAATGCTAAGCTTATCAAATGTTGAAGCAAATGGATAATTTTCTGTAAATGGACTGGATCAAGAAAGTCCACTAATGAGTGGTCACTTATGAGTGTTAAGGGATAAGGAATTGATCAAAGAAATTAGACCTTACATTACTGTGAGAGGAGCCATGGAAGTGAAGGTCAGAAATGAGAGTTTGATCATCAGAGAAACAATCAATCAGAAAAAGCACACACTTCCTGCTACCAAGTTGGACGGCCAAGAAGAAGCTTACATGTGAGTCTTTAGGCAAATGTTGCCTCTGATAAATTGCCACTTCTGTATTTCCACAATGAAGTGCCTGGTTGTGGCCCACTGTTGGATTAAAAGGGTCAACAGCGAGGAAGATGCTAGATGTAGTGGAGGAGAGTTAGGACAGGCTGTAACCTGCCAGGTACCTCTGCACCTGTCAATCATAGCGTCTGATGACGGTGACCCTCACTGAGTAATGACTCCTGGACTGCTCTACTTTCACCTTCCAAAATCCCACGTAAGCTCCCCTTCTGGCCAACCAGATTGGCAATCATACAAGGAAGGGGAGTTTGGAAACAGTTTCCAACTTAACCAGATACACAGTTTCAACCATCACATGTTTGGGGCACCTGGGTGGCTGAGATAGATGGTTGAGCATCCGACTTTGGCTGAGGTCATGAACTCGTGGTTCGTGAGTTTAAGCCCTGGGTCGGGCTCTCTGCTCACAGCTGACAGCAAGCCTGCTTTGGATTCTGTCTCCCTCTCTCTCTGCCCTTCTGCTGTTCATGCTTTCTCTCTCCCTCCAAAAATAAATAAACATTTAAAAAATTAAAAAAAATAAACCATCACATGTTCCATAACGCATATTATGGATGCTGATTCCATTGCTGGCCATGGTGAAGGCTGTTCAGTCTCCTTCTAAAGCTATTTGACTTTATTCTCTTCTCAGAATAATGTAACAGAAACACTTGGAATCATTGTTGTTCTTACAGCCTGGATGTATTTCTTGGATGTTTTCTTCATTAAATCTCTCCAGTGGCTTTGTTTTTTCCTTAGTGGTAAAGCCAACGTCCTTACAATGACCTAAAAGGCTTTGAAGATGAACTCCTCATGTTTTTACTGATCTTACCTCCAGCCTTCTCTCTTCCCCTCCCTCAGCTACAGCTACCCTGGCTGGCCCCCTCATGTTTCCTTGAAAATATCTGACGTGCTCCTGCCTTAGTGCCTGTGCATTTGCTGTTCCCAAAATGCTTTTCCCCAAAATATTCACATGACTCATCCTATCACCTCTTTTTGTTTTTTTTTTTTTTTTAAATACCAGGACTATTTTATTTAAAACTGTACCCCTGACTCCCTATTTATCTTTCTTGATTTATTTTTTCCCATTGTCCTTTCCACTATCTAACAAACTGTATGTATTCCATATCAATTTTGTGTGGTATCTTTTCTCCCACACTAGAAAGTAAGCTCAATGAGGACAGAAAGAGTTGTCTATATTATTTACTGCTGTACCTGGCACATGACGAACAGATATGCCAGTAGTAACCGCACAAGTATTTGTTGAATCTATTCAATAAAACAATCAGTCACAAAATTGTTTGGTCATTCACAAGGATTGTGCAGGGGCTTTGCGTTACAAATGCAAAGAGTAATTTTAGATGCCATATGTCAAAATTAATGCTAGAAAAATCAAAATTCCAGTTAGTTTTTCATTCTGACTTTCATCTCAGTGAGATGAGACTTGCAACATTTAGGAATATTTGTGGAATTTACCTAGCTATCTAAATTTCCACCTTTGCAGGGTTTTGAAACAGCCACTCACAAATGAAAATTTTCTCGGTCATGATAAGAAATTTGCTTTCCTCCCAAAGCCTTAAGTTAGTCACTTTTCTAACGGATCCCCCTGAAATTTTAAAAGCTTGGGCTTGGAGACTTAGAGGAAAAACAGTTCAAAACCAACTGTCTAGATTTATCTGTTGATTTCTTACATTTGACTGTGTAATCATTAATCTTTAAGGACCTCGTGCTCAAAACATGTTTTTGGCAGAAAATTATGTATGTTAAATGCTAAAACGTCTTTACTTGTTACCTCAGTGATCTCTTCCCTTCCACTGCTTTTATTTTTTCCACCTTCAATCCAAATTTTATCTTCTTCATTCTCTCCTGCCACATTTAATTGTTTCCATTTGCCTAGGTCAGGAGAGTGTGCATAAATAATGTTGATTGTTCATAAACATGTGGATTTAATTAATAAACAGAGGGACTTAATAAATATGTAAATTAGGATTAATAAGCAACCCAAATTCAGTCTCTTGTCTTACCACTTAAAGCAGCTTCAAATTGTGATTTCTTTTTATTTCCCTAAGCCTCACCTGTTTAAATAATAATAGACAATAATAGAGTCTATCTTTATGGGGACCAGATGGGTAAATACACATAAAACATTTAACAATGCCAAAGACATAAGCACACATTGAATCCATGCTATTATTAATATTACTATTGATAAACGTGGATATATGCCTTGTCTATAATACTTCATCACTCTCATTCTCTGTTTCTTCAGGTGTAAAATGAGAATATTAAACTAGCATATCTTGGGTGAGCACCTGGGCGGCTCAGTTGGTTGGGTGTCCAGCTTTGGCTCAGGTCATGATCTCGCAGTTCGTGAGTTCGAGCCCCGTGTCGGGCTCCATGCTGACAGCTCAGACGGAGCCTGGAGCCTGCTTTAGATTCTGTGTCTCCCTCTCTGTCTGCCCCTCCCCCACTACACTCTGTCTCTCTCTCAAAAATAAATAAACATTAAAAGACAATTAAAAAAAACTGGTGTATCTTTAACCTCCTTTGCAGCCATAAAATTCTGAGTCTATAATATACAGATTAAGAGTGTAAATGTATGTGTCTGTATGTTTAAGCATATGGCATAATTTCTATTGACTTATCTCTTAAATGAATTAAACAACAATGGTAATAGAATATATAACATCATTGTACCAGTTTATTATAGTCCTTATTCATGACTGATACCTGTTCTAATAGCTACTTCTGAAAAGGAAGAAAACCATATTCATTTGAAGCAGTACCCTTTTCAAATTGTGAATTTATAAGATTTTTAGTCTAATGACTAGTTCAAATAATGTCTTCTGCAGGAAATCTTATCTTTACAAATACATATTCTCCCAAAAGTTCTAAGTCAATTGTTTAGAACTGCAAAGCCTTTTACAAAGACATAAGGTTAGAAATAGAGGCCACACTTGTTTATGCTTGAGAAAAGTTAATGCAGTTAGGATAAGGGTATAGATAAGAATGATTTTGCAGAGTCTGAAAGTTGTGTTTAGGGTACTGGCTTTTCATCTTCATTTTATCTCAAAATTTTAATATTTTCTGCCCTTACCCTTAGGACTCAGTGACGATTTCAAAGTGTTCATTTTACAACTACCTAGACTGGCAAAATGCATCACTTTTTGTAGTAGCCAAAGATAGGGAAAAAAAACCAAACAACTAAAAATCCTTCATTGGAGAACTTGTCACATACGTGAGGCACAACCACACAGTGAAATACTGTGCAACACTTAAAAAGGATGTGGCAGTTCTTTGTGTACTTGTGTGAAAACATCACTAAAATATTTATTGTGGGAGTGAACAAGGCCTAGGAAGGTCTGAATAATGAGTTATGATTTTTGTGGAGGAAAATAATATTTCTATGTATATGTGAAATTCTATTAACTGTTATTATCTCTAAGGAGAAGAATTACTTTTCTGCAAACGGAATGAAGAGAGAGACTTTTTTGTTGTTTGTTATCAGAATGAATTTATAAGCACATAGTTTGACTTCATGTTTTCCATCTCCTTGGATATATTAATAACACCAGCACTCTTTAAATTAAAAAAAAATTTTTTTAATGTTTATTTATTTCTGAGAGAGAGAGAAAGAGAGAGTGAGTGAGCAAGCAGGGGAGGGGCAGAGAGAGAGGGAGACACAGAATCCGAAGCAAGCTTCAGGCTCTGAGCTGTCAGCACAGAGTCTGACTCAGGGCTCGAACTCACCAACCATGAGATCATGACCTGAGCTGAGGTAGGATGCTTAACTAACTGAGCTACTCAGGTGCCCTGCACCAGCACTCTTGATATGCTAATTAACCATACACCAGAAGGGTTTTGTGTGTGTGTGTGTGTGTTTTTAAATGTTTATTTTATTTTTTAGGGGGGAGGGGCAGAGAGAAGGAGACAGAGGATCTGAAGTAGGCTTTGTGGACAGCAGACAGCTTGATATGGAGCTCAGACTTATGAACCGTAAGACCATGACCTGAGCTGAAGTAGGACGCTTAACCAACTGAGCCACCCAGGTGCCCCTGGAAGCTTGTTTAAATGCTCAACTGCAACAGAGGGAAGGAGAAAACAGACATACACCTTGAGGAAATGGAGGCAATTGAGACGGAAAGAGGAAGAGGGTTCAAAGGGTTATAGGAGTACATTGAGTAGGAGATTATGGTGCAATTAAGATATAGAAAGAAGCAAAGAAGGCAACAGTGACACTCGGTTATGTAGAATTTCTCTGCAAATGGAGACCTTGGAGGAACATGGTTGGTTCAGACAGTATTCTACCACCAGGTGGCACATGAACCCAAAACAGTTTGGATGCTATAGGTTAGTAAGGATTAGGATGGGTTAATGATTAGTAGAAGGAAGGTAAAAATGACTTTTGGATTAAGAAGTAGAAAACAGGGGCGCCTGGGAGGCTCAGTTGGTTAAGTGTCTGACTTCAGCTCAGGTCATGATCTTGCAGTTTGTGGGCTCGAGCCCGGTGTTGGTCTCTGTGCTGACAGCTCAGAGCCTGGAGCCTGTTTTAGATTCTGTGTCTCCCTCTCTCTCTGCTCCTCCTCCATTCATGCTCTCTCTCTGTCTCTCAAAAATAAATTTTTTAAAAAAGTTAAAAAAAAGAAGTGGAAAACAGTATGAGTAACTTCAGAAGTTATTATAGCAAGAAACATACATATAACAATTCAGTTCTTACACTCAGTACTTTTTAGAGAAAAAAAATGTGTATGTGTATAAAACAGTTGTTTAAGCCTTTCTTAAAAGCTATCACTTTTGTTAGTGTTAAAATTCATATTATGGCTTTGAAAAAAATATTTTCCTATAAATTTGGTGAGCAAAATAAAACAGCGAATTGTAAATTAAAACAGAGTTGACATAGGTAATGAAGATGGCAATAGTTTCTGAGTTGCACTAAGATTTGAGTTGAATTACTGAGGAGGCTGAATCATCCAGAAACAGAAAAAAATATTGGGCTTCTTTCTGACACGGCGTCAGGATCATGGAGTCAATAATTGGCAGAGTACTATATGCACATACTCCATGGATAAATCTTCTATAATAGACACAAGGGTCTATCTTAGAATATCATGTTGGGCAGTGATGTCTGATAGCATATGTATTACTTTGAAATGTGAGTATCTAAAATATCAGTGTTACATGACATAAATAAATGTGTCCATTTATTCTCTGTCAATCCATTTACATGATTTGGTAATTTTGAAAGAAGTATTTTAGATCATGTTATAAAATATATTTTTTGGTATCTATTCTATGAGGGAAGAACCTTGCGAGTTTATTTATTAAAGAAGATTTCCTAGTTATTTTCCTGTACCAAGTTCTATGCATGCACTGATTACAAGATGAAAAAAAAATATTCAGTCCCAAACCTCATGGTATATGATTATGAAAAGTAAAGGGTCTGAAGTAAACCTGACTGGTATCCCAACATGTGGCTTTTTGATCATGTAATACTTACAAATTAATTAGTTTCTCTAATTCTCCATTTATTTAAAGAATACTTATGGAGAGTCTCTCACATGCCCACTACAGTGTTGGGCAAACAGAAGTGAATAAAACAGATAAAATTCTTGACCTTAAGGAACGTACATATTAGTTACTTCATTAGATAAATAACATAATAATAACAATCTCTTTGCAATAAAAATTGAATGAAGAAAATATACGGAACCTGTACAGAGATCAGTTCTAGGAAGCGAATAGGCTCCCAATAAAGAGAAACTCTCTTCTCCTTTAATTTATTGGGGTTAGATTTTTTTCTACAAAGCCTCCTTTTTGTGGGAAGGAAGCATTTCTGTTTTTTTCAATCTTTGTATTCACAGTAGGAACTCAATAAAAGTTTAGCAAACCATTAATATTTTTTATCTGGAGAAGTGATAAGAAGAGCACTGGAAAGTTAGATGAGGGATGAATCTTGTCTGATAAATTTAAGAATCTACATTTTGTTCTGCAGGCAGTGAGGAACCACTGAAGGATTTTAATTCAAGATGTTCAGAGATCAGATTTACAAGTTAGAAAAATAACTGCATTAGCAGTCAAAGTGAAGGGAGAAAAGAAGGGAGGTTTCTGGGGGTGAGAGGTAACGGTTCATGATTGTAATCATTTTTGTACTCAAAGTTCTGGGAGTAGATCATTTTGCTCAGGGACATATGGGCTAAGGTCAGAACCCAGGGGAATACAGATGTCGATACAATTCAATTATAGAAGTGCTTATTGAGCACCTGCTATATACTGGGTAATGTTCTAAATGCTTCCGAAAGAGTGATGAATGGGTGCTTGAAGTTTACATTCTGGTGGAGGGAGATAATAAACAAATAAAACCCAGAAGGAAATATCAGTTAGTGACAAAGGTTATGCAGAGAGTTGAAAGAGGTTGATGGGAGGGACAGTAACATAGGGCTAATGTGGATCAGGCGACCACAGGAGCCTCTCTGGGATGTGATGGGTAAGGTCCATATGGCAGGAAGGAGCCAGGCCTAAGAAAATCAAGAGACAGCCCACTTTGAGTGGAAGGTTATATAGATAGCTAAGCAGAGAAAAGAGAGCTGGCCAAAAGGACTGAGAAAGAGCAGTCAGAGTGATAGCAGGTGCTCTTGGAAGCTTTCCAAGAAAGAGTGATCGACATCATCAAATCAGAAGAATCAAGTTTAAAAAAGCCCATAAGCTGTGGATTAGATTTGTTAGTGGTGACTTGAGCGAGGGGGAAGAAGAGGGGGGTAACATTCATTATCATCTGCAAGGTATATATGTGGCTATGTTATTTTACATTTTATGTGACTGTTTATTTCAGTCTTCACGACAGCAATATTATTACTATACTCATTTTACAGATGAAAAGACCTAGAATCAAAGATGTTAAATATATTACCCAAGGTCAAATAGCTAATAAGCTGGTATATGAACTCAGTTC
Organism: Puma concolor; assembly: GCF_028749965.1. Taxonomy (NCBI): domain Eukaryota; kingdom Metazoa; phylum Chordata; class Mammalia; order Carnivora; family Felidae; genus Puma; species Puma concolor. The sequence goes on along the minus strand of NC_141674.1, from coordinate 153,115,164 downwards.
TAACTATAAAACTCTTAGTGTCACCAACATCAGTGGGGGTGGAAGAAGCAAGGTTGCAGAATGTAATGAAGGGTGGTGGTTAGAACAGGGAAAAGTGAATATTTTGTGTACATAACTCTTTCATGACATTTGACCATGAAAGAAAGGCTATGAAGTAGGCCTTTCCCGTAGCAATTTGACGTGCTGAATTAAATGTTTCATTAACAGTATTTACTTTACTTTATTAATTTATAAAGGCCCTGAAGAACAAGTGAAAGTTTTTATTTTTATTTTACCCTGTACCAGGAGCTGATAAACTACATAGTCTGTGGGCCAAATCTGGCCCATTGTCTTGTTTTCCTAAGTGTAATTTTATTGGAATAGGACCACACTCACTTATGTGAGTCTGTGGCTCACATTGACAAATTGTCATCTGGCTGCTTTTGCACTGTATTAACTGAGTTGAACAGTTGCAAGAGACCATGTGATTCATATAGCCTAAAATATTTCCTGGTTGACCCTTTACAGAAAAAAAACTATCCTTCATAGTTCGCCTTTCCTTATAAGGAAAAAAGGTTGTTGAAAGTTGTTAGCAAAATGAAATGGATTATGTGGAACATAATAATAGTATTATATATACCATTATATATGGTATTATATATACCATATATATAATAATGGTGTATATATATATATATATATATATATATATATATATATGTATACACACACACACACACATATATAGGAGTGCCTGGGTGGCTCAGGCAGTTAAGCGTCCAACTTTGGCTCAGGTCATGATCTCATGGTTTGTGATTTCGAGCCTTGCATTGGGCTTTCTGCTGTCAGCACAGAGCCCACTTCAGATCCTCTGCCCTCTTGCTCTCTGCCCCTCCCCCGCTCACACTCCCTCTCTGTGTCTCTCAAATATAAACATTTAAAAAACAATGATATATGTGTAAACAAGATTAAAAAGGTTGTTCGTGCAGTATGAATGTATGGGCGCTCCTGCTGCTGTTGCAGGAAAGAAGTGATGGGAACCTCCCAGGGTGGGACAGGCAGGAGAGAGTAGATGTAGACTTGGGGGCTGATGGAATGCAGTTGTGGGACTCCATCAAGGCTGATCCAGAGGAGTCAGGTGAATGAGTGCAGAAATGGGGAATTGAGAAAGGAAAACAGTAGAAGAAAAGATGGAGAAATTTATTTTAGAAATGTGTAAGGCATTAAATGTGGCATAGCGCAGAGGTCACAGGCTTGAGATCTGAGAGACCTGGGTTGGAGTCCCAGCTCTCCCAACTGTACCATGTGACACTGACAAAATGACCTTTTCCATCCTGTTTCCTTATCCAGCTTAAGGAAAATGATGCATTTTGGTGAGTTCTAATTGAGAAGCCTTGCAGTTAGCATTGGGATTGGGACATATTACCTAATTGTAGTAATATTAAGCTATTGTTATTGTCCACAAAGTTATTATATTTCAAAATACTATGGAAATTAGGCTGTCATAGCAAGTATTGCATTACATTAGATTTCATTTTCATTTGTGTCAAAAGTGAACCCTTTGCTTGACTTTGGCCTTTTCTTCTTCGTATTCAATCATCCTTTTTTTCATACTTCTTTAATAGACAATTTGTCATGTACATGCCCAAGTAGGAAACTTTCTAGTATAACATCAATTTCCTTGGCATTGAAGAATAAATTTAAATGATTCATTAGCATTAGAGAATTATTTGTTGAAATTGGTATAATTTTAATGGAATTATAGGATATGATCAGATTATTCTCATCTGAAAACTTAGTATTTCAACTTCACATTTATTTTTATTTTTAATAAACGCTTCACCCTCACCATTTGTCTTTCTACAGCCATCCCAGGGCATAATGAGATTGACACGGCCACCTACCTACTCACCCAAGAATTCCTCCAGAGGATTGTTTTCCTCTCTTTGCCCTTTTTAATCCTCACTGGTCATTCTATATCCTTTTTACATAGTACCTACAAATCAAATACCAAAATCAAAATTAAATAAAGCAAACAACTTAAATTTTTTTTTAAATATTTATTTATTCTTGAGAGAGAGAATGTGTGTGTGTGTGAACAGGGGAGAGGCAGAGAGAGGGAGGTAGAGGGTCCAACCTGCTCTGTGCTGTGATTGCAGAGTCTGATGCGGGGCTTGAACTCATGACTGTGAGATCATAACCTGAGTGGAAACCAAAAGTCACCTGCTTAACTGAGCCACTCAGGTGCCCCGCAAACAACCTTTTTATAGTAGTTGTCAATGGATAGGTTTTATACATACATGAGTGGTCATAATGTACAGTTTAAAGATTTATAAGATATTATAAGATATTATACCCACACCCCTATAATCAGTCTTAGCTATTGAACTTTAGGAAAGAAAAAAGTATACCTTTTCTTTTCTACCTGATTGAGAAACTAATGGAGACTTAGACTAGATGCAGGAGTCAAATGGCTGGGTCAGTTTTGTTACCAATGAAAACCAGATCTGGCAAGTTTGGCTTAGCTGGCAAATAAATGGATCTTATAATAATACTTTTTTGTTAAGTTCAATCTTAGGCATTGCTTCTTAAGAGAAGGCGAAAGGCCAAGAGTGTCAAGCTACCAAAAGTTCCTCTGCTGGAAACATTAAGAGCAGGGGGTAAATGCTTACTCATACCATTAGTCTGTTCTTAGAACTCTTTCCTACAATTAGCCATATGTGACTAGAAGAGTAGAAAGAAGGCTGAATGCCTGAGGTTATTCTGAAGCAAAGCAAAGCAGTGTTTATTCCCATCTATTTTGATACCAGGTTTCCCTGAAAATGTTACTTTTTGTTAATCTTCTCTTTTGTGTCTCTTTTGACATGTATCCTCTTACGCTTCATGTATTTTCAGTGGTTCTGCGTTCTGATGTTTTACCACACCACTGACTTTGGTATTTATTTAATTGTTAATCTTTTAGCTCTCATGCAAACATGATTTAACTTGCAGCATGATTTCACCTTGATGGGGATTCTGGTGGCTCACTGAGCATGGAGTCTTGCTGTACATGTACATTGCTGTCTCTCATGCATTTTGGTTTATTCTTTTAAGCAATTTGCAGTAGGTTAGGCTTACTGCCAAACTCTTTACTTCAAATCTTTCTCAATGCACACATTGGATTTGTGTTTAATGATTCATTTACCTAATGCATACCAAAAAGGATCAGTATGTAGGCCAAAGTGAGTCTTTTTAAAATGTTAACAAATGACAATAGCCAGTCTTAGAAAACTCGTGTTTTAAAATCTGCTTCAACTCAGTATTGTATTCAGCAGGATAATGCAATTGGTGTTAATTCAATTTATGCTACTAGTCTACCTTGTTTCACACAGGGGACCAAAATAAAGTACCTGGTACCATTTTCCCTATGACATCCTGCTGTGAATTTGCTCAGAGCCATGTGTCTTTGCTCTGATTAAAAATCTTGGCTCTGCTACTGGCCTTAGGGTCATTGGAAAGTTGCACTTTCATAAGTGTCAGTTTTCTTCATTACAAAATGATGATACAAACCTCACAAGATTGCTGGACAATAAAACGAGATAATATAGGAAGTGTACATAAAGTACTTAACATAACGCTTAGCTTATATAACGCATGCAACAGAGATTAGTCTCAAGTTCAACATTCAGTCTCCCACTTCCTATGCCACCGGAAGAGAGTACTCTAGCGGTGATACTTGTTTAGTGAACAGCAGAATTATCTTAAAGATTCCGGGACCCGCTTATATGATAACTCACTCAGCCTGTATGTATGGAGCCTGGGATGGCAGGTGGACATTGGACTCCAAGGACCAATCTAGTTCCAACAACAGAGCATTGAGAACAGGGAGAGACGGAAAGAAAATAGTAACTGTCAGAAGGGGAGAGTTCGTAGAGAAAACTTCTTGCAGAATAGCTGATCCCACATCCATACTTTTCCCAAATCAGCAAGTTACTTCATGTTTCTCTACTATGCACTGCTTTAGTTTTAGCTCTTCGACGAATGAGAAACAAAACCCCACCTTGATATCTCAAGTAGAAATGAGAGTGAAACAGTAACAGATACGATGAGGATATGAGAGCCAATCTCATTGTCACCCAATAGTATGAAGTGAAATATTATGGCATATATTACGAATGTGTCATCCACATCCCATGGAAAGGAAATGAGGAACTGTTAAATCCTGGACAACTCTCGTTCGGAGGCTCCATGGTCTCCTGTCCTGTCATCTTTCTCTTCTCTTTCCTGATCTGCCCTCTGCAACTCCACGGTCTTCTCTTTCTTTTCTCTCTTCCTCTATTTCCTCTGCCTCTCGTTCTCTCTCTCCTCACCCCTCCTACCAGCATTTTTCACTTGTACTTGGTCCTAAATGCAGTCTTTAAATCAATATATCTTTTATTATATCTCTCAACTCTTCATGCAAAGATAATTGGGTCAGTCTTTCATTATTCTAATTACACTTCCCAGAGAGGAGCTGGTTTGGCTCAGATCATTTGTGTTAATCAGTGGATTGGCCTCCCTAGAAATGAGTTTGTGCATGTGGGTTGTGTTCTTGTGATGCCTATAGTAAACCTCCTCCAGAGGACATATGAGCAGGTTCATTAAGAAATTATCAGTTATTTTCCTAGCACTTCTCACAGGGTCTGGAGAGTAGTGTATGTTCAATAAATGTCTGCTGAATAAATAAATGATAACACTAAATTCATACCTTATTTTACTAAGATCTCAGCTTTACTAATCATTGACAGCCAGTATGTATCAAGTATTTATCATTAGCTAGGCGTTGTTTGATGTACATTCCATGTGTTCACTCTGTCATCTTCACAACAGTCTTATGGTAAAATCAGGCACGGAGAACCTAAATAATTGTTCGGGGATATGCCCAAGTCCATGCCTGGGCCCTTGACTCTCCTATCCACAATCCTGACCTCCATTCTAAACCAGCTTCAATCTACAGTTTATTTCTGACAGTACAAAGTAAGTGTATGTTAACTTACACCACTAACTTATACCAGTAGTAGTTTAAAAAAAATAGAGAATGGAGTTGTATAACAACAAATGAACAGACACCAAGAAGTTCGAGTTGACTGGTATGCAATATTGATGGCTTAAAAAGTGTAACAGGGGCCCTTGGGTGGCTCAGTTGGTTAAGCATCCAACTCAAGAGTTCTGCTCTGGTCATGATCTCACAATTCGTTAGTTTGAGCCTTATATTGGGCTCTGCTGGCAGTGTGGACCCTATTTGGGGTTCTCTCTCTCCCTCTCTCTCTCTCTCTCTCTCTCTCCTTGTTTCTACCCCTCTCCAGCTCACACACACACTCTCTCTTTCAAATTCAATGAATAAACAAAAACAATAAACATTTTGTCCCTAAAAATGTTTTCTACTTTTCTTCTCCCTGGTTCTGTATCTTATACTCTCTTTTTTTCCTTTCTCTTTATCTTTTTCCTTTTAATAGCCATTTTATTTATACCATTTGATTACTCAGTGGGAAAGCTATTCTTGTTGTAGAAACCATTTTTAGTCAATTTCTGTTCTGTAGCTCAGAACCACAAATTTTCAATGACTTCTCAAAGGATAATACATGAGTAGAAAGGAAAGCATAGTAGACAATAAGAGGAAAGCCTTCTGCGCAACAAAGAGCAAGTCCTAATGACAATGTAATCTCAAAAACTCAAAACATTATGTAAAATACAAGGACAGTGAAATAAAAAGTACAAGACAGCTCAAAGTGACATTAGATTTACTATTAATCAAATAAAAACCAACACAGATTTTCTTTTTTAATTAAACTAGTATATTTTGAAAAAACGGTAATGCTCCCTGATGTAGAGGACACAAAGTAGGGGAGCAGTGTATTTCTAGCAAAGAATGTGATGATATGCATTAAAGTCTTTAAAATATTCATTAATTTATCTTTCAAAAATTATATGTTAAGAAAATTATTTCAAGAGTGGCATAAATTTCTGTACAGTGCTGTTTATCACTGTTATATCAGTCAAGCCTGGTGATAAGTTAATGTTCAAAAATGAGAAAATGTTAAGTTAGATATCATACATATGAAATCTTATGCTACTATTAAAATGGTGTTTACAAAAAATCAATTATCATTGTTAAATACCATTGAAATAATGTTTACAAAAATTACTCTAAAGCTATACGTAAATAGATATGTGCACATTCACAAATGAGGAGACTCGAAGAGACACCAAAATATTTGTAGCATTCATCTCAGGCTGGTAGAATTATACATAAATTTTTCAATATATTTTCATATTCCAAGTTTTCTATGATAAACAGGTTGGTATGAAGGCAATATTCTATTAGGTTTGTGTTTAAAGGAATCTTCTTACAACTTGACTTCTCACTACAGACAAGTGCGGAGCATCCACTTGCCAATTCCATCTTGGGAACAGCCTTGCTTGTGGTACATGAGGCACTAAATCTTAGGGCTCCAAGTTAAAAGACACTTGAGGTTTCCCACCTTACCTACAGGGTAAGTGTTATAGAACAGCGGCAAATACCACCACTTAGGTAAGCCTTTTTCCAAGATGAAATTCTTTGAATAGGTAGCCGTTTAGTATAAACTTCAGCTTTTTTCCTAAGGAGGAAAAAAACCCTGTTCTTCCCTACTATGTTTTTAACGAAAGGCATTTCACTGCAAATCAATTTTGTCATTAAAAACTGAATGGTTAGTAATAAAGTTTTAAACATCTATAAAATGCTGATAATCAGAATTGATGGATCCTAAGTATTGTCTTGTGATAATACTGATTCTGATAAAAGTTTAATTCTAGCTACAATATGAAGAATGATCTCAAATGTATAAAAAGATTCATTTCTACCCTTTCTGTTTCTGGTTTTGATTTAGGAGGTTTTTATTTATGTTTGTTTCTCTGTGTGCTTTCTGTTTCATTTTATTTCTGAGTCATAAGTTAACACAATTCACACTCCCCCTTTTTTCACTGTCGTTTGACAAAACCTTTAGTTCATGTTGGTAGGACACAACTCCTAAAAGTGTTACTGCTCCTTGTAAAGATATACTGGAATTATTTAGAATGATACTTTTTTTGTAACTGCAATATTCAAGGAGCTTTTAGTTTCATATTGACTGAACTATATAAGTTTTTTGACCATTGAAAACTGTCAGATTAAACTTGCTCTTGTGAGTTACTAGATTAGGGGACCCAGAGAAAACAGAAGCTAGTGTCCACTAAGAATTTATTTGGAAATCTTCCCTTGGTATGAAAAGAATTATTTGTTTTACAAGGTTATAAATTCCTGGAAGCCTAGTAACTCGTTTCTTGTCTTTGTATCTAAAATACCTATTTAATACACGTATATTGAATAAATTAATGAAAGTTCAAGGAGACGTCTATAAATTTTTGTCAAAATTTGTGAGTATTATAGATTCAGAAATTCCCAGTTTAGGATATGGGAAATATTGATTTGACATGCATATTTATTTTTATTTTTAGCAAGACATGTTGTCTCCTTTCAAGGACTCTCTTTTTTTGATACTGGAGGACAGACAATCTCTATCCTTTGACTGTTACAAATTTATCATTTAATTTAAGAAAGTATAGCTATTTTTATTTGCTCTAGGAAGAATTCTGATACGGTAGAGGAATTCACCAAGTACCATTGTGTATAAATGTAGGTAAAAGTCACTATAATGATTGAGGAACTGATCCAGTTAAGGTAAAACGATGACAATTGGCTACCAGGAAAAAAATAGATGCAAAGCTTCAAGAAGGTGATGAAGCTAGCTGTGTGGGGATCCATTTTCCCTGTGTATGGGAAGAATGGAAACTGGTGGTTTTCTTGTCTGAGCTGTATATGTGTCTTTCTCCTCCACTGTATAAGCGGCTCAAAGACAAGGACAGTATCTTTCACTTTGACACACACACAATGAATATTTAATGCATTGAATTTGTTAAATTAGGAGAAAGAAAGGGGAGGCAAAATGCTGGAGATGTAAACGATAAGGTCATATTTAGTTTAATTATAGTCCTAATTGGCCTCCACTATTGATTCTATGTGATTGAAATAGGGCTTTGAGGATATTAGGTTTGAAACAGATTGATGTGTCTCCAGCTATATCTGAGCTGGCTGCTCTGGTACTCACTTGACTTTAATAACATTTGTGGCCGATGGAAAGTGAGGAAAAGGAAGATAGATTTAATAAATACTTGAAAAGGAGAAACTATACTATACTGCATGAATTAGAACAAAGAAAGGATAAAGGTTAAAAAAGATTTCATTTTTGTGAAGCCAAGAGGTAATACAATTGATGTTACTGGAGAAGTTGTAAAGAGTATAATGAGGCAATAAAATGAATGCAATGGAAGGACAAAGTATGGTGAAAAAGAATAGCTTGGGTTCAAGTTCAGACTTTCCTGTGTTTACTGGCATTGAACTTTGCAATTCTCAGTTTTCTCATCTCTAAAATGGAGGAAATATTGGGGCACCCAGGTGACTCAGTCGGTTAAGTGTCCGACTTTGGCTCAGGTCATGATCTCATGGTTCCTGAGTTTGAGCCCCATGGTGGGCTCTTTGCTGACAGCTCAGAGCCTGGAGACTGCTTTGGATTTTGTGTCTCCCATTTAATTTTTTTTTTTTAAGTAAAAATAAAATGGAGTATATATTTGTATTTTACCTATAGAGTTATTTGTTATTATGACTGAATGTGATAAAATGTGTTTTCTTTTTTAGGGATTGTTTGGATTCAAGAACCTGAAATCCATTTACTAACTCAAATAAAATAGGGATATATTTTAAAGATTAAAGGGAAATTAATGACTAATCAAAAGAAGTATAGCCTCGTTCATAAGAATTTGAAAGTCACTGTGACTCTATTCTCTTAATTTCCCCTTTCTTTCCCTGGGATCTCATGGTCTATTATCACCTCATTTCTCTGAATTCCTGTGCCATTCTTTATGATGTCTTTGGCCAAGAGTAACAGAAAACTTGTTTACGAGGGGCTTATACAACAAGGGATTCATTGTTTTATGTAACACAAAGTTTTTGTAGATAGAACAGATCCAGAGTTGACAATTCAGCAGCTCAACCATGTCATTGTGGACACAGGTTCTTCCCTTTATACTTCTGTACCTCCACTTGTAGGCTTATTGTCTTCAACTGGCCACTTAACAGGGTGCTCAGATAGATACCTTAGTCTCGAGCATCAGCTGTCCTCAAAACCTGTTTTTCCTTGCACATTTGTTTTTAAGAGCCAAAACTACTCATTGGGTATATTCCAGCAATAGTTTTCTTTGTAAACTACATAGAATTATACAAATAATTTTAAAGCTATCCATAAAATACTCAAATGAAACATTCTGAACATACAGACAAAAGATTAAAAAAATCTAAACCACTTCTAGACTTCCTTTATTGATAGATCAGAAGTTATACATAGTTATCTGAAAACTGTTTAAATTTGTAGAAATTATAATCATTTAAAATAGCTTCCACATTAAACTTCATTTTAATAGTTGCTAGAGTGAAAACTAAATTGAATAAATAATATGTCTAGAAATCTCTCAAGACAATCAGAAATACACAAACATGAAAAATGGCATAAAGCCAAACGTGAGTACGAAAGGACCACGTAGGTCTCCCTTAATGTGGGGGAAGGAATTGAGGAAAACTTCCTACAGCAATGGCATTTGACCTCACCTTTGGAAACTTCAGGTCTGGAGTTTGGAAGAAAATTTGACTAAGTTAAGAGATTTGAATGTCATCACCATATTGTAATACACAAGACTTGAGAAGAGAGTAAAAGTGAAAATTTGTGAGATGAAAAATAATAAAAACTGGATACTTTCTCATAATAATATTTATTATTAGAGCAGTATCATAGGATATTTACAGTTTCAAACCATGTGATTTTGCCTTATCTTAATTGATTCTCTCAGAAACATACCTCAAAAGTGTTAGTACCATTGTTTTGTAGTTTTTGAGACTGTTACTTAAAGAGGTTAAGCCATTTTCCCCAAATGAAGGTGTCAGAAAGCAGAGAAATTGGAATTCTTGTGCTTGCTTTTGGACTCAAATCTCATCTTTAGTAATTTATAATGAATTGAAATTTATACAGTCTTTGGATTCTAAAATACCATTATTAAATAAGTCAAATAAATATACAAGATCCAATAGCAATATTCAAGAATTCTATATTTAATTAAATAAACATTTTTACTGTTCTCTAGATTTCTTCCCATTTTGAATCAGTCTGTTCACTCGGATTTTATGCTGTGTAGAGATAAAGTGACTAGATTGTAATGACAATTCTCAAGCAAATATGTAATCAAATTGCAACAACTGTGGCTTAAGATGTACCACCTCTGAATACCTGAGATTGGCAAATGAAACCAACCAAATATTTCATGGACTTTACTAAAAATTCAAAGTTTAAAAGCCTTTGTTAGGCAAATGATGAATAAATTTTAATTAAGAAACAGGAGCATCGTTTTGCTTTCATATTGCACTTTTCCAAAATCCCAAAGGATCAGAAACACGATAGTACACCTATGTACAATATTAATTTGTTTATAAGGACATCTGTTCCTCCTGTTTTGCTTATTTGCATCTTAAGTTTGTGTGTTTACAAAATTTGACTACTCAACTAGCAGATGCAATTTTTAATATCCTGCTTCAATATTTTTAACCCATTGGGTTTCTACTTTATTCCATACACACACACACACACACACACACACACACACACACACATGCATATAAATACACACATGTACACATGCACATATACATCTTTACATATGTTGGTAGGGTATCTTCCTTAAAATAAAACCGTATTTGTTCATATTACTTAGATAGATACCTCATTTGTTCCATATTTATCTCTACCTTTCCTTTGGAGATGGCCCTTCTTTACCAAGATCTATAGAAGGCCTTAATAGGCTAGTTGTAATAGCAGTATGTGGACAGCAGGACTGTTAATTCAATGAATATTGTTTGTGAGAATTCATTAAATTTGTTTTTAAGCAGCATTTCACTTTTGTAAATAGTTGCACCCAGAAAAAGCTCTAATTAGAGGAATTAATTAGGACTTGGAAAGGTGAACAGAAATTTGTGGGTATTTCCACAGAAGAAAAATACCTCCCAGGGAGTTTGCACACCAGGTAAAAAGAGAATGGAGAGTTTTGAGTTTTAAAGGCACAAGAGAGTGGATGTCTTGTTCAGATTAGCATAAGACATTTTGCAGGTCCTAGCGCACCTAGTTCTTTCTTTGGTGGAATTCATCTTTTAAAACATCTGGTTGCCAACATTCGAAACCCCCATTTAACCCAAATATAAAGTTAAGCCCAGTTAAATAAGAATAATCTCACTATGTTAACCATTCCGTGGTCAGAGTGGTGCTTCTTCCCCTGTCATATACCTTTATAATATCCCTGCCACCAGAAACCCAAAGGAAGCAGCTGTTCTGAGTATGTATAAACAAAAGAAGCTGTTACTATAGCAACCATAGAACTCCTGGGAAGCTCTCTCTTTAACCAATCCCTCCTCTTCACCCCTCCTGGTTTTCCTTTTTTGCACCAGTGCAGACTGCCCTTGGGCAGAAATGGTGATTGATGATTGGACCATGTGTGGACAGGGCGTGAGGGGAAAGCAGAGGGAATGGTTTAGCTTGCTTTTTACACTTTGCAAGAAGAGCTGGAGGACTTGCTCCTGGCCAATGAAGCTTATGAAGAGGCTGCAGAAATTGACACTTCCGAAGTACTTGTTTGCTCTTTCTTCTTTAAAGAATACTACTGGCCTTTCCCATTCTCTACTTGAGAAAGTAATAATGTCTCTTTCATCTCTTCAGTTTTCCCCCCCACCACATATCCATACCCATAAGCCAAACCTGGCATGGCTGAATGGAATCTGATTGGAACCTGATTGCACAGTTGCTATGAAATTGATAGATAAGAGAGTTTTGATTTCAGAAGTAGATGGGGGGCACTAGTTGCTCAAGATTGTTGTGTTTCTCCATAGGGTAGAAAATACAGGCATACTTTATAAAAATTGAACCCAACTTCAAAAAACCTGCCCCAAATAATTAAGATTCTAATCATTTTATTTCAGTTTTAATGGCCTGCAAAGTTTTGTTTTGATTAATCTATCAACATTCATATTCATATACTTTTATATCTCTTGGTAGTCAACCTTCAATTTGTGAATTGCCTGTTCTTTCAAATTAGTTCTGTTAATATTCCTCTTCCAGTACTTTGAATTCAGTCCTATTTAGGTTTCTTTCTCTTCCTCCTTCTTACCCTCTGAGGAGTAAGTTTGTTGTTGAATGTTGGCATTAGTAGCAGACTAGTCTACTTTCTGCTCGCCTGTATTATCTTTCCTCCTTTCATATCCTTTTCCTAGTCACATCGACCAAAATAAAATCCCTGTAAATATTCATGTTAGCATTATGACATTTTAATATTTTTTGAACTTCCTTTTGTGGCTCTATTTGATGTTTATATGGTTATATATGTCTAACAATTTAAAAATATAGCAGCTTTAAAAAATTATGTTAGCTAACCAAAATATGTTGGCTAGGCTCGCCTTGCCTATTTAACATAAATTTATTTTGGCTGGAGTAAACTTATACATGATGCTTCATAACATACTAAAATATCATGAATTTTAGAAAATAAATTTAAATTTGAAACTGTATCTGCTTAGAGATTTTTTACATTTACTTTGGGTAAATGCCTTTAGTTTTGGAAAAATGATTTATAAATAGATTTTTTTTCTAGGTATCTAATATCCAAGTCAATGGCTTATCCCCGTCAATTCTGTTCTAGCCATTGTTCTTGTGGTAATTTGTAGAGTGGTGATTATTTATGCCTGCATGTAATTTAAGTGGATCAATCAGTCTGTTTCATGCATTTTTGAAAGCATTTAGGTATCATTTTCAATTTTAATCGGTTTCTAATGATACCTTAGAATTATCTTGCTGGCTTATACTAGTTTTTATCAACTTTATCAATACTTAGATAATTGCAGAAGAAAATACAATATGTTGTCTAGTTATAAGATGCTATTAAGGACAATATGTGAAGAAAGATATTCCCTTATAAAGGATTTCGTTATTAGTACTTATGTAAAATATTGCTACCTTGTGCCTTGAATTTTTATAGTCATACCAGTCATAAAATGAAAGCATCACTGGTTATTGTAGATGTTGATATTTTTCTTTTATAATATGCAATTTTCCAAGACAGCATACTGCCAGTTCCTGCCTTACACTTCTCTGGCTTGAGATTCACATGAAACCTTAAGGAAATTTTTAGTCATAGTAATACATTACTGAAAATATTTACCCACTTCTGATGTGGAAAATATAAACAAAGGAAAAGGCAAGTGTTTAGAAAGAAAAATACTGGAAAGAAGTTTACAAACACCGTCTACTGGTATAAAATCTTTCCTTCAGGTAGAGAAGTGCCCCCCTCCTTCCATACACACCTAAACCCTAAAGCACCTTCATTATGCTCTCCTTGATCCATTATGTACTTGCTGCATTGTTTAAAGATGCATCCAATTAAGAACAAAAACAATAAATTTTATCCACAGAGGCTACTCTAGTAGTCATCACACAGTAGGTACTAGATAAATATGTAATGAATGGAGGAACCAATATGCACAAGCAGTATAAAACACTCCTGCTGCAAATGCTTTCCTTCAAGTTAATTTTCCACCAGGTGATCAACCTAACTCCGACAAAACTTGTAGCACTCTCTATGTCCCCTGGCCATTCTTCTCTATTAACCAATGCCTAGTCCCTCCTTTCTTTCCCCTGTCCAGTTCACTCAGACATTTACTATTTGCTAAGGCATCAGGCTCTGACCACTTTATACTCTACCCATTTGGGAATTTTTTTCTGATCATTTTAAGTATCAGCATAGTGATAGAAATGAGAAAGAAACATACTGTGTAACTTGCAGTGAATAATGTGCAGTTTTAAATAATGAAAATCAATAATGTTGAAGGAATGCTGAGCAGATGCTATTTGCAATGAACAATTGTATCTACTTGGCTTATCATAAATGGGATGCAAAATGGCACAGTGGTAATTGATGTAAGAGTGAATATAGATGCAAGACTTTGCCTTAAAGATGCTGACCAGTTCAGTGATTGGAAATGACTCAGAAATAGTATTTTTAGTGTTTATTGAGTTACTCAGAATAGTGCTCAGTGAACTATGGTTGTTGTCTTAAAAGAGTGTACATTCCTTTATGATAGTCAATTTGTATAATTCAGACAAAGTTATAGCAGTTAATAGAAATGCATCATTTGCAGGGGATTTTCTGACATCTTTCATGAACTACACTTTGAAGGGTGGAAAATATATTGGACAGAGGAAGAATTATAGTAACAGTGATGGATCTTATCATCTCTAGTCTATCATATAATAAAATGCTTTCAAGATGTCATAATGAATCTGTTATTTTAGTGGCTGAATCTTCTTTTAGTCACATTGAATGAACTGCTGAAATAATATTTTCTTAATTGTATAGAATATATTGACTGCTTATTCTGAATAAAACACAGGTTGAGAATCATGTCTCATGTCTCATGGGGTGCCTGGAAGTCTCAGTCAGTTAAATGCCTGACTCTTGATTTCGGCTCAGTCTTGATCTTGAAGTTTGTGAGTTCGAGCCCCTCATCGGGATCTGTGCTGATGGCATGGAGCCTGCTCGGGATTCTCTCTCCCTCTCTGTCTCTCCCCCGCCCCCAACCCCCCACACACTCACACCTGCTCCCTCTCTCTCTCAAAATAAATAAATAAATTTAAAAAACATATTTCCCATGTTTAACTATATCTTTACAGTTTTTCTACAGATATTCACATTAATTATATAATTTCATGTCTCATGGATTTTCTAAAGTAGAAAGGCCAGGAGTTAAGATACTTATTATATAAACATTGAGTTTGGGGCACAGAGATAGTATGACTAAAACCCAATTCTCATGGCTCCAGCCAACTTTCTTCAGAATTTCTTAAAGGAGCCCAAACTTTAATAACGTATCAAAAAACACTTGACACGTTAGAACGAGTTCTAAATGAGTGATGTGCACAATACTGCTAGGATTGAGAAGAGGCCTCCAATCTGTACCATGGTCTTTGTTGATTCTTCCTCTGCTGAGTAGATCAGAACAAATCTAAAAACTACTCCTTTTCTTCTCACTGCTCTCACACTTCCTACTCTTACCCCTGTCCTAGGCATTTCCCCTTCCAACATGAGCTTCATTAGCTTAAGTTATTTGCTGCCCAGATGTTAAAACAAGGACTCATTCATGTATGTGTTATTTCATGATCCATTTAAAAGGAATTGTAGGGGCGTCTGGTGGCTTAGCTGGTTAAGTGTTTGACCTCAGCTCAGGTCATGAAAAATAAATAGTAATAAAAGGAGATATATAGTATATAGGGAAAAAAGGAAAAAAAAAACTGAGGGAAAAATAAAAGTCTTGGCCATTGAAAGTAAAATGTATAGATGAGTGAAGCCAGGCTGAGAGACAGAGGGACCGGGGGCGGGGGGGCAGGAGATCTAAAGAATAGAGAGGATGGGGAAAGAATGGAGACTTGTTGCCCCTTGGGAGAGAAAGAGCAACCCTGGATCTTGGTTTCCCAAATCCTCTGTCCATCTCTGAGGGACTCACCTTTACTGTTTCCTTTCCTTGGAGTATCAGCAACCAATTCAAACTAGGTTGGGGCAGGCGTGGGGGGAGGCAGCTGAGACTTACTGGAAGAATGAGAGTTTCTGTCAGAATTAAAGGAATAATTAAACAAACAATAGAAAGGGCAGAGGCTGGACCACTCATGTACCCATAACTGAGAAACAACTGGAGCCACAGACTCAAATACACCAGATACTCTTGACTAACTCCTGTGTGAGGTACATCACATTCTCACACCATTGTCAGTGGCAGGAGGGGAAGGTACTGTTAAAACTTACCAGACTGGGGTGCCTGGGTGGCTCAGTCAGTTAAGCGATGGAACCTTGACCTCCGCTTAGATCATGATCTCACAGTTCACGAGTTCGAGCCCTGCATCAGGCTCCTCACTGACAGCATGGAGCCTGCTTGGGATTTTGTCTCTCCCTCTCTCTCTGCCCGTCTCCTGCTCTCTCTGGCCCACTCCCTCAAAATAAATAAACTTTAAAAATATCTTACCAGATTAAGATCAGACTGCCTGACTTCAAATACCATACCATCCCTCACACGCACTAAGGCTTGGTTAACAACTCCAAGTTATAGTTTGCTCACTTATGTAATGTGGTGACTAAAGATAGGATTGTAAAACATTTAAAGTGCTTAGTACTTGCAGTGTCTGAACTCAACAAATATCAGCTGTTGTTATAGTTGTTGTAACAGATATTTTGCCTTTGGGGACTCACTTCTCATAGTGCTGTTGCCTGATAGAAACAGTCTCTGTTCTGTACGTTCTAGTTTGAAAACAGCTTGAGATTGTTCCTAATTATCCTAAGTATGGTCATGTGTTTAGACTGTAAGAATATGGGGACTTTGGAACTACAACTTTGAAGTCAGAAGGCAGGGACATTTCCACAGAAAAAGAAGGAAAGAATGCCAAGCAGATAAAGAAATAGATGTTCGCCACATGTAGATATCTGCAGTATCTATCTTATGCTTACAAAAAGTCTCTCTTCATTTAAGCTTGCTTGAGTGGGTCTCTAACTGAATCCCTGATGTAGATATCGATGTAAACATAGGTACAAAAGTAGTTGAAGTGGGGCCCCTGGGTGACTCAGTTGGTTAAGCATCTGACTCTTGGTTTCAGCTCAGGTAATGATCTCACACTTTGTGAGTTCAAGCCCCACATCAGGCTCTGTGCTGACAGTGCAGTCTCCTTGGAATTCTCTCTCTCCCTCCCTCTCTCTCTCTCTGACCCTTCCTTGCTCTCTCTCTCTGAAAATAAATAAATAAAACATTAAAAAAGGTAGTTGAAGAAAATACAGACACAGATAGATTAGATAGATATTATGTGGCCAAAGATCATTGTTTGGTCAGTTTTATAGAATAGGAAAAACAAGCTTAGGTTTGCTGTAATGTAGCGATGTGATTCTTACGTAGGAAACTTTTACAAAACACTCATAAACTTAGAAATCACGGCCAAGCAACTAGCATGATATCTAAATTATAATTACCTGATGCTCTACATATAAATAATGTTTTGTTTGTAATTGGAAAATAATACTTTGTGCTGATTTAAGGAAGTTTTATTAGCATGCGTATCTAGAGACATTTTAAGTGAGTTGTTCAAAATGACTGTGTTTATGCATTCGATAGAGTATATATCTAAAAGGAAAATCCTTGTTCAGCAGATGCTGTAATGAAATAAATGCAGTGAAAAAAAATTGAAGCTGAATGTATTCGTACGCATCCCAGATACTTACCATTTCTGGTGCAATTAGGTTTGAAAGACAAGTGATTCACTACTTTTGATCACATTAAGAATACTAGTATATGACTCAAAAGATAGCATTCAGAGGACTAATGAAGGGATCTTAATAACTTAACCTAAAATCAAAATTTATAATATTTTTCCCTTTTAATCATGACTAAATGATTATACCTTTCCATCCTAAGGATCACAGACCTTACGGGCTTGCAGAATTATTAAAAATCCATAAAAGAAATAAGCATTAGCTGAAGATTCAATAAATGTCTTGCACACATGTAATTCTAATATAAAGAGAAGTTGTTGAGATTGATAAGAATTTAAATCAACTACTGAATAATGGTTCAGGGCACTAATTATATCTTTAATCAGTATATGTCAGAATTAAGTATTATGTGCAAACTTGAGACATGTTTAAAATTATGTAAAGTTGTTCTTATACTGAAAAAGATCAGAAGCCCCTACTTTAGATTCTCACTGAAATACATCATATTTCTCAACTATGTCAGGGAATTGTTATATAAAGTTTCTATCATTATAAGCTGTATTTACAGCATTAAGAAATTATCTGCTGCATGCTACACAATTAGTTAACATCGTGAATGTGTTACGACACTTTCCCCATAAGCTACGGGCATACCTCATTTTATCGTACTTTGCTTTATTGCACTTTGCAGATGTTGCATTTTTTACAAATTGAAGGTTTGTGGCAATCCCATAGAGCAGTCTATCAGTACCATTTCTCCAATAGCATTTGCTCATTTTGTCTTTGTCTCACATTTTGATAATTCTCACAATATTAATTTTTTTTATTATGATTATATTTGTTATGGTGACCTATGGTCAGGGAGCCTTGAGGTTACTATTATAATAGTTTTGACACCATGAAATGTACTCATATAGGATGGCAAACTTCATTGATGCATGTTGTGCTTATTCTGGCTGTTTCATTAACTGGCCATCCCCCCTCTCTCTCTCTTTCCTTGGGCTGTCCTATTTCCTGGGACAAAACAATACAGCAACTAGGCCAGTTAGTAACCCTGGCCTGTAAGGGTTCAAGTGAAAGGAAAAGTTGCACATTTCTCACTTGAAATCAAATTCTAGAAATGATTAAGCTGAGTGAGGAAAGCATGTTGAAAACCAGACCTCCTGAGTCTGTTTAAAGCATTAGCCAAGTTGTGAATGCAAAGGAAAAGGTCTTAAAGGAAATCAAAAGGGCTGCTCCAGCAAACAAATGAGAAGAAAGCAAAATAACCTTATTGCTGATCTGGAGGAAGTTTTAGCGTTCTGGATAGAGGATCAAACGAGCCACCACATTCTCTTAGGCCAAAGCCTAATTCAGAGTAAGGCTCTAACTCACTTTGATTCTATGAAAGCTAAGAGAGGAGAGGAAGGTGCAGAAGGAAGTTTGAAGCGAGCAGAGGTTGTTTCATGAGGTTTAAGGAAAGAAGCCATCATAACAAAAGTGCAAGGTGAAGCAGTAAGCACTGATGTAGAAGCTGCAGCAAGTTATCCAGAAGATCTAGCTAAGAGAATTAAAGAAGGTGGCTACACTAGACAACAAAGTTTCAGGGTAGAAGAAGATGCCATCTACTGGAAGAAGATCCCATCTAGGACGTTCACAGCTAGAGAGGAGAAGTCAAGACCTGACTTCAAAGCTTCAAAGGATAGGCTGATTCTCTTGTTAGGGGGTGATGAAGCACATGACTTTAAGTTGAAGCCAATGCTCATTTACCATTTTGAAAATCCTAGGGTGCTTAAGAATTATACCAAATGCGGGGCACCTGGGTGGCTCAGTCAGTTAAGCATCCGACTCTTGATTTCGGCCCAGATCATGATGTTGTAAGATTGAGCCCCATGACAGACTCCATGCTCAGCATGGAGCCCACTTAAGATTCTTTCTCTCCCTGTCTCTCTGTCCCTCCCCAATTTGCACTTGCTCTCATTCTCAAAAAAAAAAAAAAAAAGTTATACTAAATGAATTCTGCCTGTGCTCTAGATGGAACAATAAAGCCAGGATGATGGCGCATCTGTTTATAACATGGTTTATTAAATATTTTAAGGCTACTGTTGAAAACTATTTCTCAAAAAAAAAAAGATTTCTTTCAAATTATTACTGTTTATTGGCAATGCACCTGGTCATTCAAGAGCTCTGATGGAGATATATGAGATTAATGTTATTTTCATGCCTGCTACACAATATTCATTATGCAGTGCAGAATTCAAGGGGGTAATTTTGACTTTCGAGTCTTATTATCTAAGAAATACATTTCATAAGGCTATAGCTGCCATAAGTAGCAATTCCTCTGTTGGATCTTGGCAAAGTAAATTGAAAATGCCCTGAAATGGATTCACCATTCTAGATGCCGTTAAGACCATTCATGATTCATTGCAAGATGCCAACATATCAGCATTAACAGCATTTTGGAAGACGCTGATTCCAGCCCTCACAGATGACTTTGAAAGGCTCAAGACTTCAGTGGAGGAAGTAACTGTGGATGTGGTAAACATAGGAAGATAACTACAATTAGAAGTGGGGCCTGAAGATGGGACTGTATGGCTTCAAACTCATGATAAAACTTGAATGGATGAAGAATTGTTTCTTATTGATGAGCAAAGACAGTGGCTTCTTGAGATAGAATCGACCCCTGGTGAAGATTTTGTAAAGATTGTGGAAACCAAAACACATGATTTAAAATATTACAAAACTTAGTTGCTAAAGCAGTGGCGATGTTTGAGAAAATTGACTCCAATTTGAGAGTTTCACTATGGGTAAAACGGGTAAAAAAAATCAAGCACCATCACATGCCACCAGAGAAATTGTTTCTGAAAGGAAGAATCAACGTGGCAGACGTCATTGTTGTCTTATTTTAAGAAATTGGCCCAGTCACCCAACCTTCAGTAACTACTATGCTCATCAGTTAGCAGACATTAACGTCAATCCAACACCAGCAAAAAAGATTATGACTTGCTGGAAGCTCAGATGATGGTTAGCATTTTTTTTAGCGATAAAGGATTTTTAAATTAAGCTGTGTACTTTAGTTTTTTAGGCATAATGCTATTATTGCACACTTAGACTTAGAGGGTAGTATAAATATAACTTTTATATATACAGTAGGAAACCAAAAACAAAACAAAACTATGTGACTTGCTTTATTGCAATACTGTATTTGCTTTTTTGCAGTGTTCTGGAACCAAATATACAGTATCTCCAAGGTATGCCTGTACATTATTATCACATTATGCACAAAGTTATCACATACTCATTCTTCAGGGTTTTGTATCTTTTCAATGTGTTAATAGGTGAGACTCTGAAGCCTAATTTGACAATATTTGTAGCAATGTTGAGAAGGAATTTGGGAAACAAATAGCCATTATTATCTAGAAAGTAATTACTGACACACTTGTAACAAGTTTAAATTGTTTGAGCGTCTCTGGTTTTAAGAATTCTAAAAGTTTACCTTTTTCTGTTTGTTTTTCTTCCCTCTTCTCTTTTTCCTCTGCCCTTCCTCCTTCCTTCTTTCTGTGTCTTACTCCTTTTTTCTTTTCTTCCTTTCCTTCTTTCTTCCTTATATTTGGTCCTTAATCCAATTAAACCTGGTTGCAACTTCATTCCAACCCATGTCAGTGATAAGTTCACAAACAATCATTTTAATCTTTATTATTTTTAATTTGTAGAGGTCTAGGGCTTACATCGTCCAATAGATTGAGAAGACTTGATTGATTAATTCATTGTGGTCACCACTGAAGATGTACCTTGACTTACCTTAGAGATCTACTTAAAAGATGGCATTTCTCTTATCACATTCACTCTCTCAATGCTGTGCTGGACATTTCTCCCTAGATTGCAGTAACATCCATGCAACTCCTCCTCCTCAGGGGTGTGCCACTTTCTATGACCTGTGTGTGAGACTAGGTTGTTGATCACCACCATTAATAGAAAAAGCAATCCAAGTCACTTATCTGGATAGGCAACTTCCCTTTGTATTCAGGAGTCTCAGTGTCTCTATTCACTTTATTATGTAGATAAATACGATTTAATAATCTCTTCAGAGATCTAAGTTTTCCCAAACAAATGACTGTTGCTCCTGGAGGTAAAAGAAGCAGAGACCCAATCATTATGTACCTATTTGGGAAAGGGTGGGAAAGTGTGTCTCCTTTCTTGAAAAGGCAAAAACTTCTCAGGTCATTCATCAAGAAACTTTTATTGGATCGATCTATTACACTATATTTAAATATTTTTTATGTCATCCTTTTCTTCCTTAAATAAATCAGTGTTCTTCCTTTATATTTCTTTGATCTCAAAATGAGTTCATAATGGTAGTCTTAAATTTCCTCCCATGCATAGTGTATCGTGACAGTTCAAAATTTAGTTAAAGAGCAATAGAGTTTTTATTGTTTGTTTGCTTTCAGTTATTTCAACTTCTGTAAATTGATTCACATTTTAAGTATACAGGATGAATCTATAAGAGGATTCAATAATAAAGCCTTTGGTATAGGGAATAATTCCTTCCAAATTTAATGCTTTATCAGAGCTGATGGCATGTATTTTCATGTCTATAGCATTAACACAACTACAGAAATCAAATTACTACCTAAAGCTAAAAAATTTCCTCAACATTTTAAGACTGATGGTTATAAAAAAAGTATTTTTTTTCTGTTTGTTTAAACATAATATATTCTTCAATACCATTATATCCTTGCTGCTTACACTGGATACTAACCAATCTTTAATGATTGCCCAGGAGCTCAGGAGATTGTCCTCTCCAGGGATAAAAGTACAATCTTGAAGATTACTGATGAAATTATGTAGCTTTATTGCTAAAGTTTAAACCTGACAATAATATATATATGTGATTTTTCTGACTTTACCTAATCTCAAATTTTCAATATCTCATATTTCCTAGAACAAACTCATTAAATATCCATTTGTTTATTCAACAAATATTTACTTAGCTCTAACTATGTTCCAGGCACAGTTGGTTTCATGGAAACAGAGAAAGGATAGATTCTTGTCCTTTTTTTCCCTGGCGTTAACAGACCAGGTCTGCATATATAATCTCCAGTCTTACTCACTGTATTCACTCTAGCTTTGATTCTGCCCAGGTACAGTGAGCTCATTGAGATTAAGGTCACCTCAGAAGTGCATGGTGCAGAATCGTGGATTAAATGGTGGAGTGTATGAAAACATAGCACTCGATGGCAGTGTGTCTGATAGGTGCTAAATTTTGGAGAAACCATATAACTTGACAATTGTCCCAACAAACAAGGTCTTTGGCTGCTATTTACTTGTAGTAGAAATGTGTGCTGTACTTATTACCTTGTGAGAAATCTACGGTCTGATACCATGTTCTTTCAGAACATGGTGTCGGGGTGCGAGGGGTGGTGAATACTTTCACATAATTCTTTGTAGCATGTTTTTGAGCTCTGCAGAAATAATCATCTCTGCATGGCAGTTCCTTTATTTAGGAATTTTGGTATTTTTGTGATCAAAAGCTTCCTGGAATATACATTTTGGTGGGGTCGGGGGAGATGATGGCGAAGTAAGTCTATAGTCATTTCAGGGAGATTGTATTTTGTTTTCTATTTCTTGACAGATTTAAATTCTAGCAATAAAACTGTATCATTTCATCACTAGTACCCTCAAGACAGCACTTTTAGAAAGGAAAAATGCGTTAAATAGACTAATTGGGGAGCCTGAAATCTAGTCACTAAAATCACCTGCCTGTTCAATACTTGTTGAGAGGTTTGTCTGGAAGCCTTTCTTTCAATCGTCCCTAACATTTAAAATCTAAACACTGATATTCCCATTTTAATTTTAGCTAGTACCAGAAGGAAATGGTAAAACAGCAGATGATTACCTCAGTAATTCATTCCATATTTTCTAACAGCTTTACAGATTCAAATAAAAAATAATAATCTAAAAATAAAAAAAAGACACTACTAAAATTAAACATAGAAAAATATTCTTAAACGAAGAGATTTTTTTTTCTTCATACTCTCCCAAGTGGTGGAAAGAAAATAACAGCACAATGTAAACAGGACCTAATTTTACCACTGCTTATGTGTTGATGACTAACTTGGACTTTTAAAGAAAGTCATAGTTTCAAGTCCTATTACTTTAAATTTTGTGATTATTTAGCTAAAGGATTAGTTGGTATTTGTTTTTGAATTTGCATTACCTAAGAGCAAATGTCACTTTAGACATACTCTCTGTATAAGTTAAATTAAATTGCTCTTGAAAACAAGTCCTTAAGTGTTTTGATTTAGTTTAGTTAATAGTTTCAAATGAAAGCAACACAGATGAAATTTTCCTCAGATGTCAAAGAAAGGAGACTGAAGCCGGATAAGTGTCACTTCAACAATAGGCATTTGTGAGGACTCTAATATATCCCAGGACTTGTCGTAGACTCTGGGTATAGCAACAAACAAATAGGCAAGGCCATTGCTCCTGCATCGTTTATATTTGAACCTATGACTTATTAAAACTGATCTTGGTAAGTCATTTTACCTCTTATGGTTATTTTTCTAAATAAGATTAGCTTCCTCTTTTTTTTTTTTTTTTTTAATTTTAGAGAGAGAGAGAGATTGCTGGTAGAGGATAGGGACAGAGAGAGAGAGAGTGAGAGAGAGAGAGAGAGAGAGAGAGAGAGAGAGAGAGAGAGAGAATCTTAAACAGGCTCCATTCTTGCCTGATGCAAGGCTTAATCCCATGACCCTTGGATCATGACCTAAACCGAAATCAAGAGTTAGGTGCTCAACCAAGTGAACCACCCAAGCACCCCAAGATTAGCCTCCTCTTTAGTTCAAATACTATTGATATTTTTATATATTTTGAGAGGAAGATATATAAAATTTTATCAGTCTCTTGAAGTCTACTGAATAAAAAAGCTAATATTTCTTTTTATATTTCTTTTATAACAACTCATTTCTGATGAATAACTTATGAAAATTAAAAATAGAATTCTTTATTTTAGTCAACGTAATTAGAACATATCCCTTAAAATGTGAAACATTGAATTTACTAATGTCACTTGCTTTTCTTAACTTAGTATTTTGTTAGTAGTAAGACCTCAGCTTACCTAATCCAATAACAATAAAGCAGATGTAAATAGGATTACTACTCTGGTTGTGGTACACACAACTTCTAGCTTTCTTTAAGATTGTCATTTAAAAAAATTTTTTAATGTTTATTTATTTTTGAAAGAGAAAGAGACAGAGTACGAGCAGGCAAAGGGCAGAGAGAGAGGGAGACACAGAATCTGAAGCAGGCTCCAGGCTCTGAGCTGACAGCACAGAGCCCAATGTGGAGCTTGAACTCACTAACCTGGAGATCATGACCTGAGCCAAAGTCAGATGCTTAACTGACTGAGCCACCCAGGTGCCCCAAGATTGTCATTGAGATTTACCAAGAATATGCTGAGGATTTTAATTCCCAAATCCAAGTCAATTATAGCTCATGATTAGTATTTCATGTCATAACATAAATAATATGGTAAAAATTTTCATGAGTCAATAATGAAACAATAATGTTTGTTTGGATGTGTCCATAAGTGGTTGAAATTTCTGTCATTACATCTTAAAATGTAATGTATCTTAAGATACATTGTAGTTCTTCCATTTGTGTTTGCTAGGAATTATTCACTGTGACCATCTTTACAGTTAAATCTACATTTACACAATATCACATGAGGATTCCATCTAAACATTTTTTTAGATAAACTGCATTAAGTTACACTGAATAAAGCAGATTGGTAAAATTTGTGGGTTTTTAATTATATAATGTGCATATATTTAAACATAAGTGAATAGGGGCACCTGGTTAGCCCAGTTGGTTAAACATTCAACTCTTGATTTTGGCTCAGATTATAATCTCACCGTTCAGTTTGTGGAATCAAGCCCCACGTTGGGTTCTGTGCTGACAGTGCAGAGTCTGCTTGGGATTCTTTCTCACTTCTTTCTTTCCCCCTCCCCCTGCTTGTGCTCTTTCTCTCTCTCTGTCTCTCATAATAAATAAACATTAAAAAAATAAACAAATAAACATTACTGAATTGGCAATATCCTCTATTCAAAAGAAAGTAAATTCTTCTGGAAAAAGTTTAATTTTTGTTACTATTTTTCTAGAGAAAAAATAACAATGGAGAATGTTAAACATAAACGGGAAGACTACTATAGTGTAAGAAACTTCTTATTTCCATTCAGACACTTATTGTGGCAGTCATCAATGTAGAGTCACAGATTTCCAGCCCAATGTAGATCTTAGAAGCCAGGCATTTCATGTGTATTGGGGGCCAAAATAAATTTCATACACAGTGAGTCCTGTTCTTAACATTCTGAAGCTGCTTTCCCAAGTTTCCCAAACTGCTAAGTGCTGAATCCTATGGCTTCTTCATAGGGTCATTTTCCCCCCTTTGCATTGTATTCATTTGGATTTGAAGTAATTACATTCTCGTGATTGCACTCTTCTGAATATCTCGTCCCAGCTTCCTTGTTCCATCTGCGCTTCCTCTATCCATCTCTTAAATCTCCTAATCTCTTAAAAGCAAATATAAAAGTAAGTGTAAATTCCCCAAGGTTCTGTCCCTAGACTTAACTCTTCTGGTCTCATCATTTCAACAATTGCATTTGTTAGATAATTTATAAATTTATAAACCCAGCCTTGATCTTTCACCTGTTGCTTGGATATCTCCACATGGAAAAGTTACTAATACCTCAGTTGCTCTTCATGTTGAAATCTGCACTAATCATTTTTACCATTTTATCCCAACCCTTCTTCTGGTCTATCCATTAATTTTATTTTTGCTAGAAATTTTATTTTATTTTTTTACGCTTTCCATATCCCCCCTTCCCCTTCTTATGTAATCAGTTACCAAACTTGCTGATTCACTCTGCAATGTCTTTCTTTTTCCTTTTTTTTTTTTTCTTTTTCTTATTTCTATTACTTGTGTACAGCTTAAGAATTGTAACCGGGTCTGTTGCAACTACTTCCTTTTTCCTGTCCTGATTTTCAATTTCTTCCTTCTCAAATGCATTCTTTATTATTGTGACAACCACTGTATTGATTTGGGTTATACACTCAAAGAAATGAAAGACTATGTCTAAGGATATTATAAGGTGAATAATAAATATTATCACTTAATAAATATATAAATAATCAATATCATTCCCTTGTATTTGTTGAAAATGCGTTTGTATACATGATTTATATATATATTATACTCAAGATTAAAAGCAAGTAATGTTTAATATCATGTTCAATCTTAATTGAAATTAATGGTTAAAATATAAATGATTAACCCATAAAACATGTAAACTATTATTTTCTAGGGGAAGAAAAATAATTCTCCCACTTACCTTCTAGGTTCTTGGCTGAGACCCTTCTGTAATAAAAAACAGATTAACAAAAGAAAAACAGACAAATTTATTAACACATACACCTTCTTTGTATGTGGGAGAAACTCAGGGAAACTGAGTAACTCCACAAAATGGTCCAAGAGATCACCTTAAGTACCACATCTAGCTAAAGATGAATGAAGATGTTGAGGATTGAGGGAGCAAATTGCGGGAGTTTTCAGGCAAAACACAGAAAATCATTGTATGGTTGTTATACACAGTTGAGTCCCTGTCTTCTCCACTGATAAGTTTCTTTTTTTTTTTTATTTTTTTAAAAAAAAATTTTTTTTCAACGTTTATTTATTTTTGGGACAGAGAGAGACAGAGCATGAACGGGGGAGGGGCAGAGAGAGAGGGAGACACAGAATCGGAAACAGGCTCCAGGCTCCGAGCCATCAGCCCAGAGCCCGACGCGGGGCTCGAACCCACGGACTGCAAGATCGTGACCTGGCTGAAGTCGGACGCTCAACCGACTGCGCCACCCAGGCGCCCCTCCACTGATAAGTTTCTAGAGATTTAGTCACCCTCCTCTTCATGGTACACAGAGGGAGAGATCCTTATTAATGGAGAGATTTCCCTTATAAATGTAAATTTCTTTTACAATGAGGCAACTTCTACCATTCTCTGAGGATTTCCTGTGTCTGTAGTTTCTCAAAAATAACCAGCTCACTATAATCCTTATGCCAAAAGGGAATTTTAGGGTGGCAAATTCTGCTCCCTTTCAATATGCAAATAGAACTTTTACAACTTGACTATGTATGAACTGTATGAGTTTGTTAAGCTTTTAGAGGGAAAGAGAAAGTAAAAAGAGAAACTAACAGGGAGGAGAAATAATTCTTAAACCCAAAGTCATTCATCTAGGAAATCTTATTAGCAAAGAAGGGTAATCAGCTTGTTCCAAACTAATTTAAAAATTATAAAATGGAATAGTCCCATCTTCAGTAATTCCTCTAGGATGCCAACTGAGAGATTATAGAATTAGTTTTTTGTTTCAACAAAGCTGACTCCAACTAATGTAGATGATAAGAAATTGACTGAAAGAATATTAGAATTTTGCCAACTCAACCAAAGGTTGAATTCACTAAATTTAACACCACTGTTTGATAGAATGGAATACCCACATTTTCAGTTTCTTTGCCCCTCTGCTTATGATTCAGAGTCTAGGGAAGGAGCACCTTTTTTTTTTTTTTAATTTATTTTGAGAGAGAGAGAGAGCATGCATGCATGTGAGTGGGGGAGCAAGAGAGAGAGAGAGAGAGAGAGAGAGAGAGAGAGAGAGAGAGAATCCTAAGCAGGCTCTGCACTGTCAGTGCAGAGCCTGATGTGGGGTTCAATCCCATGAACGCTGAGATCATGACCTAAGCCTAAATCAAGAGTCAGAGGCTTAACAGACTGAGCCACCCAGGTGCCCCAGGAAGGAGCATCTTAATGGCCTAGTTTGAGTCATAATCTCTAATCTTTTCAGAAGCATCAGAGAAACTACAATGTATGTTTCAAATACAAAAAATAATTATGGCAGAAAACTGTGTTGAAGAAAATTGAAATTATATGTCCACATTTTCCACATCTAAGCTGGTCAAATTAAACAAATAGACCAAAATAATAATAATAATAACATTGGGAATATTTGAAATGACAAAAAGCATAAATATTAGAACCTCACCTACCCCCACCCCCAACAAATGATATCTGTCTTCATAATAAGTGAGGAAAGCAAAAAGAGACAAAGATCAGGACAAAATTATAAGCATTTGTAAAATTCTGGATGGCCTTTTAAGGTTAAATGTGTTCTTGATCAGGTTCATAGAAATTCTTTAGAAATCAAATGAGAATTATGACTATCATTAATCAAGACTTCTTTATCTTACGTTATACTATGTGCCTCTTTGACATTTTGATGAAGTCGATGAAGGCCATCTTAGAATAATGTCCCAAATCCAAATACCTCTATCTATCTATCAATCATCTATCAATTGTCTATCTATCTATCTATTTATCTTCTTCTATCAGGAACTATAGAAATTTACATGGTTTTAAAAATATGGAATTTCATGACATGTAAATGTCTTTCTTCAATAACATTTTTTTTTTAATGTTTATTTATTTTTGAGAGAGAGACGGAGAGCAAGCAGGGGAGGGGCAGAGAGAGAGGGAGACACAGAATCGGAAGCAGGCTTCAAGCTGTCAACACAGAGCCCAATACGGGGCTTGAACTCAGGAACTATGAGATCATGACCTGAGCCAAAGTCAGAAGCTTAACCACTGAGCCTCCCAGGCACCCCTTTCTTCAATAACATATTAAATAAGAAGAACAAAAGTGATGAGTATAAATAATAATTTGAGATATTTACAACAATATACTTGATATGAAACTGTCTTTACTTTCTATCAGTAACAAAGTCAAAGAAATTTTTAATGCCATTGTGGTAGAATTTTTTTTCCCACCTTTAACTTAAAGTACTCCCTGAATCACAGGTAAAAATTCCTGCTCTGGGATAATTTCAAAATATGATCCTGAGTGAGCACAATAAATTATTTATGTGACTTCTGCTTAGTTATTTTAACCCTGTGTTTTCAGCTGAAGAAATGACTTATTTGAAGGTCTATAAGAGAAAACCATTAGACAAAAATAGAACATTAACTGATGTGTTTTTAAAGAGATACCAGGTATATATATACTGGAAAACAACAAAATACTTGAAACAACAAAGTGATATTTTCTTCTTAAAAATCTTTCTCTTGTGTTCTTTATGATCCTGGGTAGTTAGACTTTCGTTAGTTAATTTCTAGAGGTTTTTGGTTTAACTTTAGCATAAAAATAAAACAAAAATGTCATTTGTTTCTGCTGAACATTCATTTGGTTATGGAAATACTTTCCTTTTAATAATTTTGAGGTAAATAATTATACAATGGATTACTTGTACAGTCAGCCTCCACCTTAGGTAAATATAACCATCAGTTACATAGAGCAGTAAGTCTTACTGACATAGAAAATATGAATTACCACAAGAGAGACAGCAGAAGAATAGCTAATGTGGGATTTAATCTCTTAAAAAAAATCAACTGAATGCATTTGCAGACCTAACAGCTTTACTAAATGATTCATGAATCAGGAAGCATTCCATCTAGCAAGTAGAGGGGAGCTACTAGGAGTTGTACAAAATAGAAGTTTTTATGGGAAAGAGGGTTGGGCAAAGAAGTTATTAGCAAAAGAAAAGAAAAGATTGTTCCAGGCAAGGTCACCTTCCCTTAGGGGGAAGGGCAGTGGGTTTTCTTTGGTGGATTACCTCATCTTCCCTTGAGAGGTGGATAGGGCCCATTTGACCGATTACCTCATTAGTGCTGACCAGAAGATTCCTGACTGGTTAAGACTGCATTTTGGGGGGAGGTTGAAACTGTAACTAAGGTAATTAAGCCCTGGTTTGGTGACTTGGCCTGAGTGGCTCCATTTTGGTTCTATGGTTTTCCTTTTTCTTTTTCCTTTTCAATTTTTTATTTAAATTCTAGTTAGTTAACGTACAGTGCAGTATTGGTTTCAGGAGTAGTATTCGGTGATTCATTACTTTATGGTTTTCTTTTTAACCAATATAAACAGGAAAAAGTGAAAGACTTCTCTCATTTATTTTGCTTATCTTTTATTCATCATTCTTGTCATAGAACATTAAATGATACAATACTTCGGTGGAAAGTAGCTTAGCTATTATGAAGGGTGTCATGATTTTCTATTTCCATTTGAATTCCTTCTTTGGAAAGTATGAATGCCTTCCTCTTAAAACAAAGGTTAGATACAGTGTTCCATATGTGAAGAAATCCAAGACATCCAGAAATCAGGAGGACCAGAGTATCACAACAATGGGCTATTGTTCTGTGACCATATTATACATATAGCAAAAGAGTCTTGGGAGAAGAATCAAGTGTTCATGAAAAATATTGTTGATGGTATTATTATTCTGTTTTCTTTTTTTTTAAACTTGGCCTAGAAATTGTATATAAGGGAACTAAGTCTTGGGAAGTTCAAAGAAAGAAAGAAAAAAGCCAGTTAAGTTTTTTTTTTTTTTTTGATGAAGATTTAAAAACATGTATTTATCATAGTGTAAAAGATTGAGGCATAGATTTTCAATGAGATTCTTTCAGATTAGGCGTGATTTCTATTAAAATATTGGGAAGCATAACTTTTTTCCCTTTTTGTTTCTGTACATGAGAACTTGAGCAAAAATAAATCCAAGGTGACACATCCTTTTATACAACCCCAAACCTAAGTCAAACAAAATTTAAATGCTGATGAAAATTACATAAATCAAACCCTATAACATTAAATATATCAACCTGCCTTTTAACTTTTATAAATGAATTAATGTACATCCTGTGCCTCTAAATTATCTCTAGTATGTGTGCCATATATAAGTTCATCCATTTGATATAAACTTAACTTGGAAAATATTTTATGAATTATACTAATTCTTTTGTATACACTTTATGGGTTATATTAATTTTCTGAATTCTATAACCATTATATTCATTTTGACATGAATTTTATCTGATATTGATAACATTGTATTCTTTTTTTAAGCCTATCTAGAATTGCTAAGTCATATTTATTTTACCACCTTAGCTAAGGCTTGTCCAGGATTTTTTGTTTGTGTTGGGGAGGGGAGGAAGAATTTTCTCTGCCCTTCAGTTTTCTCAGCCATTCTAGCTGAACTAAGAATCAAATTGACATTTGACAGATTAATAGGAGAAAATCAAATTTAATATCATAGGTAGGGGAATTTACACAGACATGGAAATTCCAAAGACTGTGAGGCAACAAGACACTTCTTTGAACTAAGCAGAAGGAAAGAGTCTGGGGATACAAAGGGGAGTAAGACCATTATCAGGAAAGTGAAAGATTTTTAGAAAACAAAGGTTGCTCTCTAATGTGGATACATTTCTTAGGTAAAGAGCAACCTCTGTTAATAACTCCTTGGTATCAGCAGGAAGTTGAGTGGGAGATAGGTAGCTTTTCCTGAATCTACCGGGTTATGATTGTTTTTAACTGAAAATAATGTACCTGTTGAAGTGGCCCATCTTGGGGCCTGCTCTTGGCCTCTACGTTTGTTTGCTCACATGATTTTGTTTTTCTTTCCTTTGTGAGATTAAAAGTTAACTTCCAAGACATTCTCTGTACTGTCTCTGTATTTCCAACCAGAATACTGCAAGGCTGTGGTTCTTTTTCCTTGTAACTCATGCTGTTGCCACCTTTTTTCTGTGACACAGCCTTGAAGCTAATGCTGCAATGTGTGATTGACTCTCTGGCTTTGCAAAGACTGATTTGATGTCTTCTTTTAAAGTCTTCATCCTTATTTCCTCTGTGCTAATGGGTTGAATTCAGATTTGTCGTTTCTTTTAATTAATCTGATTAACCTTCCTAGGCTCACATAAATCCCCAGTGTAAGGTTCATGTTTGAAATCAGAGAAACCCAGGTCATCAATAGGATGAAATTAAGTTTACTCATTAAAAAAATGGACTCATTCCTATCACAGCATGTATTTCATTCTACCTTTAAACTTTACCAACTCTCAGCAAGAATGTTGTCTTCCCTTCATTCAGTCCTTATTATCAACTTTAAATTCTAATCACTTCTGGGCTGTGCATTCCTTCAGCACCCATAGAGACCCTCGATATTCTGTCAGTTTGTTCTTTGAGATATATTGCTTTTGGCATTTTCTGCCCAGTTTAGTCAGTTAAAAAGAAAACTAAAAGCCAAGGTAGAGTCACTTGGTTCCAGGATAGCAAACCAAGACTTAATTGCAGTTTCATTTCTCCAGGAGTGGAATTTTAAGCCAGTCAATCTGGAATTTTCTGATCAGCATTAGTGAGGTAATCTGTCACATGGGCCCTCTCCAACCTCCCCCCAAAAGATGAGGTAATCTTTATGACCCAGACACCCTGCCCATCCCTCTAAGGGAAGGTGACTTTGGCTGGAACAATTCTTTCTTTTTTTTGGTAATAACTTTCTTGATCCACCCACCTTCCTATAAAAACCTTCCATTTTATACAGCTCCTGGGAGCTCCCCTCTCCTTGGGATGGGAGCTAGATGCAATGCTTCCTGATTCATGAATAGCTTAACAAAGCCTTTTAGATCTTCAAATTTGTTTGGTTGGATTTTGTTTTTTTAACAAGTCTGTGTACTTTCTGCACAGCTATATAGTTCAAGGGTCTTGGAGATCAACTAACTTGAGGACTGTCTAGTCCCTTCAAATCTTTGTTCAAATGTCAGCTTCTTAAAAAGGCTTACTGTGTGAAATTGCCGTTTGCTACTTCCCTCTCTCCTTACATTGTCATCCTCACCCACTGTCCTGATTGCCCTCATCTGCTAAATATTTTAAACATTGCTTGTCACATTTCATAACACGTATTATAAAATTTACTTAAATACTATTTTTATGTTGTTCATAGTCTGCCTTTTTCACTAGCAAGTGAGTCCCACAGGGACAGATGTTTTTGTTCATTTTGATGGCTAACATATCCTAGGAACCTAGAAGAGTATCTGATATATGATATGTGTTCTGGAAATGATTGTTGAAGGCATGAATAATATCAGTCGCCTGCATTGTGTCCTGTTCCCATACTCCTTTGCACTCAGTGCAACATGTTTCAAAAAACATCTATCTACATTGGGTAGATCTCCAATTAAAAAAAAAAAGGGTGGGGAAAGAAAGAAAGAAAGAAAGAAAGAAAGAAAGAAAGAAAGAAAGAAAGAAAGAAAGAAAGAAAGAGAGGGAAAGAAAGAAAAAGAAAAAGAGAAGGAGAAAGAAAGGAAGGGAGGAAGGAAGGAGGGAGGGAGGCAAAGAGGGAGGGAGAAAAGGAAGGAAGGAAGGAAGGAAGGAAGGAAGGAAGGAAGGAAGGAAGGAAGAAAAGAAAGAAAGAAAAAGAGAAAGAAAAAGAAAGAGAAAGAAAAAAGTGAAAGAAAGAAAGAAGGGAAAGGAAGATTACACTGATGCTTGTTGACTCTGTTAAGTATTGGTTTGTTGTTAGTGTTATATCTCCTATGCTCATGGTCACACATAATTTTTAGTAGTCTTCTGAAAGTTACTGCAAAAAGAGTACAGCCACTTGTGTACTAATATCTGAAGTTGATTCTACTCTGGTAAGGTCAAATTTGGAGAGAACAGAATTATGAGGGAGGAGGAGGTGGCTGTCTAGTTAGCCAGATCAGCAAAATCATTGAGCCTGTTACATTTAGATAACTCATGCAAGAAAAGTCTTCTATTTTCCTTTCATCATCAATGCCTTGGCTTAGTTATTCAGTACTTTCTATACCTGCACTATGATTGTTCTTTAAACAGCTTGACTAGGCTGAAAAGGAAGATGTTTAATAAATTTGGAGAAGGGCATAAAAATCTAGTGCAGCTCATCTCAGCAAAAGAACTATTGTTCTAGCTGAAAAAAAAAAAGTGAGGCATTAAAAATCCAATCAGGATATCAATGGGTAACCTGTGAAATTTTAAAACTACAGTGATGACACTTAAGACAAATTTCACAGAAGCCATAACAAAACTTTATGGTATGAGGAACTCTGTAATGTGTTCTGAGCCTTGTTGTCCCATAGGATTTCCCTGAGGGCTATGAAGTGATGAGGCCACAAGGACATTTGCATTTCCTTTGTGCAAGTCTACACAGTCAGTTTAGTGTCTTTTGAAGACTTTTCATAATAAATTTTTTTTTTATTGATATACAAAGATTATTATTTCAAGGTTCATTATTTGCCCAGGCAGCCACTTCCACCAACCACAGATCTCTGAACTAAAGAATAGCTGTCAAGAAAGGTAAGAACGAAAGATAAGAACCAGTGTTTGTTCATAAGGAAGATAGATACATGATATAGATTAGTACATCTTTTTTTCTGGGCCATTGTAGAAAGTACTATAAGTAGTTCTTAAGAGTTACTAGGTCACTAGTTAAACATCAACCTTTTCAAAAAATGAATTACTCTATTTGAATAGTGAGGACATTTGAATATCAAAAATCCAGTTCTCCACTAGAAGTTATAGACATCAAACTACCTGGTTAGCTTTGGTAGCTTTCCATCATCCCAGGGTGCTCTATTTTCTGATGTCTTTAAGTTCAGTTAAACTAGTAAAACAACTTCCATTAGCAAGCTACTCCATCATCTTGAACTAGCCTATTAGGTGGGATATTGAGTTCATTTCTGCCCACACATTTGCTGACACTCCACAAAATCCCAGCTGGTCAACCCACACCCAACTAGAATGTACAAGGAATACTTTTAAAATACATCAACAGGGGCGCCTGGGTGGCTCTGTCGGTTAAGTGTCTGACTTCAGCTCAGCTCATGATCTCAGACCTCATGGGTTCCAGCCCCGCGTTGGGCTCTGTGCTGACAGCTCAGAGCCTGGAGCCTGTTTCAGATTCTGTGTCTCCCTCTCTCTCTGTCCCAACCCCCACTCTCTCTCTCTCTCTCTCTCTCTCTCTCTCACAAAGATGAATAAACACACACAAAAAATAAAATAAAATAAAAAATACATCAACAAAAAGCAATAAAAACACAAGGACTTTATTCTCATTTATGAAAAATAAAGAATATGTACTTGCTTTTGAAAATTCTTGGGAATAATTCCCTGGAACTATTATATTGGCTCCTGTCCTTTTCCGTGCTAACAGATCAAAATTCTTGATGGTTTCTTTTCTCATTGATGTTAAATCCTCAGAATCTAACCCCCATTTAGATAAAGCTTCTTTTTAAGATTCACAGTTTTCTTACTCATTCAACTGCTGGTCACACCACATGGCTTTTTTCTACCTCATTAAATTTTTTTTTTCCTATCATGCTGCCTAGCTCCCCCCTTCCCCTAATGGAATTCTCAGTCAGGTACACTTTGGAGTTGTTTAAAACTGGAAATATGTGCATATGTGCATTACAAAATTAAGAATATTTTTACAAGCAATATTTTAGATTTGTATCCAATAAAATGATGAACATTTTTTGTACATTTTTCCTTCTTTGCTACTTTGGCTTCATTATTATTTCCATATGAGCAGAAAAACCTAAATTGTTCATTGCTAATGGCTGAAGGCAAAGTCATTTGGAAGTTCATGGCAATTCAAGAAAAATAGAGAGGTTTTGCTTTTTTTCCAGTTCTTTCATTCTGACACGACTATCTTGATAAGTTTTATGAATAACTTCGAGTTTTTAATGTTAAAATGTTGTCTTTTAAATTACTATGCTAATTACCTATTCTGTTCCCATATATCATCTACAGAAATCATAATGAGCAAAGATGATTTGCTAATAGATTGACCCGTTTTTTTAGTGTGTGGATTTATTGGCATTTTACCTGATTTCTGATTTATAGACTTGTTTTAGATTTATAGCAAATTTTATTAGAGTGTCAGGACATTGGTGATTTCATGAAATTGGAGTTCTGAACAAATCTGGGCTGAATTTCAAGTTTGATTTATTATTTCAGGCAGAAACCATGTAAAGTTTGGCAGTGTGCGATCAATTTTGAGTTTAAGTTTTCTGGTTCATTTAAACCTGGATCTCAAAGCAATCCTCAAGGGACAAGTACCCAAGAACTGAAGCCGAATTCACTATAAATATTTTCAAGATAAAAATACTTTCTGACCTCTAACTCAAATTCTTTTTTATATGTTAACACTTACGGCATTGCTGGCTAAATCAGTTATCTTTTTACAGGGTAAGATGACAAATTACTGTTTGAAAACCATATATTTTACTGTAATATTATTAAGAATGATGCAGCTGAAATACAAAGTCAGTGAGTTTGAAATTATTAAACTAATTTCCAGCATTATTAGTTACTATATTTACATTATTGTTTTAGCTTGAAATCCTCAAAACCAAATTATCAGGAAAGGGAGGTTGAAGAGAAATCATTGTTCTGTACCTGCTTTAAAAGAATTAGAACAGCAGTTCTTACCTTTGAAAACAGCAAGTTTATGAATTTAGTTTTGCAAATTACATATATGAAACCAACAATCTTTATAAAGTTAACATCAGCTCCAAGCATTAATGTGCTGAGCTGGGAGGAAGCAGATTTTGGCTTATAAGAAAAAACTACAATACAATTCAGTGTTCTTTAATACTTTTTCTTTAAATGTTTTTTTAAGTTTATTTATTTATTTTGAGAGAGAGAGAGAGAGAGAGCAGGAGGGGCAGAGAGAGAAGGAGAGAGAGAATCTGAAGCAGGCTCCAAACTGTCAGCACAGAGCCCTATGCAGGGCTAAAAATCAGGAGCCATGAGATCATGACCTGAGCAGAAATCAAGAGTCAGATACTTAACCGACTAAGCCACCCAGGCACCCCTCTTAGTACTCTTTTATTTGTAAAAAAACTGAGATAGAAGCAGAAAGCTTTTTTTTTAAGAGAAAAATGCCAAGAAAAGACAGTTATGAAAATGTTTTATCTAATGCATATTAGAATAAAAAACATGCTTATTACCTATTTTATTTTTTTTAGTTTTGGTTTTCATGAATTATGATTAAACAAGCACTTCAGAAATAAAAAAAAAAGTATGCTTTAATATATCATTCTATTCTATTTAATATCTAGTTAGTCCCTTTGGAAAATATCTTCTGTGGGGAATATTATTTTTCAAGGAATATTCTGTTAATGCAATAGAAATCATACTATTTTTTGTTTAAAGAGATTTTTTACTGAAATTAGTTTGTAATATTATTATTTTCAAACAAAAGGAAAAATCTCAATTAGGGGGCTTAATTCACATCACTTCCTAAATATCCCATTTAATATTGGGTTCTTCAGTTAAAAAGAAAACAAAATGTTTTTAGGTCTTGACATGTACATTTTGTCAATACATGTACATTTACAGCTATACATGACATACATTGTGCAGCTATAAAAGGTAGATCAAACACAGTGGTTGAGTAGAGGTAAATAAGCCTCGTTGAGGTAAATTAAGTTTAAAACAGAATTGGGATTGAATTGACAACAAACTGTGTCAAGTTGCTTATGTTTTATGATTGTTGACTGATGACAAGACCCCTATTAATCATCTCTGTCTGTAAAAGCCTAGAAGCTCTACTAGTCAAGTTCATATAAAGTCAATTAGTCATACAAGGATACTCTCAAATTTCAATGTTTGAATATCCTCCAAGACCAAAGCATCTTCGAGTATTTTGGCGACTTGAGTGTCAAAAAGTAAATACGTAAAAATCAATGAGCAGTAGCTTTGGCTGTTTTTGCCAAGTGTTTGGTTACTTGTGGAACCAGTCATGGTTAAGTGGGGTCTGAATATCAGCAGACTTGCCACACCAGTCTCATTTCTGGAATAATCACAGGTTGTTGTGGTAATGAAAAGTTCTGTAAATTAGGATGAAACTATATGTGTAGAATTGAAATTGTCCAGACAAAGCTGGTGAGAATGCTGTGATTAGAGCCAGGAGGAATTGGGAATACCTGCTTGGTAGGAAAGCTTCTTTGCCTGGGGAGAACTTAATTATAGTGAATAAAGGGAAAATACCAGAGTCACTCAAGGAAGAAAAAGGCTGGTGCTTAATCTTAAAAGGTTGTATTGGCAGCAGTTATATATCTTAGAGGGACTATCAAAAAATTAACATTTAGTTCATACAATAAAAAATTATGTCACAAATTCCTTGGCAATTTGGGACTATTTATAATGCATTTACTAAGGTAGACCTTTATGTCATTTTAAATCCTCTGTGATTTGGGATAGGAGTAGTCAGATGTATTTGTCAGTTTTTTAATAACCTGACAAATGATTGCATTTGTAAGGATGATCTCTTTTCTATTTATTTATTGATTGTTCTACCTCCCTAATCACCTCTAGATGATCAACATTTGGGGGATAAGATGAGCTCAAGAACTATGTGGAATTTGAAATAGAAAAAGAGTTCTCCTTGTGTCTGTAAAATATCTTGAAATAAATCACTTTCAACAGAACTTAGATGAATGTGAAGTTTACCAATATAATTTTGTGGCAGAGGATCATGCTTTTTCTTAAAAAAATTTTTAATTTTTACTTGTTTTTGAGAGAGAGAAACAGAGTGCAAGTGGAGGGAGGGGCAGAGAAAGAGGGAGACACAGAATCTGAAGCAGGTTTCAGGCTCTGAGCTGTCAGCACAGAGCCCAATGTGGGGCTTGAACTCATGAACCGCAAGATGGTGACTTGAGCTGAAGTTGGATACCTAACTGACTAAGCCACCCAGGTGCCCCAAGGGTCATCCTTCTTACACACTGGAACAATGTGTGAAGTAATGTTTAAACTATGTATAAACTATGCTATTCCCTGTTAGATGTACTTTCTGATTAATTGTTATTCTGTGGTTACCATTTGTATGAATGACCCAAGCTCTGGCATTCTGGAGTAGCATAATGTAAATTCAGAGAAACTCAGTCTCTCTTGTATTTATTTTTGTTGTCATTGTTATCAGTTTGCTCCAGACTACTGAAATTTTGGCCCCTAGCAATGCCCATTGGTAATAGAATACCAGTGCATTAAAACATTTTGCATACTTTTAATTTTTAATACCAGAGATATAATGAGTCTAGTATTCCAGTCACTGAGCCTGAATTCTGATTCCTGTTCTTAACCAAGTTTTGCTTGTGTTAGTAAGTTATTGTTCTGTCATTTTCTCATTTTTCTTTTGCCAACATTTTCCATTATATGATACTATTTTGATTTTGGCAACAGTCTCCGGTCCATTTTCCTTTTTAAATATTCAGTGTATTTATTGTTTTATTCATCATTTTTCTTCTCCTTTCTTCCCTCCTTTCCTTCTCATAATGTTATGATTAAGAATGTCTCTCTACAGAGCTTCTTTTAAATTACTTATTTTTTTAAAAATAAATACACAAGATATATAATTCAAAATATTAAGACCAGTATACAAAAAGGCTCTCATCTCTGGCTGGCCCCGAGCCATCCAGTTCCACTTGCCAGAAGTTATTACCTGTAAACAGTTAACCGAGAGAGATGCAGGAGATAGACTCTATCATATAAAGCAATGTAGTAACTAACAAAGAGAGAGAGAGAGAGAGAGAGAAACATAAGTCATGTTGACAAGAGCAATTAATGAAATAGGAAGACAGCAACTAGTGAGAGAATCACAGAAGGAAAACTTGGACCCTAAATGTGACAACTAGAGTTTCTGCTGGGCCATCAGAGCCTGTGGCAGATTACCTTTAAGTGAAGAATAACATTCCAGTTCACCTAAAACTTGAATGTATTACTTCTGAGACATTTCTTACTCCTGTGTATTGTCATCTGACAATAAAGTTTCACTATCTGAGGTGATTGGGGCGTATCCCGATTCTTATTGCAAGAGCCATGTCACAAACAAAAGATACGTCTTTGCTAAATTTCAAGTCTTGCGTCAACCGTAGGGAGGTCTGTCAATCTCTGTTGCTCTTTTCTGTAGTAGCAAGTTAATACCAGAGTGCAGTGTGACAAAAGGAGTGAAGCCTGAAATGAAAACATCTGTACTGTTTACATCATTCACTTAGTGGAATTGGAGGTAATTTGTCTACAGTGTTATTTTGTTCTCTCTGAAGAAATAGTTTTAAAATATTTAGTTCTCAAGAAGAAAAGAGAAAACAAAAATAAAAAATTTCTTTCTTACCAAGAAATGAAATATGAAACGTATAGTGTGCAAAATAGTAGTTAGATAATAAAAATGGATTAAATATGCAAAATATATGAACATAATCAATATAATATATCAGGTTAACATTTAACTTCTAAAAACAAAAAAAAAACCTATTTTTCTATTTTATAGTCAATAAAGAAACAAGAAGAAAAGCTTATGTAATCTAGGAAAATTATAGAAATGAGGTAAGAGGAAGCCCATTTTAGGACCTTTCCGTTTACAAATACAAGATCAAAGTTAAAAGATAGATTAAACCAATTCCCTCTGTCACTCTCACACACATATTGCTCTGGACCATCTTCAAGACACTTTGATCTTGATTATTCATACCACTCCTCATTCTGTGTTCTTTTATTCTTAAAAACTGTGTCTCTGCAACACAAACATCAGGAGATGTGGCTTTCGGGCTTAGAACTTCTGTCATCATTTGGAATTGAAGCCACTTCTGGTCTTAAAGACAACGTTTGGACTTCTCCATGCAATCATTTTGAACATTGGTTATCTTATCACAAGTGATAAAATAAGTTTATTTTCAAAACAAAGTTTGAAGGTATTCATAAGCAACACTGTTGCTTCAAAGGAAATAAATTAACTTAAGAAAACAAGACTTTTTCATCTTTAAACTGAGTTTTAACATTTTAAATTTTTTTTTTTTCTCAATGTATTTATTTATTTTTGGGACAGAGAGAGACAGAGCATGAGCGGGGGAGGGGCAGAGAGAGAGGGAGACACAGAATCGGAAACAGGCTCCAGGCTCCGAGCCATCAGCCCAGAGCCTGACGCGGGGCTCGAACTCACGGACCGCGAGATCGTGACCTGGCTGAAGTCGGACGCCCAACCGACTGCGCCACCCAGGCGCCCCGAGTTTTAACATTTTATACATATCTCCCATTTCTCCTTGAAAATGGGAGTATATTTTGTAGAGTAATCTAATGAAAATTCCTTGAGAAATGCAGCATGTTATATAAGCTCAAATGTCAACACCATTATTTTTATGTTATGAACTGCTAGTTATCCATATTTCTTAAGAGGAACACAACAAAGTTTATTAGAGTTGAGAGTTTCACACTTGAAACTTAAGAGCTGAAATCAGTTTTGACCATTAAGCAATATGGAATTACAATTATTTAGAGCATGTTGGTAAAACAGTTGTGATAGATCAATGAAATACGTAATATATAACATCTAGTATGTAACAGAGCTTATGTTATATAATAGTATATAATAATTATAACAGGACATCTAATAATATAAAATATACATACCAACCCTATTTAATATATAGTAATGTAAAATATATAACAGCTTAGTATAAAATGTGTTTGTTTTTAAATATTTTTAATTTAACATAAAAATGAAATATGTATAGAGCTAACATACCAGTATGCAGTTGTCTAATGCCAAATACCCCTCCCCTGAAACACTGCTTGAATTTTCCCTTGAGAAGACAAAGTTAACTTGTGTTTGGATATGCATAACTTATCAGTCAATCATCAAATACTTCCGAAGTCTATATTATGTGCAAAGTTTTGAACAAAGATTCAGAGAGAATTAGAAAGAAATAATAACAAAAAATGTCATGCCCTTGAGATAGACACAACCCACCATATATAGCAAACTAACAATCCTAGAAAGTCCAGGAAAGTGCTTTAAAGATACACAGGGACCATAAGAACTATGGCATTTCTGATGACTTGGCAGTGTTGGAAAGCTAACAGAAATAAGAAAGGAAATTGCAGATGAGAGTCCAGACCAAATTCATGGAGGCAGAAACAGCAGAAATTTTGAGGGGCTGTAATAGATGTCATGATGCAGAACTGGAAGGTCACTACTAAAAATATGGCCAGGAATTTAAAAAGCTAGAATCCTGGGATCTGCCATACAGTTGACACGCTGGTGATACCAGTGTAAAGATCTAAATATGATCCCTGTTAGGCATCATTGAGCAAGTCATTGAGTAATGGTGTGACTGTAATAATATTTCTTGTATCCTGTGTCTTTCACTTTAATTGGACGTACTTTTGAATTTTACCTGCAGACCCAAATTCACTTCCCTCCGGTCTGGGAGAAAGGTCAGCATCTCCATTCTTTCCTTCTGGTGTTGGTTGGAGTCTACCTATGCTACTAACCTGGTCAAGTGCTGTATATGCTTGGGAGGAACCCTGGGATCTTTTGTCCTTTCAATCACAATACTTTCTAAATCTTGCTTGTCTGTTCTGTTAGCTGCCTAAGGCCTCATGTTTATTTAAGACTAGGACATTGCTCCAAACCCATTTTCTTTCTTTCTTTTTTTTCATTTCTTTTTTCATTTTTTAAAAAATTTACATCCAAGTTAC
Source organism: Puma concolor (assembly GCF_028749965.1). Classification (NCBI taxonomy): domain Eukaryota; kingdom Metazoa; phylum Chordata; class Mammalia; order Carnivora; family Felidae; genus Puma; species Puma concolor. The sequence continues at coordinate 153,072,363 of NC_141674.1, read as the reverse complement.
TTAGCATATAGTGCAACAATGATTTCAGGAGTAGATTCCTTAGTGCCTCTTACCCATTTAGCCCATCCCCCCTCCCACAACCCCTCCAGCAACCCTGTTTGTTCTCCATATTTAAGAGTCTCTTCTGTTTTGTCCCTCTCCTGTTTTTATATTATTTTTGCTTCCCTTTACTTGTGTTCATCTGTTTTGTCTTTGCCTCTTCTGAGTATTTGGCTCCACCTTTCTCCTTATTTCTCTCCCTTGACTCACATACATTTGCTGTTCAGCTCCCGGCTGGGGTCCTGACACAAAGGGATAGAACTCTCTAAGCAATGCTGATTTGACATTACCATTTGTCGTTGAATTATCACTGCTTTTGAACTGGAATCAGTCACCGTTTACCCCAGGCGCTGACATGCTAAAACTTGTTGAGCCGCTCCTGACATAGTGACCCCTTGGGATATTGGGCCATCGACTGCTTGGCTCCCCTTCTCTAGATTAGTTTTTCCTGTCATGTTAATCCTTCTCATGCGTAGTGCTTTAATGATTAGGTACTTCTGGGACTCAACTCAATCCCAGCCTTCTTCACCCATGAACTGCCGCCCTCATATGCCATACCTCATAGCTGTGTCTTTTCTCATTATGCCTGAGTGATCATATGTTCAAGTATGACTACTGACCTTAGATTACTTGTAGTAAAGTGGGCAGGAAGGAATAGGAGCTGGCATCTTTACTCCTTGAAGCCAAACCAAACTATGTGGAAAAATATCAAGGAGATAAGGAGATGCTCTCAATGACCAGGCCTCACACAGGACCATGGCCAGGTCTGGAATGCCCTCAGTGCCGTTCCCAGCCTCCAATGGGAGAGTTAGGAAAATTTTAGGGATGCTCACTTGATGACAGGGCCTCAAGCAGAGGCTGGGGCACAATATCTCAGTCTCCTGAAATAGCTCAGGATGGTGTCTGAGGGTACAGTGGCATAAGCAGTGAGGAGAAATTTAAATTATCAACTGGAAAAAAACATGGTGCCTCAGGTAGTAAGGCAAACATAGAGAACATCCAGGTGCATGTGGCTGGCAATCAGGAAGTTCAGGACAAAATAAAATTGTGTCGGAACATGGTGATGAGACATCTAAAGATCTATGGTGGCAACACTCAGAAGCTGCGGTAGACAGGTGGCATGGGGATGAAACAGCTGTGAAGTGGACCTTAAGCCATTTAACAGGAATTTGAAGCATGGTTCATAGCTTTTTAGACAGGAAGTAAGTCAGGTTGAATGTAGTTCAGAAGAAAGGAGAGCCAAGAGCAGGACAAGTGTGCATAGGGTTTTGAGGAGAGGAATTGAAAATAGACATCTTAGAAGTGTGCTTATAAGAACTGGAGCCACAGGAGCCAAGGGTGTCGGAGGCTCCCAAAGAAGCCAGGCATCTGTATTTCAGAAGGGCCTAAATACCAGAGGGCATGAGGAGCTTGGAGAGAGTTGAGGTCAAGTGCTGGTGTAGGTTAGTATCCAGAAGCAGAGGCAAAGCTATATCTCTCAAAGTGGCAACTAATGGCGGGGGGGGTTGGCGGGGGGGAATTATGGACCAGGAATTGGGCAGAACCTGACATAGACCCAATGAAAGTGGTGTTCTGCTTTACTGAATATATGCTGTGATGGAGTTCAGAATCATCAGGATGAAGGCAGACAACTTGGTTGTCTAGGTCTCAACAAGAGGAGGATGACAATTAAGATGCATTAAATGCTACTTTATATTTGCTATTATTTTTTTTTAATCCTCCTAGGAGCCAGCATGGGGAAGATGTTACTTTCATTTTATGGATTAGTCTCAGTAAGGATAAAAAATTGCTTAACAGCCAGACCAATATCAGAAAACAGGGCACACAGGGCTCTGAGCTTTGTTTTTGAATATTTGTGCAATGTGCTCTGTTGGCATCAACTCAGTTCTAGTGCTTCCTTTAGGATTCTTGTTCACAGGGAAGAACTGGGTCAGATTAGGCAGCATTCAGCAGGAAGCTATGGAGTTCAGAGACCTCCTGACTGAGTCAGAAAGCCTTCGTCAGCAAGTTCTACAAAACCCTGATTAAATGAAACCAGCAAGGCGAACTCATCCTTTGAAAAAATTTCAAATTAGGGCACTGATCATTTTAATATATAAGGGCTGTGCTTCTCTGTGCTCAAGAATACTGAGCTGGCAGACCACTTGGTCATCAACAGGGGACGGTCATTACTCACCCTCTCTCAGCTAGCAGTTACACACAAGAAGGAGCAGAGTCTTTGGAAATAAGGACTAATAGTAAATATATGTGTGTATGTATATATAGATACACACACATAGGAATAGACCCATATCACCAGAACTGACCAATGGTTTGGCTAGTAACATTTAAGGTTAGAATTTTTAAGAGGAACTTATCATAGAAATAGTCTATATCATTGTAGCAAGAAAAAATAGTGCTGTTCTCTTTTTACAACTATTTTCAAAAACCACGCAGTATTATCCAGTGTTCGACCCTCTTGACCTTATAGCAGGAGAATGCAGTTAATGGCAAAGGGAGCAAAATATTTTAGACTCCGTCAGTAAAATCCCAGAGTGTGTTTGTGATTAACTTTGAGTATTATTATTGTCTTTGATGTTGTAGTTTCTATCAGTCACTAATATTTTTTTCAATGCACTATGTAATTATTTTCAAATACAACTTTTTTTAGTCTTCATGCATATTTTTCCCAGAAGGGGTCTTATATCATTTAACATATGTAGCCCAAATGTCTGTATTTTATCTCTCACCTGAAAGACAGCAGAACCATGATACCTTTCTTAAATATTTCTGAGAATCCTTAGAATACTCACATTTTTCACAATGTCCTTGGGGCCATGTCTCATGTTTTCCTTTTTTCTCGGTGATCTCACCTTGCCTTGTGCTAGTCACAAGGCTGCATTCCCACTGTTCTGATCCATGAGCGTGAACAGGGTCCTTTCCAAATATATTAGCAGCTGCCTCTCTTGGGAATCACAAGCCCTCACCTGCTCCTCCGGGCCCTCCTGTCACGTAGGCAGAGGACCCAACTCTTACAGCAGACAATCTCTAACCTAACAAAACTTAGGACCAATTACCCTTTCCATCCTAGATGCCTTTGATGGACTCACAGAAGACATAGGGTCCAGTCTGAAGTATTCACCCTTGGCTCACTTCATCAAACACCACATGCTCACAAATAACGTGGGGATGTTAGTTGTTCAATTTTTGGTGGTCCTAGACAAGAACCATGTTCTCCAAAAGACTGTGTTTTGCTTGCTAGAAAATGTAAAGGCAGTTTTCTTTCAAAAGACTTCAAAGTTTTCATCTCCCTGGATACTCCATAAATCTTTAGGGATGCAGAAATGTAGTTCATCCTTCCCTGGGAAGTTGTACACATGGTCCTGTTACTGTTATTTGCAAAATCAAATCTAGGTCCACAGCTTGTTTTCTGTGAGACTTTCTGCCAAGCTACAGAGTTTGCCGCACCTCGTTTCTAGAACTATAGTACTGTTGTTGTTTTTTAAATATCTGGATCTGTGAATATATTGGGTTGTGAAAAGGCTGTATCTCCCTAGCAAAGCTGCTTTAATTGCTGAAATCCAGGATAAGAGCATGAGTCTTTAAAAAAAAAAAAAACATTTAATTGTCAATCACCATGAAGAAATACAATAAAGATAATTAAGACAGGGGGAAATAATAGAAGTCCTACAAAGGAATGGGCCTTTTCCTGTGCCCTTTTCTTTAGGAAGGCCCAGTGCCTGTTGCTGTCATGCTTTGAATTCTGAGGGTAATTCTTGATGGTTCCTACCTTTCTTCGATTAATGACCACTGTCCAATATGCCCCCTTCTTCTTCTGTGTCTTTGGTTACCTTAGAAATGATAGCAGTTTCTGTCTGTTGGAGAATAGCACATCATCTATGATGGGTGAGCTGTTTAAATGTCCCTTAGCCATAAATGGATCATTTACCTTCTGAGTAACTTAATGATAGGGAACTCCCTTCTCAATCTATAGCCTCACCATTGCTTTATAAGGACAAATTGCCTTGACAGATTTATTTTTATAGAACACATCCTTTTAAACCTTTATTTTGATGTAAATCATGTCTGGTAGGGACCACAAAGACACAGATATTCCCAGATCGGAGGTGTTTATGCAAAATGGGTAAAAAGTTTAGATTTCTTAAAATGATATATGCAAAACTTAACTGTAATTTTCTTTAATTGAAATTAATTTTGATGATGGGCCTCCATTCTACTCAATTAGCAATTCACGTATTCAGAGTTTTCTTGGTCCAGTCAGGGTCTTTACTCAGTGTGGGATTCCTTCCCTTCTCCTGGGGCTATGCCAATGGATTCAGTGGGGGAAACCTGGTCCTGAGTCCTCATCTGCTGCCCAAGCTGGCATCCATTAACAGACAGTGTTTATACTGTTTCTGTTTTTATCAACACCAACTGCAACAGACATATACTCAAAATATCCATTCCTTCTGTCGTTAAGTCAGTGGCCCACACAAGTCATTCAGCATTCCCTTTATCCTCCCATGAGGCACTTCAGATCTGCTGGCTTCCTCTCAACTAAGTCCATGCCCTTCTCAAGGAAGGTTCTGTAGGCAATGAAATGATCAGTGGGGCGCTCCACCAAGTCTTGTTGGTCTAGGCATGACTCAGTCATTTCTTACTGCTTTATACCATGTGAGACTGAATGTAAAGGTTGTCATCTCCCAGAAATAAAGGTAAAAATTCTGTTAACCTTAAGATCCCCAAAATAATTTGTTGGCTTTTGGATCCCCAAATACAAGGCTTGGAGACAAGTCAGTAAATGTAAGGGTTTAAAACATCTTTTTAAGGACTTGCAACAACATTTAAATCTATTGTTTTTATTGGGACTCCTTTCCTTCAACACCACTCTCTCCTGTCCCTGTTTTTTTAATTTTTTTTTAAGTTTATTTATTTTGAGAGAGAGAGAGAGAGAGCAGGGGAGGGACAGAGAGAGAGGAAGAGAGAGAATCCCAAGCAAGCTCTGCCCTGTCAGCATAGAGCCCAGCATGGGCCGGATCTCATGAACTGTGAGATTATGACCTGAGCTGAAATCAAGAGTCAGATGCTTAATCAGCTGAGCCACCCAGGTGCCCCATCTCCTGTCCATACTTTTATTTGTTGATTTAAGAAGGATTAGTATGCATAATTGGTCTCAATCTATCATAGGTTTGTCTATAACCATGGCTTATGATAGAAGCCTTATGTCTTGAGTTCTGTTGAGCTCAAAATCAAGCCATGATTTTGAAAACTGCACTTAAACTCTCTATGCCATGATTTTTAAAAGTCCATTTAGAAACTCAAAACAATCCATTTCTATTTAAGCAACTTTTCTTGAAGCAAGGAGTGTCTAATGTCTAATGTCTAGTTTTCACAGGAAGGAGGGCTTTCATGTGATAAAGGATAACAGAGAGGAAAACACATTTTTTTTTCATATTTCAAAATATATACATCACACATGCACATTTGGATTAATAACAGAAAATAAAGACTTATACCATGTTGCCTTAATGATTTCAGATAAAAACATTATACAAAATCAATATTTATGTCCATTATTTCTCATAGGAAAACACATTTTGTTATAAACCATATAAAAGTCATCAACTAAAAATAAAGAACAGTCCTTTCTTTATAGATGATATGGAACGTTATGAAAAAACACATATTTTCCAATTTATCTCATTTATCCATGGGGGGCAGAGGTGATAAAACTTCATCAGGGGATGTCACAGATCCATGAAGGAATCATTATCTCTACTCAAAAGTCAGGTAAAATTTAAATGCTGCCAATTTTGTGGTGGCTGGGTGGCTCAGTTGGTTAAGTCTCCGACCTCGGTTCAGGTCATGATCTCGCAGTTTGTGTGTTCAAGCCCCGCGTGGAGCTCTTTGCTGACAGCTCAGAGCCTGGAGCCTGCTTTGGATTCTGTGTCTCCCTCACTGTTTCTGCCCCTCCCCGCTCATGCTCTGTCTGTCTCTGTCTCAAAAATAAATAAACAATAAAAAAAATTTAAATCCTGCCAATTTTGCGGCTCCTGGGTGGCTCAGTAGATTAAGTATCTGAAACTTGATTTGGCTTAAGTCATGATCTCCTGGTTTGTGTGATAGAGCCCCACATTGGGCCCTGTACTGATAGCCCAGGGCCTGCTTGAGATTCTCTCTCTTCCTTTCTCTCTGCCCGTCTCCTGTTCACACACTCTCTCTCTCTCTCTCTCAAAATGGATGAATAAAGATTAAAAAAAGGAAACAAAAATAAATAAATAAATGCTGCCATATTTCTGAATAGAGCTTTTTGAATAAGACTTCCTAGAAACTACACTTTGAAGAATGGAATAGGCTTAGAAATAAAAACATAAGTTTAGGACTAAAAAATATACATATTCAAATACAGACACAATCTACATTTCTGAACTGTAATTTACTTGTTTAAGAACTGGGAGGAACAGTAACTATACATTTAAGCAATGTTGATCACTTAAAATGAGGTAAACTATGAAAAACACCCAGCACATGGTGGGGCTTCAGTTAATTTATATCCATTCCGTTCTAAGCTCTACAACTAAAAAGGAAACATTTATGCCATTTTCTACAAAACTAGACACTTCTATCATGCTCTATACATTCTCCTTTCTCAAAAAAAAAATTAGATTTATCACTGGATCAGATGCCTCCTCTTTCTAGGCAGGCATGATATTGTTGCTGATGTTTGGCAGAATAAAATGGCTGGCAGAGCTAGAAAGATGTATGGGTTAGCTTAGGCTAGGATCTGCCGTGATAGTAAATGACAGTGCAGTCTCAGAGGCTCATGAAAACAATCGCTTGTTTTTGCTCAGGCTGCATGTGCATCATGAGCCTGCTTTAGCTCTGCTCTTTATCATCTTCATTCTGGGATTAGACTAGAGGAGCAGCTCTCATCTGGGGAAATCCTGATCTGGCTGAGGGAGAGTTGCAGAAGGCAGAGCCACATGAGGTATTTTAAAGCTTCTGCTCAGAACCGGCATGTGTCCCAAATTTATTGGCCAAAGTAAGTTATTTGGCCAAGATGATGTTACCAGATTAAGGAAAGAGTAATCTAGTCATAGGGAAAAGTAACAAATATTTTGAACAATAATACAATCTAGCGAAGTGGGTAAAAGTAAGCCTATAAAGATGACAAGATATACACAGTAGAGAATAGTGGGTGTTGTCGGCAGTTAACTACTCAGCTCTAGTTAATTTGCTGTCATGCAGGATTGTGGACCCAGTGTTGCTAGATCTGTATTTTCAAAAGAAGGTGAGGACTGGTGACTCTGTCCATTCATCGTTCATAGCTGGCTCTGAGTCAGGTCCAGCTCCTGGACAGATCCTGGCTCCCTAGTCTCTAATACCAGGTATGGCATAAGATTATACCAGGGCTGGAATGAATGGACACCTACACATGCCAGATTTTCAAGAAAAGATGGGAATCCGGAATTTTTAAAAAAATTTTTTAAATTTTATTTATTTTTGAGAGAGAGACAGAGTATGAGTGGGGGAGGGGCAGAGAGAGAGGGAGACACAGAATCCGAAGCAGGCTCCAGGCTCCGAGCTGGCAGCACAGAGCCTGATGTGGGGCTTGAACCCATGGACCAGACTGCAAGATCATGACCTGAGCAGAAGTCAGATGCTTAACTGACTGAGCCACCCAGGCGCCCCAGGAATCCTGGAATTTTATGTAAAAGATTTATGTTTCCTAATGTCATCAATGAATTCAAGCATTTTAATAACACAGTGCCAGACTAACAAAACATGATTTGAACAAAGTCTGGCGCACTGACCAGTTTCTGAATAATGATAATGGTGTGGCTAGAGATCCCTCCACTTTCCTGAATTGACAGCTTCTAAGAGGGAGTCATCAAGCAAGTTGTCAGATTGCTACGTAGTAAATAAGTGGATCATTTTCTTCTTCCATTGTTGGGGAATGGCCAGCTTTTAGGGACTTCATTTTTGTCTGACTAACATATCTAGAATATTTAGGTGGAAAGATGAAGGATGAAGGATTTGTTCTATCACACAAAACATTTACAGTGATAGAATTAGATATTCTATAATAAAAGTGAACGATGACCAAATGGTATTTTAAGTCCTTTCTAAATGCGTAAATCCTCATAAAACTATAATGCAGTGGAAATCTTTAAAATTTTGAAGTTAAAAAGATGGCTGGCATCAGGGCTCCTGGGTGGCTTAGTCAGTTAAACCTCCAACTTTTGATTTTGGCTTAGGTCATGATCTCACGGTTCCTGAGATCAAGCCTCATGTTGGGCTCTATGCTGACAGCACAGAGTCTGCTTGGGACTCTCTCTCTCTCTCTCTCTCTCTCTCTCTCTCTCTCTCTCTCAGTCTCTTTCTGCCCCTTCCCTGTGTGCGTGCACTCTCTCTCTCAACTTACTGCTTAACTTCCTTTTGGTTTCCTTTCTCCTATATAGAACCTATTGGTTTTACATGTCCTGGATCATTGATAGTATTCCCTGCTACAGCTTGCATCAGAAGACTGTCAGATAATCAATCAAATGTCATTTTACCTTCCAATATCCACTCAGGAGAACAGCTTGCTACAGAAACAGGAAAATAAAATCTTCATCCTCCTCACACACAATCCCTCTCAATGGCCATAGAATCTGCCCACTCCTGAGGCATCTTATCTCCAACACCACCATGGTGGCAGTTGATGTTCTTACAGTTGCAGAGGAGAGCAGGGATGTCTGGTCACCCCCCTTGGCATTTACCATTATATGTAGCCTACTCTGTCATTTAGCAGGAGATGCAGCCACCTTAATTCTGCCAACTTTATCTGCCAGCTGTCAGCAGTTCAGGTTTGTAAGCCAACAGGCTTCTTTTTATATTCATATTTGTTGTAATTATGAAATATCTCAAATATAAATAAAATAAAAATAATATACCTGACATCCCTATGCCCACCACCCAGCTTTACAAATTTAACTTTTGCCACAATTATTTCTGTTAAAAGAAAAAAGAAAGAGACTACTCTAAATTTTATTTTCTTCCTCTTCAGAATTTTCCCAAAAGTAATCTACTATCCTGAGTTTGGTGTATGTTGCAGGGAGTAGGGCCAGAGTCGCAAAAGATGAGTCCGCAAACAAAGTGCAGTTAAGTGAAGGTCCTCATACTCGAATTGGAATGAAGTATGCCTAGCATAACAGAAAAGGAAGTCTGACACATGCTTAAATTTTATGAGTCTCATTTAATCTAAAAGAGATGGAGAATTTATTTGAAACATTCATTAAGTGGCCTTTCCAAGTGGCCATGCCTAATAATCCAGTACCAATTTTCCAAAGTTCTGAATGAACTGGCCCATCAGGTAAATGTGGGCTGGGGGCAGTCATCCCTCCTTCATGCCATACAATGGGTTCAGATGTTACATTTGAAATGATGTCATCTTGATATTGATGCCATCGGAGCTCTTTTCTGGAGTATTTGGTCCGAGCAGAACCTACAGAGGCCCAATTAATGGCGTTTCCTTTGGAAGTATTAAGAAGAATTCTACCAGCCTCTCCTCTACAGAGCTCCCAATTAACCCATTCCTCAGGATTTATGATCTTTCTTAATTGACATCGAGGCAATTTAGGAGGGCGATTGTACGTGATTCTTTGACTTCTCATGGAGACTCCCTGTAGTAAGCACAATATAGAGACATTAGTCCCATTGGGTATTTTTGCTATCCATACCTGTGAATGAAATGTAACACATTGTTTGCCTGTTGCAAAGCATATAGGTGGCCTATATGCACCTATAGAATATTCTGGGATTACTTTTTTTTTCCTTTTCTGGTTTAAATGGGCCTCTATTATCATGAGGTCCAGGCAACCAGACTGAATCATTCACATAAACTGGGAACGAGGGATCATCCCATGTAATTAATCTATTAAGAGGTAGATTTGGAATATAAGCCCAATATGTGTGATTGTCTTTAGTACTCACAGTTAAAGTAAGAACCGACATCATGTCAATAAACAGAGTAGTGGAAGTCTTAGGTGTTCCTGTTTTATGGAGGATCTGTTCTGCTTCTAGAGGCATCTTCTTCATCTGTCCCCATGTTGGAGGTTTGGCTTTCGTTGTTTATTGGGTTCTTCTTTTTATCTCTCGTTCCAGGCTTAATTCTTCCATATCTTTCCCCAGTGGTCAAAAATTGTAGACTCTTTTTCTCTTCACCCATCTGTTTGTATCATGGTTTTAATTGCCAGGCTGGGAGCCAGGTATCCCTGTTATCTGTGGATACAAGAGCAAATCCTCAACCCCATAATTTAACATACCCAGGGCACCATTGGCTATTATCATTTTTCCAAAATATTGGTTGTGAAAAGGGTCTGATATTAGAGACTGTGTGATGTTTTTCAACTGCGGTGAGCTCTTGTTCACCTATTAAATCCAAAAAATTAAGTGTAAATAATGCTTTCATTAATTGATTCTTTGGATTCAAGGCCAGGTATAGATCATTTCCATGTACATTTATGTACTTTTATTCATAGCATGTATTCATAAAAATAGTAAGGCATTGTTTTGAATTCTTTATAAAATATTATAAAATGTTTTCACCTTCTGCACTGTGCACTTTTTGTTCAATATTTTGCTTATTTACCGTATTGTTATAGGTAGCACAAATTAATTTATTTTAATCGCTAAGATTCAGTAGACTGAATAGACAAAAATCTTTTGGTCAGTACTCTGTTCATGAAAATTTAGGTGTTTCCTTCCCTTCCCTTCCCTTCCCTTCCCTTCCCTTCCCTTCCCTTCCCTTCCCTTCCCTTCCCTTCCCTTCCCTTCCCTTCCCTTTCCTTTCCTTTCTCCTTTTCCTTTCCTTTTTGTTTTCTTTCTTTTAGTTATTTTTTCAAAACAAGTAACAGAAGCAGCTTTTGTACATATGTGCAAACATTTTAGAATGTATATAAATTAGGCATAGAATTGTATTAAAAATATACACAACTACAACTTTACTGAATATTGCCAAATACATCTCCAAATAGGTACAACAAATTTACCTTTCTTTCAACAGTGTATAAAATAACACGTTGCTTCACAGCCTCAGCAATATTTGGTATTATCATACCTAATTTTGTTCAAGATCATGGATGCACATTTGTATCTCATTAGTGAGTTTGAACATCTTTTTATGTTTCTTATTTAGGTTTTCTCTTTTGTGAATTGTTTATTCACATCTTTGCCTCCAATTTGAGGGAAGATTATCTATTTTATTGATCTATTTTTTAAATTTTTAATGTTTATTTATTTTTGAGAGAGAGAGACAGAGAGTGAGTGGGGGAGGGGAAGAGAGAGAGGGAGACCCAGAATCTGAAGCAGGCTCCAGGTTCTGAGCTGTCAGCACAGAACCAGATGCGGGGTTTGAACTCACAAACCACAAGATCATGACCTGAGCTGAAGTTGGATGCCTAACCGACTGAGCCACCCAGACACCCCTTTTTTATTGATTTCTAAGAGCTCTTTATATAAATGGAAGACATAAAGTCTCTAAGAGTTAATATGCATAAATCAACAGTCTTCTCAGGCTTTGACTTTTTTTTTTCTCTCATTGTTTATGGTGGATTTCTTTTTCTTTTTCTGAGAGAAAATTCTAATTCTAATGCTGTTAATTTTTTACCAGTTATTTATTTTATATTTAGCATCTTATTTTGGAAATCCTTATTGCTTTAAGGTAATAAAGATTTTTCTTTTCTTTTTCATTATACATTTTTAATTTCTCATTAGGTCAATAATTCACTGTAGTTCAGTTATATGTATATTGTAAGGATAGATCCAAGTTTTCTTTAATTTTCCTTCCTTCCTCCCTTCCTTTCTTTGATAACCAATTGTTCCACCACTTTTAATTTTGTTTAGAATTTTTGTATTTGTACTCGTAAGTGATACAGAAACATCTTTTCTTTCTTCTGTTTTTGTTAGGTTTTGGTATCCGTTTTACACTAAAGTGATTAAATGAATTACTGAATTTCTCTTTTTATTTCTAGTTTTTGCATACTTTATGTAACATGGTAGAGATTACCTATAAAAACATATCACATTGTTGGCAAATTTGGAGGGAAGGATATTTGGGGGAAAATTGACCGTTTTTAACCTGTTGATTCAGTCATCTTCACTGTGGCTAGAATTCAGGTTTTTAATTTATTCTCATGTTAGTCATATTAAATGTAAATGTATAAATGTGTTAAAAGTACTCTGTTATGATTAATTAAATCACTGTCTTCATTTTTGAGACCTTATTTCCAATATTGTTTATTTTTGCCTTTTCTAGTTTCCTTGGTCAGATGATCAGGGTTCTATCTTATTACTTTTGTCCAAGAATCACCAATTGTTTTTATTGTTTCTTGATATTCTAGTTCATTATTATCTTCTCTCCACTTTAATTAGTTGATTCATTCTTAGAGATTTCATTAGGTTTTCTTTAATTCTTTTCCAAATTTCTGTTTGCAGGCATAGTTAATTTATAGTGCGTGATTTTTTTAGTGCAAGAATTTGTAGCTATGAATTTTCCTGTTTGTAACATTTAATTCCAAATTTAATTCCACAAGTTGAATATAGTATTTATTTTTTTAAGGTTTTATTTTACTTTTTAAGTAATCTTTACACCCAACATGGGGCTCAAATTCACACCCCTAAGATTAAGAGTTGCATGCTCTTATCAGCTGAGCCAGCCAGGTGCCCCTGTATTATTTAATTTTTTAAGGATTTAAATATATTTAAATTTATTTCTAATTTTCTTATTTTTAGTATGACTTCTGTTTCACCTATGAGTTATTTAGAAGCACTTTCATTTTGTAAAATTTCCAGTATATTTTTTACTAGTTAATTTTTCATTATTTTCAATTTAATTACATGCGGTTAATGAATGAAGCTTGTATAATACCAGTTCTCCAGCCATGAGGTTTTACTTGTAGTCAGTGTTTTTGCACATAAATTGTAATAATAGTTTTTTGCAAATAAGTAATTTTTTGATACATTAATAACTTTTTGAAACTCTGCTTGTCTATTTTTCAATTTCTATTTCTGTGTGCAGTATTTGCTTTGTATTTTTTGAGATTCTAATATTAGTTGCATTTAAGTTTTGACTTAAGAGTTTTGGCAAAGTTTTCCTCTTGGCATTATGCATTGAGCCTCTTTTACCTCATTCTCCTTGCCTTAGAACAAATTTTGTCTGATGTTATTATTGTTATAACTACAAGTTATTTTTTGTCAGTGTATGTCTGATATATACTTTTCTATTCATTTGCTTATCATTTTGTATATTCTTGAGATTTTATGTGTCTTTTGTAAATAAGATATAGATCAATTATACAGTTGTGCGAATATACAGTAAGCTTTGTTGTGGTGTTTTTTAAATAAACTTTTTCATATACATGTATGATAATTTCTCACATATTTGGATTAATTTCAACTATCTTATTTTGAGTTTTATTTCTTGTTGTTTCTTTTTATCCACTTTCCTACTTTCTGTTTTTGAGTGATAATATTCTTTAATTCCCATTGAAGAAATGAAATTTTATAACAAAGTACCTAGGAATTTATTTTTATTAATATTGCTTCAGACTTTTTGTACTTATAAACTGGGAATTTGTGTTTTTCACAAAATCTGGAAAACAAGCTCTCAATTATGGTCATTTTCAATATTAACTGATTCTCCATTCTCCATTCTTTCTTTCTAGAAATATAAGAATCATTTGGGTCCATGATTCTTAATTTCTCTTTCATATTTTTCATCTCTTTTCATTCAAAATCGTCTAATTTCTAATTTGGCTGTGTTTAGTAATATGTTTAAATCTTACTTTTAGTTTCTTATTTTAGGAACTATAATACAATTTTTAAGTTTATCTTTATATATGTTTTGTTATGTATATTTTTTAAATTAACATTTTCATGTTCAGATTGTCTTGTTTTTTTCTTCTATTTTCAATTCCTTATTCTGTACCTAATACATTTAAATCTATTTATTTTATAGACTTGATTTTATTGCTAAAAAGTAAAACTATATGATCTACTCAATAAATGCAGAAAAACATTGAACAAAATAATTCAGTATCTACCTAGGATAAAAACCAATAGAAACTACCAATAGAATAGTATCTTTTCAAACTTTAGAGCATCTAAAAAAACCCAGACAAAATCTTATTAATAACATCATACGTAATGATGAAATACTGAATGTTTTTCTGAATTTAACAAAAAACAGGCAAGATGTTCACTCTCCTCACTTACGTTCAACATTGTATTGAAGGTGTTACCTAGTTTAAAAAGCATAAGAAAGAAATAAAAATATGCAGATTGGAAAAAAAAGTAAAATTGTCTATAAATACAAATGACAAAAAAGTTACTACAACTAATTAAGATTAGCAAGTTGTTGACTACAAGATCAATTTCCAAAATTCAACTATACTTCTCAATACTAGGAATAAAAAATTAGAAATTGAAATCATAGCATTGAAACATGAAATATTTTAGGATAAATTTAGCAGTGTAAAACTGTTTACTGAAAACTACAAAAGATTGAAAGATGCAGTATTGTTAGGATGTCTTCTTTACAAATTGAGGTGTAGAGTCTATACAATCCTAACCAAAATTCCAATAGGCAATTTAAAGGAAATTGACAAGCTGATTGTCAGCTACATATGGAAAGGCAAAGCACCTAGCATAGCCAAAAAACTGAAAAAAGGAAAAGAAAAAAATCAGAGGACTTCAAAATGTATTATGAAAGCTACATTAATTATGACAAGAAATATTGACATAGGGAATAGGTGATAGTCATACAGATCAGTGGAACAGTATTAAGTAAGTATTAAGTATTAAGTAACAGTATAAATTGATGATTAGACCATATATATGTATACTCAATTGATTTTTGACAAATGTGCGAAGATAATTCAAAGGAGTGTGGTCTTTTAAACAAATGGTGTAATGATTGAATCTCCATGTCAAAACAAAACAAAACAAAGTAAAACTTTGAACCTTACTCCACAGCATATAAAACTAAATTTGAAGTAGATAATTTAGCTAAACATAAGAGATAAAATCAGAAAAGTTTGGAAGCTGGGGCACCTGGGTGGCTCAGTTGGTTGGGCATCCAACTTCGGTTCAGGTCATGATCTCACGGTTCGTGGGTTTGAGCCCCGCATTGGGCTCTGTGCTGACAGCTTGGAGCCTGGAGCGTGTTTCTGATTATGTTGTTATCTTTGGAAACCAGGATTCTTGGTGCAGGTAAAGGAAAAAATGGACAAGACAGATAAGTTTAAGTAAATTTGAATTGAAGGTATCTATATGAATTCATGGTGTTTTTGTCTTTTAAAAAAGCTGGCCCTGCTACTAAAAAGCAAACCTTAAAAATACAGACTGACCCAGTAGCAATGATAAGCTTCTTCCCCAATATTTAGATAATAATTCCTATCTACCATTTCCCACTAAAGTGAAATGAACAAGTATTCCTTGGGGAAATGGCTGATTTCACTCAAGTCTAGGGTAGGAAATGTACATATGAGCCCAGAATGTCATATCAAAAACTAAGGAAACTATTAAAGCCTTTATGAACATACCAAGAAGACACTGCAGTCAATTAAAGACATTTTTACTAGCCATAGATGGGGAACTTTGAACTTGAAAAGTAATAATAACCTCCATAGACTGAAACATGTTTAAATATGGGTTTATAACACCTTAAAAAAAACCTCATTGGTCACCATTCAAGGTAACCAACTCATCATTTTGAAGATTAGAAAATACAAAATACTCAAGCACTTATCTTGTTTTGTATATACATTATACTTTGGTAACAAGTAATTGATAAGAGGAGCTTTTAAAAAGATACTCCAGATAATACATAAAGGATGAATGAAAGAAATAAAATCACACCTTTTTGCAACTTCGATTGAAACAACAGATCCAACCAATAATTATCACTGTTACTTACATTGTCACAAAAAGAGAAAGGACCAGATATTATGTATCTCCTGAAAAAAATACACAACACTACCTATGTGGTAGCAACACAAAAAGTTGAACCTGAAACCAGTCCAGCTTTGAACTTCATTTTCTATTCATCTTGTGACAAAAGAGCATTAAAAACAGCATCATGAGGATACAATCAACAAAACCCAAACTGTGGAAGACTATGGAACAAATGACCCAGTATTTTATTTTTTATTTTTAGTTATAAAACAAGTTATAAGTAGAGTGAGGCTAAGGATGTAGATTCAAATTTATAGGTTAAAATCTATAGATCAAAACAAACGAGATGCATACTTATTAAAGGCAATGAATGGATTTTATTGTATTCCAATTCAAACAAATTTTTAAAAGTGAGGAAAAGTTGTATAGTAATTGGATATCTAATAATATTAAGATATAGTACTAATTTAAAAAAATTGTAGCTTTGTGGCTGTGTATTTTTTAAGGAAAATATTCTTTTAGAACTAGGTGTTGAATTATGTGCAGATGATATGATATCTGCTGTATAGAAGATATGATAGTGTCAGTAAAGGTGAACCAGCATTACCCACGAGTTGATAGTTATGTAACCTGAGTATTGAGGGTATCAGATATTTCCACTCTATTATCTTTAATTGTGAATGTATTGGAAGTTTTCCATAATAATAAAAAGAAAAATTTTGAAATGTCCACCTGAGCAAAAATATTTATGCTCTATATTCACAGTGTAAAAGAAACCAGGCAAGAGCTAAAGGTGATTTAAAAAAAAAGACAAAAACTTGACTTCTTCCTTTTGGTGGTCTTCTTCCCGTATGATTTCTGAATGCTTATATTATTCTAGTATGGTGACATGAGATGAAATAGGACAAGATTATTAAGCTTCCGATAATATCGGGTGCCTTTTGTAAAAAGACTGCATAAAAATTGCATGAATATATTCTGAATACATCTAGAGTTCTTTTGGTTACCATATGATTAAAGATTTTTATTTATAATTATTATTCTAAAGAGAGATCCTACCATAGCAAATATTCATTTTAAAAATGTAAGGAAAGATGTTAAATAAATGTTGCTTCTCTAAATTTAAAACAAAATTTGGGAAAAAATGCTAAGAATGACTGTTGTATCAATATGTCCTCACTTATACTATGTATTAAATTATTGTAGTGGGAAGCAACAATCTGTGAAAGTAACATATATAAGTGAATATTACCAATAACAAAATTGTGTTTGCATTAAAATCAAAATAAATTGTACCACGTTATGGGGCACCTGGGTGGCTCAGTTGGTTAAGTGTCCGACTTCAGCTTGGGTCATGATCTCACGATTTGTGAGTTTGAACCTCTCGTCGGGCTCTGTGCTGACAGCGTGGAGCCTGGAGCCTGCTTCAGATTCTGTCTCCATCTCTCTGCCCCTCCCTTGCTCTGTCTCCCTCTTTCTCTCTCAAATTTAAGTAAAACAAAAAAAAATTTTTAAATTGTATTATGTTATCAAAAATATTTGAAATAATCTTATTTAAATACAGTTGAATTGAGAAACCACAGTATGGCTAAAACTAGGTTTATGGGCTTTCTGTTTCATATTGTAGAAATGTTCATCAGCAAGCTGTTGGCTGATGTGACCTTAGCTTTTCAGAAGACATTCCAAAAATAAAACACGCTTTCAGTGAGTCATGGAAAAAAAAAAGTATCTTCCAGGGCTGTTGTATGGAATTTAAGAGAAGTAATCTTTTCCTCTGATGCAGTCAATTGCCATTATATCTATTTGACTATATTCATTTTTAATGCTATGTAGTACACACATACACACACACATGAGTAGATTTAAGTTGTTAACAGGTCTAGCAATTTTTCAGCTGAATCTTTATTCTAACACAGCATGTTTCAAGTAAAACTGGATAAGAACTTGTATTTAAAACTGTGTGAATTGATTGTTAGTTATCATTGTAGCCTTCATGATGTTAGCCCCAGAACTAAGGTATTAAAGTTCTT
The DNA here is from genome assembly GCF_028749965.1 of Puma concolor. Taxonomy (NCBI): domain Eukaryota; kingdom Metazoa; phylum Chordata; class Mammalia; order Carnivora; family Felidae; genus Puma; species Puma concolor. The sequence goes on along the minus strand of NC_141674.1, from coordinate 153,054,379 downwards.
TATGAGCTCTATAGTTTTTTAAAGAAGTCTTTCTCCACCCCTGGATCACAGCTTATTTTCCTATATTATCTTTCCATAAGTATAGTTTTAAGTTTTACATTTGAGTTTTTTTTTTTTGTTTTTTTTTTTAATTTTTTTTTTTCAACGTTTATTTATTTTTGGGACAGAGAGAGACAGAGCATGAACGGGGGAGGGTCAGAGAGAGAGGGAGACACAGAATCAGAAACAGGCTCCAGGCTCTGAGCCATCAGCCCAGAGCCTGACGCGGGGCTCGAACTCACGGACCGCGAGATCGTGACCTGGCTGAAGTCGGGCGCTTAACCGACTGCGCCACCCAGGCGCCCCTACATTTGAGTTTTTAAATCTACAGGTAGCCCCTTCTGCATATGTAGTAAGCAGGAAATTTTGTTTTTTCCATACAGTCAGCTGGTTTTAAGAAGACCGTCTACCAAGCATTCTGATTTTCCTTCATTGGTTTGTGGAGACATTACAAATTAAGTTCTCCTTTATACCTGCATCCATTTCTATAATCTCTGTTGTTTTCACTGGTCTATTTCATTAGTTATATGTCATTATCACACCATTTTTATTATTATGGCTTTGGAGTATTGTTTATAGTCTAGTAAAGCAAGTCCCCTTTTGAATTCTTTTTCAGGGTAACGTAACCATTCATGTACTTCTGTTATTCCCCATATATTTTAAAATATGTTTATCACATTCTTTAAAAAATTAGAATTTTAGATTGGAATTTGGGGTCGTATTGAATGTATAGATAGTGATGATAGTATTTATCATTCTTTGATTAGAGGTGCCCCAGTCAAAAGCATGGAATGTTTTTCATCTCCATCTTTCAGAATTTCCTTTTTGTCCTTTAATAGAGTTTTAACATTCTCTCTAAATGGGTCTTGAGTATTCTTTGTTAAATGAGTTCCTACATATGTTCTAGAATTTTTTTTTAACTAATTTCGAATGCCATCTTTTTTAGTACATACTTCTGGTAAAAGATAAATTATTTTTGTTCTATTTAACTTAATCTAGCAACTTTGCTAACCTTTCTTAGGAACTGGAATTGTTAATAATGTGGTTCTTTGTACATGAGCATACTATTTATAAATTCTAATTTTCAATCTTGGTACCTCCATTTTCTTTTCCTTTTCTTACAACATTGTCTGGTACTCACTGTACATTAAATAGGATTTGGGGTGTGTGTGTGTGTGTGTGTGTGTGTGTGTGTTTAAGCCAAACTAAGGAGGTTCACTTCTAGTTCTAGAACATACACACTAATGAATGAAATGACTTATGGTATTCTTGCGTTTCATTTTTATCCAGTTTTGCAATTGAGATTACATGAACATCGTGAAATTAGTTACAGTTTTCACTTTTTTTCCTGTGTTTTAGAACTAGTAAAAATAAGGACTAACACTAAATTTTATTAACTTCCTTATATGGTCCTAGATTGATTGTGAGAAAGGAAGTCTACCGTTTCAATTTTCAATAATGATTGATACGTTTAGGTTATCTATTTCTTGTACCACTTTGTGGATTTTAAATATTTTTTTTAGATATAGAATTGTTTCTTACAGGTTTTAAATTTTATTAGAGTTTGTTATTCATCATACCTTCTAAAAAACTCTTCTACAACTGTAGTGCTTTTTTTTCTAATTCTTTATTGATGTTGTTATGTGCATCTATTCTTTTTCTCTTTGTCTAATTTGCCAGAGGCTTATTAGTGTGTTTAAGAACAATGATTTTTTTTTTTGTTTTACTGCTTGTTTTTATTTCCATGATTTTTGCCCTTTTCTTTACAATGGTCTTTCTTCTTGTTTATTTGGGTTTGCTCACTTTCTTTACAATTCTTTGAATACTTAACTTTTAATTTTATATATCTTTAAATACTGAATAATTTTTTCCCTGATAAATATACTTAGTAGTTTACTTAAGTACTGCACACTCTCTCTTCCCATCTCTGTTTTTTGATGAAGTGTTCTATATTTATCTAGTAATTTAAACCTATTATTTGTATTACTCAGGTTACTTATATTTTTACTATGCTTGTTATTAAAGAAATTGTTAAAATTTTAAACTATGATTGGTGCTTTATTTTTGTTGCAGTATTCTTACTTATGGCATTATATATTTTAACTTTACACACATGTGTAGCAGTTATATATTCTGCTCTGTTGTTCTCTTTTGTTCATTTCTTTTTATCCTTTATTATGTCATTTTCCTTTAGATTCTACTTTAAATTTGCTTTAAATTTGTCAGGTACTCAAATTACTACTTCAACTTCATTTTGACTCATTTTGGCCTGGTTTATCTTTTTCTATTATTTTAACTTTCTATATCCCAATATTTTAAGTGTGTCTCTTTTACCTGATATACTATTAAACATTTCTTATCCAGTCTGAAAATATCTTTTAATTGTTGAGTTAAGTCCATTTACATTTATTGTAATGACTCTCATTTCTGCCACTTCTTTTTCATATATTTCAATTTACTTTACTTCCTTTTGGTTACCTATCTCTCTATTCTGTTTTCAACTGGTTAGTCCGTTTTCTTTAATTTGTATAAAAGTTCATTGTTCTGCTTCTTTTCAAATGGTGGATATCCTTGAGACCATACTGGTATTTAGCCTTGTAGATTTTTAAAAATTTATCAGTATCTACATACTCCTCTAATAAACACATATTTTAGTATGCTGTCATATCTCTCTAGTCCCTCTTCTCCCCATCCTCAAATTAGGTAATGTTTATATCACCTAGAATTAAAGTTTGGGGATTTGATTAATGCATTTTTGATATGTCACTTCTTTGCTGCTTTCTATTTTAGAAAATAATAAACTTTATTTACTTTCTTTATTTTTAGTGTTTTTAAATGTCTTCTTATTTAAATGGAAACTTGACTGGATATATATAACCAGGTTGACTTTTTTTTCCACTTTGAATCCATAAAATTATTACTCCATTTTTCTCTTATATATAATGTTGCTGTTAAAAAAGACCTGATTAGTCTGATTCCTGGCTTTGTAGTTAATGTGCTTTTTTTTTCTATTTTTTTAATTTTAATTTTTTTTTACTTTCATATATGAAAGTATGATTACTTCAGTTAGATGGGTACTCTTTAAATGTTTTCAATCATAAACAGTTCATCTGTTTTTAATTCTTTGAAATGTATTATTATTTTTTATATTTGGGGGGATTTTTATTATCCAGATACATTTCCCATCCTATCCTCCATTTCTCTTAGCTTTTCTTTTCTTTTTTATTTTTTTTCAATATATGAAATTTATTTTCAAATTGGTTTCCATACAACACCCAGTGCTCATCCCAAAAGGTGCCCTCCTCAATACCCATCACCCACCCTCCCCTCCCTCCCACCCCCCATCAGCCCTCAGTTTGTTCTCAGTTTTTAAGAGTCTTATTTAGCTTTTCTTTTAAATCTACTTCCTTATTATCTCCTCTGTCTTCTGTTACGGGGTCTCAAGTTGATCTTCAGCTCACTAATTTATTCTTTGGCTTTATCTGTCCTGCACTTTCATGGTCCACTTTAGTATGCTTTTCAACTATTATACATTTTTTATTCCTAAAGTTATTCTTAAACTGTTTTTATGACTCCTGTTCTTGCTTTGTCAGTTTGTCTTCTTTAAACTGTTTGAATTTATTTACTGTAATTAGTTTAAATTCTTTGTTTCTCCTTTCTTAATAATTTTTCTTCATTTAGTAAATAGAATTTATGTGCTTATTTTGGCCTATATGTTCATGTTCCCCTGGGCATCAGCTATTACAACAATATATACCAGTGAGAAGTTGAATGCTGACCTCCAGAGTCATCATAGAAAAGAAATGTTAGAGGGGCACCTGGGTGGCTCAGTCGGTTAAGCGTCTGGCTTCGGCTCAGGTTATGATCTTGCGGTCTGTGGGTTTGAGCCCCACGTCAGGCTCTGTGCTGACAGCTCAGAGCCTGGAGCCTGTTTCAGATTCTATGTCTCCCTCTTCCACTGACCCTCCCCTGTTCATGCTCTCTCTCTCTCTGTCTCAAAAATAAATAAATGTTAAAAAAATTAAAAAAGAAAAAAAAGAAAAGAAATGTTAGAGTAGGAATATTTATGGCAAAAATAAAACAAATTGTTAAATATTGCTATTTATTTTTTTCTGAAAAGCTTTTAATTCAATCAACTTCACTTTTTCTTAGGTTTTAATTATGTAGAATTACTTGGTAGTATATAAAATTATTCATCCATCAATTTTCTTTCATGAAAACATTAAACATTGGTAAGATTTTTTTTTTTAATAAAAGTAATCAAATACTCAAAAATCCTTAATTATTTTTCTTTGTAATACTTGAATTTGAAAACAATGATACTGTAGGCCTTCAGATTCAGCGTGAAAATTTTTACTTCTCAGAGCATTTGAAGTGCAAAATAATTAAAGCATATTAATTATATATTGTGAAATTTAACCATAAGAAAGACCTGCTACATCAACCAATCATAATTGGGAATGATTTCTTACATTTTTCTCACCTTCCCTACTGGGTTGTGAGATCAAATACTACAGATCAGCTAATAAAAGACAGTGACCTGGGAGGGAGGAAATACTGCTATGTGACTAGGGAAAAATCTTAGTGTTTGTGTCCTTTAGTGTCTTTAGCTTATGTAGATATTGGCATAAACAGAAGAAGGTGGTGTCTTCTTTTTTGGATTTCAGATGTCTTTACCCACATGTAGGGGTATGCTGGCACCAGCTTTACCAACTCACAAGAACTGATTTTTAAATTTTCAGGAATTCTGTGAGTCAATTGTTAAAAATCATTTTAAAAATATATTAAAAGTAGGGGCCCTTTGGTGGCTCACTCGGTTAAGCACCCAACTCTTGGTTTCAGTACCGGTAATGATTTCACAGTTGGTGAGATCCAGGCACGTGTTGGGGGCCATCCTGACAGCACAGAGCCTGCTTGGGATTCTCTCTCTCTCCCTCTCTCTCTGCCCCTCTGCCACATGTACATGCACTCTCTATCTCTGTCTCTGTCTCAAAATAAACGAATAAACTTTTAAAAAATGTATTAAAGCCATTTTTAAATTTCAGCCATTATTAAAAATTAACTCACGCAAACTTACAGTTGAAAAATATATTGGGGCACCTGGGTGGCTTAGTCACTTAAGCATCTGACTTTGGCTCAGGTCATGATCTCATGGTATGTGACTTCGAGCCCCGCATTGGGCTCTGTGTTGACAGCTCAGAGCCTGGAGCCTGCTTCGGATTCTGTGTCTCCCTCTCTCTCTGCCCCTCCCCACTTGCACTCTTTCTCTCAAAAATAAACATTAAAAATAATTAATAAAAATATATTAAAAGCAAAGATAATAGGGCGCCTGGGTGGCGCAGTCGGTTAAGCGTCCGACTTCAGCCAGGTCACGATCTCGCGGTCCGTGAGTTCGAGCCCCGCGTCAGGCTCTGGGCTGATGGCTCGGAGCCTGGAGCCTGTTTCCGATTCTGTGTCTCCCTCTCTCTCTGCCCCTCCCCCGTTCATGCTCTGTCTCTCTCTGTCCCAAAAATAAATAAACGTTGAAAAAAAAAATTAAAAAAATAAATAAATAAATAAATAAAATAAAAGCAAAGATAATAAATCCTCAAAACCCATCATTTCCTAATTATTTTATTTCATCTTACTATTATTTATGCCTTTGAGGTTATTTACCTCTGCTGTGTGAATGGTGGAAATATAATAATAATGGTGGAAAATATACACGTGGGCTGCTGTGCATCTCCCCATTTCACATTTCCTGGCATCACGCTGGTAGCTTGAAATAGGTCATGGTGTCAGCATTTACACCTCAGAATTCAACAAACGTTACAAATTTGCTTTTAATTTGTTGTTTTATTGATTGTTTAAATTTTAAAAAATGAGGGAAAAATGCTAATAATGCAGGTTATAGGTAAAATTCTTTAGTGCCTGTAGCCATTCTACTGTGATTAGCCCATTAAAAAATCAAGGGGATTTTTCCAAATTCTTCTAGCATTCACAAACTTGAATCCAATGAGCTGGAGTCACATGAAGGCCAACAAGTGCCGTTCCTACACATATCATAGATGCTTCGCTTTCACCTTACTCATTAACTTAAATGAAAATGTCAACCAACATTCAAGTTGGAACCAAATTCATTTACTAGCTGCAACCATACTTTGGCTATGGATACCAGGATTCAGCAAAATTCAGCTAAGGTATTCTGTGAGAATCAATTGGCTATATGGAATTTACAGTAGAGTATTGCTTATTTTGCTGTTATCTTAAAATTGTGTGCTATGTAACCTTTGTGCCAGAAAAAACTATAGTCAACTTATGTGTGTATACCAGTGCACACTTTTTTTTTTTCCAGCGGCAGGGAAGGGGAAAGCTAGTTGTTCACTGCCTATAACCCAAGACTGCCCATATAGATTAACTCCATAAGACTTGATTTCTCCACACTATGGTTCACTCTTTTCTTTTTTCTTTTCTAATAAAACATAACAGGTTTTTTTAAGTAGAGGGAAGGAAGGAAGGAAGGCTTGTAGACAATTTGTGATTTACTTGATCCTCTGTTGTTGATGGGGAAAAAAAAAAATCTGTCCCTCAAATCTTCCCAGGGGCTTTATGAAGACTAACATTTCACCAAACAGTTTCCATTATAGATGCAGGGGTGTTTTGTTTTTTGGGTTTTTTGTTTGTTTGTTTTCGTTTTTTGAGATGCAAAACTATCTCCACAAATGTGCAAGGAAAATACTTGATTCCTGGGCTTCCTGATAAAACAGTCTCAAAGTAGCAGTGAAAGGCATACATTTGTGACCATTATCTTTATAGTGGCAAGTCAACTTGCAAATTTGGATGGATAGGATTTGTTTTTTTTGTTTTTTTTTTTCCTCTTGGTAATAGCTAACAGCTTCTAGTATTTTAAACATATCCAGGGATAAAGACTGTGTTATAAATAAACCTGCAGGGAACCAATTAAACAAAGATTGTTAAAGGGCTGGCTGGGGGGTGGGGTGGCTATGGTGAAGTCCAAATGGTAAATTCAGGTAAACTTTATCTGTCTTGGGAGTTTTTTTGTTTGTTTGTTTTTTCTTGAACCTGAGGATGTTGATTGAAAATAGCAAGCAATTTGGGAGAGTGAGTAGGTTGAAGTCATGGTTTTGTATTTAGTAACTAGCCCACATATTCCTATTTAAAAACGAGGTTGCAAAAATTAGAGTTTTCACTCCATCTGTTTAAATCTGTTACTTGCATAGTCAGGGTGTTCTTTTTGAATATAATAAAATATTCTTGCTAAACCATGAGGACACCTTTATTCCTAACAAAATGGAGATATTTTGTGGATATTAGAAAAGAATGCAAGTCAGTTCACTTTAGAACAAATCTCACAGGTACACTTTGTTACTTAGCAGTTTGACATTTCAACCTTTTAGAACACAAGTTTGGATTTATAACATGTCATTAATTAAGAACAAACAAAGGGAAAAAAAACCCTGCAGCTTACATATCTAACATGTCTGTACTAAAAATAAACTATGTTACTTTACCAGGTTTCATGCACTTAATGCATTTCCTAAAAAGGATTAAGTAAGGATAAATATTAGCTTTACAAGATCTTTTACAATAAGATCCTTTGAAATAGCAAGCCCCCTCTAATGCACTGAATAAAAGAATAGCTAGGACTGGAAGAGATTGCAATGATTAGTTCCAAAGTCACAACCACACCATAGAAACTGAGGCCAGAACAGTTACGTATCTTGTCTGAGATCTACAGCTAAGATATTACCAGTACAGGATAATAACTCATGTCTCCTGACTTGCCTTCTTTCAAAGAGAGTGACACTATCACTGAATTGGAAGACAGGTGGGAGATCATGGACCAAATTCTTTTATTTTCTTTTTTTAATTTTTGAATTTATATTTATTCTAAATGTGTGGGGAAAATAATATTCAGGTTAATTATTTCCAGCCATCATAGATATATGTTACCAGCCATCATATATCATATTATATTTAGATAATTATATATTATATATGATATATATCATATATCATATATACATTAAACTAATCATATATTATAGATATATATATATAACTAATTCAATCTTTAATGATTGAGAAAACACTTAAGTAACTTGCAATTCTTCTTAAGCATCATTATAAATGTAATTTAAATTTTTTAAAAAAATTTTTTTTTCAACGTTTTTATTTATTTTTGGGACAGAGAGAGACAGAGCATGAACGGGGGAGGGGCAGACAGAGAGGGAGACACAGATTCAGAAACAGGCTCCAGGCTCTGAGCCATCAGCCCAGAGCCTGACGCGGGGCTCGAACTCACAGACCGCGAGATCGTGACATGGCTGAAGTCGGACGCTTAACCGACTGTGCCACCCAGGCGCGCCTGTAATTTAAATTTTTAAAAATTTTCCTATGCAAAATTTATAGGAAATTAGATTGAACCTTACCAAATGTGTGCATTCCCTAGAAATCTTATATAAGAGAAAAGCATGAACATATAATTGGAATAATGGGGAAAAAAGGAAACTAAAATAATCACTGTTCCCCACCAGAATGGCACATTTATTACAATTGTAGAACCTACACTGACATATCATAAACCGTCAAGGTTCATAGTTTGCATTAGGGCTCACTCTTGGTGTTGGGCATTCTGTGAGTTTGGACAAATGCCCAAATGTATCCAATATGACAGTATCATAAAGAGTAGTCTCACTGCCCTAAAACTTCTATGCTGCACCTGTTCATCCCACTCCCTTCCTCCAACGCCTGGCAACTACAAATCATCCTTGACTTATGATGAAGTTATATCTTGATAAAACCATATTATAAGGCAAAAATGTAGTTAATACATCTGACCTACCAAACGAACTTGATAGCTTAGTTCCAAACATTCCCAGAACACTTATATTAGCCTACAGTTGGGCAAAATCATCTAACACAAAACCTATGTACTGAAAATGAAAAACAAAATGGTTGGATGGGGACAGGATGGCTGTAAATTTATTGGTGGTTTACCCTTGCGATTGTTGACTGGGAGCTGTGGTTGCATCTGCCCCGCATCATGAGAGAGTATCATACCACAGACCCTTAGCCTTGGAAAGATCCAAATTCAAAAGTCGAAACATGGTTTCTACTGAATGCATATCACTTTCCCACCATCATAAAGTCAAAAATTTTAAGTTGAACCATCGTAAATTAGGGATCATTTGTACTGATCTATCTACTATTTTCATAGATTTGCCTTTTCCAGAATCAATTTCTTTTGTGCATTAAAAATTTTATACCTCTCTGACTCTTAAAATTGGGTTGTTATACAGCATGTCAGAGATATATCCACTGGACAAAATGAAATTTATCCACCTAACAAGTTAATGTGATTTTATAAAGTACAACTAAAAAGGTATCCATAAGCAGATTCAGAGACATTTGAATGAAAATTAACATGAAGACTGGAGAGAAAATATTTTATTCCGAATTCTATATATATATTAATTATAAAATGGATTGGCACTTTTAAAACATAAATCAAGCAGATGATAATTTAAATATCAAAATGAGTGTTGCTCCATCCAAAGTAGTGGTTTGAAGGGTGTCAATACCAACGTTTGTTATACAATGACATTCAAAACGAGTCTCCCAGTCCCATTTTAAAAGTTCTTCCAGGGCCACTTTACCAGCAAACAGTGAAAAGGAGAGTCTCATTATGTTCTAATCACATCACTTTTTTGATGAAAAATTCATGAGGTCTGCTTTGTCCGTACCTTGTTCCCCACAGTGGGCTTTAAATGACTTCTGGCTATTTCCAAGGCCAAGTCCACTCTTAAGAGATAAAAATTTCCATTATTGAATATATTGAAGTTAAATTTTCACAAGCTCTGAAGGCACTGATAAAGAGTTGTTGAAAGAAACATATTTGAACAATTCTGGAGTCAAGGAGTCAGTTCACTGCCTGCCAAGGGGTTGATTTTGATGTGAAAGCCCTACTTATAGTTTGACACCCTGGTATGTTTCATTTAACAAGTCGCATTGCTTCTTAGGCACACAGTTGATTTCCTTAAATGTGGCCTGGGGTTTTAAAATCAAATATTGATGTCCAGAGTTTCTAGAGTGTTTTCTAGATGGTATCTAAGGAATTTCACTCTTTAGGGATAATTTTTATAATTGTTTTCTTTTTCAGTACTACTGAATTTATTTTCCATAAGGAGCTAGTACGTAGATCATCTGTTCATTCAAGTTTGGGGAATATATGTTTGAAAAAAATAGGCACTTACCTTCTAGTGGAGGAAACTGAGAATAAACACCTGAATGAATAATACAAGATCAGGTGGTGAGAAAAGCTGGGAAGTCACCATTTGAGTCTGTGTGATCAAAAAGGCCTCTTCGAGAGGTTGACAGATGATCACATCTGCATGCATATAGTTGGAATGTTTTCCTGCCAGAGGGAATAATGCAGACACCCTGAGAGCTTTGAGGAGCAACAAGGTGCCGCTGACGCAGAAGAGGAGTAGACAGGGCTGGTGGTAAGAAAGGTAGACACTTTCTCCGAAAGGTATATAGGGAAGCAGTTAAGGTCCTGGGCCTACATACTAGCTGCATCAATTATTATCTGTATTCTTAACCTCTCCCTGTTTTGTTTTGTTTTTAAATTTTTTAATGTTTATTTTTGAGAGAGAGAGAGAGAGAGAGAGAGAGAGAGAGCACGTGTGTATGTGGGCCAGGGAGGGGCAGAAAGAGGGAGACAAGAGAATTCCAAGCAGACGCCTGGCTGTCGGCACAGAGACCAGTGTGGTGCTGGAACTCACGAACCTTGAGATCATGACCTGAGCCGAAATCAAGAGTCAGATGCCTCATCGACTGAGCCACCCAGGGGCTCCAACCCCTCCCTGTTTTGGATCCCCAACACCCAAATGGGAATCACAGAAGCACCATCTCATACATGTGGCAATTAAACAACATAACACATGGGCATCATGTGCCAGAGTGCTATCAGCAGTCAAGAATTAGTTGAAGTAAGAGAGAATGGAGACATGAAGTTGTGTCTTTCAAAAAAAGAAAGTTAAGTATCTGTTCACATATTAAAAGGGAAAACCTTAAAAAAAATGTTTCACTTTCTAGCTCCAGCTAAAAATTAAAGGTTTCCATGCAGTCCTTCATCTCACCACCTCCTGATAACAGCTGCCATTTATTTACTTCTAGGGTCAGCTCCTTCAAAGCAGCACCCACTCTGTTCAAGATCTTTATAATAACACAACTGATATAAAGTTTTTATGCCCCTTTTCATAATCACAAATGTATTACATGGTTATTAAAAGAAAACAAATTAAAGCACAGAAGTATAAATACAGGAAAATTATATATCCTGGCTGTAATCAGTCAGAGGATATTTTTCCATGTGATTACATATTGGTATCTTGAACCAATCCTAGTGACTCGATATTGTAGTAAAGATTTGACTATATTTTATGATTTCATTTTTACATTGGATTTTCTAATTTATCTCTATTTTGCTGTATAGTTCAATGGAGATCTAACTTTAATATTTCTCCTAAAGGCAAAACTCAAAAACTCATCTCTTTACTAAATTGAAATCTCAAACACTAAATGCATAAAAATTACTTGGGTCTGTTTTTGGACTTTCATTTTTTTTCCTTCAACAGTCTTTTCTTGAGCCGATATTACATTATTTTAATAATTTTACACTAAGATCATCAGTATATAATGATATTATAAACATTAAGTATCTTGTAGCAAATTTACTATGCATCACTGCTTTTAAACATAATTGTTTTGTCTACTCTTAGTCTATTTTACTTCCAGATAAATTTTATATTATTTTATTAAGCTAAAATATTTTGAGGTTTTTATTGCAGTTGTGTTAAATTTATAGATGCATTTGGAAGATCTGATGTCTTTGAATTATAACTCTTCTCACCTGGGATTATGTCATGTCACTCTGTAAGTGTGTGTGTCTGTATGTGCATGTTCTTTCACCAAAAAGATTTAAAGGAAATTCTTTATTCCTCACCTTTTTTCTCCACTTCAACATCATTAGCTGTTAGAGAAATGCAAATTAAAACAACAGTGAGTTGTTACTGTACCCATACCAGAAAGGCTAGTTTAAAAAAAAAAAAAAAAAGAAAGAAAAAAGAAAAAAAAAGTAACACCGTGTAAGTTGTTGGCAAGGATGTAGAGAACACTCATCCATTGTTGGTGTGAATGTAAAATGGTACAGCCACTCTGGAAAACAGTTTACTAGTTTCTTTTAAAAAAACTAAACATGAAACCACCATATAACCTAGTAGCTGCATTCCTGGGCATTTATCCCAGAGAAATGAAAATTTATGTTTACGCAAAAACCTGTATGGGAATCTTGCAGCAGCTTTATTCATCATAGCTAAAATCTGGAAATAGCTGTCAGCAGAAGAGTGGTTAAACAGATTGAGGTTTATCTAGAACATGGAATACTACTCAGCAGTAAAAAGGAATGAAGTATTTATTGATACTTGTAACAGCTTGGATGAAGCTTCAGGGAGTTATTTTTTAGTGAAAAAAAGGCACTCCCAAAAGGTTGCACACCACAGCATTTAATTTATATAACATTCTTGACATGACAAAATTATACAAATAGAGAACAGATTAATGTTTTCTGGGGATTCAGGACAGGGTGTGGATGGGAACAAATAGATGTCACTAAAAAGGACAGCATGACATATTCTATGGTGATGGAATTATTCTGTGTCTTGACTGTATCATTATCGATATCTTGACTGTGATAGTGGACTATAGCTTTGCAAGTTGGGACCTTTGAGGGAAATTGGTTAATTAGGCTACACAAGATCTCACTATGTTATTTTTTTACAACTGCATTTGAAACTATAATCACCCAAAACATTTAATTAAAAGTGAAAAAAAGTGTATTCTTAGTATTTTATTGGAACTGTGTTAAATTTATAAATATGGAGTTATCTAACATTTTGCAGTATGTCTTGCCATGTAGGAGCATCTCTGTCTCTCTCTGTCTCTCCTCTGGCTCTGTCTCTCTCTCTCAACGTGTGTGTGTTCCTTTAATAAATCTTAACAATTTTATGGGGCGCCTGGGTGGCGCAGTCGGTTAAGCGTCCGACTTCAGCCAGGTCACGATCTCGCGGTCTGTGAGTTCGAGCCCCGCGTCAGGCTCTGGGCTGATGGCTCAGAGCCTGGAGCCTGTTTCCGATTCTGTGTCTCCCTCTCTCTCTGCCCCTCCCCTGTTCATGCTCTGTCTCTCTCTGTCCCAAAAATAAATAAACGTTGAAAAAAAAATTAAAAAAAAAAAAAAATCTTAACAATTTTAAAACAAATTTAAAACAATTTATTATTCTTCAACTCTTTTTTCTCCACTTCTGTCTTTCGGATATTGACCTAGATAAAATCGGTCTAAAAAAAGCTGAAAATTCTCAAGCTCAGTCCTTTTTTCATGACATTATCCCTTCTGGTGTCAAAAATGAATCTTCTCCTTAAAGTTCTGATAGACCACAGTCTTATAGAAACAAGTATTATAGTCCACAACTGCTGGTGAGGACACAAAGTAAATCTCAGCCAAAAATAACTGCCTATGTAAAGTCCAAGCAAGTGATTAATATCTATTTTATTAAGCAGTGTATTCTCCCTGAAAAATAGAAAAAGCACTGGATTGGGTTTCATATTTTTAAAATCTGTTTGTGTTCTGCGACTTTTTAACAGATGACATCTTCTAAGTCCAGGTTTCTTGTCTGTAAAATGGAAGATAATTTCTATGTCTTCTTTTATCTCTGGGTTTCCTAGATTGTTTGTATGTTTTACATTTTTATAGTCTTATAATAAAACTCTAACCATCTAATGTAGTACTATAACTATGTGTTACAGTAAAATATCTTTTATTATCAGGGCTCTCGGTAAGTGAGGAAATATTGGCTATTAAACCTCTTCAGAAGCTCTTTTGACATTCTAATATCCAAGCCATTTTATTCTGAAACCTCATATAGAAGAAGGGGCACAAGTTTGGGAAGAGATCAATGTAATTGAAATTATGTCTCCACCATTCACGAGTAGGTACGACTCTTTAAAAGTCCCTGAACGTGTTTAAGCTCGGGTTCCTCATCTGAAAATGGGCATTCGAAGGTTACAGATATATCTATCTGTCTGAGAAATGACAGGTCTTCATAAAGTTTTAATTTCTATTTGTTAATGATGACATTTATTCTGCAGGGTAAATTAGTTATTGTACCAAAAGAAAGACAAGTAGTTTCTTTGTAATCCTCTAATAAAGTCTGGGCTCTTTTGCTCCCTAAAATACCTATGTGATCTCATGGGGAGTTGTACCAGTTTCTAACTTCGCATTCAAAATTTGTCCACATTAGCACTCGATATTTATTATTTTCACATATAAGTAATCTGAGTTGATTCAGACAACTTTTTATACCTTAGACCGCTTTAAAAGCTATTATCAATCCTTTGGTGAGACAGTGTTTAGTCTAAAAACAGACCTTGTTCAACGCTATTTATAGACTTTGATTCTTTACACAATGCAATTTGCAGAAAATGTTTACTTAAAACAATATTTGAAAGTAATATTTTACAATAAATCACTTTGGACATAGAAGATATAATAGAACTGATTATAAAGTTGAGATTTCTGGAATCTGAGCCTAATTTATATGAAAAGCCAAAAAGCTTGAGTAAGATCTGATTCAAGGTATTTAAGGTTAAAACTTGTTTCTGAGTCTCTTAACACATTTTCATTTACTCCTTGGAGTAATAATTTAGTTAGATTTTTATCTCTTAAAGTATGTATAGCTAAAGAAGTCTATACAGTTTCTTTGAAAAAATTTTATAAATCCATTAAATGCAAACATAGATCTTTATGAAATAATGTCAGATCTCTTAAAATGTTTCATTGTACATTTTTTTAAACAGCATGCTGGTTTCTTGCATCATATTAATTTTTGTATTTCTTTGATTTTAGATGTCAATAAAAGAACATAAATTCTATTTCTAGCTGTGCCGGTTACTAACTACGTGCCTCTGGGAAATTCAGAACTTTAGGTTCTGATAGAATTCTCAAAGATTATTCTAAATTTCAGAGCTTTAGAATTTTTCATAAATCCTACTTAGAACCTGGCTAAATTTTATCCTTTGTAAAACAGACATAATTACCACCCCACTACATCAGTTATGTATTGTCACAGTAATATCACTTCATAAACAGCCACAAAATTTAAGTTGCATACAAGTACAAACATTTACTTAGTTCACAAATAAGCAAGGATCAGCTGATCTTAGCTGAGCTTACTCATGCATCTGAGATGAGTTATGCGTTGGCAAGGTGATTCTACTGACCTTGGCTGGGTCTCCTCACATATCAGTTGCTGCCTGGCTGTTGACCGATTTGGATGGCCTTGAGTAGGGCTATGGGAGTATTAATTCTGCTGTGTGTGTGTGTGTGTGTGTGTGTGTGTGTGTGTGTGTGCGTGTGAGCGTGTGTGTGTCTGTGTCTGTGTGACTGTGTATGTGTGTGAAAAAGAGAGTGTGTGTGTGTTTTAGAACTTTATATTTTTAGAGCTGTTTTAGGTTCACAGCAAAATTAAAAGGAAAATACAGAGATTTCCTATATATCCTTATATCCCACACATGCACAGCCTTCCCATTATCAATACCACTCACCAGAGAGTACATTTTTTACCTATATTGGCTCATCATAATGAGTCATAGACCATAGTTTACCTAAGAGTTCATACTTGGTTTTATACATTCTATAAGCTTGGGCACATATATAATGACATATATCCATTATTATAATACCATAGAGAGTTTTGCCATGCCCTAAAAATCCTCTGTGATCTGCCTATTCATCTTCCCCACCATCCTGACCCCTGGCAACCACTGATATTTTTGTCATCCCCGTAGTTTTGCCTTTTTCAGAATGTCATATAGCTGGAATTATATTGTTGTAACTACTTGGATTCATTTAGCAATATGCATTTAAGTTTCCTCCATGTCTTTTCATGCTTGAGAGATTATTTCTTTTTGGTGCTGAATAATCTTCCATTGTCTAGGCCTACCAACATTTCTTTCTTCATTCATGTACTGAAAAGCACTTTGATTTCTTCCAAGCTTCGGCAATGAGGAATAAAGCATCTGTAAACATCTGTGTGGAGATAAATTTTCAACTTCTTTGGGTAAATACCAAGAACAATTGCCAGATCATATGTGAGAGTATGTTTAGTTCTATATGAAACTGCTGGACCGTCCTCCAAACTGGCTATACATTTTGCATTCCCACCAACAATGAATGAGAGTTCCTGCTGCTCCACATCCTTACCAGCATTTGGTATTATCAGTAGTCCAGATTGTAGCTGCTCTAATAGGTATGGGGTGGTATCTTATTGTTGTTTTAATTTGCATTTCCCTTATGACATATGATGTAGAGCATCTTTTCATAGTCTTATTTGCCATATGTATACCTTCTTTGGTGAGTTAACTGTTCAGGTCTCTGGCCGATTTTTCTAATTTGATCGTTTGTTTACTTTTGTTGAATTTTAAGAGTTCCAACTCTTGATCTCGAAGTAGTGAGTTCAAGGCCATGTTGGGTGTAAAGATTACTTAAAAATAAATAAATAAATAAATAAACTTTAAGAGTTCTTTGTATATTCTGGATAACAATCCTTTTATCCTATGTGTCTTTTGCAAATATTTGCTTCCAGTCTGTGGCTTCTTTTTTCATTCCCTTAACATTGCTTTTCACAGAGCAGAATTGCTCTAAAGTTAGTTTATCTGCTATTTCACAAATAGTCACCTAGGTTTCTCTATTTTAGCTTCTAGGAGTGTTACAGTTTTGCGTTTATATTTAGGTCTGTGATCAATTTTGAGTTAACCTTTGTGAAGGGTGTAAAGTCTGTGTTTAGATTTATTTTTTTGCATGTGGATGTCCCATTGTTCCAGCATCATTTGTTGAAAAGACTATCTTTGCTCCATTGCATTGTCTTTACTCTTCTATCAAAGATCATTTGACCATATTTATGTGGACGTATTTCTGGGCTCTCTATTCTGTTCCATTGATCTGTTCATCCTGTTTTTGTTTTTTTTTTCCACCAGTATATACTGGTTTGAATTACTGTAGCTTTATAGTAGGTCTCGAGGTCAGATAGTGTCAGTCCTTCAGCTTTGTTCTTCTCCTATAATATTGTGTTCATAATTCTGTGGCTTTTACTTCTCCATGTAAACTTTATAATTAATTTGCTTGTATTTTGATTAGGAATGCATTTAATTTATAGATCAGTTTTGAAAGAGCTGATGTCTTAACAGTACTGAGTCTTTTTATCCCTCGACATGGACTATCTATTTATTTAGTTTTGTTTTTGATTTATCAGCTTTATGTTTGTTTGTTTGTTTGTTTTTCAACAGGCTACCTCCATCATGTTCTCATGGTAACACTGAGGGATAAACACTAAGTGTAAACATTCAAGTATTTTTCAAGTTTCTGCTTGTGTCACAATTGCCAACATACCATTGGCCAAAGTAAACCACATGGCTGACCTCAGAATAAGGGTCAGTGGAATGAACTTCCAATTCTTGCTGTAAGGAGCTTCAAAGTCATGGCAATGGGTGTGGATACAGGGGGAACTGAAGAACTCTCATTAGCGTGACCTGTATGGGACCATATGCAATCAATCTACCACACCAACTTATTACATTGGACCTTCGTAAAGATGAAATGATGTACTCGAAAGCCCTCAGTAAAAATTATAATACATTTTGTACATCCTGTTACAGAGGTTCTCATTATCATCATGACATTTGTAATACAGCTGCCTTGACGGACATAACTTTAGAACAAGGGTCAGCAAACTTTGGCTCTTGGGCCACATTTGTCATATGGCGTCTCTTTATATAACTCACAGACTAAATATGTGTTTATATTTTTAAATGGCTGAAAAAGATAGAATTTTAAAAATAATATTTTATGTAATGTTAAAATTATATAACATTCAAATTTCAATGTCTCTGAAGAAAGTTTTATTGGAATACAGCCAAGCTCATTTATTTTATATATTGTCTATTGCTGCATTTGCACTACAATGGCAGAGTTGAGCAGCTGAAACAGAAATCATGTGGACCCCAGAGCCTAAAATATTTATTATCTCACTCTTTACAGAGATGTTTGCTGACCCCCTGTTGTAGAATACTTAAATGGATCTTACATTTTTTTAACAGACATTTCTAAAGACGTCTAGCATCGTCTAGCATGGTGATGTGGGTCACTCCTCTAAGATTCCTCAGTGAAAATTTGGAAGGTTGAAGAGTGATTTTATACGATTTTGACTGGCAGTACTAATGTACCTTCTTTGTCAGCTTATCTTCTACATGTTTTTTTTTTTTTTTTCTTCCCTCACTGCTCTTTTGCTTTATTTAATCTTTCAACATCACATTAGCTGGCTATCCCTCTGCAGTGTCCTTGCAGCTCAGGTTTGGGCAATTAACTGATGTGAGTCTCAGTGACCAGTTGTTCCCTGCAAAGTTCATCTCAAGGAGAAGTCCAGTTCTGGAAGCACCCTGCCAATATTCCCATCTGTCAGAAGTAGCAAGAACTAGAACCCCCCCAGCTGGAGCCTGCTGGCTCTGACCTAACATTTTAGGCTCCAACAAGGCAGAACCCCTCAGACATAAGTGTATATTTAGTAAAAGAAATAGCTTAATGAAGAATTCAAATATTCTGACTCTAAATATTAGAATAGTGCTATCTTGTGCCATAGTCATGGTTCCTTAGATGTTTAGCTCATAATTACATTTTCTACTTTATGTTTATTTAACAATTTAAATATATAATGTTGTTGTTAAATAATTACACGTCAGAATTAAAACCCCACACTTAAACATAACACCATGCTTGTATATACTGTTTCCGTTTTTAACTACGTAGACTTACCTATGTATTTGATTTTATGAATAGTCATTAAACTAGTGTGAATAATTGTATATAACTCTGCTTTTATCCTCATGCTGGATTTTAAAGTTCCTTTCTAACTCACTTCCATTTCTTACTTTGGGATTAGCTCATTTTCAATGCTAACATAAGGTTCTGAGTGTTTAGTGCATTTGGGGATCAAAATGCCATCAATTTTGCCCAGAGCTACCAGCCACAAGGCATGTCCTCTGCCTTCAGAGATTTCCTGGCTCAGGCAGCAGTTGTCTTAGCACTGCTCTGTCTCAGAATTTGCCTTCCCAGTCATTCTCTCTCAACTGATAAAATAAGAAATTTCCATCTTATTTCTTCTCTTGACAGTGAATGCCTTATCTATGACTACTTTCTCCAGTCATAAGGAATTGTCATTCCAACAACCTGAATCAGTTACTTGAACTCTATACACATCTTTCCTTTCAAATACTGAAAAAGAGAGATTATAGTCAGGTAACTACATCTTGCAGCAACAGCATTCAACTGGCATTTCACAACCAAATATGAGTGAATATTTTTCCCTTTACTTTAAACAAAGTAGGAGATGTCTTCCTTCTGCCTAGTACAGTTCAGTGAGTTGTTCTGATAAGTGAAGCTTGAAATGTAAAAACCTAAGTCAGCATCTAATACTTTTTTAAATGATCGTTTGAATCATATGTGCTGAAAACTGATAGCAGGCCAATTGGTAGAAGAACAATATTAAGGCATCGGTGCCCTAGAAAGAACCAATACGGATGTTTCAGAAAGTAGAAATTAGTCTACTTCATAAACCTCTTGAGAATGGTTTGTTCATCTGATCCTCATTCTCTTTTGTTTCAAAATCATTCTGATAGTTGTCTATGTCAAGTTTTTATTATTTTCAACCATTCTGAGTGTAGTTTAGTAATGTCGTCACAACCACTGTTTCCTCGTGCAGCACAAAGATAGTTCCTCATTCATCGAGAGCAAGAGGAGAGCAAGTGGAGGGCACTGAAAAGTACTCTCACAGAGCCCTTTGCCAGTGCCAGAGAACCGCTCTACTGAGAGGCGTGAAGGCGCCATTTGGAGATGGCTAATGACATAAAGTAGGAGGCATTCTCACGAAAAACACCAACTCGTACACCTAGGACTGAGGGGGAAAGAGTGTGTGGCACAGAAGCACTTTTCTGTGATTGTCCAAATCCACTCTTCGCTCTTGTTCAGCTGGCATTAAAGTTGTCCACTTTGTCTTTTTTTAATTCTAAAGATGCCAAACAATTCAAAGGCTGAAAATATGTTGGAAAGCCCTATTAGCCAATTAAAGTGGTGAGTGATAAGTTTGGTACAGAAGGACAAAATACCCTCTGATCAAAGTCCTCGGGTCCTGTTGGGGAACTTTGAAGAGAAAACGTACTGTCCTAAATGCACAACAATGAAAAGGGGACAAAGGCAGATGGGAAAAGAGGGCAGGGGACTGCTCTCCTTTTGTCATCTCCTGACTCTTTACCCTTTCATATTTATTCCTTTAGCTTGTGTTTGTGTGTTTGTTTGGGCCCCTTCCCTTTCTCCTTCCTTTCCTATTGAAGGTAAGAGCTATTGTAAACCTGCAGGAACTGAGGCTTCTGTTGTGTTCTCCTTTATGGGAACAAAAAGACATTGATGGTGTGAAGCATTCAGAACTTACTCTGGCCTGTTGACTTCAAAGCTGAGAGCATATTGTACCCTTTCCAATATTTTGAGTTATGTTAACTGCTGAAGAGAAACATGACTTTTGGTCATCAGGAAAAGTTCCCGTGACGTTGCATGGGCACAAAGCTCCAAAGTCATTCTTTTAATGAAAGTAATATATATGGACTAATCCCTTTGAAACCTGTTATTGACAGTGCAGGATGGAGGTGGTGGTGGAGGTGGGGGGGGGGGAATAGTGTGTGACTTTTTTCTGAGCAACACATGTTACAAAAGTCTTTGCCACGTATAACTTGTTTCCCTGTTTCTCCCATTTATACTCTATCAAGGTATTGCCATTCAGAGACTGTTTTCTTAGTACCTTCCTAGCAAAGGCAGAGACTAATAGGTTAATTGTGGCAATAGCAGCTCTAGTGCAAGAGTTCTAAAAAGGTAGTAACTTTCAAAATCTCTGCTGATACAGAAGACCCAGAAATGACATCGGGAATATTGCTTTAGGAAAATACTCAGCCCGGCTGGCATACACTGAATGAAATAGGGGCAAGAATATCACACAGTCTGCAGTTGCCCTTAAAAATCCCTGTTCCTTGCCTCTTGGTTTTCAAGCTTTGCCTGTTATTTTTAGATAAGGGTGTTTTTCAGCCATGCGCAAATAATAATTAAAAATATCATTATTTTTAACATCTTATAGGTAAGTGTTTTGTATGGTTATTGAATTGAAATGACACTGAAAAAATCATTGTAGGAATCAAAAGCAAAAATTGCAAAATGGTGGTGTACGGGCCATATCAAGACCGCAGATGTGTTTGGTTTGATCTACAGTGTTCTAGAAGAATGTGTGTCAACTTTTTAAATCTTTGAATTTCACATGAAAAAGTCAAGGTCTCAACTTCTCCCCAAACCCTGGAAGATTTTGCTCTACTAGGCTTACATTCTCAAATGGCAAAATTGGCTGGCTCCAAAGGGCAGCTCTGACCAGTTTTGCCACATTCCTGACACCAGTCCACATCCTTACACAATGTATGTGCCTCGGACCTGCACCCCTCACCCAGCATGCATGCGTCCCTGAAGGCTTCCGAGTGTGTGATCTTCGTTCTAATTTTTTTTAAGTTTATTTATTTATTTTGAGAGAGGGAGAGAGAGTGAGCACAAGTCAGGAAGAGGTAGGGAGAATCTCAAAGCAAGTTCTGCGCTCCCTCTGCAGAGTCCGATGCAGAGTCTCGAACCCACGAACAGTGAGGTCATGACCTGAACTGAAGTCAAGAGTCAGAAGCTTAACCAACTGAGACACCAGACACCTATGACCTTCATTCTAAAAAAAAACAAAAAAAAATCCAAATAAAAGTGTGTCTTTTCCCAAATATGAGTGGATAACAGTGCTAACATGCTTGTACTTTCTGAGTTATGTATACATAAATACTGTTTTATGATGACACTTTGTGCAGTTCTACTGCAAGCTTCTCCATAGTATCAGTACCAAAGGGTTGACAGTAGGCATGGGTCATCAGCAAATCAAAAGGAAGAAAAACCGAAAGTTCTAAACTTACCAGAATTTTAGTCAAAAACATCTAGAAATAACGAGGCTAATTTCATCATACATGTGTATGTCATATTTTCCAGGTTACCGTTGTTTTTGTTTCAAATTACTATGGTAGTTCCCATAGTCATTTTAGTGCTACAGTCCATAAAGGATTTATTGAGCTAATTCTAAGCAACTGGCTTTCAACGTTTCTTTTGGATCCTGGAGGTAATTTTGGATGTCAGATTTATGTCATGTGGCTATTGAGTGAAGCTATTTTAACATCTAGCCAATTCTACTCACCTGATTGGCAAATCTTTGGTTGTCGCTTTTGAAAACTAGTGTATACCTATTCACTCTTTTCTCCTTTGTATCTCATTATCTTCTTTGCTTGATGACCGTGCATGTGCAAAAGGGTGAGTTGTGTCCAAAATTCACTCTCAAATGATGCCATTGGTTTTATAGTTTGTTTCTTTATTTGTTTATTGATTTATTTGAGAGAGGGAGAGAGAGAGAGAGAGAGAGGGAATATGTGAGTGGGGGAGGGCTGGAGAGAGATGGACAGAAAGAATCCCAAGAAGGCTCCACTCTGTCAGTGTACAGCCTGATGCGGGGCTGGATCTCAGGGACTGTGAGATTATGACCTGAGCCCAAATCGAGTCGGATGCTTAACCGACTGAGCCACCCAGGTGCCCCTCAAATGACCCAGTTTTATCCCTTCAACATCTACTATTGAATAATCAAACTATCTGCCTTCATAATTTTAGCAACAATGTGCACTTTAGGGCACATTTTATGTAGGTTCAATAAACATTCAGAGGGAAGATATTTAAGGGATGGAGAAGGTAGAGAAGTACTTAGGAGGGACTTGAATAGAGCATTAGCAGTAAGTAAACTAGGCAAAAGGTATTCTAAACACAGACAGTGAGAAAAACAAAGGCTCAGAGAAAAACAAAGGCTCAGAGATAGGGTGTGCTTTGAGATGTAGGGTATGGTATAAACAGATTGGTTGGCTGGACTAAAGTCTGCAAAAGAAGTTAAGGGCAGAATGTGGTGGCCCTTGAATTCCAAGGTTAAGAGCACAAAGTTTATTCTGTATGGATAAGAAATAACCACAGAAAACTCAGACCAGGGAATGATGCCATAGCTCTTAGGCAGCTAATTGGAAAACGGTGTTTATTCATGTAACATTTATTAGGTAGATGTTATGTACTTAAATGTGCACACGTGTATACACACACAGTATTAAAAATATATAAGCAAGAACAGAGATTAAAATATAGAATTAATCTTAGAAGAAGCAAGATAAACACAGGAAGACTAGTTAGGATATTACTATAATATGCAAAGCTGCTACTTGTGCAGACAATCCCCCAACATATGATGGTTCAACTTTATGATGGTGCAAAAGCAATACATATTCAGTAGAAACCATACTTCGAATTTTGAATTGTGAGCTTTTCCCAGGCTAGCCATATGTTTGCCATACTCTCATGATGCTGGGCGGTGGCAACACAAGGAGCTAGGGACCCCAGTCAACCATGTGATCACAGAGGTAGACAACCGATACACTTACAACCATTCTGTACCTGTACAACTATTCTGCTTTTCATTTTCAGTATGGTACTCAATAAATTGCCTGAGCTTCTCAACACTTTACTATAAAATAAGCTTTGTGTTAGATGATCTTGCCCAACTGTAGGCTAATGTAAGTGTTCTGGGCACATTTAAGGGAAGCTAGGCTAAGCTACGCTGTTTGGTGAGTTAGGTGTATTAGATGCACATTCAGCTTCCAATATTTTCAACTTACGATGGCTTTATTGAGACATAGCCCTATTGTGAGATGAAGAAAATGGCCTTTTCCATTTCAGACACACATCACGTGCGTGTGCGCGTGCGCACACACACACACACACATTTCAGTCATACTGAAATGTTCTGACAGCCCCACTTCACCTTCTATGCAAGCAGTCAAGAACCTCTGTTCTAGTGCATCACTCTTACATATAGTTACCATCTTATCCATCAGTTGTTGTAGGGGATGGAGAGCATGCTAATAACCCCTGGATCAGGAGGTTTGGTTTTCAGGAATTTACTCAGACAATCACCACCAACAAGGAACCAGGACCTGGATCCGGAGATTCTCTACACTTCACTATCACATTATGACTCCTTAAAGCCAACACTTACACTGTGCTTATTCTAAGCCAGACCTTATTTTCGATGCTTGATCTTAAATTTATATCAGTTTTTAATACCTCTTCAAATATTCTTTTTTTGTCTCCAGGATCAAAATGGATTTTACTTAATCGCCACGGTAGATATAGGATGTAGGTACTAGTATCATTTTTATTTTGTAAATGATAAAATTAAGGCATATTTGGAACGTTGCAGATTATTAGAGCTACACACCATTTTAATGGCGAGTTTCAGCATATTACTGCCCCACTACTCTCTATCACTGAATTAGGCTGGATTCTTTCATCTGCACGATTACTTAAATTGTAGCAGCAACAACATAAGAACAATCATTTATTGGGTGCCTGCCATGCGTTTCCATACCATGTGTTTAATATTAGGTGGTTCTAAACATATACTCACTTTTTCTACTTCATGGCTGTCCCGCCTGTCATTCTGCCACTCTGATCTTCCTTGTCCCTAGGCCTGGATGGCACCCACAGTATTTCTTTGTCTTGTCTTTCTCAAGGATGACAGGGAGTATACATAAGGCGGCTGATTGACTGTTCTATAGGTGCATATTATACACTTACGAGTTCTCACTACTCCTAAAAGGCATTCTACTCATCTCCGGTAATTCTCTTTTGCACTCTACTGAACAGCTATTCTCAGGTTTTACCCTCCCAGAAGCCCCCGGTTTCTGCCCCTGCATGCTTCATTCTCAGCTGACAGCCGTGGAAAAGGTGAGTTTCCTCAGCTTTACTTTTCTTACACTGACAAGTCCCTTTTTTATTCTCACCTAGCTCTTTCCTTTCCTTTGATCTTGTCTTAAAGGATGAGGTGTTCCCCTAGAGGAAGCTAATTGGTCTACTTTTGCTTCTAAGCCTGTGTCCTGCAATTCTTTCAGGACTTTGATCCTCAATGGGTTTTTTTTCCTTAATTCTTTTTTTCTTTCTCTGGTCCCTGTCTCATATTCCTTGACCTTCAGATATGTTTAAAACATACCTTAGATTTTAGTAAACCAAGACTTTCTCTGGACCTTGATAACACTCTAGCTACTATCTTAAAATTTTAAATTATTTTGTCTTAATGACCCCCACCCTACAGTAGTCAATGCTTCATTTATTTATTCAACAAATAACTGTGGAGTGCCTACTGTATGCTAAGAACTATCCCAAGCTGTAACAAATTAACAGTAAACAAAATAAAAGTTCTTATGGATCATAGATTGTAGGAAGGAGACCGGTAATATGTAAGTAAGAAAATACTATACTATGTTTGAAAATAAGGGCTAAGAAGAACAGGGCAACTGGGTAAATCAGTCAGTCAAGCATCTGACTCCTGATTTCAGCTCATGATCTCACGGTTTGTGGGTTCGAGCCCTGCGTCAGGTTCTGCACAGAGCCTGCTTGGGATTCTCTCTCTCTCCCTCTCTCTCTGCCCCTCCTCCACTCGTGCTCCCTCGCCCTCAAAATAAATAAATAAACTTAAAAAAAGAGCTAAGAAAAACAGTGAGTAGGCAAGGACAATGGGAAGTGGGTAGGGATTTTGTCATTTTAAATAGGGCAGTGAGGGAGGGTGTGAGGAAACATTTGAGGAAAGTTGCGATGAAAATGAGAGAGCAAGGTTTATGGTTAGATCTGGGTAGGGAAGAAAACAAGTGTAAAGACCCCAAGACTGAAGAGTATCTGGTGATTCAACAGATCTGGAAATTCAAGATTAGTCTGGCCAAAGCAGAGAGAGTGAGAGAGAGACAGTAGTGAGAAATGATGTCAGATGTATCAGATGATGTCACTTATCTGCTTCTACTATATTCCATCCTACCTTTTGCCTCTTTTGAATACTCATTACATATTTCTTTTATGTCAGGTATATCTATATACATGCCCCATCTCTTTTATTTGAACATCACCTTCTTTTAATTTTTTTTGAAATAGTTTTATTTATTTTTGAAAGAGAGACAGAGCACGAGTGGGGGAGGGGCAGAGAGAGAGGGAGGCATGGAATCCAAAGCAGGTTCCAGAATCTGAGCTGTCAACACGGAGCTTGATGCGGGGCTTGAACCCACGAACCATGAGATCATGACCTGAGATGAAGTCGGATGCTTAACCGACTGAGCCACCCAGGGTCCCCTGAACATCACCTTCTTTAAACAGAATTTAACGTTGTTTACCATTGGATCCCTCACAGACCCTAGTTTTGTTCCTTTGATACAATATATGTTCTTGATCAATATTTCTTTAATGGAATTAAGTGAAATAAGTGATGACTTTTAAAATGAGGCCTTTCTTTACGAACATATTTTAAATTGTTTAAATTATTTTTTAGATGATGGCTGCTATAAGCCACATAGTTCATGGTAAAGACCATCTAATTTATACCCTTCTGTTTTAGGCGTAATGATATCTAAATTTGGCTGTTACCAACTGACGTCAGAGCCTTCTCCCTTAAAGGTTAATAATCCTAGTTCTTTTTACCTTTTTTTGAATTTATGAATTCTGTGCTTGCTTTTTTAAATCTAAAGGAGCAGCAAATGCGACTTCAAATTCGTGGCCAAGATTAAAAATCCTTAAACAAAAATAAAAATCAATTAGATGTTTTATAGTCACACAGATTTAGATTCTCGTCCTTTGATTTCCAAATGCAAGAAGGAGAAATAATGTTCTGTAAACGCAAAACCTCTTAAGGGAAAAATATGGACTGTCAAGAGATGTGTTAATAAGTTGTGTCCTTGAGCTTAAGTGAATGCACATTCTAGTGTACTGTGAGGGAACACCATGAAACTGGAGATGTTCCTTGGCTTTCAGAAATAGAAAGCTTCCCCACTCCAACTGTGCTCATTAAAGGTCTCAGTAACACACATTGTGAAAAATAAAGTGCTGGTTTAAATGACCAGAACAACCTCTAACTGTGGTTATTACCTTCTTAAGTACGAGAGGCGGTTTTAAGCAGTTTTTATTTCCTATGTGGACGAGCATTATTTCCAGCCTCTTCCCTCCTACAGGCAGCTGCATTTCGATGGTGGCTGACATGACTTCTCTGTGGGTGAAAGCAATTACAGGCAAATAGTTTATCAAGCACTCTGAAAACTGTAGAAATAAAAAAATATTTTACAGGGATACCAGATAGTATATTTTTTTGGAGGGCTTTGAACATCCTTCATTATACAAAATGGATAATTATGGATAAAAACTGTGGTAAGGCATACCTGAGCTCTTGACTGAGCCCAGCCACATGCCTGCTGTGACCTTGTCAGTTTACCTAACACGTCTGAACCTCAGTCTCCTCTTCTGTAAAAGGGGGGTAACAAGGGTCCCTGCTGTATGAAGACTGAGTAATGCATGTGAAGTCCATAGCAGACACTCATGCCGTGTATAAGAACTGCTCCTATCGTCATCATCGACAATATCATCATTATTCATGTTAGCATCATGATCATTTCTGCTGCAGCCGTTTTTCGTGGAGATTACAGCATCTTCCCCCACTGTTTCATTTTTGAAAACGGTTTTGGTTTCTTAACGTTTCTGTAGATTCAAAGGTGGACTTTAAATGATTTCCAAGGTTTGTTAATGTTGGCTAAGTCATCCTAAGGGCATCAAAGCCCTCCCTGAGCCCTCCTGTCTTTGGGTGATGGAACGCAAAAGATTTTTCATTTAGCAGAGCACTTTTCTGTGACTCAAAAGTGTACCTCTGTGGGCATACACAGCAGAGGCTTAACTGAAATATCAAAAACTTTGAAATGTAAAGTCTGACTTTCAAATCAAGTACATTTGTGTAGAGTGTGTTTTCTTTCCAATGTTCTAATTTTATGGCACCATGAATGCTCCAGCTGGAAGCACTGGCTGACAGTTGGTTTCGAGTGTGTTAACTTAATTTTTAATGCATTTTTAGGATTTTCCCTGTTTGGTACCCAGAATTCATTGATAAGAAAAACATTCACTGACTTCAACCCTAAATACCAACTTTTTGCTGGATGTGCTTAGCGAGGTTTTAGCTGTGTGAAGACTAATTTAAAATCTAAAATGACCTGAGTTTGGTTTTGCTAGTCACTCATAATACAACGCAGTCCATTTTATCAGCCCAAGGATCATAATGGGTACCATTCATTGGACAAATCCCTGAACACCAGTTTAGTGTATTTTCACAATTTATACTATAACAAATTTACACCTGATGAGACACAAAAGAGTTAAGTCCAGGCATAATTTCCCTTTGAGGCATGAGGCAAACAACGTGAATCCACTTCATTGTTTCGGTGATCTGAAAAGGCAAATGTTACATAATTCTACCGCCTTCCCACAAGTGAGAGGAGAGCTCAAGATTTATAAATCCTATCTGTTTGAGTAGGCCCCTAAAGATAATAAAATTGCCACTACACCCGTTAGTTACTCAAATTTGCTATTTTTAAAATACTTTTAAAATGTGCCACCTCTCACCTGTTTTCATTTAAACAGATATTGTCTTTAGTTTCTAGATAAAAAAACAAGCATAGAGAATGTGTCCATGGTTCTGGTACCACTCTGTTATTGAATAATCTATGTGACCTACATGTAAATTCTATAATACATACACCAATTTTGGGTGTTAGATTGCTTTGGGATAAATTACCTAAATGTTATGAGATGTTCATCAGTTTTTCTCTTGATTCTAATATTATTTAATCATTTACGTATAGCTTTTCAGTTTGTAAGTAGAATGTATGATAATAGAAATGATGTATGATTTATAAAAAAAATCCATAATGACAAGCTATTTAAAAGTACTAAGAATTTTAACTCATTTAATTTAGGTTTTTTTTCTATTTTAATTTTGTCAAAGCACAGATTTACAAAAATATGAGAACTTTTTTTGTTATGAGCTTTTTTCCCTTGAATGTATTTTTCTTTATCTCCAACTCTACTTCAAATCAGACTTTGACTAAGAGGCCAGGGGTGGGGGGGGAGGAAATATTTGTGTAGGTTTTTGGTATCTTTGTATACTCTGCCTGGCCAGAAAACCATTTTGTCTTCAGTCACCTATAAAGGCTAATTGGAGGTCATGATTTTCTAAAATCAGTTGACTAATTCTCAAGCTCAAAACAGCAGAGAATCTGGAGAGGGGAACCGAAAAAAGTATTTCTCCCATTGCGCGGTTTCTCCTTCTGTCTCATGGAGCTGGAAAGAGAAACTCTAACTGCATGAGGCTGGGAATTTTTTTTATTTAATCAAATATTTAAAAGTAATAATTCTTCCAAAAGACACATCTGAAATTTTGACCCTTACTTTCAATCTGAATCAAGGCATACAATTCATAAACAACAGCCTATAATTTCTGTGCAACCAAATGTTGCATTTCAATTCAGTGTTAACTCATGGGAGAAAAAATAATATCTGTAATGTCTTTCCCTGAGATTTCAATAACTTAATTGCTTTTCTAATTGCCTTTTTTTTTTAGTTGACCATATTAAAGTAAGAATAATGCTTTGTCATTATTTTTTTTCTTTTAATTATGAAATCTATAAACACCTGACTACCCTAGAAATAAGTACATTTCTCTAGGGGAGCAAAAATACAGAAAGCATTCTATGATTTAGTCAAGGTCAAACATAATTTCAGTGATTACGGAGGCATAACAGGATATCCAAAACTATATTTTTACCTTGGAAAATATTATCTTAATATTTCTCAGAAAGCTCACCTATATTGTTTTTTGCTAATGTTATAGTTTTCACTGCAACCCTTTAAAATATATTTTAATAGCAGAAGTCATAAATCGATATTACCGTAAATCGATATTTTACATCTTTACATTTTCCCATGTTAATAAAAAGCTTTCTCATATTCTTTTTTCTGTTCTTTCCCGAGAAACTCACATGTAATTTTGAACATTTGGCAGGTTGCTTACTTAATTAAAGCACCTTCTACCATTCCTGTCATTTTCTTAAAAGTATATAGGGAGCCTCAGAAGTGCTAGAAGTTCTAGCCACAAGACACTTGAGTTACCATTTAAAATGACTTCTGTCATCCTCCCAGTACCATAATGACTATGGTAACAGGCTAGTAAAAGCCAGCGTTAGTCCTAGGCCAAATGGTGAAGTAGTTAAATTTAAATTTTAGGCCGCTTTATTTCTTATATGTGTTTTAAAATCCCTACTTGCTCCTGGGTGGTTCAGTCGGTTAAACATCTGACTCTTGATTTCTGCTCAGGTCATGGTATCATGATCATGAGATCGAGCCCTGCCTAAGATTCTCTTTCTCCCTCTCCCTCTCCCTCTGCCCCTTCCCTGCTCTCTCACTCACTCTCTAAATAAATAAATAAATAAATAAATAAATAAATAAATAAACAAATAAATAAATACCTACTTCTTAAAAAGAGATTGCTATCATGAGGACTTTATATATAAGGTTTAACATCATCTGTGTTTAAATATAGATGTGTCATTTGAAACTGGTTATTTTAATGCAAAAACTATTATGAAATAATAAAATAGATTACATAGTGATCCAAACTGTCTATCGCTCTGATATGTCATATTTCTGTGAGTTTTTGTGGTTTCTCTCAAGTATACATGATTAAATGCTTGAAGTTTGCTTACATTCTCCGTGATTTAGGTGTCCCGTACATAGAGTAGAGATAATAACGCTAGCCATTTCATGGGTTGTTGTGGGGATCAAATGAGATATTACATAATGCATGGTACATAGTAATAGCTGTTACCAGCTATGATTAGCTATTGTGATTATTTACCTCTAACTACTGTCATAATGAGCTATGAAAACTGTTCTTTCTTCTGACTATCTATCATATGCAACACTTTTTTTTTCATCATTCATACCACCCTGACGATGGTTCAGGTACTTGCAGCTTCCTGAATTAGTGCCACGTAACACTCTTCGCATGAGTGTTATTAAGTTCCTACAAAGACCTAAGGTATTGTGGGAACCCTATATTTCCAAAGATGAATTAAACATTATCCCTCAATAAACATTTGGGCTAATTAAGAAGAAAGAAAATAGGCAGAGGTTTATAATTAATATGACTAAAGAAGATCAAAAGAAAAGAAAAAGAAGAAAAAATAAACTGGCAAAGAAACCGTTAGGAGTGGGTACTCCAGACACAGAGATCAGCTTGTTTAAGGACCAGAATGCTAAGAAAGAAAGAACTAGAGATGCAGTTCTTTAAATTCATGAATAATAATGTAACTGAGAATTTGACTTTTTTTCCCTTCAGATATTGGAACACATGTCTTGGGTTTTCTTATCGCATCTGCAGTGCACTATTTGACACATTATCATGGGATAAGCAATCCAAGCAAATGATGAGTAACATCGTCTGAGGCACAGTATTTCAGTTGATTGCACTAAAGTGATAACACATTATATTCAAGGTGAGAACCAGATGTCTCTACCTGATGGTGTGTCATTTATTTGACAAAACAAATTGATATCATACAACTTATTTTACTACCGTGCCTAAGCTATGCACAATGTAGTGTAATAGCCTCAGGATTTCAATACTCTGGGAGGATGGAGGGAGATACTGAATAGAGATCTAGATTTGTCTGATTTCTGAAGAGAATATTGTGTTTCTCACAATCAGTAGTAACACTGATGATGGTAATAATATATTGAATTTGTTTATGGTTCATGTGGGCTGATATTTCTCGGTTCTTGCTTTAAAAGGACTTAACGTTTGGAAGACAATATTTTATCACCTTGTAATGCCTTTTAAGAAATTGAAATAGGCTAAACTATAAAATTATGTTGAGCACCAGGATATAATCTTTAATTTGATTTTAAATGTTTATGAGGTTAAACTCTAACCCTTAAGCCTAATTTTAGATTGTGTAGTAACAGGAGTTTAGAGGTGTTTTGGAGCGTTATGAGATTATATTTTAAATATAACATTTTCTATGTGCAAAATCGCTGTTTCTAGCAGAATCTAGCCTATCTGGACCCTTCTGTCAGTACCAGATTTTCTAGGCACTTTGGTGCTGAGAATAGTAATGGGTAAAATAATTTTTAAAAGATGAAAATACTGGCGCGCCTGGGTGGCGCAGTCGGTTGAGCGTCCGACTTCAGCCAGGTCACGATCTCGCGGTCCGTGAGTTCGAGCCCCGCGTCGGGCTCTGGGCTGATGGCCCAGAGCCTGGAGCCTGTTTCCGATTCTGTGTCTCCCTCTCTCTCTGACCCTCCCCCGTTCATGCTCTGTCTCTCTCTGTCCCAAAAATAAATAAACGTTGAAAAAAAAAATTTAGAAAAAAAGATGAAAATACTATGTTAATGGATTTCAACCTGGATTTCTTTTGAAATCGTCTGTAAGCACTTGAGCGTTTCCAAGTAGATTAAATATTTATTATATATCTAATATTTATAATTTATATATATTTATCAAATGTAATAATTTTCAGATAACTTATCAATGATATACAACTGGCAAAATTTGTATTATACATACCCTACGGAAAAAAATTCAGATATTTACAATAGATAGACTATAAATAAAATCTGAATCACAAGAATGAGAATGCCCTAATTATTTATATTTGACAATATTCAAAATAGCTTTCTTTTTCTCATTCCCCAAAGCCTCCTTTAGAACCATTTCCTTTTGACAGTGTCCTTAGTAACAATTCATTGACTGTATTATAATAGTTCTGCAGGTTCCAGGAGTGCAGTATACTTGTCATTCCTTATTAACAAAGCACCTGATTATTTGAAACTCTATTGGTCTAGCTGGTTATGAAACCAGTGCTCTGGCACATAGGCCAAACACAAGAATAATTTTATTATGAAAGAGCAACCCCAAAGCCTTAAAGAGAGCAACCAATATTTAACTATTTTAATAAGCCAAAACTCTGATTTTAAAGACACCAAAACAGATTTGTTGTATCGTGTTCATCCAGGAAAAAAAAAAATCTAACTGAATGAGCAACAATCTTCCAATTTGTTAAAAGCCTTTGACAGACTCAAAAAAGGAACAGATTCTTAAATGTTAAGGAAAAAACTGAGAGCAACAGCTTTTAAACCTCTGACACAATCACTAAGAAACAGATTCTGTTAGCTTCAAAGAAATTGGAAAGGATCTTTATTTTTCAAATATGCTGACAGTCATAAAGTAATGGATTTTTTAAAAGAAGAGACTCCTTGCAAACATTTACATTTTTTACATGTAGAATTCTGGAGTAGTTGTCTACTAGAGCAAGGATGGCAGTTTTGTCATATTTAATTCAGCCCTCTTTCCTTTCTCATGCACACCAAAAATAAGTATTTCAAATCATGATCATTATAGAGGAGAAACTTTCCCACTGAAAGGAAAGCAGAGAAACTGGCCAACAGGGATCTTGGGGACATCTGCAGAAGGTCATCAGCTTGTGGGATGACCGTGGATTCGGAAGAGCACCTCACGGCTTCATAGCAAAAGTGTAAATGGATGAAAAGTGTTCGCTTTTGATCTTTTCCTTACAGTAATATTTGAAATGTCTTCCTCTTCTTCTTGGCTGGGACTTTGGAGATGGTGTACCTCATCATGCCTCCGCCCCCCCAAACTCACCACTCCCTTCCCATTTACAACATCACGTCACTTGCTCCAGTGGGGAGGGGGTAGGGTGCGGTGGGGGAGAGTCAGTTGCAACTTTGGATATATTCACATATTCATTGGGAACTCTCAAAAAAATTTTTTTGAAAAGGAAAGGAAATATGTGATGCTTTATTGAGCTTAGGGTTCTTTCTACCACCCCTGGAATCATACTCTGGAGGCAAATATCAAGTTAAAAATGTGGTCATAGTTCCAAGGTATCACTGTTTATTTTACTGGGGGGAAAAAATCTATCTTTCCTTAGTTTTCTAGGCCATGTTATTTGCCTTTCTTTGTTTCTCTTCTCACTTACATACTTAAGAAAAATGGGCAGGGGAAGGTAGTGGGGGGGGGAGGGGGCACATACTCTTAGAGATGTAGAACTTGAATGGCTCTTTCTGTACTGTTCAAAGTAAAGACTCACTTTATTTTCAATATTATGAGAGGAAGTTGTGATCACCAGGAACAGGAAAGACCGTTTTTTAGAGGTGATTATTGACTGTCCATTTGTCAGTTACTAAGTTAAAAGCAAATAAAAAGGAGGCTATAAGGGGCGCCTGGGTGGCTCAGTTGGTTAAGCGTCCGACTTCGACTCGGGTCATGATCTCAAGGTTCATGAGTTCGAGTCCTGCGTCGGGCTCTGTGCTGACAGCTCTGAGCCTGGAGCCTGCTTTGAATTCTGTGTCTCCTTATCTTTCTGCCCTTCCCCCACCCTCTCTCTCTCTCTCTCTCTCTCTCTCTCCCTCTCAAAAATAAAATAAAACGTAAAAAAAATTAAAAATAACATTAAAAATATATAAATGTTTGAAAAACAATTGAATATGAAATAAAGGCAAGAATCCATCCCTTAGGAATATTACTGAATAGTAAATAGGAGTAGTAAATTACCGAATGCATATTGATACAGTTCCAGCATGTCTTTGATCAAAATAAATTTGGGTGGGAATAAGGATAAGATGTTTAAAGTTTAAAACTGCAACTATGGCAACCATCGGTTTGTTTTCTGGATTTATAGCCAAAGGGAAGGGAGGCAAGGGAAATGGGCAAATGGGTAAAGGGAGAGGGAGATACAGATTCCAGTTATGGATTGAGTAAGTCATGGAACAGCACAGGAATTATCGTCAATGATACTGTAATAGTGTTGTATGGTGACAGATGGTAGCTACACTTGCCGTAAAGGTAGCGTGGACGTATAGAGATGTTGAATCACTATGTTGTCACCTGAAACTGATGTAACATTGTGTGTCAACGCCACTGAAAACACAAAAACAAAAACTGACAATTTGCCTGGCCAAAGAAAATATTTTCCTGCCCAGTAACTATTTCAGAATTAAATTCACTCTAGCGCAAAACATAAACTTGAGAGTGTAATACTTAACAGGTGAGGAAGAGTAATTATCATCTAAAGGGTATCTGAAATGCACTAAATATTTAAGATGCATTTTCTCCCTTAACCTTTACAACAATCCTGTGATATTTGTCTCATGGTTTCAATTTTATAGATGAAGAAATTGAAGTTTCTGGAGATAAAGTAGGTTCTCTCTAAGTAAATACAAAGCCTGGAAATGAAATACAGGTCTGTCTGACTTGAAGCGAGTGCTCATTCTAATATCCAATTCTTTGAGTTTTGCTCAAATGCAACTGATTCTTAAGACTCTCTAATTTTGAGCTATCATAAAAAGAAATGGGAGTCATATTAAGTACGAAGCTTTTCTTTTGAGAAAAATATGGCATATTAATAATAAGTCTTGGAGAGATAAAATTATGCAATGGTAGTAAAAAAAAGAGGTAGATTATAGTTATCCTATGAAAACTTATATTCACTGACCCAGAGAAAAGGCAGAACAAATCATTATAAGGGAGATTTAGTGCTCACAAGTTGGCGTGGCTTTCTATCCATAATTGTAAGCACTAGAGTGCATACAGTTTTCAGACAGAGGCATTAATTTCACAGGATAAAACACTCTCTCACTGCTATCCATTCATATGTGCAAAATGTCATCTTGTAGCAGTTAAATGTTTCACGGGTCTGATTTGTAAAAACAGAAGAGTAACAGGCTCAAGAGTTGAGAACAGGGAATTAGGGGAAAACTGAGTGAGAGGCTACGGTTTTCAGGTCACCTATCCCAAGTTTGTGAGCTTTGCATCCCGTCCATAAGTGCTATGAACACTGTGTGAGTAATGAGGTGGCATTAATTTTAGGAACCCTAAAATCTTGGGGCACCTGGGTGGCTCAGTTGGTTGAGCAGCTGACTTCAGCTCAGGTCATGATCTCACCACTTGTGAGTTCCAGTCCCACCTCAGGCTCTGTGTTGACAGCTCAGAGCCTGGATCCTGCTTCGGATTCTGTGTCCCGCTCTCTTTCTGCCCCTCCCTTGCTCCTGCTGTGTGTGTCTCTCTCTCTCAAGAATAAATAAAACATTTAAAAAAATTTAAAAAGAAACCCCAAAATCTTGTAGTCAAACTATGAACAACGTACTTTGGGAAAAGTAATATTCTTATTGTTCATGTCCAGAGATTGAGACACAAATAATATGAAGCTGTTTTTCACAGAAAAAAGTAAGAGACAAGAGATTAAAATGGCAGGAATAGAAGATGAAGCACCTTGAGGTACACCAAAGCTAGTTGTCCACTCATTAAGTCTCCCGAGCAATAGATTGACAACTGGTTATTACTATCTTTTTATGTTTATTGAAATTTTTTTTTAATTTTTTTTCAACGTTTTTATTTATTTTTGGGACAGAGAGAGACAGAGCATGAACGGGGGAGGGGCAGAGAGAGAAGGAGACACAGAATCGGAAACAGGCTCCAGGCTCTGAGCCATCAGCCCAGAGCCTGACGCGGGGCTCGAACTCACGGACCGCAAGATCGTGACCTGGCTGAAGTCGGTCGCTTAACCGACTGCGCCACCCAGGCGCCCCTATGTTTATTGAAATATTTTGAGAGAGAGAAGGGGATAGAGAGTGAGCAGGGAAGGGGCAGAGAGAGAAGGACAGAGAGAGTCCAAGCAGACTCCGCACTGTCAGCACGAAGCCCAAGACAGGGCTCGAACTCACGAATCATGAGATCATGATCTGAGCTGAAACCAAGAGTACAATGCTTAACCGACTGAGCCACCCAGGCGCCCCTGGCTATTATTGTTTTATTTTGTAACATCTTATTATAAAACAATAAAGCACAGATGCAGAAATTCACAAAAAAGTATAGCATTATGAATTGTTGTAAGACAATTCTTCTCTCCCACCTATGACAAGAAATACAACTTCTACCACAGAAGTCCTTTCCATGTCTTGTATGAACACCATCCTCCTCCCTTCTCTGTTCACTAAGTAACCATTACCCAGACCTTAATCCCTAGAATTTCTTTTTAGATTTATCATCCAAGTGTGCATCTATAGAACACATAGTTTTTAGCCTTGCCCATCTTTTTTCAATTTAAAGTGTGTTTCAATCTATAGGTTTTTTCCTCCGGCCCTCACATTTTCTTGTATTTATTGATATTAGTTCCCAGGACATTTGACCTGTAACATTCTTGCAGTCTACATTTTGCTGATTGCACGCTCGTGGCATAGTACAACATGAGCCTCTGACCTCTGTATTTCCCGTAAGTTGGCAGATAGATTCAGAGACTAAATTAGACTCTGCTCTATCCCTTTGGCAAGACTGTCAGCGGTGGTATATTCTTTCCTCAGGAGGCACATAAAGGCTGGTTGCCTCTCTATTTGGGATATTAACAGCCATTGATGCTCAGTGCTTAGATCCGTTAATTCATTGGCAATTACAAACTCCTGTCATTTCTTTTTCATTTATTAATTGAAATAGTTTTCTAAAGAGACATTTCCCCCATGTTCTATTTAGTTATCCAGTGGTGCAGTTCATATAGAAAAGGTTAGCTGAATGGAAAGAACCAAGACTAAAGTTTGATTTCTTCCATTTATTTATCAGTTTTCAACATAAAATACATTGGTTTCCTATCATCTTCCAAAACCCAATTAGATTGGGGCGCCTGGGTGGTTCAGTCGGTTAAGCGTCCAACTTCAGCTCAGGTCATGATCTCACAGTTCCTGAGTTTGAGCCTTGCAACTGTGCTGACAGCTCAGAGCCCAGAGCCTGCTTCAGATTCCGTGTCTTCCTCTCTCTCTCCGCCCGTCCCCCACTCATGCCCCCTCTCTCTCTTTCAAAAATAAATGTTAAAAATTTTTTTAATTTAGATTTTTAAAATATAGTTATAAGCTTATAAATTTGAACATATTTGAAGAGTTTCAATCAATTGCAATTATTATTCTCTTTGAAGCTCAAATATCCCAATTTTGGGGAAAGGAAGTATCTTTACTTTGGTTCCTGCGCCCTTCTGACATGACACTAGAAGTAGTTGCTTGCTTCTTCAATACCCGATATGCCAAGATTTTTAAGGCTTATTTGTATGGTTTCTGCCCAGACCTGGAATCAGACTTTTCTTAAAGAAGTCCTGGTTTCTTTTAATGGGAAAGAGGATTGTAAAGCCACATCTTGGTCAAAGAATGCTCACTTTTGGTGCATTAATTGCTGTTTTCCAGACCTCTTCAGTAGACAGCGTTAGAAAAAATATTTTGAAAAATAAAATTCCTTATGAATTTTTATGGACACTTCCCATTCTTATCAGGACTCTGGGACTTATGTCATTATTTATTCTTTAACCTCTTCTGTGTATTCCACATCAAAAATTCTAGTATTAAAGACTAAGGGGATAATAGAATTCAAAAAACCTGTAATTGGTGTATACCATATTATACATGTAATAGACTCAGAATAATAATGTTACATATATGTAATGTCTAAATATATATTGCTATAATTTTAAAATTATAAACATTTAGAGCAACTAGATCGCTCAGTCAGTTAAGTGTCCAACTCTTGATTTCAGCTCAGGTCATGATCTCAGGGTTCATGGGTTCGAGCCCCGCTTCTGGCTCTGTGCCAACAGTGTGGAGCCTGCTTGGGATTCTCACTCTCTTTCCCTCTTTGTCTGCCCCTCCCCACTCACTTTCTGTCTCTCAAAATACATAACTAAGCTTTTTTAAAAAGTAATAAAATAAAACAATAAACATTTATAAAATACCTTTAACATTATTTTCCCCCTCTTCTTTTCGGTAATGCTATATTTATGCTACATACATACATGACCCTTGATCCCCTTTTTAACTCTCATTTAGTCTTAGTTCCACATATAACCATATGCTTAATTATCTCCTCAGTCCTCACTTCTTTGCCTCCTTTGGTCATTTGACTTGTTTCAAGATCATTCTCTTGTAGATTCTTCAAGAAGAGCTTGTGTGAACAATATTCCTTTATATGAAATTTGTCTTTCTAAACTTTCAAGAAGAGGTGGGGTCAAGATATCTTTTCTAAATACATACAGCCCCTTTTTTTGTTGTTTTCTTGTAGTGATATACAAAAAATTTGGTGGCTTGTTTTCCAATATCTCCTGGAGCTGTTTCCCTCACCTGCTTTTATACAGACCTTCTTTCTGCTTCATTTCCTTTTGCCAATGGCTTATCTAGTTTTGACTCTTCTCCCATGGTTTTCTCCTAGAGTGGGCTCTGGGATGTCAGTGTTCAGAGATAGAGAGCCTAGACTGTGGTGGTTCTTTGTCCTCTGGAGACATACCCAGCTTAGATCTCTTACACTCACTGACTGTTGGGCTAAGCAAAACCACTTTGATGTTTCAACTGCTGTTTTCAAGGTGGCCCACTGTGCTTTCCAGTAAAAACCTCCTGAGTATTTGAGGGTTGTCAAGATCATTAGATGTCCCAGTAATTTCCTCTACTTATTCCATAAAGATTCAGGTAACCCACAGCCAGTGTCTGGCAGCGGTTTGTCCTCAGAAACCTGTACTTTGGGGTTTATGAGAATATTTTATCAGCTAATTTTGTCATAAATGTTGTCCATAGGTTCTTGGTTTTGCTCTTTTGTAAGTCTATTTTTTAATGTTTATTTATTTTTGAGAGAGCACAAGGAGGGGAGGGGCAGAGAGAGGGGGACAGAGGATCCAAAGTGGGCTTTGCAGTGACAGCAGCGAGCCCAGTAAGGGCTTGAACCACGAACCTTGCGAGATCATGCCCCGAGCCGAAGTCAGACACTCAACCGACTGAGCCACCCAGGTGCTCCTGTAGGTCTATTTTTGTTGACATTCAAACAAACTGATGCCATCACCATCCTCCCAAATCCAATAACTGGTTATTATGTAACACACATAACAGTACTACAGTTAAGAGCCAAAGAAAATTAACAGACTTAGATAAATAACACAGGCAATAGGATCACAAGTTTTTCATTAGAAAAACATGAAACTTTATTCCTTCAAATATCATTACTGTCTAAAAACACTGCAAAGTAAGGATGTCTAGATTTAGTAAAAATCTCCACTCTTTAACATATATGTGTGTGTCTATACACATACATACATACATACATACATACATACATACATACATATGTATATTTTACTCTAAGCAGTCTGGGAGCTGTGCTCCAGGAATCTCTTGGCTGCAAGGAGTGTTTCTACTTCCTGACCTCCTCGTAGTTATTTTGTCCTCCATTCCTGGGAAAGAAATTTCAGGAAAGAGTGAGAACCCATAACATAACCTCTGATTATGCATCTCACTCCCAGACTATAACATCACATTCCCAAGTGAGAGGCTTAAGAATCATAAGAGGTCTGAGTCCCTGTGTTTGTACTAAGTACACACACACGCACACAGATACACACACACAGGTGCACATACCCCATATAGTTTCTGAGTGGTCAGAACTCCCACTGCCTCTCTGCTGGAGCAAAAATAACTGTAGAAAACTGAACTGACAGGATGAAGAAAGAAATCTGATGTATCAATGACTTATCATAGATAGCTTTCTCAATACATCAGATATTTTCTCTGCATCATTTTTAAAAGCCCAGCCTCCAATTCACTATTTCCCAAGTTCTGATGTGCTAATGAGAGTTTTAAATAATGCACTTGGTAAATTACTGAAAGATACACTCTCAGAGAGTATATATCATTAAAATATATAGATAGTTGTTAATGACTAGACTTTATACTTGTATAACACCTTTCTCTAAGGGACCTTGAAAACATTATCTTATTAATCTTCACGGGCTTTTCTTAAATTAAATTATGAAATCGCTGCACCATTCAAAATTAGAACTAATGGAATAGTGTTTCTTCTACCCATAATATCATAATTGACTCCTTATTATCTGTAATATCCCCTGAGATAACAGCCAGCCTTTCTTTTTAACATGAAAAAGGTTTAGTATTTGTGTTCAGCTTTTATTGCCACATAGACTTCAGCGATTTGGAAATTGTCCTTCTTTTTCTTTTTACTCATTACATCAGCACTGACATCTTCCTTTACAAGCCTTTTGTGTCATTTTCTCACCCACATGCTCAACAGTCTTCTACCCCTCAGTCAACTTTTCTACGAAGAGATGTATGGTGGGTATCCCCAAGCACCATGTAGCCTTCTACTCCCTGCCATCAGTGGTGATTCTTGTCCTTAACTGTTCTGATTTGCAGTTGGATGTATGTGTTCATGGCATAGCACATTGCGCATTGAAAATGACCTTCCACTGACTTGGGGCACCTGGGTGGCTCAGTCAGTAAAGCGTCCAACTTCTGCTGAGGTCATGGTCTCACCATTTGTGGGTTTGAGTCCCACATCAGGCTCTGTGCTGATAGCTCAGAGCCTGGAGCCTGCTTTGGATTCTGTGTTTCCTTCTCTCTCTTCCCCTCCCCCCACTTGTGCTCTGTCTCTGTCTCTCAAAAGTAAATAAATGTGAAAACAAAACAAAACAAAACAAAGAAAAGAAAAGAAAATGACCTTCCACTCACCTGATGCTGTTTAAACATGGAATAATTCTTCAGTGTTACCTTATTTATTTTTAATACTTCCCAATATATGACATTCTTCTGATGTATGATTAGAACTGATCCAAAGGAAAGGAAACACAAATTGCACGCTATAGCTGAAAATTACTGGGACACCTGGGTGACTCGCTAGCTTATGTGTCTGACTTTTGATTTTGGTTCAGGTCATGATCTCACTGTTTGTGGGATCAGGCCCTGAATTGGGCTCTATGCTGAAAGCATGGAGCCTGCTTGGGATTCTCTCTCTCCTTCTCTGCCCCTCCCCCCCAAAGTTAATAAATAAACCTCAAGAAAAAAAAAGAAAAAAAAGAAAATCCCTGATTTAACCTTACCCACAATATTTCCCTTCAAATTTAGCCACATCCTTTTCTTTTCTAATTTTTTTTTAATCTTTAAGCTCTTTTTAGGTGTTACAGAAGAATGTGTGCTGAATGTGGTCCTTTTTGGTGGTCAGTTTACTCAGGAGCTCCTTTAAAATGAAGAATCAGTGTGAAGCTAAAGGACCCTGGGGGTGTGTTTTCCAATGAGCAATTTTAACAAGTAAATGGTCAAATGGTCCATGTAAACAATTTAGAGTCCCTTCCTCCACAACATCTTTTTCTTACTTATTTAGCATATGTGTATGTGGACGATATGGAATTTGTACCTGTGTAGATAAAATCTAAATGTGATCATTTACAAATTAAATAAATGATCATGCAAATTCTCTTTCATTTACTTATTTCATTTTTTGTCCTCTGGATTATTTAAAAGTTTTCTTTGTAACTCTGGTACATTTTTTCTTATTATCTGCCCCATTCACACTTTCTTTTGCTAGATGACTTGCACTGGGATGGCTACTTTACAGTGTTTAGTTTTATGGAACAATTGTTTGTTGCCATATAAGACTCATTAGAATTTGGAGGTGGAATGACCTCTATGGAAACTATGGGGACCAATACAGACTGATTACGTAAACTGGATTACACTTGTTTTAGAAGTGGCTTCCAGATTCTCCCATATGGCCCCTAATTCTTCAACAACAACACTTGTTTTCTTTGCCAACAGTTGAAAATAAAGCCCAAATATGAACTTTTCTCAACCCTTACCACCTGACCTCAAGTACTGCTTTTGTCTTTAATGGTGTTATAGCAGCATATACTCTAAAATATCAATAGATATAAAATCTAATTATCTAGAGACTCCCTTATCCCTACTGGATTTGTCAATAAAAAAATGAAGTAGGAAACAATCTGTTCTTGTCCTCACACAATCTTTTCAAAATTTGGTATAATATATTTTTATTAAAGTACTCAAACTCGGGGCATCTAGATGGCTCAGTCAGTTGAGCACCTGACTCTTGATTTTGACTCAGGTCATGTTCCCATGATCATGGGATCATGGGATCGAGACCCACGTTGGGCTCCACACTGAGCATGGAGCCTGCTTCAGATTCTCTCTCTCTCTCTCTCTCTCTCTCTCTCTATATATATATATATATATATATATATATTTATAAATATCTATCTATCTATCTATCTATCTATCTATCTAGTACTCAAACCCATTAACTGACATTTCAGATGCAAAACTGTGTGTATGTGTGTGTAGGAGGGTAGGTGGGTATGCATGTGAATGAGTTTGTGTACATTAGGGGATTTTGTTTAAAGAAGCTTGACATAGATTCTAAGACTCAAAATTCAGTGTAGCTATGGTGTAACT
Source organism: Puma concolor (assembly GCF_028749965.1). Taxonomy (NCBI): domain Eukaryota; kingdom Metazoa; phylum Chordata; class Mammalia; order Carnivora; family Felidae; genus Puma; species Puma concolor. The sequence continues at coordinate 153,010,881 of NC_141674.1, read as the reverse complement.
TTGATTATGAAATGTAATGCTGTTCACATCAACGTTAATTTCCCTTAGATAATGCCAACATCATGGTTTTAACGATAAGTAGATGTGAGTTATCATATTTGCAGACCTAAACACAAATGATCATGTTATGATTCCAATAGATCAGCAGTAGTAGAAATCATAGGAGGGAAAATGTTAGATTTTTCTTTCAAGCTATAAGAGAATATTATACAGTCTTTTTTTTAATTTTTTAATCTTTATTTATTTTTGAGAGAGAGAGAGCGTGAGCAGGGGAAGGGCAGAGAGAGAAGGAGACACAAAACCCAAAGTACGCTGTAGGCTCCGAGCTGTCAGCAAGAGCCTGATGAGGGGCTCAAACCCACGAACCACAAAATCATGACCTGAGCTGAAGTTTGATGCTCAACCAACTGAGCCACCCAGGTGCCCCAAGAATATTATGCAGTCTTAGCAACCTCAGGGGCACTGGTGTTTGACATCATCCTCAAAGGCCAGAATTATTTCATGTACTTTAAATGGCTGATATTGTGTTTCAATCAATTAATAAAAAAAAAGTCACAGAATAGCAGCATCTGACTTGAAAAACATATAAGATTATCTGTTAAAATAAAAGATACTTTTCAAGGCCGTTGTCAGATTGTATTAGTAGTCTCTTCAGTTGAAGGATGGGTGAAGAAAATGTAAGACCAAATAGTTTTTAGCCTTATTGCAAAGGAATTTTAAAACAGACTTCACACACATCTGGAAAATACAACCTCTAGTCTGTCGTTTTCCATGTAGCTATGACTTACCAGTCATATTACTCCTGAATTGCTAGATTGGACTGACTCTGTCTATAAAGAGTTTCCTATAAAATATTTAATATTTACTATGTAATTCATCATTTTTAAGAGTTTGCTACTGTAAAAAGTTTTACAGGAAAATAAGTTGAGTTAGTGAGAATCCTGCATTTAAGTCTCGCGGAGATGAGGCCAGGGTTCTTACTTTACCTGTTGACCAGTGTGCCTCTTCTTGCCCTCTAAATTGATCTTAAAGATAAAAATTCACTCAAAGTATGGTCTCCACAGGTTACAGAAAAAATAACCACTGGCCTAGAGTGTCAACAAACAGCATATACAACTTAAAAATAAATAGCAATGGTCTAGGAAGTAAATTACTAACAATGGTCCCAGAAAAATAAAATAATTTAAAGTAATTCAGAGAAAGTGTTCACTTCATCTTCTATATGAATTTAGACATATCAACCTGATATGATATGTTAAGAAGTATTTTAATTTATTCTCAAATCTGATATGTAAAGAGATTTTACATTTGTTGTTGTGGTTTTGTTGTTGTTTAATTTAGAAATCTATCTTTACCATTCATGGGTGGAAATAATACTTCTGAGTGAAGTTTGTGGCCAGGAAGCAGGTAAATCTCTATCTCCATTAACAATCAGAAGCTGGAGCAACAATAATGGAAACTGACCTAATATCCACCTATCTGAAGAGTGCAGAAAACCAACCAGGAAATTCCACCAAATGGGTAGTGCTAAAGCTGGAATAAGCAATAGGCTTGCTTCCTCAATGGAAATAGAAAGTGAACTTGCCTATGAAAGTTTCCTCTCCTTAAAGGAAAGTGTGGTTAAAATGCCAATTATTTGAGACAATAATATTGACAGAATTCTACCATTGAAAGACAGTCATTGTTTCCTTCTTCTCCCCTCTTGTTGGATTGTATAAAAAGAAGTCCTAGAAGGTAGAGTATTCATCCAGCTACTCATCTTCCTCATACTTCTTGTCTACCTTATCCTTCTCAGATATTTGTACCTGAAAGGTATGTTGAAATATTTATACATTTCCTCTGTAAAACAAAAACTCTAGAAACCATTTAGTTTTAGATTAAACAGTGCATGCGACAATCCTGATGGGTAAACACCAGTGTTTCCTTTGCTTGATACAATAAGGCCCTACAAGGCACTAAATGCATTTTAATAGGAAACAATACAAGCAGATTCAACTGAACCTTGCATATCATAGCTATTGAATTTAATTTACTTATACTGGGCAACATGTTTGTCTTTCCAGAAAAAAATATTTTTGTGATTCCTGTGTTACTAAATAAGAGAGAGGCCTAAATAACCATAACAATTAAATCTAATACAATAATTATTAGTATTTTATTTAGTATCACAACAGTATAATAACAGATACTGTTTATGTAAAATGAACTATGTGCTATACACTGACTTGGGAAGATGAGAGCATTATTGAATACTGCTTTACTCAGGTTGACAATAAATCTGGAAAAATGGCAGGTGATATACCCATTTTATAGATAAGAAAACAGAGTCTCAAAAGCTATACAGCTAATAAGTGGCAGAGAAGGGATTCATTCCAGATCTTTCTGACTCCATCTCTGGCTCTTTGCATTATGGCAGCTTATACAACTCTGGGACCTAAGACACCTACACCCCCTGTGAATAACAATGGACATAGCGTGTCATTAGATAGCAGTGTAGACAGCAGCCACCAAAAAGGAAAAACAGAAAGAAAATACCTAGACCATGATTACAATTCCTAACAACAAAAGGATGAGTTGTACTGGATTGCTTGGTAAGCCATAACTCCATCATTGGAAAACTGTGACTTCACTTTAAATGGAGTGTCCTAAATAGCGTTAACCTTATATTCCTATCTAATATGATGTAGTAGCGTGGCAGGAACTATAAGTCTCCTAATTGCTTAATCAGTTATTATTTCATTCTGAAAACTTGAATATTAGTCCTACATATCACTAGTAATTTTTTAAAAATTGTTCCCCTATACAGTGAAATATGATTCAGTGAAAAACTTCTTGATGAAATGCTTGATAAAACTTGGATTGTGCACACAAGTAGTTTTCATTTACTAGAAAGTTTCTTGGGCCATCTTTTGAATGTATTCTTCCAATAAAAAATCAGTCTGGTGGTTATCATGCACAAAAAACTTGAATTTTAAATTAGCACACTCTTTGTTCTGCATGGCTCAGCCTTCAAAATGGTGGGTCCTTACTAGCAAATGTTTAACAGGTGATCTACTGCAGGGGGAGGGGACCCCTGATTTGTACTCTCTGACAACTTTTGTGGTAATTACTTCAACATGGCTGATCTAAAGCTACCAGTATGATACCACTGAATGTGGAGTTGTGAAGAAATGTGCACTGATACACCTTGTAAAGTGTTTTTACCATACAGTTAGATACAACAGCATAAATAACTTCAAGAGCACAGAAAATAATAACATGTTGTAAAATTATTAGAAAGTGAGAGTTTTGTATATTTGTTAACTTCATTTTTGTTTTTTTTATTAAAGGAAGTTTTTAATGTTTATTTATTTTTGAGGAAGAGAGAGAGACACAGTGCAAGTGGGGAAAGGGCAGAGAGAAAGGGAGACACAGAACCCGAAGCAGGCTCCAGGCTCTGAGCTGTCAGCACAGAGGCTGATGAGGGGCTCAAACTCACAAACCGTGAGATCATGACCTGAGCCGAAGTCGGACGCTTAACCGACTGAGCCACCCAGGTGCCCCTGGGGGAATCTTATCTTAACCTCTGGGCCATATCTTTACCAAATGGAAAAGTCTTTTTTTTTTTAAGTTTATTTATTCTGAGGGGGAGAGAGAAAGCACAAGTGGGGGACGGTCAGTGATAGAGGATTGCACTGCCAGTGTAGGGTCGAATCAATATGGGCTGAAGTTGGACACTCAACTGACTGAGCCACCCAGGCACCCCTGTTAACTTCGTTTTGAAAATGATTTTTTTTTTAATTTTTTTTTTCAACGTTTATTCATTTTTGGGACAGAGAGAGACAGAGCATGAACGGGGGAGGAGCAGAGAGAGAGGGAGACACAGAATCGGAAACAGGCTCCAGGCTCTGAGCCATCAGCCCAGAGCCTGACGCGGGGCTCGAACTCCCGGACCGCGAGATCGTGACCTGGCTGAAGTCGGACGCTCAACCGACTGCGCCACCCAGGCGCCCCTTGAAAATGATTTTTTAATGGTTGATTTATGCAATTTAATTTTTAATGATAGCTTTGTTTAACTGTTGTGTCACAAAAATTCTGAAAATGTAGGTCACTTCTTGGGAGTCTTTATAAACGGTGGGGCAGTATCAGTCAGCTCCAACAGGTCACTGGTACCAGGCATATAATTTCCTCCATACATAGCAATGCAAAGCGTCAAGGTTTTAAAAATGAGACAATGAACGATGAAGATAGTACTTTCTAGAAAATGGTCCAAAGTTAATCAAGGTCAGTTTCAAAGCTGAGGTTGTTACCAGCCATATTCTTCCTAATGGACATTTTCATTGTTGGGTAAAGATAGCTGGGCACTACTTTTTTGGCTTCTTCCTGCTCAAGATGACCATGATAGGTCTAGACAAGGAATCTTGGGGACAGTTAATAACCACATCTATTGTGTTAGAAATACTTTCTTCTGGAAAAACAAACTAATAAACAAACAAACAAAAATAACTTTCCCATACTGAACATGGGCTTTTCACAGGATCTGGAGGATTCCAACGAATAGAAAATTGTTCACTTCTAATGAAGCACCTGTTGAAACTTCATCTGAGACTGCTTGTATGCCAGGCAGACTGGACACCCTCAAGAATTTGTGCTGGTCTAGGCGGGTTTGTAAAACTGATTTGGACCTATAAAGCATAGGCACGTTTTTTAAAAGGGAGGAATATGGAAGAAAATGCAATATTACAGAAGGGATTTCAGGAAACATTTCAAAGGAGAAAAGTAGATTGTTCTTTTATGGCATGCAACTTTGTTCTGATGTGTAGATAAACTTCTTCCAGACCTTTTAAGGCCTGAACTGATTTTGATCTCTTGTAGACTGAGATTTGCAAAACATGCTCACATTGTCTCCCTGGGTACCTTTTAAGACAAAACTATGACAAACATTTACAGCATAACTAGCCAAAGTTGGTAATATTATTTCTGGCAATGAAATAGTTCGCACTCACTAACCATAGCTAACAAAAATTACTGGGCTTTTTTAGGAGATTATATTAGCAAAATCTCAGGATTAAAAATGAACTGGTATAGTCACTCCTCTGGTTGACAGAGAGGTTAACTACCTTGGATAATTTATTTGTTTAAACCCCAGCTAAAGAAAGAAGCAAACATGTCTTTAAGTTTGGGTTTTAAAATGGGATATTGCTTTTAATGTTTAAGCGCTTAAATTCCTTGCTATGGAAGGGGAGTATATAGAGTGACAGCAAAATCCCATAAAACCGTTGTTATGTCCATCAGAAGGTCACGTCTTTGCCCCACCACACGCTAAACTGTTTTCAGTATTGCAATGAATGCACTTTCTCTCTTTATGCCTCATTCGTCTTGACCTGGTTGGCTTCTTCCATTAAAACTAGCTTATGGTATGAGCAGTAATGTCAGAGAACCGCTGTTAAACTGAGGTGTTTATTTCCACTGGAGTCAGATTATCAGTCACCTGATTAGAAAAGAAAGGCCTAAAAATTCAGTAAGCTATCTTCTCATTTTAGAATGAGACATCCGTTTTATCATTTTGTTCTGCTTTGTTTTTTCTTCCCTGACTGGATGAGTTAACAATGAGTCATTATTAAGGTTTGAGTACATCGATATGTTTTCATGTCCTTTCTTTCCCTTTCCCTTGATTTTTCGTTTGCCCCTTTTTTTCTGTGCTGTGGGCCAGACCCTGGCATAATCCCCCCTGAGTGACTCATTAGCCACTCATGGGCACCTCTAACTTTCCAGTCTGGCCTCACCTTATTTGTCCTAATACACCTGAAATAGCCCCTCCCACCAGGCACTTCTAGTACTGTCCCCCAACATTTGCTTCTATTTTTTTGCCAAATAACGTTTCTACCTTGGAACTCTACCAGTCTCCGAGTACCAGCTCAGTTCTAGATGCATCACAGAGCCATTCCCTATAATTCCAACATTTCCTTCCGGCCACCCATAACCACCCACATCTTACTACACATTCTGCCACCAGAATATATTCAGTTGGCCTTCTGTTGTATGCTATTTTATACTATACCAGTTTTCTAATTGTACGTTTTATCTCCTAAATGAGCTGCTAGCATTCCTGAAGGTATGATCCTCAAATATTTTTTTATATTGATTTTAGTGCTTTACAATTTTCTAGGTACTCAGCAAGTGCTAAAAACTTACTTGTTGACCAGAGAGTATGATGATTGAATTAGAGAAATACTATGTCTAAATTAACTTAGACATGCAGGAAAGTTCCTTTTATTCTAGGGAATTAGACATCTGTTTCCTAATGTGACTTCATGTCTCTGATTAGAAATGTCTTCACTGTGTCTCACATAACTAAGTAGTGTATTTGAAAGCTTGGAATGTTCTCAGTGAGCCACAGGAGGTCAAATTAAGTATGAATTTAGGTGTTCAAATAAAAAATAAAATCTAAGGGGAAAAATACTTGTAAAGGGTAAGTTGTCAAAATGATATATTATATTATGTTGGTTGAATGTTTAAAAATCATTTTCAACAAGATTAACAGAAAGATATCAGGCTAGGGATAGAACAAGGTACAGAATGAACTTTGCCTTTTTCCATTTAGGTTACTTTGAATAAGCCACCGAATATTCTATCATCAATACCTTCATCTCAAAAATAAGGAACTTGTAGTTGATGACTCCAAAGGCTATTTTCAGCTCCACAATACTATAATTTCTAAGTGAAAAACTTTTCTAAGTGAGGAATTTTTGACTTGGATATCTAAAAATATTAAGTTAATTTTTAAATATCTGCACTATCTGAATAGAAAATTGTATGCTTTGTTTGAATATCAAATGGTATACATACATTTAAGAAACTAATATTCCTGTTTGCCTTACAGAGATGGATGTAAATCTCTAAATGCTAAAATTCAGTATGTCTCTCAGTACATAAATAGACATCATCACCTTGCCGTGCCCTGCAATAAAGAGTTCTGGTGCATTCAGCAGGAAAAACCATTTCTGTATTATACTTTTCTCTTATCACAATGCTTAAAGTTTCAACTGTGTCCTTCAACACTTTCTATTTCAATATTATCTTTCTTCTCTGCCTATTTTTTGATCCATGCCCTTGAGAAGAGGAAGGTGAAAAAAAATCTATACTTTCATATATTAAGCGAGCCAAATTTGGTGCAAGCCACTATGTAAGACAGTCTTGTTTAAGCTGAAATGTATTGATTGGCAAATCATTTATTGTCTGGGTTTCTTCTGAATGAACATTCAAGGAAGCGATAGTTCAGTGTGGTTCTGTCTCAACTTTGCACTATCATTGCAGATCCAAGCAGGTCTATTAGTATAGTTTTAAACTCTGCTTCAAGGTCTGTATGTTACATTTCAGTGTTTCCCTGTGATTGCAAAAACAATTAATGTCTCTTTATTTAAAATTGTAAACTATAGAAAGCTCAAAGAAGAAAGTAAAAGCTTATATAACCCTACCACACAGAAATAACCATGGAAAGATAACATTTTGTCAAACATTCTTCCAGTATTTTTTGTTGTACTATCTCTATCACCTGAAAAATAAATAAATGGGTAATAGCAACAGCAAGTGTTTATGCTTCTAAAAAATGGCCCTTCCATAATGGATTTCCATTATGTACATCACATATATGTATTACCATTTCCAACTCTCCATTGCTTAATATAGTACCTGCCACCTTTTGGCACTTCTATAAATATTTCCTCAATGAATTGGTACATAATGAATTGGAAGAAAGGCTGGTCTGGCTATTCCATTCTGGCTGCATGGAATCCTGTTCATTGCCATTGGCAATATATTCTTTTTTTTTTTTTTTTCTTTTTTAAAATTTTTAATGTTTATTTATTTTTAAGAGACGGTGTGAACCAGGGTGGGGCAGAGAGAGAAAGGGAGACACAGAATCTGAAACAGGCTCTAGGCTCTGAACTGTCAGCACAGAGCCCGAAAACGGGGCTCAAACCCACAAACTGTGAGATCATGACCTGATCTCAAGTTGGACGCTTAACCAACTGAGCCACCCAAGTGCCCCAACCATTGGCACTGTATTCTAAGACTTGACCCATTACTTCACAGGGTCAAAAATACAGTTTTATGACTTTACTTTTTTAAATAAATTATGGCAGGGCACCTCGGTGGCTCAGTCGGTTAAGCATCCCGACTTCAGCTCAGGTCATGATGTCACAGTTTGTGAGTTCGAGCCCTGCATCAGGCTCTGTCCTCACAGCTCAGAGCCTGGAGCCTGTTTGGGAATCTGTGTCTCCTTCTCTCTCTGCCCCTCCCATGCTCATGCTCTGCCTCTCCCTGTCTCTAATAAATAATTTTTTTTTTAAAAACTGCTTAAAATAAATTATGGCAATAAATTTATTTCAACCAATTCTTATAAGGAAAAAATTAATTTTGAAAGCAGAAGAAAAATTAATTGCTAGTAGTAGGAAGCAAATGACAAATGCTAAAGAGTTATGATTTTCTTATACCTTTTATTTTTAAATGCATTTTATCACATGTATTTGTATCACATTATACAGATGCATCAAAGCAAATAAATAAGGACCTTTTTTAAAGGAAAAAAAAATCACACTTCTAAGTGTAACTATTTTTATGTTATTTAAATGTGTCTTCACTTAACACTAACCACAAACTCTGGCTTTTAGCTCACATGTAATTATAAAATCTAAATTTAAATTGACTCCAAATAATACTACAGAACTAGGAACATTTCAATAAACAACACTAATGGGAGATTTTTTTTTTGTCCCAAAATTAACCATTTTCACAGCATGAAAAGCATTCATATGGTGCTAACGGCTAAAGCATGATCTTTTAGGAAAGACCCGACGAAGAAGTCTGCACCTTCTTTATTTTCACTTAAATTATTTAGTAAAATACACATAGAGAAAAGTGCCCAAATCATAATAGTACAGCTTTCTGAATTATCACAAAGTGAACATACCCATATAATCATCACCCAGATGAAGAAATGGAGCCATCGACCCAGACACCTTCCTGTACCCCATTCCAGTCTCTGTGCCCTTCCTTTTTTTCCTAAAGACCACCCAGCACTAGTTTGTGTGGGTGGCGTGTTTATACTACTGCATTCCCCATGACTCTTCAACTTCTATCCTCTTCTGTTTTTGAAGTACAGATATCCCTCGGTTTCTGAAAGTAGAGCATTCCTATGAAAACTTTCATAAACCGCAGTGACCTTAAGTGAAGAAGCAATCACCATTAATTTCTATGGAAAAGTTTTGAGTGTTCCCAGACCTAAAAATAACCTCTCTTAGGCTTTTCTGATACCTTTGGACACATCTTGCTAAGAGATTCAGAAAAAAATCAAACTAAAGCACAGAGGTTCACGGACACAGTTTAAAGCTATTGCGGCTTGTTGCAGACACTGAGTGTATTTCTCAAGGAAATACACTAGTGGGACCGGTGTCTCTGCTCTGGGTGCAGTCTGCCTCTGTAGTGGCTCACTGCAAAACAAATGCTGAATGCTTTTATTGCCTTTTGCCTTTTTTCATAAAAGTGAAAATCCTTTTCAGATTTCTTTTGGTTAGGGAAAATAGGTTACTAACATAGGTCTTTTTTAAACGAATATTTGAAAAGTAGGGGTCACCTGTATTGTGAAACTTTTGTTTTGATAGCACTTTGTGGCATCATTTAGGTTTTTTATGTTGACACAAATTTATTATTTATGTGTTAACTCCACATTTTCCTCACTAATGATGATAGCTAACGTGGTGTGCTTACTATGTGCTGGACATTCTATTAAGCGCTTAACTTGAAATAAACTTACTTAATCTTCAAATAAGACAACAAAACAGGTTTATTATTGTTATTTATTTACTTTAATATCTTTAGGTTATTTATCATTCTCTTATTATCTTTTTATAAAAGAGGAAACTGAGGCACGCGGCAAGCAAGTAACCTGCCCAAGGTCATATAACGTGTAAATTAGGGTTCTAGGATTCACACCCAAATGGTTGGACCCCAGTGTTCAAGCCTTTAATTACCTAATCTTCTATGCCACTTAAAAGTTTTTTTTTAATTTAAAGGTTTTCAAAAGTACCATGTGGTACCAACTTCATGAAAAACTCCAACATCCACAGAGGCATGTGTATCTCCTGGCAGTATAGCTACAAAATGGTACTCCACATCATACAGCATAGATTATCATTGAAATTCAAAGTTAATTTTAGAAAACATTTCCAAATAGAAATTTTGGAAGCTGTCTTTCCCCCATATACAAACAAATATGTCTGTGACTCCTGTTTGAGGGAAACAGTATAAAAGAATGAGAAACTTAAATTATTTTTCCTTATGAATGGCAATTAACGAGAGAATAATCACATAGACTAATCCCTACACCTTGCCTGCTACAGAGTGATTCACCAAATATCAGTAAAATAAATGATTAACTAAAGACAGGTACTGCCTGTTGTCATTCAATATTGTTTTGTAGTTGTTGGATTATATTAGATGAGCTGCACCTGCTGAACACAAAAATGGGTTACAAGTGTTTTGACTACTTCTTTTGTCAAACATGATCGACGATTTGGAAGGACTGTTACTGGAACATGTTATAGATGAGCTAAGCTGCAGATGAGGGACCTTAGAAAGTCACTGAGAAATGCAAAGTAGATACCAAAGAGGTACCTTGAGAACGACAGTCTTCTCCTCTTTTGTAATGAAAATTATTAAATTCTCCAGACTCTGATTTTTTCCCTATTGGTGTCTTCAGTTGGATACTGATAACCCTATCTCTCTCAATCAGTTTTGAGCTCTGTCCTTTGGCCTACAGCAGTGGTTCTTATGCATGACTTCAGAGATGAAAGGAGCCAAGGAGCACTCCAAACTGAGGTGATGGTGCCAGTGCCACCAAATAATATGGCACTCATAGTTCCCCTTTGTTTTTAACTTTCTGTAACGATCTTGTTAAAATTATTTTTTGTTTTTTCGCTTGTTTTAAGATTTTATTTTTAAGTAATCTATGCCTCCCATGGGGGCTCTAACTTACAACCCAGAGATCAAGAGCCACATGTTCTACTGACTGAGCCAGCCAGGTGCCCCCTGTATTGATATAAAATGTGGATTTCCTCCCGTTGACAACATTAACCCTACCTAGAGTGTGCTGATATTAAATACATGAAGACTTCATGGTTTACTCGAAAAGCAATGGTGTTAAAAAAACATGACTTCCAGTGCATTCTTCCATTAGAAAAACGTTAGAAAACCTTTGAGTTTATGAAAAAAAATTTTATAGATCTGAATCTCTTCTCTGGACAGAACTTAACCAACCAGTTCATTCTAATCAATTTGGCACTTACAGCCACCTGTTCTTCTCCTCTTGCTACCCTATCTCATCGGAACGTGACTTGGCCAACAAGGTCCTATGACCTGCCCTCTCTTTACTTGGCAGCCCTCCCATTGGCCGCTCTCTTTTGCGTTCCTAAGCTTTAGCCATACCCTGGTCTTTAAAGTTCCCAGAATAATCTAAGCCCCCTTGCCTAGGCCCTTCACTGGAATACTCTTGGATAAGCATTTTACCTTTGCTCTCTTCTTTATTTATCTCTCTTTCATCTCTGTGTCTTTTTAAAAACAGATATTATATTGGGGTGCCTGGGTGGCTTGGTCGGTTAAGCGTCCGACTTCAGCTCAGGTCATGATCTCACGGTCCATGAGTTCGAGCCCCGCATCGGGCTCTGTGCTGACAGCTCGGCGCCTGGAGCCTGTTTCAGATTCTGTGTTTCCCTCTCTCTCTGCCCCTCTCCTGTTCATGCTCTGTCTCAAAAATAAATAAACGTTAAAAAATTAAAAAAAAACAGATATTATATGTTCATCTTCAGAAATTAAAAGCATTCAGTAATGTATAATATAGATAATCCTATTATCCCCCATAATCCTATAACACAGAGATAACTGTAAAAGTATTTGGGTATCTTACTTCATTGAAATTGTTTTTAAAGGCTCTATATAAGGAATTTGATAAACACCAAATAATACATGTGATTAAATATCAGCATGATAACCATTAGTCATGATCCACCATGCAACTGGGAAGAGTCACATTATCAATACAAAAGTCCTTTGGCTTATGATTTTCTCTCCCAACTCCCCTTCTTTGTAGTACTATGTCTTTACTTTCTCCAGAAATTTTTAAAATAGAGATCAGTATTATAGTCATTTAAAAGTTAGTACCCAGAGACTTAGTAAGTTTGAAAGCAAAGAACCATGTAGCCAGCAGAGAAGCCAAACCTAGGACTCTCAGACTCTAGAACTCAGACTCTTAACCACTAGTCCACATTCTTTTTTGGACTCCCATACCAGATTTGAGATCTTGGTATCTCATGCATGCTATCATGCATGGCACTTAGAAATTTACTTTCATGGAAGATCATGACTATGATTACTAAGTATTTGTATACCTGTTGGCATAATGGTAAACTCCCACTATGTAGTTAGCTCCATGAAGCTAGAACACAGGTGTGTGTGTGTGTGTGTCATTATCCCATTACTGCAGCTCAGTAGGTATCTAGTGAATGGATGGGTAGATGGACTAGGGGGTTACAGATTTCTTTTCTTTTTCTTTTTTAATTTTTTTTCAACGTTTATGGGACAGAGAGAGACAGAGCATGAACGGGGGAGGGGCAGAGAGAGAGGGAGACACAGAATCGGAAACAGGCTCCAGGCTCTGAGCCATCAGCCCAGAGCCTGACGCGGGGCTCGAACTCACAGACCGCGAGATCGTGACCTGGCTGAAGTCGGACGCTTAACCGACTGCGCCACCCAGGCGCCCCTACAGATTTCATTGATGTCTGCAGTCAGTTGAGCATCCAACTCTTGATTTTGGCTAAGGTCATGATCCCAGGGTCATGGGATCAAGCCTGTGTTGAGTTCTGTGCTGAGCATGGAGCCTGCTTAAGATGTTTCTTTCTCCCTCTGCCCCTCCCCTGCTTTCACTCTCTCTCACTGTCTCTCTCTGTCTCTCTCTCTCTCTCTCTGTCTCTCTCTCTCTCTCTGTCTCTCTCTCTCTCTCTCTCTCTCTATATATATATATATATATAATAACAATTTTGTTGATGTCTAGCTGGTGCTATGAAAAATGAAAAAGACTTGAGTTTCTCCTATGTGGCATATCTACACTATGGAAATCCAACTTCTTTTATTCCTCCAGCCCTACTCACTCGAACAATGAGTTGCCTGTCCAGCAACTGTGTCTTCCACTTCTGTTTTTCATATTTCTCGGATTGTAGGTTGTTCTTTTCACTGTGTCCTCCCTGCCTTCTCTTCCCCTTCAAAACTTGGAGACTGCTTTTACATGAATGACATATCATTAGCGAGAGGATGGCCCACTACATGACCACCACTCTGCCATCCGCTCTCCTCAGAGAATCATTGAAGTACAGTCCTAGTGAACATTGCTTCCTTTTCAGTTTTGATCCTTAAAAGTGAATCAGCACAAAATACTGAGACTGTAATGTCAAATACCATAAGCCATTAATGTACTCAATTAGCTACATATTGCCATTCTTTATCTAGAAAGATGCCACATTCTTTACTGGTTTTGTTTCTGTAATAGGTTTAAATATGGCATGTTTTCTACTTCCGTAAATACAACTTTAATTTCTGTATCTTGAATTTTGTAAATTTGAAAGATTCTATATACTTTACATGTTCTCGGATAAGTTTTTGAAATGAATTTTCAAAAGCAAATTAAGTCAAATTTAGAAATATTTCAGAAGGTCATGAAAATTGAAAAATATGGGGTACAGACATAAGGAAGGCGTAATACATTAATTAACACAAAATGAAATCCTGCCTTGGTTTTCACCCTGAAGTAAAGAATTAAAAACTCTGTGAAGTATTTTTCATATGACTCCTGGGTTACTGAATGGATCAGAAATAAAGATAACGATATAAAGAAAAAGTTGAATGTGAGACTCATAACATAAAAGCAAGAAAATGTAGTTTGATGCCGTTGTTCTGTATTTAACTCTGTAAAATGTTCCTATATTTTAAACAACTGCTCAGAATGTTTCGGTAATTAGCACATCAGGGATGCATTAATAGAGAGTAATGGGCTTAACTCTGGGAGTTTTTTAAGCTTTAGTAATCTCCCTTTCCCCAAAGTATAATATGCAAATAATTTAAATTAAAACAATATATCTCAATCATCTACTAATGCACTCTAATATATTAAATACACACAAACACATTAGCTTACACATGTAAACCTGAAAATGTTGCAATATTACTTGTTGAACATTTCTCTGAGAGGACTGCAGATATGGCTACATGATAACAATTCATTCCATTCTGAGAACCATACAAACAAAACTACTGTTCTGGGAAACTGCTGTTTGCCAATCGTGTTGTGCAGGGCTCTTCCCTTCCTTTAACATCTCAATAGCTTCTTTTCAACTCAAAAGAGCCACTCTGTTTCTGAAAACTTGCACTCGAAGACAATTATGTGCTGCTGTTGTTTCCAGTTTCACACCTGTGACCTGTTATTTCAAATGTTGCTTTGGCATGTATTTACAGTTCTTGAAGTCTGTGTTGAAATATATAACTACTACACTCAATTATCCTGCAAAGGCATCCAGTGCCTATTGTGCCCACTTCAAACACTGGTCAACTGTCGAGTGAGTGTGTAACCATCATCTTCTTCATTCAGTCTCAAGGCTCTAGACTTTTGTCACTCTACACTGGATAAATATTCTACATAAGCCTAATATTACCCCCATCCCTAATATGGCCACTGCCTGCTAGGAAAATATGCTTTACTCCAAGAACTTTGAAAGGGTCCTTGGCTATGATCAATAGGAAATTAAGTCATTCAAACCAAGCACATGTGTCCAACATCTGTTAACAGTGAGGTGAAAGAAATCTCTTACTCTTTGCTCTAAAACAAAATTCACACAGACGAAGCCCCCAGAATATAGTCATTTGAGTTTGATATGTTGTGTAATGATGTCAGTGAAGCCATAATGCTCAGTCTACCAGTCTTCCCAGAGCATTGAAAGGTTTTTGGTAGACTTTAGACTTTGCCACTTAAGCCCAGTGTGTGCACAGTTACCATGAAGAGATTGTTATTGGAAATGAGTCTTCATTGTTGATGAGAATTTCTTATCAATTGTCATTTCTTTTACCATTAGTGGGATATCGAGTCCCATCTTGTTCAGGAATATCGTCATTCCTTAACATTCTTCTTAATGCCTCAAACTCAAGTCAAATAATGCAATTATAATGACAGAAGCTATTATTTATTGAGCTCAATTAGTGATTGAGTACAAAATGCCATATCCTTGGGGCGCCTGGGTGGCGCAGTCAGTTAAGCGTCCGACTTCAGCCAGGTCACGATCTCGCGGTCCGTGAGTTCGAGCCCCGCGTCAGGCTCTGGGCTGATGGCTCAGAGCCTGGAGCCTGTTTCCGATTCTGTGTCTCCCTCTCTCTCTGCCCCTCCCCCGTTCATGCTCTGTGTCTCTCTGTCCCAAAAAATAAATAAACGTTGGAAAAAAAATATTTAAAAAAAAAAAAAAAAAACAAAATGCCATATCCTCTTCTGAGGAACCTCTATGTATAATCTCTTATTTTCATAAAAATAAGAGTTATTTTATTGTTATGTTATGTTAGTGGGTGCCTGGGTGGCCCAGTCAGTTAAGCGTCCAACTCTTATTTCGGCTCAGGTCATGATCTTAAGGTTCATGAGTTCAAGCCCTACGTTGGACTCCACACTGACAGTGCAGAGCCTGCTTGGGATTCTCTCTCTACCCCTCTTGCTCTGCCCCTCTTCCCGCCTCTCTCTCTCTCAAAATAAATAAACATTAAAAGAAAAGAATGTTGTTAGGAAAGCTCACAGCCTTCATTCAACCTAGAAAACTGCAGTCTTCCAGTATATCTATATATCTATATGTATAACTGTCTATCAATCTATATAATTAATAATAAATATGCTTTACATTTGTTCAGCACTTGCAAATGTATAAAGATCTTTCATATGTAAGATCTTACCATACTCTCAAGATAACTTGATGATGATCCAATAAATAAATGAACCAGAAAACCCAAGTAAACACTTTAAAAAGAGGATATCCAAATGGCCAATAAATGAAGTGATACCAATCAGAGCAAGAAAATTAAAGCCATAAAGTGATACTACTAGCCACCCAACAGAATGGTTAAAACAAAGACGGAAAATACCAAGTATTGGTGAGAATGTGAAGCGAGTAGAACTCTCTAGGGATGTGACTATTAAATGGTAAAACCAGTGTGGGAAACTGGCAGTAACCACTAAGCTAGGCACGTGTATATGCTGTGACTCAGTAATTCCACTAAAATGCAGACTATGTTTGTCTAAAGAAATGCACAAGAAGGTCCACACCAAGTATTACTTGGCAATCAAAAAGAATGAAATCTTGCCATTTGCAACTACGTGGGTGGAACTGGAGGGTATTATGCCAAGTGAAATTAGTTAGTCAGAGAAAGACGAATATTATATGACTTCACTCATATGAAGACTTTAAGACCAGATGAACATAAGGGAAGGGAGGCAAACATAATATAAAAACAGGGAAAGGGACAAAACATAAGAGACTCTAAAATTTGGAGAAAAAGCAGAGGGTTGCTGGAGGCGTTGTGGGAGGGGGCATGGGCTAAATGGGTAAGGGGCACTAAGGAATCTACTCCTGAAATCATTGTTGCACTATATGCTAACTAACTTGGATGTAAATTAAAAAAAAATAAATAAAGAATGTCCACACCAGTATTATTCATAATGATTCTGAATTGAAAACCACACATATGCTCCTCAAGAATAGAATGGATAAAGATATTGTGGTAAAGTATGGAATATTACACAGCAATAAGAAAGAGCAAATGACAGCTCCCTACAACAACATGGATGGCTTTCACAAATGTAACATTGAGGGTTGGAGGCCAGGCATAAAGGGTATCTGTGGGGAAGGTATCTTGAACATGCTCCAGTGGTACTGGTAACATTGTTTCTTAATCTGGGTGTTGGTAAAGTGAGTATGTTCAGTTTGTGAAAATTCATTAGGTGGTACATTTATAATACACTTACTCCTCCATGTTATATATCTCCAAATAATGTTAAAAAAACCACATGATGACATTGCCAAAATGAATATTAATTAATTAATTAATGACAAAACAATAAGACATTTTCAGAGTGCATATTCCCATGTGTCTACATTTTCTGCTATATAATCTGTCAAAATTTAAAAGAACTGTGGATTCTAATGATTTCAGTCCTTTTTACTAGTATTTTTACATTCAGTTAACCAAGTTGATTGGCAAAATCAAATAAATTAGGAGAGTAAAATGCTAATTTTCTGTTATAGAGTAATATTTTAGAAAACTTTTTACATTTATATAATTTTTTCATATCTTTAAGCAATGGTACCACAGGATTTTTTTGTTTGTTTTTGGTTTTTTTCATAAATGATATCCTTGCAAATTCTCTAAGCACAGGTAGTTTTTCTCAGGGAAACATCAGGTACGTGAAATAAGAATGTGGATACTCTATCACAATATGAAGCCATGTGTGATGGTACAGAATATAAAAAGTTTTATGTGAAGTTACTTTGGAAGACTTCATTTTTATTTCAAATTTAAAACGCATGGCAGTAGTAACTACTGGAGCTTTCCAAAGTACTTCTGTTTGCAACATTTAGTTTGGGAATTCTTATAAAATTACTTCAGAAGCTCCAGAGGATGTCAGCTATGGCAGTTACAGGTTTCCTACACATAGAAATAAAAATTGGAAGTGCCTTCCTTTCTAGCAGATGTTCAATTTTGTTCTTTCTGTGCTATCTCTCCTTTTTTTGGGGGGGTGGGTAGATACTGTCTTATGCAACTATGTCAATAGAAGCAGAGGAACTGAAACATTTGGCATTTCTCTTGGTTAGTTTCCTAAGTTCTATACCTTAAATGCTTAGAAATTGATCATTATTTCATAAATGGATAAGAACATTAAATATACCCATTTTACTGTACAATTGCTTTCTGCTTAAGTGTAACAGAGATTTGTAGGTGCCTTCAATGAGGTGTCTTACTGGATTACTTAATAAGCTCCATTGTTGTCTTCAACGTCTTAAGAACTTTTACTAAATGTTAGCATGCTTTTCTGTAAGTGGAACAGAGCCTTGGTCATAAATCTTCCTGCCTACATGAAAGATAGATTTTAACTGCATCATTACTGTAAGATATTCAAGCTGACATGATGTCTACTTTTAAGCACTCAAGTTAATTTAAAATTTGGAGAGGGTGTGTTTAGAAAAGGGCACTGGAGTTAATACAAGAAGATTAAACACTGCTTTCTTATCTATCTTTATGCAGTCCTTCACCTTTCCCATTGTGGAGACTTACTGGAGACATACTTAATATATTAATGGCATACTGGTAATGAAAAAGTATGATAATTTCAAAGAACTGATTGATATATATTGTTGATTCTAACACTTTGCACACTATCTTTATAATGTCTGTCATAAAATTTTGCTTAACTTTTTGTTTTATTCCTTAATTAAATGATTAACAAGTATAAAATATTTTAAGGTATATATGATCAATAATAATAACCCAAGTATCCAGTATTTAGCTTAAGAAATAGGACGTTTGAAATCTATTTAAATATATCCCCTCCTTCTTACCATAGTATTACTATGCTTATTATTATTCTTATTTTCTTTAAAATTTAATAGCTTTTTTAATGTTTATTTATTTTGAGAACGAGAGAGAGAAGTGAGAGAGAGAGAGAGAGAGAGAGAGCGGGGAGGGGCAGAGAAAGAGGGAGAGAGCGAATCCCAAGCAGGGCTCTATCCCAGGAACTGTCAGAGCATGACCTGAGCCAGAATCAAGAGTGGAACACTTAACCGATTGAATCTCCCAGGTACCTCTTATTTTCTTTAAAGTTTAAAAGAAACCAGTAAACCATACATTGTTACATTTTTAATATTTTTTGAATTTTGTATTAGTGGAAATATCCTGCATGTTACTTTTAACCTGCATACTCTTCACTCAAAATTATAACTGTGAGATTTACCTTGTGTTGATGCATGTATCATCATTCATTCATTTTCACTATTAAATGGTATACGTTGTATGAATATACTACGATTTATTTTTCCAACATTGATTTAATATATATTTATTTTTTTCTGACATTTTGCTGTTGGAAACAATCTTCCATGTTTTAATTTTAATAGATAATTCAAAATTATTGCTTTTATCTACCCTACATTAGATTAATTTTGACTTTTTAGCTAAATAGTCACATCTTTTGCTATTTTTAGAACATTCTCCAGCTACAAACTCTATAATTATTTTCTACTCATTTTTCTCTCTCATCTCCTATTGGATATCTAAATGAACATATATTACAACTTCTCACGCTATCCTCTATAGTTCTTTGTCTCTTTCAGACCAAATCTCTGACTCTCTAGGCTACTTTTTAGTTATATTTTTCATACCTATATTTTAATTTGTTTTAACAAATTTCTATTTAGCTACCCTAACCCATAGTTTAAATATTACATTTTTAATTTCTATAGAACTTTTTCTTAATGCATTAACCATTTTTAGGTTTTCTATATTTTCATATGTATTTGCGATGCTTTCTTTCCTTTTGTGCATAGCAACTTAGTTGTTTTATAGTTTTTGATAATTCCAATACTTAATATATTTGAAATTATAAATCCCACTTTTTTCCTACTGCCTCTCATTCATGGTACCTTATTTTTATGTGTGTCTTATGATTTCATTATATACTCATTGTCAATAGAACTTTTATCTGTGAGAACATTATGAAGGCCTGGTTGAAGATTTATATTCTTTTCCAAAGAGAAATAGCTCCTGATTATGTCAAGCACTGGGGAAAACTACAAATCCTGGATCACTTTAATGTTGGACTTGTGGTTTTGAAGATGGCTCATAACTTAATTTGGACTCCAAGCCTATATCAATCTTGAGGTTTTGAATTCTCAGTGAAATTTTCCCCTCTCCTTACCAAGTGTAGCAAGTTTAAGGCAGAATTCATTACCATTGAGTAGAATTGCCTCTATTTCTGTTGAGTAGGTTTCACTGGGCATGCAGTCCTTTGAGTTTTCTCATCATATCTTGTCAGATTTTCAAAGTTTGGTAAATCCTAGACTTTATCTCTGGTTTTTCACATATTTAAAAAATGTTAAAACTTAAGTTCTCCTTCAACAAGAATTGATAGATGCACTCAAGGTAGCTATCAAGTTTTGACAATAGTTACCTTTTAAGATTCTTGCTTTCCCTCACTTCCACTTTTTGGATTTTTTTTTACTTGTTTGATAGCTCAGCAATAAAATTCAACTTATTTTTCAATAACGTAATGAAGATTTTTAGTTGTTTTGAAAAGAAAATATTAATCAGAGAATTTTTCTAATATATACTGTAAATGGAAGTTAATTTCTATTTAATTTAAAAATACTAGTTTATAAATAAAATGCCTTTATATAAATGAACTCAAGTCAAAGAACGCTATCTACTTGATTCATCCAGTGAATATTTATTGAGCATCTACAATGTTCTAATCACTATTTTAAGCATTAGAGATATAATTTGAATAGCACAGAATCCATGCCTTCAAAAAATTCTTATATTCTAATGAGAGGGAAAACATAATAAACATAAAACAACATGAAAAGAATAATTCTGGACACTAGTGAGTGTTGTAGGTAAAATTAAGTAGGACAATATGATAGAGCTATATGGGATGAGGGACCTGATTTACCTAGGGACTGGACCAGTTGCTTGGAGGAAGTAAAATACTGGTTGAGGCCTGAATGATGAGAACTAGATACTTACTCATCCAAAGGTGAATGGCATTCCAATCTGAAGGAAGGGCAATTGCAGAGGTCTAGAGATGCTAATTAGCTTGAGTGTTTGAGGAAAGAAAGATGGCTAGTTTAAGTACAGAAGGTGAGATGAGGAGAGAGAGAAGTTTAAAGATAAAGGTATATGACAAATGGTAAAATGTGTAGGCCATAGGGATTAGGTTATTTTAATAAGTGGAATATGGAACCGTTGGAGGCACTTTTGCATGGGAGTGACTGATATGATTTACACATTTTTTTTAATTAAAGGCATTATTTTAATTTTTAAAGTTTATTCCAAGGGAGAGAGATTGAGAGAAAGAGGCAGAGAAGGAAAGAGAGAGAGAGAAAATCTGAAGCATCTGCACTGTCAGCACAGAGCCTGACATGGAGTTCATTCTCACAAACTGTGAGATCGTGTCCTGAGCTGAAATCAAGAGTTGCTTAACAGACTGAGCCCTTCAGGCACCCCCTGGTTTGCACTTCTAAAAGATCCTCCTGGCTATTGTCTAAAGAATGGACTAGAGAGTGCAAGAACAAAGGTAAACTGGCAAGAATGATTTTGTCATCCATAGGAGGTTATGGAAAAGCTTGAATTAGAGTTGGAGAAGAGGTGGTGATTAGAAGGGTTGCCTTGAGATACATGTGGAACCGTAATAAATTGAGTATATGAGAAAGAAAGGAATAGACGCTGACTCTAAGGAGAGTATTTACTGAAATAAGAAAACTTTATAGGCAAACTTTTTTTTAAACACAATAGTTATTTTGTTAATTTTTTAAGTTTGAAATTCCTTTTAGATGTCCAGTTATATATATTAAGAAGGCAATCTCAGGGGTGCCTGGGTAACTCAGTTTGTTAAGCATCTGACTATAGATTTCAGCTCAGGTCATGATCTCAAGGTTCATGGGATTGAACCGCATGTCAGGCTCCATGCTGACAGTACAGAGCCTGCTTGGGATTCTGTCTGTCACTCTCTCTGACACTCATGCTCTCTCTTTCTCTAAAAATGAATAAATAAAATGAAAAAAAGGAGGCAATTTCATATTGTGGAACTAGAGAGAAGTCCAAGATGGAGATAAAATTTGAAAGTCATCAAAGTTTTGTTGTTTAAGCTAATGAATTGAATGAGATTTCTTTAAAAAAGTTTTTTTTCATGTTTATTTTTGAGAGAGAGACTTGGAGGCAAGCAGGGGAAGGACAGAGAGTGAGACACAGAATCTGAAGCAGCTTTAGGCTCTGAGCTGTCAGCACAGAGCCCGACATGGGGCTCAAACTCATGGACCGTGAGTCAAAGTCAGACGCTTAACCGACTGGGCCACCCAGGTGCCCTGAATGAGATTTTTTACAAAGAGAATGAGTGTAGGGAAGGGAAGAAAACTAAGGACAAAGACCAGGAGTAGTTAAGCAATTACTGCTCTGGCAAAGAAGATATCAGTAAAGGGAAATGAGGAAAACCAGGTAGGGAGTGTACTTTCCAGATAAGTGTTCATGAAATTAACATGAGTCTTGTCAATCCATAATTTCTTTACCAACTTTCAGCTATAGTGGTACACCTGTTGGTCTTTTGTTAGCAGGTAATTGAGTTAACCAGAGTTGAGGTTTTATTAGGCAGTTTTGACAATGGTAGAAAGAGGTTAGATTGTTATGATGTTTGCAAAGGAATAAGTATAGTATTGGATCATAGAATGTACTCTAGATAAGGAAGGATTTGCCTGAAGTGTGGTCACAGATTAGGAGACTCACTGTGCTCAGAGGATTGTTGGATTGGATGTACTAGAGAAGAATAACTGGAGGAGAGGAGATGAGTTTCGGTGAGAGGGATAGCAAAATCTATATATCGAAGGAGGTGCAGACATTGGAGTGAGAATAAGATCTATGGGTATGGTTCTTACAAAAGAATACAGTAGCTGAGGTATTGGAGGTGAGTGTTAAGTGAGACATGATGGACCTGAAAGTCTGAGGATGTGGTAGTGAGTAAAGATCAAAGTAGAGAAGAGATAATTTTTTTCAAGAATGAGAGGAACCAAGAGACTTAGTTTGGGATGGGTCTTTATGATAGCTGAAATCTCCAAGAACATTGGAGAAGAAGTCAGGAAATAACTTGCTGACATCAACAGTAAATGACATAAAATTACTAGGAAGACAATAAAGAAGAGACATGACATAATGGTTGTTAAAATTTTTAAAAAATGTGCTTTAATGGAGTTGAAGTTTTCTAGCAAGGAAGGAGTGGAAACAAAAAGCACCAGTAGAGAGCAAAGAAGACACTCATCATAGCTCCAAGTCCTAAGGCACATGAAGTATGGGAGGAAAGAAGTGAGGGAAGAACTGGAGTCTGTTTGAATATTGTAGGAAAACAATGTTCTCAGGTAAGAGTGAGGTTTCACTGCCAAGGAAATCATAGAAGAGCTTGAAGAAGGAGGAAAGTGTCCTTTGGATGCAATGAGAATTCTAAAGTCACTGTGGAATGAAAGTAGTGGTGGGAGTGGTGAAGTGCAAGAATTACTAGGGATCGTACAGAGCATTCAGAAGATTTGGAAAATGATTATCAATAAGATATGAGAGAATCTGAGAAGGTGCACTTGTGATGCTGTTGGACATGAACAGAAGTATGAGGCATAATGACGTAAGCACTGGAAGTTGCAGCGAACAACAGTGATTTAAAACCAAGACATAGATTGCCTCCCTATTTGGCTTAAATATAGTGCCCTGAAGCACAAGGCAATGGAAGATACTGAAGTAGTTGGTCATTCTAAGCTCATTGTAAACAGTAATTTCTGTGGAAGAAAATGCTGGATGTGATAGTTCTTGTTTTCTTTGTTTGTTTAAATGTTCACTAAAATAAAGATAGAATTTTCAAAACAAAATTGTTCCTTTCTATACTTTTTATATACCATTATTTATTATACACATCCCATGCTTTAAGAAATACTGATTTCCAAATTACCCTGTCATGTTCGTAAAGTTTTCAGGCAGCAAATTCCAGGAGGTTAAAGGAGAGTAAAGAGGCCAGTTAAAATCAGAGAGAAAAATACTGAAAGAAGTGAAGCCTGCATGTTATGTTATAATTGCATCAGAATAAAAAAATTAATCAGGAGATAGGAGTCAGGTAGCAAAACACTTGATTCTTGAATCACTAGGTAAGAGGAAGTAGAAAGGGAAACAAATTGAATATTTTTGGTAACTATTCAAAATTGAATTGCTTCCAGATAAAATACCAGGTTAGAAACAGCTCTATGTTTGTTTTCTTTGTTTGTTTGTTTGTTTGTTTGCTTTACCTTGTAACAATTTCAATGAGCATTTGAAATACGTTTCTTTCATCATTTTTTAGATAGATAGATATTAGAAAATGATCTCTATTTCTAAAAATAACTAATTCTGTTCCTCCCTTAATATCTCTTTATTTAGAGCCAAACATAACTTTTCATCAAAAGACATGATAATAAATATATTAGTGGTTTATGTTTAAAATTTTATGTCCTTATTTAAAGCTTAAACAGGTTTTAAAATTCTCAATTTCAGATAAACTCTAATTAGTATTTAAGCCAAAAACTTAGTTGTAATTTTGGATTTATTCAATATGCTTACATGAAAATTAGAATTCTGTTTGATTTTTACGTTCAATAGTGATAAGTAAATGAAAGAACACAATTATAATTTGAGATGACTTTGACAATATTTTTTCAAGACAATTTGAAATCAATTATGTCCTTATAGAATTTGAGGATAGAAATGAAGAATTTATGATATTTTTCCATTTTTCATAATGCATTTCTAAAAATAGAGTACACTTTCAAAGATATTCATAGGAGATGAGATATATGAATTGAATATGACCTGCAAGAAAAAGAAGTAGTTAAAAATTAGAAGGAAGAACTGGGCAACTTATTTTATTTTCTGTCCATAACCAAATGATATTCAAAATATTTAATTCTACAAATCTGAGCCAGTCATTGCTGGGACCATGCCATGACAAGCTTAAACACCTAATTGCTGGGTATCCTTCGAGAGGGGCCGGGAAGCCAGATCGTCCAGAAGAATATTTAGGGAACTTAAAGCTGAATATTTTTCTGATTCTTTTCAGTACTCTTTCAATATCTAACAACCAGTGTGTATATTCTGCTGCACACTAGCTGCAAAACAATATTGTCCATCATCACCATCACCTTTATATAAAAAGGTGCTATGTCTGTATATGGAGTAACTATCCATACTCTATAGTTATGTGGATATGTTAGATGGATAGTTATATGCATTTGGAATAAGCGATACACTATACAAACTCTACTTTATTACCTGTAAATCTCTGGAGTTTCGATTGTTTTTCTTCTCTGTGTCTCATTCTCCTCATCAAATGTCACAAGGTGGTGGGGTGCAGTGGAAAAAAAGTATATAATTAAGATTAGACTTCGATTCACACCCCGGTTCCACTACAGATGAACCATAATTTTGTGCAAATTATGTAACCTTTTTCTCATTCAACTGCATCTTATGTGAAATGGGGTTCGTGAAGTTTAGAGACAAAGAACAGAAGACACCCAGCGCAGCATCTGGCACGTGGCAGTTACTCAATAAATGGCAATTATTCCTACTGCTTTGAAAATTGGAAGGAGGTTGCTAAAGCAGGTGTTTTTCACCTGGAGTTTACACACGGTTAGACCTTGCAATGTCTAAGAATTCCTAAAATCTCAAGTAAAATAGATTGTATGTTTTATACACTCTTCTGGGGAAAGAGTCCATAGCATTTGTAAGATTCTTAAGGGGTGTTTTGAATTTAAAGCGGTTAAGAAGAAAAAGTGATTGAAGAAAAGTTGGTAGAAAAAGGAGAAGGAATGTCACAGAAAGAGAAAAAGATGAAGAACAGGGAGTAAGGACAGCAGCTAAACAGGGACTCAACTTTAAATGGAAAACTAATGTGAAGAATTCACAGAGGAAGGAGCCCATAGCATTGATACGATCTTGGCGCAAAAGTAGAGTTGGCAGAAAAGAGTAGATGAGGTCAGACAGAATTAATAAAGCCAGGTAGGAAACACTGCAGCTTTGTGATGGGGTCTGTGGTAAGGGCAGCGATTCTTAACAGATTTCTGGGAAGCTGTTATATTCCAAATTGCTTCTGTTTTATCTTCCCTTGTTACTCAAAACCGTTTACGTGGTTCAGTTTACTGTATTGTGTGCTTTACATTGATATTTCCACCCAATTTTGAGACATTGAAGCCATCCCATCACTGTTATACTGTCATACTGTCTGATGTTACTTTTTCTGAATAACTGATAGTCTCAATAACTGGTTTGATGAAGCTTTTTCAGTGAGATCTTCCCTTCGCAGGTTAAATCTTTAAATTTGCATTTCAGTTTCTATTCTCTCTGACAGTTGATTATTTGATTCTCTCGAACATTTTCAGAGTAGGTAAAAAATGTTAAATGATGCTTTTCTGGAAGAGCAATCTAATCAATTCTCTCTTAAGAAGGAGAATTTAGTGGTAATCAAAATTATGTGTTACTCTGAGAGGAAAGTAAATAAGAGAAATCGCACCTGACTGGATTGTCACTAGTAAATCATCAAAAGTTGCCATCAAAACTCATCTTGGTATAAGAGTAAATATGAAAAAAAAAACAGAAATATTGGAACAATAACAAGCAAAATTTCTGCAAGTGTAGTACTTTTTCCCAAAAACGTAAAATGAAGTTATATTAGGAGTCCAGGAGTTGGTATGAGAGAATATACTTTCTGAAAATATGTATTCAACAAATGCCTACTGTGTTTCTACTCTGTGTGAAGAACACAGCTTATAGGAATCATATTTTAACTTTCACAATGACTCATTTACTGGTTTTGTAGATGAGTAAATGGCAGCTCTGAAGGTTATGACTTACCCAAGGCTATAAAAAACCCCAGCTACTATTTACCAAGTGCTTAACATGCACCAGCACTGTTCGTTCACTATCTTTAATTCTCTAAAACACATGTAAGAGAAGCCTTATTGCTATTATTTATATCGACAAGCGACAATTAAGGCTTAAACAAGTTAAATAAGTCATCTTTTTAGATAGAAAGGTGAGGTCTCTTCACCTCAGTTCAGTACTTTCTACTATGTCATACTTATTCATTTATTTATTCTCAGAGCAAATATTGATTGTGTACTTAATCTTTGCCAGACATTTTGTTACATGCTGTACCTACAACCTTGGCAAACAAAACAGTTGTAGTTCTTGTTCTAGTGCAATTTATAGGCTATTATGGGAAACATTTTAAACATCTAAGCAAACAAGGACTATAAAGGAAAGAGAACAGTTTACTGAGAGTAAATTAAGGAGATGATCAGAGAGGCTCTTTGAAAGAGTCAACAACGAAGAGAGGGATATCCCAGACAGATGGCAAAGCATGTGCAAAGGCGCTGAGGTAGGAAAGAGATTGAGTTTATTAACTCCCAATGAACACGAAGATCAAAGACTTTTTTTTTTTTTTGGCACACAGGATGAAATGTACTTACTTATTAAATAAAGGGATCACATAAATTGATAGGTATGTCAAGTATCTGCCATCAATTTAATTTAACAAGATAGACCAAATTCTAAACCATAAAATACATCTTAAATGTTTTAAAAGAATAGGAACCATACAATGTATTTTCTTAGACCACCATGGAATTAAGCTAGAAATTGGTAGTAGAAAGATAGCTAAAAATCTCAAGATACTTGGAAATTAAATAAATCAGGTCAAGGCTTACTTGAGAATATTAATATAGAATATATGTATTAGGAATACAGAATATATATATATATATATATATATATATATATATATATATTCCATAGTGAATGGGTATGAAAGTGTACAATGAATACATTTTAGCTCAGTTATCAAGTTTTACATAGAAAATCGGAATTTTAGGGGCGCCTGGGTGGAGCAGTCGGTTAAGCGCCCGACTTCAGCCAGATCACGATCTCGTGGTCCGTGAGTTCGAGCCCCGCGTCAGGCTCTGGGCTGATGGCTCAGAGCCTGGAGCCTGTTTCCGATTCTGTGTCTCCCTCTCTCTCTGACCCTCCCCCGTTCATGCTCTGTCTCTCTCTGTCCCAAAAATAAATAAACGTTGAAAAAAAAAATTAGAAAATCGGAATTTTAAATACAACCAATTTTCTTTAATTTTTTTTTAAATACAATAATATAAAACTTTTGAAATTTTTACTTATCTACAACTAAAACCACCTAGTGTCAGGACCCATTATAACAGTGTATGCAGACAACAAAAGAGAGATGATGCAAAAACGTTTTTGGAAACATCTTTCAGTATCACTAGACCACTCTTGCTTTTCATTTCCTTTCTAAATCTGTAGTATCTCCTTCTCAGTAGTACACAACCTTTATCCCATAAAATATATGAGGTTTACATTACCTGAAATAGCTTCTTACAGGATCATTTTTATCTATTACAATCTGCAGTTCTCTGTTCTTACCAGAGATTGAGCCTCTATGATAGCAAAAATCAACACTCATAGCTTACCCAGAATTTCATGAATTGGATGACTAGAGATGTTTAGATTCTCAAAGAACTAATCTTCACTATATACAATGACCTTTACGTTCTTAAATACAAATAGCACTATCTGAAAAAAAAGTTGAAGATTCCCAACCATATTTATTTCTGCATTGAATTTTGTTGAAAATACCATACTTTAGTTTGTGTTTAACATCTGGTTCATCTTTTACAAACTTTTTTTTTCTTTATTATCTTTCCTTCAACTCTGAATTCTCCAATTTCCAAGTTCTTGTCTCAAAGAGCAACTTTTAGGCATTTTGGTAACCTTCTGCAAGTGTAGGCAGTAACAATTCATTTTGCCTTTGCTAATAGGTAAATATCCACAGTGTTTCCATTGATGGAGCACTTTTCTGTGTGAGCTGGTGCCAGCAGGAGGTAGAGAATGGACTGTAACACCGTATGTTTGGGGCATCAGGATTATAGTATTGTCATATTCAGTCTTGCCTGGAAAATGTCTTTCTTTGGAGCATGTGGAGAATAATTTTAAATTGTCATAGTTTCTTCAAGATATTAATAAGTCAAATTATTGTTTTTATTTTTTTCTAAGATATATCCCTTTGCCAAAGAAAAGCACTATATTATTATCCAGAACTTTTTGTTAAGAATCATCAGGAAGCCAGTCATAGTAGAGACAAGACTACTGGTGTCTAAAGAACTAAGTCCTTGTCTCACTCTTAAATAACTAGAGGACATCAGATTTTTACCTTTCCTTGGTATTAATTTCTATATACACAATTAAAATTTAAATCCATATCGCAATATTTCACAGGATTTTTGGTTTGCCATTGTATAAAAAATAATTTTTAAAGTGAAAAGTTGGGAGTTTTGGGGTAGACTTAGAAGGCAGAAAATCAGGAAGGATGTAGTTGAATTCAACAGCACTATCAATCAATTGGATATAATTGACATCTAAAGAATGCTATATTTAACAACAGCAGAATACACATTCTTCTTAAGTTTGCATAAAGCATTCACCAGGATAGACCACATTCTAGACCATAGAACACATTTTAAATGTTTTAAAAGAATAGGAAGCATACAGTGTCTTTTCTTAGACCACCATGGAATTAAGCTAGAAATCGGTAGTAGAAAGCCGAAAAACCTCAAGATACTTGGAAATTTAAAGGAATCATAGTTCTAGGATAAACTCTCAGAAGAAATAAAGAATAGTTTGAACAAAATTAAAATATAACTTCCCAAAATTTGTAAGATTCAGCAAAACAGTGTTGAGAGGGAAATTTATATCATTGAATACATACATTTAAAAAGAAGAAAGATCTAAAAATCAGTGATCTAAGCTTTCACCTTAGGAAACTAGAAAAAGCAGAGAAATTAAATCCAAAGTAAGCAGAAGAAAAATAATAAAAATTAGAGCAGACATCAGTGAAATTGAAAAAAAAAAAAAGAACATCAGTAGAGAAGAATCAACAAAACCAAAAGCCGTTTCTTCAAACAGGTCAATAAAACTATAAAGCCTTTATTTAAGTTAACCAAGAAAAAAAGAGAGAAGACACAAATTACCATAGTAGATATGAAAAGGAGACATCACTAGAGAACCTATGGACATTAAAAGGATGATAAAAGAGGGGCACCTGGGTGACTTGGCTAAGTACCCAAGTCTTTATTTCAGCTCAGGTCATGATCTCAGTGTTGTGAGATCAAGCCCTGCATCAGGCTTCACACTGGATATGGAGACTGCTTAAGATTCTCCCTCTCCTCTCCCCCTCCCCTACTCATGCCCTCTCTCTCTCTCTCTCTCTCTATGTCTCTCTCAGTCTCTCTCAAAAAATAACATAAAATAAAGGATGATAAAGGATTATCATGAGCAACTGTATGCCCACATATGTGATAATCTAGATGAAATGGACCTATCCCTTGAAAAACTCAGTCTACTAAAACTCTTGCAAGAAGAAATGGACAATAAGTCTATATCTGTTAAAGAAATTGAACCAATTATTAATAATCTTCTAAAACAGAAAGTACTAGGCACAGATGGATTCACTGGTGAATTCCACTAAACATTTAATGAAGAAAGTATATATACTCTCTATAATGTCTTCCAGAATACTTCTGGAAGTTAGAGGAAATATTTCTAACTTATTCTGTGAAGCCAGCATTACTCTAATACCAAACCAAAGACATTACAAGAAAATCAGAGACCAATATCTTTCATGAGCGTAGATGCAAAAGTCCCCAATAAAGTACTAGCCTATTGCATTGGCTGATATGTAAAAGGATTACACAGCAGTCATTTGGGATTTATTCCAAACACGCAAAGCTAGTTTAAAAACTGAAAACTGATTAATTGAATCCATCACATTAACAAGCTAAAGAGGAAAAATCACACGACCATATCAGTAGATAGAAAAAAAGGCTTTGACAAAAGCCAATGCCTATTAATGATTGAAAGTTCTTATTAAGTAGGGATTAGAGGATAACTTCCTCAATTTGGTAAAGTGTATTTACAAAAAACCTACAGCTAATATCATACTCAATGGTGAGAAACTCAGTTTTCTTGCTAACATCAGAACAGGCAAGTGTGTCCCCTCTCAATTCTTCTTTTCAGTATCACATAGGAAGTCCTAGGTAATGAAGTAAGACAAGAATGGGAAACAAAAGGTTTACAAGTAAGGAAGGAAGAAATTAAACGGTCTTTTTTTTTTTGCAGATGACATGATTGTCTATGTAGAAAGTATAAAAGAGTTGACAAAAAAAACTCCTGTAACTAATAAGCTATTACAGCAAGTTTATAAGATCTGAAACTGATATACAAAAGTCAGTCATTTTCCTATATACCATTGATGAACAACCAGGATTTGAACTTTCCAAAGCCATTTATGTTGGCACCCCCAACAATGAAATACCTAGATATAAGTCTAACAAAACATATAGATGATCCATATGAGGAAAACTACGTAACTCTCATGAAAAAGGTAAAAGAACAAACTAAATGGAGAGTTATTTCAATGTTATAGATAGGCGGGCTTTCCAACTCAATCTATAGATTCAACACAATCCCAATAAAATCCACAAAGTTATTTTGTGGATATTAACAAAATGATTCTAATGTTTACAAGGCGAGGCAAAAGGCCCAGGATAGCCAACATAATATTGAAGAAGACAGAAGTCCGTGGACAAACTACGCAGCTTCAAGACTCACTATGAAGCTGCAGTAGATGAGAAAATGTGATACCAGTGAAAGAACAGACAAATAGATAAATGGAACAGAATAAAGAGCCAAGAATTAGACCTATGCAAATAGAATTAATTGATCTTTGGCAAAGGAGCAGAGGCAATTCAATGAAGGAAAGACTCTTTTCAACAACAGTGCTGGAACAACTGGACATCAGCACGCAAAAAATAACTGAATCTAGACACAGATTTTACCTTCTTCAAAAAATTTAACCAGAATAGATCACAGATCAACATGTCAAAAAAATAATTATACAATCTCTAAGGATAACTAACATAGAAGAAAATCTAGATGACCTTGGGTTTGGTCATGACTTTTAAAATACAAAACCAAAGGCATGATCCATGAAAGAACTGCTTAGTTGGACTTATATAAAAATAAAATCTGCTCTGTAGAAGACATTATCAAAAGACAATGAGTAGAGACTACAGATTGGGAGAAAATATTTGCAGAAGAAATAGGATAGAATACATAGAAAATATGTAGAAAGGCTTAAAACTCAACAATAAAATAAATAATACAATAAAAAAGGTGAACATAAGGATATCTTTTACTCACTGAATAGACACCTTGCCTAAAAAAATATAAAGATGGAAAATGAGCAAATGAAGAATTCTCCACATCATATGGCATTAAATAATTGCAAATTTAAACAACAAAGAAGTATAAGTACACACCTATTCAAATGATGAAAATCAAAATGCTGATAACAATAAATGCTGGCAAGGATCTGGAGCAATAATAACTTTCATTTATTCCTGGAGGGAATGCAAAATGGCACAGCCACTTTAGAAGACAGTTTGGAATTTTCTTGCAAAACTAAACATACTATTACCATATGATGCAGCAATCACATTCCTTGGTATTTATCCAAATGAGCTCAAAATGTATGTCCACACAGAAACCAGCACATGGATGTTTATAGCAACTTTATTCATATTTCCCAAGACTTGGAAGCAGCCAAGATGTCCTTCAGTAGGTGAGCGGTTAAATAAACTGCAGTACAACTATGGAGTGGAATATTATTCAGCGCTAAAAAGAAATGAGCTATCAAACCATGAAAAGACATGGGAGAATCCTAAATGCGTATTACTAAGTGAAAAAAAGCTAGACTAAAAAGCTTATGCACTGTGTGATTCCAACTATGTGTCATTTTGGATAAGACAACTCTATGGAAAAAGTAAAAAGAGCATGGTTGCCAGAGGTTCAGGAAGAGGGAGGGATGACTAAGCAGAGCACAGAGGATTTTTAGGACAATAAAACTTTTCTGTAAACTACAATGGCAGGTATACATCATTATACATTTGTTGCAACTCAGAAAATGTACAACGCTAAGAGTGAACCCTAGTAGAAACTGGACTTTGGATGATAATGAGATATCGATGTTAAGTTCATAGATTGGAACAAATGTACTCGTCCGATGTGAGATGTTAAATAAAAGGAGAGGCTGTATGTATGTGGGGGTAGAGGGAATATGAGAACACTCTGTACTTCTTGCTCAATTTCATTGTGAACCTAAAACTGCTCTAAAAAATAAAGTACATTTTAAAGAATTGGAAGTTTTACACACGTGTCCCTTTTTCTAGTGGTGATCTGCTACTGCTGTCTAGCATCTTCAGAGAGGACACATGCCCTGCAAATTGTTACAGTCCTTCCCAGTTTATTTCTCAGTTCTCTTATCTGTAAGTCATTTGAATTTGTAACCCTTGAGCTTGGTGACTAATCATTTCTAACATTCAGTGTTTCTTTTAAGCCGGATCTAGCCCAACAAATTTTTGAAAATTTTCTGTATATTCTTCTACCTTCTCTTTTGATGCTCCATAATGAACATCCACATGCTTCACCATTGATGCAATCTGTTCATTTATTGGTTTTCTGCCATGTCATCAAACATGCCAACAAGGATACAGTATTCTACAAATAGGCCTGGCTATAGTCTCAAAGAAATGAAAAGGAAAAGAGATGATTTGTAGCCTTTATGCTCATCTTCCCTTCCTTATCATTATCACTAAAGTAGAGTAATACCTTTTCACCCTTCTACAATGCCCTGTAAGCTTTTAGTCTATGATTTCTTTCCTCATAAAAATGATAGATAAGAAGGAAGGAGAAGCCAAGCAGGAAGAGCAACAAGAGAACTGAATTCAAGACCCACCTCTAAATGCTCAGTCCTCATGCACTGGGTATTTCAATATGTACATTTAGACTGTTATTTTCTGTGTAGACTATTTTACAGTCTGGATAGTCTATCTGTATAGATCTTACATAGAATTTAAAAATTTTGATGTTTATTTATTTTTGAGAGAGACAGAAAGAGAGAGAGAGAGAGAGTGAGAGTGGGGAGGGGCAGAGAGGGAGGGAGACCCAGAATCTGAAGCAGGCGCCAGGCTCTGAGATGTCAGCACAGAGCCTGATGTGGGGCTTGAACTCATGGACTATGAGATCATGAGTTCATGACCTGAGCTGAAGTGAGATGCTTAACTGACTGAGCCACCCAGGCACCCCAATCTTATATAGAATTTTTATAAAAAGATTGACACTAAGGTTGCATAGAACTTGAGTCAGTGGTTTATTGTTTGTTTCTGTTTTCCAGAGAAACTTGTCAGGAACAAAAAAGGCCTCATTTTAGACTTTCTAGAGTGTTTACAAAAGACCAAATTCCAAGAAGGAATATTTAAAATACATTAAAATACATATTTTAAGAACTTTTTACGTATTATAATATAAACTTTTTTTGAAAGTCTTCCCGCATTACCTTATTTTAAGTGATTGTAGATGTGTACTGTTGTATCTTTTTCTCTGTGTTATATTGTGTTTGTACCAAATACTTGATCAGGTACTATCTGTATGTTATTTATTATGCTAAGAATTTACATGTAATATGTCAATGATAGTCACAATGGCCCTGTGAACTAGACATTATTATCTTCATTTTACAGATGCAGCTTTAGATTATTCAAGGATTCTTAACATACAGCAGAGCTGGGATTATAACCTACTATATTCAGCCTTTAGGACTTCAAATCTTGATGCTTTAAAAATATTAAAATTGCATCAATAACACTCGTTGAGTTCAACAGAGTATATGTGTAAATACACGAAGAGCAGACACATGGTTTTACTAGGTCCATCACCTTACACTCTAAACCCAGAGATTTGACATTGCAGTTGCCAGAAATCTACTAAAACAAGGTTAAAATCTGTGATGTTGGAGTCAGGTTTGTCTTGTAAGCTTCCATTTCTTTCAAGTGAAATGCAATTATAACTCTGGGTTTTTGTGAGGATTAGATGAGATAAAGTAAAGCTCTTGGCACACAGGAATCACTCAATGATATCTGCACATACATTTATTCCAAAGACACAGTGAAAGGTGCTGTCCAGATTCCTTGACATCTTTCTTCAAATTGTCTGTATATTTTAAGAGACTTAAAATAATGTGTTTGCTATATAGAGAAAAACATTTGATAAATGCTTATTGTTATGAAAGTATTGAAATTGGAACTAGTATTTATAAAATAGCTACAATGCAAAGTATTTTATTTGAAATATCTCTTTTAAGCCTCAAAATGCTCCTGCTAACTGGTATTATTATTATCTCTATTTTGAGAATAAGTTAAAGGCTTAGAAATTTAGGAGCTTCCTCCAAGCTGGTGTGGTAGATTGTAAAGTCTCAGCTCTTTCCACTACATCAAAAGCTTAAAGTTCACTGCTTTTGAGTTTTCCTAATTAAAACTGAAGGTAACTATGAAGTGCTTAGGAGACAAAACATTTTCTTGTGCTTAAGACTTTGTAAAAAAAATAAATAATGCACTAAGCTATTTCTCTCCTACATTTTGTAGGTATTCATATTTCAGAATTTCTCTTGAGCATACAGAAAAAATGCCACTGTTTATTTTTTAATACATAAAAAGTAGTCAAAATGCACTTTTTAATAAACCAAAAGTAGTCAAATGTTTCCAAAAATTAGCAGTGCTTCTTAAGTATAAAAGCATGCATTTTTCAAGATAATAAGGAATTATTTGTTTATTTTATTTTGAATTTTTGTAATGTTTATTTATTTTTGAGAGAAAGAGAAACAGAGCACAAGAAGGGGAGGGGCAGAGAGAGAGGGAAACACAGAATCTGAAGCAGTTTCCAGCTCTGAGCTGTCAGCACAGGGCCTGATGCAGGGCTTGAACTCATGGACTGTGAGATCATGACCTGAACTGAAGTCAGGCACTTAACCAACTGAGCCACCCACATGCCCCTATTTATGTTTTTTTGTTTTGTTTTGTTTCTAATATGCTATTTTTGAATGCTATTCATGGTGTGATTCATTTTAGAATGTTGTGGTGGGGGATGGTATGGCCTCTGTTATATGTACCTACCTTGTAAGTGAGAGAGTCTCAGTTGGGTCTTCATAGGCTCTTCTGTCTGTTTATTCACTTATTCATTGAGTATTGATGGAGGGCCTCCTCCATGCCAGGTCTTATGCTAAGAGAGTGACTACAAAAGCACACATGGCCCTTGTTTTGGTGCTGAGGGCCTAGTAGCAGACACAGGCATCACATAAGTGAATGTACTAAAAGATAAAAATTGGCAATTGAGGTGAGTGTCATGAGGCAGAGATACATAGTGCTGTGAGAATACACAGGAGAATTTCACCGTGTCAGGAAGGTTGGAGAAGGCTTTGCTAAAGTAGTGACATTTGAAACTGGACCTGAGGAAAGAATAGTAGTTGACCACGTGAAAAGGGAAGAAAAAAAGTTGCCTTCATGGTAGCAGCCTATACCAAAGCTTCTTGTTAGTTTCTTTCATACTAAATAGATATTATATATATTGAGACAGAGCCCTTAACATAATTGAACACTTGGTTCTGAATTGTGAAAAAAATTAAAAAGAATTAAAGGTTCATAAATGAACTGCACAAGTCATAAAAAGTCCTTGTTTCATACACAGCTTTATACACAAAAAGAGATTTTTAAAAACATACTATCATAGAAACAATTATGAAGCATTTCCACCCGTGTATGAGCTAACTATACTGTCTACTTTAGGGATGTGGAGAAATGAGCAAAATCTTTGGCCGTGTGAAATTCATTAAAAACCTCGCAAATTACCATAATGGGCCAAGAATTGTGCTAGGCTTTAGAGACTCAAAGAAATATAAGATAATATTCTCATGCTCTGTGCCCATAATCAAACCAAAGATCCATACGAGCATTGAGCGAAATATTATCTAATTATGTGGAAGATCAAACTCTTCAGTTGATTTAAGTGCTAGCAGAACATGCAAGTGGGAGGGAGTAATTTTTTTCTTTTACAATTTACTGCATTGTTTGGCTTTACCTAAAGGCCCAATACATTAGGAATATATTAATTACCTTATATGAGTAAACATGCAATCAATCCTGTGTCATTAATATAGAACATATTGTTATTGCTGTATAATTGTACAGATGAATGCAAATGTAGCTATGTTTAACTATACTCTGTTACTGACCCAACAAAGAGAGAGCAGAATCCATGTTAATTTAAAGTAAATATTCTGAAGGGAAGGGGAAAAAAATAATTACAAAGATGGAGGGAGGCAAACCATAAGAGACTCTTAAATACAGAGAACAAACTGAAGGTTGAAGGGAGGCTGGGGGAGAGGGAAAAATGGGTGATGGGCATTGAGGAGGGCACTTGTTGGAATGAGCACTGGGTGTTGTATGGAAGCGATGAATCACGGGAATCTACCCCCAAAACCAAAGGCACACTTGGTACACAAGAGCATACGGTATACACGGTATGTTAGTCAATTTGACAATAAATTACATTTTTAAACCCACAAAAAACAAAAAACGTAAAATATACATTAAAAAAATAAATATTCTGAGTTGCAAACAACATATGAAAATTTCACCCTCTTTTTTCAAGTATTCAATGGCATCTCATCACCAAAGAAGACTTTGAATGCAGAACTTGAAAAATAAGACCCAGGATTTGTTCTCAGGTTCTGCCATTGTCTCATTGAATTCTCGTGATGTATCTCCTAATGTAACAGTGCCCAAACAAGAAAATGCATGCTGTACTACTATGCTCAAGCAATGTGACTTCTCAGGAGAGACTTAATAATATTTAAATGACTTCAAGATAATAAGTGTACATTTCAAAAAAAAAATCTATTGAATGCAAAATAGCACTAGATGGTTTTTTACTACAAACCTAAAAGTAAAAATCGTTTTCAAGTTTTTCTGGCATCCTTTTATTCTCTGAAAATTTACCATGTGTGTAGACGAGCTTTTCTTGAAATAAAAAGCCCTGTGATATAATTATTGATATAATCTCTAAGAAATCTTCAGCATACAAAAAAAAAAGGGCTTTGGTGCTTTATTTCAAAATTCATTCATGCATAACAAAGATGTTCTTCCTCTGAGAAGGTTTTGTCTTGAATAGGTTACGAGAAGAAAACACTCAGGTGAATTTATTTAATAATTGATAGTGGAAATAGCGTCTTAATGAAATTCCCATCTTCCTGAAACATGAGCTCTGTATTTATTTTTATAATTATCTAATACTGATGTGTACACTTATACCTGACTGCCTAACTAAAACTCCTATTAGCAATATAAAGTATCTGTGTTGGAAAATTTTTTCAGGCACTAATCTCTCTTCCTTAAGCTCAAATAAAACCCATATAAGCAGTGGTGAGGAGAAAATTCTCATGACAGAAACATGTGTTCTTATTCAATACATTTTAATTTCAATGAGTGTTTGTTTTTCAGTTTCAGAGACTGGACACTGGTACCGGTAATACTATTTCATTGGAATTGATTATTATTTCTGTAGGTTCATTGAGATTTAAGACTACCACTTTGAAAGTGGTTAAATTGACACTTTTATTAAATAAAATTGAGAAAATCATCCTTCTTAGGATCATAACATTTGGAAAGAATCCTCCAATATTAGGGTAATTCCCATGCCAAAACTTTTTATTTTACAAATCTAAAGATACTCAAGCCCCAAAATACTGGAACTTCAATTGCCTAATGTTCTAGAGCCACTAAATCAGAGACTAAAAATGAGCAGTGTTCTTAGCAGCCCGTCATTCCATCAAAGTAGCAACCTAACCTGACAGAAAAATTATTGTCTGGCTTCTACTGGAATTCGGCCAAGGACAGGAAGCCACAAACTAGTCCCAAATTGTCTATCCCATTTATGAACAATGCTACTTGTAATTTTTATTTATTGGTCCCTATTCCACCTTCTGGAATCACGGGAATTCTTTTCTCTCTTCCAGAACTTTCAACTTTGATTGCAGCTCTCATGGCTTTTGGGAAATCTTCTCTTTTACCCAGTCTTGATATTTTCACTCCTTCCTCATATGAACTTTCCTTCAAACTTTATATCTTGTTGCCTTTTTCTCTGAGGATTTTATTCTACCAATTTCCCTTCTATAAAATGTAATACCAAGAATAGAGCCTATAAAAATCTGATTAGGATCTCATTGGACACTATAAAGTTGAGAGGCTATAAGGCCACTAAAATTTATCTACTCACAATGTATATTATATAATTAATATAAAATTATATTACATAATTTTAGTATTGTCTTGTTTGTAATTTTTGAAATACTAATCTTAAATACTCTAAAGTGTGATTATTAATGATAATATCCACATTAAAAACACATTCATAAAATTCATTTATCATATTTTTTCTGGGGATTTGAGACATTTGCAATAATCAAGAAAGGATAAATTTAGGAAAAGTAACCAATTAACTACTTTAAGAATTGTAGGACTTTAATATAATTTAAATCATTCTATAGCAATGTGTAAAGTAACAACTGTGCAATTTATGCAATTTTCTCAGTCCATGAAAACAAAAAAAGCCTTTTTAAGGGGCCAGATTATTGGCACTTCCTTCCTAATAAGTAGGTCAGACCTTAGCTAGAGGCGTCACAAAGGCTGTTAAGCATTCATTAACTTTATATGAAAACACGGCTGCTGTAAGGAAACCATACATTTCTAAAGAAGATACAAGTATTTATTAGGAGATTATTTAGGAATGACTACCCTCTCTTCATCAGGGATTTTTAAATATTAACAAATAAAATGAACTGAATGCTTACTTTAGCCAGGTACCAT
This sequence comes from Puma concolor, assembly GCF_028749965.1. Classification (NCBI taxonomy): domain Eukaryota; kingdom Metazoa; phylum Chordata; class Mammalia; order Carnivora; family Felidae; genus Puma; species Puma concolor. The sequence goes on along the minus strand of NC_141674.1, from coordinate 152,971,180 downwards.
ACTAAGTCCTTTATGTGTGTTATCTATTTCTTAGAATGTTTTGATTCACATATATACAATTATTGAGCCCATTTTATCTGTAAAGAAAAAAATAAGGCTTCTCTAAAATTATTTGCCAAAAGTCATAACTATAGTTAGTGACAAAGACAGGACGTGAAGTTAGGTATGTCTGACACTCAAGCTTTTGACTGCTCTGCCATTATCCATTCATTACGTGGTTGCTAACTTACTTAATCAAAATAAACTTGACCCTAATGCTGGCAAGACTTAGAGATGTTAATATAACCACTAAGTGCTGGGTCTTAATTAACATTCAAGTGCTCTGAACTTCTCCCCCAAAGCCTATGTCTGGTTAGGTACTGTTCTGGCAAAGCTGACACCCCGCAGTTCTAAACTACATATTATATTTAGCTCTATTTGGACTTCGTATTTTGAAAGTCAGAAAAGCCAACATATCGTCTGATCTGTATTTCTCTTCTCCTTCATAACTTAACTCCTTCACAACATCTAAAGTTTGCCCACTGAAATGTGCCTAATGGCAAAGGTTGGTGAAATGGATCCTTGCAAGTAATTGAAAAAAAAATCCCTTGCACAAACTATACATATCGTAGAAGGTTTTTTTCAACTTAAAAAGTAATGCAAGTCTTATATTTTACTGAATAATACAGAATTGTTTTATTTCCATATTTTTTTTATCCAAATTTGTTTTTAACAAAATTGAAGCTTTAGAAAGGAGCACCATGTGACTTTTTGTGCCTTGTTACCTTCATGTATCTGTAGGATATCCATACCTCAATTTGAGTATAAGCATGGTAAAGAGGTTCATTCAAAATTTATCAAATCATTTTTCATACTCTCATTTATTTAAAAAAAACTTCTTGGGGTGCCTTGTGTCTTAACCGGTTTAGCATCCCATCCAGCTTCAGCTCAGGTCATGATCTCACAGTTCATGGCTTCGATCCCCACATCGAGCTCACTGCTGTCAGTGCAGAGCCCCCTTTGGATCCTCTGTCCCCCCTGCCTCTGCCTCTCTCCCACTCATGCTCTCTCTCTCTCTCAAAAATAAACATTTCAAGAAAAAACTTCTTGCCTATCTACTTTTAAAAACATTTATTTATTTTGAAAGAGAGAAAAGGAGAGAGACAATACCAAGCAGGTTCAGTGCTTTTGGCACAGAGCCTGACCTGGGGCTCAGTCTCATGAATAGTGAGATCATAACCTGAGACGAAAGCAAGAGTCAGATGCTCAACCGACTGAGCTGCCCATGTGCCCCTTGAGTATCTACTTTTTGCAAAAATGATGCAGACAGGATATGGAAATAAATAATATATACTATCTGCCCATGAAAACCTCAAAATCATAGCAGGGAAAATAGCCTACCAAATAATTCTAGTACTTACTCACCCTCTAGTAATAAAATCTGCTGCAGTAAGTCTTAATAGTTATTAATAAAATATTAACACATTCTCTTTTTCTAGCTATGTATTTGAAACTCATATGGGCCATTTCCAGGCAGTGAATTGATATTGATGCCACAGATGCAAATGCCATTTCAATTGCTTATTTACATTCTCTGGGCTTTTGCTTTGAGTGTCTCTCCTATGAGCATCTTTATATGGGAGAGTAGATTTCTGAGACAGCAGGCCGAATAAAACTTTTGTGTAATTACAGGATTTCATATAGTTATTTGATGTGTTCCAACATCTCTTAGTTGTAACAAACATTATTTTCCATATCACGGCCTTCCATAATAATTGCAATTTGTTGATAATTGACATCCAATACTTCTGTCTGATCAATATTAAGGAGTTTCACTGTTCTTCTCATATTCAACTAGCTTATTTATTTTTTAACATTCTTGTTCATCTTTCCTATCCTCTCATGAGATGTTAGGATCATTGTCTATGTGGTTTCTCAAAGTTCTTTCAAATGGTTCAGTCATCTTTACACTTTTAAAATATTTAAACTGAATATTTAGATATTCTCAAAAGCACACAAAATCACTAAATAAATTTTCATAAATACAAATATTTCTTACAATTTTACACTATTACATTAAAAATATGTAAAGCATATCAATAACATGTACTAAATTCTAGGCCTAGTTTTAGCAATACTATATAAAAAAATGTCAGATATGCATAGAGAGTTTATAAACATTCACTCCTTGTCACCTACCAATCATACTTAGGAATTAATAGCTTTGATATTCAAATGGTTCCTATATGTTTAATTGTTCCACAAGAATGGCATATGAAAAGCGTATTTATCCAAAACCTGGAAAAATGTGCCTGAGTGCTCTATGTGTAGAGGAAAACAGAGCAGTTTTGTTAAATAGCTGTTTAAGAAAGTTGTAGGCAATCTATTGAAGAGACTTAAGACATTTCCCACCCACCTGGAAGAATTTAGATAGTTTTCATCTAAACTGGCATTTAAACTGGACTTAAAGCAGAAATGAGCAAACTTGTCTTATAAAGGGCCAGATACTAAATATTTAAGGTTTTGCTGGCCTACAAACAAAATCAAAAATATTAGGTAGGCACTTATATGACCACTTACAATGCAACTATTTAAAAATGAAACGCCCAGAGGAGCTTGGGTGGCTCACCCTTGATTTTGGCTCAGGTCATGATTTCACAGTCCTGAGATTGAACCCCATTTGGGGCTCTCTGCTGGGGGTGGAGCCTACTTGACATTCTCTCTCTCCCTCTCCTCATGTCGGGTTCTGTGCCGACAGTGTGGAGCCTGTTTGGGATTTTCTCTGTCTCTCTGCCCCTCCCCAGGCTCCATCTCTCTCTCAAAAATAAATAAATAAACTTAAAAAAAAAAAAAAAGAAAGGAAAAGAAAAAAGAAAAGAAATCTTATAAATTGAGTTAGCCTCCTTTGCAAGGGAACTCAATCTCCAGGACAATAGGTGAGAAATCTGCATGGCTAATAGCCTCAGAAAATCTAGATACATTTTTTTCTAAGATTTTATATACCTAAAAAGAGCACTGTCCTCTTTTTTTTTTTTTAATTTTTTTTTCAACGTTTTTTATTTATTTTTCGGACAGAGAGAGACAGAGCATGAACGGGGGAGGGGCAGAGAGAGAGGGAGACACAGAATCGGAAACAGGCTCCAGGCTCTGAGCAATCAGCCCAGAGCCCGACGCGGGGCTCGAACTCACGGACCGCGAGATTATGACCTGGCTGAAGTCGGACGCTTAACCGATTGCGCCACCCAGGCGCCCTGAGCACTGTCCTCTTTTAACAGTCATAGAGCAGGTCATGTACAGTATATGCTCATTAAAATTGCAAATGAGCTCAGCCACAGAGAGTTGTTTCCCAATTACATGGTAAAACTTAAATAATAAAAAATTACAGATTATAAAAATGCTTCAGTAAATATGAACTCAATCAAATGGAATACGCAGTAATACCATAGGGATTCTTTTTTAAAAAATAAATCCTCTCAAACTTAGATTGTCTTACTAAAATAGACTAGGAAAGTTTCACTAATCGTGAAGTGCCACAAGTTAAATATGAGCAAGCAAAGTGGTAATGATTTGTGTGTGTGTGTGTGTATATGTGTGTGTGGAGAGAAAGAGAGAGGGAATGAGAGAGACTAAATTGATTTATGAGATTGTTATTTTCTAGGGTCAAGAAACCTCAGTTGAATAGATACTCCCTACATTTAGCAATATTTGACCTTTAGTGAAACAATGTATTGAGTGTAGTCTGTGTTTGCTGTAAGGATGTTTCAAGTTTTTCAGAGGAGAAAAATTAAAATAATTAAAGAAGAAATTGGACCTCTGAGGAAAGCAATTTGTGTCAGCTTATTTAGAAAAGCAAAAGCAGAGTGATTCTTTCCTCCTAGGTATATGATATATTAATATCAAACAAAAAAGTAACTTATTTTGGGTTATGACTTTGCTTAAATGTAACTAATTATTAAAATGAATACTTATTATTTTTCATTATAGAGATACTGAGAGCTAAAATCTTACATTTGTTCTACGGATAAATCCTAATATTGCTAAGATTTTAAATCACTGAGCTGCCTTTCTGTGATACTCAGGACAGGATGGCTTAACTCACCATTTGTTGAGGAAAAAATTGTAGATGTAGTGTCACAGAAACCAAGGGAGCTTTCCAGCTGCTAAAAACAATTAGAGCCTATATAATATAAAGCTATAGGATATTGTTTAGGAATCATTAGTTGCTATTAACTATTTTATTTATTTGGACAACTTGACTTAAAATTGAAACGTTGCCACAGTGCAAGGATGTGCCATCAACTATTTCCTCTCACGTAAATGACTTTTTACATACTAAAGTTTCCTTTCAGAGCCAAGGCTATGGATACTTAGTGAGTCATTTTAAATACCACAGATGCCGTGCGTTTTCTCAAGCCTACTTTTCCTGTAGTTACTCAAATGCACTTCCTTAAACCCTGGACAAATGGAGAGGAAGATGCAGATAGTAGACAAGGTAGCAAGTAGAAGGAAAGTAGCATGTTGGTGACTCCAAGCCCATAAACAGGAACCACACAATCTTCCTACCTGACTCAGAGCCATTACTTTTAAAAGTGCATGCAAATCTCACTGAATAGTATGTCAATCTGTTTCATTAAGCATTTTTCTTTAAATAATGAAGTTCATTTCTTTGTTTTCCATAGTGTAAATGCAATTTAATTTCAGCCATAAAATTTTACATACAGCTTCTCTGAAATTTATACCTCTCTTTACTGTGTAATTAGAGTTAAGCAGCATATTCTGGGAGACTTTTTGCAAATAGTTTAAGATAAATTGCTCAGGGTGGTGTCTAAAAATCAATAGTTTGAATGATCATCAATTAGGGATGCTCTGAGACAGCCAGCTGCCCCATTGATACACTAAGGTTGGAAAGTAAGCTGGTTTAGCATTATTTGACAAAATCACCATAAAAAGCACGCAAGGGCAGTTCTTAAAGTCATTAAACTCTTGAAGGAAGAAATCCCATTAACTCTGGGGTTCCTCTCCGTAATAGCTTGAGCTGTGTATGGTTTCAAGTTTTAATTGCATAAATATTTCTATTTTCTCTCCATTTCACTCCATAAAGTATTTTAAAATTCTCAAACCATAAGCATTCTTTCATCTTATTCCTCCCCAAATGCTTGTAATTTGACCGCTACGCTTTTCCTCATTAAACTGTTTCACCATCACCGTAAACACATTCTGAAATCTCTGGTACATTATTACTTAGTGCTTTTCTGTCTACCTGTGCTAAGTAACCTCCTGGTTATCAGCTTCCTGGTCATCTGTTCTCCATTTTAGAACAGCAAGAAAACAACTGCAGGCTGCTATGGATTTAAGTTTAGCGAGTGTTACTGCAGCCCCAAAGCTTATCTGTGGCTTCCAGCAGACACATGCGGGTGTTTCTGCTGCTTTTGTTCCTAGGAAGCGGCAAAGTGTGATACAAGTGAAAGAAGCATTTTGGCAGCAGAAATGATCTTGCCTGAATCATTCAAATACTGACAACAACTCACCCCTTCAAAAACCCACAACGTATTCTGTGCCTTCCCTGAGAAAGCGCTGTAAATAGATAAATTGAGAAACTTATAGTTACTAACATATTTCAGAAATATATGCTGCATTCTTATTGCACATAAGACATTGCAATAGGGTCATGGTGGATACGCAACAAGATGCAGAGACAAGAATTCACCTTAAGGACCTTACTACCCGTTTGTTTAACTGAAAATAAAAGCATGTGAAAGTAAAAATTAAATTGCATAAATATTAAAATGACAAATAATAATGCAAAAGGTACCGTGTCCTAGCATATTTCCTTACATTTAGGGGCTAGTCGATATGTATTTGCTGCTATGATTAATACACTAGCTGAGTTGTGCATACAAATGAGTGCTTTAAGAGTCTAGACAGGAGCCATCACTGTGTGGCATTCAGGAAACCTGAACAGATTTGTGGTAGTAAGGTTGGGTAGAGCTTAAGATAGAATTTAATCAAGGCAAAAACTCCCATACTTTATACCTTCCTAGTAGAATTTATTTACTGAGTTCAGGAGTCTTTTGTTCCACTTGAAAGATATACTCTGCATGGTCACATTATTGTCCTTTCTCTTAATGAGCAAATAAAAGCAATTAAAACTGAAAGGGTCAAAAATATGTTTAAAGCTTTTCAATTATTAAACTTATCCAAATGTCCCTGTCTCTCTGATATTTTCTCCATGTGATATTTTTTAATCGTGCTTTTGTTTTTTTTTTTTACTCTGAGATAATTGTAAGAAATGCTGTTAATGAGAAATAATACAGAAAGATTCCATGTTCCCTTTACCCAGGTTTCCCCAATGGTAACATCTTGTAAACTTATACTACAGGATAGCAACTAGAATATTATCACTGATATAGTCAAGATAGAAAACATTTCCATCACAACTAGGATCTCTTAGTGATCACTGTTATTTTCCGCCTTAACCAACACTTTCCCTAACCCTTAGCAACCACTAATCTGCTCTCCATTTCTATAGTTCTGTCATTTACAGAACATTATACAAAGAGAATAAGATAGTACATAACCTTAGCTTTTTTTTTTTCCACTCAGCATAATTCCCTGGATATTCATCCAGGTTTTTGCATGAATCGATAGTTCCTTTCGTTGCTGAGTAGTATTTCATGGTATACATGTACCACAATTTTGTGTAACCATTCATCTATTGAAGGCCATCTGTGTTATTTCTGGGATTCAGTTGTTATGAGTAAAGCTGCTATAAACATCCATATACAAGTTTTATATAAACATAAGTCCTCATTTCTTTGGGACAAATTCCCAGGAATGCAGTTGCTTTATCACATGGTAGTTACATGTTAGTTTTTTTTTTAACAAACTATCAAATTGTTTGGCAGAATGGCTCTACCATTTTACATTCTCAAGAGCAATGTATGAGTGATCGAGTCTCTCTAAATCCTCACTAGCACTTGGTGTTGTCACTATTTTTTATTTTAGCTATATGATAGATGGACAGTAGTATCTCATTGTAGTTTTAGCTTGCATTTTCCTAATGGTCAGCAAAATTGAACATCTCTTCATGTGATTGTTACCTGTATATCCTCTTCAGTGGAATCTCTCTTCCTGCCTTTTGTCCATTTTCTAATTGAGTTGTTCGTTGCTTTGACTGTTGAGTGTTGAGACCTTTTTCTTTTATTTTTTTAAGTATTTTATTTATTTATTTATTTATTTATTTATTTATTTATTTATTTACAGAGGGAGGGAGAGAGAGGGAGAGCAGGGCAGTGGTAGAGAGAGAGTGGGAGAGAGAATCTCAAGCAGGCTCTATGCTGCCAATGCAGAGCCTGACGCGGGGCTCAGTCTTACAAGTCATGAGATCACAACCTGAGCTAAAATCAAGAGTCAGATGCTTAATCCACTGAGCCACCCAGGCACCCCAAGAGTTCTTTATATATAGTATATACCAGTGTTTTTATGGATATGTGATATGCAGATATTTTCTCCCACTCTGTGGCTTGTCATTTTTATCATAGTTATTAGCTCTGATGAAGCCCAACTTACCATTTTTTTTCTTTTATGTCTTTTGGTGTCAGTCTATGAACTCTTTGCCTGATCTATATCTTAAAGACTTCTCCTAGGTTTTTTTTCTAAGATTTTTGTTGATTTCTACTTTACATTTAAGGCTGTGATGCATTTTAATTAATTTTTACATAAGGTGTGAGACTTAGACTGAGATTCCTTTTTGTTGTTGATGTTGTTACTGTTGAAAATGTTATCTTTCTTCAATTTAATTGCTTCTGTACCTTTCTAAAATATCAGTAGCATATATTTGCGTGGGTCTATTTCTGGGTTCCCTGTTCTGTTCCATTGATTTGCACATAACACAGCCTTCATAACGATAGCTATGTAATAAGTTTTGAAATCACATAGGCTGATGTTTCCCACTTCATTCTTTTTCAAAATTGTTCTAACTATTCTATTTACTTTGCCTGTCAATATAAAGTTTTTCATAAGCTTATCTATATCTACTTCAAAAAAATCTTGCTGAGATTTTGATAGGAATTGTGTTAAACCTGAATACCAATTTGCAGAGAATTGAAATCTTTACTGTTGACTCTTTAAATCCATGAACATATAGGTTTCTCCATTTATGTAGAAATGTTTATATATTTGTATAAATATGTATAAATATATATTGATAGCTATAGTTATAAATCATCTTTGATCCATCACCATTGTGTGGCTTCCCCATACAAGTTCTGTACATATTTTTTAAATTTACCATTAAGTATATATGTATGTATTTATAATTACATATTAGTTAATAAAAATTGAATAATATATATATTTATTTAGTGATTGGAAATGACATGGTTATTTTAATTTTGGTTTCTTGCTAGTATATAAAAATAGAATTCAGTTTTGTATGTTTATTTTGTATCCTATGATCTTCTGAACTAACTTATTAGTTCAGGAGGGTTTTTTTGGCAGAATCTTTGGGATTGTCTATGTAGAATCATGTCATCTACAATAGGGACAGTTTTATTTTTTCCTTTCTAATCTGGATGTCTCTTATTTCCTTATCTTGCCTTATTGCAGTGGTCACAATTTCTAGCAGTATGTTAAATAACCATTTTGTGAGTGGACATCTTTGCCTTTTTCCTGATCTTAGAGGGAAAACATTCAGACTTTCAGACTCAGACTCTCTGATATTTTAATCTTAGCATGGATTTAACATTTACATCAGTTTTTATGTTTGTCTGTTTTTATTATAGGTAAAGTAAAAACTGTATTGAAAAATCTTGTAATGTAGTGCTTGCATGCATGGGCTTTAAGATAGTCAAATCTAGGTGTGATGCCATGCTCTATCCCTTCCTAGTAGTGTTACCTTGGGCAAGTTTCATAACCCCTCCAAGTCTCAATTTATTTATCTGCAAAATGGTACCACGCATTAATCCATTCCATAAATTTAATTTCAGTGTTTTAAAAACTTGATACTAAAAGTACCTACCTATCTCACAAACTTGTGAGAACTGAATGACAGGATATTTGTGAAATACTTAGCACATGGTAGGAATTTGAAATTTAACTATTAGACCATGATTATCAAACGAAAAATTCTCCTGTAATCATGTAATTAGATCAGTGGTTCTCAATTAGATTGACAGGAATGATTGTGTCCCTACCTCAGCCTTCAACTAGAGTAGGCAGTGCCATTGGCATCTAATAGATCAAGGCCAAGAATGCGGCTGAACATTCTGTAATTCATAGGACAGCCCCTCATAACAAATAATTCTCTGGTCCAAAATGTTACAGTGTAAACGTTGAGAAAACCTGATTTAGACGGATAATAGACATATATGTTCAAAATTAGTAGAAAAAATTCAACGGCTGATTGAGCAAAAATCCTTTCCCATGAGTACCAATCTGAAGCAGAATCTAAATGTATATATGTCTAATGACTGTTTTGGCCTCCTGTGAGGTTTTTCCATTGACCAGGAGCACTTTTATAGCATAACCCCTGGTCTTTCAAGGTGGACCTAGAAATGTTCAGAGTCTACCTACAGATGGAACTTCCATCTCAGTAACAAAAATAAACTAGCCAAGGACTTTATCCTCAAGTACCATACCTATAGCTAGTGTATGGTTCCATTTGAATGATAAGATTTGAGAGATGCATCCTATTGCAAAAATGCTCTCCCAAAGGCCTGCCATTGCAAATGAGTTACCTCCATCATAGTAACCACTTTGAATTAAAACATTGTGTTTCTCCCATGGGACTATCAAAACATTATGCAAATATAGCACTAAAAGAGATGACACACTAGAACTTTTCATCACTTACATGTAAACTAACAATATTAATATTTAGGTCAACAGGATCCAATAAATTATAGCCATTCTTCTCCTCCAGGATCACATGGGGATTAACACATCATCTGTATAACATCTAGTCAGATGGATTAGAGAACAAAATAGAGATGTTTGGTCACTTAGAACTATCTGATATGTTTCTTCTACTAATGTAAGACGATCCAAAGGATAGTCCACAAAGCACATACTCACCTAGCAGGCTGCAAGGGGAATCACTGCCTCAACCTGCAGGCATTGCCCAAGAAGACAACACCACCAGGTCACATAAAGGAAGGATTAAGTGGTAAAGAGAAAGATGATAAATGGGAAGGCTCCAGATAAAAATATAAGGACAGGAGTCCTCCTAACCATGGAAAGTGGCATTATCAAGTGTCAAGAGACCAAAGCAGAAGGCACAGAGGAAGTACATTTTGACATAGGCAGTAGTAGAGGTTTGTGAAAAATTAAACAAAAAAAAAAAAGTCCCAATGGTTGATTCTTCCTGATTGACACCTTAATGGATCACCTAAAAAGAGACCCCTTCTATAAGATTCTATAATTAAGGAGAATGGATGGGGGCACCTGGGTGGCTAAGTCGGTTGAGCATCCGACTTCAACTCAGGTCATGATCTCACGGTCTGTGAGTTCAAGCCCCACATTGGGCTCTTGGCTGTCAGTGCAGAGCCTGCTTCAGATCCTCTGCCCCTTCTCTTTCTGCCCTCCCCCCTTATGCTCTCTCAAAAATGAATAAATATTAAGAAAAAAAAGAACGGATAGAGAAGAGTTGGAAGACAGCCAGGTGGCCCTAGATTAGGTACAGGAATAGCATGGGGAAATGTGGAGGGTTAAGTTGCAAATGACAAGGGCAAGCTCTGTTACTCAGCAACATGTACCTGGCTGGCCTTGCCAAGCACAGTGCAAGATTTGGGCCTTTGGAGGAAAATAGAAGGAACAAGTTTGTTTCTTGACCTCAAGGAATTTATAGGCTAATCTAGAGGGATTATTGGGTTCCATTCATGTCCATGGGATATATCGCTAACATTTACATAAAAACAAACCTTAAAAGCAACTAACTATAGGGTATTAAAAATTCACTGTGTGATGTGATATATGTATTATGTGATGGCTATGTCATGTCATCAAACTTTCATGTCCAGTCGTTTGTTTGGCATCAATGTAGTGGAGCCCTAAATCAACCAGACCTGGAAACAAAATAGGACAATTTATCTAGACAGTGAGAAAAAGTGAATGTTAGAAACCAGCCAAGGCTGATTTTTGCATGGACTGGGAAGCACAATGAGGGACCAACAAATTGCAGGAAATAGCAATCAACATGACGTTGGCTGTTCAGTTGACAGCACTTGGCAACAGCTGTAATGAATGTCCTACAAACAGACATAATGATTCAGGTAAAAGCTGGACAACATTCAGTGACAAATCTTTCCTCAAAGAAAGATGAATATTTTAGATACATTTAATCTTTTCTTCTGTGTTTCCATCTTTGGCTAAGATTCTGATTTACCCCTCATTTGATGGTGCTAATTTTAGGCTATCTCCATGAAATAACGCAACCCGATAAAATGTTCTTGCTGCCAAATAGGAAAATGTGCTAAATAAATACAACTAAACATCACTTTGGAAAGGAGACATTTTATGCATGAATTCTAAAATACCCAAAATCAAAGCAGGTGCAAAAAAAGAAGCTCTAATGAAATGGATATGGCTCTTCCAGCAAAAAGTGAAATGCTTTTTTGTTGTATTGTTTAAAGTGAGGAAGAAAATTACTCTTATTAACTGTGAGGGAAGAGAGAGCCACATAGGCTGCATATTTGATAGCTTTCTCTGACAGCAAGATGTTCCCCAAAGCCGCTCTGGCATGTGGATGAAAACTGATAGGGAAGTCAAGCTTTTTCTTATGTAGTGCAAGAATAACAGGGTTTTCCAGCAGCTTCTCACAGGTGATAAACTTCACATCCCTAATAGTAAAGAATCAGACTGTTTTGCTGATAATTTTATCAGTGGTTATTTCATACAAATGAATGGGGGACAATTCTAGGTCATGATTTTCTATTTTCCATTAAGTAACACAGACAAAGATGATGTGAATAGATCACTCTCCACAAAGTTATTATCTAAGAAGAATTAGTATAAATTGTGATTCAGAGATATATACTGCCAAGGCAGTTCTGGGCCTGTGTAGGCGGGTATAAAATCAGCACTAAGATTTACAAAATGTTAAGGTCAAAAAGCAGGACTAAACTTAAAGAATTTTAGGGCAATAGATACTTCAGAGCACCCCATGTCAATCAATTATACATCTCTGCAAGGAAAGAGATCAGAAAAACCGAAGTAGTCTCTTTCAGACCTATTGTTATCACTGTTATTTTTAATCACTATTCCCAAGAATTTGTCTCCTGGACTTTGAGAAACTTATGGAACGAGATGGAGTCACCTGTTTTTGTAAACCAGTGGCCAGCTGATGTCATGGCACATAGCATGTTAAATGTTCACTAAGGAAATGAAATTAGCAACTTCAGAATATGATCTCTGAGTTGGATGTGCTTAATCAACACTGCTCAACAGAGATTTCTATGATGGAAATCGTTGGCACTGCCCAGTTTGATAGCTGCTAGCCACAAGTGGCTATTAAGCCCTTTGAAATATGGCTAGTGCAACTGAGGAACTGCATTATTAATTTTGCTTAATTTTAAATAATTTCAAGGTAAAGTTAAGTTAGCCACATGTTGGACAGTGTGGTGCTACATTTACAAAAAAGTAAAGAGTATTGAAGATGTTGATTTTGTAACTTGCTATTTTAATACTATCTGTTGTCTTCTCTTTCAATTAATCATCTTTCATTAAGTAAGAAATCAAAAGAAAAAAATAGTCTCGTATTTCAGGTTACTTAAAAGTGATCAGTCTTCCTTGTTGACTTGCAATGACCAAATATCACTTATCCATCTCATAATTATTGACTCTACGTCTAGAGTAGAGCATAATAGAACAAGCACACAAGATCTCTTATCAATGAAATGGCGATTGTAATAACCACCTGATAGGTCATTGGGAGGATTAATGACTTAGTCTTTACTGCAATGCCTGATACATAAGAGATAATGAATGGTAGTTGTTACTACTATGGTTGCTATTAAGGGTAAAATAATGTGCTAAGTGCCATGAGGGTATTGAAAGATTAGTATAGTCCCTGGCTTTTTCGGGAGATATTCTAAAAATTTTCATTTACTCTATACAGGTACCAGTCATTTTTCTGTCCCATATCAATATGTCATTAATCTTAGTCCCTCATGTAAAGGTTACAGGCGCTTCTATGAAGTTCTACATGGTTTTGAGGAAGAGATTCTTCTCTTAATTATGTCTTCATACTCTTAGAACAGAACCTGATAGTGTTTAATAATGGTTACTGACTTTGAATGACATAAAACTACAGTCTTCACTGCTGCTGCTAAAGGAAAACAAGGTTCACTCCCTCTCTCTCTATAATAAATAAATGTACAAAAAAGGGGGGGGCATCTGGGTGGCTCAGTCGGTTAAGCGTCTGATTTCAGCTCAGGTCATGATCTCGTGGTTTGTGAGTTCAAGCCCCAGGTCGGGCTGTGTGCTGAAAGCTCAGAGCCTGGAACCTGCTTTGGATTCTGTGTCTCCCTCTCTGTCTATGCCCCTCCCCTTCTTGGGCTCTGTCTCTCTCTGTCTATCAAAAATAAATAAATGTAAAAAAAAAAATTAAAGGAAAACAAGGTTCTTATACAGCAACCAGCGAGAACAACAAATATAAGATATGATAAAACAAAAAACATCCCATCATCTATAGTAATATTTATCTCACACACAACTCCTTCATCACACAAACACAAGCAAACAGGTAATCTAGGAAAATAGTTAACAATAAGTATGAAGGACCTATGGGAAGAAAATTATCAAATTTATATAAATGTATATAAATTATCAAATATATATAAAGAAAACTTGATTTAATGCAAAAGCATATCTTGTTCCTGGATGGGAAGAATAAACATTGTGGAAAAGTATAACCCATTTTAAAATCTAAACGTGTAAAATTTTCTGGAAATCTTTGAAAAATAAGAATAATGAGCTTGTTCCATCAAGTATTAATAGAATAAAACTTGTGTAAAGCTGCAGTAAGTAAACCAATGTAATATAGGTACAAGAATAGACACATAAAAAGTGGAATAAAATGGATAAATACAATTAAAGACAAATTCGTTGAATTAGGAATTTTTCACTTAAAGACTTTGGTTTAAATGCTGACCGGGGCACTTATAACTATGCAACCTCAGGCTCATTATTTAACCCATATTTATGTTCTCTTTTCTTTCTTATCTTTAAAATGAAAATTTGAAAAACTAAATGTCGTAGGGTTAACATGAGAAATTCATAAATGTGTAAGACATTAGTGCATTTTTTAAAACATAGTAAAATGGAGATAAATGGTAACCTGAAAATAATAAAAGGTTAATACACTTGTTATGTAGTTTTATAGATGATATTATGTAGCTTTATAGATGATGAATTTTAATGTTTTTCTTTTTCTGATATGAATCTTGCAAATATTTTTTTTCAAGATAGTTTCTTGCTTTGATTGTTTGTCTTTTGTAAGAGAGAAAATTTTCATTGTATTTAGTTAAATCTATTAGATATTTCCTTCATGGCTCTGGGTTTTTCATTTTATTTAGGAAGTCTTCCCTTCTTTTTCAGTTTTCTTCACATAACTATAAAAATATTCTCCTGTATTTTTATTTAGCATTTGGATTTTTAATTCAAAAAAAATTTGTAAGTATGGTAGACGATCTAATTTTATTTAATTTTAAGTGATTAGCTGATTGTCACAACACTATGTATTGAATAATCCTTTCTAAAATGTTTTAAATGCCATTTATTAAAGCTATATTAATATTTATTCATAATAAATTTATTCATAATATTTATCCTTTTCTGGACCCTATTCTTTTCCACTGACCTATTTATCTACTCCTCAGACAATCTCCCTGCTTTAATTACTACAGATTATTTACAATTTTTAGATTTATTTTAGGTTAATATTATTTATTGAATTTTTTTTGAATTCTTTTTTATATGAATTTTAAAATAAGTCATCAAGTTCTGTAAATATAATGTTAAGATTTTTATTGGAATTGCTTTAAATTTATTGATTAAATTAGTTTTTAAAGCCTGGAACTTGGTAGATTTCTCTAATTATTAAATTTTTTTAGCACCACGCATTCAATAAACTTTTAGTTTTCTTAACATAGTCATCACACATTCCTTTTCTGCTTATACTTAAGCATTTTACTTTTTGTTGTTGCTATTTCAAATGATATTCTTTTCCCATTAAATTTGCTAACTGTACATTCTTGCTTCATAGAAAAGCTACTGAGTTTGGTGAACTTATTATCTTGCTGAATAATTGTATTCGTACCACTAATTTCGCTTAATTTGTATGCATTTTCCTGTTAGATAATTTTATCATCTGAAAATAAAAGCCTTTTCCCCTCCTCTTCAATATTTTATACCTTCATTTATTTATCTCATTTTTTCGTTGAATGAATGGAGTTTTCTATGTATAATGATGAATAGTAGTTTTGTCCCAAGTATTTATTAATGGGAAGTTTTCTAATATTTCGCCATTAAGTATGATTTTGTCTGTTTCTAATAGATAATCTTCTTTGGGATTAAAAAGGCCCCTCCCCTTTCAAAACCATTCCCCATGCTAGAGCCATTCAACCAGAGAAAAGGACATTACAATTTTTGCTGGGAAATAAATGCCTAAAAAGTGGGTGGAGCAGGGTGGTGGAAAATGGAAAAACTCTACTATATTAAAGTTTATTTGTTTTGAGAGAGAGAAAGAGAATGTGTGTGTGCATGTGCAAATGCATGAGCAGGTGTGTGTGTGAGCACATGAACGGAGGAAAGGCAGAGAGAGAGAGAGAGTGAGAGGGAGAGAACCCTTATTTAGGGCTCATGACCTGAGCTGAAATCAAGAGTCAGATGTTTAATCCACTGAGCCATCTAGGTGCCCCCCTGCTCAATATTTTTACAAAAAAAGAACATTAAAGGAACACCTTGTTATTTTAATTAATTAATAACATTTGAAACACAATTCCTTACAATGCTTTCATTTTATATTTATCTTTTCAAAATACATTTACATTTGCAGCACCTGGGTGGCTCAGTTGGTTACATGTCTGACTATTGATTTTGGCTCTGAACATGATCTCATGGGTTTGTGAGTTCTAGCCAAGTCAGGCTCTGCACTGACAGCAGGAAGTCTACTTGGAATTCTCTCTCTCCCTCTCTCTCTGCCCCTCCCCTGCTATTTCTCTCTCCCAAAATAAATAAATACACTTAAAAATATATTTACATTCTTCTTAAATCCTGTTAGTTTTTTCACCTTCTCTGATGTCAGTTTTTTTCCTCTCAATGGAATATTAATTTAATTCTGATTCATTGTGATCTAGAGTTTTTTTTTTCCTTTAGTTCCTTTTTATTTCTAATGTTTCAGGTAGTTTTTATGTGTTACAGTTATATTTACCAATTCATATGAAACTGAAATTAACTCATGTTACTTTATGATTTTAAATGTCTGTTTTTTTCCTTTGCACATTTTACTGTAAAGAATTCAATATTTTTTAAAAATCCGACAAATTAAAATTAAAGAACAATATTTCATAAATGTATTTCAACTTTACTCTTAGGAGTTAGATATTGAATCTATCCATTGATAAGAAACAGATCAAATTTTTCTCCAAATTGTTAGAAAAACTATTTTTTCCCCTTAGTTTCTTGGACTTTTGTTATACCAGCTTCTAAAATGAGTACATCATTTTCTAACTTCTGTCACAGTTATCACAGAGGGATGTGGTTTGATGGAAAGCTATCCAGAAACACAGGGGGAAAAAAATGCAAGTTCCTTCAACATACAGAGAAACAATGTAGTGTCAATGTACAGAGCTAGTAACATAGTGTCACCTGCAATGAGGTAGGTGGGGGATGGAGGGGAGCTTCCCGGCCTATGGGTTCCCATCAGATGAAAGTAGAGTAAAGCCTTGTCAGCCCCCAAAATTAAATTGCCTAAAATGCACTTGTTGAAGGTAAGTGAAATACCAGGAAAGATCTACTCAGTTTAGCAGTCTAGTGTTCTTGAAGCCCAGCTATGAAACCTCGGTCAGCCTGGGCCAACTCCCTTTGGCATCCCCTGGTAGTGATCATTCACTCTGGGCATAATGTGGATGGGGATAATTCTAAGTCTGGTGACAGACAAGGATCTTCAGAATCACAGCAGCCGTGCCAGGAGTCTCCCAATTAGCAGGAACCTGATCTGAGAAATTAGGCTTGCAGTATTGAAAGAAAATTGCTTGTGGTTTTCTCAGTTAACTCTGTAACCTTCTGCATTCAAGAAGATAAAAACTTTCATCCACCTCTTCTCCAGACGGGAGCTTCAATTTTAAAAATCATTTTTCCAGTGGTGCCATTATCCCTGGCTGATGCAACCTTTAAACCTGTGTAGAATCTATTACTACACCAATATTGCCAATCTATATGTGGTGTTTTTTTGTTAATTTCTTTTAATGTTTATTTATTTTTGAAAAAGAGAGAGACAGTGTGTGAGCAGGGAAGGGGCAGAGAAAGAGGAAACACAGAATCCGAGCAAGCTCTAGGCTCTGAGCTGTCAGCACAGAGCACAATGCTGAATTCAGACTCACAAGTGTGAGATCATGACCTGAGCTGAAGCCCAACGCTTAACTGACTGAGCCACCCAGGTACCCCTGCCAATCTGTGTTTAATCATTTAATTTATTTTGACAATATCCATTACATTTTTTAAAGGTGACCTGCATTTAGTGTTTTTTATTATCTAATCTTCTCAATACAATTATATATTCCAAGGAAAATAATAACAACTTCTAATTGCTAAAGCCAGCGTCTTCACCTTTGGCTATAACATTGCATTTTTAAAAAAAAAATTTTTGTGACATCTTTGTTATTTCATGTCACTTTTTAACTTCTTTCATGATTGCTCATCCTGCCTCCATCTCTTAGTTGTACATATTCCTATAGGTCTTGTCCTTAGCATATTTCCCTTAACTACATATATTTTCCTGGGTAATCTTTTCTGGGTTCATGCTATCACCTGTCGTGGCAATGAATGTAAATCTCAGAATTGTATCTTGAACTTGTATTATGTTCCCTGAAATTTTACCTTCACAAATCCTATAGCTACCAGTTATTCATTTATAGATGATTCCCCATAGGGAATTCAAATTTGTTCTCTGGAAAACTTAAATCATTTTTACATATATATAGATTTTTGCCATTGTTCTGAGTGATTTTCTTGTCTACATGATAACTTTTCCACGTCCTAAGCCTTATAGTTCCTTGACGGCCTCAATTCTTTTGACCTTTATATCCACCCCACTTTGGTAGTTCACTCCATGACCAAGTTTGGATGTTGTCATCACTTGAGTGTTTTCTGCCTCTGAAACCCAAAATAATTTTATGTTACCTCAGTCAGTAAAAAAAGTCAATCCAAAGTCTTCCAGGTTATACTTTAGCCTTTCTTGGGTAAATTCAGATGCCAAGATTTTCAAATCTGTCATTATTCATAATTCAACTCCCTGTCTTTTTTTTTTTTTTATTTTTTTTAATGTTTATTTACTTTTGAGAGAGACAGAGACAGAATGCGAGTGGGTTAGGGGCAGAGAGAGAGGGAGACACAGATCCGAAGCAGGTTCCAGGCTCTGAGCTGTCAGCACAGAGCCTGACGTGGGGCTCGAACTCACGAGCTGTGAGATCATGACCTGAGCTGAAGTCGGCCGCTCCACTGACTGAGCCACCCAGGTGCCCCTCAACACCCTGTCTTTTAAGAAAATAAAGAAGAAATAAACTGGTAGAACTTTAGTTTTTATGCTGCATTATTTTTCCAAAACCTAAAGAATGAGCAATCTTTCTTATTCTATGTGTTACCAATCAAAGAGAAGAATTTGAAACTACTCTAAACAGTAGTGTGCTGGCAAATGTTTAATAACTAACTTTGTGAAAAATAAAACCTCTTACGTATAACATTTTCTGATTCCTTATAGCTTTCCGATTTCTGCAAATATTCCCGCCATGGCCACTTTCAAGCTACCAACACAATGTCAAGGAATGTCGTGCTGGGAAAAGCTGTGCGTAATCAGGTCTTGAGAGCTTGAAAGAGCCACTGTGGCTCCAGCACACCACTCACTGCTTCTAAGCTTGCACTGCTCTTCCTTCTGGCTCATGTCAGATTCTAAACCCCACGAGGCCCTGTGTTAATATTTCATCTGACAGCAAGAGCAGTGGGGAAGAAGTGTAATCCACTGAGAAATGAACACACAGAAAATGCAAGTTGGTTATCTCTCTGCTGGTTCCCTTAACCAGTCCAGTCTCCGCCACTGGCCTGTTATGTAACTCTCTTTGTTCTACTGGAGCATCTCAGGCATGGGCTCTTGTGTCAGTAATCTAATGGAAGCATAACCCCCTTAGGAAGAGTCACCAGGGCCTTTGCATGAGGGTATTTTTCATATTCAGCCAACCATTGGTGAGATGGGCAATTCAGTCATGGCTGGTTACCTTCTGTAGGCCCATGGGGGAAACTTGTATTCCCACCACATCACCACATCACCACACCACCATTTATTTCCTGGCTTTATAGAAAACTTACCTGTGGTGGGGGTGATGGCAGGGAGGGGGTTGCATTTATCAATTTTAACTTTGTTTCAACTGCTTATGCTATAATGCCATTTTGCTACTGAACTCATCCCACACCCCAGGAGAGATGATAACCTTGTGTGTTCTGCCATTCCTTAAACTTGAGGTCCAAAATGTATACAGGTCCCATGTTCAGAAATACCTACAGACTGTTGTGAGCAAATCTATCTGGGAATAAAAGTTCCTCATAAGAAAAGAGGATACGTGTTCCCCACCTCACACAGGAAGGAGGCCATGCGGAAAGGATGGTATAAGCACCAGAAACTAAAGAATCACAAAAACTCTTTGGCCTGAAGACCCTCTCTCTATTTCTGGCGAATATTATATCTCTGCCTAGAGTAGGGAAGGATGAAAAACTTACTCTTCTGTAGGATCGGTAACCTAGTTTCTTTGTTCCGTGTGATTCCTGGTAGGGCATGTCTCAAAAATGGAGGAAAGATTTCTTTCTCTACTACCACATTTATTGGAAAAACTTTATGTTACAAGGCAAGTGCCAATTAAAAGAAAACAAATGTATTTTCATCTCAATGCCAATATTTTTCTCATGAAGAGATTCTCTCTCTTCCTCTCTCTCTCTATCATCTAAACTTTGGAAGCATGAAGGAATAGGTACATACAAATTTTGTCTTGATTTTATAAAAACTCTAATTCATCATTATTTAATTTTAAGCAGTTTGGTGCATTCAGTGGAAACTGAAAAGATAGTATACATATAATATGTGACTTCTTTGAATTTTATAGTCAGTTGGGACACTTGGGTAGCTCAGTCATTTAAGTATCCAACTCTTGATTTCAACTCAGGTCATGATCTCACAGTTCATGAGTTCGAGCCCCATGTCGAGTTCTGCACTGACAGCATAGAACCTGCTTGGAATTCTCTTTCTCTCCTCCCCCTATCACTGCCCTTCCCTCCATTAGGCCACCACAAGTTCCTTTAGTAGTTTCAAGTCAAAGGCATTAAATATCTATCATTATAAAGAATGAGATATGAAAATCACTGGTAGTCTCATATCTTTCAGTTTTTACTTCATTAAAAAGTATTTAGCCATGAATTTTAAATTATTTCTATATTCTACGCATTATCTCGGTATTTATTAATTAAAAAGAAATTAACATTTTTATTTATCTCAGTATTTTTTGGTGGGATGCATTTTTAGGAATACAGTTTATTTAATACTGTATACATATTAATTTAGTTCCAGTCTGCATGAATTTATTTTTTTCACACATTCAACTATGACATTGGTAAGTAATGTTCACCTGGGTCAGACATCCCATTTTATTCACCATCTCACCCTGTCTGTTAAACCAGTTGCAATGCAGACAGATGGAGAAATCAGCCACCAATCACAGATCATTCCAATAACTGCAGTTACCTGAATAGGAAGCCCTGAACAAATCCAGATTGCAGTGCACCCTCAATATTCTCAGATGCCAGAAAAATCAAGTTCCCCGGGCTGACTGTCTCTGGCAAAATGTAAGAGGATAGACCTTAATTTCCCCATAGATGTAAAAGAACACACATGATTGAGAAGCCCCTTTCAGGACTAGGAGGGAATTCACTCACTAATTCAACAAACATTTCCGGTTGAATGATTCTATGAGCATAATCTTTCAAGTTGCCACAACATAGGGACTCAATGCCAATATATTTTTAAAATTCTTTTCTTTGATTGGTACCACAGAGAGTAAGAAAGACCGCTCAGTCTTTAGGTTTTGGAAAAATAATCCAGCGTAAAAACTACCGTTTCTACCAGTTTATTTCTCCTTTATTTTCTGTATTGGTAGTTGACCCTTTTAATTAATTGTCTTTATGTCCACAACTGGTATTGTTATACAGGCTAAGTTAGTAATTCTCTCTCTTTTTTTTTATTCTGTAATAACATAACTCTTTAATAATGACCCATAATGGGGATAGAATGAACTTGTCTATACAGTGATAGCACCTATTCCTATGTAATGCCCGAAGTTCCGAAACCTCCCACAAAAGTCCACCAGAGTCATAAGTCAAAGCCAAGCGGCAAGGGTCGTTTATTGCAGGTTCGAACCTGGTCCTCTGCGCACTCGTCGCCGCTGACGCGAGAGGCCTCGATCAGGGTTGGTACAGCGTTTTTATAGACAGAGACAAATAGCACAGGGGAGGTTTCAAATTATGAGGGGCCTGATTAGTTGATTTTAAAGTAAGGACATTTGTTGTTCTCTGATTGGGCGTCCTTTGTCTGTCCTTTGGCGGGAAGGCTTTGTCCGTTACTTGTGGCGGGAGGAAAAAGGGGGAAGGGGGAAGGGGGTAGGGTAGGTGAGGAATGTGCTAAGCAAGCAGGTTTACAGAAGCGAGAAATGCCGGTTAGTTTATGTACAATCACTCGTTCCATTACATGTCAGACTACATTTAGGAAGGTTTACAACCCATTCTACTACACAGCGGGTTACATTCAGGAAAGGCCTCACAATGCTCGTAGCAAACAGCAAGCAAAACAGACTTCTCAGCAATTGTATTTCTTATCAAAGATCCATAATAAGCAGAAAAGAGAACCTAGCTTTAAACTAAGGCAGGGCTGTCATTTGGATTGTTCCTTTCACCTAGCGATGGTGCTGCTAACCCACAATTCAGAAAAATCAGTGAATTAACTTCTGCTCAGATATTAAGATGAATTTATTATATCGCAGCATCCGTTACTCACCAAACTGTATTTAGATTACCATGTATCACACATGCCAATCATTTCGTTTTGTGTTAAAAGAGATTTTGGATCTTTAATCACAGTAAACGTATTAGGCTACTTCTTGATGTCCAGAATTCCAGTTTTCCCTCCTTTCTACCAAATAGCAACATCTCCATGTTTAACATCTGTTTTATGGTTAATATTAGTATTATAATTATTTTATGAGACACTGAACATGTATTACAAGGCTATAAAACTAAGTGTTTATGTAGGGCCTTCATCCAAAGTCAAAGCTGTCTGTGGGCACTCTGTGTCTTTAAATATGTATTATCTTAATTAACAAATGGCTTGTGTTTGCTGACATTTTTGTTCAGCCGTTTTTCCCAAAATTAAATTTTATATGAGAGTGTAAGTGAACTGCATACTGTATGAATAGTATGTTTTTACTGAAAATTGAGTTAAACAATCACATATTAATATAACTAAAATTCTTCCATATCCATAGCACTCCACAGTTAAGAGCAACTACGTCAGAAGTTTAACCAGAATATAATTAGACCGCTCTAAAGTCCCAGCTCTGTGGCGGGATCACATTCAAATGAACTCTACTTGATCGACAACATTTTTTTTTTTTAAATTTTAGATACGTACTAAGATTCCCACGGCAAGACTTTTCAGAAACCTCTTTCCCCCAAGTGAGCAAAAACTGTCCTTCTCTCTCACTTCACACACACTGTATGCCTTTTTATGTTAGCTCCTACCTCTATCTTTCCTGATAAATTCTTCCCTTTTGTTAGAGCTTTCCTCTTTCCAACGTAAACTCTCCAAGGTAATCTCAAATCCTGTAGCTCTTTCTACTTATCTTAATACATATCAGAATACTAGAAAGCTAAACAAAAAACCCTGTGGGGTAGGTGAATGCTCTTATATATTCCTTTTTTTTTTTCTGGTTACTCATTTGTATTTTTTAATCATGTAGTAACTAGAAAGCATCTTTTTCTTTAAAAGCAGCATCTTTTCTTGCTGCCTGTGCCCTGTTTCTGCCTAAAGCAGTTGTACCTCTGAAACTCTCAAATTCCCACCAGTTGCCTCCCCCCTTGCTAGCTTCTGCTTGCATAAAGTGAGAAAAAAACAATGGGCAACCTTTGCTGAAGACTTACCAAGTGCTAGGTAATGTTCCAAGTGCTTTGCCTGCATTTACTCATTTAATCTTCACAACAATGCTGAGACAGGAACTCTTTTTTCCTTCTTTCATAGATGAGAAAAAAGGTAGCCCAAGGGGTTAAGTAAATTGCCCAAGGTCATAGGACTAGTAAATAACAGTCAGGATTTGAACCCAAGGAGTTAGAATTTAAGAGTTACACATTTAACCATCATGCTGCTTAAAACTCTAAATCTTGCTTTGATACAATATAGAGAATCATTACACAACTGACAATGGAAGTGGAGAAGTTTAGGAAAGAAGCTTTAGAAATTGGTCATTGGAGATGACAGGATTGTTGTATAAGAAGTTATGGAAATTGATTACAGTTCCTTATTCTGGGACGACGTGTGTGATAGCAATCCATAAAAGTACAGATAATGTATTTATAAATAAGGACCTATCTAATTAATTTTGGAATGTCAGAATTTGAACAAGATGCTGGAAATTCAGAAAGGTAAGAGAGTATAAATAAAAGGAAATTGCACCTTAGCAAATAATAGACCAGGGTTTACACTATGCATTTATAAGCATTTTTCACATGGGGAAAGAGATTCATATGGGTTAAGAATTCAAGTCCTAACAGCCACTGCTCCTAATCTAGGTGCTATTCTGCCTCTCAAAGACTCCCCACATTATTGGGTCAGAAGTTAATGGTATTAACTAACACATTCATAGTGTAAGCTAGGTGCATTCATTATTGAAATAATTTTATAAATGATAGTTCATTTAATATTTATGACAACTTCATAGGTAGTGTTATCTCTATTTTATAGGAAACTGAGGCACAGAGAGATTATATAATTTGCTCAAGGTGTTATGACTGATTCATAAATCCAGGTTTTGAAACCAGGTAGTCTTGCTCTGGAATCCGTGTACATAACCTCTACACTAAACCACAGCAAGATGAATTTTAATTAGATCAGTGTATTTTCAGTGTGGGCCCGTAGTGTTTTAATAGGTCACATAAAAAAAAAAAAAAAAAAAAAAGCTCTGTAGTCAAATTAGTTTATTTTTGCCAACATATCAGATCCTTTAATAAGAAAATGTGTAATATAAATCTTACCCCAGTATAAATGCTCATTATTTTAAACTATTTGAAATTGCTAAGAAAAAAAATTAGACTTACAAAAATGACAAGAAAGGTTATAATAAGCAATATCTCTAAGAAAATGATTTAGTGAAATACAAACATTTTAGAAAACTCAATGTAGTAAGCTATAAAAGATTGACAAATATTTCCTTCGGAAAGAAGTTAAAATAGGAAGACATTTTCCATTTTTTAGGTTAATGTTATGGAAAACTCACCATGCCCTAGGACAAATCACCTCTTATGAAATACAGAATACAAACCGAGATAATCCACAGTTTTCACAAACTGCCTTACAATTTACATGTAAAGTAAGTTTTTGAGCACAAAAACTCAATCTAACCATATTATATATTCTACTTATCCCAGCCATAGATAATGCAGAAATAATGCAGAAATTTCTGTGAAGTAGAAGACTCTACTCTTCTCTTTTCCATCTCTTGCTCTTTTCCATCTTTGGACTAATATTTTTCATTAATGATTAGGATCATAAATAAAAATGTGAAATGCTTTTCTAATGTCCCTTCCTTTTACAGAATAGAAATCCATGGAACAAAAAATATGAAGTAACATGTATGAGAGGCAAAGCCAAGACTCTGCACAAATTCTGTATCAGCTCTCTTTATTAGTTTCCTAATCACATCCCTGATAAATTTCAATTCTCTGGACATGTGTAATCTGAACTTTTTATTCTTAAAAGACTTGCGACCAGGTTTTATGATCAATTACAACTGGGCTTTAAGTGGCACATACATAAACATAAATTGGAGAATTTACTATTACTGTGTTCCAGAAATCTAGACATTACAAGACAATAGTTTAGACCTAGAAGAAAACGGAAAGATCAAGTCTGTCTTTCAACCCACCCCCAATAATGACGAAATTGAAACCAAAGGAGGCAATCAAAGTTACTTTAGCACATAAGTATTCAACACCAAGTATTCTGTGTGAAGAGTAAACTAATTTAACTTCATTTGACATCTGCCAGCTTTGAAAGACCTGTTTGATAATACTTACTATTGGTTTGCAATAAAAGAATCGCCAATAGAGTTCTGTTAGAACCAAACAAACCATTGTGTTCTGTAAGCTCCATGTGATCAGGAACCTGACTGAGTATCATCACAGGAAGGAATGATCCTGACCCACTTTTGATACTCCTCCCATGATTGTTTTCTGTGAATGCGGAGTTGATCGCTGTCATCAGCAGGACACAACTCCTGTTAGCAGTAGACTCAGGAGTGTTGTATATTTGATAACTATGCATGAGAATGGCAGTTAATTTCTTTACAAGTTTAATTTAAGCCTTTCTGCAGTTTCTAAAAGTAAGTGGGAGAATGAATAGAACAGAATGTTCTCACTCCGCAGAAATAGAATAGCAAACTATATATCAAGAGAGAAATTAGACTGAATATTCTTTAAAAAGACTCACATGAGAAGTGGTAAAAGGAAAATACCCTTTGATAGCAATTTTATCTTTTGGGATTTTGGTGACTTTTCTCATAAAAGAAATATTTGGGCTATGCGTGTAACTAGTGATGATACAGAGGATAATGCAAACTGATTCTTCAACAAACTTAACTAAATAAACTACTTCTATTTTGCCAAAACAAAAGTTAATGGCTGCTTTGTATACTGCACAATTCCTTACGTAAAAGGAGGTTTTACATAAGATTTCAGCGTCTGGAGAAAATTAACCAGCTAATAAAATCAAAATTTATATTTAAATAAAATTTAAAATTTAATCTTTTTTGTTTTTTTCCTCTGTATGTACTTACCGGCACTGGCTAGGTACTGAACATGTACTTACTGAGTTGAAGTCTGTGGTTTAAATATATTTTAGATGTTAGTTCAGTGTGGTTTTATAAAGCCACCCAGTTAAAGTGTGTAATCAATTGTCAAGACATATTAAGCACAAATTATGTTCACGATCCTTGAAAAGCATGTATAGGAGGACAGTAACTACAAAACGTCCCAGGCTTCTTCCCCACTTTGGAAGCAAAGTGAGATAAATTCATAATTTCTAAGCAGAGCCAAGCAAATGGAGTAGCTTCAGTTGAGAGGAATGTCTGTGTGCTTTGGTACCTTTTAACTAGAAGATTATCGCCAGCAGGAGCACACGCTTAGCTTCCCCCATGCTACGGATCATTCTTGCATATTCTCTGACTTTATGATTTTTACCCAGGATTTGAAGCAGAGGGAAAAACAAGAAATCACAAAATAAGAGTATAGAATTGCCTCTGCAGAAGTTACAAGTTTCAAAATTAGCAGTGTGCTCTGGGAGTAAGTTAAACTAAAAGTGTTTAACCAGAAACATACACACACATAGACACACACACAGATATATGTGTAATGGAAGACAGGATGGGATAGTTAATCGGTGGAGGCATTAGGAAGCCAGGGAAGGAGGTTTGGTCATTTCTGTTTAGAGTAGCCATATGTCTCAAATGACAGAGGCATTCCAGTTTATGCCTTTTGTTCCAGCATGATACCCAGTTTGAATAATACATCATACTGTGCCAAGTATTAGGGATTTCTTGTATATTACTGAGCAAAGGAATTATGTGACAGAGGGTCTGTGACAGGAAGATTATTTTGATTTCCTGGCATCTGGAGTAAAGGGAGGCTGGAAAAACCATGAGAAGCTTTACCATTTACCATTTATATAAACAGGAAGTAAATATAATTTAGTGAGTAGGATGCAAATAATGAAGGGGATCCATAAGACCTCGCAGAGAGGTAATTGATAGAATTTTTAAAATGATTTAAAATAAAATATGACAGATAAAGGATCTCAAAAGTAAAGATCAGTTGTAAATCTAGGGAACTTGGGAAATGGCATTGTCAATAACAGGAAAGAAATATTGGAAGAAAAATATTTTAAAGAGAAAATAAGGAGTCCACTATGTAAAAATATCGTTTTCAGTCATCAAAAAGGCTAGCCCAGAAAGTTGTGTCATCTCATAATTATCATAGAAACAGGAAATGCACATTTGAAAGCACCAGAATTTAGATGATTTTGCATGGATCTTAAATTTCTGGACCAAGTTGACATTTAATTTATAAAAGGGACCTTAGAGACCTTGGAATGCACATTTTTATTGATAGGGTCTAGCACGGAATCCAATATCTAAACCTATATCTAACTATCTATCTATCTATCTATCTATCTATCTATCTATCTATCTATCTATCTAATCTATCCCTGAAAGGGACAGAGAGAGTGAATATAAAATGGTTTGATGAAAGATCAACAAACTATAAAGCAGTAGATCTGGGGACTGACCCCAGGTCTCCCAGTACTTTGCACTCAGCACCCCATTATTTCAGCTGTCTCCATAGAACAAGTTGTAAAATCCCCAAAGCTTAAAAGTTAATAGACATCATACTTAATTTAGATATTTTTATGTAACTTCCTTATGTTCTCTTAAAAATAGGGTATAAAGATAAATAAAAATTGTATAATACATAATAACAAGTTAGATTTGCCAAGCTTTATGCTCTGCAACAGATTTCTGGGACAAGGTGAATTTAATTACTGTGGAGCATCTTCCAGGATCTGGAGATTAACTTGCAATTGTCAACAAAGTCTTTAGTTGTCAGCAAATACTTAAGAGAAAAAGAATTATTTCATCAATGATAGGGATATATATTGGCTCATCTATTAAAAGGATCCCTTTAGGAGCGCCTGGGTGGCGCAGTCGGTTAAGCGTCCGACTTCAGCCAGGTCACGATCTGAGTTCCGTGAGTTCGAGCCCCACGTCAGGCTCTGGGCTGACAGCTCAGAGCCTGGAGCCTGTTTCCGATTCTGTGTCTCCCTCTCTCTCTGCCCCTCCCCCGTTCATGCTCTGTCTCTCTCTGTCCCAAAAATAAATAAAAACGTTGAAAAAAAAATTAAAAAAAAAATAAAAAATAAAAGGATCCCTTTGGGGGAAGGACATAATTGTCTTCTATTTTGTTTTCAAGGTGTGCTGTCACAGAGGAAAACATTAATAGATCAACTGTCACTTGGCATTGATTTTGGAGGGTTTTCTAGAGGAAGACTAGGGATTTGGTTTGTTTTTTGTTTGTTTGTTTGTTTTGGAAGAATTGAGTCTCCTGGAGCAAAGCATAAAAAGTTCTGCTTGATGTTCCTTCTTAGGATTATAAAAAATATAATTAATTTCCTTCAAAAAACTTTGCAACATTACCTTTGGTCTTTTGTCCTGACTTCCCATAGGATATACCTAGTTAACAAAATTCTGATATTTTCTCATTTTGTCCTTATTCTCTCAGCAGTATCTTTTCAGACCTTATTATTTGTTTGGGACATACCTTAATAAAGTAGAGTATATCATAGCTGTTAAGGACGATCCTTTTTTTCTTAAGTAATAACTTTTTACTTTCCATGCTTAGTGACTAAATAGACTACCACAGCAGCTCTTAGCACACAATACCTGATGATGAATAATTGAGTGAATGAATAAATGAATAGGTAGACAGATGAGGTATACATTCAGCAAAAACTGGCCAAGATTATAATGTCCTTAAGGATAGAATTTTTTTTCTTTTCTTAAAAAGTTTATATATTTATTGTGAGAGAAAAAGTGAGAGTGCACACATGCCCACGCACAAGTTGTGGAGGGGAAGGGAGAGAGGGAGAGAGAGGAGCCCAGTGGAGAGAATCCCAGGGAAGCCCCAGTGTGGAGTTCCATGTGGGGCTCAAACTCCGGAACCATGAGATCATGACCTGAGCAGAAAACGAGATCAACACTTAACCGACTGAGCCACCCAGGTGCCCCTCTTTTTCATCTCTGTATCACTAACAGTGCCCAAAAGAGAGATTTACCCACGCCAGAATTTTACCAAATATTTACTGAAAGAATGAATCAAATCGTTCATGAGTGAATATGTGAAACAGTGATAGCAAACTTCCTGGTCTAATGTCTCCTAAGCTAGCTATTCTACTCTTTTGCATCCCTATTTAATTAATCTATAATTAATCTAATAATAATATAATCGATTAATGTAACAAAATCAGCTTGTTGTCTTGGACAGTTTTCCATACCTCCTCTGGTGCCTATAGAAGAGATTCAGAGACATTAAGCTACTTCAGCTAAAGGGGTACCTGGGTGGCTCAGTCAGTTAAGTGACTAATTCTTGATTTTGACTCAGGTCATGATCTCATGATTCATGAGATCAAGCCCTGTGCTGGGCTGACAATCTGGAGCCTGCTTGAGATTCTTTCTCTCCCTCTCTCTCTGCACCCCACCACCCCTCCCACCAATCTCACACGTTTGTGCGCTCTGTCTCTTGCTCTCAAAATTAATAAATAAACATTTTCTTTAAAAAAGCTACTTCAGTTAAAGAGAAGATTCAATTGACACATCAACTCATTAACATCTGCAACCATAAACTCATAGGTTCTTACAGATCACAAAGAATGAAAACCAAATTACAGAATAATTTTAAACCAAATGTGACAGTTTGTAAAAGATTACAGTTTGAAAAATTAGATAGATTATATCATCTTCCCAAAGTAAAACTAAATATATGTAGATTTATTTCCAAATCTGTTCTTGAGTGTTTTTTTTAATCTAATGACATCTTTGTATACATTTAAACTAAAATGTTATGTAAGTTTATGTTGTCGGTGCTTGTGCACACGCCTGTCCTCTAAAATGATTTTTAAGATACAGATTTTATAATAATTAGCTTATTTAATGATGTCGTAGGATCTGTTTTATAAAATTCAGTATTAGGGGGGCAGCTGGGTGGCTCAGTTGGTTAACGTCCGCCTCTTGATCTCGGCTCAAGTCATGATCTCACAGTTCTTGAGTTCGAGCCCTGACTTGGGCTCTGTGCTGTTGGCACAGAGCCTGCTTGGGATTCTCTCTTTCTCCTTCTCTCTGCTCTTCCCCTGCTTGTGCTCTCTCTCTCTCTAATAAATAAACTTAAAAAAAATCCGTATTTGGTATATAGGGGAGGATAAAGTTTTCCTTGACTCTCTTGGGGTCTGAAAATTAGACTGACAAAGAACGATTAACAGGAGAAAAGCATACATATTTATTTAATATAAGTTTTACCTGACATGAAAGCCTTCATAAGGAAATGAAGATGAGAAGATACAGTTAAACCTGAGTGTTCTTATGCTAAGTTTAATGAAGAGGAAAATGATGTGATAGAACAAAGGGTGTACATTAAGTATAGTAAACTGGGGGAGACTTAACAAGGCCTGTTCATTCAGATTCCTTTCTGTGTCCTTTTGTTTTCAGAGTTAAGGATGCTCCTTTTCTCCAGGTATAGAGAGGGCACCTCTCACATGAGGGTTTTGTGACTTGCTTCAGGGAAAGTTCACAAAGTTCTTCCTTAACATGTCATTTCTCAAATTTTTTCAGCTTGAAAAATGCCACCATCCCATATTTTGGGGTTATGTGCCCTGAACCCCATTAGGGATTAGGAGAATACTTTGGTTTTATCTTTGCTATTCATACTGTTTCCAAAGCAACTGATCAACTCTCATTTGCAAAATGTTGCAGCCTGAGACTAAATAATTGGGGAAAGAGGTAGATAAATCTCTTGTAGTTGCAATAATTTATGAGTATGTGGCTTTATAAACATTTTGTATTATTATGCAGCATTTACTTAGAAAAATATAATCAATTTTTTCTCTTCATTATCCTGCTTGATAGGATAAATTAATAATGTCCTTTTCTTTACATAAGCTAGGTTTAACTAGAAATATTATTATTTTTTCTTTTTTTATTAATTGTAAAAAATTAACATAAATGTTAAAAACTCCCTAAATTTTAGGCTTGTGACTACCAGAATTAAGATTTATATAAGAACTTTAAAGAGAAAAACATTGGAAAAAATTTCTAATGACTGTTTTAATAAATGCAGATTTCCCTCCTTATTTATAAATTAGATTTTATAGTCATTTTATAGGTTTTATTTAAGACTAATTCATGTTAAATTTCATAACATTTTGACTTTTTTGTATATGAATAACCCCTTGAAAGAAAAAAAATTTAAGATTTTATTTTTATTTTTTTTAATAGGGCTCCAGCTTACAACTCCAAGATCAGGAGTCACAAGCTCCACCAACTGAGTCCCCCCCGTGAATAACCCACGTGATCCATAGAAATGTTAGACTAACATTGCTTGCCACTCAAGTGTTCTCCAGTTTCTGTACATCTGACTTGAGACCAGCACTGACACAGCTTAGTTTTACGTGTATGATTTTGTTTTTGCATTTTTCTCAGTCTTGCCCTTCCTTCTTATATCATCACGTCCAGTTGAACTGCTGTTGAAGGCTGGATGCTTTGGTTTTTCTAAATTCTTAAGGACAAGACATCAGTCCCTGCTATGCTTCCTTCCCACCCTGGCTTCTCCAGTCACACCATGTAATTGATTCATTGACTCACAAAGCCACTGCTTAAATTTCACTTTCCAGGACTATGACTTCTCTGTAGAGCTTGCGAAATGCATTGACAAAAATGAAAAGAACACAACCATGTGCATGTAAGCAGAAAGCCACACCGCAGGCACAGATGGTTATTGAATTTTCCTCTTTAGAATGAATTTCTATATTTTTAAGCAGAAAAATCAGTGGCCTTTGGGGAGATAAAAATGCCCATTTTTTAAGTAGAAATATTTTTTTCTCATAATATAAATTGTACAAATGCTTTCTATCTCTATACATTTTCCTCATGTCAAAGAGAAATAAATCCCAGGACAGAGTCCTCTTGAAAGACCCTTTCCAGAATTTGCATTTCTGTGTGGCTTCCTTTTCATTCTGCCACCCACACCCTTTTTTGGTGTAGAGAAGGTGAGGCTGAGGTCGATAACAGATCCTATATAAGGATGAAGAGGTCAAGGTAATTGATGGTACAGTAGGAAGACTGGATGGGAATTTAAACATCTACCATCTGATTTGCTCACTTTATGGATGAGACAACTGAGTCCCGGGGAGGTTAAAAGTGATACTTGACCTCAGGTATACAACTGGTTGGTGACACATGAGAACAATAATACAAGTTTTCTAAATCCCAGGTTACTTTTCTTCTCCACCAGATATGACACATCATTGTGTGATTACTTTTTCACTTAAAAGATTTCACACTCTCAAGTCTTGTCTCCCCCCAAAGGCTCCAAGCAGCCTGATGAGGAAGGCTATGTCACCAGCCCATTTTCAGCCTCCACATAGTGGGGGACATAAGGTTTATTTATTATATATGAGTTAGAATTGAATTGCGTGGAACTGGATTTTACTCTTTTACCCCATGAGTCATAAACTGAGCTTCTTAAATAGAGGTCAGACTAATGTAGAAAATTTTGGAGTGATAGGCTATGCCTAACAGGATCAGTACACAATCAGAATCTTAGTCATTTTTAAAAACTATGCCTCAAAACAAACAAACAAACAAACAAACAAAAAAACAAAACCAAAGAAAAAAACTATGCCTCATTTCCTGACTTTGGCTCAGATCATGATCTCAAGGTTTGTGGGTTCGAACCCCTCCTTGGGCTCTACATAATGTTCTTACACTTACCAGAATCCCTGAATAGGATTCTCTCTCTCTCTGTCTCTTTCTCTCTCCGCTCCTACCCTACTTGCACTCTCTGTCTCTCTCAAAAATAAATAAGTAAACTTAAAAAAAAAGAAACTCATCTCAACAATTTTCCTATCTCGAATTTAGTGACCTGTAATTTAGTGTGAATAGGAAATCATTTTGTTAATTACTTGAAAACTGATTTATAAGCAATCCAGGAAGCAAGTTGTACTTTTTCTTTTTGCCAGTGTATTTAAATTATGGGTCATTTGTACTTTTTTGCATGTGCATTCATAATTATAATTACATTCATAAACATTGTCCCAGAGCTAAAACACTTTGCTGATCACAATCTTTTAAAAAGAAAAGAAATACAATAAAGCAATGGGATAGTTTAATAACCTCATTATTTCATTACCTTAACACTAAATAAATTACTCCACATTAAGAGAGTGCTGTGTAAATGATAAGCAATTATAGCTAAAAATAACAATTGATAGATAATATTGTCAGTGTGTGCAGAGTGGTAACACGATTCTTAAGGTAGGATTATGATTTTGCCTTGCTGCCTAACATTTGAGAAACTTAATGAATTTTTTAAGCCTCAGGAGAGGCTAAGAAAGAATGCACAAACCACCCTGACCACTAGGCAAATCCTTACTAGTTTTAGGTTGTTGAGTCCCTTGAGGGATATCTTTTTAATGCTTTTTCTTTTATGTAAACAGTCAGCTGAGTAAGGCAATAGCCTGGTTATTTACAACTAACATGTTTGTAGGCAATGTTTGAAGTGCCGAATAAGAAAATGAAAAGTGTATGGTACTTAAGTTTAGATTCTAATATGGAAAGGACAGCATTTTTCTATACTTATTAGAACCTTCCTATAAAATCTCCTGTGATGGGCTCCGGGTACATTGATGCCTAACAAACGCTTGTTTTGTGTAGGAGTAGGACTCAGGACAAGTGACCAGAAGCCACAGATGATATACTTAAGCTAACTTGAAATATTAGCAGCATGTAACCTGAGGTTCTCTTTAACTGTGAAAAATAAAATTCTTTAAGTGTGTTAGAGAATGGCAGATCTGAGTAGTTGCTGATGTTTACCAGGTCGCTGTAAATTTTAACTCTTACTTTAAGAAAAACAAATTTTCATTATAATTTTTTTTCTTTTTAAATTAGGAAATGTTTCAAACTTACAGAAAGATATACTGAGTATAATGAACACATTTAAAACTGCTACTCAGCTGAAGAAGCATCACAATACAAAGTTCAAGAACCCTCTCCAATAGCATTTTCTTCGCTTCCCATCCAGTAGTAGGAAGGATCCCAAATACGGTGCTTATCACTCCTGTGCATGGTTTTATACTTCACTACAAAGATGTGTATTCCTCATGAAAACAGCATCATTTGGTATTATAGAACACTATTACACATGATGTGTTCTTCTGCGAATTGTTTTTTCCATTTACTATTATGTTTTTCTAAAATATTTATCCATTGTGATTACTTCCAGCTCATTCATTCACATCATTAAGTATTGTTACATGTATGGACGTTCCGTAATTTATTTAGCTATTCTTTGGGGAGCAATTAACTAGTTGGCTTTGTTTGGTTTGGTTTTGCTATTTATTACAAGCAGTTTTACTGGGATTAGTCTGATATATTTCTCTCTATGTAGGTGTTTAAGACTTTCTACACGGCCGTGTACTCAAAGTGTGGTTTGGATCAGAGTCTATCAATGAATTACTGGTTGTCTATAACCTCCAAAAGTAAGCAGTTGAAAATCTTCATAGCAGTGTGACATTGCTACAACATTTGCCTATATGATTTTGTATTTTGCAACATACTGTTCTCCAGCGGATCACACATTTTAAAATTTGTTTTAGGGACGCCTGGGTGGTGCAGTCAGTTAAGAGTCCTACTTCAGCTCAGGTCAGGATCTCTGGGTTCATGAGTTTGAGTTGTGTGTCAGACTCTGTGCTGACAGCTCAGAGCCTGGAGCCTGCTTTGGATTTAGTGCCTCCATCTCTCTCTACCCCTCTTCTGCTCATGTTCTGTCTGTCTGTCTGTCTCTCTCTACTCAAAAATAAGTAAACATTAAAATAATTTTTCAAATGTTGTTTTAACCATAGATAGTTTCAGAAGTATTGCTCCAGTCTATGTACTTTGGGATAGAGTTGCTTTGTCTGGGATTTGCACAACTTAATCTTCAAAATATTGCCAATAATTCTTCAGAATGGTTGTGTTCATTTGGATTCACACTAGGAATGAGGAAGCCTTTGTTCCTTCATGTTTTGTTTGCTCTTCTTTTCCTATGGTTACCATTAAAACTTCTTTTGACAGAGTGATTATTCAATTTGTATTTCATGTCCGCTCTACT
The DNA here is from genome assembly GCF_028749965.1 of Puma concolor. Classification (NCBI taxonomy): domain Eukaryota; kingdom Metazoa; phylum Chordata; class Mammalia; order Carnivora; family Felidae; genus Puma; species Puma concolor. The sequence continues at coordinate 152,935,714 of NC_141674.1, read as the reverse complement.
ACAGAATTTAAATGCTCTATTTCTACTCTTTTAGTGATGACCCTTCAAAAATTTAACATGTATATTTATCAACAATCATTCTCTCCCCTCTCACATATTATTTATACCTAGTATATTTTTCTTTCTCATTTTTTGCACATGAGTTACTAGTTATTATTGTTTTATGCCATCAGTGACTGAATCGTCTAAAATTTAACCAGTTTTTTGCTTTAGTGCCTTTTGAGCTTCTTGTCTGCTTTCTGGAATAATTTTATTCTTAGTCACTAAGAAGTTTTAGTGTTTTAAAAGTTTTTCCATTCACTGAAGGTCTGTTGATGGCAAAATTTTAGTGCTGTTTTGATTAAAATACATATTCTTCCCTTGAATAAAAGTCTATGTGACAGTATTTCCACTTACTACATGGAAGAATTGTCCTACTGTCTTCTGACTTCTAATGATGCTATTGAGATATTTACAATCCCTCTAATTATCGTCCTTTGGAGAGAATCTGCTTTTATCTCAGGCTTCTTTTGAGATATTTTTATTGCATTTAGTGTGGTGCAGTTTCACTATGACATGGTGTGTATCTAGCTATGGATTATTTTTTATTTATTTGCTTGAGATTTATTAGCATTCTTCCATCTGAGGATTCATGCTTTTCAATTCTGGAAAACGTGTTTTTCCCTCTCTTACCTTTCTCTCGTTATGTAGAAGCATTTTACCAGAAGCCAAATTAGATACATACAAAATTTTCTCATTCAGTCCTCTAAGCCCCTTACATTACCTGTCATAATTTTCATCTCGTGTCTCTGTGCCCAATTTTTGTAATTCTTTTAATACATATTATTTCTTAAGTATCCCTTTAGCTGGTGACTGGAGTAGCCAATTATTTAAGCTTTCCCTTGTATTTTAAATTTTAATTATTTTTTTAAAATTTGTATCAGTGCTTTTTCAAATTATGAACTGTCTTAAAAATATATATTGTTGTTTCACATGTTTCAACCTATTTTTCTGTAAGCATTTTAAACATATGTATTTGCATTTCATATTCAGTAAGTAAACTATTTGGCATTCTTGTGGATCTAATTTTAATTAAGCACTTTGCTGATTCTTCCCCATGTGTTGTTGTTTTGTTTTGTTTTGTTTTGTTTTGTTTTGTTTTGTTTTGTTTTTAATTGTAATTATACACTTTAGATTACATTTGGCAAGGCTTTATCTCTGGGAACCCTGAGAAGTTTCCCTTCCTTTTGACAGATGCCCTGGCATAATATCATCAATACCAATTCTTTATGGTAATTTTCTATTTGGGGGTCTCTGAGAGTACCTACAGAGTGCAGATTTAACCTTTAAGCCAATGTGAATGTAGGCTAAGAGGAGACTTTTTTTCACTCAAGCTCAGGTCCAGATAGATTTTACTTATTTTTCTCAATTCCTTCTTTCGTGATGGATCTTGGCTTTGTATGATGCTTTCTGCTCCACACTTGCATAGCCACTAATACTCAGTTCTCTTAGTCATCAGGATTGGGAAACCCTTCTGAAGCAGTCATGATGTCTACATCAGCTTCTACTTCAGATTTTAGCCACTTTTCACTTTTGACTCTTGCTTATTTTCCTTCCTTTCTTGGAAGCTCCATTCTGAGTCTAAAATGAATCTTTGCTATATTTTATCCAACATTTCTATGTATTTTGTATTCACAGGGTTTTTCAAATTATCCAATATGCCCTAATGCTGAAAATGGAAGTAAAATTCTATGTTTCCTATTATCTACACCACATGAGCTCCTCCTGACTCCATAGCTCTATTCTAAACATCAACTCTTCCTGTAATGATTTTCTCCATTTCCCTAAGGTCTATGCATAAGTTAAGATTCAAATCAATTTCTGCCTCCTTTATGAGGCATTCCTTAACAATCCCACCCCCCAGTGAACCTCACGACATGGGACAGGAGTCAGACATCAGAAAAGCAATAGCGTTATCTAGATTTCTTCTCAATTTTAAGGGTCTCAGGAGAGAATGGGTACTGCTCTTTGTCAGTATGTATCCAGTATATTACTGTGAGGTACAGTTGTAGGTTTAACTCACAATGTGTTCAAACGTACAAAAAAACTATAACTCTTTTTCTCCCATTACTAATGCTGTCTTTCCCCCTAACCTCAAGCACATCTGAGTCTTAGAACGTGAACTTAATGGCTAATCCATTGATTCTTTTGTAGATCTGCTGCTTTAATTAGTGCCTTGAAATAATGTTCACTATCTGGAAAAACAACATGTCCTAACATCTCATATTTCTTAGTTCATTATTGCTTGCTCAGTGCCTCCCTAGAATAGCATCAGAATATTGGAGAGTAGTGTGTCTTACGCAACCTTGTACCAGAGAGCAAAAGTCAAAGTCTAGATATGTGATGCTATCTGGCGACTCATGTCACAGGACAAGATCTCTCATTCGCTTGATTGTAGCTTGCCCTGCTAGAACCTTTAGATAATGAGTAAGGCCTGTGTAACTCAAGATCTTATCTCTTTGCCACAACCTCCATTTGTCCCTGTGCCTGGCAGTCCACTTCAGGGCCACCACAGTAAAGCCCCATGTGGGCCCCCTGGCTCTCAAATTTGTAGCCATGTCAAGTGTGACTAGAGATGGTTGGAAAAGTTAAACCTCAGGGCTGCCAAGTTTACTTTCTTATGTTGTACCCTTAATGGATGAAGAATAGTGTGGTTTCTGTCAGGGTTCCTACAGGGAGCAGGATCTGGAGTTTTCCTTTCCCTCACTTTTATCTAACTTACCTTTCCATTTTGACCAATACTGTGTTTTCACTGAACCCAGCCTTCAAATCTGTTGTCTCACAGAGCCATCCTTTTTCTTTTGTATGACATTTAATACCTTACAAATCCTAATTGTTATCACATTGCTCACTCCGTGCGTTGAGGTAAGCAAAGTGAAGGTCTAGTACTCAGGCCAATAAGAAAACACCTTACTAATTTTTAGGATATTAACCTAATTATTATTTCAATAACTTATCAGAGACAAAATGAATGAAAATAAAAACATCTAAATCACCAGCTTCAAGCTTTATTTGCATAATATTGGCAGAAAATTGAGACTAGAAAAGTGGAAGATATTTTAATAAATTGTGAGTTGCATGTAAGTTAATAAAAACAGGGTATCTTTGTTGTCTCTAGAAATACACATGTAGGGGCACCCAGGTGGCTCAGTCGGTTGAGCGCCTGACTTCGGCCCAGGTCATGATCTCACAGTTCGTGAGTTTGAGCCCTGTGTCGGGCTCTGTGCTGACAGCCCAGAGCCTGACGCCTGCTTCAGATTCTGTGTCTCCCTCTCTCTCTGCCCCATTCCCATTCATGCTCTGTCTCTCTCTGTCTTAAAAACAAATAAAATATTGATAAAAATAAAAAAAAAAAGAAATACACATGTAAAAACGGTTCTCTAACTACTTTTATTTTCCAGTTCAATCTCCCTATGTCCTAAGCTTTGGGAAAAGAGCACTCCATAGAGGTAATGTTTCTTGAAAATGATGTAGGTAGTCAGACCTAGGTGGGAAAAAGAACTCATTAGCTATTCCCTAAAGGAGCTGTGGTACCTAAAATGAAAACATAAATGCCTTCCTTGCTTGCCTAGGCTCCCTAACCTCTCAAGTTATATCGCCATAATGTACTTTTCAAAACGTTAAGAAAAATGCTCCCATATGACTTTGAAAGGATATGCCACGCTGTCTTGACCTTATTTCCAAATTTTGGGTTTTGTGCTCCTGTTTCCCTTTCCAAGCTCATTCTGTTGTTCAGTTTAGCATATCTTTGTTATATAAAAGTACTGGTGAGAGAAAGAGGCACAGAGTGAGTGTAATCATGCCCGAGTTCCCTGTTCTCCTAAGGGGAGGTTGGAATCAGAATACTCCTAGGGATGATCTGCTTTGAGCTTGAATTAGACACAATTAGATTTGGACATAGACTGTTCCAGACCATAACCTCCTGGCTGCTTTATCCAAAGCCCAGGCCAGAACCCAGGTCTTATAGCACCAGGACACCCTCCCACTGACCCTCCACTCATTTGATTCCTTGACTCCTCCAGAGTCACATGTAGTGTCCGGACCTCCTTTAGGAGCTGCAACTCAAGTCCCCACTTCTCCCTTCCCTCTCCCTCTACTTTCTGCCAAATATCCTTTCAAAAGGAGGAAAAAGCAGCAAGAAGTTAGCCTTAACTTTATTTATGCACACTTAGCACTTTCTCCCTTAACTAACTCATCTTGCCTCTGGGCCAAAATACCTAAAATACCTTCACAGTGAAATCCAAAAGAAATATCCATGAAAAGGTTGGACTAAGTGATCTCTAAGGGCCCATCTATGACTTCATATGAGAACAACAATGCAAAGGAAAAATCCAATCCAGTCCTTAAAAAATTCTGTAAGTACTGAAAATCCATTCTGTGTGACATGTGGAGTGATGGTATCTAAAAAAAAAAAAAAAAGACCCATTTCTATCCTCAGGAACCCTATAGCCTCATTCTGAAGTATAGAAGACCTACATGTGAAAAAAGTTAAATGATATTTGAGAAGTCCGTTCATTTATTCATGAATGATAAAGAAACTCACAGTCTGGTGGGGCTTTACTTACAGATAGTGAAGTAAACAGTTATGAAGGGACCACAATAGGGAAAATAAAAGATACTTGGATGGGGCGCCTGGGTGGCGCAGTCGGTTAAGCGTCCGACTTCAGCCAGGTCACGATCTCGCGGTCCGTGAGTTCGAGCCCCGCGTCAGGCTCTGGGCTGATGGCTCAGAGCCTGGAGCCTGTTTCTGATTCTGTGTCTCCCTCTCTCTCTGCCCCTCCCCCGTTCATGCTCTGTCTCTCTCTATCCCAAAAATAAATAAACGTTGAAAAAAAAATTAAAAAAATAAATAAATAAATAAAAGATACTTGGCAATTCATGGAGGAACAATACCCAACCACCTCCTATATGGGAAGATAAAAATATCTTCTTGGGAAAAATAATATCAGACTGAGATTTGAGGAGAGAGAGAGAGAGAGAGAGAGAGAGAGTGTGTGTGTGTGTGTGTATTGGAACCATAATTAAATGGAATCAGGGAGGAGAAAACAATCTGATCAAAGGCAGTACCACTTGTAAAGATTCAAATGTTACAGTAAGGGCATCTCCTTTTCAGGAAGCTATGTAATAGTAATTTAGTCTGGCTATAGAATGTTTAAACATCAATACAGAGGGGTGCCTGGGTGGCTCAGTCAGTTAGGTGTCTGACTTCAGCTCAAGTCATGATCTCACAGTTCATGAGTTCAAGCCTCGCATCACGCTCTTTGCTGACAGCTAGGAGCCTGGGCCTGCTTTGGATTCTGTGTCTCCCTCTTTCTCTGCCCCTCCCCAGCTTGTGCTGTCTCTCTCTCTCTCTCTCTCTCTCTCTCTCTCTCTCTCTCTCTCTATCAAAAATAAATAAACATTAGAAATTTTTAAATAAAATAAACATCAATGTAGCATCATACAGTAATGCACAGTTCAGAAGATGCCATAGAAAAACATGCTAGTTGCATGAGGTGAATAGAACGCTAGAAATTCAGAGGTTGATTAACAAAAATTACTTAAAATTAGCTACACCAACACATGTGGAGAGGGTATGAGGGAATGATGATGAGTGATTCTTGGTAGAATTAATAATGTGATCAAAGGCAGAGTCAGCAGAATGCATGGAATTGTGAGTGGTCTATAGGTAGGCCTATTGGACTAAAGTTAGAGTGTGAATAGGAATTCACTGGGTAAAATTTGCCACTTCCAAATATACTTTTTTCCTATTGCTGAATAAAGAGAACAGTTTTGATAGCCCCCCAGAGTCCCTCACTTAAGCACGGGTAGGGATGGGAAATTACACTAACATGGAAAATCAGAGGGAAGTGACTTCTGAGTGCCATGTTATGCCCAGAACAGTCTGTATTAGAGGTGCCCTGGTTGGGCCCAGAATTGGGCATCATCCTGTGCCTGCAGCATGAACTTTAATACTACTGAAATCAATTTTTTGTGTGTTTGTTTAGAGTTAAAATACCTATTTATGCCAGCTGCATGTTTTTTTGTCAGCAAATCACGCCATCAGCCCCTCACACAGAATCCCTCTCTCCTCGGGCTAGCTGTGGCTCACTGCCTAAGCTACTTGTGTTTGCATGTGTAGATATGGTCAGCACATGAAAGTCAAATTCCTTCTTCAAAATGCAGCTCCTTTGTAAACACCTCAGCCCAAGTACAACCCCAAATACTAGCTGGATTTGGAATCTGACATAATGGAATAAACCTATCTAAGAAATACAAAGATGGAATGTTTCCTAAGTTAGAAACAGCTAAGGGAGGGGAGCCTGGGTGACTCAGTTGGTTAAGCATCCAACTTCAGCTCAGTTCATGATCTCACAGTTCGTGGGTTCGAGCCCCGCATCAGGCTCTGTGCTGACAGCTCAGAGCCTGGAGCCTGCTTCGGACTCTGTGTCTCCCTCTCTCTGACCCTCCCCTGCCCACTCTCTGTCTTTTCCTCTCTCAAAAATAAATAAACATTAAAAAAATGTACTTAAAAAAAAGAAACAGCTAAGGGAGTAAGTCAGATTTTGTATATTAAGAAACTTTGTAAGTCAACCAAGCCCATATTTTCAGAATGTTGTAATTATAATCATATCTTCAAGCTGACTGAATTTGTTAGAGTCAGAGGAGATCAAAGGTGTACTTAAAAATTTATATTTTCATCCAAAGGTGTGCGAAATATACACTATTAACTATTACATGTTTGGAAAATAATTTGTATAGTGTGTTTAGAATTTTCAGTCAACTTACATAAGTATATAATTAAGGATAGTGAAATATTGTTAATAATGAGAATAATTTAATAGAGCTTATATTATTATGCATTAATGTCCACTGGCTACAGATTAAAAATGAAGTAATACCTCCAGATATTTTTTATTCCAAATGAGTTTTCATTTTCTCAAAATTTAGCAACTCTGTAGTCAACTTGCATTCTGTTAATATACAAGCCATGTTTCTACTAATTTTTAAAACATTTATGTTTCTAATTGGAAAATGAATGTATATTCATAGGCAAATAAAGACATGAAGAAAACAATTTATGATCTCACTACCTACAAGTAATCACTATTCATAGTTTGACGTATTTATGTCTAGTCTTTTTAAAATCTATGTATGTGTTTTACAAGTTGGATCTTAGATATACATGTTGTATCTTTTTTTTTTTTTGCATCAGCTTTTTTGAACATTATTCCAAGCAAATATGTACTATTGGAAGGACCAATTTTGGTAGTATCATAATAATCTAAACTGAAAGGATCCTAGTTTATTTAGTGAGTTCTCTGATTGCCATACATTTAAGCTGTTTTCACCTTTTTCCTGTTTGAAATGACATTTTAGTGGATGTCTTTGTTTAAATCTTGTATTTATGATTCTGGTTGTTTTAATAAGATAGATTTCTAGAAGAATTACTGAATCAAAGTGTAGAAAATATAAAAATCAACTTTCCAATTTTTCTTCAGGAATTTATTTCATTTTTTTTCAATGTATTTATACTCAGGTATGCAAGCCTGAAATCCTCAACAGCACTGTTACTTTTGTTGGTCACCATGATAGGCAGAAAAAGGCGATCTATTCAAATTTACATTCATATGATTAATAATAAGGTGGAACGTTTTCACATTTAGAAGCCATTTATACTGCTTCTATTAACTGTTCATATCCTCTATAACATTTCCATTTCTTTCCGATTCATTGAATAGAATTTAGGATTTAAGACTGAGTAGAAAAAAAATAATTTAAAAAATGATAACAGTAAATGTCACCTTGTAATTAAATGAATACTTAAAAATTAATCAACTTTTAATTTACTGTCAGTTAGTTCAATGAGAATTTTAATTAACACAATAATTTTTAACTCTCTTCAGTTTTTTTTTTTAAGCTTGACTTTTAAAAAATTAACTTTTGAATTCCAAAATCAGGTTTCTCACTGACGGCTGTACATTGTTACAGTCTCCTTTCATTTCTCCCGGGCCACATATTTCAGCCACATGCTCAAGCTGATTACCCAGTAGCAGCTGAAAAGGATGTGAAAAAAAAAAAATTATGGGCCAGAGAAATAAATCTTTAACAATAGAATTTAAAGGTAGCAAGAGAGATTTATTTATGTACAAAGGGATCTTCTACTATGTAGTCAGCCATTGCTTATAAAAATCTGTCCTGAACAGGATATTAATCTCTCTAGTACAACTAAAATAAAGTAGAAAAAAAATAGCACATAGCAAAATAGAATTTGCTAGGAAGGCATGCAGTATATCCACCTAATATGCTACCAGGAAGTATAAAAAGACTTGGAAAATTAGAATTAAACCCTAAATAACTATCCTGAATCTTAGTTGTGCTTAAGGTATACGTGGAACCCCAGATTTTTTGACTTGTGTGAGTTACGGAATTTTTCTCACTGACTCTGTCAAGGGTCTATCTCAATACCAAGAAAAACAAATTATCAAGCTAAGTAACAGGGATGGTGCAAACTTTCAAGGGGATAGGGTTAAAGCCAAAAATTGAAACTTTCAACAGCTATAGTGTCATCTTAGGTGTAGAGTAACTTTTTTTCAGGGAAATGATAGTTGCAGAACTCAAATCAAAGCAGAATTTTAGTGCTCACATCTATCAGCTTCTAGGCATCTAGAAATCAAAACAAAGGAAATTTGTCAAAAGATTAAAAGTTTTACTTTTTCCGTGAGATTCAAAAAGTTAAAAATGCAGTCTGTATTCCTTTTCCAGAGATTTCTAGTTATAAATCCCTAGATGTCTGTTTATTGCTAGCCACTGGACCATTACAAGTTTGAGAGTTGCTACCACAAGAACCCTAATAGGTTTTAACAAGTCTTCTCTGAAATGATATATTTTGTCATAGCTCCAGAGCAGCCTAAATTGAAAAGCAAAATTAATCTGCTGCTATAAAGGTGAATTTTAGTCTATCATGTAGTCTGTGACAGTAATTAATGCTGCTTTACTTTCTTTCTGTGCTCAGCCCAAGAGCCCTGGTAGTAATTTAGGTGTGTAGAAAACTGATGTTGAACTTCATTCATTTCAGCCACACAGGATGAGGAGAGATTGACATGTTTGCACATCTCAATCTCTCCAAAAAAGAAGGCTTTGATATGCATTTCCTTTTTACAGTTCTCATATAATGTTAGATAATTTTCTATTTTCCAGTGAGGAAAGAAAATTGATCAGGCACCTCTATGGTAGCTTTTAAAAATGTGGATAAGTTGATGGTATTTTAAGACTAACTTTTGAAAGAGGTTATTTCCCGCTGTGTACTAATGCAGATAAATGAAAACAACATTGTTAACTATTCAGTGGTACTCAATTCTTACATACCACTCCTGCTTTTAATATAAACAATTCAGGTGAGAGACTCCTTTGTTTTTATGAACATCGTTTTTTCTTGTTTCACAGGTCAAGGTGACTTCTTTTCCTTCTTTCTAAGGCAAGAAAATCTCAACTAATACCTTAGCTTGAAAACAGGGGAATAGGAGATAGGTATGAAAGATTTAGAGAAAGTAAAATCAAAAGGTCAAAAATATTGAAGAGGCTCAGGTGAGGAAGAGGAATACTTCCAGAATAACTCTCTTATTTGTGGCTTTAGTCATTGGGTAGCTAGTGGCACCTTTTACAATGATAAGAAATACAGAATGAGGAAAAGATTTGTAGGGGAGAACAAACAGTTCAGTTTTGGATGTATTGTATGAAATATACATATACTGTGGAATAAACAGTCAATATTGAGGTGGGAGCTTGAGAGGAAGAAAGAAATTTGGGAATTCTTAACATTTAAAGGGTCTTTGGCTCCATGGAGTTGAATGGCATCAGTTAGGTAGAATGGCAATAGTCTACAAATCGATTCCCAGTCTCTCAATGGAAAATTATTATTATTATTTTAAATTTAGGACCAATGAACAATGCATTACTGAAACAAAGAGTAGATTTTCTAGAATGCTTGTATTTTTTTACTTTCTTTTTTGCTCATAACTTTTGATCATGCATAGCCAATTGAAATTTATTAATTTCCTAAAAAAAATATCATAAGGCCAGAAGCCACAATTAGGGAAAATGTGCTTTCTTCCTGAAGCAATCAAATTTGAAAGAGAATCTCTAGTATAAAATAGAACTTTCTCTAGCTAAGTAAGTAAACTTGCCCTTATGTGTTTGCCACACACATTTTTTCATGTCAAAGAAAAAAAGAGTCAACAGGCCAAGCTTCCTTAACAACTTAAATTACCCTATTTTATGAATTAAGATGTTATTTTTAAGGTATCTATTTTAACTGTATTTTATGACTATCTATGATAAATGCAAGTAATACTGCAAAGTTATTTTATATTTTTTAAACACAGTACTAGAATAGATTATTAAGGGATAATAAATTACCTTATGAATTTTGTAACTGAATTTTCCATTCTAGAGCGATAGCCTGAGGACAGGATTTAAACATATAATGCATAGAGAATAAGGACAAAAGTGATTTTGTGTATATAGGATGTTTTCTGAAAGCTGATAGTTTACTCGTTTCTTGAACAGAAGTATGTGGAAAAATATCTCTAGATGTCAAAACTCTGTGATTCTATTATCTTTCTTGAACATAGTAAGAATAATGTTTTCAAAACCCTTTCTGCGTCTTTCATTAAATCTTTGAAAATATGCAATAGAATGAAATCCTTGGCCATATAAATAATGAAAGCATAGCATTTAAATAGAAACAAAAAATCAATCTTCCAGATATAGAACAAATCAAAAAGCAACATGAGAATTTGGGAGTATCAGCAATGCCCCACAAAGTATAGGTTTTTAAAAATAAATAGTTAAAACTACCATGTTCTATTTTATCAGGTCACAATTTATCATCTTGCAATCTGTACACCCCCAAAACACAGGAAAGCCAGATTATAATTTGACATATGTTTCATACTGGCAATATCAATAGTCCACTTTATTTGTATTCTCCAGCCTTGGAACTTAGCAAAAATGAAAAATAACAAGACTCTACATGTCAGAAAACACAGAGTTGACACCATAATTCAGTCTTAAACTCCTAACCTCTGCCTACCTGGTTCTCACAATAACTCCTGCTTGTATGATGTACCAGTCCAACCCTGGTTCCAACCTTGGGCTTCCTGCCATGGTTCCAAGTTGAACTCTATGCCAGTCTACAGGAATATAACAAAAAGGGGCCCCCAGTTTCTCTTCCCATTTTAGTGCCTTTCATTAACCTCTTACGGCGTTTCTTTAGGCTTTTGACACACTCAGCTTTCCTGCTCATCGCTTATTTCTCCGTTTCTGATCTCTTTGTTCATTTATTCATATAAAACAATAACTTAATATAACACCAGATGGTGATAAGAGTTATAAAGAAAAATAATTCAGAGTCATAGGGGCGCCTGGGTGGCGCAGTCGGTTAAGCGTCCGACTTCAGCCAGGTCACGATCTCGCGGTCCGTGAGTTCGAGCCCCGCGTCGGGCTCTGGGCTGATGGCTCAGAGCCTGGAGCCTGTTTCTGATTCTGTGTCTCCCTCTCTCTCTGCCCCTCGCCTGTTCATGCTCTGTCTCTCTCTGTCCCAAAAATAAATAAACGTTGAAAAAAAAAAATTTAAATAATTCAGAGTCATAGAATAACTAATATTGAAATATTTTAGATAAAGTGGTCAGGGAAGGTCTTTCTGAAAATGGAATTTGAGCAGAAACCTGAATAAAGTGCAGGGATGGTCCAAGTAAGTATGTAGGCAGAGGGAATATAGATGTGCAAAGGCCCGTGATGGCAGCAATGTGTTTTCATGTTGACTCATAGAGGGAAGGCAGGAGTTCAGTGAATGAGGAGGAGAAGAGCAGAAAGTAAGGTTCAAAAGATAGACAGAGGCCAGGTCAGGTAGGGTTTTGTTGGTCTTTGAGGAGAATTAGATATTTAGCACCTTCCTCATATGTGTTAGCTTGTGCAGTTTCAAAAGTGTTTGGGTTTCACCACTAGCTAGCTACCTTGTCTCAGGTTTCTTTGGGTCAGCTCATAACACAGGCTTCCAGTTCAACTGGGCCCTGAAGCGATACCCTTCCTGCCTGCTGGCCCGTCAAGGTCTGGCTCTCATGCAGAAGACTTTCCCTGCAATCATCTTTCTAGGCCTCCTACTTATTACCTCTAATTAAACTTACTAGACCATGGCCCTCACCCACTTGTAAGTAGGGAGTAAAAGGAAATGAAATGGCATTTTATTCCAAAATATTGCAATAGATTCTCCCACATGTGCCTTCCCCTACTGCCACCCCTGCCCCTCCTCTGCCCTCACACCTTGTGGACGCTACTAATTTCTTTTTCAGTTGGGCTCAGGAGCATTTACTCTTTCGTGTCCAGGTTATAATACTTTGGAATAGAAATTGCATTTTAAACTCACAGCCAAACTATTCTCACTTTTCTTCTTTTTTGAAAGTTTTATTTATTTATTTATTTATTTATTTATTTAGAGACAATCCCAAGCAGGCTCCATGCTATCAGTGTGGAGTCTGACACAAACCATGAGATCATGACCTGAGCCAAAATCAAGAGTCAGATGCTTAACCAACTGAGCCACCCAGGCAACCCTCACTTATCTTCTTAAATTTGACATTAGTCTATTTGTCAGAGAACATGAATTAAAAAAAAAAAATGCTGCAGACTGTCCATTCTTTTAAAAGAGGTGCACGTCATGAAAAGAGTCTTGGGAAAAATAAAGTGCAGTCCCTACCTATTTAACACAGGAAAGGGAACAACCACATACCCAGGTATTTACAATATTTAATATAACTTAACAGGATAGTCTTCTGAAATCCTTCAAGTGATCAGTTATGGTTGAACACATCCTTTATCACAAAGATAATTGTATGACTTATTAACCTTCAAAGAAGACAAGTTAGAATAAACTTTGCCATTGATGGTCCAAACAGAAGGTTGAAAAGATTAATTGTATAGTTTGTTAGGGAATGTGACATTTAAGTACAAACTGAATAATTGCATGATCATTAAAAGTCACTTGTGACTTGATTTAGAAGTTTAGCCTGAGAAATGTTAACACACACACACACACACACACACACACACACCACAAAACAAGAAGTTTTTTTTGTTTTTTTTTAATTGAGAAGTCAGAACAAATGCAATATCCTCAAAAAATTATTGGTGAAAGATGTTATAGCTGAATGCAGAGAACCTCGAATGGCAGCCTCATAGTCTCACCTTAAATGGAGGGACCCCTGGTCAACTGATATAATTTGCCCTATTATCTGCAAACCACTGGTTACCAGTAGGTCACACACTTTTACTGGATTATGCACATAGGTACTCTTCTCCAAATACGTAGGGGAGTAAAAGCCTGCTTAGGCATTCTCTCAGGAGTATTGATGTGAACATGATTTACCCTTTAGCTCCTTTCTGGTTGGCCATGTTCTCATTGAATCTTAGAGCAAAAGGGGACTTAAAATCATCTAGATCAGGGATAATAAATAGTACACATGATATCTTTTTTTCTATTTTTCTCTCCCCATGAGAGATATCACTACTCCATGGAAGTTTCTTTCCCATGAAACATAGAGTCCACCTCACAATTCCAGAAGAACACTTGAGGCAGCCCCTTCTAGTCAGTTGGTACTCCAGGTAAAAATCACCTGCCATACCTGATCTAGTCCAAATTTCCATTTCACAGGTAAGGAAACAGAGACCCAGAACTCATTTACAGCTGGTTGAGAGATTCAGCTTCTAATCTTGAAATGGGGCTTTTTCCTATTGAAAATAAATTGATCCAGGGGCGCCTGGGTTGGCTCAGTCGGTTGAGCATCCGATTTTGGCTCAGGTCATGATCTCACAGTCTGTGATTTCGAGCCCCGCATCGGGCTCTGTGCTGATGGCTCAGAGCCTGGAGCCTGCTTCCAATTCTGTGTCTCCCTCTCTCTCTGCCCCTTCCCTGCTCATGCTCTGTCTCTCTCTGTCTCAAAAATAAATAAAAACATTAAGAAAAAAAATTTAAAAAAAGAAAATAAACTGATCCATAAAAGAAGTAAAACTTTAATCTTGTGTGCTCCATGTTCTAAGTTACAGATCCAAAACATATACATTAAACTACTCAGTACTGACCTGACAATTTGAAAGGCTCACTTCTTTACCATTTCTACTCAACACAACAGTAATAGACCATTTAGGGAGTTGTCACTGAAACTAGTTATTTTCATATGGGCCAGATAAAATTTTCCTAAATACTGGGAGGCATGCTAGTTGCCTTGTAATTTAAAAATTTTTTTTTTAAAAAAACGCAGTATATATAGCACAGACAGAATCTTCCACCCTCAAATTGTCTGGGTGGTCCATGAAATAATGTCAAAGCAGGGTGCCATAATTTGTAAAGTGCCCTGAGGGAAGATGCCGGGTAAAGGTGATCACCTTGCCATTTCTGCTTCGTCTTGTTTAACTCAGTGAGCCTTCTATTTGTCTTTCTCTGAGGCTCAGTGTGGAGAATATGGCAATCACCAGAATTTAAAAATAACACAATGTAGAACCATTGCCCCTAAGCCCATAACAGGTGATATTCTGCAGAGAGCAGTCCTGGGTGCATTTAACATCTCTGTGTGTGATTGATTATGAGCTGGAGAGTAGTCATTAAATTTGCCAAGTACATCATATCATCAGGATGGGTGAGCACCTTGGAAGACAGGATTAGAATTAAAAATGACCTTGACAGTTAGAAAAATGATTACAAGCAAATGAAATTGAGTTCCCCAGAATCAACCTTGTAGCAACATACTAAAGAGACCACAGACTGCACAAATTCAAGTGTGAAATGGATGAGTTGAGCAGATACTTGTTGTTGCCTAGTGAGCCACCAGCTGTACATACTTTGGTCAGCATTATTTTGCTGATTAGAAATGTATCCTAATCCAGATTGTATAATTAAAAACCAGGGTAATATGTATCTCATAAAATGTATAATCTAATATTTGACTAAGTATAATATATAATTTTGTTAATGGATTAATGAAAATGTAGATTCATCATTAAGTAACATTTTAAAATTAATTTATGAGGTATATAAATTAAGAAACTCTTGGAAACCCTGGAAAAGAAGCAGAAACCTAGGATGGAAATAATTACAAGGAAAGTAGAAAAGTTAGGAAATGTTAATAAGAGGATTTAGAAAGGTTAAGAGTATAAAGCTGGTCAATGTTTAAAGAGAAATGAAGAGAAAATATGTTAAATAACATCATGAAGAGTTTAGGCCATAAATAAAGACAAAAGATCTTGAATGTTATAAAGTCGGCCTTGATTTGGGAACATTATTTCATAGACAGAGTGATCTAGTCTGTTAACTCAACAGCTTTGCTTGGATGCAACAATGTGAAAGAATTAGGATGCTGTGATCTTGTAAGGGCCAAATGTTATGTGGAGTATTGATTGCTGTCCCTGAAGAAATGCTAGTTTATGATAACTTCTTGAGTCATATAACCTTTCATGATAAGTGATTACAAAGTTATTGCTTCAACTATTGAGAAATTATGAAATTCTCTCAAAGCCTTTTAATAAAATCTTAAAATTATTTGGTATAGAATATCACAAAGATTATGCTGATACCACATAATATCTCTATTGTGCAAGGCAGGCAAGACTGGTATGGGATCTTCTGTTATTTGTGAAACTTTAATGCTAAAAAGGACTTTTGACCTAATCCCATTAATCATTTCATCTGGCATATTTAATTGTAACAACACCTTTAATAATTATAAATCCTTGAAATGATAGCCACACAGTACTTTTCAGTGGGTGGTAACATTTTTTAAATTAACCACATCACTCAGTGAAGGAACTTTTAAATTGGCTTAAGTGCACATAAAATATTTAGCCTATATGGTGTTTTACTGCAGTATTAAAATATTGCACTTCTTAAATACCTAGGGAAACTTTTGATTCCCACCCCCCCTTTTTTTGCCACATGTAACACTGACCGAATTTTAGCAGTTTTAAAAGACTATTTATACATTCGGATATCTATAGCTTATATTGACATTTAACACCCTTCAGATGAGTCTTTGCATGATTTAAGTGATTTTTCTTACTGTGTTCTTAATTTGCAGCAAAATGTGACCTTTTCTGGTAAGATTTCACCTCTGTTGTTATATCCTTACCTTATAAACGAAGAAAACTTGCAACTTCCACATGAACCTCACAGGTGTTCTAAAGGGATTCTCCAAAGTATCTTTAGCACACAGCTAGATTCTACATAGTTTAACTTGTGTGCACAGTGTTGGTTCCAGCAACTTATTTACCACGAAAGAGATGTTGGTATCTGTAATATCAGCTGTGTGCAAGCCATGGGAGTAAGAAGTGAGAAAGAGTGAAAGAATGAACACTGGTACTGGGTAAACAAACAGGCTGAGGATTGGCTAGAAATACTGAGACTTCAGAGTAGGAATGTTCTCTGGGAAATAGTGTGCAAACAGAATTCTAATGTAGATTTGGCAGTTTATGTATCCGATACAATGAATATCCAAACATGTTCCCATTTCTGATAGCAGGAAAATAATGGATTTTCCAAAATGTTTTTTTGGTGTTGCTACATCCTCTTTCCCTTGCCCTCATCTCAATACTCATCCCCAGTAGGAAACTTTGCTTTGGTTGATGAGCAGTGATGTATGAGGGGGCGGGGGGGAATTGATAAAGGCTAAACATGGTTGAAGCAATTTCATGAAGGCTATAGTTCCAACAGGAATATTCACTGCTTATAAACTAGCATGTCTGTTAAATAAACTAGAAATGTTCTTCTAAAAGACAGCGATGGGGATGTGCTCCCTCCCACCCCAAATTGTTAAGGACTTTGCTAAAATTATAAGGTTAATTTGGAATATGATGATGTATGCTATGCAACCAGAGAAAACTGCCACTAGATGAAAGAAGACCTGGTCCCAAAAGGCCATGGAAGACAGGATTCTGTGCTCAAAATGATGCTACTGGGGCCATAGTCCTTCCTTCATTCTTCAGATATAGGATTAGCCAGTCAAGTGCAAATGCAGGGCAAGACAGGAAAGATAGCACTAAAATGATCTTATGCAACATTTGAACAAAAGTGTGCAATATCTGAGTTCTTGTCCATGGGTCTGTTGACTCAATAAATACATAAATTGGTCTGTTTTGAAGATAATTCGATTCAGCCCTCTTTCTTTGGTTATGAGATTGAATCTTTGACAAGTATTATTAGAAACAAAATTGTAGAGAAATCATCTTCATTCTCATTTAGAAATGAGAACTCTGCAAGCTGAGAAATGTCAAGTAGACACACAGCCCTATTGTTGTTGTTATTAGTTATAAAGACTGAAGATTTGGCCTGAAATCAGGGAAAATCATATTATCACAGGCGAGAAGTGGCCATTCTTATCCCTGCCCAACCCATTCCAACTTAAATAACCGAAGAACAATATTGAAGAATTGCACATTTCAGAATTGCACAGGGTGCCTTTTCTGGAAACAACAACAAAAAATCTTTGCTTCCAATATTATATTGGGTCAAATTTTTTGAGATTGGACTAGACTAAACCAAGATTGACTATATTATAGTGTGCATTTAGAAATGTTTAACATCACTATTCTCAAAGTCAGCCGCCTTGTCCATAATGCAGAATACCTGTCAATTCTGTCTGCTTACATTATTATTCCCATTATACTGGAGAGGAAAAATGAAGCTATTTGGTTAAAGCAAAGCAAATTCTTAAATATAATTTCCATTAATTATGCCAGGGATCAGCAAATTAAGGTCCAGGGGCCAAATGCAGCCTGCAGCCTACTTTTTTATGGCCCTGGAACTAAAAATGATTTTTACACTTTTAAAGGAATATTTTTTAAAAATATGCAGTGACATGAACTTGTGTGACCCACAAAACCTAAACTATTTTCTATTTTGTGGCCTTTGCAGGGCCATTAATAATATATGGGCACACCTCGGCTTATTGTGCTTTGCAGATACTGTGATTTTTTACAAATTGAACCCTGCATCGAGTAAGTCTGTCAGTGCATTTTTCCCCCAACATTTGCTCATTTCATGGCCCTGTGCCACATTTTAACAATTTTTGTAATATTTCAAACTTTTTCATTATTACTATATTTGTTACAGTGATCTGTGATCAGTAATCTTTTCTGTTACTATTGTAACTGTTTGGTGGCACCACGAGCCATGCCCATATAAGATGCCAAGCTTAATCGATAAGTGTGTGCATTTTGGCTGCTCTATTGACCAGCAATTCCCTCTTCTCAGGCCTCCCTATTCCTTGAAATACAACAATATTGAAATTAAGCCAGTTAATAACTCTCAAATGACCTCTAAGTATTCAAATGAAAGGAAGAGTCACATGTTTCTCACTTTAAATCCAAAGCTAGAAATTTAAAGTTTAGCAAGGAAGGCGTGTTGAAAACCTAGGCTAGGTCTAGGCTGACAGCCAGACCTCTTACACCAAACAGTCAAGATGTGAACGCAATGGGAAAAAAAATTTTTTTGAAGGAAATTGAGAATCCCACGCCACTGAACACAGAAAGGTTAAGAAAGTGAAACAGCATTATTGCTGACATGGAGAAACTTTTAGTGGCGTGGTTAGAATTACAAACCAACGACAACATTCTCCTAGGCCAAAGCCTAATCCAGAGAAAGGCCTTAATTCCATTCAGTTCTCAGAAGGCTGAGAGAAGAAAGAAAGTTGCAGAAAGAAGTTTGAAGCTCTCAGAGGCAGGTTCTTGAGGTGTAAGTGAAGAAGCCATCTCTATAACATAAAAGTACAAGATGAAGCAGCAAATGCTGATACAGAAGTCACTGCCAGTTACCCAGAAGATCTAGCTATGATAATTAGAGAAGGTGGCTACACTAAACAGATTTTCAGCACGGACAAATCAGCCTTCTATTGTAAAAAGGGGGCATATAAGACTTTCATAGCTAGAGAGGAGAAGTCAAGACCTGGCTTCACAAGCTTCAAAGGACAGACTGACTCTAGCATTAGGGTCTCATGCAACTGGTGACTTGAAGTTGAAGCTGGTGCTCATGCACCATCCTGAAAATCCTAGCACCTTAAGAATTCTACTAAATCCATTCTGCTGTTCATTAAACAACGTGGTTTACTGAATATTTTAAGCCCACTGTTGAGACCTACCACTCAGGAAAAAAAAAAGATTCCTCTCAAAATATTACTGCTCCTTGACAATGCATTTGGTCACCCAAGAGCTCTGATGATATACAATGAGATTGATGTTGCATTAATATTAACAATGAGATTGATGATTGGCGTTCATTCTGCAGCCCAAGTATCAAGAAGTTATTTCCATTTTCAAGTCTTATTATTTCAGAAAAACATTTCCTAAGTCTATAGCTGCAACAGATAGTGATTGTTCTGATGGATCTGAGCAAAGTAAATTGAAAACCTGTTGGAAAGAATTCATCATTCTAGAACATGCCATTTAGAACATGGGAAGAGGCCAACATATCAACTTTAACAAGAGTTTGGAAGAAGTTGATTCCAGCCCTCATAGATGACTTTGAGGGTTCAACACGTCAGTGGAAGAAGTCACTGCAGATGTGGTGGAAATAACGAGAACTAGAATTAGAAGTGGAGCCTGAGGATGGGAGTGAATTGCTATAGTCTCATGATAAAACTTGAATGGATGAGGAGTTGTTTCTTATCATTGAGGAGAATAAGTGGTTTCTACTCCTGGTGAAGATACTGAGAAGATTGTTGAAATGACCACAAATGATTTAGAGCATGACATAAACTTAACTGATAAAACAGCAGCAGGGTTTGAGAGGACTGACTCCAATTTTGAAGTGCTGCTATGGGTAAAATGCCATGAAAGAGCATCACATGCTACCAGAGAAATCATTTGTGAAAGGAAGAGTCAGTCAATGCAACAAACACATTGTTGTTTTAACTTAAGAAATGGTCACAGCCACCCCAACCCTCAGCAACCCCCTGATCAGTCTGCAGTCATCAACATCAAGGCATGAAACCACCAGCAAAAAGGTTATGACCCACTGAAAGTCAGATGATGGTTAGTATATTTTAGCAATAAAGTATTTTTAAATTAAGGTGCGCACATTGCTTTTTATAGTATCATGTAAACATAACTTTTATATATACTGGGAAACCAAAAAGCTCATCTGACTCACTTTATTACCATATTCTCTTTATTGCAGTGGTCTGAAACTGAACCCACTGTATCTCTACAGTATGCTTGTGGTACCTTTAAATGTAACTTAAGTGGTTGATTTTTAGTAAATTAAATGATTTGGATAAAAATGAAATGTTTCTATCTAAGCCTAGAAAATAGAAATAGGATGCAGATACTCATTTCATTTGCAAAATTCTGTAATATGCTTTTGAGGTAGAATTAGTTGATGGGTGTCAAAAATACATTAATATTGTGATATCAAGAAGAAAGAAGCTTTCCTATTTGTAAACTTGGCGAGCTCCAAAGAAGATAAATAAGTTGATACGGCAAACCTTTGCCAGTACAGCCAATAAATAGGAGTCATAAAATAAAAGCCATATGTATATATATGACTTTTAATAAACTATGTATACAGTTTATTAACATCATTATAATAACACAGATAAACAAATAGAGTAGTGTTAAATTATCCAGTAAGTTAATAAGGGCTCTGAGGATCATTGCAGGGAGAGATTGTAGACATTTGCTGCAGCCGATTTTTGCGGCTTTCTTCTAGCCATATTGAGTCAGATCACCGAAGTATAGACACTTTTCCTGCTGTTAAATTTCTAAGCCTGCCTATTACCCTCAACCAAGAGTCCATTTTCCCAGAGTACTCCAGGTACTTTTTTTGTTTAGTTTCGTGAGAAGAAGAGTCATGGAGAAGACCTAATAAAACTAGTATTCTCACAGTGTTTCCAATGCCCGCATCCCCCCTCCCCCTCCATGTGCCTGGGGACTATAATTTACTAGCCTGGACTCTGATACTTAACAGCGTCCTGCCTGCTGCTGTGGGCTTCCACCTCTTTCCTTGCTGATGTACTTAGAAAAGCATCAGCCTCTTTGCCTTAATATAACTCTAGTGCTGATTGCAGATGGTGGGTGAAACCTTTGTCTATCAGGAGACTAGGAATAGATCAGGAAACTCAGCACAACTCTGAATTAAGTAACCTTTCAGCTGTGGGAAACTTGAATCACTCTACCAACCTTGCACACTATTCTTAACTGTTTCTTTGTCAGTGTTTTTGTTACATGGAAAAGGATAAGACTGCTTTCTCTCTCTCTCTCAGTCTCTCTCCCTCAATTCCCTCCCTTCTCTCTCTCTCTCAGTCTCTGTCTCAATCCCCTCTCTTCTCTCTCAGTCAATCTCTCTCTCAGTCCCTTCCCTTCTGTCTCTTTCAGTCTCTCTCTTTCTCTCATTCTGTTATCCTAGTAGAAGAAAAAACAAGAAGTATACTGAAATCCATTGATTTTGTGTGGGACTTGTCCCATTACCTCAACATTTACAAGGCTTTCAACAAGTCTCGGAAAGTTAACTCGTTGTTTGTAATGGGTTGTCTTAGAATCCTGGAACTAGGAGTGTGATCTGTGACAGGAAGAGAAAGGAGCCCTAACAGGAATAACAAGTGTGCTGATTCTTAATTAAATGGAAAAGAAGCTATTAACAATGAGGGTTTAAATTTCAAAAATTAAAATTAAAATTCTTTGCTACTTCTATAATATGAAAAAATGGCTAAGCCACAATTTAGGGTAAAAAATGTATAGATTTTATGTGACAAATACCTACAGTTAACCATTTTTGACATAGAGACATGCCAAAACCATGAGACCTAAGTCACTTAATGACTCACTGAGAGTTAGTTGTCCAGCTGCTTCCCAGTAGCTGCATGTGGGTTAGTTAGTTAGTTAGTTAGTTGCAGCACTGTGAAGATTGGCTTTTTTTTTCATGCCATCCATGGTTTCTCTCTTGCTTATCATGTCTTCCACAAAATATATGTAGCTGTTTAGTTCTGGGGGAAAAATCACTTTTGTAAACGTGGAAGTCTGAAATAGGAACAGTTAGAAGTGACTAGAGGTCATTCATTCATTTCAATAAATAACCATTGAGCTCTTGTTATATGTTTGTAACATGCTGGATATGGTTATAAGGTCTGTCAAGACCCATGTGATCGAGGACCCTTGCTTTGTGGAAATCATAGCCGGGTGTGAGAAGCCAGACCAAAAATTAACAACACAAATCAGTGTGTAATTTCAGATAATGTCATGGAGCTAATAAATTGGGTAATATAGAAGGAAAATAAGCTTGTTGGGAGAGGTGGTTTGGTTGTTTGAGGAGAGGATGATAGTCTGAGCCCTAAAGCTCTTCAGCCTTGACTGAAGAGCTGGGGGAAATGTATTCAAAGGAGAGGGACCAGCACAAGCCTATGGGTGGGAGTTGGGGTTGGGCATGTTCTTGCAACAGAAAACTTACTGAGACTGAAATAACTACTGGGCATGGGAATGGCTGAGATGAGGTCAAATGGTAGGCAAGGACCAGACGGTGGCCCATAGAGGTTGGGGTCGGGAGTTTGAATTTGATTATTGGTTGATTGTGAAGCCATTGAAGGGCTTTAACAATGTGCTGTGCTTCACATATTTAAAAAGTCACTCTGGCAAATGTGTAAGGAAAGTAGGTTTTAGGGAGGGAAGAGTAGAAGTGGAACTATAACCGTTATCAAGGCTACGGAGTAATAGTAATGGAAATGGGGATCAATGGATGGATTCAGTATATGTATTTTTTTAAATATAACCTGGAAGTTACGGGTTGTTGATAGATTAGACAGATAACTTTGTGCTGATCATTCGGGTGCTAGGGAAGGAATAAAAATGGACTGTATAGTGTTTGCCTTGAGCACGAGGAAGGCTAGAGAATACAGCTTTCCATTTGTCTTCCTTTGCTATTTTTTAGGAGAAAAGTCCTGGGATATGCTTCTCTGTCACTTTCCAGTCCATGTGAGATTAGGCACTGCTCCATCAAGAGCCTTGCCACTCTAGTCTGTCTCCTGTGTTACAGCCCCAAGATGAAGTCTAGGCATTTCCTGGGTTTGTCGATCCAACTGAAGTTTTTAAAATATTTACCCTAGGGGCGCCTCGGTGGCTCAGTCGGTTGAGCGTCCGACTTCGGCTCAAGTCATGATCTCACGGCTCATGAGTTCAAGCCCCACATCGGGCTCTGTTTTGACAGCTCAGAGCTTGGAGTCTGCTTCAGATTCTGTGTCCCTCTCTCGCTGTGCTCCTCCCTCACTCATGCTCTGTCTCTCTTTCTCTCAAGAATAAATAAAACATTAAAAAAATTTTTTTTTAATATTTACCCTACCTCTTTCCTATTTGCAGTATTAGCACTTGCCAGAGCTTCAGGAGGTACCACTCTCCCCTACTCCAATGCACTAGGATAAATGTCTAGTACAAGATGTCTGTTTTCTTGCCACACTGTGGTTGGGAACTTTTGAAATCTCTTTGATGTAGATAGGACAAAATTATTTTTAAGTGCATTTCTACATGAAAGAGCTTTTCTCCCGTTGCCTCCATGTTCCATAGTTGAATATTTCCTTTCCCTCTTCTACCTCCAGTTTCCATTCAGAGCCCATCTGGGGTTTTATCACTGCACTAATGCCTCCTGCATTGAATAAGCCAATCTAGCTTTCCTCATCACATGCATGTTTTTCCTGTTTATTTTGCATTTTATTTCTCTCCATTCTTTCCTCAATGTATTAGTTCTTGCCTTAATGTACAGATACTTTAACAACAATATAACGCATGTTTAATGGATTGTGTGTGCCCACAGATATACAGGGGTAATAACAGCAATGATATTTTATACCTTATCCTTCCTTGTTACCTTTTGTTTCAAAAGCCCCCCTACTGTGAAATCTGAAGATGTAGTTTCTTCTCATGTTAAATTCATGGCTTTAAAACTTATTTTATCAGTGGAACTGTCCCTCAGGAAGAATCCTATGTGAAGCCCCAACACCCTGTATGTGAAAGAGACAAGAGGAGGGCTACTCCTCTAAAAGAGGAAGATGAGCCACCCTTCCCGTCTCTTCTGTGGACCCTGTGATTATGCTTGAGACATTTATCCATATGAAGTCTTGTGCTCTACAAAATTCAGTCTGAAACCTCAGGGCTAAAAAAATTATCCTAGATCTATTTTCTTTAAAATGTCGTATTTGGGAGTTTTTCTGCTTATTCTACTTGTCATGATTATAAGTCACTAGTGCTGCTGCTAATGAATGTCCCACATGCACACATACACACACATATGTACACCACATACACATAAACATGTTCACACACATACACACACCTCTTAATTCTAGGACATATATCCAAGATATCAAGAAGAATATCCTGTTCTCTGCTTCACGATAAACATTGAAGAGATCACCTTCTTCAGAAGTAGAGTTTTATTTAATAATAATGAGGCCAGATTTCTGGACCCTTCCCACCACTTTCCTGATTCATGCAGTTTAAGGCCTCCCCTGGGAATCGTTTGACCCAGAAAGCTGTCGGGTGTCCTGGCCACATTATCATTCTCCACCCAGCATTCTTGTTTCATTTACTTCTTTATCAGCCTTGTGAGGTAAACAGAGATGAAATCTTACTACAGGTTGAAGCATGAAGAACTGAGACCACATTTAATGAGCCAAATTAACTCTCCAGATTATTTTTTAAATATTTATTTATTTTGAGAGAGAGAGAGAGAGAGAGAGAGAGAGAGAGAGAATGAGCAGGGTGGGGCAGAGAGAGAGAGGGAGAGAGAGAATCCTAAGCAGGCTCTGAACTGACAGTGCAGAGCCCAACGCAGGGCTCAATCTCATAAACTGTGAGATCATGAACTGAGCTGAGATCAAGAGTCAGTTACTCAGCTGACTGAGCTACCCAGGCACCCGTCTCTGTATTATTTACTCATGAAATTGTGACTGGGGTCATACAGGGTGTCAGAAAAATTGTGTGATTTATCACGTTGGGTCCTAGTGTACAAGCTTTATTCCCTGATATAGTAATCCAGGTGTAATAAATTTATTATACATATCTCAATCTGACAAACACTCAATTTTTGTTCTTAGGAGGTGTATAGAAAAGACCATAGTAGTAGTACTATATTAATTAATTAATTAATTAATTAATTAATTAAGGGTACAAAATTCATAAACATTACATAAACATAAACATTCATTGAACATTCATATTCAATATGGTAATGAAGCTACCAGGATCTATATCAAACAAGCCTCTTTGTTTGATATACTTATTGGGTGAATAAACCATAAAAATGTATTGACTTTTTTTAAGAAAAAAAAAATAACTAAATTTAGATTGGTGCTATTTCTTCATTTTTGCCTCTAACTTTTCTTCCAAAAGGCATTTATCATAATTTGGGCAACATTCAGAGATAAGGTTAGGAATTGACTCGTCATTACTAATGGCCTCTTTTCATATGCTACAGTGTTCAGCTGTGTACATTCTGTGGTCTTTTAATAGCTCCTAAAGGTGCAGGAACAGTGGGAGGAAGAAGGGACAGTTTGCCAGTGGCACCCTTGCTGCTGTTCCATAGCATGACTGGTTTTCTTATCTTGGCAGAAATTACAGATGTAGAGCAGGGAAATGGGCTTTTTAGTATATGCAGCAGAATTTTTATGTATCTCAGCTGTGCTATCTTGTATTGTTATATATTCTGGCTCATCTTGTGTTCTTAGGGTGTGAAAAAACATAAAGACATATCTAAATGAATTTGCCTCTTATGGAGACAAAGACAAGGCAAATAAAAGGTAACATATATTGTGGTAAGAAGCATATGTTTGAATACTCCATAGGTACCATTCACTGGATGGTAAGGTAAGGTTAGGAATGGAGTGGTCATTACTAATGCTTCTTTTCATATGCTACAGTATTTAGTTGTATATATTCTGTGGTCTTTTAATAGCTCCTAAGGTGCAGGAACACTAGGAGGAAGAAGGGACCATTCACTGCAGTGCCAAAAGGGCTATACTTTTTTATTTGCTACTCATCATACATGCTAATGTTTTCTCTGGACGAAGTTGGGGAAAGGGAACAATATAAACCAAAATAGACTCACAAGCACACAGAGAGGGTATGGGTGACATAGCATACATGTGTGTATAACTAAACATATTTTTGCAGCTGCTTCTACTATCTTGTACTTAAAAAAATTCTAAGTGCTGTAAGGACAAAGGCTTCATGATAAAGTCGATATTAAAAACAATAGAAACAATTTTTTAACATGGAGTCTGTATTAGTTTTCTCATGTCAGGCTTATGAAATTCTGGGAAGTTATAAGTACATGTCATATAGAGTAAAGGAGGTAAACAAATGTAAGTAAAGGCAACCTTGTTACATGATATTCCAACAGTTTTGTTTGGGTTTTACACTTCAATGACAATTTCCCAGAAAAATTGTATCTGGACCTTAAGTATCTCTCAACCAAAAAACTGATGTAGTCAAAGTGAAGCCCATTCAGATTTCCCTGTTAGGACTGGCAGATGACTCATAAATGCGAAGTAAATAGCATAATAAAAAAGCAGAAATTTAAGTACATGAATTACAAGAAAAAATTGTAGCTACACACAACAGTTTCATATATGTGAGTTCATTTCATGCCAACTATTAGTTTTGCTTGCAAGTAACATTTAGGCAATTTGAGATAGAAGAGTGTGAAGCTACTTCTTCCATTGGAAAAATGTGCGTATACCTTGAGTCAGTGTTTACACGGGACATGCAATCTTGACTGAATGTGGTTGTGATGACAATGGAAGGATGCATAAGTATAGCTGACTCCATAAATGAAGTTGATACAAATGTTTCTTATTTTTATCTTAAAATTTTAATGGGTTTTTAAGACATGGTAAAAATTATTTGTATTAAGAAATCCACATGTATCACTCTATTTCTAATTTCAAATTCACTTGCAACTTTCATATTGATTTCAAAGCCCACCTTCTCTTTCTAGGGGGAAAAAAGAAAACAGAATAAAAAGCCGTTATCATTACATCAGTTTTTCACATCATCAGATATTCAGGAATTTCAAAACACGTTAAATTTAGTGGCTTCACAATGGAGTACTACATGGCAATGAGAAAGAATGAAATATGGCCCTTTGTAGCAACGTGGATGGAACTGGAGAGTGTGATGCTAAGTGAAATAAGCCATACAGAGAAAGACAGATACCATATGTTTTCACTCTTATGTGGATCCTGAGAAACTTAACAGAAACCCAGGGGGGAGGGGAAGGAAAAAAAAAAGAGGTTAGAGAGGGAGGGAGCCAAAGCATAAGAGACTCTTAAAAACTGAGAACAAACTGAGGGTTGATGGGGGGTGGCAGGGAGGGGAGGGTAGGTGATGGGCCTTGAAGAGGGCATCTTTTGGGATGAGCACTGGGTGTTGTATGGAAACCAATTTGACAATAAATTTCATATATTAAAAAAAATTTAGTGGCTTCAAAGAAAAACCATTTATTCACTCATAATTCTGCAATTTGGGCCCAACTCAGCAGGCCAGGTTTTTGGCTGGACTCACCAGGCATCCCTCACAGAGTTACAGTCATCAGATCAACTGACAAGGCAGGACATCTCTGATGGCTCCAAGTCTGAGGCCTAACAGGCCCGAGGCCTCAGCTGGGATGACTGGACCTTTCTCTTCGTGTGGTCCTTCCTGCCAAGCTCCTTGAGGGCCTGGTGCTCTCGAAGTTTCCAAAAGGAAAAACAGAAGTTAAAAAGCCTTTCTTTTCAAGGCAAGTTGCAAGGCCACGCCAGCTTCAAGGGATGAGGAAAGACCCTGCACCCCTTGTTGGGCAAACGGGGGAATCACCTTGCAAATGGGCACACAAATGAGGACAGGAGGAATTTAGAGCCACATTTTTCAATCTACCACAATCATCGAATTAAAAAGGAATAAAGCTTGGATGAAATTACAGTAATCCAATCATGAATGCATAGGAAGACAATCCTGAAAAATGAAAACTTTATTTGAAAACAGAAGCTTTTACTGTGTAAAAGATCTATTTTCATTTCTGATCAACTTTTTAAACTATTCCATGATTCTGGAATAGAGTTCTGGGGCTTTATGAATTCACACATTTGTTACATTTTGCTAAAATACATACAGTTCCTTTCTTTTAAAGAAGTATAAATAAGGCTTGTCGACATAAACAATTCAAACAGAATTCTAACTTGCTTAAGACTAATCTAACAACATTTCTGAGAATCTTGCTTTAAGTTTGGGTTAGTGAGATATGGCACGGAAAATTGTTTATTGCTTGATCTTTCATCAAGTTGTGTCTTTTTCATTTCATCATTCATCTAGTTGTGTCCATTTATATTAGATAGAGACTATTATTCAGTTATATATTAGAGGATATTTTAGAAATGCTTTATTGATCAAACGATCAATTTAATTTTGATTTTTTTCCAAAATCTAAGAATTATTAGAATAAAAATACGTAATGAGATGAATCCAAGTTTGGAAAAAGTGGGGTCTTAGATATATTATGTTTTTAAAAGCTGTATATGTTTCATTTTACTATATTTTATGAAGCAGAGATAATTACTCAATCGATGCTTTATGCACAGAAATTTACTAACCATGGAGCAGAAGTGAGACTATGAGCTATAATGATGAAGCTCACAGCACATCTCTTTCTACAAAGCACTTTCACAGTCATTCATATTCTCAAGAAATCCTACAGGGCTCAAAGAGACAGCTAGAGCCCTTATTTAACAGATCAAGCAACAGGTGACGAATTAGGGAAAATGAGTTGCCCAGAACTAAACCAAAAATTTTAATGGGACAGAATTGGGACCCAACCTTGGCCTCGTGCTCATCCTATTTCTTCTTTCTTTCTATTTGGAGCAAATTGAAAACATAATTGGTGGGCAAAAGCTTAATATTGCAATAATACCTATTCATCAGTTCATAAGCACTGAAAAATGCAGAGGCTCTGATATAACACCATGTGACCTTAAGATCTAAATTTCACAGCTATATAGGTTTTTCATGAGGCAAGGTCGGTAAAGACCAAAGGACAAGTTCTAACGCGTGGTAGCTTCTCAGATACCTTCACTCCCACCTTTAATAGCTCCAGGATTTAGAACACAAGACCAACTCTGACTGCTTTGTAACTAGCTCCTTTTGGCATTTCAGGAGCTAAAAAGGTGGTATCTGGCTTTCACATATATTAGATCTTGGCTCATTTCTCAAACTAGGGGCTGAGGCTCTTGAAAGTTCAAAAGCATAATCTTGTGGATTAGCGAATGCTCAAGAGTTAGTTTAACCATCCTGAAATTGCTAATAAGAAACCAATGAAGATGGGCTTAGTGTGTACGTGATATTTCCCATGAAAACTAAAAGATTTTACATTGTGCTGTGTGAAAGGTTTTACAGAATGTAAAGTAAATCATTGCACAGCATACTGTAATAGAGGCCTATCCACTTGGATCTAAAATTCTGAATGCAATCAGTTCTGAGCTAAAAGAAAATAATAATGTGAATGCTATTGACCCATTTGGTAGCAAACTTGACTTGTATGGACATGAGGCTCTTTATAGTTTTTATGTATTTTACTGTGAATGTGTGTATGTATTTGTAAATTATAAGGCAAAGATATTAATATGCTTGCTTATTGGGTACTGTCCTTTTCTAAAACATGAAAGATTTTGAATTCTGAGATAGTTCTTGCTCTGTGGTTTCAAAGGACAGATTGCAGAACCATACAGATATGATACTGCAAAGGAATCTGTGTCAAGATGGCGAGTATGCGATTCTTTATTTTTAATGGCAGCTTTATTGAGACATTACTGTCCTATTCTTACTGCTGATGTTTGTTTCAGCAAAGCCACACCAGCCATCATATTACTGGTATTTGTTTTGAGGGATGGCATTGTTTATGTTGTTTCATTTGTGTTAAAGGGTAAATGCATTTTAGTTGTAAATATGTTAAGAATTGTGGACACTTGAAATTAATTTTGAGTTTTGGGGCACCTGAGTGGCTCAGTCGGTTAAGCATCTGACTTTGGCTCGGGTCATGATCTCATGTTTGTGAATACGAGCCCCGCATCAGGCTCTGTGCTGACAGCTCAGAGCAAGCCTGCTTCAGAGTCTGTGTCTCCCTCTCTCTTTATCCCTTTCTCACTCATGCTCTGTCTTTCCCTCTCTCAAAAATAAACATTTTTTTACAAAGAAATTAATTTTGAATTTTATGTTTTTAAAAGTTTTCCATACTGTTATAATAAAATTATTTTAGGTCCACTAGAAAGTTCACAGGATTTTTTTTCTTTGCTTGTTTAAAAAGAAGTATATTAATCATATTCAAAAAACCTCATTCAACATTGTACTTAGTAACTAGAACAAGTATAACAAGATGATAGCTTAGAGTGACTTTTCACCTTTTTAAGCTTTATACACTAGCAAAATTACTCTGGGGAAAATGTAGCTATATCCTAAAATATGACTGTGATATTTTGCTAGTATCAGGAGAAACAGTTTTTATTGCTTATAACATAGTATGGAAGTACATCTGAATTTATTCCCTCATAGAAAGCATGATGAAACTCCCAGCCTCTTTACTCTAAGAAGTCTGTCTTCTCTTTGCATCAGACAAATATCCAGCCTATCTTTGCTACTAACCATCTGGTCATCTACCTGAAGCATCTGTAGATTCTGGGAAATGAAAATTTCTCTAAATATATACTAACTAATTATAAACGATTTATAGCAATTAGTCAATCAGGCTTATTTAAATAGGTAGGTTGCTTTGAAACTTCAAAAATACAATCAGGGATGCAATTTTGAGATTTAGCATTTACCGCAGAAGTTGTCTCTATTGCCCATGCCAAAAATAGGTAATAAATATATCACTCTTAAGCAACTAAAATGTAGCATTTAAAATGTTCCTCAGTGTGGAGTGATTTATGAGCAAGTAATTATAGCAAACTTGCATTGAGTTATTGTTGGTGTTACTTTCTCCGTACAGGTGTCACCTACTGTTATCCAAGGTAATAATCAGAGAACAATGTCATTCAGTCTCTTGGATCTGAAGACTAAAATGAGGTTTTGAGAGGCCTCGTGTGTGAGGTTGTGCTCGATCACCCCGCTACGCAGTGTCTGAGTCAGGCCCTTCACTTTGAGTTCAATATAACAGTTTTGTTATCATTTGGAATGCAGTACACCAAATATAAAGAGGAAGTGATAGTATCTTTCCCCAAAGCATGCACATGGACGGTCTCAAGAGCGCTGAGGCAGCTGTGGGGTCTAGGGACAAAGAATGTGACTCAACCAGACTCCCTACGGCAGGTCTGGCTTTAAAGCTGAGTCACTGAGGAGCACCTTGGTGGCTCAGTCCGTTGAGCATCCGACTCTTGATTTTGGTTGAGGTCATGCTTCTGGGGTGGTGGGATTGAACCCCATGTCGAGCTCCCAAACTGAGCATGGAGCCTGCTTGGGATTCTCTCTCTCTCTACCCGCCCCCCCACCCACAACTCCCTCTCTCCCACTCTCTAAATAAATAAATATTTTTTAAAAAATGAGTCACTGAAAATTAGATTGCAAGTTGCTGTGTGTCTGTGGACTTGTCCCACCAGCAAAAGGGCAGAAAGTCTCAACCAAATTGAAATAGGGGAGTTTCTCTAAGGAAGCTTCCTATCAGTCTTAAAGTGATTATTTTCTGTTTTATCCCTACTAATCTTTACTAAAGAGTTAAATGCTAAAGTGTCATACTGTATAGAAGAGTTTGAGGTAATGCTTCTCAGGTTCATTATTTTAATAAGGGACTCCAGAAGACCTTTCTCAATCTTAAAAAAGAATGACAGGTTGTTTGGGGCAGCCAATGTCAGCCTAACATCCTCTCAGACCAAACCACGTGGGCAGCTATTTGTGAAGCCAAATGGAGTCTTACGTCCTCTCCAGGCAGAGATTATCTTGACCTTTCAGAATCACCTTTCTCATAAATCTCTAACTGCAAAGGGCATGAGTGTGCAGCCATGCCTATCCAGCCTTGTTTAAACAGCCCTTCAGTTTATCCAGCCCATTTTGCTTTGCAAGCTGTCTTGTACGTGGAGACCTCCCCATTCCTTCCGTCAGACACTGTGCTTGTCATCTTCAAATGAGAAACATAAAGGGAGCAAGAGAGAGGCCAACTCAGCAGATCACCCTTCCACAAAGAGGGTCTCATCCCTGCTTTTCGTTTCTCAGGTCAGATGGGTCCCTTTGTAGTCAAGACATTTGAAGCATCTCTCTGGAGTATACTGCGGTTTTCTTAATTGTAAATCAAACCAAATTCTAGTCAGTTAAGGTACATGACATTACTCCTGGCATTTGGTATTAAAATTTCCCCAATAATTACAAATAATACTCAAAATAAATATTAATTTTCAATCAGCCTATGACCTAACAAGATACCAGTAGGTAAAATTAAGAGCATCTTGAGAAAAAAAATATATATTCAAATATACTTGAGAAAAAAACCCTAAAGAGTTGCCATAAAACAAAAAGTAATTTTCCGTGGTTAGAAAGGACAAGCAAGGGATATGACCTGCAATGACTCTTCTTATAATAAGGCAGAGAGTAAGCACTCCCTCCAAAAGAAGGTGCCCCAAATACCTTGGTAATGGATACAATAAAACGATGATTCTATTTTTGCTAAGCTGTTATAGTAGTGATTGCTGTATTGTTCAGTCATTCATATATTTCATGCCTTTCTGAAAATAGCTTACCATTGTTGTTTGATTTATTAAACAGTATTTATGGGTACAAAAAAAGCAATTAACAAGGTAAGTTATGCAGTAGGCCATGCGTGTATTGGATTTTTTTTTTTAAATAAGTTTTAACATTTGGGTTCATTTTGTCTATTGACTTGAATCTGTCATAAAGAGCCCTATCATTTGAAATCAAAACGGAAGTTCTTCTTCTTGTAAATTAGAAAAACATCCAGGAACTTACTAAATTTCACTTGGCTGAAGCCTGCCACCATTATCCATCATGTTCACTCCAAATTCTTTACAATTTTCAATTTTCCCCCAATTTTAATTATAATAAAGCAGTGTCCATAAACATTCCATGGCTCTCATTGGACACAGCCAATAAAAAAAGAAATTCTACCATTTTTCAAAAATCTTTGTTAGTCTCACCTTCTTTCTCTGTAAGAATATCACCCAGGCCTATTAACATCCTGAGATCATTTCTATATAAGAACCTTAGGAGCTTCCCCACCTGCTCCTCAGCACCTACAGGAGTATTCTGCTTGAGGCTACGCTCTTTGCATTCTACCCCTAACCAAGCATTCCTCTCACATTCTGTTGCCACTCTTTTAAAAGCCATTCTCCAGTGTCATTCTGATGGTGTCATGGTTGTCTCTTCTCCTAGCAGCACCTCTTTCTCTCATCCAAGTAATTCACTGGCCTTCAGGACACATGATATTCATAGAGGGGACCTCCTTTCTACAGCAACACATGACAGTTCTTGTATTGAAAAATTGAATTAAGTTGCAAAGATAAAACTTAAGTGAATTAAATAGACTTGAAAGAAATAGATTGGCCTAGGATGGCAGGACCGGAAGGGGATACTTTAGTACTGGACCCCCTCCCCTTTGAAGGCTTTCCTGCTTAGACTCTTATAATGAGCCCAAGTTTCACTTTTTTAGGGTGATAGCTCTGTCCGGGTTTTGGATTTATTTATACCCATTTTTATTTTTGAAAAAAATCACTCTTATGAAATATATCTTCCTGAAGAATGGAAACTGAGTCTTAATCAATCCTTGTAGGTACTTGGTAAATGTGTTTGTGTGTGTGTGTATGTGTGTGTCTGAAAACCAGCTTATACCAGTGTTGGACATTGACAGTGAACCATAAATAAACAAGTTAGCACTGCCAGAGGACAAGAGTTCAGTTATAACTTAGAAACACTTTCCTGGCTTTGAGCTATGATGCCTTATGACACAAGCCAGGAAAGCTCACAGAGTTGCATTATCTGAATACTTTTAAGAGAACAGCCTGGGGTACATGTGACCTGAACTATAGTCAAGCCTGCTTTGAATGAAGGTAGGGAACTACTACATGAAATGACACCAGCTCTTCCTGAGGTTGTTATATATATAT
Source organism: Puma concolor (assembly GCF_028749965.1). Lineage (NCBI taxonomy): Eukaryota > Metazoa > Chordata > Mammalia > Carnivora > Felidae > Puma > Puma concolor. The sequence continues at coordinate 152,901,542 of NC_141674.1, read as the reverse complement.
ATAGTGGGAAGGCTTACACATGTTTCATATATGCCCACTACGTGCCGGGTGAGCTGAACAGGGGCTGTTCGTCTGCCAATGTCCCTCAACTTGCTCCCCAACTGTTTTCACTGCATCGAGGACAAGAAGCCCTACAGGTTTCTGTGCTGAAACCAATAATGTCAGACACTTGGGAGATTAAAGCCTCTCCAAGCTGCTCACTGAAGCAGAGGAAAACAGAACTTTCATGTTGACGCAGCAGAGGAACAGGAAGGACATGACTGCTTTGGAAATGTGACGGCACTGATTCTTTCCAAACACATCCATCAGCCAAGAAATACTGCATCTCCCTCTACAGGAAGGAAAGTTGAATGAACCCGCCCTTCCACTGATGTTCTCTATGTCCCAGGAAGGGGTAAAGAGTGGCGCAAGCCCACAAAGGAGCCAGGTGACCAGTTGAGTGTGAGTCTTGATCATTAGAGTGGTGAGCTTCCCACTAGGAAGCAATGAAGTCTCCCTTCTGGCCCTTTTCCCTCTCAGGCAGCACAAATAAGAAATGCCTTGGCTGGCTCTCTGCTTGAATAATTTATATGACCCTTAAGGATTCACACAGCCCTCCTAAGCCTCATAAATGACCCCAGGAAAAATCTGACATATATTTTTCTCCATGCTATCGCTAGGTTTCACTAATAAATAGGATTCTCCTATTACCCAATCAGTCCAAGGATAGGTATTTCAGTAGACAAGAAGACATAACATAAAATTCATTATCTTGCCACACATAAAAATCTCATGAACCTGAATGAAGACTTAATGTTTGATTTTAGTAGAACTGAAAATAATAATTTGGTTATAATAATAATTTGGTAATTTGAAAATAATAATTTAGTGCAACTGAAAATCATAATTTGATCTTCCCATGAGATCATACTCATAGGAAGTCTGTTTTTCCAGTGAGAGCAAAGATGCTTATCAAGGGAAATAGGTCCCACCTTCACACCTTGGAATCACTCTTCTCTTCCCCATCCGTAAATGTGTCTGTTCCAACCCACGGTCCCTATGTCAGAAACTAAACTGCATGATCTCCCCAGGTGCTGCCTTCAGAGCTGGTCCAGAACAAACCCCTGAAGTAGTCAAAATACTTCAGTTTCTTCTTTCATTGTCATTTAACCAAGCTTCAGCCCTGACTTCCTGAGGTCTTAGGTGCAGTGCCCTACCTTGTCTGCCATACTTGCTTACTGAATTGACTTTCAGATACCGGCAAAAACCCAAATCTGGGGATCAGAGTACTTGGTTGTGTCACTTACTGATTTGTCATATATTAGACATGTCCTCAACCTCTGTGAATTGGGAGTAATAATACCTACTTTACAGGGGCAAGATGAAGACTTCTAATGTATATGTGGAAATACATTACATTTCCACATATAAGCTTCTGAAAGCTTAGAATATAAAATAAATATAAAGATTTAAGTACCTTGAAGTAACTTATGTCGAATGTCTGGCTCAGTAGATAATCATATGCTAAAAACCTTATTGTTTAATGCATGTTACGCCCATTTTTCCCCCTTTGCTATTTCCCAGCTATTGTTGAAGGACCCACTGTTTTCCAAACATCGCACACGTGCACACACACACACAAACACACACAGCGCTCGAAAGCTCTCTCTCACTTCTTTGATTTGTGAAATTCTTCTATCCAGAGACAAATCATTGCAGTCCAAATCATAGATAATGAATATTCCCAGGGCAGGGTTGCTTAACAACTGAATTTCTTCCCACTAAGTTATCAATAATGAAAAACAGATGCCTTATGAGAATCAGTTCTCAAAGAAAGGCCTAAAGGGATAAGGGGTGCAGAGTAGGCCCTGGGCAAGAGAGTAAAAATCATGCTCTCCTTCTTGATAATTTTGTGAAAATATAACCCACCCTTTTAAAATATGTTTCAGCTTTTTGTTCTGGTCTTCTCTCAATCTTTTTTTTAAATTTTTTTAATGTTTTATTTATTTTTGACAGAGAGAGGGACAGAGCATGAGCAGGGGAGGGGCAGAGAGAGAGGGAGACACAGAATCTGAAGCAGTCTCCAGGCTCTGAGCTGTCGGCACAGAGCCTGACACGGGGCTCAGACTCACAGACCACGAGATCATGACTGAGCCGAAGTCGGATGCTCAACCGACTGAGCCACCCAGGCACCCCTGGTCTGCTCTCAATCTTGATCCCACATAAATGCTCGTGGATAATCTGAGTCAGCAGCAAATAAATCAGTGAAAAAGACTGGGGAGGAGACTATCCAATGAGTGGCATGCTTTAGAGATGCTATCCGAACGCCTTTTGTGGAATATGACCTGAATCACTGCAGGCACATTGACCTAGGGTATGTACTGCAGCATAGGGGCTTGTGTATTCCTTGTCTCAATATGCCATTCCAGAGGGCATGGAATCCTAGCAGAAAAATCATAGATTAGGCAGACTTGGAATCATAACTCAACCACTTAGGAGCTCTCTGACCTTGCGCAGGCGACAATATGGTTAGGCTCTGTCTCTTCAGTTGTGAAATGGAAATAGCAATGCCTGTGTAGAAAGAACCTGACATTGGTAATATAAATACATAAAGTCTTTTTTTTTCATTGATTTAATGAGAAACTTACAGAAAATTGTAGAAGTCAAGTCTTCTAGATAAAACTGTGCTATCTTAATGAGGCTAAGGCTATTCCACTGTGTGGAGAAAAAACAATGAAGAATTTTGTGTTGTTATAGTGTTTTGCAGTTTATAAAATAGTCTCCCTACAACTCTTTCTCATCTAAGTTAATATAACTCTGTGAGGAAAGGAACAGGTTATATTTTCTTACCTTTTTTACAGAAGTAACTGAAATTAGGTTACATGCATTGGCTAAAATTTCAGGAAAACTTGTATTAATAGGGAAGCTGGGTCCAAAACCCCAAGCTCAAGACCTTTGACCCAAGATCCACCATTCTTTTTGCCGTTGGAGACAGGTTTCCAGAGAAGTTTCCAGAGCAGCAAACTTTATTTCTTCAGTTTCCTTAATATAGTGACTTTCACTGCTCTCTTCTTTACCTTTGGAATTAAAGATATTAATATAATTGTATATGGCCTTAAGTGAGGGAACATGAAGACAGAAACTGAAGGAATAGTAGGTAAAGATAAAATGAAGGAGTGTTGTTTGCTGCTCTAAGAAACAGATTCCATTAAAGAAATAGGTTCCATTTCAAGTAGTTCCCTGACTCCCTAAATCTTGGTGAGTTAGAATTGGAAGACATTTCATCTCCTTCTTTCTCACTATCCCCAAGCTCCCAATTTCCCAGAAAGCGAAAATGAAAGCCAGAGTGGTTACATAACTCGAGTAAAGTTGCAAAGAAGATAACAGAGCAACAAGTTTTCTTGTCTTTGCCTCAAGAACTCCTAATCCTTAACCTCAAATATTGCCAGAGAAAAAAAGTATAAAAAACTTAGTAAAGTCACAGGGAGAATTCCATGAGAGAATTTAAATTCTTCACATCAATTAAGGGGGAAAAAAAAAACCCAGTGACTTGGTGTACAGCCATGATCTCTTTTTATGCAAAAAAAAAAAAAAAAAAAAAAAAAATTGATGTTGCTATTAGAAAAATGCACTTTTGCCAATTTCAGACATCCTTCAAAACTGATGGCTTCAATTTTAGAATTAAATCCAAATTGTGTGATTCACAGAGTTGTTTACGCATGGTGAAACCCCATTTCCTACGAGTGAGTCAGCCATCTGAAAGATTGTTCATAATGCTTCAAGCATTGCAAACATAGTTGTTTGGTTTAAATTAATTTTACAGTTCTGTGGCCAACTAAGAAAGCCCATTGTAAAATATCTCTGTGAGCTAGGTTTGGAATTTCTTAACTAAAGTAGTGATTTTGTTTGTTTAAAGTTTGTGTGCGTGTGTGTACATGTGCATATGCATTCATTTAGTTTAGTATTATTTGTCATGGTTCAAGTCACATAATTTCCAAGGTAAATTATTGTATTCCTATACTATTTCACAAATAAGTGCTGCTGTTGACAAAAGAAAGTATGTGAAAATGCCATTGGGATGTGGTCAGTGTAGTTACATGCAGAAGAAAATGGCAGATACTAGTGGCCAGAACCTGAAGTTTTATCTATTTCCTGGGAAAATCAGTCATTTGGGTGCCAGCTGTAGCTGCTCGTGCTAGGAGAAAGTCTGGCCCCAAATAGACTATCACGTGCAGGATGCATGGTTGTAGACAAGAGCTGGCTGGCCGGGACATCACTGGGCATCGGGAGATCCAACAGAGGTTGAGAGGGTCACTCCACAGGCATCACAGGACAGTGTCAGGAATTCTAGACAGGTAGGTGGGCTGTCCCAGGCAAATCTGTCTACAAATAGCAAAGGTCCAGACAATAGACAGAGGCAGAATTCCCCATGGGAGACTATCCTAGCTGAGTAGAGACCGAAGCAAGTTACAAAGGCTGGGATTCAGACAAGAAAGCAAGAGTAGAGTAAATATGGAAGGGAGCCAGGGTTGAGGAATAAGGCAGAAAGCCAGCTATTCTACTGATCTTCAAGGTCAGTAGCAAACTAGCAGCAGGTGTGATTTGATCCTCTGTCCCCAAATAGAAGGCTTTACATGCTCTAAACCCTCCCACGCACGGTCAGATTCCCAGCTCTGGATCCTGGACTAAGCCTGCTTGCCAAGTGACTTAGCTGGAGAGGAGGGGCCTGAGCCTGTGCAGAGGCGATGCGTGATATGAACAGTAAATTTTGCCAATAATTGAAAAATCAAGGAAGTGAAAGTTTCAAGTGCCTAAAACTTCCACTGATGTTTGATATTGTATGCCAAGGAGAGCTCATACATTATTTACCATTCTCATCTACTGAACATTTAGCTTTCTACATGAAAAAAAAATATTTGATCAAGAGAAGAAACAATAGTTAATGTTTTACTTTTGTAAACCAAGTCTAATAATACCATATAGAGGAAAGAACATAGAACTTAGTCTCCAAAGAGCACGCTTCGGGTCATGGACCCGCAGGGCCTGGCTGCAGTATCTTAGCCACGACACACGTTTGTTTTCATCATGTGCACGCTGGCGGGATGACTTTACAGGTTCATTTCAGCTCTAGCTTTCCATACTTTCTTCCAAAACAATCAGGGATAAGCATCACTGAAGTATCCAGTGGTTTTTCTTTTAGATAGTTCACATGGCACTCATATGGTGACATAAATTTTTAAATGAAAACCAAGAGTTCTTTGCCCTCGGTAGCTTCTGAAAGTCATTGCAATCTATTAAGTAAATAGCTTACGTTTCAAGTGCATTTATACAACTGTATTAAGAGACCATAATAAAGGAATATTACAGCTCTATTAAGCCGATTCTCTTAACATGTATGTGATTGAGCTTTTGTTCCTCTACTTTTGTTTTACAAAGAGAAGAAATTGAGACTTAAGAAGAAACAAAACAAAACAAAACAAAAAAAACTATGCTGAAGTTATATAAAGACCATGAAAGCCCTGAAATAATGAGCTGAGACAGGTTCTTTCTTTCAACTTGAAGAATGACTAATGAAAAGTGGGAAACACAGCCCATGCGCTCTCAAGTAGCCACATGTGTATTGTATTAAACATTCACATTTATTAATCCTCAGTGTATTTAGTTTGTAACATCCAATAAAAATATAAATATTCACACCACAGAGATGAAAAAATGCACCTGGTCTTTTGAGACTTGTTCAATGGATAGTGAATTCTGTGATTGAAGATAATTAATTACCAATATTTAAGAATAATTTCAACTTCTTAAAAAACATTTTACCTGCTTAAGAGTGAGGTGTGATGATAATGTGAATAAATGAAGAATTGTGATTCACAAACATGCTTATTCTGCTTTTTAAATAACATATCCGTAATTTATAACAACCCATCTTCCCAGGAATTTGTTCCCAGGGAATATGTACAGCAACATACTTGCATGTGTTTTAAACGATGATACCAATATCTCTTTGCATTTTCCTTAAAAAGTTGAAACATAGAAGCTGCCTGCCAATTAAACATATAGAAATATTCCTATAAAACACTCAAGTAATTTTAGTGAGCATGGTAACATGTTGAATAATTCCGCCAAAGTAGGACAAAGAATGATTTCGCTAGTCTTGATTCAGATTTAATACAATGCAAACAAAAAATAAAAGGCACCAGAAATATTTTATTTAGTGAGTGGACTGAAGAAAATAATTTCATTTACTGATATTTTAAAATAATAAGCATTTTATAACAATTCTGTGACCAAATAGTAAGTAAAATTTTTATAAATTCGAGCAACATAATTGTATAGTTGGCTGTTTTCTAAGTTACTTCAGGTGAAATCTACACCTGATTTGTTCCTATACTTAATTGTTATTAACAGTACCTTCATGAAATTGAAACATTCATTCATTCTGGTGTTTATTTCTTCTGGAAATGTTTATTTAGCTCCTCTTTTTCAAGCACTGGGAGACTGGATCTTGCCCCAATAATTAGAGGAAAGAGCTATTACTCCTACCCATAAGGGTCTCTCACCCAGTCATGGATTAATGTCAGAATTCCTCTAGCCTCCATCACAATAGCCCTTTGACCTTTCTGTATATGATACCATTTAAGATACTTAATTTATATAGTTTTTCCCCTACCATTTCACAGTGTTTCTTGAAGGGATTAGTTTCAGGGTTTATTGAGGTCTAATCTGAAAATTATTAGCCTGTATTTGTATTTTCAGAACATAAAGTTATGGATAATTTTTAAATTATAGCTGTATTTATGCCATATGTGCAATATCTGAGAAAAAATATAAAGATATTTTAAGGAATCAAAAAAGATATTTTTAATAAAAGATAAGCATCTTCTATGCTATTTGAGTTCTATTTACATTTAATTCTATTTACAATAATTTTCATTAAAATTCCTAAAAATTACATTTCTCTCACTACTTTCTCACTAGAATTCTTTCTTTTACACATTTCTTATATATCTTTAGATTTTCTTTTTATCTCTGCTCTCCCAAGCTCTGACTTCATTCTTTGATCTACAGAATACCTAAAATATTGACTCTGTTCATTATGCAACCCCACAATAAATTTTGAACAAAGAAAAAATGCTTATTAAAATGCCACTAAACTTGGCTTCATTATACCATTTTTGTTATTTACCTAACTAGAAATAGAAATTATACAAAGTATTTAATTTAACATCTTAAACGTTTTAGAATAATGACTCTGTTTCATATGTGTGTTTGTATTATCCAAATCATTCTTTTTATTTTTTCATTTGAAAATTATTTATTGAGATCTTACTGTGTACCAGACACTATTCTAACCAGTGAATAAAATAGTAAAAGTACCCTCTAAAGTTTTTTTTCTAGAGAAAAGAGATCAACAATAACAATAAATAGACAATAACTGAGTAAGGAGTTAATCACCATTAAACCACCCTTACAAAAAATGTTAAAGGGACTTTCTTAAACTGCAAAGAAAGGGTGCTATTTGGTAATAAGAAAACTTATGAAAGAATAAACCTCACGGAAAGGTAAATATGTAGTAAAGGTAGTGGATTAACCACTTAAAAATGCTGGTGTGAAGGTTAAAGGACATAAGTAGTAAAAGGACTATGATTACAGTATTAGTTATGGAACATACAAATAAAACATGACATCAAAAACATAAGATGGGCAAGAATAAAAATACTGAGCTTTAGAATGGAATCAAACTTAAGTTGTTATCAACTTAAAATAGATAGTTTTAGATATAAGTTGTTATATGTAAGCCTTATGGTAACCACAAAGCAAAAACACATAGCAAATACACAAAAAATAAAGAGAAAAATCGAGAAAATATAAATATGCCACTAAAGAAAGTCATCAAACCACAAAGCAAGAGAGCAAGAGAAGAAGAAATGAAGACAGGAACTGCAAAAAATAAAGCCAGTAAACATTTAACAAAATAGCAATAAGTATGTACCTATCAGTATTTACTTAAAAACTAGATGGACTAAATTCTCCAATCAAAAGACAAAGTGGCTGAATGGATTAAAACAAACAAACAAACAAGACCCATCTATATGCTGCCTACAAAAGAGTCACTTTAGGTGTAAAGACACATATAGTCTGAAAATGAAGAGATGGAAAAAGAAATTCCATGCAAATGGAAACCAAAGAAAACTGGATTGGCTATACTAATATCAGACAAAATATATCTTAAAACAAAGGTTGTAATAAGAGATGTTGGTGGGTGTTACATAATGATAAATGGGTCATACCAACAAGAGGGTGTAACATTTGTAAATATTTATGCACCCAAAAAAGCACCCAATTAAATACATAAAATATTAATAGACCTAAAGGGAGAAATAGACAGCAATACAATAATATGAGGGGATTGTAATATCCCACTTCCATCAACGGACAGATCATCCAGACAGAAAATCAATGAGGAAACATTGGCCTTAAATGACACATTAGACCAGCTGGATTTAACAGATATATGCAGAACATTCCATCCAAAAGCAACAGAATACACATTCTCTCAAGTGCATATGGAACATTTTCTAGGATAGATGATACATTAGGTCATTAAAAACAGTCTTAAAAAATTAAAGAGGATTGAAATATCAAGTACCTTTTCTCACCACAAAGCTAGTAAATAATTACATGAAGAAAGCTGGAAAATTTGACAGATGTGCAGAAGATAAATAACATGCTACTAAAATAAATGGGTCAAAGAAAAAATCAAAAGAAAAATTTAAAAATACCTTGAGACAAGTAAAAATGGAATATAACAGCAAAATTTGTGGGATGCAGCAAAAGCAGTTCTGAGAAGGAAGTTCATAGCAATAAATGCTGACCTCAAGAAACAAGAAAAGTCTCAAATAAACAACCTAACTTTACACCTCAAGGAACAAGAAAAAGAACAAATAAAGCCCAAAGTTAATAGAAGGAATGAAATAACAAAGGTTAGAGCAGAAATATGAAATAGAGACTAAAAAGACAATAGAGAAGATCGATGAAAGGAAGGGCTTGTTCTTTGAACAAATAAACAAAATTGACAAACTTTTAGCTAAATTCACCAAACAAAAAAGAGAGAAGGCTCAGACAAATGAAATCAGACATGAAAGACCAGATGTTACAACTGTTACTACAGGAATACAAAGAATCAAAGAGACTATTATGAACATTTATACACTAACTAAAAGAAATGGGCAAATTCCTGAGAACATCCAATATTCCAAGACTGACTCAGGAAGAAATAGGTTATTTGAACAGAACAAATACTATTAAGGATAATGAATCAGTAACCAAAAACCTCCCAACACTAACAAAAAAATTCAGGACCCGACGATTTCACTGGTGAAGTCTACCAAACATTCAAAGGAGAACTAACACCAATCCTCAAATTCTTCCAAAGAATTGAAGAGTTCATGAGGCCAGCACTATACTGACACCAAAATCAGACAAAGATACTACAAGAAAATAAAATCATAGGCCAATATCCCAGATGAGTATTGGTGCAATAATCCTTAGAAAAATATTAGCAAACAGAATTCAACAAAAATTTAAAAGTATCCTGTACCATGATTAAGTGGGACTTATTTTAATAATGAGAATTAACATCCACAAATTAATCAATGTAATATACTACATTAACAAAATGAGTAAAAATAATATGATCATCTCAATAGATGCAGAAGAAGCATTTGACAAAATCTAATACTCATTTATAATAAAAACTTTCAACAAAGTGGGTATAGATGGTACATACCTCAACATAATAAAGCCCATTCATGACAAGCCCATACCTAACATCATACTCAATGGTGAAAAACTAAAGCCTTTACTTTAAAATCTGAAACAAGACAAGGATACCCACTCTCACCAATCCTGTTCAAATAGTATTGGAAGTCCTAGACAGAGCAATTAGTTAAGAAAAAGAAACAAAGGTCTCCAAATTGGAAATGAAGAAATAAAACTCTCACTATTTGCAGATGACATGATATATATGGAAAATACTAAAGACTCCATCAAAAAACTATTGGGAAAAATAATCAAAATTAATCAAATTGCAGCATACAAAATCAATATACAAAGATATGTTGCATATATATTAATAACAAATTATCAGAAATAGAAATAAAGAAAACAATCTCATTTATAATTGCATCAAAAAGCGTAAAATACCAGGAAGAAATTTAACCAAGGAGGTGAAAGACATGTATATTGCCAACTAGAAGACATTGATGAAAGAAATTTAAGACACAAACAAATGGAAAGATATTCCATGCTCATGCTTTGAAGGATTCAGTATTGTTAAAATGTCCATACTATTCAAAGCAATTTACAGATTCAGTGGAATCTCTATCAGAATTTCAACAGCATTTTTCAAAGACATAGAACAAATAATCCTCAAATCTGTTTGGAACCACACAATACCCTGAACAGACAAAGCCATCTTGAGAAAGAAAAACCAAGTTGGAGGCATCATGGTCTTTGATGTCAAACAATATTACAAAGCTATAGTAATTAAAACAGGATAATAATGGAATAAAAACAGACACACAGATCAATGGAACAGAACAGAGAGTTCAGAAATAAACCCATGCATACACAGTCAATTAATTTACAACAAAGGAGCCAAGAACATACAATGGGGGAAGGACAATCTCCTCACTAGATGGTTCTGGGAAAACTGGAAAGCCACATGCCAAAGAATGAAACTCAACCACTGTCTTAAACCATACACAAAAATTAACTCAAACTGGATTAAAGACTTGTATGTAAGACCTGAAAGCATAAAGCTGCTAGAAGAAAACAGGCAGTAGACTCCTTGGCATAGATCTTGATAATGAGTTTTAAATCTGACACCAAAAGCAAAAGCAACACAAGTAAAAATAAATAAGTGGGATTGCATCTTACTAAAGAGCTTCCATGCAGCAAAGGAAACCATCAAGAAAATAAAAGTCAATCTATGAATAGGGGAAAATAATTGAAAATCAACCATCTGATAGGGGGCTAATATCTGAAATATTTAAAAAAAACTTCTACAACTCAATAATGAAGAAAGAAATAATCCAATTAAAATAAGCAGAAGATCTGAGTAGACATTTTTCCAAAGAAGGCCTACATATGACTAACAGGTAAATAAAGGATGCTCAACATCCTTAATAATCAGAGAGATACAAATCAATACTACAATGAGATATCACTTACACCTGTCAGAATGGCTATTATGAAAAAGATAGGAAATAAATGCTGATGGGATGTGGAGAAAAGGCTTGCACTGCTGGTGAGAATGTTAATTGGTGCAGTCACTATGGAAAACAGCAGGGGAATTCCTCAAAAAATTAAAAATAAAACTGTCACAGAATCCAGTAATTCCACTTCTGTGTATTTATCCAAAGAATATGAAAACACTAACTTGAAAAGATATATGCACCTCATGTTGAGCAGTATTATTTGCAATATGGAATATGGAAAAAAGCTAAGTGTCCATAGGTAGATGAATGAAGAAAGAAATTGCGGTGTGTGTGCATGTGTGTGTGTGTGTACACATTATATATATATATATATATATATATATATATATATATATATATATACACACACACACATATATGTATATATATAATACATATATTATATATATATGTATATGTAATACATATATTATATATATGTATATATATAATACATATATTATATATAATGAAACGTTATTCAGCCATAAAAAAAGAATGAAATCTTTCCATTTATGACAATATGGATGGACCTCAAGTGTATTATGCTAAGTAAAATAATCAGACAAAAAAAGTAAAATACTGTCTGATCTCTCATATATGGAATCTGAAAAAAAGGTTCATAGATATTAAAAAATAAAAATATACAAATAAAAAGAATTTGTATTACAGATATATGACATAACTTCATTGAAGGGAATTGGGGGGATTTCCCTAAGTAACTTAAGAAATTAGTGGAAACTAAGAATAAGGATTAAAGGAATGATACATAAGCACTATAGTATAGTTTTAAAAGCTGTTTCCCATGGAAGTACAGGTTAACAATTCTGATACCACTCTACATCTTTACTGGGATTGAGCAAACAAGCAAATAGATCATGGATGGTGGTAAAAAAGAATAGATAAAATTCAAAATGAAATAGAAATGAGTATACTTTCAGCCCTCCTCTTGTAAGCAAATAGATGATGATAGATAGATAGATAGATAGATAGATGATAGATAGGTAGATAATAGATATAGAGTAAAAATTAACAGTATATATATATATATATATATATATATATATATATAATTATATTTATATATATATATATTTACTGTTATAAAATTAACTATATATATATATATATATATATATATATAATTATGTGGATGCTTCACTTAAGCCAGTATTAGCTGTGGTGAAAGGTTGGAGAGGAAGCCTGAAAAAGACTTACCTTCATGGAAGGTACAGACAGCATGTATCATAGTAGTAACACCTACCATTCTCACTTTTACTCACCTCCAACCTCCAGTTTTATATGGATACCTATCTTGCTGAGCCTCACCTAATGGTTTTTCACTGCATTATTCAGAAAGGACAGAAAGAAGAAAGGAGGACTGAACCCTTTATAAATTCACTACCCTTTGTAAATTTTCAATTTTCATTAGGAAAAAATTATTTTGACTGCAGTGTGTAAAGAGTTATTTTGGAGTTATCATAGTCGGCTATGATAATAGCCGGCTATGATAGCTAAAGTGATAATTTTATAATTATCATTTTCCTCCTAAGGATTGGGCAGTTATCTTGTTTTCTTGTAAGTATTGGGTTCATGCCATATACAGGTATAATAACGGTTCTGCGTTTGTTCAGTTAAAAATTACACCATTGACATGTCATCAATAAACTATAGCTTTTGGATGCCTGAACCCTTGCATCCCCACCTAGCTGATCAAATCCTGCTCATCTTTTAGGACTTTTCTGATACCTACCTGGTAGAATTCTTTCACTTTCCCTTTGGGTACCCTTGTGTTCAGTACATAATTCTCTTACAGCTGCTGAAACAAAAATATTACACTTTGGTGTATCCAGATTTGATATCTCCCTGACCCTCACCTTTGCTTACCAGAATGAAAACCCCACAGTGGCAATTACTATGTCTTATTTGTCTTTGCAGTCAAGCAAAGTATCTGGTCTTTTAAGTACTTAATAAATGTCTGGTTAAATGAATAATGAACTAATGTTGTTTACATAAGGTGGAAAATTATTTTTCTTCCCTTATACTTAATGTTCATATTTTTAAGCCAACCAGTCAATTTAGGCTGGCAGTTTGTGTCAGCAGGGTAGACCATATGGAACTGAGTTTGTGAGGAAGCCTCATTCTAATCTTGTTCTAAATAAGTGAACTGAAAATGATGATGAAGCCTTTATTGAACACCTTGCAAGTCCCCAAATATTATGATCTCCCTAAATAAAATCGGACTAGAACAAAGGAGTCATGCTTTATATAAAAATAGATTTAGAGAAGACATTAAACACAGATAAGTATCCTAGGTCTGAAGCTGGTGAACTCCATGAAATGTGATGGAAAAGAAAAACACTGAACGACCAATGAAAGGTGCTCATTTGAAAGAGGAAAGAGTTGGTTCTGGTAGACTGCCCAGAGGCAGTGCCCTCTTTGGTTGAGTTCTTCCAAAGATTTTCTCCACTCTGAGCATTAACGTGGCAGGGCATGGTTCATTTTTCCCAGAAAAATGAAAGTGACTTGTAAGTATCTTAAAGCAACAAATGGTATGCTAATATTTTTAAGTATTTAACACCCAGCACTTTTATAGTCATTATTTTCTTTATCCTCACAAAACCTTTTATTATCCCATGCTTCAAAAATGAGGAAATGAAGGCACAAAGGGCTCAGTAATTTGGCCAAGGTCACACTCTCAGACTGAAGAAGCTAATATTTGAATCTGAGATGTCATGACATTTAAAACCATTCTTCTGCTCCCAAACTTAAAAGATAATAAGAAAATTCTACAGGTGGTGAAATTTTATAAGTACAGTTTCACATCCTTTGTCATGGTCTTAGGAGACCAAGCACTGACCTCCAATTTGCAGTGTCCTAGTATGTGTTTAAGTTAGGATAACTAAACCACCATTCAACAAATGACTCCTCAATGGGACATGTTGAGATCTCATACAGCAACATAACATTGACTTTTTCCTTTCCATCTTATTTCACCAGTCAGTAAAACTTGGCATCCTTTGGTACTTCTTACCGAGACAGTTATATGCTAATTTTCCCAATATTTATACATAAAACATATTATATCCTAGTGGGGGGCTACACTAAATAATGAAAATCTATTTAAATAGCCTATGATGGGGCACCTGGGTGGCTCAGTCAGTTAAATGTCTGGCTCTTGATTTTGGTTCAGGTCATGATCTCATGGTAGAGAGACTCCAGGCTGGGCATAGAGCCTGCTTAAGATTCTCTCTCCCCCTCCCCTGCTCACACACTCTTTCTCTCTCTATCAAAAAAAGAAAAATAGCCTATGTTGTCTAACTTATGTAAATGGCAACATTTCCTAGGGCTAGTCAGTTTTTTGGATTTTTTTCAAACAAAATAATTTATTTGTACATGTTACTTAAACAAGTGATGATCAGTAAAGAAATATGTTACTGTAGTCTAAGCACTGTGTAAGAAAAAAAATACCATGGCAACTGAAGGAGGCTGAAAATCATTACTCATTCCTAGGGGCAATATTTAGATATGGGTAACAGGCATTATGCCAGCCTAGCAGATGGGCATATTGAAGCCCTAACTTATTGGTATGAAATATTAATAGTGGGGGCATGATTCCAGGCTGAGAACATAAAAACAAATTACTTTGGAGGTTAAGGGGATATGCCATCACTAATCCATCGCTGAGCTGAATTAGCCTTCAGAAATAAAAATGGCTCAGAGTCACATGTTTAACTTAATGCTAAACTTATTTTAACCAGGTGGGGTTTGGAGAAACTATAGAGATCTATTATAAATCTTCCAAGCTTATGAAATGTGAGACAAAAAGTTTGATGCAGAAGAAGATTGATCTAAGGGAGCTAAAAATGAACAGAATGGGGATCTACCCTTTAATGAACTTCAGAAGTAGAACAATGTTGTAATTTTTGAGATGCAAAAATATTATGTTGTACTTCCTTAATCCTAAGCCAATAATCCTTCTCATCCTTAATGTTACAAAGAATTAGTGGTCAAGGTCACTTATAAAATATTCTGTAACATATAATGAGGGAAATAACCTGTGTAAATGTCTCTTTAATTTACCACAAGAGGTCTCTTCCCAAGGTTTTCCAAGAAAGGAAAGCAGAGCAGATCAGTTGTATACCAATTTTAGGGGTTAGTGAATTCTCTTTCACCTCTCTGGACCTCAATTTTCTCAGAGTTGCATGCTTGCTTTATGTTGGCAGAGCTAAGAAAATTCATTGAGAAGAATTCTGCAAATATAACACTCTCAAGGTTTGTACTAATGCTTTTAACTGGGACTCACTACCTGTGAAATTCCCCCTTGTTCCTCAACCTTGGTCATGTCATTTAAATTCTCTGGTTCATATCTGCAAATTAGGTTGAAAAAACACAGGCCTTTATCATGCTACACAGAGATTCTGGAAAGAGAGATTTAACAAAACAAAGGAAAGGTAGGAATATAGATGGAAAAACAGGATCAAGGAAGCAACATATATGTGGTAATAATAGTTTTAAAATGAATTATAGAAGGAAAAGGGTATAGAAAAGAAAAAATATAGTATATGTTTTAAGTTTTGGTAGAAAGTAATTTTGAATTTCACTAGTTTATTACTATTAGAGAAAGAATGCCCAATGAAAACTTTACTTTAGATAAATTTTAAGCCTCTGATAAAGAATATGTCTTAAATAATCCCACAATAAATTATTGTAAATGCCAGACACAAGAAAATGTTAAGGGAAAAAGAGAACTAGGAATGAAATTTTTGTGTAAGTTGACAGATGATTAGATTCAGACACTGTCTATAATCATAAGGAGACAATGCCATGAAGTCACCTCTTACTATTGAAAAGGATCTTATTTGGAGAACTCTAATTATATGCTTTCATCCAACAGTCAACATGCTGGGTTAATCTTTTCAGTCTGCACTTTATAAACTTTGAACTCAATTTTCACTTCATTTTTAAAAGAATAGTAGGTAATCAGTTAAATCTGGAAATTCAAGGGCATAATACAAGAAGTCATTGAATCATTGCAAGAGCATTCTTTGATAGAGTTCATCCTAGATTTACTATTAGCTAGAAAAAGCATACTGGAGTTCTAGGCCATGCAAATAAAACCGCTACTGAAGTAGGTGAGTGTGTGTGTGTGTGTGTGTGTGTGTGTGTGTGTGTACACGCACATGCATCTGTCTACACATGCACGCAAATTCCCATTTTGTGTTAATCAAGAAATACAGTACAAAATGGATTAACTAATGTATAAATGGCCAGTGGTTATCAATGGTTAGAGTGGTTATCAATTGTTGCTTACTAAATAGTACGGTTTACATATTCAGGACTTTCATGTCAGTCATTAAATGATTTCATGCTGAACACCACCCACAAAAGACTTGGTATTAAATGAGTTCTCAGATGCAGAAAAGCAAGTTTCCTCAGATAATATGCGGCAGAGATCAAACTCAAACCCTTGGCAGTTGTCCCTGCCTGGGAAATGCTTATTACTGCACATTTAAACTCAGCGAATATGCCATCTTTCATTTAGTGGCAGTCGCTTAAATTACAAGTGTCGAAAATAGTTACCCTATGAAAAGTGACCTTGTGTTTCTGAGTCAGATAAGTGACAGTGTGAAGAAAAACCAAAACCTACCCTTATCCTCAAATGGTAGCAAGAGCAGTAGGATCTTCACAAGGGCAAGCGTTATTTCCTACTGCCATGGTCATAACAGGCTATCTGGCATAAGTGTATGCCCTCTATCTGGCATCATCCAACTTGAAGATGGATTCTAGAAGAGCTGAGATCATGCTAGAACATTTATATCAGACTTCGCTAAGGGCCCAGGAACAGCAACATGGGCAAGACGAAGAAAGTAACATAGACATTGAAGAGCCAGTTTGCAAGATCCCATTATATTTGGGATTCCTAAGCAAGTTGCTTCTTCTGTTCGGCAGAGGCTACCCTTCTCTGGCCACCTGGCAACACTGAGCTTCCTCAAAGCCCAACCAAATGAGCAGGGCCCAGAGAGAGACAAGTCTGCCTCCCAGGTTCCACCATCTGAGCTAAGGACTGACCTTTTTTGCCTGGGTAGCTAAAACTATACTCATTTATCCTTTGCCTACACTGCAGTGCCCTGAACTCATCCCAGAGCCTCTGCTCGGCCAATTCAGAACACTACACAGGACACCCAATCTCCATGTAAGAGATACACACAGTGTTCACAAAGCAGGAAAGGTATACATGGAAGGTCCTGTGGTTCCCCTGCCAAATCCACATCCTTACAACTGAAGCCTGTCTCAATTACTTAACTTTTTAATTACGTACAAGCAATATTTTAATAAAATATTCCACATTATAAATCAATACATTTTTTTTAAACTTTTAATTTTTTCTTTCAACGTTTATTTATTTTTGGGACAGAGAGAGACAGAGCATGAACGGGGGAGGGGCAGAGAGAGAGGGAGACACAGAATCGGAAACAGGCTCCAGGCTCTGAGCCATCAGCCCAGAGCCTGACGCGGGGCTCGAACTCATGGACCGCGAGATCGTGACCTGGCTGAGTCGGACGCTTAACCAACTGCGCCACCCAGGCGCCCCTAAATCAATACATTTTAATTAAGGTTTTGATTAAAATTTTGTGTATTGCATGGCAAAGGCAAAGTTTTCATTTTTACTTAAGAGTAAGAAATGGCTTTAAAGAAAATAAGGTGTTGCTTCTTCCCAGCAAAGATAACAACTATTACTATTACTTCATAGCCAAAAGCAACAGCCACAGCAAAAATAGAAATAAATGAAAATAAAGTACTTAAAGGAAAAAGAAAAGGGAAGCATACATACTATATGTCATGAATTTTCAATATAAATTAGATGTCTAATTGCAGTCTTTAGAGAATATGAATAAAAATTATAGATCTAAGAAAAATCTACTACTAAGCAAAAGTTTTGAGGCTATAAAATCCAATAGTCAATGGGAAGGATTTTTTTTAGATTATAAAACAATAAAAGTTATTTCAAATCTATATTAAGTATGAAGCTGTCGGACTACTCTGGTTTTCTATAAGAATCATTCCATTTCAACAACTAACACTTCTGCAGAGACTAACATACAGTTGAAAAAAATGCCCTCGTACTTAGTTATTTCAAGAAGGGTGAATCATGGAATGAGCCATTGTCTGGATAGCCATCTTTTAAAGAGTCTGATTATAACGCCTTTAATCTTCTGCAACGCTGCAGTGTTTTTAAATCAAAATATTTGTAGAAATAAAATTATTTTTATTTTGAACAAACAGCTCATGAGAGCACACTAGTTTTATCTGGTTTTTCTTCAGTTTTGGTGTTTGTAAGTATGATCTAGACATTAAAACTGTATGTTACAAAAACAGTCTACTTCTTTTTCAGACTTGACCAGCTTCACTAGTTCAAAGGCAGAACACTTTTTAACCTTGAATGCTGCATCCTTTCATACACAAAGTTTAAACAGTCAGAGCTGGGGCATGTCTTTTCTGTCCCTGTGTCTCCTTTCGAATTCTGGTTGCTGGCCATCCAGCTACATGCAGACTGCTAGCAATCCCCAGACTGGCTAACTGGGCTCTTACCTTTTCAGCCTCTGGCCTCTCCTATCCCTCAAGTCTTTTTGAGGCCAGAATGGTGTGCTACTTTTGCTCCTGTTCTGATATGGCGGTTTTAAATTAGCTGCTACCTGAGAGGTAAAAAGAGCTTGTCAACACACATATCTCTAAGACCAGAGTCTTACAGTCACAAGAAACTTTGAAATAGCACAGAGATGCTTCAAAAATGTAAACTTCTGATCACAGAGAAAAAATTGGTTCCTGATTTATAAATTTCCTGGCAATGCAATATGGCATTTACTTTATTGCATTTGAGAACACGATGTTCTGGCTAGCTGCCACACAAAAAGTATTCTTATAGCTGGCATCCTCACTACTTTTTGGAGTTTACCCTGAAAGAGAATCAATTTCATCATGGACAAACATATAGGTGAAGTTGATATGTCAGAAAACAAATAGTTTAGAAAACTGTAACTAATGCCTACAGTGGGTGTCCATTTCTAAAGATGAGAACACTTCTGCCCTGTTTGGTTAACTGATAATTTTCTGTGATACAACTCTATATTGTAAATTGTCTTCCCATGATTCAGAACTACATCTGTTAAATATCAACTTGTGACAAATATACTTCAGGCACACATCCACACACCCAATGCCCAATGCCCAAATAGACACAACCATACCTCAGCCATAATATAGTCCATGCAGACATATGGGACTGGGGCTACCTTTCCTTATCAATATAGGTATCAGCATCATTTCTTTGGTCCAGCTTGTTTTCCTGTTGCATTCTGTGTTCATACATAAAGCTTTCATTTTAAACTGGTTGCAATAAAGACTATTATGACAGTGGCCAACTCAGAAATAATATTATAAAATGGTGATGGGTTTCTGGCTACATAGTGTGATGTCATAGGAATGGTAAACTAACAGAGACATTAGCTTTTGTTTTTTTATGTCCTTGCTTTTAAATATTCTAAAATAAAATAGATTTGCCAATAATAATATTGGTACCAGGATTAATAGCAAATATTGGGAGAATTTTATGCAGTTTCTGGTATAAGAAACTTTATTATTAAATTTACTGCTACTGACTACAGCTGGCTCTCACATTGATTTTTCTCTAATTGACTGGGATTTTTTTCATCTGGACCTCTTTAAACATGACCTTGTAATTAAGTTCTTTAGAAATTATCTTTTACTTTGGAGTCTGGTTCCTTAAATTCTCTGGTTAAGTTTCCTCATCTGTTAATTGAGCCTAAATTTGATGACTTCTAAAATGCTGTGGTTCTATGACTTCTAAACCATTTGATGTCAAAAGACCTTCACACGTTTGCCACTTGTAAACCACCCATTTATTCTTTTAAACAAGTAAAACACTTTTAAGAAAAGACTCTATTTTGTATCATAACTTCATACACTTTATTCAGATTCCCTTGCATCTTCCTTTAGTGGGTCAAAGAAGAAACAAAAAGTTCTGAGTTGGCTGTGAAGTCCCCAAAAATGCACATTAATGTGACTTTTTATCCTCATTTGTAAATTTCTGCCATAACACTATTCACTTCTTTCACTTATTTATTTTAGGTTGTTTACAGACTAAAATTTGTCTAAAATGGGGTGCCTTGGTGGCTCGGTCAGTTAAGTGCCTGACTCTTGATTTTGACTCAAGTCATGACCTCATGGTTTGTAAGTTCGGACCCCGTGTGGAGATCTGCACTGACAGTGTGGAGCCTGCTGGGGATTCTCTCTCTCTCCCTCTCTCTCACTCATGCTCTTTCTCTCAAAACTAAATAAACAAACTTTAAAAAATAATAAAATAAAACAAAACAAAATAAAATAAAATAAAATAAAATAAAATAAAATAAAACAAAATAAAATAAATAAGTAAAATAAAATAAAATAAAATAAAATAAAATAAACTTTGTCTGTAATAACTCACCATACCTCATATCATCTATAAAATGGTTCCTTTAATAGAGCTTTTTTTTTTTAATATGAAATTTATTGTCAAATTGGTTTCCATACAACACCCAGTGCTCATCCCAGCAGGTGCCCTCCTCAATGCCCATCACCCACTTTCCCCTCCCTCCCACCCCCCATCAACCCTCAGTTTATTCTCAGTTTTTAAGAATCTGTTATGATTTGCCTCCCTTCCTCTCTAATTTTCCCCCCCCTTCTCCTCCCCCATGGTCTTCTGTTAAGTTTCTCAGGATCCACATAAGAGTGAAAACATATGGTATCTTTCCCTTTTTCTTTTTTTCAACGTTTATTTATTTTTGGGACAGAGAGAGACAGAGCATGAACAGGGGAGGGGCAGAGAGAGAGGGAGACACAGAATCGGAAACAGGCTCCAGGCTCTGAGCCATCAGCCCAGAGCCCAACGCGGGGCTCGAACTCACGGACCGCGAGATCGTGACCTGGCTGAAGTCGGACGCTTAACCGACTGCGCCACCCAGGCGCCCCTCTTTCCCTTTTTCAAGGCAAATTTTATTTTTGAAAAATCACCAATTTGTGTATGACATAGTAAAAGTGGGGCACATAAAATTTTATTCAAATTTGAATAGTATGTTTTTATTTTTAATCCTATCTTGCACATTGCGCATTGTGATCAGTTTATGCTCTAAATAATACAGTTGATATGGCTTTCTTTAAGATTTTTGGTTTGGGACTCAAAACATACATTAATACTGTAGCCCACCATATGTGTCTTACCCAGTGCTTTATGATGCAGTGTGTAATTGCACCTTAAGAGGGAAAGTAGGATTCTTGATTGTCGGGTTTCACTACAGTTCTAGAGGAGGTGGACAGAGGTATAAGGAAGGAGAGAGTTAAAGTCCTTTCAAAAATGCCGCAAAAGAGTCAGGTGACTCAGATTAAGAACACTGCCATATTGATAGAGAGATAGAAAAACCAACTGGAAAGGGGAAAACCCAGCTCAAGCACTTGGGGGATAAAACAACCCCTGCCGGGCTCCTGTGGGGTGGAGAGCCCCTGGGTGGCAGGCACATTAAGAGCCTCCCTGTGGCTACTGCCCCCAGCACAAGCCTCACTTGGTTGTGGGCGTGCCAGAGGATGAATAACTTAATTTTGATCTTCTTTATATTTATTTCCAAAATTATTCATAGTACTTGAAGAGGGGAAAACATTTATTTTAAAAGGCACTTTGATAAACTTCTCCAAATGATATCTACATCAATGTAAGTAAATAACCTCAAGTTATGATAATTTAAAAAATCATTGTGTATATCACTTTCTTTTTTTAAGTTTATTTATTTATTTTGAGAAAGGGATAGAGAGCGTGAGTGGAGACGGGCAGAGAGAGAGGGAGACACAGAATCCCATGCAGGCTCTGCGCTGTCAGCACAGAGCTCGACGCTGAGCTCAAACTCATGAACTGTGAGATCATGACCTGAGGGGAAACCAAGAGTCAGATGCTCCACCAACTGAGCCACCCGGGCACCCCTGTCATTTCCTATCAGTAAAAATCAAGTATGTCAATTCACCCCAGAAACAGTTCCCATAGTTAAAACAATAAGCCATTTTGAGGGATGTTTTAAGTGTCTTGCCAGGGACTTAATATGTCTTTTGTGATTTTAAATAACTTAGTAAAAATGATGAATATCAAAAATGACACTTGCTTATGTAACAAATTGTTCATTAGAAGAGATTTTGGAAACTCCAATTTTATTTATTGACTACTATTCAATATTTGCTTAATGCTTAAGTTTAGAAATGTGTCTATTGTTTCCACTAGTACTCACTCTACACCCCCATTAGTTTCTAGATATCTTTTGGGTAGGTAGCTGACTTATATCTTAGCATATTAAGAAAAAGAAAGGAAATGGAAAGTTCTTGAATATGGTCTCTTTGCAGAAGAAGGTGCTAATTAAAGCTCTGCATGTTACTTTTTCTGCACATACATATGTCTTATCAAAGTAATTTAGCATTTAAAATTCTTTTCACAAGATGATGTAGAGTTTGAAGGTTGAACTCTAACTCCCATATACAAATGCACTTCCCATAATATATAAAGATTGCTCATGATTTAGGAGACCTTTTCAGCATATTTCTGTGTGCAATGCTATCTTCTATTTTTAAGGATATTAGAAAAAAAATTACCATTGTCTTTAGATTAGGTGGACTATTCAAAGAAAGTAGTTATATTAAAATAATTATATACCCTCACACAGACATGCCTCCCCACTCTGGTTTGGGAGCTTAAAATTAAAACAACAGATTAATCTACAAAACTTTTCACTATAAAACTAAGGGCCTGATTAGGTGTCCCTATACCTTACTAAGGGTAAGGGCTATACCTCAGTCTTATTCATCTTTAAATATTTTGTTCAGTGCCTGACACATAGAAACCTCTAATAGCTTATTTGTTGAATGAATTAATTAACTACTTTAACTTGACCTAATTGCCTATACTTGTTTGCTCTCATTCATTATTATTGCAATTATTTGAAGAACACTCTATTCATTTTCTGAGTATGTTTGAATACACATCTAGGTTAACAACAGAAGTTTAAATATTAATCATTCCTTCCTCATCTTAGAGCAAGGGAAGAAAAGGGTCACAGTGCAAAGGTGTGCTGCATATTAATCTTTGCCCGTGTCATGATTCACCAATTCATATTTCATGAGCACCTGCCGCGTATGAAGTTGTGTGCTAGGTAACGAGAAACAAATATTTAAAAATATTTCGGAGCACCTTGGTATCTCATTCGGTTGAGTGTCTGACTTTGGCTCAGGTCGTGATCTCATGGTTCATGGGTTCGAGCCCCACGTCGGGCTCTGTGCTTCCAGCTCAGAGCCTGGAGCCTGCTTCAGATTGTGTCTCCCTCTCTCTCTGCCCCTCCCCTACTCGCGTTCTGTCTCTCTCGCTCTTAAACATAAATAAACATTAAAAGAGGCTTTTTTAATATTGCAGATGATTTTTGCCTCCAGGAACTTTTAGTCACATGATTCCTATCTTGTATTACAATAGATGATTTTATTGCTTCTAATTAATTAATCATCTTCCTGTAAGAGAATTAAGCATCCTTGCCAAGTTGATGTTGAGCTTACCCATACAGTAGGACTTGGGCCAATGAAATGTGAGTGTAAGTGAAATATATCACATTTGAAAAAATGTTTTAAGAGCCATTATACAGCTCAGTCTTTGTGTTTTCTCTCTGCCATAAAAACAATGTGAGCCTGGGTTCTGTAATAAAGAAAGATTTAGCAATAGAGCCACAGATAACCCGCAGCTAAGTCCATGTTTAACAGAAGCAAGAGATAAGCCATTTTTGGAGTAGACTACTGAGATTTGGGAAGTTGCTTTTTCCATAGTGCAGTCTTCCAAATGTGACTAGTATATGGATAAGTTCAACAGGTTTCCCAGGCTATTATAATATCAGAAAGGTATTCTCAGCAAGTGTGTTTTGTTTGTTTGGTTGGTTGGTTGGTTTTGTTTGCTTTTAAAAATTGTAGCAATTTTTTACCAATAAAACTAGATCTGACTCCATACTTGCTCTGTTGCACCATATTGTCTTTTTAATATAATGTTAATAATAATTGCCATAACAGGAGTATGAGTTAACATCCACCAGACCTTCTCTCTGACTTTATCACACTTTCCCTCTTAATCTTTCCAACAGTTATACAAGGTAGACACTGTTATTATTGTGTCCATTTTATTTCTTTTCCAGATTAAAAAGGTCATGTAGCTTGCCCAAAATTACATGACTATCTTTGTTCATTTTTATTTTCTCATGTACTTTTAAAAAAAGAAAAGCCCAAAAAAAGTACTTTGATTCAAAGTGTAGGGTCCTGAAAAAAATTTTTAAAAGGGTGGGGGCACCTGGGTGGCTCAGGTGGTTAAGCATCTGACTTCAGCTCAGGTTTTGATCTCACAGTTTGTGGGTTCAAGCCCCACGTTGGGCTCTGTGCTGACGGTTCAGAGCCTGCTTCAGGTTCTATGTCTCCCTTTCTCTCTGCCCTCTCCCACTCATGCTCTGTCTCTCAAAAAGGAATAGATTAGGTGGAAGTGTAAGGTCCTGGAACAGAAAACCTGTGCTTCAATCCCCATTATTAGCTTATGTGACTTTAAGGACATCACTTAACTTACTTGTCCCTCAGGTTCCTGATCCAAAAAAAATTTAATGCAGACTTAAAACAGGAAATATATATATGAAAAGCCTTTATAAATTGCAAGGTACAATGATATATATTACTATATTTATATAGAAAGAATGATCTTCTGTCTTTTAAAAATTAAATTTGCAGATTAACAACAATTATCTTTAAATATATGTGATGGTTTTATGGTTTCTTTCTGTGGAGTTACCCTTTACTGCCAACCTTTATTCCCACTCTACACATCTCCATTTCCCAGTCACCCACAATTAAAAGAAAAACAAATAGGCAACTTATACAGAAAAATAGACTATCAACTGTAAAGTGGCATATACAGCATCATTTATAATAATCACTGTCAGTAAGAAAGTAACACTTGTGGTAACCAGGCTCATCCAGGAATTTAACCATTTCTTGTCAGTGACATTTTTTTGACATCAAATATAAAGCAAATATATTTTGCAAAGACTAGTTTGCTTTTCAGTCAACTGCAGCAGGTTGCCTTTTCCAAAGATAACTGCACCAGCATTTCGTCATTCTCCCATTTTTTACCACTGTTGCATCAAGAGGGGGAGTCTGTTTCTCTACTCTGTTGAGTATAGGTGGGCCCTGTGGCAATTTGCTCAATACAATATGAAAAACATGATGCTGTACTGGTTCTGGGCTTAGCATTAGTTGTCCTGGCCGTCTCCACTTTCTGCCTCTTGTAAAGCTCACAACACCACTCATTCTTGGGATGTTTCCTCTGGAAACCAAGGTACCTTTTTATGAGAAACCTAAGCCACTTGGGGAAGGCATATGTAAGCATTCTAGTTTACAGCTCTGCTTAAACTTCCAACCATTAGCCACCTTCATCTGCCTTCCACGTAAAATGTGCCATCTTGGATATCCAGTCCCGTCCTGTCTAGTCCAATCTGGCCTTTAGATGACTACAGCCACAACCAAAATCTAACCCCAGTTACATGAAGGAGACTAAGCTTAAATAACCCAGCTCAGAACTTAAACTAAAGAACCATGCAAAATAATGCTACATTGTCATTTTTAACTACCAATTTTTGGGGTGGTTTGTAATAGATAATCAGAACACCAACTGTTTCTTTCTGTGAATGCATTAATACAATTTGACTAAAACCAAGGTGATTTTTAAACAAAATCCGTTAGTGGTTGCATCATATTGATGTTATGTACTTTTAAAATTTTATGGACTAATTTTATTTTACTTTATTATTATTTTTTTAAGTAAGTTTGCACTACACCTAATATGGGGCTTGAACTCATGACCCTGAGATCAAGAGTCACGTGCTCTACTGACTAAGCCAGCCAGGTGCCCCTAGACTAATTTTAAAATGAAGATACTATTTCACATGTTTTGCAGCTTAGTGTGAAATTAATTTTTAGGAAAAGATGGAATTTGCATGCAAACACTAAAAAAAAATCATTGACTTTTTGTTCAATTATTTTTGTAGAAATTTTGAAATCTAATATAAATTCATTTTCAAAAGTAATGGATTTTAAAAACTCAGTAAAATAGGTTTTCAAGTATCAGTTTTCTTACATTTTCAATAATATATCGTGTCAGATAAATTGCAGCCAGATGTTCATAACTGATTTCCTCCTTTATAGAGTGTTTTTTTTTTCCAAATGAAAAATACCTTCCTACTTTTTCATAATTACAAAGGTAATACTTGCAATTCATTATGAGAATTCCAGCATAGACTATGGACAAAGTAGAGGTAAGAGTCCTCTGAAAATTCACATCTCAAAATAGTATTAGATTACCAAATGTCTTTGCCAACTTATTTCATCTTTCTGTGATTTGGTTTCTTCTTCTATAAATTCAAGATAATAATATTTCATGGACTTCCTCTGGAAGTATATAAAATGATACATACAAAACATTTAGAACAGAGCCTGACATATAATAAGCATTCAATGTTATTTTTAATTAGTTACAGTTTGATGTATAAGTGTATTTCCTTCCAGATTCTATTCTAAGCATGCATAATTACATGTACACATTTTAGCAAAATTTATGGACTCATAAATGCTCAGTTTTCAAGCTGATTTTTTAATTTTTCACATGGTGTGAATACAGTTTTATACCAATACGCAGAAATATTCCCAGTTCTTTTTTACAATCACTTTTTATTCTAATTTATCCACAACATAGGTGAAATTTTCCCAGGGTTATATTTGAATGTTTTTTTGTTGTTGTTGTTGTTGTTTTATTAACAATTTGAACCAGCATATAAAACACTGCAACGAACATCTTTATTTTTTAAGTTCTCTTATACGTAGGATCCTATAGATAAAGAAACTGGAAAAATAATTATCCTAAAATACATGGAAATTTTTACTCAAATGGATTAGACCATTTTATGATTACACTGCAAGTGCTTTATTAACTCCAAATACTTACAGACACCATGAGGCTGCTAATCTACACACAGGAAATAAATACTGATGAAACCAATATATGCAGACGACAAGAACTAGAGAAACCTAAAACCTAAAATTTCTGCAATATTATCAGGGTTAGATCTCCTAAATAATCAAGTTTAGTTCAAAATGCTGGGTTCCTACATTAAGTGTAGTATGTCACAAAGAGAACACTTACTTTATTATGCCATGTGAAATTCATTTTTAACAATTTTTAAGTGTTTTATTTATTTTTGAGAGAGCACAAGCAAAGGAGGGGCAGAGAGAGGGGGAAAGAAGATCTGAAGCAGGCTCTGCACTCACAGCAGTGAGCCCAGATGTGGGGCTTGAACTCAAGAACCCCAAGATCATGACCTGAGCTGAACTCAGATGCCCAACCGACTGAGCCACCCAAGTGCCCCTATGCTATGTAAAATTCTAATCAAAGACTAAGTAAATTCCAAATATACACGAGTATCTGAAGAAAGAATTTGAGTAAAGTGTATGAAATCATAGATCCTGTGAAACTGAGTGAAACTGAGGTACACTGGCATGCTGACATCGAATTGACCTAATGGATAAAATAAAATGTCAAAGAGAGCAGGACTTGTTTAATCAGTGTTATCTGCAAGTAAGTTCCACACAGGGGGACCACCCACCTGCCTTGTCTTTTCTGTTCCTTTAAGCAGAATTTTCTAACACTAGCAATGGCAGAGCCAAGGTGGTTTGAGTTGAGGGGGGAAAAGAAGAGAAGAATTTGAGTCCAAAAGTTTTATTAGTTCCTCTCTTCAATCTGCCACCGTATAAACATAAAATCCATGTAAAAATATCAAACTTGCTAAGACAAGACAGCTCCAAAGTAAGTTTCCTGGACTTCACCTTCCAACCAAGTGGTCACTTCTTGCCAACCCGTTTTGGATTTCTGACATTCAAAACTGTAAAATAATAAATTTCTGTTGTCTTAACCTACTCAATTTGTGGTGGTGTTCTATAGCAGCAACAGGAAACTAATATGCTACCAATGAAGTACATTGTTAAAAAGAATGGCATGGCTTGGGGCGCTTGGGTGGCTCAGTCGGTTGAGCGTCGTACTTTTGCTCAGGCCATGATCTCGTGGTGTGTGAGTTCGAGTCCCGCGTTGGGCTCTGTGCTGACAGCTCAGAGCCTAGAGCCTGCTTCGGATTCTGTGTCTCCCTCCCTCTGCCCCTCCCCCCATTCATGCTCTGTCTCTCTGTCAAAAATAAATAAACACTAAGAATGACATAGCTCATCTCTTCATAGTAATGTAGCTTTGATAAGAAGAATATGACTAGCTAGAAACAGTCATTATATATTCATAGTGTTATGTTCTGATTAGAGCACAGATGTGATTGTATTTCTAGGTAGAAATACAATGTCTTCGCAATCCTCAACCTCACATGTTTCCCTCAGTTTTCTTGCACAAGCTTTTATCCAGTTGTATCCTTCTAAAACCATGCAAAGGGTACAGGGTAAACTACACCTTCCTTTCATGGCTTTTTGTAATAATAATTTTATGTTATTACTATAGCTGTGCCAAGGATAAAGTGACTTGTTTCTTGAAGCTAAGATCCCTAAAGTCACTAATAACCCAGTATTCCCTAAACATCATAAAGAAGTATATCCCAAGGGTGTGTAGGCAAATGTAACCACCACAGATGCTTCAGGTCTGACCCCAGTTGGAATCATAGCCTTGTAGTTTCTGGTGGGACCTACTCTGGGAAGTTTATTTATTCATTAAATTTGAACAAAGCCTATGTGCACAAAGGAGTTATGTTTTAATAAACATAAACAAAAGAAATGGCATAACTTCATCTTATACTCAAACCGAAAATTTAACCTATATACAAATAATACAATAGGATCCCACAAAATAGACCATCAATGTAAATGGTATAATAAAGTGCAGAATTCTTTCAAAAGTGCAGAAGAGATCCCAGATAAAATGGTAATGGAGTCCTTTGGAATTGTCCAATACATTGCCTTTGACCCTTTAAATTTCTGCAAAGAAGAAAGTGACAGTTTTTAAATTGTGTTTTCTAGATGAAGTCAACATGATTTTTTCTCATTCCTGGGTCCAGGGAACCATGAGGATGAGATGTCTAACATGGAAAATTCATCAAGGTCTCCATTTTAGATCTTTTGTCACTGTCTTGTTAGGGATATTTATGTTTAAAAGTTTAATTAATGTTTGTCATAAATTTCCACTGGTTAAAGTGCTCCTAACAACTCCTAGAAGAATCATTAAAAGTAAAATTCACATTCTGTATCAAGAATTTAGTAATTAAAAACTCAATGTTACAAAGTTAGTAGTGAATAAAAACAATACACAAGAGAACTAGGATTACAAATCTTTCCTGTTGAGACTTACAGGTGATGTTTCTTGCTTTATATGTTGACATTAGAAATGTTTTCAATGCTAGAAAGATCTTCAAATATTAAAAAGACCACAGCGGTTCAGACTACTGCATGAATAATGAGCAAATGAATTAAAGCATACTGGGGATACTATACAAAATGATAGAACAACCCAGTTTTATCACCTCAGACATGTGGGGATGTATTTAGCCTTAATTCTTTTTAAATTTATAATAATTAGATTTATTAAACACTTCCTGAAGTCTTTTGTAATTTCGCCCTGTGCACTTCTTGAAGTAACAAATTTCTTAAATATACTTTTCAATTATGAAAAAAGCTGTGCTTTAAGTTTCAAATTTTAGAATTCGTCTTTGTCTTTGTAACATTTGGAGGAGCTACCTTGTGCTCATCATCAGGGTCTTTCCCTACCACACAGCAAACTAAGCCAGTGGAAAAGTAAGACAAAATATATGATTTCTGGAGTAAAACTTCACCTTTACGACTCCAAAAAAAGGCCAGGGTAGAGTTTATGTCTTCTATTTGGGGGAGGTTTGAACTTCCTCATACTAAGCCCCAGAATACTGAGGCCCAGTAGCTTTGCCCACTCAGCTAGAAACATCCAAAGGAGAAAATGTGCTTTCTTTGGTCAGGCTTATTCTTAAGAGATAAAAAGAGAAGCTGAGTCAAGCCTGCCTAATATATCGTATCAATTTTACCAACCAGACAAATTTCTCTACTTTCCCAAAGGTGACCAAAAGGGTGGAGAGAAGTCAGGAGTGTTATACTAGTTTAATTTCCAGGACATGAAAGAAATACCCTGAAAGGGAAAGAAACATCCTCTCCCACTAATTGGACTTTCAGATTGTCACCAACACTCCTTCTATAAAGTCCCTTATTATTTTTTAAATTAACTTTGAGAATACGTCTTCGGTCTTTAATTCTCCAGATCAAGAGTATAATTGTAAAATGTACTTCTAAAGAAAGTTTTGCTTGCCGCTCGTTTTAGTTTCTCATTTGGGGACCTGGTCTGTCACTTAAGCATTTCCTGATGTTTAAGAAGGGTGACTCTTAACGTTATCCGAGGAAAGGATTGACTCGTATTTCCCCCCCACACACCAGATCTTTTGATTCTAGTTTCCAACACCCTCTTCCTGAGGATGCCTTGAAATGTTCTTGGTCTTCTCTCAACAGCAGTAGCATGTTGAGCCCATATCTACAGGGAGCAATGAAAATGCTCTCTGTAGCTCTTTAATGAACCTTAATTGCTGGTTGAGACCCATCCATTATCTTGCAAATACCATCTAGATTAATTCCTCCTGAAATGCCTTGCCTGAGGCCCAGACCGAAACTTTTGCCATTTCACATAGCACAGTAACTCAATGTCCATTCAGTGTTTTCCCCACAGATCAAGCTTTTACTGTATGCAAAACCTTCCTATAATTTTACCGTTCAGTCACCTGAACTATTGTAAAACTGTCAGATAAGACAAATTCCAGAAGTAGTTTTGGTTGTGTATTAGTTTCCTATAGCTGCATGATAAAATACCACAAATTAGCAGCTTTAAACAATCTATTAGCTAGGTCAGAAGTCTGGGCACAGTGTGACTGGTTTCTTTCTCAGGATCTCACAAGGCTGAAATCATGCTATCATTCCAGGGCTGTGGTTCTCATCGGGGTTGCGTTTCTCTTCAAGTGCAAAGGTTGATGGCAGAATCCATTTCCTACTAGCAGTCAATTCAGCGGCCCATTCAGCTGTTAGAGGCCTCCCCCTCAGCAGTTCAAACAGAAGTGTTTGCTTCCTTCCAGGCCAGCAGTCAAGGAAGATTCTCTCTCTTGTGACCAGCCAGAGAGAAATCTCTGCTTTTAGAGGTTCCAAGTGATTATGTTAGGATCACCTGGGTAATCTCTCTTTTTTTCTTTTCTTTTTCCTTTCTCTTTTAATTTTTTTAAATGTTTATTCATTTTTGAGAGAGAGAGAGAGAGAGAGAGAGAGACACAGAGTGTGAGTGGGGGAGGGGCAGAGAGCGAGGGAGACACAGAATCTGAAGCAGGCTCCAGGCTCTGGACTGTCAGCACAGAGTCCGACATGGGGGGCTCGAATCTAGGAACCCGGGAGATCATACCTGAGCTGAAGTTGGCCGCTTAATCGATTGAGCCACCCAGGCACAGATTTCCCTCTCTTAAGATCAACCATACCATGAGACATTAACTACTTGTGACGGTCAGATTCATACTATTCACTGTCACTAGAATTATTCAGGGTATGCACACGAGAGGCAGGAAATCTTGGGAGCCATCTTAGAATTCTGCCCAGCAAACACTGTTAATGATTCCTAGGCATAGAAATGCCTGATTGTTCCTATCCTTTTCTTTTTTTCTTATTTTTGAATCAGTTCTTTGTCTTTGCAAAACTCTGTCTAAAGAAGACTTTCATTCAGTTTTTTAAAACCTAAAATCCCTGATAAATATCTGTTAATTTTTTTTTTAAATAATCCAAATGAATTTACTGAAATAAACAGGATACTTAGAACCAGACAGACCTGGGCAGGAGTCTGGATTCTACTTTTTCATGGCAATTCACCCGTAGCCAGTTAGTGATGTAGTTGTGGAGCCTGTTTCCTTCTGTAAAAAGGAGACAATAATTCTTACCCCTGGAACACTGTCAGTATTTAATGGCTGTGTTAGATTCCCTACCACAATGCTGGGTCCAGAGTGGCTAGCTAACAATTGCCTTCTATTCCGTTGCTTTATTTCTCTTTTCATTTTGGTTCTGCTTGGTATTTATTTAAGCTAAAAAATATACAACAGATGAAATAGACCAGATTTTGCCTTACAGAAAAATGTTACCTTTCCACCTGCATGTTATTCTCAATAGGGCATTAGTATCCTACAATTTATAACCATTGCCAACAGCTTGCCTGGCAGAGAAGCACTGCTTTAATCTGTTGATCCCGCTTAAATGCTTATCATGGGAATCACATTGACCAGCACATTGGTCATTAAAGTAATAAATTACATACTTTGGCCATCAGCACCATACCTTGAGTACTTTAAATATTGATGTTGGAAGGTGACTTATTTATATTACTTTTGTACAATACATTTAATACACTCAACTTATATGTGGTTCTAGAACTCTTCTGTGTCTTGTAAAAGGATCTTTAGCTGAGTTTCCTTTTCTACACTGAATGTACCTTCAATGATCACATTTGTTCCCCAGTTTATCTCCTGGGTTTTTTTTAACCTTCTAATAACTTATTTAACTTAATTAATCACTTTGAAATTCTTTGCAAGTGCCTCTCAAATTGTTTTTGGCTTAATTTTTTTGCGTTTCACCTTCAAATTTTACTAGATTCCTTAATTTTCTTTCACAATTTCTTCATTTTGGAAAAACTGTCTTTGTTGTTTGTTTCTTTTCTTCATTCAAGTGTATAGGTTTGCCACTTAGTCATGCATGGCTCGTGGTCAAGTTATTTTGTTGGAATTACATTATGGTGCATTTAAATGAACTGAAAATGCCCCCTGGGATATTAATGAGCACTTTATTAAAAAAAAAAAAAGTGTTTTAAATCCTGTCAGTTTTTTCTGTTTGTTTGTTTTCCATCATTAAGTACTCTCCTGATGATTATTTTTAGTTCCTCTCACTTACATTAAAATGTTGAATTTGATTATGCTGTTACCCCTTACTAATTTGCCATTTTCTGACCACTACTCAGAACTTAGTCTATTATATTTCATCTCCGTTGAAGTTTTAAAGGAATTTCATCTTGGAAAGTCATTTGTCTTATCCAGATACCTGACACTCACATTTTGTCCTAATTAAGATTTCTGACGGGGCGCCTGGGTGGCTCAGTCGGTTAAGCATCCGACTTCTGCTCAGGTTGTGATCTCACGGTCCATGGGTTCGAGCCCCGCGTCAGGCTCTGGGCTGACAGCTCAGAGCCTGGAGCCTTCTCGGATTCTGTGTCTCCCTCTCTCTCTGACCCTTCCCCGTTCATGCTCTGTCTCTCTCTGTCTCAAAAATAAATAAACATTAAAAAAATTAAAAAAAAAGATTTCTGACAATCGATATGGGGACAAATGTAGTGCCTTATTATTATTATTATTATTATCATCATCATCATCTAACCTAATTGTTTAGGTTCTTTTGGCCTCACATATCTGATTCTCATTATCTCCATATTTGCTACATCTTTATTCTTTAAGGATGAAATGTCTGCCTTCACTTACTTTCCTTGTATGGTAATATTTTTACCCTGTATGAATCAGTATCCAAATATTTTTGGAACACTCAAATTGGGTAATGTGAGGAGAGTTAATGAAAGAGCCATTTACAAAATGAGGGTAGAGTATATGAGGAGCAACATGAAACAGTGCAGGGTCTCAGGCTTAGTAACCACGGAAAGTCATTAGAAGGGGCAAGCAGAGGGAATGGTAATTATTGGAACCCTGAGACAGACCTCTATGCTGAGGGCTGACAGGAACTATGAAGTTTCATGAAGAATGCATCCCAGACTGCAACCTAGTTGCAGCCCTTATTAGAGCTAGAATCTGAGGAAAAAACACTCCACCTCTCTCTTCCTTCCCTCCAATCTCTTGCTGGAAATCCCAACTGGCTACAACCCAACTGGAAGCCAGGAGATGAGGCAATCCTTTTAGCATCTTCTTTCTCTGAACAGGAGAAGGATAGAGAATGAGCCTGGAAGGGAAAACTGAATGAATTGAGCAGAAATATTAACACTACTGACACTCCAATGTCAATGCCTTCCCTAAAGGGGGCATGGCTTAGGTACAGGGTATGCCATTGTTCAATTATTTTCCCTCCAGCCTGGCTCTAAATTACCATTCACTGTTTGTGTATTTTGCCAAGCATTCCACTCCTTGGTTTCTGAAAATAGTTTGGGAATACTTATGCACTCTCCATTAAGATGCAACTTGATATCACCTCCCTGGGAGGTTTTCCATAAAATCCACATGTAGACATTTTGAAATGCCAATTGCTTCTCAGGTGCAGTTCTTAGAAGGAGCAGCATTTTTTAATATATAAAATAAATCGGGGAGCGCAGGTGGCTCAGCCAGTTGAGCATCTGACTTAAGCTCAGGTCATGATCTCACAGTTGTGAGTTCAAGCCCAGCAAAGGGCTCTGTGCTAACGCTCAGAGCCTGGAGCCTACTTCCAATTCTGTGTCTCCCTCTCTCTCTGTTCCTCCCCTGCTCACACTCTGTCTCTCTCTTTCATAAAAATAAATAAAGATTAAAATTTTTTAAAAAATAGTTAAAACATAAAATAAATCAATTCATCTTCTTCTTGACTTCTTGTGAATTGAAATTTTTGTCCAGATTCTTTCTAGTGTGATTTTTCTAGTGATGTTAGTAGATGACCAAATGTTGTCTCCTCTCTTGTTCTTGTTAGCATTAATGGTATATAATATTGCCTGCTTTCTTTGTCCCTAGAAATTTACTGTGGCAGTAAGAGAAAAGAATCTACTAAATTAATTTTTCATCTTAAAAGTTTTAATCTTTTTCTTCAAATGCAATCATGATAAATCAGCATTACTGGTGGTTTTATAATGTCTACTGAAATATCACCAGTGTGTTCAATTTAATATTTTTTTTCAGTTCTTCTTTATCATTTGAAGGGTGGTAAATTTCCATTGTCATCCCAAAATGTTTCTCCCATTGGTTCACCATAGTGACTGAAATTTCCTTCTTTAGAAAATCTTCTCTGATGTAGGACTTTATCTCCAGAAAGTTGCTATCAACTGGACTTAGATTAAGAGAAGTAACGTGTTAATGCATAGTTACTAATCAGCTTCAAAGTCATCAGGCAAAAAGGAGTCATTGGTATTTAGAAATACGTTTCTGTTTAGAGACTCTAAAGGCTTAACTTTCAGTTGATGGAATTAACCCAGCTTTTATGTCCAACATACTCCTAGTCGTGGGTAAAACCAAATGAACATCAGGCTTATCTGCCTAAAATTTTCAGACACCAGAGCTGAGATTTATTCTATTATCTGAAAATTAAGTCCATGTATCACTGTCAACAAGTGCCTTTGATAAATACATGGACTGGTATATTTTCCTAAGAGATAAGACCCAGGAGAAGTTTAGAACTCGAAGCAAGGTCTGAGGAGGAAAATATATACTTAGAGGCCAATAAAACCTGAAACATGGGATGTGTACTGGCAGTTAGATGCTCACAAGGGAGATGGGGACACTCCAAGCACATTGTGTTCTGTCTCCTCAACTTAAAAAAAAAAAAAAAAAGTTTGGCTCTGTCTTTCAGTCAATGACTTGATGGCTATAGAATTCCAAATTATTTTTGATAATTCTTTTATGGTAATAAAAGCTAACATTTTTTCTTCAGTGTATAAGGCAATGTTTTAAGCTTTTTGCAGATAATTACTAAGGCTCACTTCATCTTCACAAATAACACCATGAAGTGGGTAGCATCATCCTTATTTTTCAGATGAGGAACCAGTCTCAAAGCATTTGAATAACTTATTCCAAAATCAAAAAACGGAAAGTGGCAGATCGGCAAATTAACCTCTGCCAATCTGATGCAAACGCTTTCTGCTCATGCACTACCCTACGCAGCCTCACGTGGACACGGGAAATACATCCTGCCCCCCAGATAAATGTATGCTGCTGTGTGCACAAATCAGATTATTCCTCATCCCCATTTTTCTCTCAGCCTCAATGTACAGACGGCCCACAGCAATTGCTACTCTGCTACCTTGAAAACCGCAGACTAGGTCATGAATCCTGATATGGGTAAGCACAAAAACAACAATAAATGTACTCATCATTTTTTGAAATCAAACCTCCCTCTCTTGCTGTGCAACTGTACTTGGAAGTATATAGTCAAGGCAGTATGAGCCATTGCCAAGCAATCCTTGCCATCAGGCGTTTGCTGCAGGCCCACGCTTCTGGCAGCCTTAGGGAGCAGGGAACATCTGTAGTAGTCACATGCCCCAAAGTCTGGTGTCAAAGCCTGGGAGAGGGTGTTCCCCCCCAATACCGCCAATGGGAACAAAAAACCGTGTTGTCACTAGTTGCCAGGACATCCTTTCTGCTCCATCTGCTATTCTGTAAAAATAATCTAGGCATTTAAAAAATAAAAATAAAAACCCCAAGTTGTAATAGTCGAATAAGATAGAAATTTTTGTGAGGAGAGGGGAGGGCTAAGTTACCTGGAGAAATGACTTTGATTTCACCTTTCTCTGCTTCTATGGCTTTTGTCCCAGACAGGCCTACAGAGTCTACTTTTAACCCCATCGAGGCCTGTACTCAATGTTGAGGACTCTCAGGAGAGCCTGGACCACTTTCCATGATTTCTTTGGTGTTTTAACATGTGCCTTTTTTCTGTGTTGGATGAAGCAGAGGGTGTCTCTCAGAATCCTGAAGATGTGTGCTGGACTCAAACCCCAGAAGCATATAAGGCTGTGTGTGACTGACGTCATTTGTGTCACCTATAAAGAAGTAGAAAAAAAAAAAGTCTGATTATGTTGTGTGAAGACAGTGGCATGTGATAGACCGTCTAGATTGTTATCCTGACTCTCCAGCCGACTGGCTGTGTGACTTGGGGGAGGTCACTTGTTCTTTCCATGATTCAAGGTCTTCTTCTATGAAATGGGGATATTTAGTGTAGGTACTTCATTAAGGTTCTCACGAGGATTAAGTAAGATATAGCACGCACAGGACTCAACATAATAATTGGCACATAGCAGTTGTTTAATAAAAGTTACCTGTTTCTTGTTATTAAAATCAGAAATGCTAGGCATGAGGTAATTACACTGGTTGCCCTGGAGAGGGCCACACACTGCTCACTTTGCCAGAGATTCACCATGTTTCTTCATTGCTAACACTTTTCCTTTCACTCCCAATTTCTACCCATCACGATCACTTAAGGCCCAGCTGAAAAGATGCATTTTTTCCACGAAAGACTGATCTTTTTTTCTCAGGTATAGCACATGCTCATGAGGGGATTCTTTTTTGGATGAAAGGTCCCTTTTTTATTTGTCTTTGTAACTCCTACAATTTCTGGTGCAGTGCCTTGCACATAGTAGGTCCCTCACACAGTCTTTGAAAACTTTAGTAATTTAAAATATATTTCTACTCATTCTAAGATATGAACTAAACTTGCATTGTTTATAAGTTTTCTACTTGCTCCAAAGTCACAAACTTAACGTGAGAAAAAAATGTAGAATTCTCCTCCACAATCACAAGAACACCACAAATAGAGCATAGACACATATGGACACATACAGCCTTAGTTAGCAGTGGCTAACATCAACACAGTGGTGCTGGCCTCAGGATTCTAATTGAGTTTGACCTTGACAGGTCACATACTCTGGTGATGTGCAGATTTGCTCAAACTCTGAGTCAGTGCAGTTGGTTAAGTGTTAATGCAATTTTACTGAACAAACGGCAGTTTAGTGGAGTGGGCTTGCTGTAGCTACATTTGCAGCTTGGTAACATGAATATGTCTTATGAAAAAATAAATTGAACCAAATAACCAAATATTTACTTAAGTGTAAAAACCACAAAGTATTAAAAATTGTCACAAATGTGCCCCCAAAATTCCTGGTTGCAAATACAGACTTGGCTTGCCTGGACACTGAGTACAGCACTGCAAATCAGCCTCAGCTTGTTCTAACACTTATTAGTTCCAATACACTAATTCAATCCAAACAGCTCTAAAATTAAACAGGAACCAAGGCTGGGAAGTGGGGAATCATAATAGTACATCTTAAGAGACAATCTGGTTTACTAGCCAGGCAAGGTGTCAGAGTTTTTCTTTCTAATTTCAATCCCCAAAATAATTTGTTAGTGGTTCGTCAAGTATAGAGAAACAGTTGAACTTGTTTTTTTTTTCAATAATCAAGTATATAAGTATGAAAAAAGTATGAAAAGAGCCTAACACCTGAGCATAAATGTTAACAGAAAATATGTCAATGGGAAGAAGTGAAAGTAAGCAAGTAATTGTAAGATACATATGCCCATATTTTGCACATGAAAAGGAATGATTCCTAAGGAAACACAGTGAAAATATTTCCTTTCAGATATCAGAATTATCTCATGCAATTTCTGGTGCAGAATAGTAAGGAATTATTGAATTAGGGCTTTTATGTGCTAAAACCTAATCTCTGTTAAGTAGTAGGACCTAGGATGTGAAACACTCTCTCATATCTTGTTCAGTGATGGTCTTTCAACTTACAGCTAGCTTATGGGGAAATCATTGCCACAAGATATGTGATCAAATATGATAATGCTATTTCACTTGGGCTTCTGAGAGCTCAGATCAGGACCAATACCAAGCAGAATATATTGAGTAGGCAACACTAGCCTTTGCAATTATCTTTCCTTTCCTGCCTCAGTCCTGTGTTTTCTGCAGTTTCTTCCTCTCTTATAAGCATCTAGGCAACTTACGGTATATACATTTCTCCCTCTTAGAAGGGTGTCTTTGAAACAGAAGGAGTATGGCACAATTCAGCGCGTTTCAATGACGTTGCAGATTTCTCTAAAATAATATCTCAGAGTCAAATTTGGGATGTGCTACATTAAACAAAGTAAATATACGTGTTTTTGCAGAACTTCTCAAAACTTGAATGCAATGACGTTCACTGAGCATCTTCTAGAGAAGGACGCTTTCCCAGACTGGATTAATTACAGAAAGCACTTTCCAATTACACCTATTAACATTTCTCTGTTTGGGACACATGATGTAGGAGAAAGAGTAAAAGCTGGAAAGTTCAGAGTTCAAACCTGGTTCTACTGCCTACTTGAGAAACCTAAGATAAAGTTTACTCATGAGGATCTTGTGGCACGTAGAAAACATTCAGAAAATAGTAGCCATGATTTAATTATGTGGCTGTTAACAGCAGTAATAAAGATAATAGAGAGAGACTGAGGGAGCAGAGTAGAGCACTGTTATTCCTAGAAAGCCCAGAGCTGATAAAAAGGAGAGGAGGTAGAAAGGTCATGAAGGAGTATAGGACTGAATAGATTACATGAAATGTGGGGCTGGAGCAGTCCCAGCAAGTACAGGGCGCCTTCCTGCCTGTCAGGTGGCAGCAGAAAGGAACTCTGCCTAAGCTGAGAATACTGCAGAAATGTGCAAGACTAGGGGAAAGGAGGAGGGAAGAGTTTTAGCTCTCAGGCCCATTACTCACAAAAGATAAAGATTTCTTAGAACATATCTGATTTCAAAATCATGGCATTCGGGGTCTTTGTCTAATGAAGGAATTGGAACCCACATATTCCTCCCCAGTCATGG
This sequence comes from Puma concolor, assembly GCF_028749965.1. Lineage (NCBI taxonomy): Eukaryota > Metazoa > Chordata > Mammalia > Carnivora > Felidae > Puma > Puma concolor. Next base: position 152,861,541 of record NC_141674.1, on the reverse strand, counting down.
AAAGGGCAAGGAGTGCCCCGAGATCAAGGAAAAAGAGAACTGTGCATGGCTTACTTTTCGTCTACATAATAGGAATATAATGGTGCCATTATCATTTGTGAAGATGCAAGTGATATTAATGCATATAAAGGCATTAGAGTGGTGGCTGGCATCCAATAAATGTTAGCTGTTATTATTACCCTTCTTTCTAAAATGTGCTTTCAAATACTAATTATGGTACTCCTAGAGCAAACCCAGAATTAAAGATTGTTTCACACATTTCCACTATGTACCAGATTCCACTGACTGTGGGGCTTGCCCAAAGAGGCTGAGCTCTGCTATCATAAAAGTTACCAAGTCTATGGTTTTCTTTCTGAAGGCAATAAGACAGTCTACAGGGACAGAAGAACTATTGGAAATAAACCAAGGGCCTTGTCACTGCAAAGTGAAGGAGACATATTTTAAGACACTAGATAACAAAAGAGTCTTTCCTGTACTAAGCCCCTACCCCATTCCAGCTGCCGTTTGATGTGCTTTCTCATCTGAAGACAAGGGTATTAGGCTAATGAGTTCTTCACTGAAGCTCCATAAAGAGTTGAATGAATCAATTTTTTCCATCAAACCTTTGAGGGAAGTTTAACCACCATTTCAAGTTGAAATTTATTTTCAAATTTATCCCCCCCCCCACCCCCCCCCCCCGTAAAGGCAACAACTCATTTCTTGCTCAATTTCTATACACCAGGCTCAATGCTATTTACAAGTATTATCTAATTTCACCTTCCCAACAACACTATGAGGTAAGGCTCTTTCTCTTCTTTTCCTCACTTTACAGATGAGGAATCTGAGTCTCAGGGAGATTAAGTAACCTATCCAAGGCCACTCAGTGAATAAAAGCAGAGCTAGGTCTGTCCAGTTCCAGGGCTACACAGAGCTACATATCCAAGAAATTTACTCCTCACTGGCACTGCCTCGCTATTTTCGGAATACTTGAAATTGTTTTACATAAGAAGCCATTAAAAGTAAATTATTCATGCTGTGGACATCTCACACAGTGCTAATACCAATACCTAGAATATGAATGTGATGAGCAGCTTTGTGTAAATTAGGTTCTTCATTTTTCAAATGAAAAGGCGTCTATATAATCTCTCCTGGAAATTCTGAAATGGTATTTCTAGCACCATGTTACTCTATCAACTTCATCAACTATCTAAATATGTTCATCATTGTTATGCTTTAATTATATCTGTGATTGTTATGCTAAATCTATACATGTTGGTGATTATTATTTTGAGGTTCCTTTGTTGGACCTAATTATTGTTAGGTATCGTTAGGTACACTGCTAAATATCTGCCAACTCAGTTTTTTTGTTAATAACTCCTCCGTAAAATGTTTTTTGTAGTTCACATGAAGGTCTCCAATTTGTTTTCACTAACTTCCTTTAGATTTAACCATGGAACTGGTAACATAAGAGAAATGGGCAAGTATTGGAATATCTGCCTCCCATGAGCAATCCAGTTTGACCCAGTCCACAAGGTCAAATAGACTGTAGGCTATTCCATTATTCTGGTTAATAAGTAGTTTTTCTAAATACGCCTTTTGTCTCTTCAAGTAAATAACTCCTATTTCTTTTGGACTTACCTCTCTTCCCTAAGACATCACTAGTATCTAAAACAGTGCATGCCCTAAGTGTGTACTAAAATACTACTGTTATTGGCTCCTGGGTGGCTCAGTTGGTTAAGGGTCAAACTCCTGATTCCAGCTCAGGTCATAATCTCACAGTTGGTAAGTTTGAGCCCTGCATAGGGCTCTGCACAGTGTGGAGCCTGCTCGGGATTCTCTCTCTTTCCCTCTCTCTCTCTCCGTTCCTCCCCCCACTTGTGCTCTCCCTCTCTCAAAATAAATAAATAAACTTTAAAAGAAAATACTAGTTTTGAAGATGGTCTCATGATTAAACCCATTCATTGTACCCTCAACCTCAAAAGACTGAATTCCAAGTACATAGAAGACATTCACGACGTGACCTCCTATCCCTCAAGCCTCATCCATCACTTCCCAGTTCACACTATATGTTCTAGTATACTCTTAATCTGTCAAGAGCAAGTTGGTAACAAAGTTTTATGTACCATGCCTTTACAGCAGGTAGAGACTATCAGTTCCCTTTTTCAATCCATTCAATGGCTTTCTTTTCTCAAAGACATTACAGTGCCCACAAGGGACTAGTTCCTCTGACACTCTCCCTGCTCCTTTGTTGGGTTACCTCTCTGCCCTGGATCTGTTATCACTTTCCCCTCAGCTTAATCTGTTTTAACCACATGGATTGTCTGCCCTGGAATGCTTCAGCTTGGGGGCCTATCCTAGTCAGCTCAGGCTGTAGTAACAAACTACTACAGACTGGGTGCCTTAAATTACAGAAATGTATTTTCTCATAGTTCTGGAGGCTCAAAGTCCAAGATCAAGGTGCTGACAGGGTTAGCCTCTAGTGAAAAATCCCTGCTTGGTTTACAGATGGCTATCTTCTCACTGAGTCCTCACATGGATTTTCCTCTGTGTACACAGACTCTTGGTATCTCTTTCTCTTCTTATAAGGACATTACATTTGTTGGATTTCGGCCCCACCTTTATGATCTCATTTAACCTTAATTACCTTCTTGAAGGTCTTATCTCCAAATACAGTCACACTGGGGTTAGGGCTCCAATGTATGAATTTGGGACAATACAGTTTAGCCCCATACCAGGCAGGGCCTTAGATATGTTGTTATCTATTTTCCCAGATATGCTCATGATTCACTTCTCATCTCCTTCAGGTCTTTATTTAGAAGTAACCCATTCAGGGGCGCCTGGGTGGCGCAGTCGGTTAAGCGTCCGACTTCAGCCAGGTCACGATCTCGCGGTCCGTGGGTTCGAGCCCCGCGTCGGGCTCTGGGCTGATGGCTCGGAGCCTGGAGCCTGTTTCTGATTCTGTGTCTCCCTCTCTCTCTGCCCCTCCCCCGTTCATGCTCTGTCTCTCTCTGTCCCAAAAATAAATAAACGTTGAAAAAAAAAAAATTTTAAAAAGAAGTAACCCATTCAGGGAGGCCTTTCCCACTCTACTAAAAGTTATGAACTTTACCCTATTCCTAGCACTCACTATCCCCTTTTTTATTTTCTCCATGGTGGTCTGTACTATTACCATTTAATCTATTATGCATTTCCTTATTTATTTTTCTCTCCATTATTTTTGTCTCCAACTCCATTATAAATGACACAATGGCAGGATTTGGTTCAGTGTTGTTACCTGCTGAACTTCTAGCACCTAGAACAATGCCCAGCACATGGTTGTTTCTGAATAATTAGTTATTAAAGTGAGATTGGTTTCAATTGTGCATATGTCTCTTCTCCATGAAACTTCCTTCTTCTCCAACTTTACTCCTACTCAGCCTTAAAGACTCAGGCCCTACATTTTTTGGCCTCTTACAAAAGTAACACATCGGGCATATTCAGTTTCTACAACTACCATATCCTTTTAAAAGATTACATTCTCATTATCTACCATTTGTGAGTATCTACTGTGCACTAGGCACTGTACTCCAAATGCATCCTCTCATTTAGTGCTCATTCTTTAAAAGAGAACTGTGAGTCTGAATTTACAGAGAAAAAGCCAAGACAGAGAGAAGCTAAATAGCTCATCAAGTTTAGAATCTTTTCTAACTCAGGTCTTTTTCTAACTCTGAAATCCCACTTCTTTTTTTTTTAAGTTTTTTTGCTTGTTTATTTTGAGAGAAAGAGAGAGAAAGAGAGAGAGTGCATGGGGGTGGGAGAGGGGCAGACAAGAGAGGGAGAGAAAATTCCAAGCAGGCTCCATGCTGTCAGCACGGCACTGGGCTTCTCTTTATGGGGCTCCTCCAACAGGGCTCGAACTCACAACCATGAGATCATGACCTGAGCTGAAAACAAGAGCCAGACTCCTAACTAACTCTGAGGGTGCCACTGAAGCACCCCTGAAATTCATCTTCTTAAGACTGTAAGCTATTACCTACTTACAGTCACAAATGCTGCTCTGGCCTGGCTCAAGAGCCATCTCTTGTGGACAGCTTTTCATGAACTTCTCACTGTCAGGAAGAAGTAAAAATAAGTCAGCAAATGTTTATTGAGTTCCCATTATGTCTTGAGGCTTGTGTGCATAGATTGCTAATACCCTGTCTTTGGGGAGCTTGTAGTCTGGTTATAAATATGCTCTAAATGGAATATTTTCACTTCTCAATTATTCTGCAGACCTTGGGATGAATTCTGGAACCGGATTGTGAGTACGAATTAAGTCTTTGTGTGTTTACTTTTCCTATCAGGAGTGGAATAACATCGGTTAAAAAATAATCAAAGGCTAAACAATGTTACATAAACTCTCCAATCATAGCAATTTTTTCTTCTAGTTCTGTTTCAGGACTCCATCATGGTCTTTTGTTCTCTAAGCCACAACTTTTCCAGCAGTGATGTTGATATCAGCAAGCAGTTACTTATATGGTGTGAATTTAAAATTTTTTTAATCTTTATTTATTTTTGAGAGAGAGAGAGACAGAATGTGAGCAGGGGAGGGCCAGAGAGAGAGGGAGACACAGAATCTGAAGCAGGCTCCAGTCTCCGAACTGTCAGCACAGAGCCCAACACAGGGCTTGAAGTCCCAAACTGTGAGATCATGACCTGAGCCGAAGTCGGACGCTCAACCCACTGAGCCACTCAGGCGCCCCAGTATATGATGTGAATTTAGAAATATCTGGAAGGCGTTATCAATATAGCCAAAGTATTTCTGTTACACAGAGGCTACATTAGAGTCCATCTTGAGTTAATTGTTGTTTTTCACTACTCCCCTTTAAAAAAAATTCTCCTAAGAATAGTTGTTAACAGTCTTATGAGAAATTAATATATTTCATGGTGCTCCTCGATAAGAGGAAGTTCATAATACTTCCCTTTGGAGGCCTGGAGAGAGCAGAGGAAGATGTTGAGAAGTGCTGAAAGAAAGAAAGATAGGGAAACATTAGATTCAAGTACAAATTTCACTAATTTCCTATTTCCATCTCCCCTTCATTCCACCTTAAGTCATTTGTGACTGGGTAACTCTCTCCTTCTAGGAGGTGCAACAGCCCCTTTGCTTTTCTAAAAGGCTTTTCAACTCAAGATGAGCAATGCTGCTTCTTTGATGAGGCTTTCGTATCTTGAGGCTGCTGTCTTTTGTTTTTCTTCCAGAGCAGGTCTCTAATGGTATTTTTGAAATCTTCAAAGGGTTCCCTGGGCTACTAGAAAGTAGGAAATTAAAAACTTCCAGCCATTCACTAAACCAATCAGCTCGGAGAAGAATAATCTCCACTTGGTGCCCTTAAAAACAAATAGTGTAGCTTGTGGTTACAGGAATGGCAAAAGGTTGGAGGAAATTACACAGAGAGCCTGGAGAGGTAAGTGGCCCCTCTGGAGATCCTCTAATAAGAGGCAAAAATAATTGCTCACCTTGTTGAATTTTGCTGCATGCCAGGTACTATTCTAAGAGTTTTACATGTGTATGAGTTTTACTGAACAGTGTGAAGCTTGGACTGTGAACGAAATGCAGCTTTTGTTTTATATCATCCCATTAAGCTTTATTCACTGGAGTAATTGACCCCTGTCTTTGGATGGTGATTTGGCTCTAAAATTACAACTCCCAACTGCCTTCAGGTCAGAATGCAAGGGGAAGCCAGCTTCAACCTTTCACTGTTACCCTCTCCCCACACTCTGGTTGCTATTTGCTCCCCTCCAAGTAGAAGATGAAAGGGCAAAAGGATTACAGAGCAGGACAGTTCCTGTTTGGCTGCTGTGTTTGCCTTCTCTGGATCTGGCCGAAGGGCAGAGCTGACACTGTCTTTCCGGGGTAGGCTCTCCAGAACCCTTGCTGGGACCCTGTCTTCATTCAGGTTCCTTCCACCACTGGTGCTAACCCTCTACCCTGGGGTTTCTTGCCTAGTCCCTCCTTGGTCTCCAGCATCTGGTAGTTTCCTGTCTGTCTCTTCCTCTGGATTCCCCTCGTCCCCATTCCTGGAGGACCCCATGCCTACTCCTTGTCCAGAAGACTTGACCGTGAGGCACTTCTGCCAAAATTTAGGTGCACCTGCCTGTCCCAATAATGATGCCTACTGTCTCTGACACAGAAACTGAGAGCTTGTTCCTTCCTGGCCTTCTACACACCCAGGGTTGTGGCCTCACTATTGTAGGTCTACCATTCATCCATATAGCTTTCTCCCTGTCTCCCAACTGCAGAGAACACGTTTCAAGAGTCTTTAATGGACCCTTAAAATCCCCTCATTAGGCCTGGCCTTGGAAGGTGGCAGCTCGTGAGGGTGGGAAAGAGAAAGACTCACGGTAATGGACCAGTCCTCTCCAAAGAAATCTCTTCCCCAACCTTCTCACCACTCCCCTTCTCCTCTCCCTGTCTATTCTACATCCTGGATAGAAAGGTTCTGTAACTATTTCCTTTAGAGATCTGCATGTGTGGGGTGGGAGGAAGGGGGTCATTCTCATTTTAGGTCCTGATACCTATTATATTAGCATATCACATGACTGAAAACTGAGAAAAGGATTCTTATTCTAATACCGTAGTACACAGGTATTAATTCATTTGGTCCCCAGAACAATTCTACGAAATAAGGATTATCTTCTTGTACAGTTGAGGATACTGAGTTGCTGTGACATTTAGGAAATCACGCGAGGTTTACTCAGCAGGTAAAGGACAGAGCCCGAATTCAGATTTAGACAGTCTGATTAGAGGTAGTGCTCTCAAACACTAGATTATAAACTGTTATCTACAAGTAGTATATACGTGAAAAATTAATGAACACTGAAGTTGCACTTGACAAAGGGAACAGATTGAGAAAATCACCGTGTGTTTTAAATAACTATGTTAGGCTTTTATTGACCTCACCAAATGGTGAGACTTGATGCAACAAAAATTTGAAATATAATCTTTGAAAAACTTAATTGAATTTGTATATAAATATGCTATAATATCTCTCACCTAAAAAATCCAAAATCTGATCACTTCAAAATCTCCAGCTATTACCCCAGGTTTCTGATCACCTCTTTAGTAAAGCACCTCAAAAGACTTTCCTAGATAATTGTGTACACTTCTGTTCTTATTCATGCATTCCAAACAGCTTCATAGCCACTAATCTACCAAAATGTCTCTTGAAGAGGTTACCCATGACTCAATCTTTTCTTAGGTCCCATTGAGCCTGCCAGCAAGTTTTGTGTAATTGATCATGCCCTCCTCTTGCGATACTTCCTTTTCTTAGCCCCCAGTGAGCTACACTCTGGATTTTCTTCCTACCTCACTGTCTACTCACCCACAATGTTCTCTGGTTCTTCATCTTCCTTTCTTTGATGCCACAGTCCCCTCATGTTTGGCTCCAACCCCCAACTTCCCTACTTGTTCCCTAGATGACCTCATACGGTCTTTAAATATAACCCATTCCTTAATGACTCTCAAGTTCTTATATCTGGCTTAGATCACTCCCTGAACTGAACTGCAGTATCCTGTTTTCAACTGTCCTCTAGACATCTGCACTTAGATATCTAGTAAGCAACCATAAAGTTAACATACCCAAATCCTATGGATTTACACAACCCCCAGGACCACCTCCTCCCACAGTCTTCCCCATTTTAATAATTGGCACTTCCATTCTTCCCGTTTCTCAACCTCCAGCATTGGACTTGTCTGTGACCCCTCTCATTCTCTCACATGTCATCACACCAGCAAATCATGTAAGCCCTACCTTGAAAACATCTCAATCAGACCCCTTCTCAACAGCTTCAGCAATACCACCTTTGCTCTTTAAAAAAAAAATAATGTTTGTTTATTTTTGGGAGAGAGACAGACTGTGAGTGGAGGAGGAACAAAGAGAGAGAGAGAAACAGAGGGAGACACAGAATCGAAGGCAGGCTCTAGGCTCTGAGCTGTTAGCACAGAGCCTGGCCCAGGACTTGAACCCACGAACTGTGAGATCATGATCTGAGCTGAAGTCAGACACTTAACCAACTGAATGACCCAGGTGCACCTAGTCCAAACCACTCTTATTGCTTGCCAGTACTATTGTGATGTTTTCCTCCTGGCCTCCCAAGCTATTTTTCACATAGAAGTCAGAGAAGTACTTTTTTAAAAAATTTTATTTAAACCCAAGTTAGTTAACATATAGTGTAATAATAGTTTCAGGAGTAGAATTTAGTGATTCATCAGTTACATATAACACCCAGTGCTCATCCCAACAAGTGCCCTCCTCAATGCCCATCACCCATTTAGCCCAGCCCCCCACTCATCACCGCTTCAGCAACTCTCAGTTTGTTCTCTGTATTTAAGAGTCTCTTATGGTTTACCTCCCTCTCTCTTTTTATCTTATTTTTCCTTCCCAGCCCTTATGTTCATCTGTTGTGTTTCTTAAATTCCACATGTGAGTGAAGTCATATGATATTTGTCTTTCTCTGACTTACTTTGCTTAGCATAATACTCTCTAGTTCCATCCACATTGTTGCAAATGGCAAGATTTCATTCTTTCTGATCTCCAAGTAATATTCCATTATACACACACACACACACACACACACACACACACACACACACCCCACATCTCCTTTATCCATTCATCAGTCAATGAACATTTGGGCTCTTTCCCTAATATGTTATTGTTGATAGTACTGCTATTAACATTGGGTGCATGTGCCCCTTCGAATCAGCATTTTTGTATCCTTTGGAAAAATACCTATTAGTGCAATTGCTGAGTCGTAGGGTAGCTCTATTTTTAATTTTTGGAGGAACCTCCATACTCTTCTCCAGAGGTGCTGTACCAGTCTGCATTCCCACCAACAGTGCAAAAGTGTCTCTCTTTCTACACACCCTTGCTGACATCTGTTGTTTCCTGAGTTGTTAATTTTAGCCACTCCGACAGGTGTGAGGTGGTATTTCATTGTGGTTTTGGTTTGTATTTCCCCGATGATGAGTGATGTTGAACATCTTTTCATGTGTCTGTTAGCCTTCTGGGTGTCTTCTTTGGAAAAATGTCTTGTTCAGGTCTTTTGGAGAGGGGTACTTTTTTTAATGTTTATTTATTTTTGAGAGAGAGAGAGACCGCATGCATGTGCATGAGTGAGGGAGGGGCAGAGAGAGAGGGAGATGGAGGATCCAAGCAGGCTCTATCAGTGCAGAGCCCGACGTGGGGCCTGAGCCCTAGAACTCTGAGATCATGACCTGAGCCGAAATAGGACGCTTAACCGGCTGAGCCACTCAGGCGCCCTGGAAGGGGTACATTTAAATCAAGTCATGTCAACCTCTGCACAAAACCTTCCAATGCCTTCTTGTCTAACTCAGGAATATTCCAAATCCATCCACACATGGTGTGGCTCCCTACTTCTTCTTCAACTTTATCTGCTTTCTAACTCCAACCCTATAACCAACATACTGCCCTAGCCATACTGGCATCCACATTGTTCCTTGAGCTTACAACCTTGCTTCTACCTAAAGCCTTTTACACTTGCAGCTTTCTCTGCCAGCTGAGCTCTGTACATGGAGCCACATAGCCAACTCCATCACTTAGCCTATATATCTTTTGATCTCATGGCTTCACCTGTATGTCATTTCAAAGGAAATGCATTCCCTTCCGATCTATCACCTTATTCTGCTGTCTCTTCCTTCATTGTACTTATTTTTACTTGATATATTAGATATCTCTGTATTTGTTTATTGTGTTGATATAAATTCTGTAGAAGTAGAACCTTTGTTTTTATCATTGCCGTCTTTTTCATCATGGTCTGAGAACTCAGAATAGCGTTTGACCCAATGTTAGGTGCTCAATAAACATTTGTTGATTTTAGGGGACACAAGGATGCCCTGTGAATACAAACAGTAGAATAAAACATCTTTAGAGCAGTTCAAAGGGAGGAGTTCTGGTCACTATTTTAAAATGTGAAAGCAAGGAGTGGGCCAACAATTTTATTAACAAAAGAAAAATTATTCAGATTACTCTGAGTCAGCTTGCTCTGTGGCTACTGTTAAAAATTAACACTCGAGCCATTTTATTTTAAGGAGCGTTATTCCTCCTAAGCGGCCCTCCCGGTTTTGAGAATGTTTTTAGTCAGGAGACAAAATGTGGAAATGAATCTGGGTTTAACTAATATTTGTATAATTGCATGTATAATTGTAAAATTATTGGATAATCTTATTGTAAATAAGCTTCTTAACAAACATTATTAATTCCGTTTGAATACTGATTCATTTTAACAAGGTCTCAGCTTTTTATTTCTAGATTTGTTTAGTTCTCTTATTTACATATTATTGAATGTGTCTGTTTTTTTTTAATTAATTGCTAGATCAGTGTTTGCTGACTGATATTTCCATTTCTCTTGCTCCCAATGTTGCATTCAAGAAAAATATTTAGGAGTGCCCAGTAATGCCTTATTAAAATAATGTTACTTTACAAAAGTAATACCTTGACAGAACTTGGAGTTTGCGGAATGATGCAAGCTAAAATGTTTTTGATTTACAAAATGTATTTGGTTCTCCTTCTCTTCTAAAGTCCATGTATCTCCTTTCAATAATCTGCTTTCCAGGAGGCTATGCAAGATTGATGGAGACATTAAATCCAAAAACTAAAAGAGAAAAAAAAATGTAAATGTGAATTTTCAGTTGACTTTAGAGGAGATATATTGCTTAATAGAAACACACAGGAAACAATGCTAGTGGGCAGTAAATCCCAGATTAATTACATATTTTCAATATGCTTTGGAGCCAATGCATGTAACTGAACTTTTTTATAAAGCACTATAATTTTATGATTTTTAGCACTAGCCAGTAAATTTACAAGCATTAGTATTGCAATACGTGATTTTGCCCCTATTACCAAAAGCAAAATTACTGTGCTCTATTACAAGCCTATTAAATCTCTGTTCCCACATCTTTTATTTATTGATTTCTTAAAAATCTGTGCTTTGTGTTTTGTTGTACAATCAGCAATATAAATATACTTCAATTGTTGAAAGATTTTAAACTGCTAAGTAACAAATCTATGAATTCACAATGATACTCTACATGATCTAGGAAATGTCATTTTAAGTGGTAATATCAATATGTGTTTTGATTCATTAGCAGAATACACAATGGCTATTTCTAGTATCTTCTCAGTCTGTTTAGCCAGTTTGTATTCTGATGCCTGGCCTGAAGCAATTCTATTTTTAGTTCTAGTGCAACAGTCTTAAATTACTTATTTTCTGTTTACTAAAGTCATCCCGTTTGTTACCATGGAAACTATGACAAGTGCTCTAGCTAACTATTTTATTAAATGAATTGAAGACACAGCTGAAGACTGTGAAGGTGCAGCACGTCATTCTTAAAACACATTTTTCAACATCTGTAAAACCACGGCCATATTTACAGAAAATATAAAATTAATTGTAAATAAGTTCTCCTACATTTCAAATCTGGGAGACTACTGACATATAAATATCTGAATCATAACTAACACATAGGCATCCCCAACTTACAAAGAGTCTGTGTTCTGAGAGTGTTTTTGAAAATCAGTTCCTTGGAAATTAGAACATGTTTGCCAATAGAAACAATTTCATAAACAATAATTAGATCTCCAGGCCCACCCTCAAAATCTCTTCCACCTGTGATGTCTCAATCGATAGCAGTATTAGCAATAGCCTTTGTTCTCGGCTCTGGCGGTAGGAGCCATGTTGCAGGGATGAGGATGAGAAGAAAGGAAAGGGTTTTATCATACTTATTTTGTTTTTGATTGCTCATGCATAGGACACCATTTTGGAATACGAGCATCCACTGGGCTTCATGGATGTTGGTATTCCAACTACATTCTCCTGTTACTTGCCAATGCCCCTGACCTCAGACTCTTGGTGTCTCACTTTCTCACATCTCCCTCTGAAGCCAGATCCCTCTTGCTCCCAACCTGCTTCTGCCTCTACACTAAATTATCATTCTCAAGATTCAAGATGGTCCCAGCCAGTTGTTACAAAACAAACAAACAAACAAACAAACAAGTCAAAAAAACATTTTATTACCTGATTGAGAACTCTTCCTGAAGCTTTGTATTTAAAAAATACAATACTTTTGAACCCAAACAAATCCCTAACCTGAGGTTTCCATCACCATGACTAAAAAAAGAAATATGCAGAGGGTAAAGATGTGAGCAAGCTGCTTGAAGAAAATACTTGGTTCTAGAAGTCAGGTTCAAGAAGTCAGTCAGAAGTCAACTAATTTAAAAGAAATCAACTTCCTGACAGTGTTCTCTAAATCTTGGATCTTGGATTTTCTGTTTGAGGATGAGTGGCAGTGGTTAATTGTAAATTGATTCATCCCTTTGCTCATCTCATGTTCAGAAGATTCTAATAAAAGGTGTATTAGCCCCAGTGCTTTAAAAAGAATATCATATTTTTGGTTGAAGGAATCAAATTAGTACAATAAAATGTACAAAATTTTGATCTCATTTTCTAACAGATTATAAGCCAAACCATTATAATTTGGGCATTGTGAATTGTGCAGAAAAAAAGAAAAGAATTATCGAAACATAGTTAAGACACAGTCAATAACTTACTATTTTATATCCTGGCAATTAAAAGAGAAAAAAGGAATAATTTGCTTAACACTAAAATCAAGATGTCATAATAGGAGTTGTCTTCATTATTTACACAGCTGTTTTATATAGCTTCAGAATTAATCAAAATGTATGAGAAGGCTAAGAGTTTTTCTAAAAAGTTAAAGAATATACTTTTTGTTCCTTATATTATTATAGTGGTGTGTATGAGAACAAATGGGATTTGATATTCTATTTTTCCATAATGTAGCACCTGAATTTGCCTGTAAAGTCTATGGCAAAATTTGTGGATTTTTATGTAGATATATGTGAAATGAAATATGAAATAAAAGTCTAATTATTTTGTTAAATTTCAGTGATCATTTACAATAGAAAATTCTAAGGGGTTATTAGAATTTTAATATTACTAACACTTCAAAATGAAGGCATACTTTTGACCTAACATTCATTTTTCATCTCCTTAGGGTCCACTTTCATTTGTAACACTCACATAATTCCAGTGAAAAACCAAGAGGGCGTGGCTATGATGTTCATCATTAATTTTGAATATGTGACAGATGAGGAAAACGCTGGCTCCCCAGAGAGGGTAAACCCAATATTACCAGTCAAAACTGTAAACCGTAAGTAAAAGGCAACATGCACGTAATGCTGTTGATATTCTGCTACTGTAGTAATTTTAATACATTCTTCATTTTGAGTCAGTTTTCAAAATATGTTTGCATTTTAGCTAAAATAAATTTATATTAAACAAAGTCATAGCTACTGTTACTCTTTGGTGCCTTATAGAATTGATCAATAGCTTTCAAAGCCATTTGACTTGGTTATACCATTGTTAATTCAGCTAGTCCCCTAGTGATGGTTGTTTCTACGTTTTGATCATTACAAATAATGCCAGAATGAGTTGCGAACACGCATGTATATTTTTGGAAAATTATCTTCAGGGTAAGAGTCTATAAGTGGGATTCCTAGGCCAAAGGGTAAATGCATATGTAATTTTTTAAGATACAACTAAACTCCCCTTCCTATGGTTTGAACCATTTTATACTACCACCAGCAATTTATTAGATCTTTTCTCTAAAGCCATGCTAACAGAGGGAGTCAGTCTTCTCGATATTTATCATTACGATAGGTGAGAAGTAGTACCTCAATTAGTTTTAGTTTACATTTCTCTTATTACGAATGAGGTTCATATATTTAAGCACTATAGATATTTCTTTTTCTGCCAGCTGTCCATTTCCTATATACATTTTTTGTCTTTTTCTTTCAAATTGTAAAATAAGTGGCAAATCTCTTTCCCAGCAAATATTTTTTTAACTTTTCCTAATTTGTGTCATGCAATGGTTTTGTTGCTGTTGTTTGTTTGTTTGTTTGTTTGTAATGTAGCTAAATTAATGAAACTTTTCCTTTGCTGATTCTGAATTTTTGAGCCATTTTTAGAAAAGTTTTCACCATCCCAAGGTTGTAAAAAAATCTTTTTTCTAGAACTTGTATGTTTTTTTTTTTAGTATCTCTGATATATTTTGTTTTTCGTGGTTTATAGTGCAAGATATAAATTTAATTTATCATTTTAGCAATGGCTCTCCAGTTGTTTCAACATCAGTTATTAGAAAGTCTATCTTTTCAGCAATGATTTGAGATGCCACCTTTATCACACACTAAATTTCCTTTATCTGCTTGCGTATATTTCTGGACTTTGTATTCGGTTTTGTTGGCTTATTTATCATTCAGAATCATATTGTTTTAAATATACAGTTGATCTCTGATATGACATGCTTCCCTTGAATTTAATTTTCAGGGGTTTGGGGTTATTTCTTGCTAAAAATTTTATATGAACTTTAATTTTTTTAATGTTTATTTATTTTTGAGAGAGACAGAGACAGAACGCAAGAGGGTTAGGGACAGAGAGAGAGGGAGACACAAAATCCAAAGCGGGCTCCAGGCTCCGAGCTGTCAGCACAGAGCCCACGTGGGGCTCGAACTCAAGAGCTGTGAGGTCATGACCTGAGCCGAAGTCTGACGCTCAGCCAACTGAGCCACCCAGGCGCCCCATTTTTAAAAAAAATTTTTTTCAATATGAACTTTAGAAGCAACTTGTTCAGATATGGAAAAAATTCTTTGGGTTTTTAATTGGATTCTCATTACTTTTATAAATTAATTTGAGGAATGTTAACATCTTTATGATGTTGAGTCATTTTATACAAGAATATTATATGTATTTTCATCTTTAAGTCTAATTTTTGTGTCTTTCAGAAGTGTTTAAAATTTTTTCTTACACTGTAGTTTGCTACTTGGCATTTAACTTTTTGTTATTGCTGTTATTATAAATAGGATCTTCTCTTTCATTATATCTTCTGATTATTTCTGAGGCTAATGATTTTTTTTCTTAGAATGTTAGTTTTATATCCTACTATCTTAGTGAATTTTCTTAGTTTGCAGTGATTTTTACATTGACTCTTATGAATGTTTCAAGTGTCTATCATATCAAATAGAGACTGTTTTACATTTTCTTTTCCAATTCTTATACATCTAATAGTTTTCTCTTGTTTAATTGTGCTAGCTATTACTTCCAACATATTATGAAAAAGTCATTGATGGTAAACATCATACCTTGTTCCTGATTTTTGTGTAAATGCCAAGTGTCTTTATTCATTCAAATGACAGTATTTGGTTTGAGTTGTATGTGTTTTATACTTGCAGAGTTTTTCATTAACTTATATTTATTAAGAATGGGTGTTGAAATTTGTAAATTTCCTTTTCAGCATCTGTTGAAATGAGTGTGCTATTCTTTTTCTTTATTTTTACGGTAAATTTTATTAATGGAGTTACTAACATCGAACTATCCGTGCATCTCTGAAAGGAGTCACTATTGACCATGATGTATTTATTTTGTACTATGCAGTTGGCCTCTCTTTATCTAAAATTAATTTAAGATCTTTACATTAGTATTCTTTAGGGAGACTGACCTGAAATTTGTGTGTATGTCTATGTGCACTTTCATCAGGTATTGGTACCAATCTATAATTCCTTCAGAAAATAATCTGAAGATTATTTTCTATGTTCTGTGCTACAGAACCATCAAATAATTTGGAGATTATCTGAACTTTCAAAGTTAAGTATGATTTCCTTGTGAAATCCTCTAGGTCTGATACTACTTTATGGAGCAGCTTTTTGACAAATTTCCTTTTTTTTTTTTCTCCAGAGATTGGATTATTCCAGTCATCCATCTCAACTAGTATCAGTTTTACTAAATGTTATTTCTTAAGAATTTTATGTAGATTTAAAAAATTTATTTTAATACAATTATGCAAAGTTGTCTTTTATTACTTTTCAAAGATTTCTTCAGTTTTATTTTCTTGTTTATATATTTAAACCATCTTCTAGTCTTTCTTTGTTTTAGTTGTGCTTTTTTTATAGTTGTGGAGTGAAGTTTTCTTTTGTTTCTTATAAGAAAAAAAATAATACTTGTCTTTTAATTTTTAATTATAATAGGTACTTATATTTACTGATATAACTTTTTTCTTAGTACTAATATAGTCTATGTTAAATATACTCTCTTTTTGGGGCGCCTGGGTGGCTCAGTCGGTTAAGCGGACGACTTCGGCCCGGGTCATGATCTCGCGGTCCGTGAGTTCGAGCCCCGTGTCAGGCTCTGTGCTGACAGCTCAGAGCCTGGAGCCTGCTTCAGATTCTGTGTCTCCCTCTCTCTCTGCCCCTCCCCTGTTCATGCTCTGTGTCTCTCTGTCTCAAAAATAAATAAACGTTAAAAAAAATTTTTTATATTAAAAAATATATACTCTCTTTTTAAATGTTTATTTATTTATTTATTTTGAGAGAGAGAGAGAGCGAGAGTGCATGTGAGAGGGGGAGGGGCAGAGAGAGAGAGAGAGAGAGAGAGAATCCCAAGCCAACTCCCTGCTGTCAACGCAGAGCCCACTGTGGGCCTCAAACTCTTGAACTGTGAGATATGACCGGAGCCGAAATCAAGAGTCAGTAGCTTAACCAACTGAGCCACCCAGGCACCACTTAAATATATTCTCTTGAGACATTTCATTATGTTATGTTTTCTTTGTTTTGTTTTTTTTTTTTTAACTCCAATGTGTGTTTTTGGTTTGTTTTATCTTGTTTTTGCATTTGTTTTTATATTTGAGAATATTTGTATTTTTAATTTTATGTAATGTCCTTAATCTCTCCTCCTTTCCCTCAGACACTGTATTTTGATTCCTTACTATGAGCAAGAATAAAATTAGCTTGTAACTCTTTTCCTTCCCTTTCCACCATGTAATTTTAGTTAATAATATTATCTGTTCTAATTCTTATCTTTGCACTCCTAAGAATGGGCTTCTACCATTCAGTTTGTCAATTTAAATTATATTATTTTATTCCCAACTTTTACCAACAAGGTACTCAGTGAACTTTTTCTACGTTTTCTTCTCCTCTCATTTTGTTTTGTTGCAGTATTTCTAGCTGGTCAGAGGCCATAATGTTTACATACTTCTCACATTTTTTTTTAATTTTTTTTAATTTTTTTTTTAACGTTTATTTATTTTTGAGACAGAGAGAGGCAGAGCATGATCAGGGGAGAGGCAGAGAGAGAGAAAGAGACACAGAATCTGAAACAGGCTCCAGGCTCCGAGCTTCGGCACAGAGCCCCACGCGGGGCTCGAACTCACAGACCATGAGATCGTGACCTGAGCCGAAGTCGGACGCTTAACCAACCGAGCCACCCAGCTGCCCCCTCACTTTTTTTTTTTTTTTTTTTTTGGCTTTAAATTTCTAGTGAAATATATTCAGTGCTCACCACTAGTCTTCCTCCCCCCGTCCCCCACCAAGAAGCAGTGTTTTTCCAAAGCTGCTAATTGAGGTCTTGTGCACTTTTCAAGTTACTTTTTATCGTCTATCTAGTAACCAGTCTTCTGACCATTCAGGTCACAGACCTGCTCTCAGTATTTCTTACACAGTGCGGAGTCCTCCTCCTTATCTGTGGGTTAACCGCATTTGGTATGTGTTTTCCGTCACCCCAAGGAGACCTTTGTACTCCCCTTTTCTTCACTAAGCTTCTGCTGAACTCCATTGCAGTGTGCTTTCTGGAACCAACTCTGCCGCTCTTAGGAACTTATTTGCCTGCTTATATGTAAATTAAAGTGTGCAATGTCTCTGTCTCTAATTACTCTTTAGGCATAGTTTACGGATACTTTTACTTGTCTCATTTATTGCTCTCTACTGTGTTTAGGAAGATCCGTGAGGACATCGAAATTTAGGGATCTGTTATTGTCTGTAGGGAGCTAGGCCTTGTCAAAAAACTTTAATATTTTAAAAAAGAAATTGTTATTCTATACATAAATTCAGACAGCAAGCTATAACTAAAATAAAAAACACAGTTTCAAAAGCCTATATTGTAAACCTAAGTATAATACTAAATCAAATCTATACCAGCTGAGAAGTTTTGAGAGTATCAGGTACTTCCTTAGGTATGTCCAGATGCTAGTACAGTGTTATATTAAAGAAATAATGGGAGAAATATATTAATGTAAAATGATTCCAATATACTAAATATCTTACTCTGAACAATATCACACTCGGGGGGGAAACTTTTTATCAAAATCACCTATGTGTCAGTCTCCCTGGTGACATATTTAAAAACAAAATTGAGGTACTTTAAAAAAAATATTGTAATACTAAAGTCTTGTTCCTTTAAGTTGATGACCATTTTTATTTCTTTATATCTCCCACTAATCAATTCAGTCATTACTGAATGATTCCTGAGAGTATACTTTAGGTAATGTCAGCCTGTATTTTGGTCATGAATGTCAATAAAATCTGTTGTTTTGGGGATGTCTGATGTTTTTCTTCATCGTCATCACAAATTCTTCATTTTTCCCATAGAACAGTTATCTTGCATGGTCCATTAATTTGAATGGAAGTGAAAAAGGGAGTGGTGTATCAGCAGCATAGCAAAAAAGGGGATTTTTTTTAAAATAAACTATTAATGGGATGCCTGGGTGGCTCAGTCGGTTGAGCGTCCGACTTCAGCTCAGGTCATGATCTCACAGCTCGTGGGTTTGAGCCCTGCATTGGGCTCTGTTCTGACAGCTCGGAGCCTGGAGCCTGCTTCAGATTCTGTGTCTCCCTGTCTCTTTGCCCCTAACCCACTCGCATTCTGTCTCTGTGTCTCTTAAAAATAAACATTAAAAAATTTTTAAAAATAAATAAAGTATTCATTTCAAACTGAAATACAAATGGAGAATTGAAACTTGGATTCCTTGAATGGAAGATAATCTATACGGTAGCCTCTCAGGATGTAATACATAATCTATACAATTTTACACTGTGATTAAAATAGCATCTCATGTATAAGCCATAGCAAATTCAGTAGAGGTTGGTTTTTAGTTTGTGAATATGAGTGGTTTCCCTACACTGCAGCTCATATACAGAGTCATTGGAGAAAGTATAAATATGCAGATAAAATTGTTTCCAGAGCATTATCAAGGCCCATTGTTTACAACCAGTATATTGGCTTTGATTATACTCTTCTGTCATGTTATGCTGAGGAATTGCCTTTACTTGATGTTAATTTTTGAAGAGTTGATAAATCAAGCAGAAAATTTAAAGAGAGACAAATTGAACTTGGTAGTTTCTGATACTATCCAGTTTCTACTTTGTATTATTTCTGATCTGGGGGAAAATCCTGCCAATTTTTTTTCTTAAAGTATAATTTTCCTATATGTAAAATACTGATATTGGCTATTTCAAACATTGTTGTTCCAGTGGTGACCACCAAAACAAACAAAAAAAGAAAGAAAAGAAAATCAAATTTTGATACACTTCTTTTTGAAGAAACATATTAACCTTCAAAATGCCTAATTTCTTACCTAAATAAGAAGTATGTGCCCACAACTATATGGTCAACTAATCTTCAAACACCAGGAAAGAATATCCAATGGAGAAAATACAGTATCTTCAACAAATGATGCTGGGAAAACTAGACAGCAACATGCAGAAGAATGGAACTGGATGTTCTTATGCCATACACAAAAATAAATTCAAAGTGGATGGAAGACATAAATGTGAGACAGATATTATCAGAATTCTAGAGGAGAACACAGGCAGCAACCTCTTTGACCTCAGTTGGAACAACTTCTTACTAGACAAGCCGCTGAAAGCAAGGGAAACAAAAGCAAACATGAACTATTGGGACTTCTTCAAGATAAAAACCTTCAGCACAGCAAAGGAAACAATCAACAAAACTAAAAGACAGCCTATGGAATGGGAGAAGATGTTTGCAAGCTACATATCTGATAAAGGGTTGGTATACAAAATCTATAAAGAACTTGTAAGACTCAATACCCAAAATGAATAACCCAGTAAAGACATTGACAGAAGACATGAATAGATACTTTTCCAAAGAAGACATCCAGAAGGCTAATAGACACATAAAAAGATGCTCAACACCATTCATCATCAGAGAAATACAAATCAAAACCACAAGGAGATACCACCTCACACCTGTCAGAGTGGCTAAAATTAACAACACAAGAAGCAACAGGAGTTGGTGAGGGTACAAAGAAAGGGGAACCCTCTTGCACTGTTGGTGGGAATGAAAACTGGAGTGCAGCCACTCCAGCCAGTATGGAGGTTCCTCAAGAAACTGAAAATAGAACTACCCTACTATCTAGCAATTGCACTATTAGGTATTCACCCAAAGGATACAAAAATATAGATTCAAAGGGGTACATGCACCTCAATGTTTACAGCAACATTATCAACAGTAGCCAAACTATGAAGAGAGCCCAAATGTACATGGACTGATGAATGGATAAAGAAGACGTGGTACATCTTATATATATATATATATATATAAGATTATATATATATATGATTATATATATAAGCTTTTATATATATATATATATATATATATATATATATATATATATATAATGGAATATTACTCAGCCATCAAAAAATGAAATCTTGCTATTCACAATGACATGGATGGAGCTAGAATGTATTATGCTAAATGAAATAAGTCAATCAAAGAAAGGCAAATACCATATGATTTCACTCATATGTGGAATTTAAGAAACAAAATAGAAGAACCTATTGGAAGGAGAGGGAGAAAGAAGAGAGGCAAACAAACCACAAGAGACTCTTAATGATATAGAACAAACTGAAGGTTGATGAAGGGATATGGATGGGAGATGGGCTAGATGGGTGATAGATGTTGAGGAGGGCACTTGTTGGGTTGAGCACTAGGTATGGTATGTAAGTGATGAATCACTGAATTCTACTCCTGAAACCAATAATGCACTATATGTTAACTAACTAAATTTAATTTTTCATGTTTAATTATTTTTTTAATATTTAGTTTTTTATTTTGAGAGGAGAGAGAGAGAGGGAGAGAGAATGAGCAGGGGAGGGGCAGAGAGAGAGGGAGAGAGAGAATTCCAAGCAGGCTCCATGCTGACCGTGGAGCCCAACACAGGGCTCTCTCATGACTGTGAGATCATGACCCGAGCCAAAATCAAGAGTTGGATGCTAAACTGACTGAGCCACCCAGGCGCCCCAAACAACTAAAATTTAAATAAATAAAAAAAGAAGCACTTAAGTGTGTGGGTGGGAGTGTATGCCCCTGAGTGTTGAGATTTAAATGAGAGTAATACAGAAAAAGCTACTGTTTGTTTAAGAAGATGTGGGTTTCTATAAAATTTAACTGCCTCTCCTCAAGTGACGACAAAATAAAGGAAAACCTGTGAAGTGACAACACAAGAAATGCAAGTGAGAAGAATGAAGTCTTAAATAGAGAAGCAATAGGAAAGAAGGTAAATGCACAATAGAAAAGATGTATCATAAAAAGGGACTATGATCAATAAGACTGAGAAAATTCTGGAAACCTAGAGACTTGTTTTGCATCAGATGAAGTTGTGAATCATTTCTCAATTCAAATGCCTAATTTCTGGGTAAGGAACCCTATCCAACTAAAGTGAGCAGCTTTCTATGGGAAAAACTAATTTTTCACAGGTTAAAGGTATAGAACCAGCCACAGATAAATGACTTATTTACCCTGGAATGGAGCAAGTACAGGAGAGAGTACTATACTGAAAAGTCTACCAAACTGATAAACACTGCATCATTGAGTCAATTAGTTGCCACATAAAAAGTATAAATTCCAAATAAAATATACAACTGAGTCTTTTCTCATTGATGGTTTCTGGAAAAGCTCTAAAATCTGAAGAATGGAAATGATACCAAATGGAAGAGAAGATTGTACTTTTCCTACCAACTAAAAGGGGGCCACATCTAAAGGAACTAATGGAATGGGGAAAATGTGTTCTTTTTTTCTGTTCTAATATCTGTTCCTGTGAAATATTTGCATGATGTAGAGGATAACCAAATTATGTGTTTTTGGTAACACTATTAATTTCAAAGTTAATAGTCATCAAATTTAAGAGACTTTCACTTTATTATTTTAACTGAAATATATCAACATTTCATTTTAAATTACTTACAAGTATATTTGAGCTTTATATGTTGAGTTCTATTTTATAGCAGGAGTCTAGGATCACCAGTCTGACTCACAAATGCACATACACACACACACACACACACACACACACACACTTTAATTTGTTAAAAAATTTTCAGGGGAGTTAGGGCAACCTGAATTAAACAAAAAAGTCTTGATTAAAATTATACATCCAAACAGAGAACAGATGCATTCTATGTTTTTATCTTATTTTAAAACCAAAGATTCACTTTGAGCCACTATGAAAATTGATCTTAAGCTCATATCCCCAAGTAAACTTTTAACTAATAACATTTTCACTCCTTTTATCAACTTAAAATAGTTTCTGTTTAAATTTAAATCTATTTAATTTACTCTTACCATCACTATCACAAATCTCTGAAGTGTTCTCATTTTACTAAACTTTAAATATTTCCCAACAAGAAAACAGGCCCACATTGTTTCATTTACTTGCAGAAAAATGATGAACTTTATCATTTTTAATTTAAAAATGATTATACTGCAAGTCAAAACTGTACATGAGATCTTAATTTTTTTTTTCAGATCTTTGAACTTTTTCCTTTGGCAAGTATTTTAAACTTTCATCTGGCTTCTAGTCACTCTTAACCTTAAATCACTCATTTGTCCCCACAAATAAACTCACTTCCCACACCTCAGAGCAAGGGGAAGGGTGCAGGCAGAAACTCCTTTAACAAGCCCACTCTCAACAAAAATGTCCCAGTAATGTTAACTGAGGCTTAGATTCCACTTGCAACCCATTCTCTCTTCCATTCCTTCAAAACTTGTCCTCACCAATCCCACCCACTGCTCCCAATATTTTCACTGGCTCTTTCCCTTTGGCTCGCACTCATGCTGCTGAAAATAGCCTGTACTTCAACAGACACATTGATTATATCTCATAATATTTTCTCAAACTTTTAATTAGTTAAGTTTGTTGTCAACATTTAAAAACTGGAATATGACATCTAAAATGAAAATCTCTGGCTTATTTTGGAAAAACACAAGTATCTGACTACGTGTTTGCAATAGGCTGAAACAGAATACTGGCCACACCTTTTGATGGGGCCTGCATTCTCCAGTTTGCGATAGTCCTCAGCTGTCTTTATTGTTTGTTTCTGTCTGGCTTTCTTCATTTATGTTGTCTCTTCCAAGCTTTCAGACTTCCCATACTTCCTCATTTGCTTCTCTTATTTCTTTCATTTCTCTGCTCACTGTAATTGAACTCTCTATGTTGTGCTCTCTATGTTACCCTCTAGGTTGAATGTACCTTATTAAATCTGATTCTCTTCTCTCTGTTGTTTTATGTTCCATGACACCATACTCCTTTGTTTATTTTGATCTCTGTGGCAGCCAATTTCATACCATTTTCTTATTCATCTTACTCTACTCATAAATGCTGTTTATCTCCCAATAGCTACTCTTAGTATTCTCCTTAGTCATCTTCTCTATATACCCTGGATGGGCAAACTTATCCATGACCTACAGGGTAAAGACTCCCTCACAAATCAGTATCTCCAGCCCATACCTTTCTCTGGACTTTCCTTACCACTTAGAACGTCATGTATCCAACTGTCCACTGGGCATCTCCTTTGGAAGACTTTTAAATTTCTATAGATTTAGCATTTCAAGTTAAGACTTGTCTTTCCATCTCCAGTTACCATCCATCCATTCCATCAAAAACTCTTGCTCTTCATACATCCCAAACAGTGTCATCCAAGCCACCACAGCTGGAAACATGGGGATTATGCTAATCTTTAATCATCTCTTCTCCCAACGAAAGTGATCAAATTCAGTCAAGTGCACCTTGTGGCTATCTCTTGTACAGCCCATTGTAATTGCCTAGTAGGCCCACAACACATCTTTCTTGGGCTGATGCAGGGTCTCATAACTGGTATCCTTGCTTTCAGCCTCTCTTCTTCAGGATCACATGTCACTCTACTTTACATCAAATTATAATACCCATCTTTTTATATCCTTTAAATGGTTCTTTGTTACTAACAATATAAAACTCCAAAGTCCTGTGTATTATACAAAACACCTGTGGTTTGTTCTGTGATACTTCTTTAGCTTTATGTCCTATCCCTTCACCCCATCACATCCCATATTTCAGTGGTGGTTCCTTGAAACATGCTTTATACCACCTTGTTTGTACAACATGGTAGCCCCTCTATTTGAATGCCTTCATCCCTCTAGGGTGCTTGCTCCAAAGAACTCTTCATCTGTCCAGGGTTCCGAACTCACCCAGAAAAATGTACCTGTTCCTGCCTCTGTGACATCATGCCTGCCTTTACTACAACATTGGTCATATTCATTTGCCTACTGGACAAGTAGCATAAAGGACTGAAAAAGACCATGAATAAAAATAGAGAGAAGGGTAAGGTCTGTAGAAAACTGTAAAACACCTTCTTTATTTAAAGTGGCCAAGAACCCTTCACCTCTAGTACATAGCAGGGATGTTATTTTCCTTTCCATGCATCCCTAACCTCTTGCAAATAGTAAGTATCGAATACATATTTGTAAAATTAAAAAAAAAATGAATAGGTTATTTTTATTGAGTAATTTAAAGTGTTTTTTTTTTTTTTTTAATTTTCCTACTGAATGGGCATTAGTCAATGATTCCCCAAGGGTAAGTCCATCAGCATCACCCTGCAACACGTTTGAAATGCAAATTCTTGGGCCTTACATCAGAACAACTGACTCAGAGACACAGAAATTTGGCAGTTTATGTTTTAACAAACCCTTCAGGTCATTCTGATACCCGCTAAAATCTGAAAACTACTGGGCTATGTTAATTAATGTTTACATAAAACTATAAAGATAAATTTTAAGTGAAACTAAATGTAAAAGTATAATAAAGTTAAGTTTTTATAGTCTCTTATTCTTACAGTTCTTTTCAAAAGTGAACTTTTTAATCTAATTTAATCTTATTAAGGTATGACAAAGGAGATTCCATTATCTTTGAAATGATTAAAACCATACTGTCTGAACCAAAGAAGAATTTCTACTTTTGTGCTTATTAAAAGAAAAGTTTGAATTACTCTAAAAGCTTTGACAACAGCTTAGTCTATACACACAAAATGCAGCTGGTAATTTAAGCAATTATCTAACTAATTTAAACCACTAAAAATGTATTCGTATGCTTTGGACTCAATATTCTGAATAATTGACACATAAAATTTATATTTGCCTGAATAGCTACATTACTCCCTCAAATTTGCATATCAGTTTTCAGACCTCAAGTTAAAGAACAAAGAAATTTTCTATGTACTGGTTTCTAAAAGGGTATTCGCAGTGTTTTTACTATTCTCCATTGGAGCTGAAAGTTATTCTTTAATTCAAAGATGAAGAGCTGTAGTAGTAATATAGAGTTTCCCCCTCAGTGAGCATTACTATGGAAACAATCTATTATTCAGATGAATTTAATTAAAGGTTTTACAACGTAACTAATATTTACTATTATCATGGGTTTGCAAGTTTCCTCTTTTCAAAGATTAAATTTGATATAAAAAAGGAACTATGACATGGTTGCTAAAAGAAGTCCAGGAAAATTTCCGTCACGGGCTGCAATCAACTTTATATTACATTTCCCCTCTAGGATTTGGGCAAAAGACATATTTCTGACATCAGGAAAATTGCTGGTAGTTGAAAAAAATTATGTTTTATCTCTTTATTAATAATGAATGCTAATGACCGCCTAAATCGACATATCCATGCCAGAAACTCCTCATGTGCATATCATTTGGAAAATTTTGTTACCTAGCAACATCCAAATCAGGGACAGTTTCTGGTCATACTGCCTTTGGGTAGCTGGTGTCTGTACCATTTGTGTTTGGAATACTCCATCAAGAGAGTCCCTGTCAATGTGATGACTATATGGTGATCCCAGGTCAATTTAGGTTGTGTCATTACATTCACACGGTTTGAATGGCTTCTCTAATGGCATTTGGAAAAGGAAGAAATCTATTGGAGAGAAATAAAATAACAGTATTAATAAGACACACGTTGATTTATTAAGTATTTATCACATAGAAACCTTACTAGGTACATATACTACTGATGTGTTTGCTTTCATTTCCAATCCCTCTTCACTGAGATATTTTAACCTTGGGTGGCTAAAAGCAGTCCACCACCTTGTCCCGTTTTCTGCCTTATATCCCGTATCCCAAACCTGTCTTTTCTGCCTCTTGGCTTTCATGATGACCTGGCCAGGTTGGAAGCAGTATGTCTCAGACATCATCAGCATTTGTGAACCTGTTCCAGAAGTTCTTGCTGCTGCTGCAGCTCCCGTAATGGCTCTCGCTGCTACTGCGGCACTAACTTCCCCCACCTCCACACATGTGCGCCATGCGCTACTGGGTCAGGACTTGCCTTGCTTCAAGATTCCAATTTGGTCTCACACTTACTGCCTCATTGTACGTTGCTGCTTTTTCTTGGTATCTCTCACCCTAGGAGTTAGTTTTTCAAGGCCTTACTGACCATCTCTGTTCCCTTAAAGGGTCCTACATTTAGCTTCAGCTTTACTAGATCCATGGGCCCCCTGGTGATCTTTTGTTGTCACTAGTATCAGGACTTCATTGGCTGCACTGCCCCATTTGTCACCCGCTAATCAGGTCAGCGCTGAGTTCATACTGAATGATCCTTTTCCCCAGTCTAACTGCCACCTACTGCCTTCTTTGACAATATTATGGGTTGTTCTAGCAGCCTATGGGCAACATCATATATTCATTACACACTTGGGAGTAGGAAAGATTCATCTCCTTGCAGGGTGCCTCGATGGAAATTTCTGCCTAAAAAGACAAGGCAGATAAGTCAATTATCTTGCCTGTTTCTCCCATCAGATTCAGTCTGTTGCTCTCTCTGACTCAGAGATTAAAGTCATGTCTCTGCACATCTGGAACTATTTGGCTGGAGAAAACCTCACGGTGATTTTAAGGCTTCCAATTTAAGTGTCAGGTTGTGACTACCGTGATTTTAGAGAGGTACATCAACAGTACTTCACAAATCCTTATGGCGTGATAATAGCTGATAGTAGGCTTCATTCAGATTATAGTTTTTTTCAGACCCAAATCTGGCTTTCGTTCTTGCTCTGCGCTGTGGGCACGGTGCTACTCAGCCAGACACCTTCCTCAGGCCTGGGACATCCTTGCAGCTGGGAATATTGGCTGCTGAGTGTGCACAGCTCTGCTCCTCACTGACAACTGTGGTCCAAGGCAGGGAAGTGCCTTGCGCAGGTTATGGACCTTCTCATGGGGTAGCTGTAGCAGGTGACTGGCTGATGCTGGGAGACAAAGACCAATGCCCTGACTTGAATGGGGCATCACTAGAACAGCAGGGCTGTTCTAGATCCGGAGCTCCCCCGAGGGTTGGCTGAAGCTTCCTTTGCATTTGCATGAGAGTTTAACCCAATCCTGTCTTAATCCCTTTTCTCACGCATATCTCCTGAGAACACTCCTCATAAAGACCTTTGGTACAAGACGTGTCTCAGGGATCCAACCTCCCGCTACCTATACTCCTTTGTGAGAGGAAAACAGCTCTGTTCATCGTCTTCACGACATCCCCCATTTCCCACCCCCACCAAGCATGTCCCTTCCTTACCCTACTATATTCTCTAGTTTCCATGGCTGCTTGAACTAAAGTTTCTCTCTACTTTTTAGTCCATAATTCAACTAAGCAGAACCAAGCCAGAGTAAGTTGTTTCTGATAAAATAAGTATATTAAATATATTTAATACATATTTAATATAGAGAGAATACATATTTAATATATATTCAAGAGGAGAGGGAACATGAAGCAGGTTCCATGCTCAGCACAGAGCCCAAGGTGGGGCTCAACCCCATGACCCTGGGATCAGGAGCAGAAATCAAGAGTCACCAGCTCAACTGACTGAGCCCCCCAGGCACCCCTGGTAAAATTATTAGGTAATCAAAGTTCTAAGAGTTTGCAGCAATGAAGAGAAGCTGAACCCAGGAAATGACTGGGAATTGGCAATTGTGAGGAAATTCAATGATTAGCAGTATGCGGAGGACTTTTTGGAAATATTTGCTTTTCTGCGAGAAATGTTATTTCTAATATTCCCAGATTCATTCCTAAATTAGAAAAACTGTTTCCTTCCAAATGCTAGTAGATAAGAACCAACTTCCATTACCACAGGAGATAGGGCAGAAATGTAGCTGTGATCATTATAAATTTGTGGGAACTATGAATAGCATAAATATATAAACAAAGAAACTCAGAACGAAAAGGAATATTAAGAATCAACTAATCCCAGGCAATCCTAGGGGAGGTTAGAAGAAGGGTTTTGGTTGAGGGAAGGGAACTTTGTTATTCATTTTCAGAGGTCATAAATAAAATTGTGTGTATGCATTTATCTACATTTATTTAGAGGAGAATTATGATTCTCATTAAATACTCAGGTGGATATTTATGGCCCAAGAAACCACCAAATCTTGGGTAAAACTGTAATTAAGTAAAATAAGTTGCTGTTTTATTCTGACTTTACCCTGATTTCCTGTTTGGCCTTGAGCCAAGTGTTTAACATCTTTGCGTATATCGATTGGAGTCATAATTCCAGGCTTTTTTAAAGAGAAAAATAATTGATTAACTGTGTACCTACTTGGGTGAGAAGTTAAAAGCTCTCAGTTAAATATGACACAGGATACATGAAGATGAAGCTTCCAAAATTACATTTAACAGCTTCATAAAAGTGACATGTTCTGAGAAAGACCTTGTAGCAGTCATTCATTCATGCATGTTAGATACTTCTTAGATGAAAATGGTATATTTAAACGACATCAGGTTTGTGTAAGCAGTTTATTAATTATTGGGAGAATGTGTAAAAAATGTGTAAAAACTCCTAATCTGTCATTCTTATTTCAGATTTATAAAACATTTAATAGATGAAAGGCCACATGGTACCTATTTTAGTTGTCCAGTTAGAAAGCAGATATGGTAAAATATGGAGACTTAACTTATAAGGGTATTTTTCAGTGTTAAGAACCATGACAGGATTATACTCATCCATGCTTTATATTTCATGCCTAAAAGTGCTAGCATTGAGCAAAATTTTCAATGTGTATTCTTTCCGGATGAACTGTGGTTAGACAACTAAATCTGTAATGCAATATAACATGGTCATATTAAACTAGTGATGCAGAAAAGACCATCTGTACCACCTTGGATATGACTAAACTGTAGGAGCAAGCTAAATGCCTTGTGTGGCCATTAATTTAAGAAACACAGTGAATGGTTTTTAAAGGAGGAGGGTAATATAACTGATGAAAAATGAATAAAAGTATGCATTGACCTTCAATGCATTGTAATAAGCTTGCAGAATTGATTTGTAAACTGCTTTATAAGTCAATTCCATGAGCATTAAAAACTAATCAAGTGACTTTGATGCAGTTCACTGATTTTTAACTTGGCAATTTACTTGAGCATATAAGAGTTGTTGGTAAAATTATGTAGGAATGCTTGCAAAACAGTTACTCTGGTATACTGTTATTTAATCTTATTTGCATAGATTGATTACTCTCACCTACAATTTATTAATCCAGAACTTAAAGTGGACCATATTTGGATTTTGTCTGTGCATTGTGTCATGTTTTTTTTTGTTTTTTGTTTTTTTTTACCAGAAAGATAAATTATATTACAGTTGTATTTAACACTATTAACTGCTAGCCCACAAATGAAAGCTTACAATAATAAAGTAGCCTACTTGGGGCGCCTGGGTGTCTCAGTCGGTTAAGCATCCGACTTCGGCTCAGGTCATGAGCTCATAGTTCTTGAGTTCGAGCCCTGTGTCGGGCTCTGTGCTGACACCTCGGAGCCTGGAGACTGCTTCGGATTCTGTGTCTTCCTCTCTCTCTGACCCTCCCCAACTAATGCTCTATCTCTCTCAACAATAAATAAACATTAAAAAAAAATAATAAAGTAGCCTACTTAATTCTAAAATTTTCTGTAATTAATTGTTTACATAAAATGAAGAATTTGAAAACACTTCTGTCTTATGTTCTAAAATCAGAATGGTAGCAATTAGTAACCTCTGAAAAAGGTAAAATTAAGAAACAGAGTTGCAATCGGGTATAAAGGGCAAGGTATAGAGTTCATCATTTCCATGAGCTACTGAGTTCCACTCAATCAATAATTTTTGGTAAACATGGGTCAATACAATTCCAGAAGGCTAAGATTATCCAATTAAGTTGGCCAGAATAATTAAGTATCTTAGTTTTCCACATTCAGAATTGAAGCACATTGTCAGTTTAGGATCTGTTTATAGATGATAGAAATTCATTTACCATGCTCAGGCATTCTGTCAGAGGTAGGATTTGGTAAGCAAAATAGACAGGGTCCCTGCCCTCATGAGGCCTACAGTCCACTGGAAAAGAGACATGTTAATCAGAGAAGAAGGGCTAGAATTGGACAGATGGATCATGAGATTGGATTTGCTATGGAATTTTGAGGTGTCTTTTTAAGACTTCTAAGTGAAGATGTCAATGAGGCCAATCGATATGCAGGTTTGGAACTAAGAGAAAAGGTCTGGCCTGGAGATGTAGTTATGAATCATTGGATTAAATAAATATGGAATGGAAACTATGTGTATAGGTAAGACATTTACTGGAAGAGTAATTAAGAGTAATTATTTAAATAAAATACAGAAAAATCCATGAGTTTTGGAAGTGTTCTTCCATGTTTTAAAACCATCCTATGACTGAGGGAAAGTTCATAATAAATGTATTAAAAATAATGGTGCCCATGACACTTAAAGAATATAAGGTAGGTAATATCGTAGCCCAAAGACTCCAAATGATTGACTAGAAGAGCAATGTGTAATTGTCAAGCCATCAGGCGATTTGAACATAGACCACTGCACTAGCAATGGAGATTAGAAACTCTGTGTTTTCTCATAGACAATACTTAGACAAGCTTTGAATTACACAATATTGTTTGGAGGCTATGTCTTATCTCTTCATTCTTTAGAAGTAAAAGTTTTACCTCATCAGTTTTTTAAAAGTTTATAAGGAATGCATGCATGCTTGATGTAACAAACAATAAAAATATATACAGAAGAATTCAATACATTACCTTCTGCTTCCAAACCCACTTAGCCAGTCAACATTACAGGTCTGATGTGTGTTCTTCCACATCTTTCTCTATTGCTATACAACTTCTACAGACAAATAAAGTCTTTATTATTTTTAATGAAATGTCACAAACATTAAACTGAAACTCTTTTTCACTTAACACTTTTATTTTGATAAACTTCTAATTCTAATAAAAAAAAATATATATATATATATATGTCTTTTAAAGAGCATTATAAGATTCCAAAGTATAAAAAGGTCATAATTTATTCAATCATTCTCTTTCTAATGGATATCCAGGCTGTGTCTTATTTCTGTGCCTTTGTACTATCCTATTATTGGGATTCCTGAGTCAAATGAAAAGTATGTTTTCATTTTAATAGATATTGTACAATGATTTTTGAAATAATTTGTAGCAATTTGCAATCCCACCAGCAAAGTGCCAGAATGCTCACCAGCATTTTTTGCCATCACTACATGTTATCTGTTTGTTTTTTTCCAATTAACTGCTAAATTAAAGAGTGGAAAATGACATGATTTTGTTTTGATTTGCATTCTTACTGCCAGTGAGTTTATGCATTTATTAGCTAATATTTTAATTTTAAAACTCACCTTTGAATGTTTATACTTGGTTGTCCTTCTAAGCCTCATCCACTGAGATAAGGATAACATTTCATGCCATATTCTCATATTTTGGAAAAAAAAAATATATCAGGAAAGAGAAATTCTTATCTTTACATCTCTATCTGAAACGTAAAGCCTTTAAAGATTTTCCAATGGAATGAGGAATGTTTTCATAAACAGCTGACCCTGTTTTTCTAATCCACACATGAGTCACAGTATTGTCTAATACAAGCCTTCTAGATATGTCAGGCCAACTTCTTATCCCCACCTCATTCCCTCCCTTCTTCCAGTACAATCACCCCCTATCCTCCACTCCACACATATGCACTATATTTCCAGTACCCTCCCTTTTGCCTATGGTGTCCCATCCCTTCTTTTCCTTTCCAAACTGTATTCCACCCTTCAAATTCCCGTAAAATTCCCCCAAATCCCTTAAAAATGGATGTATAGTGTTTTTAACAATATGTTATATGCAATAATGTGTAATATGTCTTTAATTTATTGAAACAAAAAAAGTCATGTCATCCAAGTAATACTTTCATGTCAGTGGAGTATATCTGTTTAACCATCAGAAACATGACAACGTTCTTTTATTATTTTCTTACTGCTTTTATGGTAATTAGTCTCAGAAATTTTCTACAATATCTCTCATTCCAACTGTGAATGACTTAATTCAGTATTGATTAATAAATCTTATTACATGGTATTAAATATGAGTCAACGATGTTCATTTGTTTGTTTTTCTTAAGGGATATGTCTTGTACATATATAGTATATATATGTATATATGGATGTGTATATGGATTGTATCTATCTATATATTTGTCTTATAATGTGTTTCTTTTTTCCTGTCTCCACTTGTAGGGAAACTTTTTGGGTTCAAATTCCCTGGTCTGAGAGTTCTCACTTACAGAAAGCAGTCCTTACCACAAGAAGACCCGGATGTGGTAGTAATTGACTCATCTAAACACAGCGATGATTCAGTAGCCATGAAGCACTTCAAGTCTCCTACAAAAGAGAGCTGCAGCCCTTCTGAAGCAGATGATACAAAAGCCTTGATACAGCCCAGCAAATGTTCCCCTTTGGTGAATATATCGGGACCTCTTGACCATTCCTCTCCCAAAAGGCAATGGGACCGACTGTACCCTGACATGCTGCAGTCAAGTTCCCAGCTGACTCATTCCAGATCGAAGGAAAGCATTTGTAGTATACGGAGGGCTTCTTCAGTTCATGATATAGAAGGATTCAGTGTCCACCCCAAGAACATATTTAGAGACCGACATGCCAGTGAAGGTATGTTTTTTTTTTAATATGGAAACATATATTAATGGGTAATGAAAGGTAATTTCCATAGTTTTTAATTTTGACATTAATGCCTATGCCTTGGGGGAAGAAATGTGAGTAAATTACAGCAATTACAAATTATGAATTTTATATCCGGAAGTGTTACTGATTTTCCTCTTTGA
This sequence comes from Puma concolor, assembly GCF_028749965.1. Classification (NCBI taxonomy): domain Eukaryota; kingdom Metazoa; phylum Chordata; class Mammalia; order Carnivora; family Felidae; genus Puma; species Puma concolor. The sequence goes on along the minus strand of NC_141674.1, from coordinate 152,828,279 downwards.
ACCCTAGTGAATAATTTGGTTTCTTCTGGCTTCTTTTCTGTGTTTCTGAAATGGTATGATAACCATTATCTGCCGACTTTATGGAGTGTTAATTAATACTTAATATAAGCTGTGCTTAGGTGATGACACTATCATCTCAAGCATAATTAATTTTGCTGCATTTAGTAAATAGTCAAGCTCTGAGCAGGAGTGATGTGCCTTCGCAGGACTCTTTTATTAACCAAATCTTTCCAAAGAAAGAGGTGTGTAAAATGTGGTGTAGCGACTAATCGGAAAGCTATAAACTGATTGGGTAGGGATGGGGTAGGAAGGAAGAAGGGGAAAGGTTTAGAGAGAAAAAGTAATCCCTGAAAGTATTGGAAGACCAAACTTGAAAACCAAAGTCAGAACAAGTTAGAATTCGTTTCTTTTTCCCTGGCCTCTTTGTGTTCACATTCTTACATTAGCCGGTAGTGAAAGCAGCAATGCTCAAAAGACCATGACAGGGGCACGTGTGTGGCTCAGTCAGTTGAGCTTAGGACTTTGGCTCAGGTCATGATCTCACTGTTTGTGAGTTCGAGCCCCACATCGGGCTCACTGCTGTCAGCCTGTCAGCTTAGAGCCTGCTTCGGATCCTCTGCCCCCCTTTCTCTACCCCTCCCCCACTTGCGCTTTCTCCCCCCAAAAAGATAAATAAATATTTTTTTAAAAGACGGCGACAAAAACACTCATCATTAACATGATGATGGCCAACTTTTACTGAGTATTTTCTATGTGTTGAGGCATTGAAAATGTTTGACACACATGAAGTGATTTAATTCTTACAACTCTGTGAGTTAGGAATTATTGCTAAGCCCCATTTTAAAGATGAGGTAACTGAGGCTTAGATATGCTAAATATATGACTCGTCCAAGGTTAAAGAGTTCCAGAGCCAGCTTGCATACCCAGGACCACCTTTTTCCAGAGCCCACAATCCACCACTCAGTGTTTTCCTGTGGTAGGACGGGTCTGCGGACTCAACGAGCTTTCCCTGAGGCTCGGAGATTCAGAGTACCTGTTGAATGGATATATCAGTCCCACTTTTCTAAATCCCGCAGTTCAGGTTCCTGAGCGGCCCATTGTTCTGTGGTATCCATGTCTGTGTGTTCCCGTCATCACTGCTGCTTTTGTGAGTTTTCTTCTTAAAACATGCATCTGATCACTGGACTCTTAGTGTAGGGTACTAGGCACTTTGCCAGCTGGCCACAGTTCTTTTTCAAGCCTTCCTTCCAGCTTCTGCAGGACTCCTTCCCCTACTATGTATAAACCTGCACAAAGGTAATTGCTTTTTCCCAAACATGCATCACACATTGTTTTGCTTCATTAGTTTGTTCTGCCAAGAATATCTGTTCTCTACTTTGTTCCTCCTCATCCTGCCACTCACAGTCCTCAGGGCCCATTTCCCCTTCCCAAACCAAAGGAACTCAATGATTTTACACCCTAATGTGCAAAGCAGCATTTGCACATTATGATAGCATTTATTACATTCTACCTTTATTCCACATTAGAAGTCTGTCATTTCTGCGGGATACACAAAGCCATAAGTATGCTTCTGTGAGCTCCCCCATCGCAGGAGCTGGGGCATAGTGTGCTTGGCAGCCTTAATATCCAACACAATCGCCTGTCTCATGGCAGGAACTCAATAAGTGTTGGTGCCACATTGAGAGGACCATGCTCCCGAACTATGTTTCAAAACCACGCACAACAGAAAATGATTATATTCCATAATACTTGAATCATGTGGGGATCTTTATTTAAAGGCCACAGTGAAGATGAGAAGGCAGAAGAGAATTCAGAAGGCAGAATTGCCAGGAAGAATTCAAAAAGAGATAAATCAGTATCACAAAAACAGAAGGGTTTTCCACAGATAAGTTTGAGAAACTATATATGGTACAAACGCCAGTAGCACATCCATTTTAATCTGTAGTCTAAAGAAGGTCAAAAGGAAAATAAAATCAAGGACAATTTCCAAACTGAATAGTCATCTAAGGTCCCCATACCATGGAGTGATTGCATGCTCAATATCTCCTGACTGAATGAAATTGCTGAAATTTGATCTTTGAGCAATGAATCATATAGCTGAAATGCAATAAATCCAATAGGGTGATTCAAATGACCAACATACATTTTGCTTAGTTCGTCCCGTTAGTGTAAGCATCTTTAGAAATCATACTGGCTTTTCAGAAATTGGCCTTATTGCCTAGAACCTGAGTTACAGTATTAATACCATTCTTCCATATTAGATGGCACATGATCAGTGGGTGGCATAGACGTCGCCTGTGATTTGACAGTGGTGCTGAGGAGGTTAGATCAGATTTCATGATTTCACCTTATTTGCTTCCATTTTATGTAGTCTTCATTTCGTACATTGTTGCTGATACAATTATGGGAAAGGATGATTTCATATTTCTGGATTTCTCAATTCAGGTTCTATACATGGACACTCAGTAGTGGGGACATCCTGGATTTTCTTCCCACACCAAAGCTATGTTATTTTCCAGAAAAGTATCACTTGCTTACAGATGCTACAGTTGTCTGGTTATCGGTGAATAAATTCAGAGGGTATTTTATAGTTCAGCTTTAGAACAGTTTTTTTAGCCACAAAATCACTGATTAGCCTAGAAGAAACCACACTTCCTATGGCTACATAATTTGATATATTTTAGAAACTGAGCTGCTGACAAAAGAAGATGGAAAACTTTAAAAGTTTTTATTTTTTCTTTGGGTATAGTTGATGCACAATGCTACATGATGATGAAAATTCTTTTAAACTGATTTTAATTTTATGAATTCATGTGACTGGTTAACAGGTTAAGTCCCACATGCACCAGATTCTGAATTCAGATTATTGCTTCTTCATTCAAGAAGAGAAATTTCCTTCTTTATAGGCTATCTTTATAGAACTTTAAATAATTTGCAAATATAATAGTGCATAATGTTTTACATTATCCTTTTATTTAATATATATTACCAAGTACCTTAGAATTCTACTTCTCAAACCATTTATGGTGAAGGACCAGGATTTTTTCTAATCCATCACAGACCAATACATTTGTATATATAAGAAAAATGCACTATTAGAAAAATGAAATTTTCAAAAAAAATACATAGAAAATATAAGCCCTGTTTTATTATTAGATTGACCCGACATAGAATTACTCTGACAAGCTGCTAGAAGATTCTAGATGCTTACTCTAATTTCTGCAGTTATATTGTCACGGACAAATAACAAGGTCTCAGCTAGCACTAATGCACAGACTGCATGCTCTGTCTTAGAATGTCAAAGCAGCATTAACCATATAATATAACTTCTAGTCAGTTTTTTGGGAATTTGCAAATCTTTATAATTTCGAGGTTTGTTATAATTTTTAACTACTTATAAGTAGTTGTTACTTTACTAATGATTTGGGGGCCCCGCTTCTGATGGAGATAGTTAATTCTATGTAATCAAGGTCTCTTCACTATCCATATTTGCTTTTTTATGGTCCCTCAAAGAAGGCAGAGTTGTCATGTAAGGTCACAGTTTTGCATATCTCTATGTGAGCCAGTGTCTACACTAGCAGTTCAATATACCGCATTATTGAAATTGCTTCACTTGTAGACTTTGAAACAATTATGATATATCCCAAGATTTTAAATATGCACAGCATTACTGTACATGTCAACAAATGTTGAACAGATTTTTCAAATCTTGGATATATTTGTATGGTTTTGACATGACTTCATTTCTTTTAAGCTTGTTTGTTTCAAAACTAGTAATGCAGATTTTGTTACTAGCAAATATGCATCGAAGGGTCAGGTTGCTAATCTCAAAATAAATCTGAAAACACTTTGTTCTGAGATTTGAAAACAGCCCATCTTAATATAAATGAATTTCTTAAATATTTTAGGTATTATACTGAGTGCATTGTGACAACATAGACTTAAAAATCTCACATTACTTTTAAAAGTCAAATCTTTCACTGATTTCTTACAATTATTTTTGCCTAAGAATGATTCTTTGAGCACTATTTGGTGTTTTCAAAATATGCATCGAAGAACATTTGTGGGAGTGGCAGTTAATAGAATTCTGATTAGTGACACAAGTTGGTTTATTAAGGTAAGCTGTTGTCTTAATTTTCTAGGTTAAACCATATGAAAAAAACAATTACTTAACATACCAAATGTTGTGCAGTCTTTCTTGTAAATGACGGTTGAAGGGACACTAAAATTGGCTTCTGACAAGACTGAAAGTTTTTATCACAACTGCAGACAGCTGGAGATGCCTTCTCCAAAGTGTCGTAAATTATAAAAGATACCCAGCTTGGAATCCAGTTAAAATAAATGAGATAAATGATTCACATACTTGAACGTGCATGCTTATGATGGCAGATATTATTTTTGGTATATGCATTTTACTTGGTTGAATAATACAAAATGCTAATTTCAAAGATACAATTTTCAATCATCACATCCTGTTTAGTCTGATTGTAATTCAGTGTATATAACATAATTTTAGTCTTCTTTTTATATTTCTTTCTTTTTTTTACCCTTATGTGCTCAAAACAGACAATGGTCGCAATGTCAAAGGTAATGTACGAACTCAAATTTCATCACCTGATGCTCAAAGAGCCCCTTTATTTGGCATGTTCACTTGCCTGCTGTATGCCCTGTTCAATGCAACATCATGCTGCCCTTAGCTGGTCCAGGTGCCTGGTGGAGATATCGTGGCTTGATTTTGTTGGAGACATTGTTACTTTCTCAGCTGTGGCACCAAAATGATTCTGAACTCCTTTTTCTTGCAAGTATAAGCCTAGGTTGACAATGAACGCTTCTAAATATTTAAACCATTTGGAAAGAAACAAATATTAAGCTAAATACATTCCAGTATGAAAGAGGCACATCAGCCTGTTTCAGCCCCAAAAAGGTTTTGAGTGCAAGATTAAATAAAGTAATCAAAGTGCTACATGACAGTATCTCTTCACTTGTTCCTCTTTTGTTTCCTTAAAACTAGTTTCACGTTCCTGGATGGCAGGGGGTATGGTTTTAAGCTTACTGTAGTAGTAAACTGTACATGCATGATGGTCATTTTCTATTTTTCTATATTACATTTCAGTCATTTTTAATTGTGTCCTATATTAGTCTGAAATCACTAGCATGACCTATAGGTACTGTAGGTTAATGTTTAAGTGGGCAGTACCTCTGGAAAAGTCTGGATTTGACTACAAATTTGAAATTCACCTCTGTTTTTTCTACTATATCATAGTAGGTACGAGGAATCACAAAATATAGTAATCATATTATTCTCATCAAATTGAAAACATTTGGACTTAGCCTTTTAACATAGGCCATGCATGCCGCTGTGAGTGTGCATATGGTGACAATGACTCATTTGGTGCATGTATGTTGCATGGACACGTCTCCACCGGTAACCATCATTATTTAAAATTCACTGTTTTGGCCTCTTCTGTATGTCACTGCTACTCTGATTACTATGAAGTTCTGTATATTGATTTCTCAATTGCTTCCCTAATTAAGTCAGAGCTGGTGATGCTTATGAATTAATAGCACTAGACACTAAAGCTGTTTTCTGGTCATCAATCCAGGGTGATTTGAAAATAAGGGAAATTGTGGCAGCTTCTCCCATCCCAATTTTATTTTGCGAGCACTTCAAAAAGGGTCTATGCAGGTGACCTCCAATACTGGGATGGTATTTCACCCACATGATTATTCTATCCTCGGCCTGTCTACTGTGGTTTCTAAAAGGGAACAAATTAGTGTCATTTGTGATGGTGATCTGAGTATAATTCAGGATATAATGTCAAGAAACAGAATACAGACACCCCTTGCTAACTTGCTTGTATGAAATATGATTGGCTTTAGCATTTAATAATTAGCAATTAATTATTAGACACTAATTTTCCAATGATCTCTTAAATGCAGTGAAAAATGAATCTGATTTGTCTCAATAAATAGAAAATTGAGCTTGCTTATCTTAAAACTAGTAGTTCACACAGCTGTCATTCAAACCACATTTTTTTTTATTTTTCTCTCATAAATCCATTTAATCTCCAACCCTTTTTCCTTGACCCTCAATTTTTTAATAGCAGTAGTCTTTAAATAAAAATGAATCATCAAAGTCAGAATTTGGGATTAGGAAACTCTAAACCATTGTAGGAAGTTTTCCCATATTAATATTTATGAAGTCAAACTCCCAAATTAGATTTAAAAATGCGCAAATTTAATTTAAAAATTAATGTAAATGTACCCTTCAAAGTCTTCATTATTTGTTCAGACTCTGGTTTTGAAACTATCAAAAAATACTTAAGTATCTGGCTCTTTAAGATTTTTGCTGAAAAATTAACATGCTAAGTAGATATAGAATAATACATTGAGTGCGCTTTTAAAATTTTTTGGTTTTGTTTCTAAACCACATTTAAATAAAACTTAAAAAATAAAAGACAGGGGCGCCTGGGTGGCGCAGTCGGTTAAGCGTCCGACTTCAGCCAGGTCACGATCTCGCGGTCTGTGAGTTCGAGCCCCGCGTCAGGCTCTGGGCTGATGGCTCAGAGCCTGGAGCCTGTTTCTGATTCTGTGTCTCCCTCTCTCTCTGCCCCTCCCCCGTTCATGCTCTGTCTCTCTCTGTCCCAAAAATAAATGAAAACGTTGAAAAAATAATTTAAAAAAAAAATTAAATAAATAAATAAATAAATAAATAAATAAATAAAATAAAAGACAAATTTCTATACTTCTTTGTGTACAAATGCATAATTACAGGTCTTAAATATCGAAGTCACCCAAAAATAATTTCTTGACCGAATAAAATGAATCATTTCGGTAGGCATTTGGAAGGACCTCAAGAGCATCTGGTTTATCCCCCTCAGGCGAGGTGGTTGGCAAAATTTCTGACACAAATAGTAGAGGAATCTTTATCTTGGGGGGATCCCATTCTCTAACTTTCTTGGGAAATCTATTTTACTGCCTGTTACGCCAAGAGCTAACCTAAATCCTTCTTGCTGAAATGCAATTTTCTTCCCCCCTTTATCTATCCTGAATGGCCAGAGATTCCAGCTGGTTACGTCTAATCTTGATATAATATCATACTATAAGAACAGCAATTGGTACTCAGTCTTTTCTTCTAAAACAGAATCATTTCCATTTAACCTTCTTACTTAGGATTAAATTTGTTTCCCTTCAATACATTTCCTTGAAATTTATGAATCTTTGAAATAAGACTTCAGAGATCTAAGTGTAACCCATTATCAAGGATTGGAAAAGTTAATTCAAATAAATCGCATTTGCTGCTTCTATGTGTGCATGTACGTTAAATGCTGTTAACAATCTCTTTAATGTTGTGAGAGGTGAACCTAATCCTGTCTCAATCACTCATCAACTGATCTTCACCTCAAATTTAGTGGTGGTTTCTCTGCCTATACTGCTCTCCAAGTCATCCATAAAAATTAACCCACCCCTACCCCACTTAGTAAATAGGTCCTTAATATAGCTTTACCCCTTTATTGCTTCCACCTGCTTATTATTCCAAGGAACTCTGCATCCCACTGACAATAGTGTGTTCAGTTTCCATCTTGTGTGTGAATCTGGCATGTGAGTCAGAAACAAAACTATCTGCAGGACTGATCACAGCTTTCACCTCCCCAAGCCACAAAACCTAGCAGACTCACAAAGGAAATCAACCGATCTGATACAGCTTGTTTCTTATAAGCTACACTGGCCAAGTTTTTGTGATCTTATAAGAATTTGCATACTGATTTTCAATGGTGATAGTTTTCTTCTGAAAATTATATATTACACACCCAAAGAAGTAATATGATTATGGACTACAAATAATATGATTACTTCTTATCTATCTAAGTTTTAAACTGGCTGCCAGTGTTCTTTTACAAAATCCAATTACTAAACACTGCATTTGCTTTTTTTTCTAACGTTAAGTCACTTCAGCAATTTACATTTTATTAAACTTTAGCCAAATAAACTCAGTGCCCTAAGAAATATTGTGTAAAGACCTGATGATGTGATAACCTTGTTTTTTTTTTTCTCTCCTTTTCTTGTGTCCCATTTTATCCTCAAGAGCAATGATCTTTAAAAAAGAAAACAGCAGTTTTTAAAAATTATCAGATGTCCTTGGCTATATTTCCAGCACTTCTAAAAGAGAATATATTCTCTTTTAGCATCTTGTAACTCATGATAAATTCAAATAACCTTATCATAAAAATTTTAAACATCTTTAATCTAAAATTCTTCCCAGTTGTTGCTTTAGCCTCTGGCTTGATCTCTAAATTCAGGATATTTCTTTGTAGCTGGAACATGGCCTACTTTATATTTAATCAGACAGTTGTAATATATTAGAGCTTTATCCAGATGTTGGTTTAGTCTACTTGGTCACCTGTTTTTCGTCTCCTTCTAGAATACAGAAACGTTTAAATGAATGGTCATCCATTTTGCAAATGTTTCTCTAAAGAACATCAATTCCTCCTTATACACCTTTGAGTTTTACATTCCTTTCTATTGAAGCTATTTTTTCCCCTTATTTCTGCCCATTTATTTTATTTAAATTCATTTACTTTGTTTTTCAGGTTATCCTCCTTTCTTTCATTAGAATCCTAAATCCCATCTGTTCATGATCACTCTCAGGGAGGCTGCCTTTCACCTTTAAATCCTCAACCAAGGCCTCTCTGAATATAGACCTAGGAGGTAGGAAACCCTGTGTTCTGATTTCTAGTCCTTGATGCTTATTCCCTTTTGGCCTCATATTCTATCTGCTTAGGTTGACGATTAGTGAAAACGAGAATACTGTGAATACTTACCATAATTAAAATCTTGGGAAATTTTTTCGCTAGAATTTAGATAGGTTTTAGAGGAACCTAAGCTAATGCACATTGGCTTGCAGACTCAGACTTCTGCAAATAAATATCTGCTTCAAAATCAGTGGAAAAAGCATAATGATCTTTGTTTATGGGATGAAATAGATTGTAAATGTCTTATCTAAGTAGCATGCATGAAGTATTTTAAGTAACATTTTAGGTTCTGCTGAATTCTTTAAATATATAGATTTAAAAGAAAGCCTAGATTAAATCTCTATTATTAAGAAGTTACAAAAAAAAAAAAAGCAGAATAGAATAACAGTTTGAAGGGTTATCCACCAGTAAATACAAGAAGCTAAAATATGGACTCAATGAAGTTTTAATATTCTGAGAGCAAATCTGCATATGACATATATTGACCAGTGGTTTCTCAGCCCTGTCAGACCCAATGTCCCCTTGTTTTGCAACAATATTTTTTATACTCATTTTACTATCCTGTAACAACATTTAGAAATAAGTTAACCTATTTCTAAAAGATCAACATGATTCTTTAACTGTAATGTAAAGGAGGAATACAAGGAAAGCAGTTTATAATAAAATGATACATTTCTCAATGTATTAATGCTCAAATATAACTAACTACACTAGAAGACATAATGCAATGAGCAGACATTTTTAGAAAATGGCTTTAAGAGCATTAAAGACATGAGAAAATCATCCAGATAAGTACTAGAGAAAATGACAGAGCAGGAATATGAGTGGATAACAAAATAAAAAGCAGTATAGGAATAAACAATAACAGACCAGAATTGTTTATATATGAATTTTAGAAACAGGAAATAACCAAAATTGAATTATGAAAAATATCCCAAGATAAACTGGGGAGAAAATGAAAAAGGATGATGTTCTCACCAGTAAGCTGGCCCTTAACAGCTCAGTGTAATGTCAACATGATTTCATATGTGATAACATCAATATTAATGAATTGCACTGTTTAAGAAAGAAATCCCACCAAATGTCAGAACATATATTCTTTATCCAATATTGTAAAAAGGCCTTGCAGACCATATGCTTTCCTAAACAATGGGACTAAAAAATGGATTGGAACAAGAAATGGCAATCGAGACATTATGATGAAGTTGTGGCAGATCTCTAAAGAGTTACTAACGTGAGATTGGAAACCCACAGGCAATCTCAAGACAAATCAGTTAGTGTTTAGTTCTTACTACATAGTTTCTTTTCATTACATCATGTATCATTTTACATACATAGAGAACAATCATATGAAATATTTTTGAAAGAAATTTTATTAATGATCTTCAGTGTGATTCCTGTAATTCTCTGCAAATTTAATGTCCAGTTCCAACACTGTCAAAAAAAAATACTCAAATCTCTTTGTTTACATATTTGTTCGTGACCTGCAAACACAGACTATAACCTTATAGCGTGAAGTCTGAAATTCTGTATTGGCAATTCAAATGCCACAAGTAGAGTAACTCCAAGTGATACAATTTTTCAAAATGGTGAACAACTTTTGGTAAAGTTCTGAACCAAACAATGTAAAACTCTTTCCTTTACATGGTAGTTGTAGCTCTACAAAGTTCAACACATATTAAAATCATGTTAAAAATACATTGTACTCTTTATATGTGAAACAGGTTCAAGGCTCAGATCGTTATAAACAGGCTTTCACCTACAGGAATGCCCACTGGACATATGGGACAATTTTTCAATTGAGCCACCTCTCATCATTGTGACAGACAAAAATGTCCCCAACAAATGCCCCTAGGATGAAGTACTGTCATGGTTGAGACCTCGTGCTTATTGGTGTAGCCAGTTCAGTGGAGTTTATTGAAACTGGTTACAAGGACAATCAAAGCATCTTTAACAGTGTTTGTCTCCTCTAATGTGATAGATCATCCATGTTTTTGCCTGATTTTTTTAAACAACTCCGTAGAGAGTCAGCTATAGACATTCACCACATAGAAGGATGACAGAAATAGAGTTGAAAGATAGACATTAAGGGTTTAAAACACAACTTAACTATGTATCAGAGCTCAACTTTCTCTAATCTCTTCTCTGTACCCCTGTGTGCAATAAAAGTACCTAATGAGTGAAAATATGACAATAGAGTTGAGAAAAAGACATTATCTAAAATGTTGGAAGTCCTGGAATATTTCACAAATTACAAATTTTAACATATAGGCCTGGAATATAGCCATAATATTATACAATGATACAAAAAAGAGAACACTATCTAGGATATGTTGCAATACTAAATCAATGGTTTGTGATGGAGACTTACAGAGAGATCTAGAGAATGGAGTTTCTATCAGACACCTGTCTGAAGGCAAGATTAATTTGGTGCCACTTTTGGCTCCCATTTCTCTCGTTATCTTATAAATAGAAAAGAGAGTGAGCGTCTATATGCAAATGAGAGCATACTGGGCAATAAAGGCCCAAATTGCTCAATGACATTTTTCACCTAGATGGATTTGATCATCATCATGGATAAAACTCAGGGAGTGAATAAAATTGCACCTCAAGAAGCACAGTGTCTGCAGTATGGATGAAAATGATCTTAAAACAATTTCAAATTTTTAAATAACCAAAAATAAAATTTTATAAAGGAATATATGTGAATTCTCTCCAAATTAACTATCAGCCAGGTGATGGCAATTATTTTTACTAGCATTATAGTTTAGCTGAGTTGATTTGTTATTGTGGTTCAAAATACACCACCTATAAATTTAATTTTCAAGTGTTCAGCCCTGCATAAAGTACTTTTTGATCCCTAAAATGCATTTGTTTCATTCTGAACAGGAGAAAAAGTAGCATAAGGCAAAATGTGCTGACTAACAAGCTCAGTCATGCAGTCTGTGTGTTTGAAGCACTCTCTGAGGCAGCAAAATAATGGCTGAGTAACAGTCATGGGCTCAGGCTTTCTGTAAAATTCTTCCTGATGCCAATTTTTAGGAGCTCTATATCAGTAAAAGTTGCATTACCCACTATACAAGAAACTCTGGAGCATTTCCTGACTCTTCAAAAGCAACACACAGGAAGTTCACCTCAAGGTGTACCTAGTCAGTGTATTTATCCTCGACAAGGGAACCAGGAGCCCTGGAACCTTGCTAAATTGTCTTCATGGGAAAGAAATGTGGGAATTGACCAGGGTCGGAAAATGGGTACTGACTTCCAGCTGCAAGATGAATCAGTTCTGGGGATCTAACATATAGCATGTCTGAAAATAAATGAATGGATAAATAGATAGATAAATAACCAGGTCACTAACCCCAGCCATTACCTAGCTATGGTCACTTCAATGTTAAGTTATGTTTACCAAAGTATTCTTCTGGTATGGTTTTTTTATGGAGGCTTTTCTTTCTCTCTCCCTCTCAAAAAAAAAAAAAAGTCTTAAATGTAAATGAAAGGGGAAAAGAAGGAAAGATTTTAAAAATTTCACACACGATCCTGGAGTTTTCAATAGAATACACGCACGTACACACAGACATTTGCCCTTCTCCCTCTTATCTGAAATTCCTAGAAGCTCTGTAAAACACCTCACATAGGTAGTAGAAGCACATGGCAGCTGGTTCGTCACTTGTCATTTGTCATGGCCCAGAGAAGAAAGTAATACACATTGGAGCTGGGGACACAGCCTGTTCAGAAATTTCCTGGCCAACATGATTTTATCCACAGGCCAGTCTCTTCCTTGAATAATTCCTGGATTATAAAAAGACATTCTTGAAAAACCAGTTTGGCCAATAATAGGGAGTGGAGGTTTTTGGTGTTTGTGTTTTGTTTTGTTTTATATTCCTTTTATTCCAGCCCTTAATGAAAGAAGTTAAGTAACAGCCAAAGATGTCATCTGCCCCCTGGGTACACGCCTTGGACCCCATCTTCCCCTCGATACCCATGTGCTGCTCCATGTGTCAGACCGTGATCCTAAACCTGTGGTCAGGTACCAGCTGGCTGCATTTAGTCCCTCCCGAAGCAGGGTCACACTGGCTGTGGATCATTAGCGGGTCATTCAGGACCATCTCTTTCTTCTTCTGTTTCTCCTGATCCTGCTTTTACAAATATTTTCCAATTTTTTTAGGGCCTTTTAATCATATCAAGTCAAGCCTCCTGGGATCCACGTCAGATTCAAATCTCAACAAATACAGCACCATTAACAAGATTCCACAGCTCACTCTGAATTTTTCAGATGTCAAAACTGAAAAAAAGAATGCATCCCCTCCTTCTTCAGATAAAACCATTATTGCACCCAAGGTTAAAGATCGAACACACAACGTGACAGAGAAAGTCACCCAGGTGGGATATGATTTTATTCTCAATATTGACCATGTTTAAGCTTCTTCTCTGCACCATAAAGCACATTATTTTTCCCATAAACGACTATCAAAAAAGGTAAGCTATTTATTGCACCCTAATATATCTTGAAATGTTGGGTAACCCTCTAATGTGACAGATTTTAAATAAAACTATAGACTGTGATTGTATCTCTTACAAGACTAAGCAAAAATGGGCTAGCTTGATACTGTTGTTCTCTCTGTCGCAGAGGTGGTTAACCTGCTATTTATCATGTTTGGACATTTATTGTTTTGCTGCCAACTCGTGCATTATTAAAGCACAGTTTCTTAATATAATGGATGTGACTGTTGAAACTTTAGGTGACTAACTGGGATTTAGTCTTAACTGTGACCTCCTTTTGTTCACTTCCTCTACTAAGTAGACTCAGTTATAAGTCAATTGACTTGAGGAAAAGAGCCAAAATGATTAAAAGTCAGAGTATATAATACATTTCCACAGGAACAATATTTTATTGTTTTCAAATAAATATTGCAATTTGAACTAGGGTAAAAATGTAATGTCTAGCAGAAGTCCTGCTTTAAAGAATAGATAAAAATAATTTGTACCTATTATATCAAAATACCAACCTAAGCAACATCTAGCTTTTGCTTACAATGCACTTACATTGTTGGGAATCCGTGACTCTAAAATTTGTGTCCAGTAAACAGTTCTTTTACAAACACTTGGTATATTTGCTTAGCACATCTTTTCAAAAACTGTCACAAATATATAGGTAAACTTGGCCCCAATCTCTGTCCCAAGCCTTAAAGATTTTGAATTGATCAAGTTTTTTCTGTAGTGATGATCACTGCCAGCAATACTGTAGTCAGTAAATAATCCTTTATGTGTTAGCTGAAATAGCGATGTAATGACCAGGAGTCAGTTCAAAATAGTCCTGAGTGGTCTGTGTTTGGGATGAGACATTCTACATGCCATATGCTACTATATATTTTATGTTTATGTTGTAATATGTAATTTATAATGACTATTTATAATAATTCCATAACAGAAATTAAGAGATTTCAAAAACTGTACAAAAGTCCCTGGGTGTTTAGAAACAGGTGTTTTCCTGGCCCAGGGAGAGGCTAGGCTGGGCACGAGCTTGGGACAGGGGCAACTTTCCCCTCTAGATGGTTCTCCATTACCTTTTCACAAAAATGCCTTGAGTCAAAGTAAAATGCAACAGCTAACCTCAAAAGCTTGGCATTCTTTTCAGGTCTCATGCTTTCTCTTTAAATTCTTCTCTTATATTTACCTTCATCTTTCATAATATCACAGTATTTGTTTTAACATTTAAAAAATGTCTTCATTCCTTATCACGGAGGTAATCCCAAGCCCACAGAAACACCCCATTTCTTTCCTATAGTTTCTCATATTCCACACAAATAGTATAGTACCCTTACCACAGACTCCAGAGGGCCCCAAATGAAAAACAGTGCATCTTAAGGATGCTAGAAGATTTGAATTAGATCCTGTTTTATAAACTATCACTCTTTAAATGTGAAAAATACAGCAATAGGAAGGACATTCTGAAGACAGAACATTTAAGCGGATCTGGTTCTGGCCAAAATGATGAGGAACTGAAAAAAGGCTGGGACCAAAAACTAAAAAAAAAAAAAGAGGTGGTAGGAATGCTCCCTCTTCTTTTTAGTGTCATCTATAGCTCCCAGTAACAAACCCGCCAACAACCCACATGTCAAACCAAACAAGGTAGAGATTGCATATTGATAAATTCCTCCTGCAGACGTAGCCTCTGGAGATTGTTTAAACACTTGACAGCAGGACTCTTCTCATTTAATGTCTGTGAAGCTTCCTCATCATAGCTATCTCTGGAATTTCCATGTTCCCAACATATAACAACGGTCCTCTAGTCACTAAAAAAAACTAGGCCATAATTTTACTATTCCCTTTGTTAGGCCTGTGTGGAAATGTTCCTTATTGAGATAGTCTCAGTGCATTTCTGTAGGCAGCCAGCAGTATTTTCTTTATCTAATGTTCTTATTTGTTTTATTCCATTTATAGATTTGGATGGTAATCCTTCCTTCAAAGATATCAGGGTTTTGTTCATAGATAATTCAACAGTGAGTTTTAAATATTCCTCTGAGCACAAACAATAAAGCAGACACGAGGGAAAAAAAGGCACAAAATCAAAGGAACAATTAATTTCTGCTCATGTTATACTCTGTCAATATTTGAATCGTGTCTCTATTATGCAATGGTTAGTTGCTAATTAGCCTAATGGTTATTTCTTCCCCAGCTAGACTGAGCTTCTTCAGAGTAGAGACCATGCTATTAGTCATTCATTCATTCATTCATGCATGTATGCATTCATGTGTTTGTTTATTCACTCAACAAGCATTTATTAAGAGCTAGTAAGTTCTGGGAATTCATGTGAAAAAGCAAATACTGTGCCTTAGATGTGTGAGAGAAACAGACAAGTACAATACCTAGGCATTAGGATGCAGTGTAAAGGATTACACTATAGGTAAACAACAGAGTGCAAAACGTACTGAAAGAGGAAACAGTACCTATATTGGAAGTTTGGGATAGTGGTTGGGGAATGTAAACTCTTAGAGAAATTTTGAAGCTTGAGAAGTTTCAAGGCGAGGAATGAGAATCTGGAATAGGACATAGTTGTGGAACTGTGAGTACCAGCGAAGGAATGAAACATGAGGTATTTGTATTTTTAGTGCCTAGCGTGATATATACAACATATAAGAAGACTCTTAAAAGATTTGGAAATGAGCCACTGAAGGCATTGGAGAGAATTAAGCAAGAGTACGTCTTTTGGTCAATAATCCCCAAAACAAATGCTTGCCTTCCAAATTCTCCCTTCAGGCAATATTCTAAATCTGACTCTTGTTTCTGGTCCAGAGACCCCTTTCATTGGCTGGTCTCATAAGGCATACTTCTAGAATGCATCATCTCTTTATTTGATATTCTATATGACCTTCTCTGTTAATTGGAGAAAATAAAAATTAACTCAGAAGATGCGGATTTTTTTTAACCGCAGTCTAGCTGGTACAGGCTGATGTGTAGTCGGGTCCGTCCTCAGGAGACAGGGCCTTACTTGGCTAATTCTTACCAAATAGCAGTGGAGTAGTGGAGAGAGGACAATGGATTGGAATAAAAGTTCGGTGAGTGAAGAATAAAGATCTGCTTTTACCATGTAATTGTGGTTCTCATTTGAGGATAAAATTCTTTGCTATATCTGCCCCCTTTTAAATAAAAGGAAACCAAACTTTTGCACTCTTGGATGATTTCATTATTCCTGAGGCTAGTTCTACTTCTACTTCAAATGTTATGCTAATTTTAGGATAAAATATATTATATGTTGTCATGTTCAGCTTTTACCAATTTGGTAGTAGATCACTCTCCCTGGATATGCATAAGAATATCAGGAAGATTTAAGAAAAAGGCACTTTGGGTTCCAAATCTTTTTTGGTCACATGAGACTTTATCAGTCAGTCAGTGCCATAACAGAATATAAAAGAAGCCTACTGGAACCACCTTAGGCGGAATATGAAAGGAGGAGGGGGAATTTATTGGGTCACATAACCAAAAAGTGCAAGGACAGACCTGCTTTGGGCCGTGGCTGCTGCATTCATTGTTTAAAGAGTTGATGACATTCTTTCCCTCTCAGCCATGCTTTCTTCTATATTGACCTTTCTCCACATCTGATAGAAGCAAGAACCTCAGACTCTCTTGACTCACATAATACTGACAGTTGGTAATCTGATGAGAAGGGCCTTCTCTCCTCTGGCGTCCATTATATTCCTGAGAAAGTGGAATTCTATTGGCCACTATGGGTCCTGTGCTCATCCTTGTAGAAGTATAGCCCCTTGACCAATGACCACATCAAAAAAATGCAGTGGGGGAGGGGAGGCTCTAAAGAAGGAAAACAAAATAAGTGGCCCATTGCAAAGACGAAGATGGGATTCAGGTTAAACATCAGTGTCTCTCTCTTTCACACACACACACACACACACACATACACACACACACACACACACACACACACACACTAAATATGCATTGTGTGCCAGATAGGCACTAGAGACACAGAAGTAGAAAACTAGCACTAATAGTACTAGGGGTTATAAACTACTCAGAAAAACACTATATAACAATATATAATGATAGCATTTTTTAAAGTGCTAATGTAATAAATGCTACAAGAATATATTATGAACTAAAAGTAGTTTACATTTCCTTTTGACTCAATACTAGCCAAATTATGTCCAAATAATTCTACAGCTTATTGCATTATTACTTAGGAGGCATGTCTGCTGAATTTAGTAGACATTCATATTGTGATAACCAGAAAAATAAGACATATGAAAGGCCCTAAATGAACCAGGAGATTTTAATTTGGGGAAAAGATGACAGGGAAAAGAATTGCTGCTGGTCCACAAGTATAATTTTTCCATAGCTTAACTAAAAGAGACTACTCAAGAAAATAATTTTAGGACTAATTAGAGACTTAGGTCACAAGAAAGAAATCTCTGAATGTTTAAAAGCCCATATAGTCGTGAAATCCACATAGAACTCTAAAGCCAGAATAGATTCCCATTATTTAGGATTCATTTAAGTGTATTGTTGGCATGAAAATAGAATTATGATAGATTTAATAATAGCTGACATTGATTGAGCATTCACTATGCGCCAGGCTCTATGCTAAGTGGTTTAATGGATTGTCAATTTGAATCCACATAACAGTCCTTCCTGTGACTTGGTACTATTATTATCATCTCCATTTCATAGAAAAGGAATCAAGCTTGGAGAAAGGAAACCACTTGCTCAGGTCACATGGGAAATGATGGAAGCAGCCTTCAAACTGAGGTCATAGGACTCCAAACTTGAAGTACTCTAAAGTACCCCCTCTCTATGATTCTGTTTCCCTATTTGCCTCCTAGATCCACTCAGAAGTTAGGATGCCATTTGGATATAACCCTAACATTTGGCCATTTCATCAAAATGTTAATCTGAAAGTTTAATAGCAATTTACCGGAAAAGTGAGTCTACAGAAATAGGAAAGAGAATATGGTAGATTTTCTCCAGAACTCCCGAAAGTCTTCAAAAAGCAAAAGAAAACAATCCTTAACAGAAGAGCGTCATTTCAGCATTATCTTTTGTGTAAGTTTATATCCCATTTTGCTTATGCTACTTTTAGATTAGGATAAAAGATTTTGGCTTTTGTTGGTAGCATGCCACTCAGGAAAAGGAAAATTACACAGAGATTACTGACATAAAGTGGAGTTTAGAGATTATGGCTTTATATTTGCCATTGAATGTTGTCCATTGCGAATATGCTCATTATCTCTTCATGTTTTTCAGTGGCTCTA
Source organism: Puma concolor (assembly GCF_028749965.1). Classification (NCBI taxonomy): domain Eukaryota; kingdom Metazoa; phylum Chordata; class Mammalia; order Carnivora; family Felidae; genus Puma; species Puma concolor. The sequence continues at coordinate 152,809,762 of NC_141674.1, read as the reverse complement.
AACTTATATTTACTTTTGACAGAAACCCTAAACAATACTTACAATTCCAGACTTGTTTAGAAATGGAGATTGGTTTATAATAGAGAGATAGTGTTGATTTTAGTAGTTAATGTTTAAAATCATAAATGCATATAATTTTTGTATATCAGTTAGCTTCAGTAAAGCAAAAATATTCATTTATCATCTCAGGCGTAACAGTACAAAACTTCTTAACACTTGCTGTAGTTTCCCTCATACTGGATAAATTTAATCCTCAGCTTTCTTCAGTGACAGTATTAAAAAATGTTTCTGACACCACTGCAAATTAAAAGTGGTTTTCTATGTAGCAGTAGTTTTCATTAATAATGCCGTTATTAGTCTAGCTCCAGTTCAGATTCTGACACCAGCTAGATGTCCTACAATTCAACTCAATTATGACACGATCTACCTGCGGGGATAGCAACAGATTCCACAGGTTAAGGGCCCAGTGTCACAAAACTCCCCCTCCCCCTACAAACCCACCAGGCCAATCTCAAGTCCAGGTTGTCACCTGTGCCTCCATGACTGGCTACAGATTGGAGGTTCCCATGACCTGCTCCTTGGGCTTGACTATTTGTTAGAGCAGCTATGGAACTTAGAGAAACACTGACTTAAGTTTACCAGTTTATTATAGGAGGATATAACTCAGAACGGCCAGATGGAAGAAATGCATAAGAGTGAGGTATGAAGAAAGGGGTGGAGAGCTTCCAGGCCCTCTCCTGGCCCACCACTCTCCCTGTACCTCCATGGTACATGGAACCTGGAAGCTCTCCAAACTCCATCCTTCTGGGTGTTTATAGAGGCTTTATTACATAGACATGACTGATTAACTCATTGACTATTGGCTATAGATTCAACCTCCAACCCATTTTCACCCCACCTCCCCCCAGAGGTAGGGGCTGGGACTGAAAATTCCAACTTTAATCACATCTTTGGATCTTCTGGTGACCAGCCCCCCATCTGCAGGTGACCTTAGGTGACCTAGGGGCTTTCCAGAGTCACCTCATTAACATAACAAAATCACATTTGTCATTCTCTTCACTTAGGAAAATCAAGGGTTTCAGAGCTCTGTGCTAGGAACAGGGAGAAAGACCAAATTCGTGTTTCTTATTATAAACCATAATATCATGGTCATGAATCAAAAATTACATTTAATTAAAAAGTCTAAATTCAACAGTTATTTTTATAAAGCCTTATTGATTCTTCACTCATGAAATTACAAAAAAACAAAAGTCACAGTACTTCTACAGTATGTTTTAAATGTTTTCATAAACTTCATTTCTTGCCTAAACTAATATAAAATCATGCAAACCTCAATAAAACTGTACAGATCATCTTGAACTGCCAGAAATAGTAATAATCACAAAATTCCAAATTAAATTTGAAATGTAATGCAGGAGTCCAAAATTGCCTCTGAACACTTCCAATTTAATATGACGTTGGTTTTGCATTCATTATCTTACTGTTATTTATAGAATACTATCAAACTTGGCTCAGCAAAACAGAAATCTTCATCTAGTGTTTTCCCATTATCCTGGGTTTGATCTATGTCTATACATGCAAATTGAAATGAAAAACAGTATTTGTGGATCTGCAAGTAAAAATAAAGCACATTCATCAGGATAATTATGGATTTCATATTTGTGAGTGCTTACCAGCTGTAAGTCAAAGTTTTATGTACAGTAGTGATACAAAAATATGTAAGTCAAGGTGTTTACCTTAAAGGGTCTTTTACTGAATACAAAGCTTTGATCTTTGAGATCCAGGATTATGTCATTGAGTTTTCTCTGGACAAATAAATATATTCTATCTATCTAAGTTATGATGAGAAAAAGATAAAAAGTAACTATAGATATTTAAGTAGCCATTGACTACTAAAAGCATGTTTTTTGCTTTAAAATAAAGATGTTCATAATTTTGAAAAGGGAAATGTGTGATTTTTAAAAAGCAACATTAATTTTTTATCTCTTTTTAATATATACTATATGCATCTCAAAACTGATCATTATTTGCTGACATGTTCTACATTAAAATACAGTTTATTTCGGTTTAAAACGCCTAATTAGTTCAAAAGTCATACTTCTCCATACTCTAGATGAGGAAGCACAGCATCCATATGAAGCCCTAATGGCAACTAAGAGCCAAAGCTTGTAGAGCAAGCATTTAGGTATGATTGCTTTAAAAAATAAATAAATAAAACACCTGTTTGGTTTTGTACATTCATCATATATTTTTAAATGAAGGAAGGAGAAAATATCACCTTCTTTAAAAGTTTTGTCAGCCAAAAAAAAACATGTTGAAAATAGATGCTTGAAGAAAAGAAGCAAAATACCAGTGGTCACAAAAGACAGGTAAAAATAATTTGGCTCAGCATACATAGTGACAGCCTGGTTGCTACGGCAACAGAGACACAGAAAGATTGTTTCGTTTTTAATCCCTCCAGTTTGTGTGAGCCTTAGGTTAAAGTCAGACCCAGAGACAGAAAGGAAGTTTTGAAAGGAGAGTTTCTTTGCTCATTTGCCCTCATAGCCTAGGGGCTGGGACAAACATAGTTCAAAGTGGGTTGCCTAATGAGAATAGGCAGAAGGAGTAAATTTTTCATGTTTCACAGGATGAGAATCAGGCAAAGGATTTTTATCAGCTATGGAAATTCCAGAGCAGACATGCCATTGTCTCATACCAGGCAGCACAAGGTCTTGTAATGTTAAGTAGCTGTGAACTGTCCCTAGAGTTAAGAAATTAATTCATCCATGGAATCTTATTCGAAAGGAAATCCCAAATAATGCAGTAAAATAAAATAAAATAAAATAAAATAAAATAAAATAAAATATCCCATTGATTTTCTGGATGGTGATATCCTGGGTAATATATTATCCCCTCTAGCCCTAGTTCTCTATATTGTGGAAATCACATTTATAATGGAAACTATGTAGTTAGATAATAAACCCTCTAAAACTCAATTGCTTTAAAAGAGTTCATTAAAAAGCAGTTAATCTTCATAGAATTTTAATATTCAAAGAAACTTAGATAACATCTTCCCTAGGTTTTTTTCAAAACTTCCTGATCAATGGAATCATCTGGAACACTTCTCTCTTTCTCCCGTCCATCCCCAACACACATACACTCCCTAGAAAATCGATAAAGTTCAGTGGAGTCCAAGGATTCTGATTTTTAGCAATCTCCATTCCATTTGCAACCTCTACTTTCACATTTTTAAGATGAGACAAATTTGGGAAATATGGATGTAGCTCAATCCTTTCATTATGCAGCTAAAGAAACTAAAAGGAAAACCCAAGTAGAAAGCTAGGTTTTATCTTTCTTTATTGTTATTGTAGGTGTATCTCTTTCTGTAGATTTCTGAATGAGATAAAAACATATTAATTCTTACTTATGCAATTCATATTGGGGAAACAGACTTACTTTTTTTTTTTTAATTTTTTTTTCAACCTTTATTTTTTTTGGGACAGAGAGAGACAGAGCATGAACGGGGGAGGGACAGAGAGAGAGGGAGACACAGAATCAGAAACAGGCTCCAGGCTCTGAGCCATCAGCCCAGAGCCTGACTCGGGGCTCGAACTCACAGACCGCGAGATTGTGACCTGGCTGAAGTCGGACGCTTAACCAACTGCGCCACCCAGGCGCCCCCAGACTTACTTTCATAAGCAAACTACTGAGTCCAAGAGAAACTACTGCCGTTTTCACTTACTGGACAACCCTCTAAGAAACAATCTCCATTTAAGAACATTTTTCTAGAGAACATAGGCTGGAGTGCTCCAAAGTGTCTTCAGAACACTGGTCTCACAAACATTTCCTAGCAGAAAACTTTTCTTATTCAAATAACACCACTGCCATCTCCCCCCCCACCGGGGATTACCATAGCAAATTAGCACATTAGAAGTTTTCAAAAGTCCTAATTTACAGAAATCTGTACAACTTTTACTCAATATTTTTGATGACTATTTGCTTGATGGATATTTGCTTGGCTCAATGTTTCATCTTTTTACCCATTTTTATTTTTTTTTATTTTTTTTTTGCTTTTATTTTTTTTAAGATTTTATTTTTAAATAACTCTGCACTCAACATGGGACTCCATCTTACAAGCATGAGATCATGAGTCATATGCTCAACTGACTGAGCTGGCCAGATGCCCCGTCAGAAACCATTTCTAATGTCTGTTTATATATAATACGTGTATTGATATTCTGAGGAATTCATATTTAAGGGGAGATTCTCTAGGAAATACCAGCCCAGACAAAAGGCTTTTTCGTGGCTAACTATGAGCACTGTAGTTCAACTTAAACGTGGATGTGATAGAAATCTTAAAACTTTTAAAAGAAACAAGGTTGGGATCGGCAGGAGACAATAGAGACGGGAAGAAGGTAGTACATGTTAAGTACATTTTTCTTCCTTATTTTAATGAAGTCCACCTAGGTTTCTTTTCCAACCATATAGAATTCAGCTTAGAGGAGCTGGAGAAAATCCCATGTCTATTCCTTTTTCTGTTTTAAATACAGCTGTTTCAAATATAACTGTATTTTGAAGCCTACTTCTTTAGAATCACTTAGAAATGGAAAAAAATGTGCAGTGCAGGATCATGAAGGAGAGATTTAACAAGTGTCTTTCTTCTGAGGCTGCCATAGTTGAGGCTGACCTGCTGTGTTTTAGTGGCCATATTGTTGGGAATGGAGAACTTGCTTTTTCTGCCCCTCGTTCCAATATCCGGAGGTTGGTGGTATCACGATATCACTTTAATGGTGGGGAAGGGATGAGGTGGCCTGTGATATGAGGTGAACCAGGTCACATAAACATGCCATTTTCCACAGTTCCTTGGCACTTCTATGTCATTCTGGTGTCTCAGTTCTCCTTTCCAGATGGAGCAGAAAATATTTAAAAATGGTCTGCAGCTAGCTCCTGGTGCCTATTGATCCTTCTTACATTTGAAGTGAAGAATCAAGCTGACAAATCTCCATACTATTCCTAGGAACACAGTCTTGATTTTCAGGTCATGGCAACAGCGTTAGGTGAAACTGAGTGAAGAAAAGATGTACTGAGAGAAATATCCTAATACTATTTCTTAGTTGACTGGCACCTGTCAGTTGAGCTATGCCATCCTGTTCCAAGTAATAAACTGTCATTTGTAAATTATGCCCATAGCTATATCCATTATTCATGGGCTGGTATTGGAGAATAGTGATTTCAGGCCCCTCAATTTTCCTACCTGCAGGCACCTGAATTACTTCCAAAACTGTTACGTTACCTCGTGTGCCCTTGCAATTTTTCTACCATAATCAGATCCTAACAGCCCACTTTGTGTCTCAGATGAAGACAGCTTCCTCCCCTCCTTTGCCTATATTTCCTTCTACAAAAATGAATGAATAAATCCTAATGAATGAATGTCCAGTAAATGGACAGCAAACTGCAACCGTGAGATTTCAGTATAAAGCTAACTGGAAAAAAGAAGAAGTATTTCCCAAAGAACAAGTATTACTGTCTACTCTATACAACTTATTACTTGAAAGTGGGTAAAAATTAAGGCATTAACTTTCTGGATATTAAAAAGAGAAATCATTACCATATTTTTACATTTTAGAATTATTTTATATTATTTATATGACGAATTAAAATAACCCCTCTGCCTAGACTTCTCATTAGTCACTTTAAGATTTTGAATATGCTTCTTACATAGATTTCCTCAAAATTTTCTGCATTTTGGAACCAAATTGGTCCTTTAGAATCAGAGGGGAAAACAATCTTTTCAGAGGGAAGTTGAAGGAATCTTGCCTTCAACGAGACAGTTTTGTTCTATCCTGAATCTTGAAACCGACCCCTTTTTTTAAGTTCAGGGAAGATACCAGAGACATAGGTTTTTTTAGTGCCTATTTCCAGCCAGCAATATTGTCTAGCATATCAAACTGCCAATAAAAACATTATTACATGTTGAATGACTGGATTGGGGTACATCGTGACAGTGGCAGTCTTTCTGATTTCTTCACCATGTTTTTGCTTTAGCAGTAAAGACAAAATAACGTAATATAGAGAAATACTCTAGTGCTATTTTGGAGGAAATCTCCTTTACAAAATATAATTGTTCCAATAGTTTTGTAACTTGTGCTCCGTAGGGTAATAGGTGCCAAGAAGCAGGATGGGACCAAAGGGAAGGACCTCTGGGACCCCCACATTATGGCCAGGTTGGTCAGATCCACTTCATTCCAAGTGGCTTTATATATTGACTTTCTCTTAAGGTTTCATATGTGTGTATATGTTTTGAGGAATTTGAAAGGGTCAGATATTAAACTTTGCTCTAGTTCTACTATTTACTTTGTGGTTTCTTTTATCGCAATCTCTGACTTTTTCATTGATTCTAGTCAAGAGTTTATTTTTATAGAGAATTTTGAGATAAGTGAATTATCCAGAGTCCCACAAATTGTTAACTGAATACCCAAGACTCGTACCTTCATTTCTGGACTTGGAGTCCATGATTTTTTCCACTTGACATGCCCACTTGAGAGCAGGACCATTTTGATTCCTGTATACTCTCCTTTCCACTAAACTGGCAGGATCCCAGAATCTAATCAGCCTCCTAGTCCAACTTCTAACTCCAACCCTCTTCTTTACAGGATAAATTGTTCAAGAAGTGTAGGCACCACTGAATGTGAGTCTTCATAACTAGTTAAAACCAAGTAATCAAACAGACTACTTTTTTGAAGATGAGTATTCTACTACCTGTCTCAAGAATAAGACAGAAAATTAACTATGTGGGAAAGCAAACAATTTTTTTTAAACACAGTCACTAAAATTTAGACTGTTATTACTCATTTGTTCTGAGAATACTCTCGGGAAAAAAAAAATCTGATGCTACTTTTGTGCCAGCAGTTTCAAATGTAGAATTGATATCATCAGGAAGAAACACAATATACAAGAACTTTAAAAAGTCAACAAAGAAAACAGTGAACTTCTGTTCCTTAAGAAATTAGTTTTATCATTGACAAATAGGATTCCCAAATGAGGTCAAGAGCAGTAATTTGACATTCCAGAATCCCTCTTCCACTATACTTAAAATTAAAATCTATTATCAAAAGACCACAAAGCAATATACAGAAATATATGAGAAACAGGTGCCTTGTGGGTAGGGGAAATAGCTTAAAATTTGATTTAACCAGTATGGGTCCTTGTCCACAGTATTTGAAGAGGTTACAATGTAAAATTTTATAATTATTGATTTTAATTATAAAATTAAGGTAAGACTTTAAAAAATATATTCTATTTTTTTAAGTTTATTTACTTATTTTGAGAGAGAGAGCAGGGGAGGGGAGGAGAGAAAGGGAGAGAAAGAGAATCCCAAGCAGGCTCAGTTCTTTCAGCACAGAGCCCAGTGCTGGGCTCAAACTCACGAACAGTGAGTTCATGACCTGAGCAGAAATCAAGAGTCAGATGCTTAACTGACTGAGCCACCCAGGCGCCCCTAAAAATATATTCTATGTTTTAACCTGTACATCTCTGTACTACCCATATAGAATATCTGTACTACCCATATAGAATATCAAATTAGCTATTTTAAAATTTATGAGTCAAGAGTGGAATTTGAGAATATATTAAAATGAGGAATATACCTTGTTTTTTGTTCTGCATGCTATTTTTATGTCCATAGCTTATGAAGAGTTAATTCCTTATTAGTAAGAGTCCTTTCCTATCCTCAACCCTTGAGGAAAAACCCAGAACACAGTTACTGGTACATAACAGTTCCACGAATTTTCAGTTGCAACATATGAAAATTAACCTGCTAATAGTTGGGATATAATTATATTCACTTGGCACTTGACATTCACTTTGTGTTCCAGAAAACATTAAGAATAGACTTTGAAGTTTATAGGGAAACATTTATTTTTGGTGTAGTTATCCAGTAGAGGAAGGAAAGATTCTTGATTAATCTGTGAAGGTTAGGAGAACCTGCTTCTGGAACATTTTCAACTCCCCGAGTTTCTGTAGCTGCAGAGAGCAACAGACATCAATAATATCATTCTCTTTTCGTGCTTTGGCTTAATGCTTCACTTGAGTGACCTGCCTGCGCGTCTTGATTCTGCTTCAAACAATGAGTTTAATGTAGCTATTTAAAAGTACTGGCATTGTTTAAAACAGTTGTTCCCAACACTGACTCAGAGAGAAAACTTTGGTATTTTAATGAGGCAATTCCTTTTTTGCACTATCACCCACATCGACTCACTTCAGTATATCCTTTGGAATTGACTCCTCTCATCTTTCTGGAAAACGTGCGCGCGTGCGCGCGCGCGCACACACACACACACACACACACACACACACACACACTGCAGAAGACATTTGAATATTTTCTCTCCTCAAAGCACCCTCACACCGCGTATGCTTTCCCCTTTCTTGCCACTTGTGTTCTTACTCCTCACCAACACATACTGTCTGTTCTAAGCAAAGAGTCTCCTTAAGTCTCCATTTTTTCTACTTACAAGACCTGGAGGGCTGCTGGCAGGATTCCTACACTTACAACATTGTCATCCTCTTCTCTATATATCAAGTCCTACCCATTTCTGAAATCCATAGCATCTCCAGGTGAATATGTCATCCTTCACAGCTTGCGTTGATCTCTCCTATCCTTAAACTCTAAGGCACTTGGTCTATTTTCATAAAACTAAACAATTTATTTTCATGCTGTTTTATATACCTTGGTAGATAGATGATAGATGGATGGATAGATAGATAAATACATACACACATACATACATACATACATACATACATACATACATACATAATTGATAGATGATAGGGGGAGAGAGATGATAATTATTTGTGTGTATGTGTGCCTTCATAATGACTTTTTTCATCTTTCTAACTATGCCTTGAACAATAGGATTATAACACCTTTTTAAAATATGCCCCTAAAGACCTAACACAGGGCTCATTCATCAACTGGTAGTCAGGCTCAATAAAATGCTATTTCATATAGTATATCGTTGGCACTCATAAAAGAAGATTCTAATTTCTGATAATACTTTGGCAATAAGAAATAAGGAGCTCATATATCCACTCATTTAACATTTTTAAGTTCCTCTAAGTGTCAGGAGGGTCAAATAAGACATATGAAAATTAATTCTACTCCCCTTTGTCCTCTCCTGTTACCTCCTGTTAACCAATGGGAAAAGAGCCAGGAATGATAGGGAGACATTGGACTGGATAGAGCAATTTGGACAGAACTAACCTGGGCTGACCTGTAAGAGGTAGAGACTCTGATACCATTAGCTTCCAAATGGAGATAAAAGAATGTCACCAGGATTCAAATTCCAGCCCCCATCCCTTAATACTGCCAGTGTTCTTAGCTACATTGTTTGATCCTTCTGTCTTGAATTCGTAATTAGGATCTGAGTAAGGATGATCTATCTCTTCCTTGTTGTAGGCACTCACTAAACGTTTAGTGGCAGGCCCAAGGCAAAATGACAAACAGTTCTCTAATTCTTCAGGTATGTACCAAGTATCTACTCTTGAACAGGCTGCTGTGTTGAAAGTCTGGTTACAATGGTAACACATCCCCACCATCTAGGTTTGCAGACAAAGATTGAAAGATTAACAGAACCCATTAAAAAGTATGATAAAAATCATACTGTGGAGTAAGGCGTGACCCAAGAAAGGCCATCTAACCTACTGTGGAGGAGTAAGAGGCAGCAGTGCCTCCACTGAAATATGAAGGGAGAAGGTGGACAGAAGCAGCTAGAGACATAAGCAGTGAGGACACACAGTACATACAAACATTCACACAGAGGTTTCCAAGCCAGTTAAATAAGTGAAGCAAAGCCCCAGAAGCCAGTGTAGGTAGAGTATGGTGACATAGCTTCCATTTCTGAATTGCCCTCCTATTTCCTGCCTCCTCTAGTAAGAAGTACCTAGTAACTTCTTACTCTGTTAGGTAGAACATTGTTTCTGGTCTATATTCCACTCCAAAATACTCCCTCTGTATCCTGGATGACTATCCAATAGACTACCCAAGTGTTTTATAGTAATATACAATATCGGTTAAAAATAACTTCCTCCAGATCTTCTCATTATAATAAAAATCCATGTTTTCTGAATTTTGCTAATTTGATTGGAGTATTTCATATAAAAAGCTATTTGAAAAACCGGGAGTTTTGGTCTCACTGGGATGTATTTGCATCTTGCAGGAGAAACTCATTAACTCAAATGAATCTTTTATTGATGGAAAGGCCAGGGAGGGAGATGAAGGGATGACAAGCCCAGGAAAAGCTATTTTTAAGAAGCAGGCCTTCTGGTTATGTCTGTATCCTTCCAAACTCCCTGCCACACTACCTTCCTCAGGTATCACTCAACCCCCTGCCATTATCATTTCCCTTTCAGGAGGAGTTCTGGGCTCAGTAAGACAGTCTTCTCCTGATGAAGGAGCATTCATTGTTATTCAAAATAAATTTATAAATGTGGTAGATGGTCTTCCTGTGTTTAGTGTAAACTGAACCATTTACACGGTAGTATTTGGTCAGGAAAACTAAGAAAAGTGCAATACACCACAGGTGTCTGTTTAAAACAGTAACATTTCAATAAATCTACATTTTTAAAAAAAATAATTCTTATATGAACTAACCAGAACTCAATTTTTATAGCTTAATCTAATGGTTGCCTTCAACTAGAGATTTTCTTTCCTCCCATAAGATCTTGAAATAGCTTCATTAAACCCTTGAGAAATTATGGTCTCCTTGGCAAAATCATTCTTCACAAAATATCGGTTTATATTTGCAATACCTTCAAATAAAATCTAAGATGAGAATGTCATGAAGTAGAAATTAAAATAAATTCCATCCCTCTATCTTGAGGACCAGCCTGAGTTATTTCTATTCTAAGAAAGACAAAGAGTCAGAAATTCATAGAACTTAAAAAGTGGCATTAATAGGGATTCTATCTAGACCCCTCCAAAGGCATTCCCAGGTAGGTAAAAATATTTTTCTTCAGCTCTTAAAATCTGATTCCAGCTATACATACTTCAGTCATCATACGAGTAAGAACAATCTTCACCACACACACACACACACACACACACACACACACACACACACACACACAATTCTTTAATGTTGTATTTAATTCCACTGCCTCTATCCTTTGGGAACATCATATGTTGTGTACCTATGACATATAAGACACTATCTGCTATACAGAAGCAGTATGCACAGTGATTTCCTCTGATGAATCTAAGTAGGAAGACTATTTGTAATATATGACATAATAGGAGAATATACTACTAAGCTCTGTATGATTAAAGAGTAACCTGTATAGGCCAGACTGTATTTGCAGTTAGCATTCAGGGAAAGGATATATCTGCATAGTCAGGAGAAATTTCATGGAAAATCAGAGTGGGCCTTGAATGGTGAGCAGCGTTTGGAAGTGTGGAGAAAGCATGTGGACATGAGGGTGAGCTGAGGCAAGCCCCAGCTGTCAAATTGAGAAGGGGTGCACGAGAACACACTCCAGTCTCAAAAAAGTTATCATTGTGACTTCACACTTTTTATTCTCCATACCTAATTATTTTAGGTCTTTCTGAGTTCCCTCAGATGAATACCCCTTAAAGTGCTTATCTATCCTGTGAGTATACATGTAAACTCCATTTCTAATCTCTAAAAATTGAAACAAAGAGCAAAATATGTATTATTACTTGATTTATGTTTAAATTGTGAGCACGAATTTCTCCTCCAGTTGAATTTTGAGTTGTGTTTTGGGTACTGATCATTTGCTCTCATTAATAAATAAATGTGCTTGCTTGGAATCCGCAAGAATATATACAGTTCATAAGCTTTCTATTTCACCAAAAATCCGAGTCCTGGTACTACTCCTAAACATAAACTAAAACCTTTAATTGATGTGTAATGGTATCCTTTAGCTAATAAAAATTAACATTAGTTTTAAGAGATAAATAATCTATATTCAGTTTATCAATAAATATTAGATATAAATTCAAGATATTCAAAAACCTTTTATATAATTGAAAAGAAGACTTTTAGATCCTCAGATTCCCTATCCCTGTTAGAGGAAGTTAACATTTTCCAGTAATTGAGTCATCCTTACTTACCTAAATTTAGAGTGCAGTACATCTCCCTCCCTCGTGGTTTCCGTGAACAGATCTGAAGCTTTCAAAATAAAAATTTCCCACATGTTTTATTTGTATCAGTTCTGCTTCCTTCTCAAAAGTGCAAGGAAAGCCCAGGGAGCTACAGTGATTAATGACCTGTTCTAGAGTCTAACCTGCTCTATAAAATGTGCTACATTCCAGAGCATAAAAGAAACTCCGAAGTAGGTCAGGAGCTTAAACTGCCCAAGGGCCTACTTTAGACTAGAGGCAAGCAAGTCTGAAATTAAATTAGCACCAGAATTGTGATGACTCCTGATTCCATGGTTTCCTATTGGACCAGGAAGATGGGGATCTACAATGTGAAATAAAGCCATAAAAACCAAATTCACTCAAACTTATGCAATTTTTAATTTGCATTAATTCAGATGATGACCTGGTTCAAAATAGTTGTGAGCATTCTCTAAAGTTGAAGTGGAGTGGAGGGGAGAATTTGCAAAATGAATTAAGGAACCATTCAGCCTGTAAGGCTAGAGACCAACAAAATATGACCAAGGATCATTTTAGAAGAGTCACAGAATGAATGTGCCAATTACAAATAATTCTTACTAAACTTGAGATTTTTATAGCAAACAAGTAGATTAAATCTATATGATGTTCACCACCGTGGTAACACATGATGCTCTGGGACCTTAAGCAGGTCACAGCTGCTTGCTGGACAGTCTGTCGGCCACTTCCGTCTCTAATACTATCATCCACATGGGACAACCACCAGAGCTGCCAAAGCTGTAAAGACACTACTAAGTGGGAAGAGATGGGGTATCAGTGGGAGGAGGTGAATGCTTCTTACAAGAGAGGCCTAGATTTCTAGGTCCAGGGAATGACTGAAAGTCTCCAGGCAGCTCTTCCAGGCGTGTGAGCCCTACCTGTCTCTAGTCTCACCTCCGTGTGCCAACAACATATCTAGCCCACATCAACCCAAATACCATTTCTTCAAGAACGGCTGCCCCACCCTCACCAGACTGGGTTAAATTCACTCAGTTTTACACTCTCATAGCTCCTTCCTTTTATCATTTATTACACAAATCACAATTGTAATCAAATCTTTATCTGTGTAGTTTTTTGTGTCTTGCTTGCCTTCTCCCACGAGTATGTAAGCATGGTGAAGACAGGGGCTTGTGTCATATTTCTTTCTAATGGTTTTCCCCATGTCTGATACATCGTAGGTGCTCAAGAAATGTCCAATGGATGCATGGATGCATGGATAGCTATATATGAAGAATAGGCATATATTTGAAGAGGCAAAGTGGGGCCAGAGTTCCACCAAAGCCCCTCCTAAACCTTTAGTAGTATTTGGTTTTTAAGATCTAAACAATATTTCACCCAGTAATATCTTTCTATTGAAAGATACTAAAAGTCTTTAAACTGAAAATAAGAAAGGATTATTAATAAAATATATTCTTGGAACAAAATATAATATTTTGCTTCAAATGTGCATCAATATTATTTCCTGGAAAGAAAGAAATGACAAGCTGCTTTCTCTAGGGCCTGCCAAACACACACACACACACACACACACACACACACACACACACAAACACATACACACCACCACCACCACCAACAACAACAACAACAACAAAACAGGAAAACTTCCTTCATTTAAAACCTTCCCTTCCCTATCCTATCTCTGAAGCCTACAGGGAAGACCCTGTTGACTTTTTTTCTCAAGTCTGCTTGTCGTGGAAGATAGGACCGAAATTGGGAAAAGAGCCAAAGGAGTAAGACTGTGCCAGGCTCCTTTGTACTCCACAAATCCTGGATCTTGGCTTTACCTCTTGCATGCTCTGCTCTTTTACTCTCCAAGGGCTTGTTAAACTCTGAACACTTGTGATGCCTGCAGGGCCTTAGTCTCCTGCTGGGTAAGTCCATAGCTAGGAGAGGAGAGCTCTCAACCCGAAAGAGACATACATCATGGCAGGAAATTCTGCAGAGTGACAGGAATGATCATAAGCCCTAAATCTTTCAAGATACTGCCTTTAATTGTTGCCATGTCCCAGGCAAAAATTGCAAACTTTTCTTTTATCCTTTTTTTTTCTCTTCTTATTGCTTGTGAATGAGGTTTAAGTGGCTAGCCTAAGCCTTAGATGTCCTGTTTCCTAATTCCTGAAACATAAAAGATGTTCAGGGATGCGTCTTCTGCCCCTGACCAATGCACATTTTTATTGCTGCAATAAAAGCTTCTATTGAAATTGTGGAACTTAACTATATGCATAACTACTTTTAACATCTGAGAAGTTATGTTTCTACCAGAGGTAACAACAGGATCTTATTTTTTGAAGCTTCACATTTGCAAATATTCTCTGGAAAGCTATTCTTTCTTCAACTTCTAAGGGAATGGCATAAAATGCTTTCTGCCATTATCATTTTCTAGAGATAGTATAGGGGTTAACCTCTGTTTGATCAATTATCTCAAGATTTAGTTGTATTTAAAGATGTTTTTAAATGTATTAATAAATGTACTAATGAATCTATAATCTTAAAGATACAGAGTAAATGATATATAACTTAGCAAAATGGAAGTAATTTGAAATGAACTGCTAAGAACGTGCTTCATTAGTTTAAGATTTACAACCTTTATTTGAAATATATATTACATTAAAGATATAAAATCTACTATAAAAATCACCTCATTTCACCTTCTGTCTTCATAACAAGGTAAATGATAGTCTCAAGATAATGAGTTTTTCTGAATCACTGAATGTATTAAGATGCTCTGAGATATTCTTATCTGACAATAATCCAGGCAAATATTAATATTTTGGTGCAGCCTTTGGTATAATGAATATGTCTTAGAGGATTAGCACTAGAAGTTTGCTCTGTATATAAAACTCTGGTGTAATTTTGACCAGAAAGTTTCAGGACATTATTTCAGCAGGTTACATTGAGAAAACTGAGGCTTGATAGGTTGAACTTCATTAATGGGTGCCAGACTCCGTTAATGAGATGCCAAGCTTCAGGGGCTTCATCCAGGTTCTAAATGGTCAGGACAAGGCTTGCCAATTTGCTTTGCTGAAGGCACAGAGATCCTCCTCAAAAGGGTCTTCTCCAATTGCAGCTTTCTGGGTTAATGTATTCTAGGCTGAATTATCTCATCCAATGATTGCTGCCCTGGGAATTTCAGTGTTGGTACAAACTAACAACGTCCACCAGACTAGCATCAGCAATACCCAGCTGGCTCTTTGTCCCCCATGGGAAATTTTCTCAGTCAGAGCCTGGTAATTGTTTAGCCCAGCTGCTGCAGTTCCAAGGGTGCCAGCTCATCTGAGCCAACTGTATGCACACAGCTCATGACTCATAAGACTGAGAAATACACATCATAGGGGGGCGGGGCTTCAAGGACACCATTTTAAATTTGCTCTCTTTTTGTCAACTGTTTGGGGGAGAATACGTAATGAAAGGCAGTTATTCAAGGGTTACAAATATACTATGCAGTCATGAAATTCCACCATAAGAGTGCATAATAATCTCATCCATATCAAAACGCATTCGCTGTATGTCTCAACAGTCACTTACTTGGCTGTACTCTATGTGTTACAACAACTATACCGTAACAGTGTGGTTTCTTCCATATGCCCGGATGTAGAATAAAGAACTGGCTCGATATCCAGAGCGAGGGGCAATTTGGGTAGAGGCTGGGAGTTCAAGCCCCATTATCTGGCTTCATGCCATGTTAGCTCGCATAAGGGTTCACTCTCAGATCTTCCAAAGTTATGCTGGAGATGCCAAAAAATATATTTTGTCAGAAAAGTAGACAAAAACAGATTATATAAACAGTTTGAATTCCTCAGGCCTTTACTGTCAATTAGAGGTAGTAATATCCTCCTGGAAAAATCCACCTACGTAGTATTCTGTACACAAATGGCATCATTAAACAGTGTCAACCTGCCACATTTATACCAAGTGTCTCCAGGGGCTGGTGGTATATGTGATGACTCCTGATGTTTTAGTTAGCTGCTACTGAGAAATAAATTACAAAATCTTTGTGACTGAAAACAAGCAGCATTTATTATCTCAGTTTCTGTGGGTCAGGAATCAAAGAGAGGTTTAGCTAGGTGGCTCTGCTCAGGGCCTTCACAAGGCTGCAAGAAGGTGACATCATGCACACAGTCATCTCAAGGCTTGGACTAGGGCGGGATCCGCTTCCAAGCTCACTCCCGACTGACCTCAGAAGATCCTCTCCTGACTTCACTCACATGGCCTCCCAACAGGACTGCCTCACACCATGGCAGCTGGCTTCTTCCAGAGCAGCAATCCAAGAGAGACTGACAGAGCACTTGTAGGAATGAAGCCACAGTTTTTTTATAACCTCATATTGAGAGTGACATCCTACTTCATCCACCATATTCTATTCATTAGAAGCAAGTCAGTAAGTCAAGCCTACACTCAAGAGAAGCGATTGGGCAAAGACATTGAATACCAGAAAGCAGAATCATCAGGGACCATCATCATAGGGGCTGCCTACCACACTGAGGGTCTCTCTTAGTCTAAAACCTCAGCATTTATCTCTGGAATTATAGCAACCACCTCTAATTAGACCCAGGGCCTAATTTTGATCCCCTCCTATCAACCTACCCTTGCTATGGTGAAGTGGTCTTTAAAAACTGCAAATCTGAATATGTCATCTAACAACTCCTAACTGTCTTCAGGAGAATGTCAAACCTTCTTAATATGACACACAAGACCCTTTATGTATGGTGCATAAAGGCAATATCAGATGGTCTCTAAGGTCATGGGCTATAAAGCCCGGCTCCACAATTTATCAGTTTTATGGCCTTGAGCAAGTTTATTAACCTCATTGGGCTTTGATTTCTTTGTCAAAACCTGAGATAACACAGTTTCTAGCACATAGTAAGACCTCAATAAGAATAAGTTGTTATAACTTTCCATTTATCTGAGGCCATTTCACAACATATCATACAACTAACTAAACCAACCTACAGTGAGGAGGCCATTTTGACCTCTTATAAGGCTCTTTTCTTTGCTTGGGAAGCCTTTCCCCATTCTCCTTTACCTGAGAACTTTTGTTTATGCTTAAATACTCAATTTAGGAGTTCAGTTTTCCTCCTGGGCTAGGTGCATCTTCTTGTATTCCCTCAGCTCACATGCCTAACTGCTTATAGTACTTATCACACTGTGTTGTCATTGTCTATTTTTCTATGGCCTTGTGGAAATGTGAGCTCCTCAAGAGAAAGAATAAATCTTACATTTCTACATCTACGGAGCCTAGCTCGGTGATGGGCACAGAGTATGTCCCCAATATATGTGGTGGAATGATTTACTAAGCAAGCAATTTGAAAGATTTCTGATGCAGCCTCCTTCTTTCTCCATTTCTTAATACTACTGCTTGCCCTCACTTATTCATACCTTCACCTACAGGTCCTGGTTCCATAAGAATATTTCAGCTATGGCTTTGAAGAGACTGCTGCACGAACTGCTATTCTTTGTTTAGATCAAAGAACATGTTTCTCTTTGCTTGCAGCTCTTAACACACAAATTGGATGAAAACCCATATCTCTTTTACTGATTTCCTTTTATTTGGGCTTTTGAAGTCAACACCTTTGTAATAACTGCATTGTTTCGCAAACCAAACTCCTCAGATAGGCATTTAAGGCTGCACTCAAACTACTTCCTACAGCCCCTTCCATCCACACCATCTCTACACCCCCTTCTTCCTTTGCCTACACACACATACACACACAAACACATGCACACACATACACATACACATACAAACACATGCACACATACTAAACACACACACACACACACACAAATACATACATATGCAACCACACAAATATATACACAAAAAACCTAACTGCCTGGGATTCAATATGGACACTTCTTAAAATTCAAACTCCTAAGCCTCACCTAGATTCAGAGAGCAGAGGAGAGGAAATCAGCCTTTTGACAAGTTTCATGGGTAATCCTCATACATAGAAAGGCTTGAAGATCATAGCCCTTGTCCCGCTGAATGGTCTTGATGAGCATGTCTCCAAGCTTTACTAGTGTTCCTGAAAAGCATCTCATTTCCAACTGAAAAAAACAATCCCAGTTACCCTTTAAGATTTACTCAAATAGCACCCTTGTCAAGCATTCCTCAATGGCCCCACAGCAGTTGATGGATTCTGTTTGGCCCTTGGCACACATTATGAAAATTATTAGTTTGCATGTTCATTCTCCAGGTCAGTTCAAGAACAAGTTGAGTGCAAGGACCACCTCTGGCAGCACTTTCGGTACAAGATCAAAAGTAGTCATTGTTCAATGTTACCTGATATTTTAGCTATTACATTAAAATACTTTTTGCTCTCAAATGTGTTATCCTGTATTAGTCTATAAGACTTTACTTTTTAAAACATAAAAAAAAATATCATAGGAGTATTTAGCCATAACGTGCCACCTTAACGTTTCAAAGACATTATAATAACGAATATATAGCTTCCCCAAGATATATAAATAGGACATTAAATTAAATTCTTCTGCCAAGACATTTGTTGATAATCTTGCATAATTTGGAATAGCTAACTGCAAACTAGATAATGTACAACTTTTAGTTATACTGGCATAATGGCTTTATATTCCATAGTACAAAGGCATAAGTTCAGATCGTATTGGTATTTTTATTTCTATTTGGATGTCCCAGTTATTTTAATACTTTGAAATTGCTGCTGAGTTTTTCTTCTCTCACTGCAACTTGGACTCTATCAGGTGGCCGGTAAACAGACTCCTCCAACTTAAACAGTCACCAAGGTTCAATAACCAAAAGCATTAAATGCAGCCATTGCTGCACTACCAGGGTAGCTGTTCCAAGATGGGGAGGATCGAGAGGTACGGGCAGCAGAACACCTGAGCAGCTGACAGAGTCAGCTCCTGGCACATAAATGCACAAGCTTGCCAGTTGATCAAGCATGGCAGATTACATTTAGAATTCAGTTGACATATTGATTTCACAACCTTCGGTGAAAGAATCACTTTCGGCTTTTCTGTGACATGACGTCTGCTGACTAACTTCTTCCCTAAAGCCAGGCAATTTACATAGCTTTCCAGTCCTCAGTCAGTGGGGGATTCTTTAGGCTGTATGGTTTTCCTTTTAATATCTTGTGAATTCCCAGAACAAAGCTTTCTCCACTATCATTAGAAGGAATTAAAACCTATCATGGAATCGTATAGAATTATTTGTAAATGATATGCTGATTATGGTAATCCACCTCTTCCCCTCAAGAACAGACGTGGGCAAAAATTGATAAAGCAATGGATCTCTTTATTTTTAAGTGATTCTTTCTCCCTTTAAAATCATTCACTATTACTTTATTGAATATTTAATATATTAGAATCACCTCTCTTCATTCCACAACTTAATTATGATGCTAATGCCAGTTAAATTGTTCCAAATTTCCTAGACATTAGATAATTTTGAGTATTCTGGCTGAGCACCCATTACTTTAAGCCCATTGCCAGTCCTTAAATTGAATATGGAACCAAAACTAGTCACCATGAAACGTGACTATACAGCATGTATAGTAAGTCACAGCAATGTGGTTTTGATGTCTTCTAAGCTTTCTTTCATGATATGATATTGCCAACCAAAGCTTCCTACCACATTTAACCTGTAGTGTCTCTCTTGCTATTTTAGGACTCTAGCCAACATACCAACATTGATACATGAGCTCACGCGTGCGCGCGCACACACACACACACACACGCGCGCGCGCACGCGCTACTATATTTATACACTCATTTGCATCACAGTTATAAGCTTACCCCCTAACCACTGAACTTACAGTGGCAAGGAAAAAAGATGCATTCAATTAAACAGAGAGATAAGACAACACACTACTGAGATGTTAAGTTTCATTTCTTGCCATGCTGGGTAAAGTCTGATTACATTCAGAGGCTGAGTTTAGTTCAAAGGAACACTCTAAAAAAGCAAATATTGAAGATGGATTTGAAAAATAATTGAATGGTGGCCAGTCTATCTTCTAGGAAAATAGATGCCTTTTCTGGATCCATAGCTGCTTAAAAATGTGTAGAAAAAAGGGGCGCCTGGGTGGCGCAGTCGGTTGAGCGTCCGACTTCAGCCAGGTCATGATCTCGCAGTCCGGGAGTTCGAGCCTCGCGTCAGGCTCTGGGCTGATGGCTCAGAGCCTGGAGCCTGTTTCCGATTCTGTGTCTCCCTCTCTCTCTGCCCCTCCCCCGTTCATACTCTGTCTCTCTCTGTCCCAAAAATAAATAAACATTGAAAAAAAATTAAAAAAAAAATGTGTAGAAAAAAGATGAAAAAGAAAGAGATGCATGACTGCATAGTAGGATGCACACTTGCATAGTACTTAGTGGGTTTGGGGGTCAATGTATAATATTAATATACGTAGTTAGCTATAGTCAGCTCCTACGTGCATCCTCAAGAATACAGTACACACCATTACTCAGCAGGACTAACTGAATTGTCCCTGTACAGAATAATATCCTTGTGACCAAAATAATTAATCTGAGGCAGCTTTCACTCTAGGACATTTCAATTAGCACAAAATACACTTGGGCAGAAATCTTAGCACTCAGTGGTCTGCCTGTATGAAGTCCTGCCCTATCACAGCCATTGCCTATCTAATAAGTGTATAGGATACATCTTATGCTTAAAAATTGCAGTCATGTATTGGAATTCTTTCCTTTTATGATAGAGTTTGAATACAATATCACCAACACAATAACCACTCCCAACTAGCAGAGTAATTTACAGTACAAAAAATGCAGTAACAATCAGAAACTTAGACTATGTTAGGGCTGGAAAGGACTTTAGAGATCACTTAATTCAACCCATGTATTTTCTAATTGAGCCAATTTGCATGATAATTTTTCTAAACTCTGGCCTGCAGAGCAATGCTTGCTGGAAGTTTATACTGTCCACAACAAAATGAGAAAGATGAAACAGTGTAACAAAGTTTCATAAAGCTGAATTTACTCATTTAAAATAATAGCCTTTTTTCTAAGAGTTTGCCCTGATATTAACATTCTTTTATGAAATGTTGAGGATAAAGAAAGACGGTTGCTTTTCCTTACATTTGTAGTGAATTAGAGAAATACTTGGCCACCTTGTTATGTGCTCCAATTCTTTTTTAATTTTACCAGATTATAAAATCCAAGAGTGGGGGAACTACCGACTTAGATTCCAATAATAAATGGAGTCCACTGCCTATTCTATGTATGAGAGGTTTAAATTTATCAAAAAGGCAAAATTACTAAGAAGGGTTATTTATGAAATGAGTTATGTGAAAGAACACTGATTCTGTTTTCTACGTAAAATTTGACAAACGGTCTCAAAGGAAGTTATACACGTCTTTTGCTATTGATGCATGACTTAGACAAGAGAATAAATTTAACAGTTTTTAGCTGTATTTGAAAAGAAACTGGCATTTATTTTTTCACTCAATAAGATGTAAAATCTGCAAGAATAAAGAAATCAAAGAGAAGGAAGTATGGTCATGATCATATTGTTACACATTTGTTAGGATAAAGGTTGTAGAGAAAGCGATACTTACCATCAGGAGGCATACACTGGCTTGATTTCTATTTGTTCTGTGTCACATGCATAATACGTTTTGTTTCAGGCAGACATTATCAGATTCATGGAGAGGAGTCAAAAATATTAGAAATTTTTTTTAGTGTAAAAGAATTTCTAATGAGATATAGAGTATAATGTCAGGCAAAATGGAATTCAGGACTACTTAGAATCAGGATAAATTACCTCCTAAGAAGCGATCCTTGCAAGAAGATGCACAAAAATAGGAAGATAATGAATCCCTGGTACAAAATTTTGCTTCTACATCAAGTCTTTTAAATATGCAAGAATGTCATATTTCTTTCTTTAAAAAAAATTTAATCTCCAAGAATGCTCTATTAAACAACAATCCAACTTAGATAGAAATTTCTCTTTTAACACCAAACCATTCTAAATTTAGTTTAACTACCATATGTGTGCCCTTTTTTGTCGTACCTTTACTGAAAAAATACCTTTAAAACAATGGTTTATAACCTTATGACCTAGTGTCAATAGCAGTTATATTTCTAAAAATTGATTTTATTCTTGGTATAAAAGGGAGAGTGCTATTTGTCTAAAATTTTATTCTCGAAGATATTAAAACAAAGCATATTGTTCCTACACTTTTAGACCCAAGGTTTTGTAGACTCATAGTAGATTTGTGCATTTACACAAAGAGTATAATTATGTACACTACAACTGATTAGTATACCAAACAGTACTCATAACAGTAAAAGTAAGATATGCCTTCAATATTATTTAATATCTGCACACAAGAGACCTACATGACCTGCTTAGGGGTCTTATTTTTAAACAATTTCTGTGAAAACTACAAGTTACCCATTTTTACTATATCCATTTTCCAGGCTAATATTTTAGTATTTTTGAAAATTCCCTTGCGAGGTAAACTCCATGAGGGCAAGATATTTTACCATTTTATTTGGGTTATACTTGACCTACAATATTATGTTAATTTCAGGTGCACAACATAGTGATTGGACATTTGTGTATATTGTGAAATGATCACCACTGTGAGTCTAGATCAGTTACCTTACAAAATTAATACAGTATTATTGACTTTTTCTTCATGCTGCACACTACATCCCCATGACTTACTTACTTTATAATTGGAAGCTTGTACTTCAGTTGATACCCTTCCTCCATTTGCCACCGCATCCCCTTTCCCTCAGGCAACCACCAATCTGTTCTGTGTATCTATGGCCTGGGTGTGGTTTGGTTTCATTTGTTGGTTTGTTTTTTTGGATTCTGCATATCAATGAAATCATGTCCTTTTTGTTTTTCTATGTGACTTATTTTACTTAGCATAAACCGTCAGGTTCATTCATGTTGTCACAAATGGAAATACTTACTTCTTTTTTTATAGGTGAGTAATATTCCACTGTGGAGATCCACCACACCTTCTTTATCCATTCAACCATTGATGGACACCTTAGGTTGCTTCCATATCTTGCCTATTGTAACTAATGCTACAATGACTATAGGGATGCATATATTTTGTGGAATCAGTGTTTTCATTTTCTGTGAATAAATACACAGAAGTAGAACTGCTAGATCACTCCATACATTTGAGGAAACTCCATACTGTTTTCCACAGTGGCTGTACCAGTTTGCATTCCCACCAATAGTGCATGAGGACTCCCTTTTCTCCGCATCCTCACCAACACTTGTTGTTTCTTGTGTTTTGATCCTAGCCATTCTGACAAGGGTAAGGTGATATTTCATTATGGCTTTGAACGGCACTCCCTGATGACTAATGATGTTAAGCATCGCTTCATGTGACTGTTGCCCACCTGTATGTCTTGTTTGGAAAGATGTCCAGTCAGATACTCTGGCCATTTTTCAATCACATTGTCTTTTTTGCATTTTTTGTTTGTTTTTTTATTGAGATGTATGAGTTTTTTATACATTTTGGATATTAGCCCCTTATTGGATAGATGATGTGCAGTATCTTCTCCCTTTCAGTAGATTGCTTTTTAATTTTATTGATGGTTTTCTTTGCTGTACAGAAGCTTTTTAGTTTGATGTTGTTCCATTTTTTTTTTACTTTTTCTTTTGTTTCCCTAGCTTTTGGAGTCAGAACCCAAAAGAACATCAGTAAGACCAACATCAAGGAGCTTCTCATCTATATCTTCTCCTAAGAGTTGTATGGTGTCAGGTCTTACTTTGAAGTCTTTAATCCATTTTGAGTTAATTTTTGTGTGTGATATAAGATAGTGGTCCAGTTTAATTCTTTTATGTGTAGCAATCTAGTTTTTCCACCACCATTTATTGAGAAGGCTGTCTTTTCCTACTCTGTATATATATTCTTGACTTTTGTCACAAATTAATTGGCCACATATACATGGGTTTATTTCTCTTCTGTTCCATTGGCCTATGTGCTGGTTTTTATGACAATACTAAACTGTTTTGATTACCACAACTTTGTAGGATAGTTTGAAATCATGGAGCATGGTACCTCCAGCTTTTTTAGTAGGGATGAACTTCTTTAGCTTTTATTGGTCTGGAAAAACTCTTTATCTCTTCTTCAATTCTGAATGATAACCTTGCCAAGCGGGGTACTCTTGTTTGGAAGTTTTTTGTCATGGTGGTTGTTTTTCTTTCCAGAACTTTGTTTTTGTTATTTTTTTCTTAAGTATACTTATTTATTTTGAAAGAGAGAGCAGGAGAAGGGCAGAGAGAGAGAGAGAGAGAGAGAGAGAGAGAGACAGAGAGAAAAAATCCCAAGCAGGCTCGGTGCTGTCAGCACAGAGCCCCATGTGGGGCTCGTACTCATGAACCATGAGATCACGACGTGAGCAGAAACCAAGAGTCAGATGCTTAATTGGCTGAGCCACCCAGGCACTCCTCTTTTCAGAAGTTTGAACCTGTCATTTCATTCCCTTCTAGCCTGCAAAGTTTCTGCTGAGAAATCTGCTGTAACCGTAGAGGGTTTTCTCTGTATGTAATAATTTTTCTCTTGATGTTTTTAAGATTCTTTAACTTTTGACATTTTAATTGTAATGTCTTGGTGTGAATCTCTTTGAGTTCATCTTATTTAGAACTCTGTGCTTCCTGGACCTGAATGTTTGTTTCCTTCCTTGGGTTAGGGGACTTCTCAACCATTATTTCTTCAAATAAGTTTTATGTCCCTTTATCTCTCTCTTCTGCTTCTTGAACCCTGACAATGTGAATTTTATTTTACTTGCTATTGCCTTATAGGTCACTTATTATCTTCATTTTTTAAAATTCTTTTTTCTTTTCCTTGCTGTGTCTGGGTGAGTTGCATTGTTTCTTTTTCCAGCTAACTTATCTGCATATCTTCTCCATCCAGTGTACTGTTGAGCACTTCCATGGTATTTTTACTTCAGTTACTGCATTCTTTATCTAGTGACTTCTGTTTGATACTTTATTATATTGTCTCTTTGTTGAAGTTCTCACTGTATTCATCCATCCGTCTCCTGAGTTTGCTGAACATCTTTATGACCACTACTTTGAATTCTTTGTCAGGTAGATTACTTCTCTGAGGTTTTATCTTGTTCTTTTTTTTTTTTTTTTTTTTTTTGGAACATATTTCTCCATTTCCTCATTTTGCTGGACTCCCTGTGTTTGTTTCTATGTATTTCTATGTAGCAAAACAGCTACGTCCCTCAGTCTCAAAGGAGTGGCCTTGTGCAGGTAATGAAACTTCTCATTCAATCTTTCCCTCAGCTTGACTTTCAAAACTTTGTGGTCATCTAAACCGCTTTATTTATTTTTGATACACCTCTGTTGTACCTAGGGTGTTTCAACACCTGCCAGTGATCCAAGGGGAGGAATCTCATTGAGCACCTAGTTTCAGGTTGATTGGAAGCCTGAGCCACAGACAGCAGCTTTTGAAGTATAAGAATATACACAATCCTTTGGGGCTGCAATCATAATCCCTGCTAGCCTCCAGACCAAGAAATCTGGATATGTCCCCTGGATGACAGTTGTAAAAATAGGGGCTCCAGACAAGCATATCAGCTCCTTTCTGGAAGGTCATATCAAGTGGTAACGAGGCCAAGGCAGTGTATAAGAACGGTGTCTCCCTGTTTATGTTCCTTGGGAGCACCTCTTTAGCTTTTAGATATGTGGGAAACATGAAGACTGTCCCTCAGGTGGAAGCTCCAGGCTAAGTAAATAAGCATCTTTTGCAGGAAGATGGGTTTGTATTTCAGTCTACTGTCTGTGCAGTGCCCTGGGGATGGTGGCCTGCTAAGAACTGTCTTTCCAATTGTTACATTCCTGTGGAGCTCAGGAACACCATCCCCTTTGGCCACCAGGGCCAGGCGAGATCAAGGGGAATCCTCTGCGTGGATTGTGCATACCCACTGGCTTTAACAAGGCGGCTGTAGGGTGTAGGGGGCAGGGCATGCTCGCAGTCTTCAGAAAGGCAGCAGAGAATGTCTTGACTGTACAGGCCCATTGGCCTCAGGAAGACAGTAGGTGAGTGCTTTGTCTACACATGTCGGCCAGCTTTAGGCTGGGAGCAGGAGAATGCCCCGGTCAGGGAGCGAAGGACTGCTGCAGCTGCCTTCACTCTCGGGGGTTCAGCAAGGCAGGGGATAGTGCCACGTCACCGGCGCCTGCCTGTCTTAGCAAGGCAGCCTGAGATTACCGCTGCATCAACAGACCTGGCCCAACCAAGTAAGACTCTCAACTACAAATTTGGTAGCAATGTCACACTTGCTAAGGCTGCTTATAAACTGAATGTACTCATCTGGGACAGGAAGACATTCTTCATTTGAAAATTTAGCAGGAATGAGAAACTGTCCTTGAAACCAAGTTATTTAAAAGCAAAACACAGGCTTGAGAATTAACAGACCATTCACCCCGTAAACACTCAGAAAATTTCTATCAATAATAGAGAAACAGCTCAACTGTGCTTCAGTCAAGATACCATCTTGTCTTCACTGTAACTTTGAGCATGTTTCCTGTTAGTGCCACCGCCATCACCTTCTGCTTCATTTTTTTCTCTAAACATTTCCTGTTCTTACTTTTCTTGCCTCTCTCTTTGCGTCTCCTTCTTTCACTTGATGGTTCTAAATGTGTTTGTGTTCCTAAGAGATTCAGAGACCCATAAAAGTTCATGACCTAAGTCAGGGAGTTTATAAATACTTGTAGGTCATAGATGCCTGAAACTCTGATAAAAGACATGTACACATATTGCCTGAGATATAAATAGCACCACATATCTCATATTTTTTAGATAATTTCAAGGAGTTCACAAAAGCCCACCTATACATCTCAGGATAATTCACTGTGCTATTCACACACGTACATACACATTTACATTTCCCCATCATCCTGAAATTTTTGTGGAGAGGGTTTCCAATTTCTTCCTTTAAATACCTTGATCCTTGACCTGCAGATGATGCAGATGCAGTAAAATCACACTAATTTAGTGTAATAGGGTAAACAACCTGTTAGGTAAAAAAAAAAGAACAGGATTATAGAATTTCAGAGATCATCGTACTGATTTTGTGGTGTATATCATTTCTATAGGATCCTTGGGAAGAATAATCAAGTTTCAAAACTGACAGGGATTCCATAAATACTTACTGAATCCATATTAAAGAAATATCATTCCATTATTTGCAGCAAAATAGAGAAATCCATACACTCTTCAAAGATATTCAAGAGTAATTTTCACCAACCACCCATCAGATGTTCAGTTCTTTGTGAAAGCATTCCAACCAAATCAACTAGATGTTTTCTATGTCTAGGACACATCCTTTTATGAGAAAAAAAATATCCTATCATTTGTTTGAACTGGGTCCTTTCAAAGTGTTTGAGGTCTTTTAAAAAACAGATGATTTCCTAAATCACCACTTTAGACCTGGCCCATGGGTCAATATAGCATAATTGAGTTGTTCATAAACAAAGAAAAATTGCTATCTTACCAGCAAACACATGCAATCAAGAAACGGAACCATCTGTCTTCTGCTGTCTCTGTCTTTGCATAATTGACTTCTCCAAGGGTCACCTCAGAGAACTTGGTTCAGTCAATAACTACATTTGGCATTGAATGTTATCTATAATTAAATTTTGAGTTGTTCAAGCTAAAAACACTGAAAATTATAATGATAACACTTATTTGGTGTTTATGGTGAGACGGGAATTATTTGTGGAAATTTATACATTTGTTGTGTACTGTACTTATTGTACAGTTTCCTATGAGGAAGATATTGCTGTCCTAATTTGCTACTAAGGAATCTAATACTCAGGGAGATCTTTTATTTTTATTTTTATTTTTTATTTTTTGTTAGGTTTATTTATTTATTTTGAGAGAGACAGAGACAGCACTAATGAGGGAGAGGTAGAGAGAGCGGGAGAGAGAGAATCCCAAGTAGGCCCTATGCCAAAACCATGAGATCATGACCTGAGCCAAAACCAAGAGTTTGGACACTTAACCAACTGAGCCACCCAAGTGCTCCCTCAGGGTGAGTTTTTATCTATCTATCTTCAAACAATAGATATCTATTCACTTAACTGTTCTGAAGGCTCAAAATGAAATGGCCATGGCAGAGCTGGGATATGTAACAGGGCTATTTCAGTCCAGAGTCTGTCCTGTTCAGCAATATTTGAAAGATTATGGATTACTAATTCATGGAAATTATCTTTGTTTTTATCTTTGGTGCCATCATGGCCATCTAACATTTTTGTTTGTTTGTTTGTTTGTTTGTTTGTTTGTTTGTTTTTTCAATGTCCTACACGTGTATATCCATCCAAATAAGTGGCATTTAGGCTCTTGACAAGAAGTGGTTCTACATGAGTCTCTACTATTTTGTCACAGGTGATTAGGATTTTAGAAAGTATTTGATAACTATGAAAACATTCACACAGACCCTTAGAAAATAATTTCTTTGGGGCGCCTGGGTGGCTCAGTCAGTTGGGCGTCTGACTTTGGCTCAGGTCATGATCTCGTGGTTCATGGGTTCGAGCCCCGCGTTGGGCTCTGTGCTGACAGCTCAGAGACTGGAGTCTGATTGGTGGATTCTGTCTCCCTCTCTCTCTGCCCGTACCCAGCTCATATTCTCTCTCTCTCTCTCTCTCTTAAAAATAAATTAAAAAAAAAAAACATTAAAAAAAAAGAAAAGAATTTCTTCTTCTGGAAACAGAATTTCTGGTCAAAAAACACAGACTTTATTCCCTTAAAAAATATGTTGAATATTGGTATACTGCTTAGATAAGAAAACAGACACTGTGGAACCAGACAGCTTAGGGAAGTTAGTTAACCTCAGTAGTCACATCTGTAGAGTGAAAAAGACAATAGCACTGTCTTAGTTTTCTGGGCTGTCACACAAATTGCCACCAACTAGGTGGCTTCAAACAATAGATATTTATTCACTTACTGTTCTGAAGGCTCAAAACGAAATCAAGGTGTTACCAGCAGAAGAATGTTCTCCCTCTCCTCTAAGGAAAAATCTGTTCCGTGCCTTTCTCTTAGCTTCTGTGTTGCTGGCAGTCTTGGTGTTCCTTGGTGTATAGATACATCACTCCAATCTCTGCCTCCATTGCCACATGACATTCTCCTGTGGATCTGCTTCTGTGTCTACTCCCTCTACTTACAAAGACACAAGTCACATTGGATTAGGCTCCATTTCAATCCAGTGTGAACTCATCTTAACTTGATTGATAATATCTGCAAAGACCCTGTATCCAAATAAAGTCACATGCACAGGTATTGGATGTTAAGATTTGAGCATATCTTTTGGTTGGGGATGCAGTTCTGCCCACAATAAATACCTACAATTGTGACATTTATTTTTTTTTTTAATTTTTTTTTCAACGTTTATTTATTTTTGGGACAGAGAGAGACAGGGCATGAACGGGGGAGGGGCAGAGAGAGAGGGAAACACAGAATCGGAAATAGGCTCCAAGATCTGAGCCATCAGCCCAGAGCCCGACACGGGGCTCGAACTCCCAGACCACGAGATCGTGACCTGGCTGAAGTCGGACACTTAACCGACTGCGCCACCCAGGCGCCCCTACAACTGTGACATTTAAATGAGATACTGCCCATATCATTTTCAGTAAATAATAGGCATTCAATAAAGTTAGAGAATATTATGATTGATAATATTATAGTTGGCTCTGAGAACTCAAATAAGTGATTCAGTCTCTCTGAGTCAGTTTCTTACCCTATAAAAATGGAGATAATTATGCTTATCTAAAAGAGCTGTTGAGAGAATTGAATGCTATAATTCATTACTGAGCCTGGTAACTAACGTGAAAGATATTCAGTATTAACTGCCCTCTTTCTCAAAGACAAAGCATTGATAAAATGTGTAGGAGTTATCTGTCGGGAGTCCGTGTTAATCTCTGCAGCATATTCCAAGGAAAAGATCCAAGTAGTAGGGTAATGCTAGCTGCTGGAACTAATAAACACCCATATTACTGTAGCTTACCCAGTATTATATTTCATGCTCAAGCAATAGCAGAAGCCAATATTCCTGTGCAATGAGTGATTTTCTTTCCCTTTGTAATTTGGTGACAAAGTTTCCTAAATTTGAGGCTCCACCATTCCACTGGATTTAAGGACTCGAGGCCTCGGAAACATCTGTGCTTACCAAATGGAAGGGAAAAGAGAGAGCAGGAAAAGATAACACCTGCTTCTTGGAAGCTTCAGCCAAGAAGTGCTATTCATCAGACACATACACATACCTAGATTCAAATAGGATTGGGAATGTCATTTGGGGCTAAACAGACATGTTCTAGCAGCAGCAACTCTATTCTATGGCAGGAAGAACAACAAATTTTGGTGCACAGCAGCTGTCTACCATAAGCCTTTCTCTCATGTATTTTCCATATTGCCATCTCCATTCCCTTTCTCTCTCTCTCTCTCTCTCTGAACTACAGACATGCCCGCTCTTTGGCATACTTACTATGTATGTATTCCAGTCACCATGCTAAGCCCCAGAAATACTGGCTATGCCCTTTTTCTTTTTCCCACATTCAGTTATTCTCAGTATATTCTCTCTCTTTTTATACTCTCTTGGCAAATGAATCCACTTTCCAGAACTTCAACCATTGCCTATCCAGGATGAAATGTTGAGCTCCACCCCCCTTGGGGGTTCTATCCTAGACTTTCTATCTTCCAGGCATCTTCTCCTATTGGCACCTGGAACGTCTACCTCCAGGTATCCTAGCTAAACTCTGTATCTCCCTTTCCCATCTCTAAGTCTGTTTCTTAGTTATCTGTGCTTTTGAAAAGCATTTGTGAAAGGTTTACTTACAAACCAGTGTGCTACGTGCTCCTTTTCCTTAAATCAGATCCATTTAAAAATAAAGATAAAGAAATGGAGAGAAGAGTGCATGTGTGAATTTTCCACAAGAAAGAGAGAGGAGGCAAGGGAGCAAACAGGCCAGAGGTATACCAGAGAGCATCTGGTATCAGCAATAAGGTGATACCACGAGCTCCCCAGATCGGCCTGGCACAGAAGTGGGGTGTCAAAACCAAAGGCCGTGTCCAGCTGGCCATTGGTGTGAGAGTTAAGAGTTTATGGCTCTGAAAGAACCTGTAATTTTTTAATAGACATGTGTTTCCAGTAATTTATGAATATTATGAATGCTTAAGATATTATCTAAACTATTTCTCATATTGAGTCACAAAATTGGAGCAGCAGATATTTTTTGTACTAGCATATATATTACATACAAAACAAAACACTAATCGTAACATTTAACTGAGCCTACATGACTGATTTTTACAAAATTGGACTGTCATCCGACTCAGCCAGATATACCTGCAAACATATACATGCACACACAGGCACAAATTGTAAGATGTCTACTTTAACCTAAGCCTTAGAAAATTCTTTGATTATGAACAGCTGCAGTGTTTCTACTACCTAAGTCCTATATTTTATTTGTTTAAAAAGCTTCCGATGTGACAGACTTTATTGTGTGAATCTTTTGCATCTTTTAATTTAAATATTTGGGTGATCATCAGTGGGGCTGCCTGTTTTAAGGAAAATTACTCAGATTTTGCTGGACTTGTTAAATCATCCCCTGAAAAGCCAGGGGAATTTAAATCTCTCCTGACGCTATCTTATCTCTCTGATTCATTTTGTTACTACTTTTTCCGATAGATAAAAATACAGCTAGCCTATTAGTTAACTGCAAGTCCCAAGTAAAGGATAAATAACAGATGAGCAGTTTCTACCAACACCTCAGCATGGCGTTTAACAGCTGCCAAAAGTACTGTATAATCTTTTGGAAAGCTTAATCGTTCCCTATTGCACTTTTCAAAAGAGAAGAGTAGTTATTAATCCTGGTATTCGCACACAATTCTCGCAGTAGATCTTCATTGAATAAATAGTGCTATTTTGTATAAAGATTTTGGTTTTATATAACACTGAACTGTTACAGGTTAAACAAATAGCAATGTGCAAGCAAGAAGAAAAACTGAATTTGGTAAAGAAAACCATATTTTAGTCTGTGTTAAACTGTACATTTAATTGGTGGTTTCAGGAAAGAGAAAATAGAAGTGTCTTTCTGGAGACCATGGAGTTCCCCTTTTTATATAGTGAGAGGTTTTTTCCCTTTTTCTTTCACTCTTAAAAGAGAATCCTTATAATAGTTCAATTAATCATGTTTTATGTTTCTCAAGTATGTTATTTCTCAAATGTGTGGGAGAAGTTGGCTCTCTTAAGGAAACGTACTAGATTGTGTAGCAGCCTTTGTCTGTTCAATCACTGGCACCTTAGAATCCTATTCACAGTTTTAAAACAAATATTTGCCTGCCTACTATGTCATTTCCAACATAATGGCTCTAAAGCACTTTCATGATTAGTATTAACTTACTTGTGACTTATGATTTATATATTTATCCTATTTCCAAAGAAGTATGAAGTGACATTATATTATTTTATTTTTCTTTTTGGGGGGGTGGGGAGAGAGAGAAGGGCAGAGAGAGAAGGAGAGAGAGAGAGAGCGCAAAGCTGACACAGGGCTCCAACTCACAAACTGTGATATCACCACCTAATCCAAAATAAAGAGCCAGAAGCTTAACCAAGCAAACTTCCCAGGTGCCCCTGTACTGAAATTTTAAACTTACAGTTTTCTGCAAGGAGGCAAATGGAGATTGTAATTAATGAAAGAACTCTTACTGTCATGTTTTTTTCGATTATTTTATTTTATTTTATTATTTTATTTTTTATTTTTTAAAATTTACATCCAAATTAGCTAGCAAATAGTGCAACAATGATTTCAGGAGTAGATTCCTTTGTGCCCCTTACCCATTTAGCCCATTCCCCCCTCCCACAACCACTCCAGTAACCCTCAGTTTGTTCTCCATATTTATGAGTCTCTTCTGTTTTGTTCCCCTCCTTGTTTTTATATTATTTTTGTTTCCCTTCCCTTATGTTCATCTGTTTTGTCTCTTAAAGTCCTCATATGAGTGAAGTCATATGATATTTGTCTTTCTCTGAATGACTAATTTCACTTAGCATAATACCCTCCAGTTCCATCCACGTAGTTGCAAATGACAAGATTTCATTCTTTTTGATTGCTGAATAATACTCCATTGTATATCTATACCATATCTTCTTTATCCATTCATCCATCGATGGACATTTGGGCTCTTTCCATACTTTGGCTATTGTTGATAGTGCTGCCATAAACATGGGGGTGCATGTGTCCCTTTGAAACAGCACACCTGTATCCTATGGATAAATGCCTAGTAGTGCAATTGCTGGGTCATAGGGTAGTTCTAATTTTAGTTTTTTAAGGAATCTCTATACTGTTTTCCACTGTGGCTGCACCAGCTTGCATTCCCATGATGTTTGATTGTCATGTTTTTTAAACAAAAAAGAAATTAAACCATTTGATTTCTCAATATAGATTATTTCCTAGAAATGGATTATGATAGGATTATATGCCAATGTTTACCAAAATGACATTAACTAACATAAACATTGTGTTTAGTGGCAGCATTAAGGAGGAAAAATGCAAAAGCATACATATGCCAATCCAGAATGAAAGCTTGAAGTTTGAATACGAATTGTTAATAAAGTAAAAGTATTTCAAGACAAGGTCTGACCTAATGGGTCTCTGAGATGTGGCTGTATTTTTTAATCTAACTTAATGAACAAAGTAGCCAAGTGTACTCACAGGAATGAGCATCTGCAGACTTAGCATGTTCAACTGTCTTCTTGTAACATGATTTGTCTGAGCCACCAATTTGACGGGACTTTAAAGGCAAACATTTGAAGGCTGGCAAAGTTGGCATTGTGTGTAGTCTGTGTGGATGGATGGAGGCCGACATAATATGAATGAGATGTGCAGAGAGCACATTAAACATTCTGTTGTAAAAACAGCAATCCAAGCTTACCCAGCAAGGAACCAACTCATTTCTGATAAGAGTGAGCCCTTGTGATTTGTGCAGACCCAGTTCTTTTTTTTCCATTAGGAAACTACATCCTCAAATTATCTTAGGCTTTTCTGGCTGAACTTCCAAAATTCCTTTTTTTATTATTGTGGAAAAAATGTGGACTATTATGAAAATAAAAGGAATACTATATGCCCACCCCCCAATTTCAGTAATAGTCAACATATGGCTAACGTTGCTACATATAACCAGACTTTCTCTCTGCCTTCCATTCCACCTCTCTGGATTATAATCACCCCCACTTTCTGAAGCTTTGCTTTCTTCAGTTTCAGTTACCCATGGTCAGCCATAATTTGGAAGCAGATGACCCTCCGTCTGATCGTCTGATTATCACAAAAGACCAATGGTAGCCTAATGTTATGTCACAATACCTATACATACATCTCACTTCATCTAATCACATAGACATGTTATTACTTCCTTACAAGAAGGTCAGTGAACTACAATAAGATATTTTGAGAAAGAGAGAGACCACATTCACATAACTTTTATTACAGCATGTCATTACAATTGTTCTATTTTATTGTTTGTTACTGTTGTTGATCTCTTACTGTGCCCAATTTTAAGTTAAACTTTATCATAAGAGTGTATGTATAGGGAAAAACATTATATGTGTGTGTGTGTGTGTGTGTATATATATATATATATATATATATATATATATATATATATATTGAGTTCAGTACCATCTGTAGTTTCAGGCATCCACCCTGGGTCTTGGAATGTATGCCCCACAGTTATTCCATATATTAAAGCAAACTCCCAAATGCACTTTATCCATAAAGTATTTCACTATGTACCCCTAAAAAGTAAATTCTATTAAAAAATAACCACAATATCATCACACCTAAAAACAATTGTCAATAATTCCTGTGACAGTTTGTTTCCAAAATGGCCATAATTTATTCCTTCCTTCTGCATCTATGCTATTCTTCTATCAAAAGGTAAAGGCTACTCCTCCATATTCTTGAATCTAGGCTGGCCTGTGACTGCTTTGGTTAATAGAATATGGCAAAAATGGTGCTGTACTATACCTAGACCTTGACTTTAAGAGGGCTGGATGTTTCTATTCCTGTCTTGGGCGAACTGAATCTCCACATTGACATATTACTACCCTGCTGCAGAGACCATAGGGAAAAGTGCCATGAAAAGGGACTATATGAAGAAATTATATATAATTTTTATAAAAACTGTATCTATGTATATGTATATGTATATGTATATGTATATGTATATGTATATGTATATACACACATATGCATAATATATATACACACACACACACACAGAGCCTTTATATTATATATTTCTCTATATAACTCTATATATACACACAGTTTCTATAAAAACTGTATATATAAAAAAATCTCTCTATATCTAGATAAGTAAATATAGATATATGTCTTTAGATTATATTTATCTATATCTATATTTATCTAGAAAAAAAGAGCCACCCAGCTGTTCCAGCATCTGTCATGAGGCCAGCCTTACAACTATCCCCACCAAGGTACTAGAAATATCAGTTAAGACTTTCTGGATTCTCTACACAAGCTCAACCACACCTAAACATCATTGAGTGACCCCAGTTGACACTGTTATGGAGCAGAAGAATGGCCCAACTGAGCCCAGCCTAAATTTCTTATCCATAGAGAGCCACTCTATAAGCCACTATGTTTTGGTTTAGTGTGTTCCAGTGAATAGATAACTAAACATTTCCTTAATATTATCAATGTATAGTCAATGTTGAACTTTCTCCAATTGGTCCATAAATGTTTTTGTTATACTTGATTTGTCTGAATCAAGATATAAATAAGTAAGCCTAGAATTCTAAACAATAATGAAATTACTTTATGTAAATACTTCCCATTTTATCAGCTACTTTTATAGAAATTACCTAATGTGATATGGTAGCTCTGTATAGAGAGGTGATTTGAGCAAAGATTCTATCTCCATTAAACAGATGAAAACATAAGACAAAACAAAAAAGCCTAGATCCAGAGAGATTAAATTACTTACAAGAAAAAAATGTATCTGGAATTTAAACCCAGATCTTCACATTTAAAGTCCATCAACTAATGAATGGATAAAGATTATATATTTATTTATATATATATATATATATATATATATATATGTGTGTGTGTGTGTGTGTGTGTGTGTGTGTGTGTAGATACATATATATATCATATATATATATACACAAAAATATATATGAGAATCCCGAATTATATATATATATATATATATATATATATATATATATCCACAATGGAATAGTACTCTGCCATGAAAAGAATGAAATCTTGTCATTTGCAACAACATGGATGGAGCTAGAGTGTATTATGCTAAGCAGAATAAGTCAGTTAAAGACAAATACCATATGGTTTCACTTATATGTGAAATTTAAGAAGTAGAACAGATGAACATAAGGGTGGGGGGGAAAAAGGAATGCAAACCATAAGAGACTCTTAATCTTAACTATAGAGTACAAACTGAGGGTTGATGAAAGGGAGGTGGGTGGGGAATGGGCTAAAAGGGTGATAGGGATTAAGGAGGGCACTTGTGTTGAGCCCTGGGGTTATATGTAAGTGATGAATCACTAAATTCTGCTCCTGAAACAAATATTACACTGTAGATTAACTAACTAGAATTTAAATAAAATTTGAAAATAAAATAAGTAAAGTCTAGAACTCTTTGCCATATTCCATAAATGGGTTAGCCTTCATAGATTTATATTACTGTGATAGGCTATAATAAAACTCATTGAAACCACAAAGAAACAAATGTTTCCTTACTCCTCATCCTTATCTGAAGATGCATTTATTTCTCAAAAGTGTCCTTTTCTCAATCTCTGCCACCTTTCCTTAATACAGGCTTTCCTGATCTCTCTGCATTTATCTTTCTTCCATACCAAAGTCCTAATTTATCTCCAAGCCTCTAATCCTGCCCCCTCTGGTTTCTCCCGCTTTCCATTGCCAGATGCATTTATCTAAAACTAAATTTGGTCACCTTGCCTTCTCTGTATGGTAACCTTTAACAATTCTTAAACCAATATTCACAGAAAAGAATATTCTCAAACAGCCATAAGTTCCTCCAGAAAATCTTAAAAATTTGTGTATGTTGGTGAAAGCTCAAAACGACAAAATAATCTGACTCAGTAAGATAATCACTTAATAACAGAGTGCTACCTGACTTCAGTGCCTATGACCACATTTGGATTTATAATGAGACCTCATGGTGCTAAAATATGCTCTATAAATAAAAGTTTTGAAGTGATTGGCTAGTAGAATTCATGAGAGAATTGAATGATTATATAACACAGGCATACCCATGCAGAAATCAAAAGAACTTGTACCATATAATTTGGTACCATACCAATTACTGCAAATGCATTGTCAAAACACATTCCATTGCTATATTTAACAAATTTCAATGGTTAGCTATCAATAGGTATATTGAAATATAACAAATGGATTAACTTTTTGAAGCCAGTTCCAAAAATCATTTGAGTAGATAATCACTAAATTTTAAATTTAATAATGCCCCAAAGCAAAACTGAACTTCAAGTAAACAAAGACTTTTATACAGTATGAAGGAACATGATTTAAATGGGCTTTTGAAGCCCAGTAGGAGAAAAAGGCAAAAGATTTATACGATTTGAAGAGAAACCAGAATATGAAGCCCAGGAGGAGAAAAATTTGAATTAAGAGTTAGATCAGATTACCCTAAAATAACAGTAAAAACTTTGAAGTGTTATTTTGTTTATTTATTTATTTATTTTGAGAGGCGGGGAAGAGCAGAGAGAGAGAGAGAGATACACAGAGAGAGAGAAAGAGAATCCCAAACAGGCCTTTTGCTGTCATGTGGAGCACAACGTGGGGCTCAATCTCACAACCATGAGATTATGACCTGAGCCGAAATCAAGCATTGGACACTTGACTGAGCCACCTAGGACTCCAATCTTTGAAGTATTTTGACAACATACCTGATATAAAGGCATTGAGGTTAAGAATAGAGAAAAATATTTAGCCCATTAGATCAAACTCCACACAGTAGCCAAAAGTCAACAGTTTTTGACTTACAGATGTGTCAAATACTCAATTAGTGATGATAGTTTGAATTCATTGCCTTGCAAATATTTTGTAATTCATCTATTGTCATTTTTTGTCATTATATTAGTATTCTAGGGCTGCCATAGCAAAATAAAATGGATTTCTTAAAACAACAGAAGTTAATGTCTCACAATTCTGGGGGCTCGAAGTTCAAAATCAAGATGTTGACAAGGTTGGTTCCTCCTGGAGGCTCTGGGAGAGAATATGTTCCAGGCTTTTCTTCCAGGTCCTAGTGGCTACCACCATTCCTTGTGTTTCTTGGCTTGCAGCTATATCTTCCCCCATTGTCACATGGCATCATCCCTCTGTTTCTTTGTGTCTCTGCCCCAAAATTTCCCTCTTTTTATAAGGATAACAGTTATCGCATCAAGGCCCACCCCAATCCAAGACGACTTCATCTTCCCTT
Source organism: Puma concolor (assembly GCF_028749965.1). Lineage (NCBI taxonomy): Eukaryota > Metazoa > Chordata > Mammalia > Carnivora > Felidae > Puma > Puma concolor. The sequence goes on along the minus strand of NC_141674.1, from coordinate 152,771,125 downwards.
GATTACATCTACAAGGACCCTCTTTTCAACTAAGGTCATATTCACAGGTACTGGAGGTTAGGACTTCAACATACCTTTCTGGGATTCACAGTTCAACCCACAACAGTCATATTAAGAGATATAAACATAAGGAGTTTTAACTTCATTTTACTTTTGCATGTATTTCCTTCACACTATAAATAAAAATAATAGCCGTTACCATTGAGATCCTGTAATAAGTATCTTTCCCTTAAAAGGAGTCTACTTTATTCACGTGTGAGAAACTGACCTATAGGAGAAAGCTAGATATCCCTATCACATTAGCTCTTCCACAGCCTGTCACTGTCTCTTGGCACTGCCATCCCCACCACAGCTTCCCTTGCCTTTTATCCATCAGCAGCATAAGGCAGCTTGTAATTCCTCAACACACAACAGATTATTCCATGCTTCCCTACCTTTGTTCATTCTGTTTCCTCTACCTGTACTATTCTTCCCTTGCCAGTATCCTCCTTCCCCAGCTGCATTCTTTTCTTCTTCCCACTTGAAGTCTTAGTTCAAGTGACATCCTTCCCTCAAAGTCCTCTTTAGAGGCCCCTTTCATCAGCACCACCACCAACCCCAGAAATGAACCAAGTGGACCTCAGCAGGGCTCCCATTTTCCTGCATGTCTTTTTCTCCCAGTGGACCGTAAACTCTGCAGTGTCTAGGACAGTATCTTCCCAAGGTTTCAGTCTCCAGCTCTTAGCACAGTGGTTATCTAACTGTTAAAAGAATGCTTGCATGTGTGGGATGGAAAGGGCTCCATCCACAGTTTTCACTTCTCAAGGGATGCTCCATTGTGCTGAATGCATTCTAACTTAGACCTCTGCTAAAACAAGTATTCAAACTGCCCTCTGTGGGAGGTTGGTATCAGGGGCATGTCACTTAAGCAGGAAACAAACTTAGACAAATATCCCTTTCTTTAAAAATGACTTTTTGGGCATTCTCTTTGAATAACTATATACCCTTTTTTAATGAGAGATATTTGTGAATTTAGGGATTTGGTAAGATCTCCACAGTTCAAAAATTTTAGCCAAGACTTGTCAGAGTGCATAAAAGAATCTACTGAGAGAGGGAACTGGAAAGATATAATAGGTCCATGTTTTAGATGACTTTGAGAGGCAAAATAAGGGTTTGGGTTTTACTTCTTATGCTCCGAATCTTCCCTGCTTTTTTTGTTTTGCTTTGTTTTGTTTTGTTTTTAGAAAAGGACATTATATAATGACATCTTAAGAGCTGATCCATTCTTTCTGGACCAAAATGTTATAGGCTTGTTTTCTGTACTGACCGTTACAGGATTAGAGTCCTATCAGTTTGCACTCATCAACTGACAGATTTTCCAAACATATTCCTCTTTAGAGTTAGAGATCGAGATTGAAATCTTGGACTCTGAAGATTTTTAGTCTTCCAGAAACAATGAAATCACTTTTTTCCTAGATTTCTTTTTTTTACCAATAATTAATTCCTGTCCTTTCTCATAATAGCTTAAAATAAAGCCCTATTTCCTGTTCAGATTTACTCTGGACTGAAAAAATGGTTAAGTTCATTATTAGTATTGATTTGTTATTATTATTATTATTTATTTTTTTAAACTGAATTAAATCAGTTTAGCTCTTATCTTCAAACATCTTTGCCTATTTTAACTGAACTCTTCTGGTATACTTAAAAATCATGTTGTACCTCACTTGTGGTTGTTACTATACTTCTCAAGTTTTTTTTTTTTTTTAATAAGAATGGTAACTCATTATATGTGGAGAAAAAAGGTGTGGGATGTGACAATGAAAATAAGATTTAAGAATGAAATTTGCCTAAGATATTGTTATAGTCAAGTTAAAACCTACAGGGATAGAATTATCAAGAACGCAAAAATAATACTCTCTAACCAATAGGAGATTGCCTGAGGTTCATACTGCAAAGATGAGCATATATTAGCTGTATTTACAAGAATCTAGCCTAAGAAAATTTATTTAGTGAAATTAACTCTGAAATAGGGCCATTGTGTATAGGTGGAATATTCATAATACAAGATTATAACTCACTGCTCCCTTAAAACATGTCTTTATGTGCCATTTATGGAGTCATCAAATTTTTTTTATTTTTTGTAAACCCATATATTTAGACTAATTACATTTTCTAGGTAGCTAGGTAACCTTTTTGTTTTGAGCTTTGTTCTTGAAACTTAGTCTAAAATTACCAACTCATGGGGGCACCTGGGTAACTCCATTGGTTAAGTGTCTGACTTCAGCTCAGGTCATGATCTTGCAGTCTGTGAGTTTAAGCCCCATATCAGGCTCTATGCTGACAGCTCAGAGCCTGGAGCCTGCTTTGGATTCTGTCTGTCTCTCTCTTTCTCTCTCTCTCTCTCTCTCTCTCTGCCCCTCCCCCACTCACACTCTATCCCTCTCTCTCTCTCAAAAATAAAACATTTAAAAAGTTAAAAAAATTACCAACTCATGAAATTTTCTACTGGGTTATGATTCAAATTGAGCACTCATTTTTTCAGATCAATCAAGACTCTAAAAGATGAGCTATTTTATTTTACCCAGTGTCTTGTTATGTAGAACAAATCTCAGGGTTTACGTACCCCTTGGTGATAATAATCTTGCAACATTTCCAGATCGATATTCTGAACATCTCTTTGCACCATTGTCTTTTCGTGATTCTCTACATGTGATGGAGGAGTTTGGGTGAAAGTACATTTCTCCCAGGTTATAAAATATTCTCTCAACCTTTTAGGAAAAAGACTCCTTTGTGTTTATTTTAATCTTTTGTGTTTTCCTCACCGCCCCCCCCCCAAGGTTAAAAACAGATTGCAGGTGGAAAAATTGTAATTAAAGATTTCAGTGAGTTGAGTTTAATTTATCAGGGTTTAATTATAAATTAAATATATGTAAATTAAATATGAATCTGGATCCAAGTAGGCTGTTTCTATTCATTACAGACAATCCTTTCTAAGGCTTGAAAACTGAATTACTTGTGTATCAGTCTGATTTTATGATTTTCTAAAAACGGGTATGTGTTTTTATTTCTGAGTAGTAGTATGTTTCAAAGGAACCCGTAACCATTCCTTGCTATCAGAGTGACAATATCCATTACTTTTCAGTGCAAATCATGTTTAGCAAGAATTACCAATGGAGTTTTCTGGGGTCAAATATGCCACATAGTGGGGGGGGCGGTATTTGGGTTCGTTTCAATGTACGTGTTTTTCTTACTTACACACTTCACAATTACATGCATTCTTCCTAATCGATTTTGACGTATAATTACCTTCATATTTTTATAGGTTAAGAGGTTACATAATGACATTTTTATATACTGTGTAATGTTCTCTTCTGTGTTCAGGTTCTCTCTTTAGGAGCAGATGTCCTGCCAGAATATAAACTCCAGACACCACGTATCAACAAGTTTACAATACTGCACTACAGCCCCTTCAAGGCAGTCTGGGACTGGCTTATTCTGCTGTTGGTCATATATACTGCTATATTCACGCCCTACTCTGCAGCCTTTCTCCTCAATGACAGAGAAGAACAGAAAAGACGAGAATGCGGCTACTCTTGTAGCCCTTTGAATGTGGTGGACTTGATTGTGGATATTATGTTCATCATAGATATTCTAATAAACTTCAGAACCACATATGTAAATCAGAATGAAGAAGTGGTAAGTGACCCGGCCAAAATAGCAATACATTACTTCAAAGGCTGGTTCCTGATCGACATGGTGGCAGCAATTCCTTTTGACTTGCTGATTTTTGGATCTGGTTCTGATGAGGTAAGAGCTGCTTAAGACTCTTATTTTCTGAAAAATCACAATTACCAAAGTGCATCTATCTTGACTGCCAAAAAACCACAAGTGGTTGCTTTACAAACGTCCTATATCTCAGAGATGAAATTCACTTCATTGGAAATGCTATAAAATGAAATGGAACAATTTTGCCAGTGCAAACAATTCACAGTTCTCTCTTTTTCTACTAAGAGATACTAAAGACTATTTATCTTTTAACCAAGAAAACAGACTGTAGGAAAAGTGTTTCATAACACATAACACATTTCCAGAATGTAAAGTCTCTACATGTTAACTTCATTGGTATAAAGTCTCTTTCTTTCTTAACTCATAATTGCAGTTTGAGACAGCCAGAGCTTAGTTTATGTTCAAATTATGTAGAAGAGGCATCTCCTGAAATGTCGTGTTCAAAACTCTTTCTCTTAAATAATATCTATGTTGGAAAATACTTCTGTGTCCCCAATATCTTATAAAGTTGGAAACTTCAAGGAAATCTGACAAGTACATGTACAGTGTGCATTTTCTGGAGAGAGTCCATATTTTTAATCAGATTCTCAAAAGGTTCTTTGATCCAAAAGAAGTTCTCCTAATGTCCCCTCCACTTAATTGCCACTGATTTTTATTGTAAATAAGTTTCCTGGGTTCTGTCATGGAAGGATTTACAGAAGATGTGAAAGTAATTCTAAGGGAATGGCTTGGGAAAGATAACCTCAATGTGGGGGCTCATGAGTGGTTCAGTCAGTTAAGTGTCAGACTCTAGATTTCAGCTCAGGGCATGATCTTTCAGTTTGTGAGTTCGAGCCCCTCATCAGGTCTCATGCTGGCATTTTGGAGCCTGCTTGAGATTCTCTCTCTCTCTCTCTCTCTCTCTCTCATCTCCCTCCCTCCCTCCCTTCCTGCCCCTCCCAGGTCATTCTCTCTCTCTCTTTCTCTCAAAGTAAATAAATAAACAAACTTAAAAGAAGATAACCTCAGTGTGTTGAATTTTTAAAATTCAGGGTAAACCGCATCTTTTCTTTTTTTTTTTTTAAGAGGAGATCAAATATCAAAAATGCCTCCTGCAGATGTTTGCTCCCTGACCGATTAAGGAATCCTCCTCTGCCAAGAGGAACAATTGCTTTAGAAGTAAATTCTGTCCTACAGACCCTGCCTGTCAAACTCTGAGCAGTTAAGAGCAGGGCAATGGAGCAATATATCCTTCCTGGTTCTACACACCTCACACAAAGCCTCAAGCCTGACTCTCCTCCTCTGTAAGGATGATATTATGCCCCCTTACATTGTTTTATTTATTTATTTTTAATTTGAGGATCTAGGGAGATAATGCATGTGAAACTCTTAGAAATATACTCAAAAAAAGTTAGCTGCTCTTAAACCAGTTGAATTTTTCATGTCAGATACTCCTAACTTTGGTTGTTAAGTAAGAGGGAAGCAAGTGAAATACTTCTTTATAGATATTTATCTTTATGAGTTTCTTACAATGGGTGAGCCATGTACTTAAACCAAATATGTTCTTATTGGTAAACAATAGAATAAAGTCTCACTCTTCCAAACTTTAAAATATGTACACCAACAGCAAATGAAATTTCAACTTGGTGAAATAGAAGAATGGATGAACAAATAAATAAGTAAATAGGATTGTTAAGAGTAGTTGCTTTACTGATGAGATTTAATCCATAATAATCAAACCAGTGAGTATTTGGATATGCTGATTATGACCATGAAGGTAGAATTTCTAGGATGCAGCATTTGACTTGGTTAATCCCATTACTATATCACTTGAAAATAATAAAGTTAACCTATGCAATTTAGATAATCACTATTTTAAGCAAGAGTTTAAGAGAGCTGAAACAGGAGAAAATGTATGTGATTCACATTAGTAGAGGATGAAATAGTCTCTGGAAAAAAATCGTCTCCGGACCACATTTCCCATATATCATCAAGGAAAAAGTGACGTTTGCCTAAAGAAAGCAATGCCAGTTCTCCACTCCTGTGTACTGTCATGGCTTCCCCCATGTTCCCAAAGCTGCCTCTCATTTTTTTAAGATGTGATCTGATAGGTGAAGAGCTCTGACTTTGGACTTAGACAGACCTGGGTTTGGTTTTCGTCTGTGCCACTTACTTGCTATATTTTGGCAAGATACTTAGTTTATTAAGATTTCATTTATTTTTCTGTAAAATGGTGAAAGGTAGGCTCTTGTGATTTTTTAAAAATAAAGCAGCAAAGCAGCATATGAGGCGCCTAGGTGGCTCAGTCCATTAAGTGTCTGACTTTGGCTCAGGTCATGATATCACTGTTAATGGGGTTGAGCCCCACATCAGGCTCTGTACTGACAGCTCAGAGCCTGGAGCCTGCTTTGAATTCTATGTCTCCCTCTCTCTCTGGCCTTTCCCCACTCATACTGTCTCTCTCTGTCTCTCAAAAGAAAATGAATAAATGTTAAAAAGTTTTTTAATAAAAAACACAAAAACAGCATATATGAATAGACTAACCCAGTACTAGGTACATAATATGTGCTTGCCAAAGGTTACTCCTCCTCTTCCCATCCCTTTGGATTAAAGTCTGTGTTTCTTAATGAAGTCTTCCTTACATTTTACTTACACATTACCACAGTAATTTGCAAATACTTTAGTAAGGCATTTATTCAACAAATATTTATTATCTATGATCATATAATAGTATTAGATTAGCTAGTTGCATGTAGGAAACATGAAGAAATGGGAGACAGAAAGAAAATATTTTGAGGACAGTTACTGGATTGCAAAGCACAGGAACATGAGGCATATTGTGAGGAAAGTATGTGGGCATCAAAGGTAGCAAGTACAGGGATGGGTCTGGAAGGGGATTAAGGGTATCAGCTATTGGGCTGAGTCAGCTATGAGAGGTAATAATAATACCTGTGATGGATTGGACTACTTCGTACATTTCTCAAGAGTAATAAAGAAGATACTTCTTTTATATACAAACTATAGTATATAATTGTAATGAAACTCTCAATCAGGCTTTTCAGTACATAATGATATTTCAGAATAATACTTTTCCAAAAGTGTATAATGTCATGTAATAATAGTATTAAAAGTATACAGCATGCATTTTGTTTCTTGCAAAGAAGAAGAAGAAGAAGAAGAAGAAGAAGAAGAAGAAGAAAAAGAAAAATGCTTCCAGAGAAAATAGCTCTTATATTCAAAGGAACTATTTTTGGACATTTCATCATATGAGTATAGAATAAAAAAGACTTTTGGGGATTTTTAACCCCAAATTAAGTGACAAATCCTAAAATCATTAGGCTAGAGGTCACTCTGATGAGAATTATCCAGTGCAATGTTTTTCAAACTGGAGTATCACTGAGGTGCCTGAGAGAGTTGGACTGAGTTCAGAGGCCCTCAAGAGTTGACATCAAGACAGACTGATAAGACTCAGAGCTATCCACCTCCACTAAAAAGGATTGGCTTGATTTTATCTGCTTTACCAGTTAGAATTTCATGTAGTTTTTTTTTTTTTGACAAATTTGAATGAGAATTGACTTAATTCATTTTGCCATTCCCAGAAAGTGTTATGGTAGCCTCCACTCAGGTGGATTCATTCATTCTATAAGCATTTATTAAGAACAAACTATGTGCCAACAGGCTAGATCCTGTATTTACACAAACAAAACAAAACAAAACAAAACAGTAAGACAAGATCCCATTGTCTGGGAGCTTGCAGTCTAGAAGAAGTCTAGGAGAGCAGTGGATAAGCAGCTGGAGTACTATCTGATAAATGCTTTCATAATGTTAGGTACAGGAGGACATATGAGCATGGAAGGAAGGGTTCCTGATTGCCAGTAGAAGTTTTTCAGGTAGAGAGTTTAGGAAAGCCAAGCCAGTTACAGAGGAAGCCCACTAGAAGCATGGAGCTATAAAGCGTCGGTTCCCAGTCTTATCAGAACCAATATAAGAAATATTTTATAATGCCCCCTTTTACTATTGTTAAATAGGAGTCATAGATAGTATAGCCTTCTTATACATATAATTTCACAAATATAAAATATAATGTCCACCCTTAATATAAAGAAGAAATAAATGTTCATAAAATACCTAGTTGAATATGTAAATGTTTCAGATAGGTCTACATTAAATGATATAATGGAGTTAGCAGATGCTTGTACATAGTTATAATGAGGAAGTTCATATTTGAGCAATAAATTATACATTAAACTGAACATTATTGGTTTATTTTATATTTTCATCTTAACATAAGGGTTGAATATATATGTATGTGCTTATATAGGTTTTTATGTGTATACATACATATATGCAGGTAGATACATATATACATGCATATATTAACATACCTAGAAATCTCAGGACTGTGAGATAGACTCATAGTGCTCATAGACTGGCAGAGCATGTATATGTGCATGTATATGCACAGTACACACGTACTACAAGACCCGATATCATTGAAGATGTAATTTCCTGAAATAGCAAACACCTGTTAATGAAGGTCCAAACTGGACTAGTTCATTATCTCTCAGTTTACATGGCAGCTAAATTCCTGGATATTTTCACGAAAGTTAAAATGTGCAAAAGTGAATATCTGTTATATTAAAATCCAGTGACGCTTAGTAAATAAATTTCGTTTTTGCCCATACAAATGACTGTGATACATTGGAAAATTATATAGGACACAGAAGATTTTTGCTGTTGTTGGAGACCACTGTAGGCATTACCGGACTTCTACTACCTCACTCAACTAGGAAGTAAGGAAAAATTCAAGAGGATGGTGTCAAATACTGTAAATATATAAAGTAGGATGAAGGCTGAAAACAAGTCACTGGGTGTGTCAATTCAGTATGCATTGGTAGCAAATGGATCAGATACTGGTCACAAGCCAAACTGAAGTATCTTCAGAAATTAACAGGCAGGGAGTAGGACTCCCTCCTGCTGGAATCTTGGTAATAAAGAGAAGAGGAAAGAGAGGTATTAGAAGGTTGCACATGGTCAAGGAAGAGGCTATTTTGTTTTTCCTAAGAACTTTGTGAACTGACAAGAAAACAGCCATGTAGTGCAGTGCGACTTCAGTGGGTAGCTAATTTGGATGGGGAAATTAGGAAAGACCTTTGGGGAGGTGCCGTTTGAGTTGAGACTTGATCCAAAGAAACGAGCCTCGTGAAAACACATGCAGAGCATTTCAAGCAGAAGAAACACTAGTGAAAATGAACTGGGGAACAAGCTTGGTGTGTTAGAATAGAAACAAGGCCAGTGGCAGCTAGGCTGAACCATTGAGTGCTAAGATATGAGAATGCAGAGACAGAGACCAAATCACAAGGAGCAGTGACATTTGGTATTTATTCTGGCTGCCCTGAAGCCTTATGAGTGGGAATAATATGATATAATGGACAGTTTTAAAGACCTCATGGTGGATGTCTCTGCAGAAAGTTTAGTCAGGGTAGAAGCAGAGGAATGATATTAGAGCTTTAGCTATATAATGTAGCAGGGACAAAACAACAAGGGTTTGCACCACATGGTGGCAATAGAGGTGAAGAGATGTAAATACATTTGGAAATTGGTAGAAGAGAGCTGTTAGGGCTTTTTGATGGACTAAATATTGCTGGAGTAAGAAAAAAAAGCAGAATTCATGATGGTTCAAAGATTTTGTTGTTTCTTTCTTCTTGTTTGAAATATTTTGGAGGATGGAGACTACGTAAGCGACTTTTATAGGTGGCCACTTTTGTATCCAAATGGGAAAAGCCTGGGGAGAAGAAGGTGCGTTATGGGGTAGAAATTCCTGTTTGAACCATGTGAAGTTTGAGATGCCTATCAGTCATCCGAGTACAGATGGCATGTAGGCAAGTCAAGGACTCCATGAGCATCTAGAAGATATATATGTGAATATAAGAAAAAGAAGTGAGATCCATTAAATTATACATAAATTAGATGAAATCATGGTAAAGATTGGTTTAGATCAGTGTTTCTCCATCAGGACCATGCAGTGATTTCTGTGTGGGTCTTATAAAAAAGTTTGTAGATTCATATTTGGTAGGTCTAAAGTAAAGCCTTGAAACCTGCATTTTTAAAAATGGCAGGAACGATTCTGCTGTTTAGATACCCAAAAACTGGTGGCCTTATCTGGGACAAAGAGGAAGTCCAGGAGAGGGCTTTCATGTGCTCATAGGTGAACATTTCTGCGAAATGAAGACATAAATAATCAACTGAAGGAGTGTTTTAAAACTAAATATAAGAACAGTCATGATTTCGTAATTGCTTAATTCTAGCTGAATTATTAAAATGTTGTTTTCTATGCATCACAGCATCTTGGATAACCTTAGAGAAAACAATTTTGTCAATGCCAATTAAACAGTAATGTCTTCCTTGCCAATTTCTCTAAGTGGTAAGCGACTGTGACACTTCAGTTTCATTTACATTCAACTCTGAAGAAGGAAACCTTTAAATTTTGGATCTATATTATTTTAGCTATAATACATACATGCTAGCAATGCTGAGGACAGTTTGACATATACATTTTTACTGAAGCAGATACATGAGCAGAATTGCTCACTTTTTCAAAACAACCATTTAATCTTTTTAAATGTTAAAAAAATGTTTAAGAAAGGAATACTAACAATAACTTGGTTTGCCTGTGTCATTAATATCTTCCTGATGTCAGTGCCATCCAGTCAGACCCAGGAAGGAAGGGATTCTCTATTTCTTAATATTTTTTTAATTTTTTTTTAAAGTTTTATTTATTTTTGAGACAGAGAGAGACAGAGCATGAATGGGGGAGGGGCAGAGAGATGGAGACACAGAATCGGAAGCAGGCTCCAGGCTCTGAGCCATCAGCCCAGAGCCTGACGCGGGGCTCGAACTCACGGACCACGAGATCATGACCTGAGCCGAAGTGGGACGTTCAACTGACTGAGCCACCCAGGCGCCCCTCTATTTCTTAATTTTTACATCGTCAAGTATGATGCCATCCATAGAAAATTATCTCAATACCCCTGATGCAAGAGAATAACACTATTGGCTCAGTCTCCAAAAAGTCAACTTTTCATTATCTGCCTGAAGTGTTCCCATATTTTGCTTATCTGTGGCAAATCTTAGTTTCAGATAGATCAACTGTTAGAATCTAGAGCATTCTCTTTAGCTACACACTTCATTAACCTCTTCCTTTCCTGAAAATTGGTGTTCTTTTGATTCATCGCTTGCTTTGTCAACCTCTCTCCATTCCCACTTTACTGTTATTTTTCATGAATCCTGAATGCAGGCAAGGTGTTTGAAACCTAAGTATTTACAGTGCTCTTTGGGGGAAATTTTAATAGAAAAGTGGAGTTTCTATTCACATTGGTATGTTTGCTTCATTAGTCTGTTAGATGCATCATAGAATGGATACAAGGAAAAACTTAGGAAGTATCTGTATAGCAATTCTGATCATCTTGTCAGCATTCTTTCTGAACCTGATTTCTACAGTAGTTACCATTAGTTTGTTAGAAGTGAATTGCTAAAACATTAGACACACTCATGTTCAAATTTAAGTAAAAAAATACATTATGAAGACCTGTATACATAATATATTTCTACACATAAAGTGACTGCATCTCTCTTTAGATAGGTCTTTGGGAGTTAAGGCAGATGTCTTCATTGGCATGTATTTGAGGCTGTCGGTCATGCCTGCCAAAATTTGTGGCATGACAAGTGAGAGACACAGGATCCCCAGTGCAGTAATTTTTGAACCAAGGGAAGATAAGAACATTCCATCAAAAAATATATTTTGCACTAAGTTGATCATTTATTCATCATGTATATGTCATCTATTGTCTACAATTTGCTAGAGATGATATAAGTTTCAATTTTTGGTTATATATTTCTCAAAACAAGTCAAATTTCCATTTTAAAAATACAACATCCATAATTTTTTATTCATTGTAACATATCTTACTGCTGTCTTAAAATCACTTGATGACCAGTTTTCCATGTTATTGTAACTAAAGAAAGGGAAAGTGAGTTCCAACTGCAGCAAAAATAGAATGTTAATTATAAACAAAATAAGTATAAAAGCATCTTGACAGTAAAGGTTGCTAAATATTGGAGTGACTGTCCGAGACAGGTTGTAAAACCTTCTGTTTGAAAGCCACAGTTTGTGCAGGGATTTGTGAGGTTTTGGTACGAATAAGGAAAGGATAAGCTAGGTGATTTCCTTAAGGTTTTTTACATATTCAAATATGGCTTTTTTTATTGTATTAGTGAATATGTCCTTAGAAATATTGAAAAATGTGGCTCAAGCTGAAGGAACTTGAAACTAGCTTCAATATTACTGGGTTTTATTGGATAAGTAATTCATGGAATGGTGTATACAAGTACCAGGGCTTAGGAGGGAATTGAAATGAAATCTAAAGCAAAACAGGAATGCAGAGTTATGAAATGTATTACTCACTAAGTGTTCCCATTTCTCCACTTGAACCCAAATATTTCTTGACAAACAGAACAGAATGATGGATTAAGTAGAGATTTTCAACGATGATTCATTCTTTCAGTCCTGTAGACAACACTGAAGATCACATACTTATATTTCCTCATTTATAAAAGAATAATTCTGTCCGCTGACTACAGGCGAAAGTTGTGAAGAGTAAGCCTCGGAAATAAAGTATTTTACACATAAGATTCTTGAAATGCTCACTTAAAAAAGGTAGAATTATTTTGAAAAATTATTGAGCATAAGACTTTCTCGTATTGAGGAGGCTTTCCCAGTTTGACTGTAGCCAAATTTATTCTTGAGTAGAGAATTGTTGGACACTAGCAAGAAATCCCCTATTCTAATTTCAGGTCTTTAAAATGAATCCCACTTACACTGAGAGAGATTATTGCCTGAACCATTTGAAAATATCTTGAGTCTGGGTCTGGTATCTAACGTGTTTACAAAATTTCAATTGCTTAGAGGATATATTTTTAAATAAAGTTTCATTAAGAAAGTCATCCGTAATAACGGAGAGTAACTTCTACCTCAGTATAAGAAAGTATCCAGGGCTTTAATAAACTATGGATGTGGGTAGGTCTTTAAAAATTTTAAATTGGATGATATGCTTCAGCCACCCAAAAATGTCAATAATTTGAAATTCCAGGGGAAAAAATCATTTTACATTTTAAAAGTTCTGACAAAATACATTAAAAATACAAGTCTTAAACAAGTACACTTTCTTTACTGTGGCATTCAGGCAAAAAGAGTTTGAAACACCATTCAATCACAGTGAAAGGAGTTCTGAAGTGGCATAGGTACTGATGAAGCGGAGACATGACTTATTAGAGTTCATTATGTCCCTTTTGCTGCAATTCATGGGCATGACCAAAAAACAAAGTACCTTGCTTCCATCTACTACCAAGTCGCTCACCTCTTTCTCCATCTTATTTATTGTCATGATATCTTTGTAGTGCATAATCACACATACCTCTTGTGAGCTCTTATGCTTGGTTAGTCTACCCAAAGTAGCAAAAAGCAGACAATATTTTTTCTGATACCAGTGGAAAGTTAAAAAATAATACCTAAGATTCTTTGTACTTCTACTGTTTTTTTAATTGTTGCGATAAGTGTAAGGATGGATTTATTTCTATTTTAAAAAATTGGAAAAAAAAACCACAAAATAAATTTACATAGTATGGCTGAGTATTACATGAAATTAGATATATGGTCAGAGAAACATGTATGCCAAAAACATTCCCCTCAGCCATGTTCTGATGTTAACACAGCTATAAGGCAGTTGTGGGTCTCATTTTTCATTTGTGCATAAGACGGAGATAGTACATTGAAGTAAACAAAGGGACAAATAGTCACCAACAAATCAGCAAGAAGAAACTGATCATTCTTTAGTCTTTGCTCTCTGAGATTTTGCTGCAGTCATTTTTCCTTTGTGTAAAATGGGAAAACCCCTTTAAATCTTTAAAGAGAAATTTAAAGAAGAAGAAAAGTGTTATTGCAGTCTCATGTCATCTATCTACAAGATAGGCTGCACACAACAGTAGCTAAGGAAGAAAGCCCAGGTGTGTTAGCAGCATCTTGATAACAATACAAATAAGATCAAGTCATTTGTTACATTGCCAAACAACATATGTAGTTATGTTTGGGTACATCTTATGGAATCACAAGAGAATGGCTTTGACTGTTGAAGTCCATTTTCTTTCATCCTCAGAAGCAACTGAAAGATAAAACAACTGCTTAGAAATTTCTCCCTCTTTTCTCTCCCTCTTCTTTTCTCTCTCTTCTTCCCTCCCTCTCTCCTCATCTCCCTCTCTCTACCCTTGCAGTCATTTAGTATCATGTCAGTTGGTTTGAGACTTCATCATGTACCATATTTGTTAAGCTTTTTTTTTTTTGTCCAGAAAAGATGTCATTTGTGTGTTATTATATAAATTATATTCACTTATCTGCTTAGAGAACTTACTGTCATTTAGGTTTTGCCTTATTTTGATATAATCCTAGAATAAACATCAGATGTTTCTTTGAAGGGAGAGAAAAAGGAGGAAGCTGGCCTACACAGCAGATGGATTATATAACATCATTTTTGCTTTACTATCTTGGCAGCCAGAAGAGTCATTAGTACTTATTATCACAAGATGTTATTAAAACATCTCATTTGTTTTGAAGCATTTCACTTCATTAACCAAATACCTTAGAGAATTTTCATTATATTTCACTTATTTTGAGGTTGAGAGAAAATTTTTCTTCCAAAGAAAAGAAGTTTTAAGCAATAATTTTCAATATTTCTGATTTCTCAACACAAGTAAATAGCTAACAGAGCATGGAGGAAATATAAACACACAAACAAGCTGTGAAGTGTAGAAAGAGACACATTGAACCAGTGATTCCTGCTACTAAAGTCCAAGCAATCAGTGCATGTAGATGATGTTTTTGTCTTTAAAATTCCCACCCTTTCCTAAGGATGCCAAGGCCAGTGTTGGAAAAGCTTCCATTTGGAATTCTAGATATCGAAGTAATGCATTTGGAAAATGTATGTATCCATCCATTTTACAATATAATGTTCCCACTTACTGATAGAAACTAAAGCTTATGAGATATTTAAATAAGAACAAAAAGCTACTATTTACTGGGAATTACCTACAAACATATGAGGAGGCATTATTATGCTCATTTACAGATGAAAAATTTCAGGTCTAGAGATGAAGTAAACAACTTCTCCAAGATGATAGATGGGTATGGATACAGAATTCATACATCCATTTGTTTGTTCCAAAGTCCCAATATGTAACTGATCAGCTAAAACAGACACATGAAAAGATGCTCTACATCACTCATCATTAGGGAAATACAAATCAAAACTTCAGAGATACTGCCTCACACCTGTCAGAATGGCTAAAATTAGTAACACAGGAAATCGCAGATGCTGGCAAGGATGTGGAGAAAGGGGAACCCTCTTGCACTGTTGGTAGGAATGCAAACTGGTACAGCCACTCTGGAAAACAGTATGGAGGTTCTTCAAAAATTTAAAAATAGAATTACCCTACGACCCAGAAATTGAACTACTAGGTATTTATACCAAAGGATACAAAAATACTGATTCAAAAAGGCACATGCACCCTGATGTTTATAGCAGCATTATCAACAATAGCCAAATTAGGAAAAGAGCCCAAATGTGTATTGACTATGACTGGGTAAAGATATAGATATAGATATAGATATAGATATAGATATAGATATAGATATAGATTTAGATTTAGATATAGATTTAGATATATATATTCCATTATATATACAATGGAATATTACTCAGCCATCAAAAGAATAAGTCTTGCAATTTGCAACAATGTGGATGGAGCTAGAGTGTATTATGCTAAGTAAGTCAGAGAAGGACAAATACCATATGATTTCAGTTATATGTGGAATTTAAGAAACAAAACCCATGAACATAGGGGAAAGAACGTAAAAAAAAAGAGACAGAAGGAGGCAAAACCATAAGAGACTCTTAACTGTAGGGAACAAACTGAGGGTTGATGGAGTCAAGGTGGGTGTGGGATGGGCTAAATGGGTGATGTATTAAGGAGGACACTTGTGATGAGCCCTGGGTGTTACATTGAAGTGACGAATCACTAAATTCTACTCCTGAAACCAATATTATACTATATGCTAACTAAATAGAGTTTAAACAAAAACTTGAAACAAAGAACCAATGAAATTTGAAAAAAAACTGATCATCTAAAATGTTAATAATTCAAATGATGGAAAGTTTTTTCTTCCAGAAAACTACTTAATAATAACTTAGACTCTCCCTTTATTTGTTGAGAAGAGATATACTCTTACATTTGTGAAGAAAAAAAATGCTATTTTCTTTATTCCACCTTGAAAAACAATAATTCAACATTGGGAGCAGAGAAGACTCACTTCTTCACACATCCCATAATGAACAAAGACCAGAGCCCAAATGTAATAAGCACATCCCAACTACACAAGTTCCTCTCACCTCTAGAAGGGTCCAATACAACTTAAAAAGAATTTAGAGGAGACCAAGGGATCTCCCCTCCTCTTAGTGACCACTCTGAAGAAAAAGAAAAAAGAAAGAAACTACAACACTTATTATAGAATTCTGATGAAACTATTTTTCTTAATATTTAGTGCTTTTTTTCCACCAAATCAATATGGATAGAGGGTGATAGTTCTGCAATGTGCTATTTCTTTAATTAAAATATAAGTATTCTTAATGCGGTTGGATGTACTTTGCAAAATAAACACCAACAATGAACACATAAAATGACTCAATAATTGATTGGTAAACACCATGTAACTATGGAATAATTATATGCCCTGTGAATTATATAGTACTTATAGCTGACATTATTTAGGAAACCTAAGAAATGAACTTGTAATTTGTACTTATCAGATTTCAAATCCAAACAACCAGTGAAGTATCCTGTTATTATATAGAAGTGTCCTATCATTAGATACCTGGTCAGTAATAATCATACAATTAATTACACATATCACACCCCAAAGAAAAATACGTAATATCATTGGGACTTCAAGAAACAGTTTATCAATTTAACACATTTGGGAAGGAAAAATGAATTTAAATATAGTGTCTAAGGCATACATGCAATCATCCAATAAGTTTCCCAATTATCTGCTTGCCTGGTTCTTCTCATTATGCAGGTTTCTCTTAATTCTAGTATCAGTTCCTCAGCAAGTTCTTCTTTGGCCTTTCTTTCCAAAGCAGTCTCCATCCTGACTCATGCCCTCAAATACCCTCTATCATACCACTTTGTCTTACTATTGTTGTCACATTTTTTTACTCTTTAAACAATCCTATTGTTCGTTTCTTTAAAAAACATCTGTTTCTCCCCTCGAGACAGTGGACCTCATTTCTCCTCACTAGAGACAGCATTTTGTCTAGTAAATAAATATCTTTCTATTATAAAAGTGATCACGTCTGTTTGCTCAACGCTATAATCCCAGTGTGTAGGCACTTGCTAGGCACACCAGTAACACATGGGATGTTTCTTGGTGAATGAATGATTTACTGACTATTCGTTATCTCCAAGGCACTTGGTTAGAGCATAAAGCTAGACAGATGGAGTGTCTGTCCCATGGGTCTTGCATGCCAAGATATGAATGTACCACACACTTTCAAAGTATTTTCCAAAGCAGACGTAAAGTTAAAACAAACAAAAACTAACCTTAATACTTCATTCAAATATGCATTTATCTTCAATGCTACCACCTCGTTTTGACCTGTTTCTACCTACTTTGCTTCACAGGAACATACACTGAGTTGTTTGCCAACTGTTTCTGACCATACACATTTGTTTCCACAGACAACAACATTAATTGGTCTTTTGAAGACAGCTCGACTCCTTCGTCTGGTGAGAGTGGCCCGGAAGCTTGATCGCTATTCAGAATATGGCGCTGCTGTTCTAATGCTCTTAATGTGTATATTTGCCTTGATTGCTCACTGGCTGGCTTGCATTTGGTATGCAATTGGGAATGTAGAAAGGCCCTACTTGACAGACAAAATCGGATGGTTGGATTCCTTAGGACAACAAATTGGGAAACGTTACAATGACAGTGACTCAAGTTCTGGACCATCCATTAAAGACAAATACGTCACAGCACTTTATTTTACCTTCAGCAGCTTAACCAGTGTAGGATTCGGGAATGTGTCTCCTAACACCAATTCGGAGAAAATCTTTTCAATCTGTGTCATGTTGATTGGCTGTAAGTAGATTTCTCTTTTGTTATCTATTAGGATGAGATAATATCACAAAATTGATATCTCTAGAACATTAAGAATAAGGCAAAGAAAAAATTATAGAAAACTGTAGAGATAATGGGATTACATATATGGGTACTATATTCTATCAAAACTGATTCTGTGAAAGGGAGACACCGAAGGACTTTCAGGACTTCAGAAAACCAAAAACTGAAAACTGGAGTGACATGGATCTTTGGGATCCAGGAACTGAGACTTGCAGTTCACTTTTACCACTGTAAAAGTGTCTGTAATTTGTTACCAATGGTTATTTTCTATTTTAAGCTGAGGTCAGATTACAATGGGAAAGACTAGTTTACATTATATTCTAGATAGATAGAAATATAGATATATAGATAGATCTATATATATATAGATCTATCTATATATCTATATATATATAGATCTATCTATATATCTATATTTCTATCTAGTAATGTAATAGCACTAGAATATATATTTCTATATAAAATATATATATTTCTATCTATATAGAATATATATTTTATATAAAATATATAGAAATAATAGAAATGTTTCTTATGTATCTGCATTTATACACATATATACACAAATATATATATTCTTCACCACTTACTGACTAAAAATGCCTTTTCCTATGACATCAGGCCAAATTTCAGTTATTGCTCTTTACCTTGTAATAGGATGATGACATCAGTGTCATTAATGAGGTATATTTTTTTGGAATAAGAAGCAAAAAAAAACCGCATTAAAAAATATGTATAATTTTTCTTAAAAATCATACTGTGGAGTCACTAAAGATAACCTTGCTGATACCAAACAGCAATTGACAAAAGCATAATGGATTTTGAATGCTTAAAAAAGGGCATCATCCTTAGATTGTATACAAATATGAAAACAGATCCAGAGTTGCTTTTTAAATGTTAACACATTAACTAATGAAATATACTTAGATAACCTTTATTATGAAACTTAAATCAATTCACCCAGTTTATTGTTCAATGTATTTCAAATTTACTTTTCATATGTATGTCTTAGTATTTTTATTATGCTAGGATTGCTATAGGCAAATGGTATTATATTCAAATAACCCAAGATATTCTACAGATGCAGGCTAAGTCTGTACTACAAACACAGACGTAATCTTGTACCCAGAAGGAAATGAAGAGGGACCTACTGGGAAAAATGGAAAAATTCATTCCAGAGAGACTGAATCTCTCGGAACAAGCACAGTCCCACCCACTCTGTGATTACAACTGCCAGTAAATACTTTACAGAGATTATCAATCTTAGTGAAACGGGTAGCAAACAAAATTTTTAAAAGTCTGTTCCTAATTACTTAAACATCTGTATAGGAAAAATATATATACTTTTCATAAAGAAAACAGAACCTGCATGTTGAAACTTAGAATTTGCAAGAAGGAATTTTTCAAATGCACTGAAGTTTAACCTGCTCACCACTTAGGGAATACCCATCACTTGTGAGGATTGTTAAATACATACTACTATTTATCCTGTGAATTATCTTAAATTAAAGAAAACCCAGTTCTTTATTTGGCCTATACCCAATCTCTAATCCCTAAATCAGGGTTGTGGCAGTCTTTTTACCTTCCTTCCTTTCTTCCTACCTTTTTCCTTTCTTTCCTACCTTCCTTCTTAAATATAGCACTAAGCTATTTCTATTGATTCCTTAAAAAGAATACTTGGTTTCTTCAGACAATTTTCATATTTTAGGAAAAGAGAAAACACTTTAGTTAACTGAGTAGGAATCAAAGGTACAAATTTCTGGTTATTAAAATAAATAAAAAATAAATAAATAAACAAATAGGGATGTAATGTACAGCATGGTGACTGTAGTTAATAATACTATATTGTACATTTGAAACTTGCTAGAAGAGTAGATCTTTTTTTTAATTTTTTTAAACTACCAAATTTTTTTAAACTAACATTTATAAACTTCCAAAAAAATTTTTTAATGTTTATTTGTTTTTGAGAGAGAGGGAGAGACAGAGCGTAAACGGGGCTGGTGGGGCGGGGAGCAGAGAGATAGGGAGACAGAATCAGAAGCAGGCTCCAGGCTCTGAGCTGTCAGCGGAGAGCCAGACATGGGGCTCGAACTCACAAGCTACGAGATCATGACCTGAGCCAAAGTTGGACACTTAACCGACTGAGCCACCCAGGCACCCCTAAACTACCAAAAAAAAATTTAGGCTACTTTTTAATGTTTATTTATTTATTTTGAGAAAAAGGGGGGGAGGGGCAGAGACAGATGGAGAGAGAGAGAGAGAGAGAGAGAGAATGAATCATAAGCAGGCTCTGTGCTGTCAACACAGAGCCTGATGTGGGGCTCTAACCCACGAAGCTGTGAGATCATGACCTGAGCCTAAACGGGAAGTTGGATGCTTAACCGACTGAGCCATCAGGTGCCCCTAAAAAAGTAGATCTTAAAAGTTCTCATCACTGTGGTGATGGATATTAAGTAGACTTATTTTGGTGATCATTTCTCACTGTATACAAGTATCAAATCATTACTTTGTACTTCTGAAACTAATATAATGCTATATGTCAATCATATCTTAATAAAACAAACAAATGAAGCTCAGAGCCAGAATTGACAGAAATGATGAAACTGGTAGACAATACCAAGCACTTTAACAAATGTGTATGTGGATTCCCTGAAAATGGGGGAGGGAACCAGAAAATAAAATGTATCAAAATGTGTAAGAGACAGCTAAAACAGTGCTCAGAGAGAAATGTGTACCTTTAAGTGTTTTTATTTTTTTTAAGTTTATTTATTTATTTAGAAACAGAGAGAGCATGAGTTGGGGGAGCGGCAGAGAGAGGGAGAGAGAGAGAATCCCAAGCAGTCTCCACTCTCTGTGCTGAGCCCAATGTGGGGCTTAATCGATAACACGACTATGAGATCATGACTTGTGCTGAAATCAAGAATCAGACGTTCAACTAACTGAGTCTCCCAGGCACCCCTTAAGTGTTTATATTTTTTTAAAAAAGATCTAAAAATCAAAGATCTAAGCTTCTGTCTTAAGATCTAAAAATCAAGGATCTAAGCTTCTATTTTAAGACAAGTAAATTAAACATATAAGTAGAGGAAATATCAGAGATAAGAGCAAAAGTTAATAAAATAGAAATCATATATTAGAGAAAATTAATGGTAGTATATTCTGGCTCTTTAAAAGATCAATAAAATTGATAAACCTCCTAAGACTGGTAAGAGAGAAGACATAAGTTAACATGTCTTATATGAAAGAAAAGATCTTACTATCCATTATAAAGATATTAAAAGAATAATAAAATAAGATTATGAAATACTTTATAATAATAAATATGACAATTTAGATGTGATAGAAAAGCTTCTTAGTGAAACAAATTACCAAAATTGAAACAAAAAATCCTGAGCCATTCAATAAAATTTGATAAATTGTATTTCATCAAAATTGGTACCTCGGCTTTTCCAAGGACACTATTAAGAAAAGGAACAAATGATAGACTAGAAGAAAATACTCTCAATACTTAGACCTAAAAAAAAAAAAAGACTTGTATCTGGAATATATCAAGAATTCTTACAACTCTGTAATAAAGGACAACTCAATTTAAAAAGTAGCAAAAGATTTAAACACATTTCACAAAAGAAGATAAATTAATGGACAATAAGTGCAGGAAAAGATGTCATTATTCATCAGGAAATGCAAATGAAAACTCTAGTGAGGTATTACATGGCCACTACAAGGTTAAAATGAAAGACTGGCAATACCAACTGTTGGTTTGGGAACAACTGATACTGTCACATATTGCTGGAGGGAGTATAAATTGACACAGGTTTGAGAAACAGTCACATGGTTTCTTATAGAGTTAAACATACCACACAATTCCACTCCTAGGTGTTTGAAAGGGAAATGGAAGTATATGCCCATACAAAGACTTGTACACAAATGTTCGCAGCAGTTTTACTCATAGTAGCCAAAAATGAAACAATGAGCTTTCTGTCAACAGAAGAGATGAACTGAACTGGTAGAGCCATTGGATGGATACTGCACAGTGATTAAAAAAAAAAAAAAAAAGAACATTTTAATGATTTATACAACAACAGGATTAATTTCAAAAACATGCTGAACAAAAGAAGTCAACACAAATGAATGTATACATCATGATTCCATTTATATGAAAACCTAGGAAATGCAAACTAATCTTTAATGACATACATTGGAGCTTAGTGGTTGTCTAGGTTCTGAAGTGAGTATGCAGGCAGCCAACAAACACTGGGGAATCTTTTGGGGTGATGGAATGTTCTATATCTTGATTGTGTTTATAGCAGCATATACATTGGTAAAAATTAATTGATCTGTACCACTAACACCTATTTAATTTATTGTATGTAAATTACACACCTATAACATCTAATTTTTTAGGTTAAAACTTTCTAAAAGTTTGTGTATTAGGTAGAAAACGTGTATTTGCTCTATCGGTACATTTCAGCTAATGTTTAATGGCCTACTAAATACATTCATTTGGTTAGCATATCAGATTTTAGGTGTGGTGTGCTGAAGGAAGTTTTAAGATATACCTGTTTTGGGGCGCCTGGGTGGCGCAGTCGGTTAAGCGTCCGACTTCAGCCAGGTCACAATCTCGCGGTCCGTGAGTTCGAGCCCCGCGTCAGTCTCTGGGCTGATGGCTCAGAGCCTGGAGCCTGTTTCCGATTCTGTGTCTCCCTCTCTCTCTGCCCCTCCCCCATTCATGCTCTGTCTCTCTCTGTCCCAAAAATAAATAAACGTTGAAAAAAAAATTAAAAAAAAAAAAAAGATATACCTGTTTTGTTTCTATAATATCCAAGCCTAAAACAAACCATCTGGTGAAATTACATCTACTGAAGAAAGCTAAATAAAATATTGAGTTGAAGAGGGAAATGCCTTTATATAGTCTACCATCTTGCTTTTGACTCATATTTGGATTCATATTTGCCATCTTACTTTTGACTCGTATGCCAATTGTTAAGCATTAACCGAATAATGTATAAAGAATATAACTATGTTGTGCTTCTTTCTTGCTTACGGCTCCAGTTGCTCCTGAAAAAAAAATCAGAAAAAATAATTTGTGCCTTCATTACAACTTAAAAAGCCACCACATAGAATTGCCTAAGAGAAATACATGTTATTCATATATTAAACTACATGCTTTTAATCTAGATTTTGCCATTTTGTCAATGAATGGAAATACCTGTCTATGACCCAGACTAATGTTTTGGTTCATTTTCATAGCAGTATGGAGATAAAGCCACAATGTAGAAATGAAACCATAGTATGTATTACAAACAAATTAAGAGTGCTTTCCCTGACCCGCCTCCAAGTAGTTATGTGGTTTAAATAAAATAACTGGCATTGAGGGGCACCTGGGTGACTCACCTGGTTAAGCGTCCGACTTCAGCTTAGGTCATGATCTTACAGTCCTTGAGTTCGAGCCCTGCGTTGGGCTCTGTGCTGACAGCTCAGAGCCCGGAGCCTGATTCAGATTCTGTGTCTCCCTCTCTTTCTGCCCCTCCCCTGCTCATGCTCTGTCTCTCTCTGTCTCAAAAATAAATAAAAACATTAAAAAAAAAAACAAAAAACTGGCATTGATTATGTCCCCCTGATGAAATCAAATGAACTTAATGTGTGCTACCTATAACTGTTTCCTGAGAAAATGATAGATACTTTGGAGACACAACAGCATGCATAAATATTTGTGACACTACAGTTAGGAAGAGTAAAATGCATTTTTCACAGGAATCTCCTTGGATCACAGGAATCAGTTTCAGGCAAGTATTGCTAACTCTCTTCTTAATCAACTACTCATTTACTCAAATTAGGCACGAGTCTTTCTCTTTGGAAGGTCCAATCTAAACAGCTTGTCTACCTTACTGAGAATTACTGTCCTTCACACATCCCAGGTCAGGCTCACTACAGATCTCCCCAACTATCATCTCTTTAAATAGATAAAAACAAAGGGCCACTCCTTTCTCTATGGCATTCTCTGACTTGACATATCTATGGTATACAAGGCCATATGAACCAAGAGACAAAGATCAGATGGAAAATTAAGCAAATGACCAAGAAGATAAGTTTTTTTTTAAATGCTTAACCCGAATTTGGTCACAATCTACTTGAAAAACGATTAAGGGGTTTATAGAAGTAAAGGTTTGTAAAGTGTGTTGTGCTCGTGGGGGGCGGGTGGGGAATGTGTTTGTTGAATACAATTGAATCAAACACTGTGGTCATTTTTTACCACGTGCTCAGGATATTGCAGGCCCAGTGCCTTAAACATATGCTACCCTCTCTCTACGGTTCTGGCACATGCCCAGAGATCAGAATACGGTCCATGGATCATGATTTGACTTTCTGTATAGAATATAGCACTGTTTTAGGATTATTGGAAACAATACAAACATAAAAAGAAAGAGAAGATACTCAAAGAACTTACGTTAAATCACAAAGATTTAGCCCGGAAAACACTTAAAAGGGTATTCTACGTAAGTACTGGAATGTATAGCAAGGATTCTCATTGCAGTTCTTTCTTCTCACAGACAAAAGGGAAATGTATATTCTATTTTTTTCTACAAAAATAAAACGATGTCCTCATACTCAAGCCTGAGATATCTGTTTCTCATGTAAAAATACTGTAAAACTGAATTTTAATGGTTTAAAATCGTATACAAATAAATAAGGAAAGTATGAGTCCCTTAAAACAATGTATCATTCCTTAGCAAAACCAAAGTATTCAAAATAATCTTGAGATTTATAATAGATTTTTAATATTAAAAGGTTAGGTTTGAGTCTGAGAGGCAGAGATGTCACAGTTTAAAAATAAACATTTTAATCCAGCTCCAGAAAACATATCCGTGGTAACTCTGTGACATATATCCTTATTACATTACAAAGAAAATGTTTATTTTAAAGGCATTTTATCTCTGTAGTCAATATTCCAGATCATAGGTTGATAATGTAAACAATCTGAGTTTATATTCTAATTTAGAATCCATGGTGAATTTGGAGACTTTTCCTCTCCAGGTTTATTATCAAATTTATAAAATTTATAATATTGGCTTAACTTAATTTTTTCCCCATTGGCCAGTGATAAATCTTTACAACTGGACTGAGATCATAAAAAAAATCTACAAACTTGAGATTCTGACAAGATATAAAAATGCCCAAGTGCAGTCTTCCCCTATAACTTTGTTTTTTATCCAATCCAGCACTAATGTATGCAAGCATTTTTGGAAATGTATCTGCAATTATCCAAAGACTATACTCGGGAACTGCCAGGTACCACATGCAGATGCTTCGAGTAAAAGAGTTCATTCGCTTTCACCAAATCCCCAACCCTCTGAGGCAGCGGCTTGAAGAATATTTCCAGCATGCATGGACATACACCAATGGCATTGACATGAACATGGTACGTATTTCTGTTTTCCAAAATGGAAGTACTTCAGGCATTATAGCTACAGTTCAAATGGGAAAGCCAGTCTCACCAGCTTTGAACCCCTTGCTTTTGTTTTCCTCTCGGATGTTTATTTTCTCCCCTGGAGATAGTCTCTCATTCTCAATTCATGGCATTGCATGGTGCTATATCTAGTTATACTGTGTGGCAAAGGCATTATAACATGATGCAAACTGATATAACTGTGTAGTAGAGTTCCCACTTCTGGTTAGGGAGAACATGATTAACATAGGATTTGGGCTTTCAGCACTTGTCCTAGCTTCCAGCACCCAAAAAAATAGTTGGACCCATGTGTGTTAAGATTTGACAAGTAAATAGTAACAATCACTCTGATGCCCCCAAACAGAAATCCAAAGTTAACATTCCTTTAAAAAAAACAGGACATTTTGAGGATTTGTGGGAGAGGTTAGGGAACTTCAGCATGCCATAAACATTTTATGATTGGAAGTTTCATATTTCTGTTAAGGACAAATTTTTCTATATTTACAACAATTAACTATGTGCCCTTTTACTGTACCTGGTTTAATGCATCTTTCCTTTCAAGGAGGAAATATGGATTTCTTCATAACTTTTAAGCAAATTCAACATCAACAATCACTTTTCATAATTCCTCCCACGTCTATCAATGTTTAAAAATCAACATAATTAAGGACATCACCATGGCATAAAGAGCTCTTTTTATTATTAGGTGAATTGCACACATTCTCTTGACCTACCTGTATAGCTACAGAGACTGATTCCTACAGATAAATTATGTGACACGCCCAAATTCTATGGCATATCACAGATCTATTAGGAAAGATTAAAAATACGATGGCCTCCCATGTGTCAACTCCTCCAGTGGGCAAGGACCCTGTTGCTAAGAATTCTTCAGAAAATCAAACCACTCACATTTAATGACATGAACAGCATAATACAATTTTTGCATAAGTAAGCCTATCCAATTTAATTTGACATTTTTTATTTGACTGGTAATATTCTGACAAAAAAGCAAATTCTGACAAAAATTAGCAGTCAAAGGGCAGAAGGCACGGCAAATGTTGCCCAATTTGAAAGCCATGTAAGGATAAGCAGATTAAAGCCAAATGTGATGTATTTGACTGAGAAGTAAGGACATGCCGGTATAAAAATTGACATTTGATAAGCCAATCAATTAGTACATTTCATATAAAAGCATAACTGAATTCCATGAGTTATTTCTAATTATCCCAAAGTTACTTGAGAAAATTCATTTGATAAATTTATATCACTAAGATATAACTTAAATTTCATAAGAAAGCACCTACCAATTTATCACTTTCGATGTTTCCATCTGTATTATTGTTGAACAAAGATACCAGCATTCAGAAACTATTGGGGATTCTGTAACTCTGGGTTGGCTGAAGCAGTGTCAAGACTTTTTAATCAGAACACGTGTCACTCAATTTTGTTGTTCCATACTGCCAGATTATTTCACTAACAGTAATAAAACAATTATATATTGTACATCTCCTCTCCATATAACTAGTTTTGTGACCATTTTTGTGATAAAGTCTCTTCTTGACAACTATTTAGCTTTCATTGTTTGACTCTATTACCTATGAATATGGTTTATATACCACTTGCCTATTTACAATGTACTTATGAAAGATTTATCTCTTTCCTGTCTGCTTCACACCTTAATACATGGAATCACAACACCCACCGGTAAGAACAGGAGGTATTTATATCCAATTTAATTCTCGTGTAAATTGTGGAGAACACCCTTGTTATCTGTCAGGTTTAGAGCTTGTTAAGTGATTTCCAATGTTAGTTCTGATCTTTTTTGCATGATGTAGCAAAGGAAATACAAAGCAAGGACCTGGAGAAGATAACCTGGAAGAGGCCAAGTACAGAATAGAAATCCTTAAGTTTAACAAGAACTTGACCTCTAGTAATATTTATATACAGTTTCCCCCTCCCCACAAAAAGTCACTTATCTGCTCCTTCCTCCACTCTGATAAAGGTTATGGGTATACGGTTTGCATTAGATAATTGTCATAAAGAAAATGTCATTCTCTTTCATCATCCTCTATTTTCATGATGTAGGTGCTTTACTTTCCTTCCATCTGCATGCCTGTAATTACATGATCCTGGAGTGTGTAAGCTCGAAACCATGTGCCACTGAGTCTTGCATGTGGTTTTGAGAGCTTGACTTTGCACGAACTTCTTGTTTGTACACAGTGTCTACATTTCTCATCTTGTGACTGCAAAGTGAGTAAAAAAATCAAAGTGCAAGATAACTGAAAACTCAGCAAGTGGAAGATGCCTGCTTGTTACACACAATGTGCAAAAAACAAAACAAAGTTAGAGAAAAGTAACTGTACTCTTAGACTATTGAGAGGTTAAAAAAAACAAAGTAGATTTTTTTACCTCTAAAACCACATTCTTATAATCCCCGTGTCTTGTTAGTTTATTGTTAACCAAATAGTAATTTAATAATAATTTAAAGTGATTTAAATTTATGTATTGTGATACATAAAGTACATCAAACTGTTGTATTTTACATCAGCATTTCACGTTATTTCATTTAAGCACAACCTTAGACATAGCTTCTCATGAAACATTTCAGGTCATTTTTTTTTTTACTGTCCAACCATGTCAAAATGAGGTATAAGGTTTCCAATTACATGTATTAACTGACTCAAAATTATTTTTCATAACCCAAAACATGGGATTCCTTGACAGAACTCAAAACATAGGAAATAGGCCTAAAATGTGCAGCCATATTTCTTATTCCCTGGATCTTTTGCTTTTTGTGAAATAGCTATTGTCACAATATTCCAGAACCAAAAGTATTCTGGGGACATTTATGGGCTCCCTTTCAATGGAACCAAATGGTTCAGAGTACAAAGGGAAAAGAGTCAAGATAATGAAATTAAAGAAAGGATAGTGTTCTTTTGTATCTGATGTCAAGCTTAGAAATAATGACAATTTTTTCAAAAATGTCTATAGGTCAATTCTGAAAAACTCTCTCCCTTCTACTCCTCCAAATTTGACCAGTTAGGAAGAGGAGATACTTTCTCAGATTAAGATTGAGAAAGGGTATCTCAAGGATTTTCCCAAATTGAAAGCTGTCCTCTGACCCAGTCTGAAACTTTCTGATATTATCCCACATTGATTTTAGTTACAACATTGTCAAGAACTGAAAGTCAATATAGAGTCAAATTTCTTCATATTACACACAAGGGCCTGGCCTTGTGACCAGGCTCTATACATCATCCTGGAGGGAGGGAAATAAATCATTCATGACAGAAACGACTTCATAATTTAAAATTATATTGACATGGAAGACAATCCTTTATGAACAACTGAGGAAGAATTTTATTTCTTATCTTAAAAATGCCCCCCCCTAGTTATGGCTAATAATATAAAAAAATAAGAACAGGCATTCAGAAGACCTAAATACCAGCTCTTCAATTTGCCACTCATCTTGGACAAGTCACTTAACCTCTCTGTAATTTCATGAAACTTGTCATTGTCAAATGTTTTTAAAGCACCAGAACTCAAATATGCTAAACATATAGAACAATTATTATGGGAGATTTTCTGCTTAAAGATGGAGATTCAAACCTACCTGCTGCCTGCTCCCTTGCTATCTGTAGTGAGCTTCTGGTTCTCTTTTATGGTGAATTGTCGATGACAGAGAACAGAAGGGAACCATTTCAGGTAAACACTAGGACAGGAATTGAGTCCCATATGTGGGGAAGCACAAGAGAAAATTAAGGCAGGTAGTGTGGAAACAACTTTATTTAATTTATTTTAGGAGGAAAGAGCAACTGACATTTTTTTTTTTATCCTGAGGTATTAATGGAGAAATTTTTGAGAAAGAGACATAGAAAGGAGTTGGAATGAGAACCTAGGAAGAGGGATGAATGTTTCAGCAGGGTAGATAGACAAGTTTTCCTTAAAGACAGGCAGGTACAAAAAGAAAAAGGGTAAAGGCACTGACTTTGAGGAGAAAAGGAGAAAACTCAATGGTATTAGCACCACATGGTCCAATGTCCTTGGTTAAGCAGAGGGTAGATTAAGTCCTCAGAAAGAAGGAGGTATAAAATAGGAGAAGAGTTGAAAAAGTGGGGAGAACTTTTAGGGATCTCATTCAAGAGTCAACTGAGTAGGCTAAAAATGCTTAGAACCAAAATAGGACTCGGAGTGACAAATCATTCATTTATGATAGCCCAAACAAACAAAGCCAATCAAAATGGAGAAGAGACAAATAAATAATAAGCATATTGTTTAATAGAAATTCTTACTCCTTGGAGTTGATGTGATGTCTAAGAAGCATCTTAGTGAAAATCTCATTTCCTTCCACGGCTCTTCTCCAGCTCCTCTGCTATCCCTCAGAGAATCATTTGTTAACTCTACCTATTGACCTTAAGTACTAACTGCTACCTACCTACGACTACTACTGACTGCTGACTACTCTCTACTTAATTGTTAACTACAAACACTGATTATTTCTGCATCCATGATCTAACTCTACGCCATCAAACACTTTGTTGTACCCATTCTCTATGCTAACTGAAATGACTTCATCTATGCCAGGCCTTTATATAAATCTCCTCCACTCACAGTCTATTTTGATACACCATAGTGAAAGGTAATGATGAGCTCTTTCAGTCCTGTGCAAGTCAGCCACTCATACAGAAACAGTCCTTGTGACATTAAACCCCATTGGAAATGTTAAGCAAAATATACAGAACAGCATGGCTTGTTTTTACCATATTGTTTTCATCCCCCTTTAACTTTTTCTAAGGATCCTTTATGCAGCCAAGTTGATAAATAGGGTCAATGGAAAACCTTTGATTCTTTAGTGATAAAGTTTAAAAAAATGCTTAAAAATACAGTGGCCTCATATTTACCCCTCTAGCAGGCAAGGATTCTAGGAATTCTTCAGAGAAGAAAATCACTTACATTTAAAGATACCAATAGCACAACACAATTTTCACATCGGTGTATAGTGTGCATTGATGTTTTTTTTGTTTGACCGGTAATATTCTTAACAAAAAAGCATAGTTTCAAAACCAGCAGTCAGCCTGCAAAAAGCATTGCAGATATTGCCGAGTTTGAAAAAAAAAAAAAAAAACATGTTGCTTTTCTACACAGACTAGCGAGTAAATTCACACATTTGAAAATGGGGCATGGAGACTGGCAAAAACCTGCATTTATTTTTTTTTTTATATTTATTTATTTATTTTTTATTCTCAAGTTAGTTAACATACAGTATAGTCTTGGCTTCAGCAGTAAGTAGAATATAGTGATTCATCACTTACAACACCCAGGGCTCATCCCATCAGGACTGGTGAGACATCTTTTAGTTTTCTGTAAGGAAATACCTAGGTACTATTTAGGAGTTGTATTAAAATAGCTGTCTACAATGTACTTTAGAAGATGTTTTCATCTGCATGCTGATTAGTTAACAGAAACTGCCTGGCTCTACAGAAACTGTGTAGGCAGCAAAGTTTCTCACTAGCAAGAAATCTCCTAGCACACGTGCTCCTAGCACAAGTGTAGCCAGTACCTGAACCATATGTGCTTTAGAAAGGGCAAGGTGCATGTCTTTCCTATTTTTTACCAAACTAGTTACTCTGAAGTCTCAAAAATAGCACACAGAACAGTAAGTGCCATCTGGAGCCCCCTGACATGCACAATAGCAGACTTCAGACAGGCATCTGGTATTTTCGTGTCCCAAATGGTATGTGCTCCATCATGTTTCACAAATGATTATGGTCACTTCATCCTTGTCTCCAACCGTTATCAAGAAGGACTTATTTACGGCTGGCACCATGCTGCTTCTGTGCAAAGGGAGCTCTTAACAGTGGGATTTTATCTTCGGTGGTTCCTGAACCACGGGAAATGACAACGTGGCCTGGGGCTTTATGCATGAAAAAACAGTCATTGCAAAAACACCACACTGAGGCAGTGAACTTATTGCAGTTCTTCCGTTCATTAGTAATGTTCTTCTCCCAACAAAAGGATAGTGGAAATGATGTGTCCAATTTTTTTAGCTCTTTGAAATAATGGTACTATTCAAACAGGACTCTAGAGTGCATCTCCTCCTGCTGGAGCATGTGATGCGTTTCCAAACACTTTCTCTGGAGTCCTAGAAGCACAGGAGTAATTCAAACTCCATTCAGTTTGAGATCACTTACTATTCAACACAGATTTAGCCTATAATTTAAAAAAATACAGAAAGACATCAAAATTTAGCTTTACAACATTCTGTAAATATGACTTTAAGTCCCTTTTAATTCAAATATCAGAGTAATTCAGCATTTATCAAACTTAATGAAATCAAGCCATTCACAATTTCTCACAAAATGAAGCCCAGTATTTTCTTTAGTGGGAGAATTATCTGAGACATTGCAGGAACCTGGAAATTTATATTGAAATGGATGTGTAAAAAAAAAAAAAAAGAAAAGAAAGAAATGGATATGTTAATAGTCCACCCACTATGTCAGAGTTTAGGTGTTTTTTTTTTTTTTTTTTTAATTTATTTTTTTAATATACATCCAAACAGATGTCAGAGTTTTTTTATATCAGTTTTTAGGGGTAAAAGCAAACAAGAGTAAGTTCATCCAGTTCAATTGTTCTTATAGTCTTAAGGCAGTAGTACTTAAGGAATTGACATATTTTTTCATTGTTTTCTTGGTTTAGACATTATGCTATCCGTGTGGATGAGTGTGAGTGGAAAAAATATATAATCCTTGCCTCTTTTATAGCAGATGTTCCTTAAAAACCTCTTTTTGTTTGCATCTTGGGGCTCCTATTGGTCAGGCGGGTCATCCCCAGAAGTCTACACTCAATTTAAGAACTGATAAGAATCATTCTTATTCAGGCTCCAGCACCTAAGATAGACATTTTCCTACTCTGGAGCTGTGCTAAATCATTTATATAAGTGCTGCAGTTCATTTTTTTCCCACTCCACTGGAATCTTCTTAGATCACAATGCTTTACACCACCACAGAACTGAAACATATCAGTAGCTAGAAACACCTACCAGGGTGAGAAGATAAGTCAAAGGTTCATTCCATGTAGGTATAATTACTGTATTTGAATCATAGAGCTCCATTTCTACTAGCCCTCATCTTGGTTTTGTTTTGTTTTGTTTTGTTTTTGGTTTGGTTTGGTTTATGTATTTATTTTGAGAGAGAGACAGTGCACACAAGCAGAGGAGGGACAGGGAGAGAGGAAAGAGATAGAATCCCAGGCAGGCTTTGCGCCATGAGCGCAGAGCTGGTCGCAGGGCTCCATCTCGGGAACTGTGAGATTATGACCTGAGCCAAAACCAAGAAGGACGCTCACTCAACAGAGCCACACAGGCGCCCCACCCTCAGCTTGTTCTAACAGTGGAATCACTATGTGTGGATGTCAGGAAATTGGGGTGTTAGTCGTATTTTAAGATGGGCACTTTAGCCCAGAATCTGATTTTAATTTCGTCTGCTTTGTCAATGACCAGTGCTTCATATTGAACAATAGACACAAAACACTGAAGTCACAGCATTATAACAAAGCACATATGGTTAATCAAGATGTTTCCTCTATAAATTTCCTATACATAGCATTTTTGCATAGTTTTTTGGTTACCTTTTTCTTATTTTATAAGAAATCTCTGTGAATTATAGATAATAGTGTTTTGTCTGCCATCTATATTGCAATTTGTTTCTAATCTCTTTTCAATATATTGATTTTGTTAAAAATATCTTACAGATTAAAAATGTTTTTTTAAAAAAAATTATTTTAAATATGGTCCAGTTAGTCAACTTATATAGTTCAGAGATCTTGTCCTGATTTTCAAAGGTCCTATGAAACATATGGATTATACAAGTAGTGTGCCAGATTTGCTTGTAAGTTTTGTTGCGTGATTAGAAAGAAAATTCTGTATTCTGTTTGAAATGTAGCTTTGTAGATTATTTTCTTTATCTGAATAGAAGGTAGAATGTAAATAAGTCATTATTTTTCTATTGATTCAAAATACCATCTTATTTAAACATTAAATTGTCAGATATAATTGGTATACGTATCTTTACTTTCAAATTGGCTCTATTTGTTCATTCCTATGGCAATATAATAATTTGTACTTAGTGACTTTATACTATGCTTTAATATCTGACAAAGTAGGTCAACCCTAACTAATCTTGTTTTTCTTATTTTCCCTGGCTAGTTGAGAGTTCTTATTCTTCCAGATAAGATATATGACTGTTTTCATTCAATTACAACAAAGTCCACATTGACATTTGAGATCATCGAAAGATGAGATTGTCAGATCTGGCTAATGAGAGTCGGAAATTGTAACCAATATCAAGATTTACCAACAATGTCAAGAATGTGTATAATTTGGGGCTCCTGGGTGGTTCAGTCAGTTGAGCGTCCATCTCTTGATTTCAGTTCAGATCATGATCTCACAGTTTGTGAGATTGAGCCCCACATCATGCTCTGTGCTGACAGTGCAGAGACTCTCTCTCTCAAAATACATAAATAAACATTAACAAAAAAAAAAAAAAAAAAAAGAATGTATGAGGGCGCCTGGGTGGCTCAGTCAGTTAAGCGTCTGACTTCAGCTCAGGTCATGATCTCACCGTTAGTGGTTTCGAGCCCTGGGGCGGGCTCTGTGCTGACAGCTCAGAGCCTGGAGCCAGCTTGGGATTCTGTGTCTCCCTCTCTGCCTGTTCCCCACGCCCACTCTGTCTCTCTTTCTCGCTCAAAAATAAATAAACATTAAAAAAATTTTTTTTAAGAAATTCTTATCTTTGCTATTAAATTTGTTCTTCAACTTTGTACAGCATAGTCAGTTAAACAAATGACATATATTACACATTTCCATTTTTACCTGTGTATAGATAATAAGGAGTCAAACTATCTTCTTTACAGCAACCTAGTACATTCCCTACATTGTTTTGATAAGACTTTTTCTTAGTTTAATGTAATTTGGTTTGGTTTGGGGTTTTGGAGGATTTTCCTTGAGCATTTATGTTGGATATTCTAGGTGTGCAGTCATATCAGCATCAAAAAGAAAGAAATTCATTCTCTCTTTTTAAATACTATGTATTATGATTTTTAGTTCACTAGATCTTCCGAAACAATTTTGAATAGGGATAGCTGACTTCAATAAAAATAACTTCACCATTAAGACTAATATTTTAAAATATCTTTGCATTCCTGAAATACACGCTACTTGGTCACTGAGTTTTTTATTCTTTTTTGATTCTGTTGGTTAGTAAATTATTCAGAATTTTGCCTCTATTTTGATATGGCATACGCTTATATACTCTTTTAATGTTAGGAAGAAATTATCTGTAAAACCATGTGGTCCTGGAGGTTTTCATATAGGTCTTTAATCACCATTTCAACTCTACTAAGTATTTATTTACTCTCTTTCTTCCTTGGCCAATATGGTAATGTTTGTTTTGTGAAGCCTTCGTCCATTTCATCTAGGCTTTCAGAGTTGTAAAATGGCATGTAGGGTTCTCTTCCAACCCAGTCTTTTCTGTATTAGCAGGTACATCTGCCTTCTCATTCCTAAACTTGTATGTTTTGTTCTCTCTACTTTCCTTTAGCAGGCTTTCAAAAGATTTATGAATTTCATTGGATGTTGTTCAAGGAACTAGCCTTTGCATTAATTTATACTTGCCACTATTCTTTTTATTTCCAGAGTTTGCCCTCATTAATTCCCCATTTTTTATTCCTTTGGATTGGTCTATTATTTTCAAGATTGTATTAAGGTCTTTTATTGTTGGAGTCTTTCTTCTGTAATACCGAAGTCATTAAGACTGTACATTTTCCTTTCAATGCAAGCTTTTCTGTGGTTGCATCGGTTTTGGTATGACTTGTTCTCCTTTTATTGCTCTCTGCATTATTTCTTCTTTGATCCAAAGGTTATCATAAAGTATGGTTCTTAATATCCATGTATTTCTGATTTTCTGGTCATGTTTTAATAATTTTTAAAACTTTTTGGATTATAGTCAGAGTTAATGGACTATATAACATTTCTACTTTTATAAATGTTTAAGCACGTACACTTAATGTAAAAACAATCTGTAGTTGCAATTTTTAAGATGACTCATCTTTATTAAGTCTTTCCAAAGCATTTAGCTTTTTATTTTCATGGGGATGAAGGAAACTGCTCTCTTGTTTTACACATATTTTATTATTTTATGTGCAACATGATTAAGTTACATGATTCCACTAACAAGTACAGCTGGCATAAATAGATTTCAGAACACGCACAGCTGGTCTAAAATTCAGTCGGCAGAAGTAGAAATGTGTAGGAACAATATCTGAAACATTTATTAGAGTGCCGGGGTAGCAAGAATCAATACATTTTACAGAAGAGGAATCAGATAGGTGGAGGAAGAGAACTTCTGCTATTTTGAGAGCTTCTCCTATTTTGTGAAAAGTTTGGTAGTTGCTGATATAGTCATCACTTTTTCTAGGAAACAATTGGAATTGTTGTCTGACCCTAACCATTCGAAGGAACAAATACCCTAACTGGTACAGAGTGAAAATGACATTTATGCTACATTTCTATTCTTTGTTAATTATTGATAAAAACCAATAAATGAAATGAATGGGGGACGTTTTGTCACCACGTTAGACTCAACTTTAGAAATCCAGTGTAATGGACAGCTGTGGTAAGTCAAATAGTTGAAGGAACCCTAGACTAAGTCTGAAGTCTTAGTTCCTCCACAAATAAAATCCCTAATGCATTTATATTTAAGCTTTCACATATAAAAAATGAGGTAATCACCACTCTCTATGCTTTATATAAAGTTGAATCAAAACATTTGATTCTAAAATATTATCACATGAGAAAGGTTTCTGAAAACAAAACTAGGTTTAAGTTCAAGACAGCATATCAAGTACAGGGTGGTACTTAAATCACTCTTTTCATTACCTGGCAGACTGCACTCCCTTTTCCTTTCTTTGTGAGCAAGCTCAGGTCCTTTACAATTCATTCATTTTGGAAGAAGTGTTTTCAAAGCATCCAATAGACCCCACTGTAATTTATTCTGTTAATGCCTGCCCTCGCTCCCTCTCAAGGAGTTGGGTTCAGGGGAAGGTCCTGCAATTGTTTCTCAGTATCCAGGTTTCTCCTGTTACCTTAAGAAAACCTAGTGGGTTCCGTGGGTTTCCCTTGAGATTTTACTGCATACATCTTAATGCACCTTTTAAAAAATAAAATAAAATAAAAATAATCAGTCTTCTGCTGAGTCAGCAGAACTCCAGAATCTGGGTAACAAGGACATGGATGTAAAAGCAATAAATCCTTTCTGCCTACTCATCATTACCCACACTCCAACTCATCCTTGGCCCTGACTTAATTGGAGTCAGTTTAAAGTTGTCCTTCTGGAAGCAAAGACGCATCTCACATATCATGCTGTTAACTGAGAGAGGCAAGGAGAAGAAGCAGGAGGGAAAACTGTTTCATTTTTCAGGGAATCATTACTTGTATCAAAAGTGGTTCAGGATTTATGACATTGGTTTCCCTGTCTACGTGTGGCAAGTTTCTGTTCTGTTCATGATTTTGTTTCTAAATGATGTAACCATGTGAAAAGTGTGGAAAAGTTACATTTTTAAAATTAGTTAATTTTCTCAAGGTTTATAAAGCCCCCTATCATGGATTGCAGGATACTTTGCTTTGCCAACAATCTGGCCAGATATGGTATCCTTATACAATAAAATAACTCCTTATTCTCATTAGTCACATGAAGGTAAAATAAGAAAGCAGATAGCAAAGCAGTTTGAGCTTCAGACCACAGCTGCATACACTTGAATGTTTATAACTCCTAAAACAATCCACTTTTCATGATCAGTGGGTAAACATGAAGTATTAAACATGTAATCTCCAAGGAAAGATGAAAACTATGTTTCCTATTCCTTAATGATAAACCATAACCATAGCAATAACATGATCTGGGATGACCTCCAAATTAGGGAATGCATGAGTTTCTAGAAACAACAAAGCAAGGTTCAGTATCTTGTAAGTGGTAAGGATTTATCAAATGCTGAATGCCCACATGGCAAACAGTGATTCTATCAGAATCAGAAAATGCTATAAAGTCTTAAGGGCAGAGATTTAAGATTTAATATATTGCCTGCATCATCTATTTGATAATCACACTTGAGGATTAGTGTTTCAAGGGGAGTGGTAATTTGTGTTTTGATTAATCCTAATTTGTCAAGATCTAAGTGTATTTAATGAACCAGAGAAGCCCCTCAGAAAATTTCCTAATGTGAGTTATCATAGTTACCAAACTTGTTCATAAGATTAATTTGCTGTTTAGGGGAATCATTTGACACAGACTGTCTTCTTCAACAGTGCCCTTTTCAGCCTGCCTTTAGGAATGTTCCTCTCTGCAGCTATGCTAAGTGAAACAAATAAAAATGCATTCATTACAACATAAACCAACTTTCCAATATTATCTGGATAGAGGATATCTATAAGAAAACACATTGTGATTCTTTCCAGAGCACATAGAGGTTTTAAAACACTATAGATGGTGTCTGGAGAACATCTTCATAAAAAAAACTCCATTGTTGATTTCTTCTAACAGAATTTAGAAAGTATACCCACCATAAAAGAGTATTTGGCAGTCCAGCCTAATAAACAGCAAACATTGAATCATGTATCTTAAATTTGAGGAAGGAATAATAGAGTATATTGTGAATATTTAACTTAATTTGAAAATCCTTACCTATCAGCATCCAGGTAAAAGTTGATTGAGGAACTAACTACATTTCTCTCTTGCAACCTCTACCTTCCTTTAATCACATAGGGGTGAGGCCAGGACTGTGGAGACTCATAGAATAAAGGGAAGCCTTAAACTTCTGGATGGGGAAGAGAATGTGGCTTTAAGACTATACGTCACCTGCCCTACCCACCAGACATATAGTTACTGTTAAAAGACAAAGTTGTATTGAAGTATGATTACAAGAGAACTTTTTCCAGAGCAAAATCCAATGGACAGCAGTCCCTCACCCTGAAGGATGATATAATAGTTTCATATAAAAGACAATAATAATCATCTTAATTAATATTCATTAATATCTGTTTTCTTAGACTCCACTGATGGAAGCCCTGGACACATTTTTCTAAATATAATCTGTCATAGACTTGAGCCAAATTTGTTTTTCACTGAAACCCCAATACATAAATTAGGTACTATAATTGTTTTTATTGACCTAGGTATAAAAGTTTAATTTAAGATCTGCTTACTAAAAAGAAAATGAGACTAATGTCATTTTGATGGGCACATTCATATCAAATCAGAAATTGCAGGTTTATATTAACCTCAGCCTCCATTCCTTTCTAAATTTTGTATTCATTGCTCAGTGTGGAAGAAATTTGACTTCACACACTGCATAATTGCAAATATTAACAGTATTGAGGTATTTATTCCATTAGGTGTGTGTCAGCAAATTCACATTTGAGAGTAGTGTAAAGTTAAATACTCCTGAATTAATATTCAATCATGTTTGATAGGTGCCTACAATGGAATAGTTATTTCCATTTTTGCTCTTTGTGTGATTCTTCAGAGTTTTAGTTTGATTTGATCATGCTATTGTATTTTGTAATTGTTGGGTTATCTTTGTTTGAATGCCCTTAAACTTTGGGTCCTTTGATACTAAACTATGGGTTGATTGCTTTTAACAATCACAGAAAGCATTTCAAACTCAAAAGAATGAATGTCTCATTTGTCTTACATAATTTGAGGATCCCAAAGAGTTTTATTCACATAAAGTGAAGTAAAGGGGAGATAACCTTACATTTGTAAAATATTCAAGTGACTTTATACCATAAAAAAGACATGAGATTTTTATTAGCCTTGAAAAAATTTTCTGGAGCATCAGAAAGTTTAAAAAATCCCTCATAACTGCAAATATTAGAAAAGTTCAATGAGAGCTTTTCATTCACCTAATTAACTAACTGTATTTTGAGGGTTCATTTGAACAACCATGGGTATTATAAATGTCTATTATAAATGTCCAAATGTGTGCTATAAATGTCCATGCAGAGCAAACAATGGGAAATATATATATATATATATATATTTTTTTTTTTTTTTAATCTGGGCACTTAAATCTGGGCTTTAGGTAAATTTTCAGGGATATTTTCAGAACATGTTTTTTGTTGTTGTTGTTGTTTTGTGTGTGTGTGTGTGTGTGTGTGTGTGTGTGTGTGTGTGTTTTCATAGTTATGCTTCTATACCCAGTAGAGTGCCTGGTACAGGGTAGATACTTATTCCATATTTGCTAAAAGAGTGAGAGCTACTTTTCCTACCTGCAGGCCATGAACTTGATTCTCTGTGATGTTCCTTGGTCTTTGAAATCGAATTAACTCAATAAATAATGACTCAAGATACACAGTGAAAGGTGCTGTGTACCCTCAGAGCTTCAGAACTTGACAGAGAAGGTTATATTGCGTGGAGTAGAAATAATTTTAACAATCACAAAGCCAGCTTGTGTCTTAGTTTGTACCTGTGTGTTTGACATAGCTACCCTTTACTGCCAGATCTTCTAGGCCTGGTAAAAATGCCAATATTTGAGTGTTAAATGAAGAAGTTCTGTGTCAGGGAATTTAGCAGAGGAACTAAAACTGACAAATAGAAGTACAATGAATCAGTAGGAAGTAAGGAAGGGAACACTGCTGGGACCAATGGAAATGGGTGTCTCCGATGACTACTATTTAAACCTACCCCATTCTCCTCACTCTTTCCAGTGTTCTTCTACCTCTATTTCTCTACTGTTTCTGTCTTTTAACTCTGCTTTTATAAAGTCTCTTTACTTAGGCATGCCCCAGATTCATACATAAGCTGCTGACTTATGTATGACATTTAAATCTCTGGGCTAGTAAGACATTCAATTACTAAATATTAACTCCTATGGAATTTTACTTGAGTGATCTACATAACTGACTTAAGAAAATCAAGAAAGTCAGTGAAGGACTAACCCCACAGGACAATTCCTTAATCTGGACAAGTCCTTCATGCTAACAGGTGTGTATCTTCTCTGTGGACAAGCAAAGACTTCTCCATGAAACTCTATGGTACCTCCAACTTGAGACCAGTCTTTCCAGTGGGTGTCACATCTGATAGGATAAATGCTAGGGAAATGACACTTAACAAGGACACTTGAGAAGAGAGTAGAATGATGTTGAAAGACTTTCCCAAGAGCCTTTCATGGTCTTCTGAGTGTTTCTAAGAATATCGGAATTCCAATAACATATTTATATTAATTTAGTAAATGCCTACTTTCAAAAAGAATTTAAGAACACTCACAGTGAAAACCTAAGTGCAAGTAAGCCAAAACATTTAACACAAGTCAGAAACAGGAAACAAAAATTAGAAAGAGGAGAGAAAAAAAGAAGTCTTAAACTCTGTTGAGACAATGGAACACAAAAGTTAGTGGTGAATTTTCTATTCACCAGAGACCAAGGAGAATACATTAGATGTTGCATATCTCAATTTCTGGCTAAAGATAATTTACCAGCTCTTCAGGAACAACAAATATGTATGACAAAAAAGAGTCGGAAATAAACTGTCTATGGCATATCTACAATGGATAGGATGATTTACATACATTATCACATTTAATCGTGAGCACAACCCTGTGAGGTAGATATTATTAATTATTTTTACAATTGAAGAAACTGAATCTCAAGAAAATTGAATTGAATCGACCAAAGTCCCAACTAGTAAGTGTTGGAACTAGAACTTCAGCTCATGCCTGTCTGATTCCATAGCGCATCTAATGTGCTCAGAGAAGTGAGTAGTCCCTATGTCTATCTTATCTGTAACTTCCAATTCAAAGCATGCATACACACCTGTGTACACGTGTGCACACACACACACATGCACAGTTTTTCCTTTTATAAGCAAGCTATACTCAGAAAGTGTAATGGAGGAACTTCAGGAAAATGCCAGAAATAGCAGCTATAAGCTCAATAATCTCATTCCAACTATTATAGTAGAAGTGCTAGTTCCCCACTTATGTGAAATATAAAATGTCTTTTTGTGCCTTATTATAAATAAGCAAAATCTTAGGAGAAAAATAAGCATGTCTAACTTGTTACTTGGTGTGAGGCCCTTTACCTCTTTACCTGGTTGGGGACATCTGAGAATCATGCCAAGACCACAACAATGGGCTTCAGGGAGGAAAAATGTGTAGGAAGACCAGTGAACTGGGGTTTTTCCTACTGTAACACCTCCAAATAAAGTGGTCCCATTTCAGAAAACAGTATACAACATCACTCAATTCTAGTCTAGCATAACTTGCCAAAAAATCCCATGTGGGAGGGATCAGTGACGTACCAGAGGGTTGGCTCTAGGAGAGGAGCTGGGTTGTGTAGGATCTGACAAAGAGTGCAGAAAGATCCACTAGCCCCCCAAAGCAAAAATGGGCAAAGACTAGGCAAGTTATCATTTTGGAGAGGTCTTCCGTCCATGCAGGAAATCTGGCAGAAGTCCAGTCATGTAGACAAAGTCTGAAAGGGAGAGTTAAGCACAGAGGTTCAGATGAGTGCCCAGGAACTCAGAGGAAGGCTCATTTCTTTCAGGTCTGAGCCAGGTAATACAGAAACTTCGGGACAAATGTCTGAATTCCTACAGATATTTGGAGCTGGGTAAGCGGTATCTAGCAATTGGCACACTATGCATTGGTAACTTACGGCAATTTTCAAAATTGTAAAAGCTCTTATTCTCTGGCAAAGAAACACAGATAGATCAAGTGACTGCACAAGTGTCAACCTGTGGCAAATTCATGACCAGAACTCATGTTCTGTGAGTTTTCTTCTAAAACACCCTTGACCCATTTCTATGGGTGACGTTACCGTGAAGGAAACAAGATTGCAGATAGTGGCTGCCATGTTTTAGGTCTCTAATTGATCCGTTTGTATGATACCACAACTGGTCTGACCAATTGCATCACACAGTGGTCCTACAGATGCAGTAGACCTGTGGCTGCTTTAACATGTAAAATAGAAATAAGTGTAAGGTAACTCAAATATGATCTAAGCTGAAGTTCTCCTATGGACCATATACATTTCAATTATCTGTACAAATGATTCATGATTATTTTTAGCTTTATCGGACAGCAATAGCAAGGTTGATCCAAAGGTTAGGAAATCCTAAAATTGCGTTATTAGGTACTATGTGCTGCCTCCTCCCTCTACTCCAAAGCATATTTAAATGGATTTATTTTTAATGACAGAGGAAAGTCAACATGAGAATTAAAATCTAGATACGACACCCAAGATAACTAAGACACACAAAGAGAAGTAAGAGTTGAGTGTCTTTGGCCCATATCCTGGGGATTTTTATAAAATAATATACAATTTTATTCCGTTTAAACTGAGTAGCACTTGTCACAAGTTATTATTTAATTTCTTCTACAAGTTTTAAATCAGTTACTAAATAAGTTGTCAAAACAGTAGTGCTGTTAGAAGCTTTATGTTTGCATTGTAAACTCTGGCACGATTTCCATTTCTGAAAACAGAACTATACTTTTAAAGTATGTTTGCTGTTATCCTTCCCTTTCTCTATTTTCAGTGCTTATCAAAATATTTAGTATTAATAGTGTGCGTATGAAACATAAATATTCCACGTACTGTTAGCTAAGAGCACTCTCTTGTATATGACATTTACAAATGCCATGGCTATTTCAGGATCATTATTTTTACTAATTATAATTAAAATGTATACCAGAGATAGCAATCCAAATTGACTTGAGATTCCTTCAAAAGGTTGTCTTCCTAGCTGTACCGCCTCTCATTAGTTATGTCTTATTAATTGTCACATTGCATTATATATGTGCACAGTATGATGCTACCTCACATAATTCAGGGAATGAGAAGCAGTGTGAAACATCGGCATCACATTTTAATGAGACAGCATTTGTGTTGAGTCTGAATGCCTGCAGTTAATTCAGAGAACAAGTATCTGAGTTAAAATTCTGACATGTTTAGCAAACCAAGTATTCATTAAGGTTGGCGAGGTAGAAGCATTGTAAGAACTCGTGTGACAATGACTACACCTGCAGTTCTGGGAGCAAGAAATATACTTTATTTCAAGTGGATGTACCCTGTGCACTGGTAGTATGAAACTCTTTATGTTTTTTCTTCAGGTCCTAAAGGGTTTCCCAGAATGTTTACAAGCTGATATTTGTCTACACCTCAACCAGACTTTGCTGCAAAACTGCAAAGCCTTTCGGGGGGCAAGTAAAGGTTGCCTTAGAGCTTTGGCAATGAAGTTCAAGACCACCCATGCACCTCCAGGAGACACCCTGGTTCACTGTGGGGATGTTCTCACTGCACTTTATTTCTTATCCAGAGGCTCCATCGAAATCCTCAAAGATGACATTGTGGTAGCTATTCTGGGTGAGTGTTTTAGAACTGGATGGTGACAGATTCAGTTGTTAGCTGGTGCAATGTGTATTTTAAAATGATAGAAAAAAAGGATTGATCTGTTTCTTTATGAGTACTATTTAAGACTGATAGTAATTTTAAAGCTTTATTTAAAATTCAATTCAAATCAAATTGACCTTGTAGAAAATACGTTTTCTTGACTATCTCGCTTTTCCTCCAATGTGTAAACACTTCCATGACTCTCTTTAGTTCTTGGAAGCTACTTAAACATCAGAACCCAAATGTATGAGAAGAGTCAGCACTTCGCTTTTCATGTTGGAGGGCCTTGGATTCATTTCGGATCCCTTAACACCTTAAATAAAATGTGTCCATTGTGGGTTACTTGCTAGCATGTGCCAATGCCTTGTCATGAACTGTGTCTATGTATTGATAGGTTTCATCTATATGCTCTGCACTTTTACTTGCTGTGTCCCACCAAATGGAATTACATAGTCCTTACTTGTGAACTATGGCCTATGAACTATGAGCTATGAACTTAGCATTCAAGGATAAAGGTGTTGAGGAAATTAAAATTACTAGCTAATTAAACTGGTTTGGGTGCAAAAGAATGTCCGTCTGTCCAATCTGTGTCTTCAAAAGCAAATTTAGTCAGTGTGAACTTGTAGGATTTCTTTGGACTGTTAGAAGAGTGGGGAAGAGGAAGGAAGCAGAGAGAAAGGAGATCAGTGTTTCGTCCCTAACACCTAGCCAGCAGCCTTAAGACTCAGTCTCCCTGAGGGAACATCCACTCCCAATGTTTGTGAACATTTGCACTTTTTTGTTTTCCTGTGGATTAAATCCAGGTCCATTTAGATAATGAACGTGTAATTCAATGACTTCCTTTCACTAGATTCTTGATGTCAACATCCAAAAGGACAGGATGTTGTCTGTTTTCTCTGCTGCCTAGTAGGACCAGAGTATGGCCTAGCACAG
Organism: Puma concolor; assembly: GCF_028749965.1. Classification (NCBI taxonomy): domain Eukaryota; kingdom Metazoa; phylum Chordata; class Mammalia; order Carnivora; family Felidae; genus Puma; species Puma concolor. The sequence continues at coordinate 152,726,278 of NC_141674.1, read as the reverse complement.
GACAAAGAAATTTGAGTGATTCCTGTATATTTTGATCATTTTATTTTAATGACGGTTTTTTAAAATCCCATATTGACAAGATGCATAAGGCAAAGAATAAAAACATAAATCAGGTAGTGGCTACATAGTAAGTTGGATTTTCACCACATTCGGCCTTGACAGTTTGCTCTGTATGTTGCCAGGGAAGAAGCATGCTTCAGTGCTTTCCTGATCTTAGAATGAGCCTGCCCCACCTTCTACAGGGAGGTAACAAGACTTCTTGCTTTATAAAACAGTAATTTTAGAGTGTAGTTAAGCAATACATGATGACTGGCTTAGTTTTTGCTCATTTTTACAGTCGTGTAAACTAATTAAGATGCAAAGCCCATGCTGAATTTAGTTGAGAGCTTTTCTTTGACAATATCTATACTGAAGTATTAAAACGATAAAGAATTTCAAGAGATTCTTTTCTTCTGTCCCCATTTCCATGTAAATCTGCACCTAAAATCCTCACAAATTATGATTCTTCGTTCCATTTTGAAGCTAAGTATTTATTTAAAACAAAGTTAATATATTCTCTCCCATATCAGTTTCTGTCATAGAGATGTGCTCTCTGATTTCTACCCATTAAATTCACATTTAAAATAAGAACATTATAGCATTTTTTGACTGGTTAGAATTTTATCACTTAAAAGTCTTTGATAGTTTCTATAGTTGGGTATATATAAGCTTGTCTGTCAAAAAATAACTTAACAGATCCAAAAAGTTTTTTCTAAATCTGAAAAGAAGCTTCAGGATATATATAAGAAAGTACCATTTTACACTGATGATCTTTAAAAGATCTATGATAGATAATTTATTGGTAGTTATTAAGCATTTATTTCACAGCTATAATTTTTAAGTGTCTTGACATTCAGAGACAGAAAAACCTAAATGGCCATGACATTCAGGTAAAATATTGGGAGGAGATAAACATATCAAGTGTGAAAAAGTTTTGACTGGAATCAGAATGCATGGGATTTAAACATGGCTACTCTCTCCCTCCCTTCACCCAACTAAGTAGGTGACCTTGGTCTAATCAGTTTACCTCTTCAATCTTCTTGTCATAGTCATAGTATTTAAATAATAGAGAGTAACTTCCTTATGAAGTTATTTTTTTTTTAATTTTTTTTTCAACGTTTATTTTATTTTTGGGACAGAGAGAGACGGAGCATGAACGGGGGAGGGGCAGAGAGAGAGGGAGACACAGAATCGGAAACAGGCTCCAGGCTCCGAGCCATCAGCCCAGAGCCCGACGCGGGGCTCGAACTCACGGACCACGAGATCGTGACCTGGCTGAAGTCGGACGCTTAACCGACTGCGCCACCCAGGCGCCCCCTTATGAAGTTATTTTAGTGATTGAATGAGATAATTCACCTACGCATTTGACACAGTGCCTGGCACCTACTTAATTCTTAATAAGCATTTGTTGTTGCTGTCATCATCCTCAGTATTAAACAAAGCCTGGAAAAGTAGGTGGCATGTGGCCAGGGAGAGGGGATGAGGAGAACCCATCAGAAGCCAGACACTGAGATAATCCCAGGTTTGGCAAGAAAGCAAGGAGGACATACTTTTAGAGTAAAGGCCATTTGGTAAAAAGCAAGACTATAAATAAAGGTAGATATATTCAATAATTGGACAGAGTCGTTACGGGCAAATCTGAAGGTGGTTAGTAAAGGAAACAAGGTATGTTCAAATTATACCCCTAGTCCTCTAAATGTTGAAAGTGTGCCACTATACCCCCATGTTTGCCATCACCCCTGGAGACCATCCTGAGATAGAAAGTTTGTGAATCTGACTCACTGCTGCCTTTCTCATATTCCTGGATTGACAAAATTGGACCACACCTACTGGATGGCAAGACCCTTTTCTAGCCATGTAAGGCATAGCAGACTAAAGGCATATTTGCCACATTTCTAGGCATGTAGCCAAAAAATCAAAACATGGAAATAATAGTCATTATTTCAGGACCAGTATGTTAAGAAGTAAAATACCACTCAGCAAACAAACATGACTGAGGCAGTCAGTAGGAGGTACTGGAATTTTGAGGCTCTAGTGTCTGTTGGCCAGGGGATCTTCCATTTGAATTCCTTGGCCCATGGATTGGTCACTGGTCCCCTTGTATTTTTAGAAAGAAAGCATTAAGTTCACATTCCTTTTACCTCCTTTATTTATTTATTTGTTTATTTATTTATTTATTTTTAGGGAAAAACGATATATTTGGAGAAATGGTTCATCTTTATGCCAAACCTGGAAAGTCTAATGCAGATGTAAGAGCTCTCACGTACTGTGACTTGCATAAGATCCAGAGAGAAGACTTGTTAGAGGTTTTGGATATGTATCCTGAGTTTTCCGACCACTTTCTCACAAACTTAGAGTTGACTTTTAACCTAAGGCATGAGAGTGCAAAGGTATATGTTAATGGTTTACTTATTTTTGGATTTATGACATTTTATTTTATTCTTGGATTGCCAAAATTCTTCTGCAATATCAAGCAAAATATAGCAAAACTTTACCAACTCTGAATATTTGGATACCAACTCTTAATTTTGGAATTTCTAAATTATAGGGAAGGAATTCTGTCTAATTACTTTCGAATATATTGAATAACTTCAAGGACGTCAATTAAATTTGACCTTTCAGAAACACTTAGGTGACATACTTGATTTAAAATAGCCTTGGTTTATATTGAGTGTGCCAATTATTTGTAAGAAATGAATGATCTTAGGCTATTTAAGTCCCCTAGAAGAGCTTATTTTACACAAGAGTTAGAATATTCTCCAAGCTATTATTTATACCACACACGGGTTAGCAATGTCTTTTCAATAAAAATGAAACATTTAAACTCACTCAAGTTTAGGTCCATATTTCACACAATTTCCAAATCACAGAAACATAAATGAATCAGGCTTAAACCTGAGTCAAAATTAGTGCTATAGAATGAATAGCATATGGTCTAGTAGAAATAATATTTTAAATGATTCTACACATAATTTAACCTTGAGTGAATTTTAAGAGTGTAGCCTTTGTCTCTTTCACTCTCTACTACTATTAAAAATGTGTCTTTATGACATCACTATGCTAAGAATACAGAATTGCAGTCTACAATTTATTACTAGTTTATTCCTCCTTCTTTCCTCCCCAAAACCCCATCACCTCAGCTCTGATTCTAAACAGCTTTTTGCCAGAAATCAAACGTTAAGGCTTTTGAAACTTCTAACTTTTTTGTTTGTTTGTTTTTTGGGTTTTTTTCTTGCATTTTTTTTGTTTGTTTATTTTTTTTTAGTTAATGCTAACTAATATACTCTCTGGAAGGAAAAAATCCTCAAGTCAATAGTTAGGTAAAAGGTAGTAGATTTAATTCTCCCCGGAATTGGTCATTCCCAGGTACTGTGAGAGACTTAAAGAGGATAAACTTGTAAGGTCACCAGGGTACCATTTCATAATCTGAAGCACCAGCTCAGATAATAGCTTCTTTTCAAAACACTGAAGTTGAAAAATATCTAGGCGATAAGAGATTCAAGTTATCAAGAGCATATATTTTTTATAATGGTTTGAATTCAGTACTTTATTAAAACCTGTTTAATGTCACCAGCCTCATTCTGATTTTGCCTTGATGAACAACAAGATAACTTATTTTATTTATTTATTTATTTATTTATTTATTTATTTATTTATTTTTGTATTTGAGAGAGACAGAGAGAGAGAGAGAGAGAACACAAGTAGGGAGAGGGGCAGAGGGAGGGAGAGAGAATCTTAAGCAGACTCCACACTCAGTGTGGAGCCCAACATGGAGCTTGATCTCATGAGATCATGACCTGAGTCAAAATCAAGAGTTGGATGCTTAAGGGACTGAGCCACCCAGGCTCCCCAGATAACTTCTTCACATAAAAAGTTTAGGTAGCAACCAGGGGAGCCTGGATGGCTCAGTCGGTTGAGCATTCGACTTTTGATCTCTGCTCAGGTCATGATCTTTCGGTTCATGAGTTTGAGCCCCATGTTGGGCTCTGTGCTGACAGTGTGTAGCCTGCTTGGGCTTCTCTCTCTCTCTCTCTCTCTCTCTCTCTCTCTCTCTGCTCCTTGCACATGTGTACTTTCTTTCTCTCTCTCAAAATAAACATTAAAAAAAAAAGTTTAAGCAGCAAGCAAATAAAGAAAATAGGAACTTCCATTTGTTTTATTTATTTGGGAGCTTCCATTTTTATTACAGAAATGATCATAATTTCCAGAAGGGGAGGAAAGAGAAATAATAAATAGCTCAAAATAAGAAAATGCTTACAGCATAGTGTTCATTGAACTTAACTTTATATTTATTGTTGTGAAATTTAACTTTGTAATCATTACCATGTATTTAAACATCATAGCTAATTATAATTAGCTTACACTTTTTTCCCCGCTGTAATACAGATTCTGAATTTTTTTTTTAACATTTATTTATTTTTGAGAGAGAGAGTGTGTGCACAAGCAAGGGAGGGGCAGGGAGAGAGGGGGACAGAGGATCTGAAACAGGCTCTGTGCTGACAGCAGAGAGCCCGATGCAGGACTCAGACTCATGAACCGTGAGATCATGACCTGAGCCAAAGTCAGATGCTTAACCGACTGAGCCACCCAGGAGCCCCCTGCAATTTTTTTAATTATTATTTTTATTTTAACTTTACCAAGTTACATAAAATACATTCTACATGAAGAAATATGTTGTCTCTAAATGTTGACATTATTCCTAAACATTTCTGATAAATAACTTATACAACTATGATTTCCCCATCAGATGGTGAAACTACTTGAATTATTCTATTAGTCCATTTTATAATTTAGAGACAACCGGGAAACAAAGTATTGTAGCTATTTGCCTGCAATCTAATAGTTAAGTCTCAAAGTGGTTGAAATGATATGAAACAGTAGAGAAGTTACTGATAATATGTTCAAATTGAATAATCTTCCATTTTATCTTCATGTCCATTAACAAAGGCTGATCTCTTACTACGATCACAGTCTGTGAATGATTCTGAAGGAGACAACTGTAAGCTACGAAGAAGGAAATTTTCATTTGATAGTGAAGGAGACAAAGGTAATTCATTTTATTTCTAAAATTTAAACGTAGAGCATGTGGTGATTAGCTCCTCTTACTAAATGCCCATTTGCTACTGATTTCATGGGTAAGTTTCATTTGGATTTTAGAAAGGCAAATCCTTTGCTGTTCTCGGTAGCTAATAATGTGTTTTCTGATTGATAGTTACCAATGATGTCATTCAGCAAAGCCATCTGATATCTACAGGGACATCACAGAGATATAGAGTAGGTTGGTTAAAAAAGAAAAAGAGAGGGAAAAAAAAGGAGACCAATTAATAGCAGATGAATAACTACACTCAAAGTCTTGAACAGAGTGTTCTGGAAGAAGGACCCTTGTGACAGCCAGAGTGCTAAACCCTCTCACAGGCGTGTGTGACATGGATGAAGGTGGTATTTGTTAGGTCTCTTCATCCTTACACCCTCTGAAGTGCTTGCCACTCCTACTCGTCTCTGGGTTTTTCTGCCCTTCTAACTATTCTTTATGTTTCACTCATGTATTCAAAAAATATTTAACATTTCACATTTTTAAAGAACTACTCAATTTCTGAGAAACTAATTGTGTAAAACAGCCCTTACCCTTCCTAGGAAGAGAGATGGCACATACCTTTTATAATTCTGAATAAAAACAGCAGGTGCTATAACAGAATAACCTCGATGGAAACCCAGATGAAGGTATATTTAATTGTGCGTGGGCAGATGAGTGAAGGCTTTTCTGGAGAAGCATCTACACTTTTCCCATGCTGATCCAATAAGTGTTCTATTCTTCACCTTATTTGGCTCTCATTAAAACAAGTCCCCTCTTTTTCTTGAATAATATTCTCTTGGCATCTGTGTTACTGCACTCTTCCTATTTTCCTTCTATGCTCAGTAATTCCCTGAGGAGAATTACAGGATCATTATCTTCTAAACCAGTTATTAGTTATTAGATTTTCTCAAGGTATGGCCCTAGCTCTTCTTCTCTTCTCATTCTATATGAACTCTTTCCTAGGTGATCTCATTTATATTGAGATTATTTATATTCTCACATAAGAGATGTGAATATTCACATTGTAATCCCAGACCATCTGAGCTTCAATCTCATATATCCAACTGCCTACTAACCATCGAATTGTGGGACACCTGGGTGGCTCAGTCTGTTAAGTATCTGACTTCGACTCAGGTCATGATCTCATAATTGGTGGGTTTGAACCCCGTGTCAGGCTCTGTGCTGACAGCTCAGAATCCAGAGCCTGCTTTGGATTCTGTGTCTCTCTCACTCTCCCTCTGCCCTTCCCTTGCTTGCACTCTGCCTCTCAAAAATAAATAAACATTAAAAAAAAATTTAAAAAAAAAACAAAAAACAAAAAACACTGACTTGAAATCTCAAAGGCAGCCCAAACTGAACATTCCCTAAATTGAACTCATCATGGCCCTCTGGAAACCTCTCTCCATCATTTACCAGATCTCTAAATGGAACCACAACCCAATCAATTGCACTAATCCAATTATCTATCTAGGAGGTGACTTTCTCTCAACCTCTCCATCAATTCTTGTTATTGTTTCTCCACTACACGTTCATTTATTTTCTTTTTTTTTAATTTTTTTTAATGTTTATTTATTTTTGAGAGAGAGAGGCAGAGTGCGAGCAGGGGAGGGACAGAGAGGGAGAGACACAGAACCCGAAGCAGGCTCCAGGCTCTGCGTTGTCAGCACAGAGCCCAACGCGGGGCTCCAACCCACGAACTGCGAGGTCACGACCTGAGCCGAAGTCGGACACCCAACGACTGAGCCACCCAGGTGCCCCACATGTTCGTTTAGTTTTCAAATGAGGTCCCTTTGGTTTACTTCTCTCCACCTTCTTAGCCACAACTCTGGGCCAAGCTACCATAATCTGTCACCTGGAATACCGAAACAGCATCCCAACTCACCTCCCCAGATCTAACTTGCCCCTCTCTTACCTATTTTCTGGACCACTGGTGATTTTTTTTTTCTAAATGCAGTTATGTTTATGTCATGCCCATATTTAAAGCCGTCTAAGGACTTCCCCTTCCCTCAACAACCCTAATCTGGCTTTCTCCCAGTAGCTCATCTACTTTGCAGCATTAATTCCAGTTGTACTTCTATGTCCATTGGCATCATTATTTAATTGATGTTATCTGTCCCTAGATTATAAACTCTATAAAGGTGGGAAATATTTAGTCACCTATAAGTTGTGTCACCTATAAGTCATCTAAAGACTATTCAGTGTTTGTCTCACAGCAGGTATTCAGCAAATATTTGTTGAAAGAGCGAATTAATAATGAAATAGAATTTGAGCATCTTCCTTTTGATTTTCTTCTTTTGCCTTCATCCAGGTTCTTTCCTTGGCCCTTTTCTCTCTGAATTCTTTCCCTTGGGAAGCTTGTCTACTAGCTTCAACACTCACTACACTTCGAGTAAACTTCACTTCCCTCTCTTCCATGTAAATCATGTGGCTTTTTGCTTCTACCATTCCCTTAATCAGAAGTTACCTCCCTATCCTCAAGCATAGGCACATGCAACCACACCACTGTTTTCATCCACCATCCAAAATTACCTTTTTTTTTTTTTTAGTCATGGTTAATCTCCAATGATATATTCAACATTAATTCTCTCTCTCTCTCTCTCTCTTTTTTTAGAGAGATGTTAATTGGTTTTATAAGCAATTTGTGAATTGGGCAGCATCTATCTAACAAGTAGAGAGATGTTCCCCACCATGAACTCTTTCTTGATTTGCCCAAATATATAGATTTTATTCCTTTTATGAATTCCTGTGTCAGTTTCCTTTGGTGATATTGTCAAAATATGCCCTGCACAGTGGTTAATGCTTATTGTCTTTTTTCTCTACAAAAATGTAGATTCCTTTAACAAAGAATGGTTGATACATATTTGCTTAATTGGGCTAATTGTTGAGTCCTCTAGCTGATCGCAGAACAATAAGCCACTCAGATAGGTGCTAATTTATTTCTGCAGTGTCTTTCATTATTCTCTTGGTAACTTTTTCTAAAATCAGCACGATTACTGTCAAGCTGTTTTTCTGTAGGCTTAACCAAAATCCCTTATCCTGGTGTTAATCTCTTATTTTTATCTCTCTGGAGATGAAGAAAACTTGAAAATGTGTCTATATAATAATGTTCCCCATACAGTTGAAGATTTATTAAATTTCCTTTCAATCTTGTTTAGTTTCCTCAGTCTCAAGCTAAATAAGCTGTTTATATCTCCTGATAAGGCCCTCAGAGCGTGTCACAATGTATATTGTGCTCATGCAACTAGACATTTCTATTAATTCTGGAAACTTTTCCTTTAATCACAGTCTTAATCTATGAGACTTAGTTTATATCAAGTGTAGATAGTAAGGGATATGCCTGCCTGCCTGCCTGCCTCTCTTTGAAATTTCCTGGTGTGTCAGTGAGTAAGCATGATTTGGGCAATGAGAAAACACAAATTAACTCTGGTTATACACAGCTTGAGAACCCATTCTAGACTTTAGCACTAGTCTTTAGGACTCCATAGCACTACAGCAAGTATAAAATTTGCGGAAAGCAATTTAGTCCCCATGGACTCAATTTAATGTTCCACAAATGAGTGGCCACTCATTTGATACGTATCTTGGTGTAGAATTAATGTGTAAGAGAAAAACACATACACTAGTATGAAGAACAGGGAACTTTTAGAAAATTATTGACGCTAAATACTGTGGAAGTACATCAACTAAAAGCTGCCCATGAAATGCATCGATTGTTTACTGCTTGTGTGAAACATAGACATCCAAGAGCGCCGATGATTCTGAATCACTCAGCAGAGGCACCAAGAACCAGACAGAAGAACACAAAGCTGAGCACTGGGGATAGAGAGAGAGGCTAAGTCCTACAGTGCCATCCACTATCTACTTAAGGCACCGGAACTCTTCAGACTTCAATCCTTACCGCCCCCTACCCCTTACAATCATGCCAACTACATGTTGTTAAGGAGCTTACATTCAAAAAGATATATTTAAGAGATGCCTGAGTGACTCCGTCAGTTAAGCATCCTACTTTGGCTCAGGTCATGATCTCGCAGTTCACAAGTTCAAGCCCTGCACCGTCGGGCTCTGTGCTGACAGCTCAGAGCCTGGAGCCTGCTTCAGATTCTGTGTCTCCATCTTTCTTTGCCCCTTCCCTGCATGTGTTCTCTCTCTCTTTCTCTCTCTCTCTCAAAAATAAGTAAACATTAAAAATAGTAAAGAAAGAAAGAAAGAAAGAAAGAAAGAAAGAAAGAAAGAAAGAAAGAAAGAAAAAGAAAGAAAGAAAGAATATTTAAAAAGAAAAGGTATATAGAATCCCTGGCAAGTTGACTTGAACAAAATAGAGGCTAGACATTTTGGACTTATCTCTTAGAATTAATGTGTTAATAAACGTGCTTGTCCTCATGAGCTTCACATTTCTTCTGATGAAATAAACCTACTTCTCAACAAGAGAGAGTTGTTAGTTTAGGCATGAGTTTCAGAATATCTAGTGTTTTTTTGGTGTGTTGTTTTTTTTTTTTTTTTTTTTTTTTTTTTTTTTGTAATCTTCAAGTAGTTCTCTTTCTTTCATGAAATTCTGGATTGGAGGTGCCCCGGAACCCCCCAACTTAATTAAGGTCATTGTAGGAAGAGGTCCTACAGTTCCTGAGAACAGTAGCTAGCTTTTGTTATGCATTTTAGTGATATATAAATGTGATTTGCTTATTTTCATTTTTAAGATAGCTTGAATGTTTTTTATCTTGCATTTGTATAGAAAAATGACACTAGTCCCCTTTCAACATTCCTTGAAGCTAGAGAGAAACTAAGGTATTTGAAATAAAATGAAAAAATTTATCTTAGACCTCAATTTTTCATGGAATAACTTTTTAAAATGCATCTAGCTGGAAAATGCTCAGTTTATTCCAAAACTGTTACCAATAGAAAATACAAAACTCAAATGCTGACAGGGCACATTAAATGCCTCCCTTTGACCAAAATTTGCACCTATTTATCGGGTCTGATGAATAAAAATGGTCATTAATCTGAGATAAAGGTTCCATAAAAGATGGAGTGAGCACAAGCATTTGCTTCCAGATCGACAAGCAAAACTTTTTCTTTGTAAAATGGTGGGAACAGGAGCAAACATACAATCTCACTTCTAGCAAAGGGGAAAATGTAAAACTCCCTCAGCTTACTTCAGAGTACTATTTCTACATAGAATAAGAATAGCATTAAGAAAAAACTAGTATTAAGAAAAAACAGTATCTAATACTATTTAATATCTATCAAAGAATTCAGTTTAATTAGAAAAAAAAAACACAGAAATGGAACAGTCCATCAAAATCTAGAGGTACCCAGAGGCTAATTATAATACATTTAGCCTAATTTCATGTATTCCTTCAACCCACCTCCAGCTTAACCCTGAGCAGTTTCCATTTTTAAGCCATAAATAAATTGTCTTTTCAACTTTCATTTTATATGATAAAATGTGAAGTTTTGACTTGTCTAATAAGGAATAAGAAAATGGTGTTTTGAGTCAACTCAAAACTCAAAATGCCTTTTTTAAAAAGGCATTTTCAAGAAGATGAGAAGCCAAGCCAGAGTTGACTCAAATCCCACTGCTGCCCAAAACTGCACCTATCTGCTGTACAAGAAACTGATGCAATTCACTAAGCAAGTGTGAGGACAATTTAGAAAAGGAAAGCTTTTTTTTTTTTTTTTTTTTTTTTACTTTTACTAGCATACAATTGGAAACAATTATTATTTTTGAGGAATGAAATATGTTCATAAGATGGGGAATGTGGATCAAATTTTCAGGAGGGGAGAAGTTAAAACCAAAAAAAAACAGAGGGTGAGATGACAAGAATGAACTCTAGAAGTTTAAGAAGGGTCATGTCCGTGTCACTGGAGAGAAAAGAAAATGCTGATCTGAATATTTACAGGCAGTTAGATTAGCGCTTCAGTGGGGAAACGCGACACCGAGAAACCAATGCTGCCCACAGTGCTGGAAACCAGAACGATCTGTGATCTTCTCTGCTCAACGATGAAATCATTGAGCAAATGTGAAATCTTAAATTAAGCAGTCTGGTTTTGCCACATTTAACTTTAATTGACAGGACATAAACTAATTCCTTAATCACATCAAGTTGATTTTTAAACTCTATTCATTTTTTACCTTGGGCTGCTTTCTGGTTTCTCAGATTTTATTTTATTTTTTTTAAATTTTTTAAATGTTTATATTTATTTTTGAGAGAGACAGAGACAGAGAGTGAGTGAGGAGGGGCAGAGAAAGAGAGGGAGACACAGAATCTGAAGCAGGCTCCAGGCTCTGAGCTGTTAGCACAGAGCCCGATGTGGGGCTCAAATCACGGTGAGATCATGACATGAGCCGAAGTCAGACGCTTAAGCGACTGAGCCACCCAGGCGTCCCTGGTTTCTCAGATTTTAAATTATGATATATATATATATTTTTTTTAATAAAGGAAAAATTCTATGTTTAATTTCTATGCCATATAAGAATTTTAAAGAATCGCTGGTAGTTTATCTGGAGTGGCCTTAAATCAGTTCATTTGGCCTCTTCCATAAATAAGAGAGTAAGCAATCAGGCATTAAGTAGATGGGGACACCGTCTTAGCCATTTCTCTTGAAAATACTATACTTTCTGGAGTTGTGTTGGTTAGTTATTAGCCATAAGCAGATGGGGAATTATACTGTCTCCCCAGGACACTAATGGAAACAAGTTTCAGGATTTGTCTTTTTGAGCTTTTCCTGCTGAAATATGTTCTAACACAACCTTCAGGGCTAAAATTATCCTGACATTTCAGTATAATACAGCCAATATGCACTGCTGGTTTTAATGTAATTAGGTAAACTCACCTTAATTACTGTATTTAAGCTTTATATTCTTTGCAATATGCCACAAGACCAAACTACCTGGAATGTCAAGGCCTTTACATACATTGAACTAAGGTTGAAAATCATCCGTTCAGCCTTTGCTACGAGGAGGCTTCCTGTTTTGACCTTTGCCATGCGTGAATGGCTGCCACATGAGAGAGCATGAAGGCTAAAAACAAACAAGGTGCATAGTCGTGGTATTTTAGAATTGGGACATATTTTCCCTCCCTATTCCCTTTCCTTAAAGAGATACTGCACCAGATTTTAAGAATACAAATGACCGTTGAGCATGTGTAAATAAGGTTATGTTATCATTTTTTCTTTTCTGAGATATAAACATTATTGCTATTGCAGATATTCTTTTAACTCTGAAACAGATATGTATTTCACAAAGATACTCTAATGTCCTTTGAATTAAAAAAATTCTCCTTAGGTAGCTACATTCTCAATGGGAAAAGGAGAATGAACATCCTTTCTGGTGGTTTTAAAGGAAATTCTATGTTAAAATTATTTAAAGGCCATAACTCCTAAAAAGGCAGTTTATGTATAGTTAGGCAGTATAATATGCATAGAGTCTCACATTTGATTATCTTCTATAAAATAATTTTTTTGATAGATTTTGGCAAAGGGAACAGTACAAATGGTCCCGAAGACTCTGTAGATACCATAAGACATTATCAGAGTTCCAAGAAACACTTTGAAGAGAAAAAAAGCAGATCTTCATCTTTCATCTCATCCATTGATGATGAACAAAAGCCTCTCTTCTCAGGAATAGTAGATTCTCCTCCAGGAATAGGGAAAGCAGCTGGACTCCATTTTGAAGAAACAGTCCCAACCTCAGGAAGAATTCACATAGATAAAAGAAGTCACTCTTGCAAAGGTAATCAAGTTTCTCAGGAGTCACGTTGTCTCCCTTTAGTGCTAATTGTAAAACGGTGGCTTTTCACAAATCAAGAACTGTACTGACACGTGTTAATTTAATCTTTTACAACTTCATGAAATATTTGCAGAGTTCAGATCTCAGATCATCTACGAAGCATTTGTGCAATTCTGGAACAGTGTTAATTATTTCTAAACATTGATAGTGTAAGAGGTTTTTGTGGCAGTGAGCTTTAACATAATGTCACGTAGAACATTGTGGGAAGGTCAATTGTGCTTCTAAGAGAGAGGAGGGATTAATGGGTATTTTAAGAGAGCTAACCAGTTGATTCTTATATGTACCCTCTGTACCTATTCCTCACTCCCAAGCCAGCCATTTTATAGCATGAAAAGCCAATGCAGTAACGCTATAATACATGCCAAGAAGAATTTGTTTATAGGGAATTTGAAGAAATGGGAAGAAATGCCCGTAAATAAAGTATGTGCTTTATCCAACTCATTTAAACACATTTGTTTAACATCTCTACCAGAAGGAATATGGGGGGGGGGGGGTGTAGAAAATATGCATGAGATGGATAATAATGCTTAATTAATGTATGCAGATTTGGTTCTAAAGGATGGGAAACTTAGGAAAACTTGAGAACTATCACATGGAAGAACAAAAACTTAGCATAACAGGAGCTAGAGCTACAGATGTGGTTAAATCTAACCTTTAAGTGGGTGCAAGAACAGGTGTTTGGGTTCCAACTTGGCTCCCTTTATTTCTTTGCTTTGTTCACTTGCCCCCTTTATGTCTTTGAATAAGTGACTTGACAGACCCCACTAAGGCTCAGCTTGCTCAGCTTTTTTTTTTTTTAAGTTCATGTATTTATTTTTGAAAGAGAGAGCAAGCAAGAGATAGAGAGGGAGAGAGAGAATCCCAAGCAGGCTCTGCACTGTCAGAGCAGAGCCAGATGTGGGGTTTGAACTCATGAGCCTTGAGATCATGACCTGAGCTGAAACCAAGAGTCAGATGCTTACCGGACTGAGCCACCCAAGTGCCCCAGCTTGCTCCTCTTTCAAATACAATAACATTTTCTAACCAACAATAGTTGATTGCAATTATTGAACAGGAGAACATGCATAAGTTACTTTCTCTGAAATAAAATCCCTAAATCAGTCTAGTATTGTCTCACAGGTTTTATTTCCTAACCTTTTAATTACTGAATGTATATATAAAATTCCTATACAAATAGAGCTATAAAAATGTAGAAATAAAGAATGCGTAGCCAAAAAAATCAAAAGAATGTAACAGAATTGAAGGAAAAATAGGATGCTCTTGGCCTGGCAGGATAGCAAAATTATGGCACCAGGTAAATAAATATTACGTATCATTGTCACCATTATTGGAAGTGACTATACCTAGCAACAATCGTTTCATTGAATTTTGGATGTTTAGGCTTTACATCTTTCCCTATCGTGTATCAAATCAACTTTTGCCATGACCCTGTGTTGAAGTAAGCTAAGAATATATGCAAATGTTCTCTGGACAATTTAAAATCTTGATGAAGTGAATGAAAATAGTACCTCATTTATCACAATGGAAGAATGGAATATTCGATGTGATTACCAAATGTCCCATTTTAGTTATTTATGAAATCAGATTCTGGGAAGTGCTAAAAATAGGAAAAGGTTGTATCATCGAAGTCAGAAGTTCTGAAGAGCTCACTGAGCCATCTCTACTTCTCCAAAAGTCAGCATAATGTGGACTTGATTTTTTAAAAAGTACTTTCCATTGTTTTCTTCTTGAGTTGTAGAGTCTCAAGTGACAGGGAACTGAAGATATATTTGGGGGACTTTATTTGACTTTATCATGACTCTTGCTGACAGTGAATTGTCATGCTCCTCATCTTGTATTTTTCTTGGCCGCTTCTTCCAATTATTTTTAATTAGCTATTTTACATGCATAATAAAATAAAGTATTCTAACAAATAATCTTAATATCCCCAGATTTTTAATTTTCAGAAATGTACAATTCAATCCCTATTCAAGTCATAAATCATTACCTTGAATGGAAATACATAGCTAAATATTCATGCCAATTGAATAAAATAATTGATGGCCTATAGCATTGTGACACATGGTTAACCTGGTTAATTAATGTGATCAACTGATGGAGAATTCTAAAACTTCATTCACTGCAAATTTTATTCCCTAATGATTTTTTTAAGGGGAAGTATTATGGAATGTTTGAGAATTTGTTTTTTTTGTTTTGTTTTTAAATTTTTTTTAACGTTTATTTATTTTTGAGACAGAGACAGAGCATGAACGGGGGAGGGTCAGAGAGAGGGAGACACAGAATCCGAAACAGGCTCCAGGCTCTGAGCTGTCAGCACAGAGCCCGACGCCGGGCTCGAACTCACGGACTGCGAGATCATGACCTGAGCTGAAGTCAGCCGCTTAACCAACTGAGCCACCCAGGCGCCCCAGGAATGTTTGAGAATTTGAATAATACGTAGGATGTGGCTGTAACTGCTACAGTTTGAACTACTAAATCCCCTCAAATTTTAGTTTTGTCATCAATAGGAAGTTACATTTACTCACATTCCTGGTACTTATGCTGAATCCAACAGAAGAGCACCTTTTGGCAAAACTAAGAAGAAAAAAAGCAAATTAAGTGGACTCTGACCCTACTTAGATTGAGGCCAAAAGTTAACTCTAGAAATATCCTGTACCCAGAGCAAAGTGAAAGTTTACTTTCTGTTCATCCGTTTCCAGAAATGCGTCTTGCAACTATAGCAACATTTTCCAAGGCAACCAAGTGCAGATTCTTTCTGAGCTATATTTAGAAAGTGTCTACAAGGACGTTCATTTTGATTAAGACCACTAACCAGGATTTCCCTTTTGAACTTTTTTTCTATGTTACTGTTAAAACAAGCTAATCATGCATAGCCAGATTTTAATAAAAAAGTAAATTACAATTAAGGAAGCCTTTATCTGATAGTTTACACTTTATTCATTTCTGCTGAGAAGATAATCAGTTTTTTTCTTGAGCAGTAAAAATATATATATAATCATACATAATTTATTGCATGCGATTCACCATTGTTATTTAAAAATCAATTTATTATACATGATTTGAGAATGAAAGAGCTGTTAAGCACAGGCAGAAATTCTATACGCTCTCTTGGCCCAAAACTTCTGAGCATAATATGTAACTTCCATCTTATCGATTCTTACTGTCTTCTGTAAAGATTCCTCCTAGCCGGCTAGCAGGTAGCTAGACAGAGACAAGGATCAGCATCCCCAAGCCATTATATGTGTGCCCTAAATGTTGGACATTGCTGCTCCAAAATTGAAAAACTGGTGTACTGAGACATTATATTATTGTTTTTTCCTTTTAAATACAGTCACAATTCTGTGAATGGCAAATCATACTTTTCAGTGAAAATCTGCTGATATATTATTACCCAAAACTTCAGCACTGTCATTTTTCTAGGTTCATTTTCCTTTTGTTGTGTTTGGTAAAATATCAAAAGAGATCATATACTGTCCCTTTAAAAGAGAAAACAAAACACCAAAGATCTCATAGGCTAAGAAGCCTTAATCACAAAGAGCCATTCTGGAATGCTTAACAAGCTCTATGAGATCTGTTGCCCATTTCAAGAGAACAAGGAACCCCGACCTTCTATTTTTCTAATGCTGTCTTTGAAGATGCTGATTCCCGGGGTACCTGGGTGGCTCAGTTGGTTAAGTGGCCGACCTGGGCTCAGATCACGATCTCACAGTTTGTGGGTTTGAGCCCCACGTCGGGCTCTGTGCTGACAGCTCAGACCTGGAGCCTGCTCCAGATTCTGTGTGTCTCTCTCTCTCTCTGCTCCTCCCCCACTCATGCTCTATCTCTCTCAAAATTAAATAAACATTAAAAAAATTTTTTTTGAAGCTGCTGCTTCCTTTGGTACAGCTTCACCCAAATGAGACAGCAATTGTAGGCCTCTCATTAAGAGAAATTTCTGTGTATTCAATGATAAAGAGATAATGATAGAAAAAAAGCATGAAGAAAGAATACAGAGATCTTTCTGCTCCTTAAAGAGAGGGGATGCTTCTGAGCTATCTGACTGTACTTTTGGAGAAACTGCAGGAAAGGGACTACAAGAAGCCCTGCAAATCCTGTTCCCTATTTCTAGAATCATACCTAATCTTCCCAAATCAGTTACTTTCTACCCATTTTTTTAAATAGCTGCGGATATAAATTCCTTAAGTTTATATAACTTTTGTCCGCATTTAATCATAGCTAGTGTCAAAAAAAAAAAAAAAAGAAAGAAAGAAAGAAAAGAAAAACAAAGTTTTTCTATCAAACCGAAAATCACTTTCTATAATTCAAATCTATTTCCATGTGAAAATGAAGACCAGTTTTAGATACTCTTTTCCTCCTACCAACCCTCCCAGTGAGAAGATGTCACTTCTTCTTTCTCCCTGAAATAAACTCCCAGCTCCACGAGTAATTTTTCATAGGCTTTATTTTCCAACCCTTTAATCATTTTATATGCTCTTTTGTGGAATGTAGAGCGCAAGAAAGCAGAGCAAAAGTCATCAAAGTATATGATATGAATGAGAGGAAAAGTAAGATATTACATCCGTCCTCAGATATTGATAACTCGCAAGCACAGATCGTAAGAGAAGCTGTAAATTAAAAGATTAGTCAACAGATGAATCTCTGTACGAAAACTATCAGAACCTTGCTACCAAATTCTTCAGGTGTAGGGCCTGTCTTCTTTGCCTTAAATTCCTCCACATTTAGCAGAGTGTCTGGGACATAACAGACACTGAGAGCACTTGAAAAGTGGACTTGAACAGATAAGCGGTATGTTTCAAATATAGAAACATAAAAATATTCTAAATGAAAGAGCCACAAGAAAGCATATTGGAAATTAATGTGACTATAGTAAAGGGCAGTGCAGAAGGAGCTACAAGGAAAGATAAAGACATGTAGTGGGCCTACAGGACATTTAACGCCCTTGCCATCTTTAACGGCTCCACTATGAGGTGAGTTGCCCCAAGGGAATCCCCTGAAGTTCGGCACTTTTCTGTGGCTTTCTCCTTGGGCCCATTCTGAATCACACAGTATGCTGATTATCCTGGGAGAACGGGCCCTAAAATCTTAAATGCAAGGCAAAGCAGTACAGGCATACCTCAGAGAGATTGCAGGTTCAGTTCCAGACAACTGCAAAAAAAGTGAATATCACTCTTTAATGTGCAATAGCATTTTGTTTAAAAAACAATGTACAATCCCTCAGTTACAAAATACTGGGTTGTCGAGGTGTGTCGGTTAAGCATCCAACTCTTGATCTCAGCTCAGGTCTTGATCTCAGGGTCGTGAATTCAAGCCCCATATGGGGCTCTGCCCTGGGTGTGAAGCGTACGTAAAAAAAAAATGCTATATTGCTAAAAATATGCTGAAGTTTATCTGAGCTTTCAGCAAGCTGTAATCACTAGAGTTCACCGTAATAAATATAATAATAATGAAAAAGTTTGAAATATTGCAAAAATGACCCAAATGTGACACAGAGACACGAAGTGAGCAAATGCTGTTGGAAAAAAAAAAAATGAAGCCCATAGACTTTTGCTCATCACAGGGTTGCCGCAACCCTTTGATTTGTAAAAACCGGGATCTATGAGGTGCAACAAAGCAAGGTGCAGTAAAACAAGCAAAATATGCTGTTTCTTCCCAAGTAATCTAATTTGTCTAATCAGAGACAAAATCACGTTCAAAACTCTTGCCCTCCTGTATGTTCATTCATATGGAAATGGACAGAGGAGGTGGCAGGCAGGGTGAGGGTAGGGCTCAGCTACCAATTGGTTGTGGCCCCTGGACAGGTCCTTGAATCACTCTCCTGGGTCTTTCGGCTTCTACTCTGAGGTCCTTTCCTGCTTATCTTGTAGAAGTCTCTGTATTATTGAGGCAAAGAGGCACCCAAAGAAGTTGACATCCATCTTGCTATTTCCCACAGATATCGCTGACACCAGAAGCTGGGAGCAAGAAAATGCGCAGACTCAGGCTGATGAGTCTAGCCCCTCAGCACTTCAGCGAGCTGCCTGGGGGATCTCTGAAACCGAAAGTGACCTCACTTACGGGGAAGTGGAGCAAAGATTAGATTTGCTTCAAGAACAACTTAACAGGTACAAGTAACGGCAAGGCAAAGAGAGAGCATCACTCGAACCCTTGGTGGGGTCTAGCTTTTCTCCTTGTAAATAGCAAATTCCTACTACCATAATCTTGTAGTTTTCATATATGCTCACTTATTTAAAATAAGACTACAAGTTGACAGAATTATTAATCTGTGTTGCAAGGAGCATTTATTTAGAACACGTCATGCTTCTGGCAACATAAATCCTATTTTTTCTTTACTTGTCATAAAATTAGTATATCACCCACACCAGCTGCTGAAGAAAAATCCTTTTTGTCCCTCAAAATAATTCATATTTGGCTTGTTTACTAACACCCTCTTTTAATCCTGCTTTTACACTTTTGGTTGTTTCTGGTAACTTAGTTATGTGTGATGGCATTTTTTTTAAGTATAGACAAAATTAGTTCAACATTTAGATATTCAGTCAATATGTGAAAAATGTATTTGAATCAAAAATAGCGCAGCGTTAAAGCCCAGATCTTTTCCATTTTCCTTCCGTCTTTGATCTCTACCCTTTTAAGATGAGGCATGAATTTTAGTTTTAAGGAGAATGGAATTCCTTAACGCAATCTGTGTAGATTTAGTAAAATCAAACTGGTCACTAAGTCAGGAAAAAAAAAATATATGATTGAGTATGATATCACTGCTTTAGTTGTGCTTCACGTGGGAATTGACCTTGATTCAAAGGTAGCCTCTGAATACACCACCAGGCAAGGCAGTGTTCATAGACGAAAAGCTTCATGGATTAAACTAAAATGCTCAAATCACACAATTTACTAAATCAATGTAGAACATACAATGAGAGGGGCGTCTGGGTGGCTCAGTCGGTTGGGTGTCCGACTTTGGCTCAGGTCATGATCTCGCAGTCTGTGAGTTCAAGCCCCACATCGGGCTCTGAGCTGGTAGCTCAGAGCCTGGAGCCTGCTTCAGATTCTGTGTCTCCCTCTCTCTCTCTGCCCCTCCCCCACTCTCACTGGGTCTCTCTCTCTCTCAAAAATAAAAAAATAAAAAAATAAAAAAAATTTTAAAAATTGAAAAAAAAAAACCATACAATGAGAGTTGAGGAAAGCTAGATGAGATACTTAACACATTTCTAATAAGTGCACGTGCGGTAAAAGGAACACACTACCCGAATCCTGATTTATGACACGTTCATATATGCTGCATCATCCTGCCCTGATGTGTGGTGACTAGGACGACAGTGGCAGTTTGCACAAAGCATCCACAGACAAAAAAATCTGTTCCAGTGACATACACTTGCTCTATCACGGAGATGTAAGGCTGGATATGCCGGCCACAGCCGTGGCTCTCCAGTTAGTCTGCTCAGCAACTATGTATTTTATTTGCTCTTTGTAGGTAAAGCCCATGTGGAGCTGGAGTGAGCCTATGCTGTGTGTCACCACTGGATGGCCAAATTTGGGGGTGACAGTTGTCTGTCCTGAGTTGACTTGAGAATAATTTCTTCTTTCTGTCTCTGTCTCTGTAAGCCACACTCTGGTTTGTTACATCCTATTTCTGTTCCATCTTTGGAAGGTCTTACAGGTTACCTAGCATGCTGTCTGTATTTAATACACCTTATGAATTCTCTCCACGCTTAGCAAGCTACTTACTCATTATCTATACTTAACTAACACGTCCTATGAGTTTTGCCTACACCACATAAGCTCCCTGGTTTACTAACTACTTGCTTAATGTTTCCTATGTGCTTTATCCATTATATCTATCTTTCATTGTTTTTTTTTAATGTTTATGCCAGAAATGAATACGGACAAACAATACAGTAAGCACATTAAAATGCGTGTACACACACATATACATTGCCACAAAAAAATAAATTAGGAATTAAAACAGACAAATAGAAAATCTACAGATTTGTAAATTCAAATAAATTTGTTCATTTCAAACAAAAGTACGAAAATATTGCAGGAGCTAAAGATTTATTTTGTAGTCTGTCTTTTCATGGATTTTAGTTGAATTTAAAACCTCCTGGTGCTAAGGTCCATACACCATTTTCAAGTGCCAAATGCAAGTCTTATAAAATGAAACATACCTGAGAAGATTAAAGTATCGTGTCATTTACTTAGGGTCAGCAATCCCTCATTCAAGTATAAGAACTTGCCATGGTAATACTTATTATTGGTCAGAGAAACATATTTAGTGGCTTAATTAATACATTTGCTTTTTTACTCTCTTTGCCTTGTTTACCAATCACATTGATCCTTTAGCCACAACATACACAAAAATATATACTGTACACACATAAAAATTGGTATGTGTGATCTCTGGACTTGAATTTTTTGATTCCTGTGACTTAGGGAAAATAAGTGTCCATTTCTTTACTGCCAGGACATAAAATGTGTTCAATTTGTTGAGGGGATATAAAAATGAGTGAATGGGGCGCCTGGGTGGCTCAGTCGGTTAAGCGGCCGACTTCGGCTCAGGTCGTGATCTCGAGGTTTGTGAGTTCGAGCCCCGCATCGGGCTCTGTGCTGACAGCTCAGAGCCTGGAGCCTGTTTCAGATTCTGTGTCTCCCTCTCTCTGACCCTCCCCCGTTCATGCTCTGTCTCTCTCTGTCTCAGAAATAAATAAACGTTAAAAAAAAAATTAAAAAAAAAAAGAAAAGAAAAAATGAGTGAATGAAAAAAAATAATAAAAATAAATAAATAAATAAATAAATATGAGTGAATGAATAAGTGAATTGACAGGGACAGCAGTGATATCTTTACAAAATACTTGTGGTTAGCCTAGATTAAGGTCATAGCTCTGCTACTTAACTATGTACAGGGTTTATGGTTCTCTAGCCTCAGTTTCTGTCTTTGACTCATACACACCTGCAATGGTATTTAAGGACTAAGATATGATATGTGGAAACTATAGATGCTCACACAGGGAGGGGTTGTACCAGCAGCTAGGTAAAATCTGATGAACAATGAACTCTACTTTATTATTGGTATTCCTCCTGAGTGTATTCTCCTAGTTTATTTATATTTACTTCCTTTAGTCCTTTCTTCAGGATTAAAGTTAAGGTGTTAGGATCCCTTTAGTTGCCTTTTCAGGGGTACCAATCATTGCTGCTGAGATAAGTCGGAGATTACTGAAAACGTATGTCTTCAATATGTCCCGGGGCCAAAAGTGTAAACTCTTAAGGGCACACCCATCGAGGAGCATTTGATTTGCAATAGCCCATTAGTAATAATAATTTTTATTGTTATCTTATTACATTACTTATTATGATTTTTATATGAAACTTTTCATCTCTAAAGTACAATTAAATTTCTCCTAGGGCGCCTAGGTGGCTCAATAGGTTAAGTGTCCAACTATTGATTTCGGCTCAGGTCATGATCTCACGGTTCATGAGATCAAACCCCACATCAGGCTCTGCCTTAACAGCGTTAAGGATCTGCTTGGGATTCTTTCTCCCACTCTCTCTCTCTGCCCCTCCCCGACTTGTGCATGCACGTGTGTGCACTCTCTGTCTCTTCATCTCAAAATAAACATATTTTTAAAAAAATCTATCTTGGCATCTATTTTGACATAGTCCCAGCATCTATATGTCCTTTGATCTACTTCTCACTTTGACTTACTTCTATTTCTCTCCAATATTTTCAACAAACATTTTATGGCCTAACTCAGCTTAGCCTCTTTTGGATTTGAAATCCAAAATATTACATTTTTACTGCACTGGCGTCTCCAACATCTTTCCTCCACTTTACTCACAAAGGCAAAAGTATAAAGAACAAGTTTGAAGAGGGTAACTCAGCTCAAACTTTGACTTTGAGTGGGAATCCTGGGACATTTTCTGGAATTGGGTCTGCCCTGTTTAGCTTCAGTATTCTGTTCGAATGTAGAACTGTGAATCACAACCCCGTTTGTCTCCTTCAAATATTCATATTAAGCAAACTGTGCAATAAGAACAGATATAAATGGGTCTATCTTGAATCAGCTTTGCTGCTACCACTTTCCTGCTTTAATGACCATTAAACTATATGTAGGGTTAAAGGTTTACAAAAGGAAGGTTCTTACATATTTATATATTATGTCTACAGACATACATATTTAGGGCAATAGCACTTGATCCTAAAACAGGGCTTCTCAAACTTTACTGTGAATGGGAATCGCTTGGGGATCTTATTAAAATGCAGATTCTAAGTCCCATAGATCTAGAACTCCATTCTAACAAGTGCCCAGCTTTGACCACACTACAGGTAGGGAGCTCTGGAGCATGTAAAAGCTTTTAATAATGATTTCAT
Organism: Puma concolor; assembly: GCF_028749965.1. Classification (NCBI taxonomy): domain Eukaryota; kingdom Metazoa; phylum Chordata; class Mammalia; order Carnivora; family Felidae; genus Puma; species Puma concolor. Next base: position 152,703,019 of record NC_141674.1, on the reverse strand, counting down.
GTCTTACAGATCATCCAGAGCAATTTATGTGTGTGCCGTTAGTATGGCATTGAGCATGTGCTTCACCTAGTGTTATACTTATTTATGTACTTCCTTCTTTTTTCCTTCCTACGTGGTCAGCTTCTCTCAGCACCTTAGACTAGATTCTACATATATCATCATCATGTTCTCCTTTTCACCTTCCTGCCCACCAAAGTGCCTGGTATATTGTGGATCTTTAAATAAGTGCAGAACGCATTTACTTTATGCAGCTGAATAGTTATGTTGATGTAGGAGAGAAAAAATATTTTTCCCTCTACCCTTCTGAGTTCTTGGCTAAGACCCCTGTAATTAAAGACAGGTTAACAAGAAAAAACAAATAAGTTTATTTAACACATTGCCCTCATGTATACATGGGAGATATACAGAGGAAAATGAGTCAATCCCCAAGGTCGCTTAGAATCCGGGATTAGACACCACCTTGTTAAGGGAAAGTGTAGGGGACATAAGCCTCTTAGAGGAGAGTAAATGATTTTTAGGAAAGGTAAATGGACAGTCAGAAGAAGAGGTAGAAGATATGGTAGTTTGTGAAAAAGTTTGTCTCAGTGTGGTGTCGGCTTCCAGTCTTTTCTCTTGTGACAAGAGCCAATCTTCTCTTGCTGATGAAATACCAGAGGAGTGAATTTATCACAGTTGAGTTCCTTTTGGATCTGCTTTTAGGAAGATAAGGGAAGTTCAGAGAAAGCCTCTCTCTGCATTTTCTGTTTTTCATGTGCCTACAACTCAAATAATCAATATGCCAAAGTGGCATATTTCAGTACCTTTCATTGACCAAAAAAAAAAAAGTTTTAAAACCGGGTTATAGACTGGGTGGTCTATAAACAACAGAGACTCATTTCTCACAACACAGGAGGCTGGGAAGTCCAAGATCAAGGTACCAGCAGATTCAGTCTCTGGTGAGGCTCGTTTCCTGATTCATAGGTGGCTGTCTTCTTGGGGTGTACTCATGTGGTAAAAGGTAGAAGGAAGGAAGCTCTCTGGGGTCTCTTTTATAGGGACACTAATCCCACTCATGAGAGCCCCACCCTCATGACCTAATCACATCCTAAATACCCTACCTCCTAACACCATCGCATTGGGGGTTAAGATTTTAACATATGAATTTTGAGTATATAAACATTCAAGCCATTGCACTGAACTACCCAAAATATCAGATAACCAGTTAATAAACAAAAACTAAGTATTCAAAATTACTGCAGGAAGAGAGAATGCTATCTTGAAAGAGCCTAAGTGGTGTCTCAGGAGGGGAAGTAAGTAGGACATTCCTAGGACTTTGAAATCTGGGCCCTTCAAGGCTGGGAACTAATTGGAATTGGGCAAAGTTCATGCTGTTATAATCCAGGTTGAGGGACACAGTGAGGTGAAGATCTTCAAGCAAATCTGAATAAATAAAATCTGTTTGATAAACAAATTATTTGTTCAGATGAGCAGACTGTTGTCTCCAATGAGTTGGTCTATAGAAATTTCCTCAAGAAGTGAAGTGAAGTTTATATTTAGTCTTATTTTTTTCAGGCAAGGTTTTCCCGGAACGAACAACAAAGTCAGGTTGACAGAAGTGGTCCACACAGTCTCAGTTCTCACCCTACACCTGCTACTTCACCTGCCAGGGAACTCTTGCATGCATGAGCCCTACTTACAGTAGTACATTGCCATTACTGAAGACCCACCTTCCAACAGATTTCTTCTTCATGGAGACTATTCAAATAGAATCCATGATATTAAGATCCCATTTCTCAGAGACCACTGCTGTTTGATAAAGGACTCAAAAACAGTATCATGATTTTTTATTCTCTGTTGCATTTTGAATCCCATGTGTTGAAATTTTTATTCCATCCCCCACCCCCAAGTCCATTTATATTCAATGTAATAAATACTTTGTAAGCCACTCACTAAACATTAGTCTGTTTGCAGACTTTTCTTTGGGGGTGCAAAGGAGGGAGAAATGAATTCTGAATGAGTCCAAGATGGAAAGAGTTTCGGGTGCAGATAAAATTTGAACTGGAGCTTGAGAAATGAAAGGAAAAATTGACGTATGACAACAAAATAATAAGTCTTCTCCAGTTAGTTGGCACCATAAAGAAATAGATCAGACCTACAGGTAACAAGTAGATAAATAAACTGGTCGATAACTCCTTTTTTTGTCTCATTTCAGTGTGTGGTTTTGACATTTGTGAGGCACAATCATGTATAATGTATAGCTTTTGGTTTAGAAGACAGGAAGCTATATGGTTAAGTATACCAGGTATAGAAAACCTGTACGAATGATGTTATTATGATTCTCAGGAGGAAGATCTGTAGTGGCAGGATTAAAACTAAAAAGAAAAACAAAATGACCTTTTCTTAAATCAAAGACTAAGTTCTCTCCACTTCAAATGTCACAAACAAATGCAGCATGTATATAATTGGACAAAATTAGTTCTATGATTTTAAAATTTTGGTAAGATTTACCTTCTCTTTGCATCTTTCATTCAGAGACAAAATAGCACAAGTAAGATTTAAAGTTTTCTAAAGATGCATACAGTCCAAATTTTCTGTTCTTATGCCCACAAACTTTCCTTTTTTAAAGTGCTGTTAACACATGCAAAAAAAGAAAATTAGTCCTATTGTATTTTGCTATTTTCCTTCGAATTTTAATTTAAAATGAGAATGAATTTAACAGGCCAGTTGGATCCTTCTGAGCTTTGGGGAAAAAAACATCAGACTGGCATCTTGCAAGCCAGATGGGTCATAGAAGCAAGTGAACTTGTATATTTGGTTTGTTTCTTAAATGCCAAAGGCCTGGAATTGTAAATTGGTTAGAAATTTAGCATCTAACAGCATTTAACAATAAAGAACACAATGGGGGGCGCCTGGGTGGCTCAGTCGGTTAGGCGTCCGACTTCGGCTCAGGTCATGATCCCACAGTTCACAAGTTCAGGCCCCGCATCGGCAGCTTGAAGCCTGGAGGCTGCTTTGGATTCTGTGTCTCCCTCTCTCTCTGCTCCTCCTTCCCCCGCTCAAAAATAGGTAAATTTTTTTTAAAAAAGAATGCAATGAATAACATGCAATACTATGAATAGGACAGAAACAAGGTAAAATAAAGGTAAACTTGAAATACATAAGAAATTACACAATTGTTGCAGCTATGAAAGAAATGTGCTACCAAGTCCATATTTAAAGAGTAAACAAAATGTTCTCAAGAAACTGGCAAAGCCTGATTAAAAAGCAAAGAAAATTATCATTAACAATGGATTCTCAGTATGTTTTACATTTGAAATCAATAAAGGTTGGTAAAAATGTAGTCTATTTCAATTCAGCTGCTTTTCCATTAAGATCTTATTAAGCAGGAAAGCAGGAAAGCAATGGTGTTTATCAGAACCACTAGTGGAACACAGAAAGTGAGCATCAGCCAGGAGAGAATCTGTGTGCTCCCTCTCCTGTCCTTCTTGTTTAAAGCAGGGCCATAATTCTGTTTGTTGGTGGTACTGAATTTTCTCGAATGCTTTGCAATCCTGGACTATTTTAGGACTGTCTTCCCCCATTTGTGTCTGTCCTGCAGACTTGAATCCCAAATGACTGCTGACATCCAGACCATCTTACAGTTGCTGCAGAAACAAACCACTGTGGTTCCCCCCGCCTACAGTATGGTAACTGCCGGAGCGGAGTATCAGAGACCCATTATTCGCCTGATGAGATCCAGCCATCCAGCAGCATCCATCAAGACTGATCGAAGTTTCAGTCCTTCCTCACAAGTAAGTGTAGATGCTGTATAAACGAGAGTCTCTCTCTGGGTGTTTCTGGGGACCACATGAGTCAGAACCATCTGGGGTGCTATGGGAAAATAAAGGTCTCATCCCCATCTGTTTTTGCTCCATTAAATTTCTGGGAATAGCCCCTAGAATTTGAATTTAAACCAGCCCCCCAATAATTCTTCTGTTCATTTATTTTTATTTTTTTTTAATTTTCATCCAGTTAGCATATAGTGCACAATGATTTCAGTAGATTCCTTAGTGCCCCTTACCCATTTAGCCCATCCCCCCTCCCCAAACCCCTCCAGTAACCAACCCTCTGTTCTCCATATTTAAGAGTCTCTTATGTTTTGTCCCCTTCCCTGTTTTTATATTATTTTTGTTTCCCTTCCCTTATGTTCATGTTTTGTATATTAAAGTCCTCATGAGTGAAGTCATATATGTCTTTCTCTGACTAATTTCGCTTAGCATAATACCCTCTAGTTCCATCCAGGTAGTTGCAAATGGCAAGATTTCATTCTTTTTGATTGCTGAGTAATACTCCATTATATATATATATATATATATATATATATATATATATATATATAAACACACACACACACACACACACACACACACACACCACATCTTCTTTATCCATTCATCCATCAATGGACATTTGGGCTCTTTCCATACTTTGGCTATTGTTGATAGTGCTGTTATAAACATTGGGGTGCATGTGTCCCTTTGAAACAAAATGCCCGTATCCCTTGGTTATGTTTATTTCATGTTTGAGAACAGTGGACCTCAAAGTATGATTTTAAACCACTAGTAATTTCTTTCCCCCTAAGCAAAAGTTCTTTTCAAGAATCAATCTGCTTGAGCTTATATATGGTAGAGCTTTGAAAGCTGTAGCCCTGGGTCCAAAAAGTTACTTCAAAGAATGGTCTGTAATTTACTATGGTGACAAGAGGTGCTCTTGGGCACCGTCTCCGGAAGGAAGTAAGGGGAGGAGAAAGAGCAGTTGTCCACAGAGGATCTGAGGTTCCAGTGAGATCAGACTAGTAATCTCATTTGCGCCCCACCCATCACCAGAGATCTCTAAACTTTTCACATCCCCATGATACTAAAAGGAGTAATGTTAAAGTGTCCTTTATCTTGCCTCTGAAGACTTCTAAGGTCTTGTTAATAAAAATATTTTAATACATTTTTAAAAATGTTTATTTATTTTGGGAGAGAGAGGGAAGGGCAGAGAGAGAGAGAATCCCAAGCAGGCCCCCCCCTGTAGACACAGAGCCCCATTCAGGGTGCGATCTCACCAACTATGAGATCATGACCAGAGTTGAAATCAAGAGTTGGATGCTTAACGGACTGAGCCACCCAGATGCCCCTAAAGACTTCTAAGGCCTTTTGACTTATGTTAATATGAAGGTCTGCATGGCAAATTATTTTTAATTACTTAAGCCGAATAGCCAAACTGACGCTAAGGAAGGTGGACCCAGCACAGTCTTGGAAGATTTTTTTAGAAGTTTGGAAATTTAGTGCAAAATATTATGGGAAATTAAGCTACATCAATAACAGGGAGAAATGTGAAGAAAGAAAATAATGAAATCTTTCTGAGATATGAAAGTAGAAATTTTTTTATCCCTAGCTAGTTTTGAATGTCTCCAATCTTGCAAAACTGTGTACTTTGTTCTTTGTTTTCAGTGGATTTAGGTAATATTTTCTGACCAAGGATAGGTGATTTTCCTTCGTTTGTTTTTTTTCCCTCTCCTCCTTACACTGTCTAGTCACCAAATGACACACATTTCTGATCTTAGTTTTGTCTTGAATTTTGAATTAAAACTCACCTGGAAACTCAAACTCAATGTTAAATTGTGTGTATGTATGTATCTGTATGAATCTGATCTGGCTTCAGTGCAAAATTAAAGTTCTTAGAATGGTTGTTTAGGATAAACTGATGCCCAACATCCAAAGCCTTGATCTGGCCTTGGGAGGGAAAGTTTGGTTAATACCACTAATCAAATATAGATTAATGGGAAAATAAAACGTATTTTGATTTCGTGAGTGTAATTTTAGAAATCTGTCCAAATGAATTGTAAAAACGTGTTTTCTTGTCTTTCTCTCAGTGTCCTGAATTTCTAGACCTTGAAAAATCTAAACTTAAATCCAAAGACTCCCTCTCAAGTGGGGTGCATCTGAACACAGCTTCGGAAGACAACTTGACTTCACTTTTAAAACAAGACAGTGATCTCTCTTTAGAGCTTCACCCGCGGCAAAGAAAAACTTACCTTCATCCAATTAGGCATCCTTCTTTGACAGATTCATCCCTAAGCACTGTAGGAATCTTGGGTCTTCATAGGCATGTTTCTGATCCTGGTCTTCCGGGGAAATAATCATTTTGTACTATTTACTCCACATACAATGTAAGTGCTTTTAATGGCTGTTTTCCTTTTTTTGTATTTAAATCCTCTCTACTTGACTCAGGGGCTCACAAGGTACCATTATATGCAAAAGTACTGTATATTTTCCTAAATTGAAGCTTGTAAGGTAAAATTGAGCAATTAGGATGTAAATATACGTATGAACTCTTTTGTTCCAAATGTTAAAACTGCCAGCATCTCCAGGCATCTTATTTTATTTTTATTTATTTATTTTTTTTAAATCATGTGCATGTTAGGAAACTCCAATTTCTCTTGCATGGAGACTCCTACTTACTACTTTTACTAAACCTGTACTTTGTTATGAAAATGCCTTCCAAGCAAGTAAGAAACCAACGGGTGACATTGTTCATGGAAGCAAATCATGGAAGATCCTAAACTCACGGAAGTTCCAGGGGTAGAAAGGGAACTTAAGTCACTCAGAACAGATACCCTTCTGTTCTGAGAGGTTTATAGTTAATTACATCCATTTCACCACACTGAAAAAAAAAAAATAGTTTTAGAGTTCTGAATCTTCGACCACGTTGGGTGTCCATCTCCAAATACATGAATATAGGCCAGCTTTAATGGGGACAAAAAGGACTTTCGACTTAAAATTCTGTCTCTAACTGCATTTACAAACTACCTAACATATTTCTCACTGGCACATTTCCTTGCATATTTAGAAACCAGTAGAAACAAGTTTCTCTCTCTTTTTATTATTATTATTATTATTATTATTTTTTTTTTTTTTTTTTTGAGGAGGGGAAGGGAGTCTTCTCAAGAACTGCCAAGGTGTGACTGACACAAAGTGATATCTACAGCTTTCCTCTGATTCATATATTAGGGCAATCCTGAATTGGAGCAAAAGAGTGGACACACATGGTTCTTTTTTAAAAATGTCAACCCAGTGGATTTGCATGGCAAAACTAGCTCCCATTTAAGCATATGTTGTTCCACGGTTTTCGATTTAATCCCAGCTGTGGAAAAACAATATGTTTGTACCTGCCTGTAAAGGAAATGAAGACACCAGCAGTAAAATTTGTTTTGTTCAGTTACTCAAACACATTTGTTAATCAAAGATTAAATGAAAATGCATTCTGTATGAATTGGGCTGAATATATTTGGACCCCAGAATATCAGAACATACAATGGAATATATTTTAATATCGTTAACTGTTAGACTTTTTCGGAGGGGGTATGATATGCTTCTCATAAAATCAGGATACAGAAAAAACTGCAAGTTAATTTAAGATTCTGAGTTGTCAATTTTTAGTTAAGTTTTATTTTTCAATTCCTTTGAGTACAATTTTAATTTTATTATGGGCTGATCTATTATATCCTTTCCTTCCAAACGAAATCTTGAAATTTTTTGCAAGTTTCTTCCTTCTTTAATAATTCTTACACCCACATATATTTTTAAAGAAATATTATATCTGTGTACATTATTAAATGGATTAGTTTCCATCCCTCCAGGATAGAAATGTAATCTATTGACTTACTTTTACCTTTGACACTATTGGTTTCAAATATAAGCAATTCCTTTAAATTTACAAAGCTATTGCACTACTTAAAATGATGAAAGTGACCTTAAGTTGCCCCCTATATATTTTTAAATGGTCACATGTGTGGGAGGCAATCTGTAGGCGTGAACATATTCTTATCCCTGCTAAATGTTCGAAAAAAAAGAAAACATAAGCGATAAAGTAAGTATGGCAAAATGACTAGTCAATTCAGTAAAAAACAGAACAAGTTTAACTAGCTTCCCAAACCATTTGGTGTTAGGCAGATACAAATTTAAGGACTAATGCTTTCTTTCCTTCATTCAACAAACATTTATGGGTGCCTAGCTGGGGGAGGCAAATGGCTAACGTTGATTCAGAGGACTATTTGAGGATTTTATATCTATATTTAGGCATATTTTTGCAGCTGCAACAAATTTCATAAGGATTGCTGGCCTAAGCTCCAGGGAAAGTCAGAATGAATTCACCAGAGACTGTCATTTGTAGAGAGTGAGGATTTGGCAGGTGAGGAATTTAGATCTGATTGTTTGATTAGTGGATGCTTCAGCTCCAACACTTGCTGTGACATGCATAAAATCCCACATAAAGCCTCTATACTTCTTTATAAAAACTGAGCATGAAAAAAAATAAATAAATAAGAATTGAGCTTGAAGGAATGGAAAGATGGGGAATAGTATACAAGTTTCCAGCTTGCTAAAAGTTTTGCATAAGACATTCTTCCTCTTAATGCCTTGACATAAAATAATTCCTTGATATTAAAATCTAAGTCTCAGAGAACTGGACAGGATTAAGAAGGTCCCCTCTTCTAGGATATTAGCTTAACAAGAGCCTGGAAAAGCTAACATGTGATTAGTTAGGCAGAAATGTCAGAGGCTCAATGGTTAAAATGACTTAGAGATGACCAAAGCAATTATCTTAATTTACAAAATGCATCTCCTTATCCCAGTCAAAGGTCCAATGCCTGAAATCACTTGTCATGCTTGCTGTGGCCAACAGTCTGACCCCTCCATTGGGGATCCTCCTGAGAGGCAGGGTTGACTGCCCATCAGTCCTGGCAGTAGGAGCACTGCTGTCCTCCTAGGTAATTCGAAGCACTTAATACAAATGATGCTTTCCACCGAAAAATAGTGAGATCTGGTTCCCAGGCCTAAATAAAATTCCATCTAAAATCTGAAGTTTATCTGAGTGAGTTGTTTTCCTGCTGTTATTGCTGGGCAGAGAGCGGGACATATCATTTTACCTTAGAGAGGAGTCCCATGTTCTAATTAGTTGATAAGGAAACTAGGAATGAAAAATGTTGAAGCAATGTTCTTGCAGGATTTTTAAATTAAAATTCACCCATTCAACAGACATGAGAAGGCAGGGGCAAATTTGGGACAGCCTCCTTTTCTTATGTCCATTGGTAATGGATTGGTCATCAGAGATGAATTGTCCCACTCTTCCAGTCAGAAGATATGGGTATCGTATCAGGGCCTAGTGGCATTTGGTGTGAGGTTGGATATATGTATAGGACAGCTGCTTACAGGTCCTTTTGGAGGTTTATCTTTAACAGTGGTTCCCAAAAGCCTAAAAGAACCATTTCTTTAACCAGATGTCATTTAAAATCCCTTCATATATTATCAAAGGAAAAAGTTTATCACCTCGTCGGCATACCTAAAACAATCATTCTAACAGGAAAATCTTTCCCTTGAAGGCTTTTCATGATTAAAAAAAGGAATGTGGGAGATCTAGTTATTAAAAATGAGTCGCAACACTGATTTGGAACATAGTAGTCTTTAAATTGCTTATCCATGATTGAAACCAAAAGTAGATCAATGTCTTTGAGGAGATTCGTACTGCAAATCAAAATTTTTATAAATTACAAAAAATTTCAGATCTTGATTTTTGCACGATAGAAAAATGTGTCTATCATGTAAGTTCAGAGGCACTTGGAAGACAGATGATGATGTCTTCCCATGTAGGCCTAGAATTAGCAGTACTAAAACAGCCAGGGATCATGCTAGAAATGCATATTCATGGGCCCCACCCAGACCTACTGACTCAGAAACTCTAGAGGTGGAACCCAGCAATCATCTTTTAACAAGCCCTCTTCTATATGATCTCCATAAACACAAGAACTTTGAGAATCACTAACGTAGAGCATGGGCTCTGCAGTCAGACCCACGTGGGTCTCAGGAGTTCTCTCATGAATAGCTGTGTGACCCTGACCAATTTAATTAACCTCCCTGAGTCTTTTTCCTGAATTTGTAAAAATGAGATAATGGTACCTGCCTCAAAGAAGCTTGAGGAAGAAGTGAGATAACATATAGTAAAGTGCCTGGCACACATAGGTGCCCCTAAAATGCTAGATTCTTTGATTCTCATCCAGGACCACGATATTAAAAACAATCAGGAAGACAAAAAGTTTTTTCCACAATAAAGCTTTTCTGTAATGTGCTATGCCTCCAGCTAAATAGCCATTAACAAGACTGAAGGTTTTGATTCAGAAGACACAAGAGTAGTTATTGTTTTCTCTAATTGCATTTTGCACTATTAGGTTTTTAGCTTTAAAGTAATACTATTTATAATGATAGTGAGAGTATGAATGTCATTGTTACAAACCTGTGTACTCTGAATCAGTGATCTGTTGAATTCAGTGCTACTAAAAAGTGGTCTGTAAAGACCGGCTCACTGGGGAAGCCCCTCTTTAGATCCATAACGTAGTTCCCAGATGGGTATTTGGAAATGCATTTTCAAAATAGTGTTGAAAGAGAATACACTTTCTATTTTCTCAGAAAATAGAATTTATAGTTGTAGTGGTCCTTTGCAGGCTTCTAGGCCCACACCATCATGCACAGATACGCTAAACAGACTGCCTGCCTAAGTCCAGTGTGCAATGGTAGAAATGGCAAGAGACTTGGTGTCATAAACCTGAATTAAAATCCTACCTTCTCCACTTTTAGGACAAACCCTCGGTGAACCCCAGTAGCCAAAATTATGAAGGCAATGTCTTAAATATCTTGAGGAGTGTTGGGGAGCCTCTGAAGTACGTATACGGAAGTGCTTTGTAAACCATAAAGCACCGTGTTAACTATAAGCTCTTTATGTGACTTGTGCATCATCACAAATACAGTGTCATTATGGTGGCAGTGCCGTAGCATGACCTAGGTCTTCTGAAAACCTTCCATGGCTCCTCCCCCTACCCAACACTGACAGCATTCCCACTCTGACAAAAATCTATACAGTGATTCTCACACGGCTCTCAAAGATCTATTTACTCAGAGTAGGAGAACACCGGTTTTAGGAAAGCTATCCTCTGCTATAGCATCCCCGTATTTGTCAAAAATTGTCGGTGTCCAACATCCATAGAATTCTATATTTGAGTTGTGATGGTCTTCTAGGTATGCAGTACTTTACCCCTTACCCCCTCACTTCTTAAGTGTTCTCATTCAAAGCTTCTGTCTCTGGGTTCCACTTAACTTACAACAAAGTGATGTTACCATTTTAAAAACTAAAAGGATGTTTTAAAATGCTTTGTAAGGTATTAGTTGCTGTGACTGATCAGTGCCCAACCTTAGAATAATTCATTACATGTTCTGTAGTACAAATACACTTGCTCTAAGAATATACGATACAGAAAATTCACGGAAGACATGAATTATTAATAATTGACAGCATGAAAAGAAATTATCACAAGGCCTATTTATATAAACTATTAAGTGGAGGTTGAGAGAGATGACTAACAAGACATTTTTTAAAATACATTATCACTATGAATAGGATGAAACATCTGTAGGAATGCAATGTTAAGAACACAGAACCATATGATCAACTGACCGATTTCATTGTTTTAGCAATCAAAATCAAACTTTTAAATGAGTAGCAAGTATTAGAGAAATGCTCCCAATAAAATGTTTATTATGAGAAGTGGCAAATTTAACATGATTTTTCTTGAAAAGCTAATGTCAAAACTTAGCTGAATTCCTAACTGGTAGTCATGAAGTCATGACATTTGTGACTTTCGTTAGTGAATTTATATTTTGAGAGATACAAAATAATTTGGTACACCTATGGTTTTAAAACACTGTATGTTTAACCTTCACTTTTGGTGTTTCCCTTGTATGCATCATTTTTAAATGAAAAATAATCACACCTGTTAGCACTTAAATCATATACTTTTTGTATTGACACTGTATTAAGTATTCTGAGTATATGTAAGAAAATTCCACACCATCTCATCAACCTCATTTATTTTGGAGTAAAATTTAAGGACTGGTCATCTTATACTTACCTCCTCCACAGTCTCTTCAGAAGATACAATGTTACAATAACATTGAATATGGCACCCTTTTTCCAAACATAAAAACACCGAGGAAACCCTAGTTTTCATCTCCGGGGTACCTACTGACTTTAATTAGACACACCTCCTTCTAGCTGAAATTTGCATTCTATGATTTTGATAGAAAAATATACACCAGAATGTTTGCCAGTTCAATAATACATTTCAAAAAATAATGCGTGTAATCATTTGAAAATGTCAGTCATCTGATAAAAAGAAGTTCACTCACATTGGTTAAGTAGTAAGTACCTTGGAATGCTTTAAATGTAATGAAACAATCTACCAAAACACATACTTTTTCCTAGTCTTTATGCACATAATGTAGCATGAAATCATGACGCTTTTGAAATACTCTGTGCGGATATATTTATTTTTTAGCAAATATTTTCTTCAAAAGATTGGTATGTGGTATTGGCAGTGTAATCTACTTGCACAACTAGTTTTGCAATAACCTACAAATAACTGTAAATAAGAAAAATGTAAATTTCATGTAAAAATGGTTGCAGATTTTTGGTAGCTAAAAGTGTACAAGTTGTATTGAAAATATAGTATATATACATAATTTAAGAACGAAGCATATACTTTCTGATCTATTTATACATGAAAATTCAAGAATTTGTAAAAGAAATTATTTTGGGGAAAAAGAAAGTAAATCTCATTAGCTAGCTTTTATTAGAGAAGCCAACTATTTCCAACATTTTACTAGGTAGAGTGCTAGATACAGGCATGGTGGTGCTGATGTACTTCACGAAATCCCATAATTGCAACAGTGCCACTGCGGTTTTACGGAGTTCACTGGGACACTAGTAAACTGGACTGGGTGGTAAAAGCATTACGTCTAAAATTAAAGAACTGTAAAAACATTTCACTTACTATTGACTGTCAAGCACACAGTGGTAATTGACTAAAACGTCTACCGTTCCATTATTTAAAATTTCTGATAACTGAGCAGGCTTCAAATTACATGGGACACATTTGGTATAATGCGTGGATGGTTCATTTTTTTCGTCAAGAATGAAAATATCCAGATAACATTATTTTCATTTGCCTATGTTTCATATATTCTAATTCCTCCCCTAGAATCATTTATCTATTATTTAAGAAAAAGCATCTATCTTCAGAGAAACCTTTTCCACAAAATCAGTTGGTCATAATGTGGCATTTTCTAAGCTAAGGACTATTTACTCCGTTTAGTGGTTTAGATTCTCCACCATTCATTTTTTTAGGTTTAAGAAGCCAAGAGAACATTTTGCTATTTAATAAATGAAAAACCAAATCAAATATAGATTAGCAGAAACAAATGTATTGGTATCTTTAAGTGAGGCTGATTAGAAAAAGAAGCAAAGTATGAATAAGCTATTTAAAAACTTAAAATCTCTTGCCATAAGAGAGATTTGAGGGTGATGCATTTAGATAGCTTTGGGAAATTAAATATGCATCCAAAAGTTCGGCTAACCCGAAAATTTTCTGATATGGCCTATAATTTTCAAAAGAATATGGATCTTTATTTAGTATGTTTCTGGAACATACATACCTGTTCAGGTTGTCTCTTGAAATTTCAGTTATCATAGCAATATAAATGTGATTAAATATAGCCAGCTAAAATGCAAATGACTGCATGTATCTGTAAAGCACATATTTATATTTTCATGCTTAAGGGAAAATGTTGGGATCCGCCCCCCCCCAACAGTGTTATCTGATGAAGGTACTAATTCCTGGCATATTTGTCTCTGAATATAGCTATTAAATGATGACAGAGCCAAAATTCTCATTTCCTGTAAGCTTTCCAAATCGCCACCGTCTCTGATGTTGTGGAAGGGTTGGAAATGTAAGTAGCACATAGGCAAGGACCCTCCTCACCCCCTAACTGTCTGGTGCATCATAGTAATGTAGGAGTGCTGCCAATGTCTACTTACTCTACATTCAGATTTGCAGAAGCACACCTGAAGTTATTCCTGAATGCTCACAAAATAATACACAAAGCTGTACATTGCCAAGCTACCTGGGTAAAAGGAATGTTAAGCAATATAAGGCTCTTTTCTTTATTAGATGCCGGTAAAATAAGTTTTTTAAAACAAGTAGAAAAAGAAATGGCAAGAAACAAAAGCACAGATTTCCCAACATCCAAATAATGAGTTGATAGTGAGCCAGACAAATTTTTCATAAGTGTCCTGATGTTTTGCTGGAAAGTAGTTTTGTGCTCAGTATTCTAAATTACAGGAAATATTTAACTTAATATATGGACATATATGATGTTGTAACCTTATTCTATACTACAAATTACCTAAACAGTATTCATTTAAAATCTTCTCTTCATTCATCACTATAACAGAAGTTTTAAATATTTGTTTTTTCTTTGTGTCATCTAATTTTATTATAAAGTCTAGACATACTCTTAGATGATAGCTTAGAATTGTACATTTATTTCAAAGTGCTTACAAAATCAAAAAGATGTGGTTTTTTAATACAAGTTTCAAACTTAATAAAATACCCATAGCTGCATTTTAAAGTTTAAAAGAAAAGAAAAAATGTTAACGTGAAAGAAGTCTTGGATTTTTACTCACTAGATTTAATTACCAGATGTTCACAAATTTATTCCTATTAATTTCCCAGAAAACTGCTACAAATTCGAGAAAACATATCATCTGTGAATTTGTCAAAAGTACAAAAGAAAAGCACATTTCTGACAAATTGTATTCATTTAGTTTGTCCAGTTTAGTAATGCCGTAAGAGTACAAGTGAACTTGATTTGTATATTTTCCTTAGAGAAAGAATTATAAATTGATGTTTGTCATTTTTTAAACTGCACAGACTTTGAACTTCATTAATAAATTCTACTTTCTTCCAGGGTGAATACCTTTTCTGGAAATAAATATATTATTTGACACTTTTAAATTACTTTTTGTTTCTGAATGCATGCTTAAATAGATCAAATGAGCACAGTCCTTGAAATTACTTTAAAGTGGACCAAATTAAGATTCCAACAGTATTTATTTCCCCTTGATATAATTTAAAAGGTGTAAACTGCCACTCAAAATAGAAGTGCAATATCTGACATTGAACCATTTGGCAGTTTTTTAGGCGGAGGTGAATTAACTGCACTGTTATTTGAACTGAAGCATCTCATATATGTTAACAGATTTTGTATGATACAAAACTTTACAGCAAGCTATTTGAATGTTTATTAAAAAATTCTCAAAATGACATGGAAACATGTTTACTGTATAAATAAAAGCACTTAGATGTTAAGAGTGTACATTATTCAATATTTTACTCTTTACAAGAAAACTGGGTGTGAGTTAACCAGTACAAACTACCATACGATATTCATATTCCAGTCCTTGTTCATCATAAGACTATTTAATTTTTACTTTAGTAATGGATGTCTATTTACATCAATTATCTTTAAAGCATCAAAAAGTGAGTTGCATTTCGGTATAAAAACTCCATCTAAAATATCCTCTATGCCTAACGTTTTATAAGATTATCTAGTTAACGGACAGTGCAAAAGAACTGTCTGACAAGTTGGACTGGCATGGAAAATTAGTTCTGCTAGAGAAAGGAGTTCTGTGGTCAAAAATTTTTGGAACAAACTATGTCAAACAGAAGTAAACAGGATTTTCTGTACCTTAGGCTTTATCAAGCTCCCTGAAAAGGGTGAGAATTTCCCAAATATGTTTGGTCACTGAAATGGCTTCACAGACTGACCATGACCAAAATTCACAGAAACACCTTTGGAAAAGGACGAGTTAGAGAATCATATGAAGAGTTCTAATACAAAGTGTCATTTGGCAGAAACTTAAATGAATAATATCATATATCATTTTTAAAGTTTTTAGCCTCAACCATTAGCCTACAAGTAAGAAAAATTATAACTGACGTCAGAACGGTACCGCAATGCAATTACCTATAAGCTGGAGGTTAAGATACCAGGCTGCTGAGTCATATTATCATCCTCATTCAACATGAATGATGTAAGAGTGTGTTTACATTAGTTTCTTCTACAACACTTCTAATTAGAATACTGTATTTTATTTTATACCTCAGTTAACATCCTCTCACATTATCAAATATATGTTCATGGAAAAAAAATTAGCAGCCAGAGGACAAAAGTATATGGATTATTTATTCACACGTTTATACTGCTGACCAAATGAATCTGACAGCTAATTATATAAAAATATAACGTCAAAATGACTACCCAATACTTCCTTTCCAGGACTGTTGAAAGTAAAAGTGGATTTAAAATTCTGTAAGTTTACGAAACTTTTCTTTTTTTCAAGATGCTACCATTCATCCTCCATCCTTTAAGAAATCCGGAATTTTCTAAAAAGAATAATTAATTTGGTCACCAGTCATACTAAAATTACATCAATTTGTACTCACATTTGAAGCTGGAAGACATTCAGTTAAGGTGTAAGAAAAACACATGGTGTTTCAAATCTTCATTAAGAAAGACTTAAGAGTGTTTGCAAGGAAAGGGGCAGGATTAACTACAACAGCTCATATCAGGGGTCTGAAATGCTAAGGATGTGATGACCACTTTGCAATTTCCACAGTGATGCCACTCTGAAACAGGGTGTGGTGCCTGGTGTGGTCAGTACCCCCCACATTACACACCTGCATTCAACGACTTGCCAGTTTAGCAATGCCAAAACCTGAGGCTAATGTTGTCAAGAAAGGTGAACTTAGTTTCTGACTATCTAAACAAATTGGTAGATTACTTGATTTTTTTAACTTCGTAAACAGTTGGCATTATATATGAAACAATTTAGTTTAATAGAATACATTGAAATGTTGACATCTCATTAAAAATATGTGTCACTTCCAGAAAGTCTAGATTTAAATTTTTTTTTTTTCAACGTTTATTTATTTTTGGGACAGAGAGAGACAGAGCATGAACGGGGGAGGGGCAGAGAGAGAGGGAGACACAGAATCGGAAGCAGGCTCCAGGCTCTGAGCCATCAGCCCAGAGCCTGACGCGGGGCTCGAACTCACGGACCGCGAGATCGTGACCTGGCTGAAGTCGGACGCTTAACCAACTGCGCCACCCAGGCGCCCCCAGAAAGTCTAGATTTAAAAGGAAGATGCCATTTTAGGCCCTCTAGGTAGGTCATCACTAATGAAAAAAAAAAAAAAAATGCAGAGAGAAAACGTATGTTCTGTTAAGAACTTTTTTTTCCACAGAAGATAATAAAGCATATTGAAGAAAAATATACACTGAAAAAAATAAAGGAAAAAATGCTTCCTATAGCCTTATTTCTCTATATATTAATTTGCAGTCTACTTAAGGTGACGTAATATGAAATTTTAGGAACTACGATTTTCTTCTTCATAGGCAAAGACCAGTGAGTTTCTCTTCTTAAATTATGCAATCAAGGAATAAAGAAACCCTTCTACAAATATGGCACAAAATCCAGACTTCTAGTTCACCTTCAAAACCAACAACGAGGAAAAAAAATTCAATGTATAATTTGTAACCTTCAGGTAAGTATACATTAGCTTTATGTAGGCTTTCACATTTGGCTTCTTATATTATCTATCTTGTAAATACATTCTTCTGGATTTACAATGTTAAAAATTAAGGCTAAAAGGTATTTACATCAATTCATCATATACCAATGTTTTATGATACTAAGATATGTTAAGTGAACAGCTTTCCTAAAAGCACTACTATTCCAAATACAAAAACACTTCTTGTATTGCTTTAAATTATGCACTAAAGTAAAAACACATAGAAATAGGACAGACTTATAACAAGGTAGAAACATGGAAAAGCCAAAAAAGCATTAAATTCAAAGTAGTCCAGTTCATGTCTTCCAAGTAAAAAAAATTCACAGTATTTCTTCAGCTTTCAAATTCTAGACATTCAAATTGCCATAGTACCCTGCAAAAACTAACACATAAGTAAAATCATCAGCTGGTAACAACAAAAGGCTTTTTGCTTTTGATTAATTACACTCCATGAAAACATTTTCACAAGAGGGGAAATTTTTAAAGTTTCCAAGGTTTGTAATTTAAACCAGTATGTACTAGCAGGGAAGTGTTGACTCCCTAACTTCCTCACAATAAGAACAAAACAAAAACCCTGAAACATTGAAGTACATGTGAAATATAATTAGTTTCAATTAAAAAAAAAAAAAAAACACTGGAATCAGGTTAATTGCAACCATTTGAAATGAGAAATGAACAGCTTCATAATTTATCATCATAGATGAAAATTTCCTCTTGAAGATTACCAAAAAATAAACTACTCTTTATAAAAATGGTAGCTTTGCCCTTAAAAATGATTTGAAAGGTAAACTGCCAAAAACATGTCATAAAATTTAGAAGTACCTTTATAATATAATGTCAACTTGATATTTATACAAGTATTTAACCTTTTATTTGCATTTAGCTGATAAATTCAGAAAAGGAATACGGTCTATAAAATATATTATTCCCATTATTGGTACCAGAGACCTCTTAAATTTTTTTTAACAGTTATGAACACATCTAGGAAACAGTGTAAATACCAGAATACTTACATCATCATATACAAAATTCACAACCCCTTGTTGCAAGTGGTCTCTTCTCCTAAAGAAATCTTTAAACAAACAAAAATTTATTACAATTTTAAATATATACTTGTAAATGCTTAGTGCCCCTAGGTTCTAAAAAATGACTAATTTCATTTTCAATTTTTTAAAAAAAGGATTTTTTAGGGGTGCCTGGGTGGCTCAGTCGGTTAAGCATCTGACTCTGGCTCAGGTCAAGATCTTGAGGTTTGTGAGTTTGAGCCCCGTGTCAGGCTCTGTGCTGATAGTGCAGAGCCTACTTGGGATTCTCTCTTCCTCTCTCTCTCTGTCCCTGCCCTGCTCCTGTGCTCTCTCTCTCTCAAAATAATTAATAAAAATGAAAATAAATGTTTTTAAGGTTTTTTTAAAGTTGTTCTTTAAATTCCAGCTAGTTAACATACAGTGGAGTATTAGTTTCAGGTGTACAATATTGTAATTCAGCACTTCCACACATTATCAGGTGCTCATCACAAGTGCACTCCTTAATCCCCATCACCTATTTAACCCATCCCCCCAAACACCTCCCCTCTGTTGACCATCAGTTTGTTCTCTCTATAGCTAAAACTCTGTTCCTTGGTTTGCCTCTTTTTTCCCTTTGCACATTTCTTAAATTCTACATGTGAGTGAAATCATATGGTATACGTCTTTCTCTAATGGACTTATTTCACTTAGCTTGAACCTCTCTAGCTCCATCCATGTCACAAGTGGCAAGATTTCATTCCTTTTGATGGCTGAGTAATATTCCATTGTGTATACATACCACATCTTCTTTATCCATTCATCAATAGATGGATACTCGGGCTTTTCATAATTTGGCTACTATAGATAATACTGTTATAAATATCTGGGTGTATGTATCCCATTGAATCAGGATTTTTGTATTCTTTGGGTAAATACCTAATAGTGCAATTACTGGATTGTATGATAGTTCCATTTTTAACTTTTTGAGGAACCTTCATACTGTTTTCCAGAGTAGCTGCACCAGTTTGCATTCCTACCAACAGTGCAAGAGGATTCCCCTTTCTCCACAGCCTCACCAACACCTGTTGTTTTTTGTGTTGATTTTAGCCATTCTGTTAGGGGTGGGGAACTCATTGTAGTTGTGATTTGTATTTCCCTGGTGAATAGTGATGTTGAGCATCTTTTCATGTGTCTGTTGGCCATCTGGATGTCTTCTTTGCAAAAAAAGTCTATTCATGTCTTCTGCCCATTTTTTAATTGGATTATTTGTTTTTTGGATGTTGAATTTTATAATGTTCTTTATATGTTTTGGATACTAACCCTTTATCAGGCATGCCATTTGAAAATATCTTCTCCAGTCCCATAGGTTGCCTTTTAGTTTTGTTGATTGTTTCCTTTGCTGTGCAGAAGTGTTTTATTTTATTTTTTTAAGCTTATTTATTTTGAGAGAGACATAGAGAATGTGAGTGAGGGAGGGGCAGAGAGAGAGGGAGAATCCCAAGCAGGCTCCATGCCACCAGTGCAGAGTCCGATGCAGGGCTCAAACCCATGAAACCATGAGATCATGACATGAACTGAAATCAAGAGTTGAATGCTTTACTGACTGAACCAACCAAGTACCCCATGAGTGTTTTATTGTGATCAAGTCCCAATTGTTTATTTTTGCTTTTGTTTCCCCTGCCTCAGGAGACATATCTAGAAAAAAGTTGCTATGGCCAATTTCAAAGAGGTGACTGCCTGTGTTCTCCTCTGGAATTTTTATGGTTTTAAGGCTCACAGTTTAGGTCTTTAATCTATTTTGAATTTATTTTTGTGTATGGTATAAGAAAGTGGTCCATGTTGCTGTCCAGTTTTCCCAGCACTATTTGTTGGAGAGATTGTCTTTTTCCCATTGGATATTCTTTCCTGCTTTGCCAAAGACTAACAGACTACATAATTGTGGGGTCATTTTTTGGGTTTTCTATTCTGTTCCATTGATCTATATGTCTAATTTTGTGCTAGCACCATACTGTTTCAATTACTATAGTTTTGTGATCTAATTTGAAGTCTGGAATTGTGATGCCTCCAGCTTTACTTTTCTTTTTCAAGGTTGCTTTGGCTATTTGGGGTCTTTTGTGGTTCTACAAACATTTGAGGATTAATTTTTCTGGCTCTACGCTTCTTGAGATAGACACGTATTGCTATATACTTCCCTCTCCGCACTACTTTTGCTTCATCCCAAAGATTCTGGGCCATTGTGTTTTCATTTTGTGTCCACGTATTTTTTTTTAATTTCCTGGATGACCTATTCATTGTTGAGTACAATATTGTTTAATGTCTGTATATTTATGATCTCTCCAAGTTGTTTTTCTTGTAGTTGACTTCTAGTATCATAGTGTTGTAGTCAGAAAAGATGCATGGTATGATTTCAATCCTTTTGTATAACTGAGGCCTGATTTGTGACCTAACATGTGATCTATTCTGGAGAATGTTTCATATGTACTTGAAAAGAATGTGTTTTATACTGATTTAGGATGGAATGTTCCAAATATATCTGTTAAGTCATCTGGTCCAGAGTGTCATTCAAAGACATTGTTTCCTTGTTTATTTTCTGTTTAGATTAGCTGTCCATTGATGTAAGTCAGGATGTTGAAGTCCCCTACTATCATTGTATTATTATCATTAATTCCTTTATGTTTGTTAATTGTTTTATATATTTAACTGCTCTCATGTTGGGTACATAAATATTTGCAAATTGGTAGATAGTCTTGTTGAATTGTCCCCTTTATTATGATGTAAGTACCCTTCTATATATCTTATTACAGTCTTTGTTTTAAATTCTATTTGTTTTATATAAGCATTGCAACTCTGGCATTCTTTTGACATCCATTTGCTTGATAAATTTTTCTCCATCCCCTCACTTTCAATCTGCAGGTGTCTTTAGGTCTAAAACAAGTCTCTTATAGGCAATGTATAGATGAGTCTTGTTTTTTAATCCATTTGGACAACCTATGTCTTTTGATTGTGGAGTGTTAAGTCCATTTACATTCAAAATAGTCCTTGAGAAATGTATTTAGTGCCATTTTATTACTTGTTTTGTCATTGTTTCTGGAGATTTTTCTCTCATCCTTTCTTGTCTTTAGACAAGACCATCACTTTTGGTCTCTCTGTTGCACTCAGTCTCCTTTAATATTCTTGCAGAGCTGGTTTAGTGGTCACTAATTCCTTTCGTTTTTGCTTGTCTAGAAAACTCAACTATTCTGAATGATGGACTTGCTGGATAAAGTATTCTTGGCTGCAGATTTTTCCCACTCAGCACTTTTTTTTTTTTCAGTTTATTTTTAATGTTTATGTTTGAGAGACAGAGTGTGAGCGGGTGAGGGGCAGAGAGAGAGGGAGACACAGAATCCGAAGCAGGCTCCAGGCTCCAAGCTGTCAGCCCAGAGCCTGACGTGGGGCTTGAATTCACGAACTGTGAGAGCATGACCTGAGTGAAGTTGGACACTTAACTAGCTGAGCCACCCAGGCGCCCCTCCCACTCAGCACTTTAAATACAGCATGCCACTTCTTTCTGGCTTGCCAAGTTTCTGTTGAGAAATCTCCAGCTAGCCTTATGGGTTGTCCCTTATAAGTTAAGGACTTCTTTTGCCTTGCTGCTTTTAAGATTTTTTATCACTATATTTTGCAAATTTAATTATAGTATGTCTTGGTGTTGGCTTGCTTTGGTTGATTTTGATGGGAGTTCTCTGTACCTCCTAGATCTGGATGTCTCCTTCCTCAGATTAGGGAAGTTTTCAGCCCTTATTTGTTCAAATAAATTTTCTGCCCTCTTTTCTCTCTTCTTCTTCTGGGACTCCTATAATATGAACGTTATTATATCTGATGAAGCCACTGTGTTCCCTGAGTCTATTCTCCCGTTCCATAACTCTTCTTTGTCTCTTTTGTTCATCTTCATTATTTTCCATTTTGTTTTCAATATAGCTAATTCATTCCTCTGCTTCTTCCAGCCTGCTGTTCATTGTATCAAGCCTATTTCCAATCTCATTTACTGCATTTTTCATCTCTGATTCTTTTTTTAACTCTTTTTCCTCTGTGACAAGGGTCACCCTGATGTCTTATATTCTTTTCTCAACCCCAGTGAGTAACCTTATGATTGTTGCTTTACATTTTCCATCAGGCATGTTACTTACATTTGTTTTGCTTAGATCTCTGGCTGTGGCCTTATATTGTTTTTTCATTTGGGATAAATTCCTCCATCTTGGCATTTTGTCTAAGTCTCGGTCTTCTTCTGTGTTAGAAAGGCCAGTTAATTCTCCTCCTGAGAGTAATTCTACTCCTGAGAGTAATAGCTTTATGAAGAAGAGGTCATGTAGTATCCAGGGCCTGGTGCTTCAAGGAGTATCTTTGACGTTTGCTGTGTGAGTTCTGCTCTTATGTTTTGGCTGCTCTATCCTTCTGGCCAGTCATCTGTAGAGGTTCTACTTACCTGCTGTGGGCAGTGTTTGGTCGCTGGCCAGAACATGTCAAGTTTTAACTAGGTGTGCTCTAGTCTGCTTGTTTAATGAGTCCTGATACCACCTGCACCAGAACTGAGGCTGTATAGAACTCTTCTGTCAGATGTGGTGGAGGCAGGGGCTTGTGCTGGTCTTCTGGGGAAAGAGCCTGCCATTCTGAGACTAAGCCATGCTTGACTGAGAAGTGAGTCCTGCTAGAGCACAGGTTTGGTATAAGGAAACCACCCCACAGGTTTGGTATAAGGAAATCAGGCAGCCTGTGTACATGCTATGCCACTTCCCACATGCAGCTATGTGCTTATGCTTAAGGGTGGGGGAGGGAAATGACACCAGCTGGCTCCTTTGTTCCTGGAGAGGTGTCTCTGTGAACGCTGCCTCTCAGGGATGTGCAAGAAGAGTGAATATTCTCCCCACTGTGAACCCCAAGCATTCTTCAAATCACTGTTTCCATGCTGTCTGCCCCTAGGTTGTGTGCCTGCCTTCTCTCCAGGAGCAGTGCAGTACCCTCTGGACTCTATCCTAGTCAAGTCTGTTGACCTTCAAAAGTCTAAGCTTCAAGCCCTGCTAGTTGCAAGAACTCGTGAAATTCAACCTCTCTCATTTTCCAAGCCAATGCTTTGGGGAAACATTCTCCTTATGCATTCCCATTTGTTCCTCTCTCTCTCACCCTTCTCCATGACTACAGCTTCCTCCTCCCTACACCACCCATGATCCATTTCTCCCCTCAACCATGTCTGCACTCATCCTACCTTCTTTGATGTGGCCTCTTCTCTCCCTTTAGTTGTGGGGTTTGTTCTGTCCATCTTCAGGTTGATTTCTGGGGTACTTAGAATAATTTGATAGCTATCTAGATGTGTTCATGGGACAAGATGAGCTTAGGGTCCTTCTACTCCACTGCCATCTTCCCTCTTTCTCTTCATACTCAATTAAATCAAGTGATTTCATATCCCAGGCAACTGAGACATGAAAACTTTCCAAAACTGAGCTACAACAATCTTTCAGTATTCATATTGCTCAAGTTTTTTTTAATTTTTTTTCACAATATTGCTAAAGTTTTAAAGCCTTAAAACTGATTGAATTTAACAGTGAATAATGGTGAAAAATACGTAATATTACAAACTTGTCGAAGAAGACGAGATATTTTTCAGAGAAATAGCTACGGGTCACCTGGGTGGCTCAGCGAGTTAAGTGTCTGACCCTTGGTTTCTGCTCAGGTTATGATCTCATGGTTTCATGAGTTCAAGTCTCACATCAGTCTGGGCTGATAGTGCGGAGCCAGCTTAGGAGTCTGTCACCCTCTGTCTGCCCCTCTCCTACTGTCTCTTTCAAAATAAATAAACTTAAAAAAATCAGTAATTTCAAAAAAGAAAAAGAAAAAGAAAAATAGCTACATAACGCTATACCCATTTTTAAATGATGAATACCTGTCAGTGCTCGAAGCTTCACACAGCAAGCCACATAATCATCAAAGAAGATTCTGCCATTCTTGCTGTACCGTTTAACAATAGCAGTTAATGTTTGAGGGCTCAACCTATAACCTAGAAATAAGAATTAACAGATTAAAACTTCTAAAACCAAACACCATAAGAACATCACAGCATTGCATTTTCTTTAAAAACAATCAAAAAAAAAATTCCAAAATTCATTCCATAAAAATATATACTAAAAATAAAACACATTCATATTGAAACTTATCAAAGGCTTTACTACTAATGGTTAAGTGGTACATAAACATCTAAATTCTAGCTCTGTAATGAAGTCATAGCTAAGAAAAAACAAAATTATGTTTTTGTATTTTTAGAATATATCTTTATTTTTAAATAATGTCTAGAATATTTTATATATTTTAATGCTCCAATATTTCAATTCTGTAATTTCATAGTTCTTTAAAGAATATCAAGGAAAGATTATTAGTGATTTTTGCTATCACTTAAATTCTTTATTTCCTTTTTGCCTTTTTTTTCATTGAGGTATAATTGGCATATATAATTATATTAGTTTCAGATGTACAATATAATGATTCCATAGTTGCATATATTACAAAATGATCACTATAATAAGTCTAGTTAACACCTGTCACCCTATATAGTTACAGAATTTTCTCTTCTTGTTATGAGAACTTTTAAGATCTATTCTTAGCAACTTTCCAATATGTGCATACTTTACTGTGAAGGATGCTGACCTAGAATTATTGTCTTTATATATTACTATATTAGCAGATTTGGACAATCTACTCAAAGAGGAAAACAATAATAAACGTAGAGAAATTTTATGTGTAGCTACAATCCAGGGAACTTGCTAAAAATAAATAAATAAATAAATAAATAAATAAATAAATAAATAAATAAATGGAAAGGTATAAATTAATAGAAGTATGGAAACTTATGTAATTATATACAAATGTATTTTAAGCTTCCTAGTAGAGAGTTATGATCTGAATGTGTAATGATAAAACTCTTATTATTTCCCATAGCATTCTCAGCAAAATAATTTGAATATTTTAACATGTATCTGAAGATCTTAAATTTGAATAATCCACAATATCTCTCTATGGCACTCAAATGCCTATGTGAACTCTGGCAGTTTTCTTTTTTGCCTAAGGTTATAGTACCTTTTCTACATTATGTTGAATTAAGGATCAAGTTTAATCCATTAGGTATTAATGCTTTAACTGAACTATATATGATGTGTCCAGGACTGTCTCTAAAATGACCATCTATTAAATTAAAATGTCTAATTATAAAGCAAAACAAATCACTAGCTTTAGCTTCTTTAAATTGGAATTTGAGATAATTTGCATTGGGTTCAGATTTTAAATTTCAAAAGGTTAATTTTCTTACAACTGTATTTTGTTTACAAATGAGTGTAAAAAAAAATCAAAGGGTAAACACAATTAGGAATACTACATGAACTGTAAAAGCAGGTTAAACACCATTTTATATTACCACTTTTGAAAGAAAGCAGACTGAGAACCTCAGCTTACCAAAGATAGGATAAAAATAAAGTTACATTCTTTTAAAATACTCTAAAATGCAGACTTTGCATTCTGAGGTATTTTGGCATACACTGTGTATACTAACCACATAAGAAAACGAAGGAAAATTTAGAAAACATGGTTTTTATTGTTGAAAAGCTAGAGTATAATATGGAAACCAGTAATATATTGAGATAAGCCTTTGCTATCAAATTAGAGCTCTTACCACAAATGAACACTATTCTATACTCAGGGATTGGAAAAACCAATATTGTTGAAATGTCCATATTACTCAAAGCAATATACAGATTCAATGCAACCCCTATAAAATATCAATGGCATTTTATCACAGAACTAGAACAAATTATACTAAAATTCGTATGGAACTAAAAAGACCCCAAATAGCCAAAGTAATCCTGAGAAAGAAGAACAAAGTGGGAGGTATCACAATTTCAGATTTCAAGATATACTATAGAACTGCAGTAATCAAAACAGTGTGGTACTGGCACAAAAATAGATAAATAGATGAAAAGACCAGAACAGAGAGCTCAGAAATAAACCCATGCTTATATGGTCAATTAATCTATGACAAAGGAGGCAAGAACATACAATGGGAAAAAGTCTCTTCAGCAAATGGTGTAGGAAAATGGTACAGCCACATGCAAAAGAATGAAACTGGACTATTTTCTTACATCATGCACAAACTCAAAAAGGATTAAAGAACTAAATATGAGACCTGAAACCACAAAACTCCTAGAGGAAAACATAGGCAGTAATTTAACATTGGCTGAAGCAACATTTTTCTAGATAGGTCTCCTGAGGCAAGGAAAACAAAAGCAAAAATAAACTACTGGGACTACACCAAAATAAAAAGCTTTTGCACAGTGAAGGAAACCATTAACAAAATGAAAAGGCAACCTACTGAATGGGAGAAGATATTTGCAAATGACATATCCTGTAAGTGGTTAATATCCAAATATATAGAACTTAGACAACTCAACACTAAAAAACCCCAAATAATCCAATGAAATATATGCAGAAGACCCAAACAGACATTTTTCCAAAGAAGATAAACATATGGCCAACAGACACACAAAAAAATGTTCAACATTCCTAATCATCAGGGAAATGCAAATCAAAACCACAATGAAAGATCCCATTACATCTGTCAGAATGGCTAGAATAAAAAATACAAGGAATAACAAGTATTGGTGAAAATGTAGAGAAAAAGAAACCTTTCTGCATTGTTGTTAGGAATGTAAATGGTACAGCCATTGTGAAAAACAGTATGGAGGGCCCTCAAAAAGTCAGAAATAGAGGGGAGCACCTGGGTGGCTAGGATGGTCAAGCTTCAGACTCTTAATTTTGGCTCAGGTCATAACCTCACAGTTCGTAGGTTCGAGCCCCACATGTGGCTTACCAATGGGGAAGTCTGCTTGGAATTCTCTCTCTCTCTCTCTCCCTCTCTCTCTGCCCCTCCCTGCTTTTTCTCTCTCTCAAAATAAATAAATAAAGTAAAAATTAAAAATAGAAATACCATATAATCCAGTAATTCCAATACTGGAATATTTCCAAAGAAAAGGAAGACACTAATTCAAAAAGATATGTGCAGCCCTGTATTTACTGCAGCATTATTTACAATAGCCAAATTATGGAAGCAACCAAAGTGTCCATCAACCAATAAATGGATAAAAAAGATGTGGTACATATATACAATGAAATATTACTCAGCCATATAAAAGAATGAGATCTTGCCACTTGCGACAAATGGATGGACCTAGAGGGTATTATGTTAAGCGAAATAAGTCAGAGAAAGTCAAATACCATATGGTTTCAAAAATATATGGAATTTAAAAAACAAAACAAAGAAAAAAGGAACAAACAAAAAAGGCCCTTAAATATAGAGAACAAACTGGTGGTTACCAGAGGGGAGATAAGTGGTACAAACTTCCAGTTACGAAATAATTAAGTCACCCCAGGGGCGTCTGGGTCGCTCAGTCAGTTAAGCATCCAACTTTGGCTCAGATCGTGATATCGCCGGTTATGAGTTCGAGCCCCGCATCAGGCTCTGTGCTGACAGCTCAGAGCCTAGAGCCTTCTTCAGATTCTCTGTCTCCCTCTCTCTCTGCCCCTCCCCTGCTTGTGCTCTGTCTCTTTCTCACAAATAAACAAACATTAAAAAAAAATAAAAAGGGGTGCCTGGGTGGCTCAGTCGGTTAAGCATCCAACTTCAGCTCAGGTCATGATCTCACAGTTCACAAGTTTGAGCCCCATGTTGGGCTCTGTGCTGACAGCTCAGAACCTGGAGCCTGCTTTGGATTCTGTATCTCCTTCTCTCTCTGCCCCACCCTTGCTTACTCTTGCTCTCTTTTTCTCTCTCAAAAATAAATAAACATTAAAAAAAATTTTAAACAAAATAATTAAGTCACCCTGAAAAATACAGCATAGGGAATAGAGTCAATAAGATCATAATACATGTTGTATGGTTACAGACGGTGAATATACTTGTGATAAGCACTGAGTAATGTATAGAACTGTTGAACACCTATACGGATACGAATAGAAATGCTGTATTCTTGAAATTAATATAACACTGCATATTAATACTTCCAAAAATCTGGCAAAAATAAAATAAATAATTAGACACCTCAGCAAATTAAAAAAGAATACACTATAAATGGTGGTTACCCACAATTAGAGGAATGCATTTTAATATACTCAACAGAGGAAATTCAGAAATTAATTTTATCAACCACAATGTATAAAAAAGATCATCTTTAAAAAAAAATAGATAAAATGGTTTTGTTAAAAGTCTTCAATCAGAATTCATCTACAATCTTCAAATCAAACTGGGCAACAGCTGGTGAAATAATAGATTCCTTTGTCACTTAACAAATTAAAACAGTTAAGATTCATTTCATCAAAGAACAATTATCTGGATAGATTCTAAAGAATTTTAACATTCTTACCCATAGCAGCGATGGCTTGATTCAATTCATGATGTTCCACTGTGCCACTTTGGTCTTGATCAATAGTCATGAAGTTTTGCTTCCAGGCATTAAGAGCTGCCCAAAGTTCTTTGAATTCACTAAACCTCATTTTTCCTGTGTAATCTCTCTGATAGTTTTATTAATAAAAATAAATTTTGATACCAATGAGAATTTACTTGACCCAAAGCTGTAAATCATTGACTAAAAAACTATTAGTATGCTTCTGCAAGTTAGCTAAATTCAGCATATGAATAGATTTCTACTTCAAAATGGAAGAGCATGGAATTCAAACAGAATCTTACAAAGTATTTTTAAAGTCTCTAATTTACTGTAGTCATATACAGCCAACAATTGCTTAGTTATATTCAGAAAACAATTATTCCATATTCTAGTATTTTCTATTTTTATTCAAGGATACATCCAACATGGCGATCATAATTCTGCAGGTTTCCAAACTGAAGGCTGTAAAACATATTTATTATTTGAATTGGAGTCTGCCCAATTTTATCTATGTAAAATTATGACAATTACTATTTTATAAAACAAAATGTTTAAAAATTGCCAAAAATACACAGTCACCCCATCAACAAACTTTGAATGCTTATGCATCCATAGTAAAAAAAAAAAAAAAAAAAAAAAGGACTAAAATAAAAATTACTACTACTCCAAACTATTCACATCTAGTAAGGGGATTTGGTAGTTATATAAGCAATTATAAAATAATTGAAAATTATTGTCACAGGGGAAAGGAGGGCTTTGATCTTCCCAACACAAACGACGAGCAGGTTTTTTTTTTTTTTTTTTTTTTTTTTTTTTTCAACGTTTATTTATTTTTGGGATAGAGAGAGACAGAGCATGAACGGGGGAGGGGCAGAGAGAGAGGGAGACACAGAATCGGAAACAGGCTCCAGGCTCTGAGCCATCAGCCCAGAGCCTGACGCGGGGCTCGAACTCACAGACCGCAAGATCGTGACCTGGCTGAAGTCGGACGCTTAACCGACTGCGCCACCCAGGCGCCCCAAACGAGCAGGTTTTTAAATAGAAATCTGACATATACGGAGTACACAAAACACGAAAGATGTAGAGATGTGATTAAAGTTTGAGATGAAGGACTGGCTTGTGATGACATCTAAAGGGAGAAGAGGGTCAGATCATGAAAGTCTTGAATGCCACCCTAAAGATTTAGACCAAGGGAAGTCACTGAAGAATTTTACAGAGCAGAGGGGCAATTCTAAAATTTCCATTACAGAAATACTCATTTACATTAAACAGACTGCAGAGTAAAGTAAGATGAACCCGGATGTAGGTAAATCATTTGCTAGTTTACTGCAATCAATCAAGTAAAAATGTGAACTTCTGATCTGAAGCAGCTGTTTTCCCTTGGGCAAGGGAAAAGGCAGGAAGAAAAAATAAATATAAACTATCTTAATATCATGGGTTATTAGAAATATTAACATTTTCATATTTATAGAACTATAACTGAAGACTCACACTAAGTAGAATTTTTCTAATCCTTTTCACAATTATATTGAATTAGTATGCTGATTTACCTCATGACTTATTATATCAGTCTTGATAAAAGAAATATTACGTCAGTACAGTTTAGGTAAGCTTACCAAGTTCTTACTCTTCGCTCCTTAAAATGAATAAATGAATAAATAAAAATGCTTAAAATTATCTTATTTTGTTATTTGATGTTAGCATATTTTGAAATTTTTATGAGAAAAAATATTTCAGCTAAATTTTAGACCTATTAAGAAAAAAAATCATAAAACATTCTACAAGTTAAAATAGCTGATTTTCTTTAAATGTTTATTTAATACAGTGTCAATGTTAGAATAGGTGGTTATAATATTTTCAGATGGACAATTCAACAGACACTCGATGAGTATTCACTATGAGCCAGGTAGCATGATTTTGTGATTTTACATAAACATACAAAGGTATTATAGTCCCAATTTACAAATGAAGAAACAGAGGCCCAGAATAATAAAGTTTCCCAAGTCATAAAGCCAGTAAGTGTAAAAGTCAATACAGGAGCCCAGTCCTCCTTCAAATCCTGTTCAGGTGGGAAGAAGCAGGGTGGCAAAGTTTCCATGAACAATCCCTGGATGGCATTCCATCATTTTGTCAGGCAAATGGTTATGTTTTGCTTTCAAGTTAACATGGCACCCATCCGTTATGTGGGAGAATCTCAACAGATGATAACAAATGGCAAGAACTGAGTCTTCATATAAGCATACCTTCAATCATAAAATAAGATTGAATGTATATGTATAGAAGATTAAATATTTTTGACAAAGAATAGAGAAGAATTTTTAGGAAAGTTCATAGATTTTTAATACCCCATTGTAATGGGAAAAAATTAAATTTCTAAAGTCATAAACCATTAGAAAAAGGAGAATAAGAGAACATAAAGGAAAAGAATTGTAAAATAGTAAGATGAATGGAAGTTAACTGATGTAGATAGGAGAAAGTGACCATGAACACGCAATAAGAAAAGCTGAAAAGTAGCCTAGTTATCCAGGGGAAGACCCCAAACATGTTTAAGAACTGGTAGTATTTCTAAATATGGGTGTGCAGGTAGAGATAAAAACAGAATAACCAATTGAATATCTGTTTAAAAAGTATCTACAGCCCCCAAATCCCTCCTTGCCTTAGCTCTGTAGATGGATACTATGTCTATTCTCACATCAGCAGAAGTCTGGCAATTTGCTGTCTGGAGAGTTCTTCCAATTTCAGGGTATCAGGCACATATATGAAGCCCTAACTACTAACCAATGACCAGTAACCCTTAACCTCTAGCACTGATACTAACATTGACTCTAACATTAACCCTAACACTAACCCTCTAGAGAGGTCTCTGCACGACAGGATAACAGTTATATACCCTAATAATAATCCTAACACTAACCGCTAACCCTTAACCCCTAATACTAACACTAATCCTAATCCTCACTATAACTCTAACCCTAAAAGTAACATTAGATAGGAGAAAGTGGCTTCCTGAATACATGGTAAGAAAAGCTTTGAGAAGCAGCCTAGTTATCCTGGGGAAGAATCTCAAAATTTAAGAATCTGTAGTATTTCTAAATATGGGTGTGAAGGTAGAGATAAAAACAGAAGGACCAATTGATGATTTATTTAAAGAGGATACAGAGCCCCAAATTTCCTCCTTGCCTCAGTTCCATAGATGGATGTCATGTCTATGCTCACACCAGAAGTTGGGGGATTTACCATCCAGAAAGGTTTTTGAAGTTCAGGATGCCAGGAACATATTCAAAGGCCTCACCACTAACCAATAACCACTAAGCCCTAACCCCCAACCCTGATACTAACATTCACCCTAATATTAACTCTAACACTAATCTTCTGGACAGGTCTCTGAATAGCAGGATACCAGGGATATACCCTAACATTAACCATAATCCTAACTCTAATTTTAACCACTAACCAGTAACCTACAACCCCTAACCCTAACACTAACACTAATCCTGACTCCAACCTTAACCCTAGAGATGAGAAAGGGGCTTTCTAAGCACAGTTTTTCTGATTAAAAAAAAAGAAGAAGAAAAAAACAAAAACAAAAGGTGAGCAGCAGTCTAGCTATCCATGAGAAGACCCCAAACATTTAAGAATTGGCAATATTTCTGAAAATGGATGCAAAGGCAGAAATAAAAACAGAAGGACAAATTGAATATCCATTTAAAGAGTATTTAGAGCACCAAATCCCTTCCTTGGCTCAGCAGTATAGATGGCTACGATGTCTATTCCCACCCAAGCAGAAGTCCAGGGATTTACTGTCCGGAGAGATCTCTCAACAGCAGGATACCAGGCACACACCCAAAGTCTTCAAACCTAACCTCTAACCTGTAACCCTAACCTTAACCCTAAGACTATCCCTAATCCAAACTTTCTGGAAAGGTCACTGAACTCCAGGATACAAGGCAAATACAAGAACAGTAATGCTAAACCTAACGCAAACCCTAACGATAACCCTAGAGCTGAGAAAGTGCCTTTTAAATACATGATACAAAAAGTTGAGAAGCAGCCTAGCTCTCTTGGAGAAGATGCCAAACATTTAAGAACTGTGTGTGAAGGTAGAGATGAAAACAGGAAGACCAGGTGAATATCTATCTAAAGAGTATTTAGGGACCCAAATCCCCTCCTTGCTTCAGATTGGTAGATAGCTGCCATGTCTATTATCATCCCAGCAGAAGTCTGTGGATTGTCTGCAGAGGTCTCTGAATTGTAGGATACCAGGCACATTGCCCAAAACTGACCCTGACCCTAAGGCTAACACCCCTAACCTAACGCTACCCAAGATCTGAGAAAGTGGCTTTCTAAACATATAAGAAAAGCTGTGGAGCATCATACTTATCATAAAGAAGACCCCAAACATTTAAAAATTGGTAGTATTTCTGAAAATGAATGTGAAGTTACAGATAAGAAGACAATTGAGAATCATTTAACGAGTATTTACAGCCCCACATCCCATCCATAGCTCAGCTGTATATAAGGCTCACATGTCTCTTCTCACCCAGGCAGAATTCTGGGATCTTATTCTCTGAAGTGGTCTCTTAACTGAAAGATTCAAGGCAAAGACCCAAACCTTTCACACCGAACACACAATCCCTAACCTCTAACCCTAACCTTCACCCTAAGACTGTCCCTAACCCTAAGCCTCTGGAAAGGACTCTGAACTCCAGGATAACAGGCATATGCGCTAACATTATCCCTAACCCTAACCCAAACCCTAACTGTAACCTTAGATCAGAGAAAGTGGCGTCTGAACGCATGATAAGAAAAGCGGAGGAGCATCATACTTGTCCTGGGGACGACCTTGAACATTTAAGAATTGGTAATATTTCTGAAAGTGGGTGTGAAGGTAGAGATAAACATGGAGCCAATTAAATATCTACTTAAAGAGCATTTAGAGCCCCCAAATCCCCTCCCTGCCTCAGCTCAGAGGATGGCTGCAATGTCTATTTTTACCTCATCAGAAGTCTTGGTACTTACATTGTGGCGAGGTCTCTGAACTGCAGGATATTTGTCCATACCCAAATCCCTAAACCCTACTTCTGAAGCCCTAATGCTAATCCTCACCTTAATCCTAAACCTCTGGAGAGATCTCTGAACTGCATGACACCAGGAACATAGTAGAACCCCTAATCCACAACCCACAACCCTTAACCCCTAACCTCTAACCATACACACTAACTAAAACAAACCCTAACTGCCACCCTCTGGAGATGTCTCTGAACTGCAAAACACCCGGAACATACACTAGCATTAACCGTGACCCTAACCGTAACCCTAACCCTAATCTTAACCCCAATGCTAGGCCCTGACCCTTGATGTGAGAAAATGGCTTCAGAACACACAAGAAAAGCTGACAAGCAGCCTACTTATCCTGGAGAAGACCCCACAAACATTTATCAATTCGTAGTATTTCTGAAAATGGGTGTGAAGGTAGAGATAAAAACAGAAGGACCAACTGAATATCTATTTATGGAATATTTAGAGCACCAAATCCCCTCCTTGCCTTAGCTCCTTAAGATGTCAGCAATGTCTATTCTAACCTCAGGAAAATCCTGGGAATTTATACTCTGGAGAGGTCTCTAAATTCCAAGACACTAGGCATACCCAAGCCCCTAAGCTCCATCCCCTAGCCCCTAACCCCTAACCTTGAACCTTAACTCTAACCATCTGGAGAGGCCTCTCGACTGTACAATACCAGACACACACCCTAACCCTAACCCTCACCCTAATCTTAACCCTAAATCTGAAAAAGTGGCTTCCTAAACACACGACAAAAAAGCTGAGAAGCAGCCTAGTTATCCTGGGAAAGACCTCAAACACTTAAGAGTTGCTAGTATTTCTGAAAATGGGTGTGAAGGTAGACCTAAAAACAGAAGGATCAACTGAATACCTACTTAAGAAGTATTTAGAGCCCTAAAGCCCGTTCTTGCCTCATCAGTAGATGGCTGCCATGTTGATTCTCACTCCAGGGCAAGTCTGGGGTTTTATTCTCTGGAGAGGTCTCTGAACTGCAGGCACATATCCTAACCCTATCCCTAAACTCTAACACTAACACTAACCTATCTAGCAAAAACAAGGTATTTAAATAACTGTTTATCAAAGACTGAGAACCCTCCTGGGTCCTCTATCCTCTTTTCCTACCAAACAACCAGCCCAAAAGGAAATCCCAAAATACGCTGATTCTCATTATTGCATGACAAACTGCCCCACCAGGCTACCAGACATTGAAGCCTATAGTGAATACCAAACCAACACCTCGGAGCTTCTCGCCTGCATTTCAGTTAAATATGTACGACAAGGATCAGCACACCTGAGAAAAGCATCTAACATGAAAGACAACCAAACAAATAAACTGGAAAAAAAAACTGGAGAAAACACAGTTTACAAAAGAAGAAAAAACTTTGAAAAATACATTAACAGTTTCAGAGAAATAAGGGAAGACTTCACCTACATGAAAAAAGAAGAGAAGCTCTTGGATTTTAAGAATATGATAGCAGAATTAAAACACTCATAGAAGGGGGGCACCTGGATAGCTCAGTTGGTTGACTATGTGATTCTTGATTTCAGCTCAGATGACGGTCTCAGGGTTGCTGAGATCAGGCCCTGAATCAGGCTATGCACAGACAGCATGGAGCCTTCTTGAGATTTTTCTCTCCCTCCCCTGCTCTTGCTCTCTCTCTCTCTCAAAATAAATAAATAAACTGTAAAAAAAGAAAACTAAAATCTATAGTGATAAAAGTATGTTATTTTGAGATCTGGAGGCAAATTTCAAGAGTCACCTGAAAAAGCTGAATGAAATTTCGTCTAGGAGTAGTTAATGTCAGGGAGACAGTTATGTACAAGGAACACAAGGAACAGTTATCTTCACAATAAGCTTTGCAGAATTATTGGATTCTTTAAATTATGGGCATGTATATCTGTGATAAAAAGATTTTTTTTAATATTTTAAATACGGGGATGGGGGAGATCTCACGAGAGTAAGTTCCACTAATTCCAGACTGTGTCAAACATTTCTGAAGTTCCTCAGCATCCACTTCACCATCCTGTTAAAAAATAATTATAGTCTGATTTAATGCACAGCTGTATAAAATCACATTAAAGTGCTGACTGGCTGTTCTAGGCCAATCAACAGACATGCATTTTTTAAAACATTATTATCAACTACAAAATTAAGACAGACAAGTATTGACAACAAAGGCAAATTACAGAAGAGCATACAAAATAAATAATTTTTCACAAATTATATTCTATTAATTTTTAAGCACTTCAAATACAATCTATTTTCTCTACTCCTGAGAAACAACATAATCACTCTGACCTATAGTAGGTCAAAATAACATCTGTTGAAAGTCATTGGAACTCTACGTAAAACAGAAAATCGATCAAAATGTGTTCAGAACAGTCTCAGACACATTCCCTTAATGCCCCTTTCATGGGGGGGATTATTTCTAAGGGATACTGAGTTTGTAACCACTCAAGCAGTAATCGGGAGGAGAGAATCCCTTCCCCCCTCCAACATTACCCCCAGTCATCCGGCATCTTGTTGTTATTCTTCTGATTACTGCCCAAACATTCTTGTTTGAACTTATTGTGGGAAATAATTTTTTTTTTAAACACAAACAAGAAATCACAACCAAAGTAAAACAGGTTGAATATTTTCATCATGTTTCAGTACCTCACCCTATTTTCTATAAAAATATACAGAGCAATTTACTTGGAAGCATCACAGACATTGTCATAAGTGCAAAAAAATTAGCTCTGAGGAAGGATCAGGGAGGCAAATTTAAAACACAAACTTTTTAAGCGTTCATTTTTGTAAGAGACCCAAGAAATGAAAAAAAATGTTTCCAAACTACTTCTAAGAAGTATCATAAACACTCATATCTTAATGGATCTTTAGCAGGGAATTCCTTATAACAAAAATTTCAGTAGAAGAAAAAATTCCAGTAGTTCTAGCAGGAATAAAAAGCATTCTTTCCAATGGATCATCCATGTGCCTACAAAGAGTATCTAAGTGTTCCTTCCTCTGCCACGCATAGTTTTGAGATTTCTCTTATAAATTTTTAAATTCTTTAGTAAGAGAATTGTACTTTATAAAATCACCATTTGTTTAGAACCAAAGCTAGGTTAGAAATTTTTCCTCCCAATGATAAAGACCTTAGAAGGAATTTTTATTTAAACAATTGCCTACCTCCCTATTATATCAAATCACTATTATATTTCAAGACTTTGAAAAATTAGGCATACACTTCTAACATGATTGGAGAAGAAATCATCAGTAAACAACACCAAACCAACAAACAAAAACAATCAAGGAAGTCTACAGCTGCCACTGTCAATAATATCTCCATGAAATGATGGCACAATGCCAGGTCATTGTCAATTATTGCACAGGAAATTTTAAAAGACAATCTTTTACAAATTATTAAATCAGAAGCAAAGGTAGGAAATCACTTTTCTCTCATTTTTTTTTTAAATGTATTCTATCTTCTAGTACGCTTAAGATAACATGGTTATAAATCACCTTTAACTTTCCTTAAGTGGGAAAATGATACTCCACCCGAGACTAACATTAGTGATAATAACTCAGCTTCATCAATTGTTTTCTCATTTATAAGAAATAACGCATTGTGTAAACATTAGGCTCAAACTTAAAACTTTCTAGAAAAGAGAAATTTGCATTTACTAAAAACCTTGACCAATCCAATTAAAATGAGGGAAATCAGTCCCATGTGGTCTGATGATGATTTCTGTTCAACCATGAGCTTCTCTAACATTTCATGGAAAAGCCCACTTACTGTACAGAGGACATTTCTCTGAATTATATACATTCAGAGACATAGAAGGGACCTTGAAGAGTACGGAAATTCTTTTGTAGGGAAAGAACAAAGATTACAGAGGAAGCAAAGTTGAACAGCAGTAGGTTCAAAAGACACACAGGAAAAGTCATTATAAATTCGGGTTAAGGAGTATAAAAATTATGTTAGTCTTTGTTAACCCTTTTTGAAGAGAGTGAAACTAAGAACAGTACAAACACAGCAAATTAGTGTTGATGATTTTAACATTGAAAGAGTTCAGAAGTCAAATAAAAGTCTCTAAATATATATGCCCAGTTCCTATGTTTTAAGTTATAATTTTATAAAATAGATTTTATAGTCAGTTATATATAACAGACTTATTCCCAGCATTACAGTACTTACGAGTTCTTTGCAGATTGGAATGGTATAATGTAACCGTTAGCATTACAGTTAGCTGCAAACAATAGAAAATACCACCGAAGAGATTTAAACCAATAACGGTTCATTGTTTTGCACAAGAAGTCCAAGGCCAGGCAGAACAGGACTGTAAGGCAGCTTTAAGATGCCATCGATCTCTGCATTTTCCCACGTTTCTCATCCAAAGGACTTTATCTCAAGCTTGTTGACTCAAGGTACCAAGATGACTGCTGCACCTCCCAACTTTGAGTTCCCTTTCTAGGCAAGAAATAAGGAGCAAAAAAGGCCAACACCAGTTCCCAGGAGGGATTTTCTCCCTTAGAAAAGGAAAGTGTCCTAAAGAAACGGCACCTACATCTCAAGGGTCAGTCCTATGGCACGTGGCTACCTTTACTAATCACAAAGGTGTCCGGGATGGCACTGGGGCTTTTCCAACTACCACTACACAAGGGAAAAAGAGGTTGTGAATGGAATTGGGGTCACGAAAACAAAGTGTCTGCCACATATAATAATTCTGTGTGCATCCTCTATTTCCAGCCAAGTATATGGGACCTAGTGAACACTCAAGCGAAAGAATACCGAATGAAAAGTGTTATCAAAGTTCTGTGAAGTTCTAACTACTCAAAAAGTTTTCATCAATAAGTATAAACGAAGAGATACGGACTGTGACTAAGACTCAGTGTGAACCTGCCTCTTCTCATTTGTGTGGTAGTTGAACCTCCTTTCTGCCCTGTTTTCTTTACCCTTTCCCAATTTGCTTTACCTTCAAGTCTCTCCCAAACTATTCACAATTGAAAAGTCTCCTTTTGACGCTCTGCCCCAGCTTCCTCAAGGAGATTTACACGTAGACCTCTTTCCCCCAATCCTCTTTGGCTCAGTCACCATGCAGCATACCACACTGTTTCCTCTTTCAGTGAAATGAACAATGTGTCAGGTATCACACTAACAGAGTTTTAAAAAAATGAAGTAATTATGACTACCCTCATCTCTGATCTCAAGAGAAAAATCGGTCTAGGTAAGTTTAAATACAAATTTCATATACATTTAAAATGACACACTAAGTAACAGAGTTGACATTTCTTTTAAAAAGCAATCACTTCTTAAAACTGATATCTGTGGGGCACGTGGGAGGCTCAGTCAGTTAAGCATCGGATTTCAGCTCAGGTCATGATCTCACCATTCGTGGGTTCGAGCGCTGCGTCGGGCTCTATGCTGACAGCTCAGAGCCTAGAGCCTGCCTTGGATTCTGTGTCTCCCTCTCTCTTTGCCCCTCCCCTGTTCTTTGTCTCTGTCCTTCTCCCTCAAAAATAAACAAACATTAAAAAAAAAATTTTTAAACAAAAGCAAAAACAAAAACCCTGATATCTGTGCAATATATTTAGCATCTCACCTGTCCAGCAACAGCAGTGAAGTATGTCCACATGTGGTCTCCTGCTGAGGAATAACTGTCAGAATACGCTGGGTATCCACCAGGGAGCAGGTTTGGCCCTGTTCCTGGCATTGGTTGTCCTATCTGCAGCTGCATTCCTGGCATCTGACCGCTAAAATCTCCAAACTATAAGAGTGAAAAAAGTTAATATTATAAATGCAAACATTATTTGTTATCCACTAAAGTAATATTTATGAGTTGTCTACTGAAAAGCAAGGATAGGAAGAGTTCCTAAAAAGCAACCAAATTCACTGTCACA
The DNA here is from genome assembly GCF_028749965.1 of Puma concolor. NCBI lineage: Eukaryota > Metazoa > Chordata > Mammalia > Carnivora > Felidae > Puma > Puma concolor. Next base: position 152,663,089 of record NC_141674.1, on the reverse strand, counting down.
AAAGCTGTTTGCTAAAAAATCCTAGATGTCTGGCATTAGGACATAATTCAGTTCACTAATATGTTGTCCGGCATCAAAGAAATGTAACAGGAGAAAGTACTCTCTAACCTTTAGGAACTTAGCAGATGAACATGACACACAATTTTTAAGTGTTTATCATCAACATCACTGAAATAAACAAAAGGCAAAGAAATACAAGAAAATGTCATCTATAGTCAAACTAACAAGTAGTATACCTCAGACACAGAAGAATACATGGTAAATACAACGAAACTGTGAACTAGTCATGGGCAACTGCATAAGGTGCAAACATCCTCTCCCCCAGAAAATATCCTTTTAAAAAGACACCAATAGGAGAACCAGGGTGGCTCTGTCCGACTTTGGCCTCCGACTTTGGCTCAGGTCATGATCTCATGGTTTGTGAGTTCCAGTTGTGAGCAGGGCTCTGTGCTGACAGCTCAGAGCCTGGAGCCTCCTTTGGATTCTGTGTCTCCCTCCCTCTCTGCCCCTCCCCCACTCATGCTGTCTCTATCTCTCATAAATAAACTTAAAAAAATTTTTTTAAAGACATCAATAAACAGATAAAGTGATAATTCCAACCACAGTCTTCAAAACTAGTAAGAATAGCAATACGAATACCGACAATAATAATGTACAGCTAATATTTACTGAGAGCTTTTTATAGGCCAGGTACTAAATACTTTCCGTTATGTGATTTGATTTTCCAACAACTTTATGAAGTATGAAAATACTATGTACGTTCTGCAGTTGAGGACCTAAAACTTCAAAAGGTTTCCTAAACTAGTAAGAAGTAAGACCGTGGTTAAAATGTAGACAGTCTGATGTTTGTTTCCTGCTACGGTATGGTTTCTCTCTACTTTTTTCACTTTGGAACTTGTTATACATTTTTAAAACCTCAGAGAGGCATTTTATTGAGCATTTTTATGAGTCTGGAGGAGAAAGAAGTATCGAGATTGTTCATTATTCCATTTTGAACAAAACTCTTGACCTGATCCTTGAAGGATGAGTAGAGACTGCCAGAATGAAAAGAAAAAAAGAATTCTAAACTGGGGGGAGGAGAAGAGTGAAAAAGGTAGGATACTACCAATAGTTTGAAGAACTGCATCACTAGATGTGTACAGGGCAAAGGTATGGAGGAAATATTGGAACTCAGGAAATGCACTTCAAACTCCAGGAAATGCATGACTAGATCATGAAGCAATTAAGAAAGTAAACGGTAAATGTTAAAAGGATATAATGGATAAAAAACAAACAAAAATAGATGGAGGCTTTTTTGTTTGTTTGTTTTGTTTTTTAAGTTACTTCTTTGAAGAGAAGAGACCAATAAAAGGCCAAATTTAGGAATTAAAAAGAGTATATAACCACAATTACAACTTCCAACTCTCAAAGGTGATTTAGGATAAACAGTTATGTAAGAAAAAGTAACCTAACCCTGACCACTTCCCCCTAAAAATCTAGAACAGATTGCCCTTGGTTGAATAGCAAAAATTAGGTGCATTTTAGCATACCTTATTTATTCATAAGCAACTTAAAGGGAAGAAAACAAGAAGTGGTCAAAAAATCGGAAAGAGGACGTGTAGCAAAACTGGGGAAGGTGTGGGTCCACCACAAAACATCACTGAACAGGAAAAGGGTGCTTTGGTTCCTCTAAACCAAGAAGGCAATTTCTAAAAGCACAACACATCCCTGGCTCCACAAGGAGCACCTAAGGTGCCCCTCAGGGACCAGAAAACCTGCGGCTCCCCGCTCCCCTGTGCTTCCAGCACAGTGTAGTCTCAGCCCCGCTGAGTACGGGAGACTAGCCGAGCGAAGCAGAGACAGAAGGCGGACCCCTCAGGCTGGCACCGCCCGCAGGGACGCTCCACCTTGCAGGGGCGGAGGCTGCGGAGAAGCGGCCAAGACTCACCCCTCCTCCGTATCCTGGGTAGGCCATGACGAGTTGAATTAGCGTCCCCCGTCACCCTTTGAGTCAGCGTCCGCCCAACTGGAAGAAAGAAGGAGGAACCGACGCAGATGCAGGGCAGATGCAGAAGCAAGTGAGGCAGAAAGATGCACTAGCCGCGGGGTTTACTTCCCTGCGACCGCCCCTTCCCGGAGTCGAACCCCGCCTTGCTCGGCTCCGATTGGCTGAGTCCCGTCCTTCGGGGCCCAAGCTACCGAAACTCGCGACTTCAAGGAATCTAATCCCACCCACCTCATCTCTGATTGGCCTCACGCACCCAGCCCCCCTCTTGCTCAGTTCCTATTGGCTCGCTCAGGTCTCGCGCTCTCTGCTCACCAAACTGCAGAGAAGGCTTTGCTCCGGTAACTTACTTACTCTCTTTTTGGCAAGGGTCTCCGGGTTGAAGTTTCCTTTTCCTGAGAACCCCTAAACCCGCCAGTCCATGGTTTCTTTTAACCTACTCTTCCACTTTTTTGAGCTGTGCTTCCAAATATACATTTGTGAATTTCAAAACTTTCAGTTACTCACATTTATTTTTGCGTAATGTTGACGTCACATCATCAAACTTTGAAACCTTCATCATCTCTGCCCCAAGGGGAGTGCTTCTGAGCTAAAACCCACTTCATGCGAAATTTTACCAGGTTATTTGTAGTTTGATAGAGAAATGGCGAATAGAGTTGCCAGATTTAGCACATAAAAACACAGAATGTTCGGTTAAATTTCATTTTCAAATAAACGATGCTTTTTTTTTTTTTTTTAATGTATGCAGGTCCCAAATATCACACGAGATATACACTTTTACTGAAACATTCGCTGTTTATACGTTAGTACACAGGATGGCCTGTATATTTTCTGGGAACTCTACCAATGACTCAACCTTTAGGCAAACTCTTTGGATATGCCCCTTAATTATATGCACCTAGCCAACAACTTGGTTTATATCACATGGTGAAAAAAGTTATTTTAATGTATTAAGTAACAGTATTTGATAGTTCTGCTATTCTCTGGAACTCAAATGAATTTTGTAGCTCTGGCTTTAAAAAGACCGTATGCACATACACACATGAGAGAACAGGATAGCTGTAGCTTTAGCTTAAAAATGGAAAAAAAAAAAAAAAGAGCAGGATGATATTAGATCTGAAGAATATGACAACCAATAAAATGTATCTTAACATTTTAAGGATGGGGGATGAGATTTAGATATATATTAGCAGAGGAAAACAACCTTGCAAAGCTGAGTAACAATTGCCCAGCTACACAACAAAGAAGAAACATACCTTCTGAAATTTTATCAGGAAGAGGCAGAGAGAAAGGAAGATTGCTAATGTACAGGAGACTCTTGAGAAAGTGTGTGTTTAGTTCCTCTAACACAATAAGAAATACTTTATGCTATAAAGTTAAATTAGTGGCATAAATAAAAAGATGATAAAACCTACTTGACAAAAGGAAAAACATATGACTGTTAAAGCATCAAGTGATAATGCATTACAAAGCAAAACAAATCATAGCAAGGTCTGATTCTAAATGATTAACTACATACTCAAATGCTCAGAAAGGATTGAGTGTTTTACATCTACAGTGTTAGTCTAAATCTCTGGTCAGAATTTTTGTGCATTTTTTTTCATCATAATAGACTGCGTTTGTATTGCATTTGTGTATATCAGGGATCAAGTCTCCTTAGCTCTCTTGCATTGCTACAAATCTACTTTCAAAGATAGGGATAGTATTTCCCTCAAGGGCAGAGAAATTTGTTGCAAGCTAACAAAGATACTCTCTCCCTCCAGGGCAAAGTTTGGGTAGGTTTGCTAGCAAGAAATTCCAAAACTTGCAGTTCCTCCATTCTGATACAAACTAACTGCTTGCACAGCACTTGCCTAGCAGGTCCAGCTCACACTGAGGGATTTGGGAGCATGAGGAATCTATGGGAGCCTGAAGCTCACACTGCCTGTTGTGCTATGAATAATAAAATCCTTTGTCTCTGACAGAGGAATCTCATGCATCTGCAACTTCTATGAAACTGTGACAGGCTACTTGTTGGCTTACAAGTGAGATAAAATGTCAAATCCTTCACAGTTCTTGGCAGTGGAGCTACAGAGCTACCTAGGGAAGTTCCTACCAAAGGGTAGCAGAAGATGCCGTTCCAAAATATGCCACTTTGGCGTAAGTGTTATTTTGAATTGAAAGCAACTGAGAAGAAGCAGATACAAGAAAAGCTCCTGCCTTCCCTGAATTTGCCTAAAATCATGCCATAAATTTACAAAAGTGTCCTTCCTCCCTCTCTACCAGGAAGGACAAAGATGATTCCTGCGACAACTTAGACCCTTATCAATGGAGAAGATGCAGACATAAATCTGCATAACAAATCTTACACTTGATTACACTGCTTTTCCAGGCAACCTCCCCACAATTGGTCTCCCCCTCACCTTTCTTCCTTTTCTCTTTAGCTGAAAATGGTATCTAAACTTGAATCACCTCTGAAAGTTATTAATTTTTCCCTGGGTATCTCCCATGTATACGTGAGGATACATGTTATTAAACATCTGGGTTTATTCTGTTGGTAATCTGTTTTTTATTACAGGGGTGTCAGCCAAGAACTCAGAAAGGTGAAAGGAGAATTACTTTACCTCTTGTACAGAACACCACTGTCTGCAGCATCTCTCTAAACCTAGTATTTCAAATTATAAATTTTCTAGTATAGGAATTTAAAAATTCAAATGAGCCCATAAAGAAGTTTTTTTAAGTATATAGTAATGAAAATTTACCTCCATGATTCAGTTAATATTGTATGACCAATGTCGTTTTATGAAAATGTAAAAACACAATGTTTTGTAAAAAAAAAAAAAAAGTGTAGAACATTACATTTCTAAAATGTAAAAAAAAAATCCAATTTTAAATTATACATTTTCTTTTCTGAAAACACTCCATTATTCTATAAAAATAGCTGCTTACAGAGTGAATACTGTGTAACAGGCACTGTGTGCTGTGATGAGCTGTTGCTCAAAACAGCGCCATCAGGTATATACTATTATTATCTCCATTTCACAAATGTGAAAAGTATGGTGGAAAACTGTATATCACTTGCCCAGAGTTGCATAGTTGGTAGCAAAGCTGAGATTAGAACTCAGGCCACCTTGGCTGCAGAATGTAATCTCTAACAATGCATTTTCCCTTCCCTGCCCACTCCCCACCGTATCATCTTAAAATACAGTAAAAATGATTTACACTATAGGAGAAAATGGTTTAAGGAGTAGAAAAATAGCACACCAATAACTAGACAAGTAGACAAGAAAATTCATTGTTTTGACTAAGATGAGCCAATCAAATTACTTCTCTTACACAAGATACAAGTTTTCTGGTGAGCATTAAGCTTTCATGATTATGTCTACTTATGGTATTTCTTCCTAATCTTCTTGAACTTTGGTCTTACCATAAATTTAGATATTAAACTAACCAGTAAAATACAAACACTGAATTAATAATGTTTTCCTTTCCTATCTGTTGCTACCTCATTTTTCTTTCCCTCTATACAGGGGGTGGGGGAGTAGGGATAGGAGAGACAGGGACATAAGCGCCAAGCGTAAAATTTTAATGCTCCTCAGCAAACTTCAGTTGCAGAGCCAAAGGCTACCTCTCTCACAGAATTTATTTATATATGCTAAATACTATAACAAGACATACCGACTAATGAAAAACAACATTACAGGAGCTTATTTTATATCATTAAGAAATTTCACTTAGACTGATTCATTTATTCAAAAAATTATTGAACATCTATAATGTGGCACTGGTTTAAATAAGAAAAAAAATACACCAGGGTTGGAGGAAGTTTTGTACTTCTGGACGTTACATTCTGGCAGAGAGAACAAACAAAAAGTGAAGACAATAAATCAAGTCTGTGGTATGTTAGGAGAGGATAAGTGCGTGGAACAAAAGGAAAACAAAAGCTGGGTGGGGGAGTAAGGTGACAGAGCAGGTTGCTCGAGGTAACCTCATTGAGAAGGTGAAGTTTGAGCAAAGACTTGACCTGAGTAAGTTAGACATGTAGTAACCTGCAGGAAGAATGTTCCAGCAAAACTAGAGCTACAGTTCTAAGGCAGAAGCCTTCTGACCTGGCAAAGAACAGCAAGGACACCAGTGAGTCTGGTGTGGATGGAGCCAGAGGGAAAGTCTAATAATGGTTACAGAGGAGGGGGAATGGGGCAGGTCACCCTGGGCCTTTATTAGGCATTGTAAAGACTTTATACTCTGGGTGAGATTAAGAACCCACTGAGGGTTTGGGGCCTTAGCAGACCATAATATGATTTAATTTGTAAAAGATCACTCTTCCAGCTGTGTTGACAATAGACTGAAGGGGGTTAGCATAGAAGAAGCAAGGAGATCCAGGGGCGCCTGGGTGGCTCAGTAAGTTGAGCGTCCGACTTCAGCTCAGGTCATGATCTCGAGGTCTGTGGGTTCAAGCCCTGTGTCAGGCTCTGTGCTGACAGCTTGGAGCCTGGAGCCTGCTTCAGATTCTGTCTCCCTCTCTCTCTGCCCCTCCCCCGCTCATGCTCTGTCTCTCTCTCTCTGTCAAAATGGATAAACATTAAAAAAATTAAAAAAAAAAAAAAGCAAGGAGATCTGATAGCAATCTGTTGGTAATTTAGAGATGGTGGTGTTTACCAGGGTAAGCAGCTGAGATGGGAGATGTGGTGAAATTATTTTTTTATTTTTAAGGTAAGGTACTGATGTTTTCGATTTGCCCTTTATTTTTTTTTTGTTAATGTTTATTTATTTTTGAGAGTGAGACAGACAGACAGAGTGCAAGCTGGGGAGGGGCAGAGAGAGAGGGAGACACAGAATCTGAAGCAGGCTCCAGGCTCTGAGCTGTCGGCACAGAGCCCGATGCGGGGCTCGAACCCACAGTGAGATCGTGACCTGTGCTGAAATCAGACGCTTAACCGACTAGCCACCCAGGTGCCCCTAGATCTGCCCTTCAATGACATGGTGATAGATAACTCTCTCCTTGACCAAACTCTAGCCGGGTTCTTCTGAGCTCTCTTCTTGACTAAGCCTTAATCCTGGCCTATAAAGAAGTGAACAAACACTAACATAGTTTGACAGCTCCAGGCTGCATCCCTAGGATGACTGTAGCTCCCTTTAAAGTACTTATCTGAGAGAACTCAAGCCTGCCAAAAGAATTTACTGTTTGTTCCAGCCAACATCTGAAGATCGGGCCTCCTCTCCTAGTCTCTGTGAGAGGGTAGGAGCCTAACTTGGAGAAACGCCAGCACACAAACCCAGATGTGTTTCACATCGACTAAACCCCTCTTCCTGCTTTTTGTAATTTTTCTTTTTCCTGACACTATAAAGCCCCCACTTACTCCTTTCCTATTCTCTCACTCTCCCTTTTATTTTTTTTTTATTTATTTAAAAAAAATTTTTTGTTAACGTTTATTTATTTTTGAGACAGAGAGAGACAGAGCATGAATGGAGGAGGGTCAGAGAGAGGGAGACACAGAATCTGAAACAGGCTCCAGGCTCTGAGCCGTCAGCACAGAGCCCGACGCGGGGCTGGAACTCACGGACCGCAAGATCATGACCTGGCTGAAGTCGGCCACTTAACCGACTGAGCCACCCAGGCGCCCCTCTCACTCTCCCTTTTAAATACCCTGTCACCGGGGCGCCTGGGTGGCACAGTCGGTTAAGCGTCCGACTTCAGCCAGGTCACGATCTCGCGGTCCGGGAGTTCAAGCCCCGCGTTGGGCTCTGGGCTGATGGCTCAGAGCCTGGAGCCTGTTTCCGATTCTGTGTCTCCCTCTCTCTCTGCCCCTCCCCCGTTCATGCTCTGTCTCTCTCTGTCCCAAAAATAAATAAACGTTGAAAATAAATAAATAAATAAATAAATAAATACCCTGTCACTTCTGTACAAATCAAAGTTGAATTCCATCCACTCTGGACATTTTTCCCCATTATTGTTATTGTAAATATTTCCCTATTATTTAGTATAAATAGTATATTATGGATTAAAATCATCCTTACCACTTTAACTAGTCCTGCTTTGTTTATCTTTGCCAATGGTAAAGACCAAGGAAGAGTTGTTTGGGGTGGCCAAATCAAAACTCAATACGGTCCATGTGAGACTTGGGATGTCTGTGAAACTAGGTGATAGTGTGAGGTAGGTTGTTGATCTAAGAGGCTGGATGGAGTGAACAGCTTAGCTAGTGATGGTTCGTACCAACCACCCAGCATCTGTATCTTAATGAACCTTGCTCTTCTCCACCTGTTACATATGCAGCAACTGTTGGGAGGTAGGGAAGAACTTGGTGGGACGTGGAAGGTATTCCTCCAAAGTGGTCTTAAAGTGAAAATTAATTGCTAATGCTGGTAATGAAATAAGAGGGGCCCAAGAAATGAATACCCCTTACATCATTTTCCTATAAATTAATAACAGAAATAGATTTATGACCTAGTAGATAAAAGGTATAGCTTATTACATATGCAAAATGATTCTGGCAAATTTTAAGTCCATGTAGTTTGAGAAACTACACACACACACACAGTGTCTCAGCTGATGCTGCCATAACAAAACACCATAGACTGGCTGACCTAAAGAACAGGAGTTTATTTCTCACAATTCTGGAAACTGAAGGTCCAAGATCAAGGTGCCGGCAGGGGCAGTGTCTGGTCAGAACTCTCTCCTTGGGTTGCAGATGGCCGCCTTCTTGCTGTATCCACACATGGTTCTTCCTCATTCTTGCTCTGTCCTCTGACTATGTGGGTGGAGAGAGACAGAGGAAGTAAGTTCTCTGTTGTCTCTTCTTATACGGGCATTACTCCCATCGTGAGAGTTACACCTTCCTCATCTCATCTAAACCTAATTACCATCCAATGATTCCCAATATCATTACACTGGGGCTTAGGGCTTCAACAAATAAATTTTAGGGGGGCACAGTTCCATCTATATAGCACACCAAATCTGGAAGGTGAGGAAGAGGAAATATGTCCATACGTTAGTCATAACGTCCACTGTTGTGTCATCACCTTAGATCTGCCCTAGTATTTGTTTATCTATTTTATGCTAAAATGTATTCATACGGATTTCATGCCATGGTTTTAATTGATATACATGCAATAATTGTCATACTTTTTGAGGAAATTATTTATTGTTTTTATGGAATAACATATTGTATGCAATAATGAAGGCTCTGTATGTATTATTTGTACAAGGCATAAAAATGTGACAGTATAAAATGAAACTATCCAGTAATAATTTTATTATCAAACTATTGCAAGTGCCTAAGGGTTAATGCCCACTAGTGAGGACAGAGAAAAATAAGCTTCACAAATAAGACAGAAGTAAATATTATTTGTCTTTTATTACTGAGACCAGCCACTTGACAAACTGCCCTTATTCAGCTAAGCTTTCAACAACAGTTTTTCTGTTTCTAATTTCCGTAATATTAAGTACTCTTTTGGCAGAAGCACAAACTCAAAAGCAATTTAAAAAAGAGTAATGCATATATGAAAAGTGTCAACAGGGCTCTTCAGAGAGGTGAAGAAAGGTAGTTTTGTAATACATACTTCCTCACTTGGATCATCAGGCACTATTAAGCAATCTAGATTCAATGCAAACTTCTTTAGAAATTCTGAAACTGTATCTAAAATGCTGACCACAAAATGTGTCCACGAAAAAATCCTCAAAAACAGCTGCAATACTTACGCGCCTAGGTGGCTCAGTCAACTGCACATCCAACTCTTGATCTCAGCTCAGGTCTTGATCTCAGGGTCGTGAGTTCAAGCCCCACATTGGACTCCACACTTGGCGTGGAGCCTACTTAAAAAAGAAAGAAAGTAAAAGCGCAAGCTGCAATACTGATTAATAACCTTGATAAAATAATCTGTTACTCAGGAAATGTTGGAAAAATACCCATCTTACATGTTAAATCCAGGTTTCATGCTTGTGAATATCAATTAGACTCCATATCAATAACATGGGATCATATACTTTCAAAATTATAGAAATATAGAAAAAACTAATGTTTACTGAATACTTATTTTAGCTGGTGCTTATCCTTGGTTAGTAACTTGCTCACATACAATGGGAATTAAGTTAGAGTAGTCCTGTTACAAAAAAACAAAAATATTTTGATCAAAAACATAAAAGTGCTTAAACACATTACAGACTAAAAGCTGAGATCATTCCATTTCTACACTAATGCTTAGTTGTTTTGCATATGTGTGAAGATAAGATTGCCCCTGTCTCTCTTCAATGTGAAACTATTGGTAGGAATAAGACGCAGTAATAGAAATTTTAACAACTACAACCTATTTATTTATATAGCACATGATGCTTTTCATAGCTATTTTGGACATTATCATATTTGAGTTTCCTCCAAATCTTGTGAAATTAGTAGCACCAAATATATTTTAAGAGGAAACTAAGATAGTAATAAGTTGAATTATGGAGGGAGACACAGATCGAAAGAGTTGCAAAATATTTTTAAAACAAAACATGACCTGATTTATTCATGTTTGGAAAATGACAACCTACAGTGCTCCTATAGTTTTGAATGAATGAATGAATGAATGAATGAATGAATGAATATATGAATGAAGTCCCATGCTTAGAGCTTTTTAAGTTGCTTAAACTAAGAATTAAACTGGGTAGGGGCGCCTGGGTGGCTCAGTCGGTTAAGCGTCTGACTTCAGCTCAGGTCACGATCTCGCGGTCCGTGAGTTCGAGCCCCACATCAGGCTCTGGGCTGATGGCTCAGAGCCTGGAGCCTGCTTCCGATTCTGTGTTTCCCTCTCTCTCTGCCCCTCCCCCGTTCATGCTCTCTCTCTGTCCCAAAAATAAATAAAAACGTTAAAAAACAATTAAAAAAAAAGAATTAAACTGGGTAGAACTTTATTGCTTGAGTTATCCTAAATTAAAAACTGAACTAAATAAAAAGAAAAAAAATTGGTGCTCTCTGTGTATATAGTCCCTGAGGTTGGGATTATGATATATACTAACACTGATGAGGACTCATGATCAGAAATGGTGTCAGGAGCAACCTGGGTAGGTGTAACAAGCCCAGCTAATGCCCCATCCAAGATTTGCTTCATTTCACCTACCTCGGACATTTGTTTTGCTCTCCTGCCTTTAGCCAAAAAACTCAGTTGCTGCCATATCCATCAGAAAACAGCAGATGGCACACTCAAGCATAGTAATTGAGAAACTGCAATAAAGTCACCATTTACAAAGGTGTTAATACAGTTAAAAGTCACCAAAAAGGGATGATGGGACATCTCAGAGCAAGCTACGATGAGAATCCATTACTGCCCTTAGGATGAGAGGGCAAGGCAAAGAAGCAGTGTTGAAACCTAAAGAGAGTAGCTATACAGAGACAGCCATCTGACACATGACCTTTAGTAGAAGGATACATGATGAACTACACAGAAAGGAGCTGAGGGAACAAATACTACAACCTCACTCTTTTCCCTGCCTCTGATCACCTGTCAGTGCTTCCACTGGCTGATCTCAATCAGAAGCCAGCGGGAAAGAGAGTTCATGGATGCAGTCCATAAAGGTCAGCATCCCGGGGCACAGTGCAAAATAGAGGGTAGAGCATGGGTCTTCAGGAACAAGTGGAAAATATCATGCACGTTGAAGAAAAAGAAATTCCACAACTTACACTTACAATCCTGCCAGAATTTGATAACTTTTCAATGAGAAACTCAACCCATTTAATTTTTCTGTAAGGTAAGGCAAAAATCCAGGCAAATTGCATACAATAAATATTTATAGAATAATTATGTTGAATGGTGAACTAAATCCAAAGGGATGATTAAACAAATAGGCTATATAGAAGGTGGGGGGGAGGAGGGAGAGAGAGGAATAGACAGAGATAGAAAAGATAGAAAGAGAGAGAGAGAGCGAACATGAACGTAAGTTTTTATTCAGCCACCATGATTCTAGTAAAGGAGAATGTAACCTAGCAACAGAAGCTTTACAAAACGGTTTGCTCATAAATTGTTGAAAATGGTAGTGATATCAGAATGCATAATTAAATAAAGAGAAGTTACCAAAGAAGTTACCCAGTCTCTCTGACTGGGGACAGAGAGAACTAATATCTAAGTAGATGGGTAAGAAAGATCAAGTGGTTTGTGGGGTGCCTGGGTGGCTCAGTTGGTTGAGCGACCGACTTTGGCTCAGGTCGTGATTTCATGGTTTGTGAGTTTGAGCCCCGTGTCGGGCTCTGTGCTGACAGCCCAGAGCCTGGAGCCTGCTTTGGATTCTGTGTCTCCCTCTCTCTCTGCCCCTCCCCCACTCATGCTCTGTCTCTCTCTGTCTCATAAATAAACATTAAAAAAAATTGAAAGAAAGATCACGTGGTTCTTAATATTCAAATTCTGATGTAAAACCTTTCTACACATTATTTTAAATAAATATTCACATAAAGTGAAAACTGTTTAGAAGGAAACAAAACTAATTTTTGCTGGAAAAGCATGTGCCTAAAATAGATCTTTTTCAGTCTAAATTTGAAAAAAAGTAAGTATAATCTCAACCTTGCAGGAAAACATTTATCTTTAAGTTTGTGACCCTATCATAGTTTTTCAATAATGAAAAAAACAGCCGATACTTAGATCAATTTTGGTATACCCTCCTGATTGATATTTGGTAATATTTATGTATAAAACTATCAGCTAACCACATCATGTGGTTAATACCAATAAATTAATTACCAATGTCATAAATTAATACCAATGTCAGAGTTAGGATAATTTCTCTTTATCACTACTGATTTCATTTATTTACACACACATTGTGAGTTCAAGGGAATATGTTAATTGGTGTATGTACTATATTTTCTTATTTGCTGTATTCCTGACTCTCAGGCATCTGGGGCCTCTCCGCCTCGAGAGAGACTGGCCCTCTTAGAGACAGCCAATTCTTAGAGATAGCAAATGACTCAACTGTCATACGTAAACTAGGCAATCCACAGTCCCTGCCCTAAACTATCTCCTTTCTGGGCTCTTTCACCCCAAAGGACAGTACTTCTCTGCATTAATCTCCCCGGGGCTGGAAAACAGGCAGCTAGAGATAACCTCCCTGCCCAGAGCCCTCTAAAATTATTCAAACTCGTCAATTCCAACCCTACCTACCTTACCTCGCATTGCCTTTCCCATAGAAACCACAATAAAGGCTTCTGCCCATGCTTCCCTTGTTCCTTCTGCCTCTTGACTGACCCCGGCATTTCTCTATGTGGTCCTCCATGGGTGATGTGCCCCTCTTATTGGAAATTGTAACAAGCTGTTTTTCCAATGGCAGTCACCTCTGATCTGTTGGCCTTACCATACTGGAAAAATAAGAAAATTTACATGTTAAAACAGTTGGTACTAGTCATTATTGTTTATGCTAACGCCTAAAAGAACTGGGCAATAAATAGTTTAGAGCTTTATAATTGACTCCAAGTTCATCTTCTGGCTCTGTGACATTGGGCAATGTAATAAAACTTTTATGAATCTTGGTTCCTCCTTTGGAAAATGGGGATATTCCCTTCTAGAAGATCCATTAGTCCCCTTTATGTTGTTCTCTGCTTTTATAAAATAAGTCTATACCAAATTATCTTTATCTTTATCTTTATCTTCCCATTGGGAAATATAGATTACCTACCTTTTCTTTTATGTGTTAAAAATTCTATATCGTTCATAGTTGCGATTTTACTTAATTGATACCAGCCAAATCGGTTCTGACACAGTTAATATTGACAGTAAAAACCCCACAAGGTGGCGGCAGAGGAAACACAATTATAAGCAGGTTGTATACAAGAGCCTGAGGAAGGAAGCAAGGTCTGGCTTCCCCTTTCCGAATACCTTTCTGAGAATGGGGAGATACAGCCGAATGTCAACCACTTGGTCTGGGCTGCTTTGAGTCTGCCACCTCCTCAGAGAGTTACTTGTCATCAAAGTTCCAGGCACTTCATGAGCCACAGGCAGTTCTTGGGCCCACCTGAGAACCTGGGTCAGCTTTTGGAATTCATTTTGTGAAGAAGCTCAAGTTTTCTCTACAATTCATTGTGGCATTCCACAAATATTAAATGTTAATATTATTCTTAATTCCTTTTTTTAAAGTTTATGTATTTATTTTGAGAGAGAGTGCAGGAGGGGCAGAGAGAGAGGGGAGAGAGACAGAGTCCCAAGCAGGCTCCATACTGTCAGCACAGAGCCTGATGTGGGGTTCGAACTCACGAATGAGATCATGACCTACGCCAAAACCAAGAGTTGGCCGCTTAACCAACTGAGCCACCCAGGCACCCCAAATATTATTCTTAATTCCTAATCAGTGACATACAGTACATTTATGTGCACATAACTAGTCTGTTCCTGAAAAAGAAAATATTTATAAAATGTATTAAATCAAACACCACTCGCAATCGATGCTTGCAGCCTTATTTACATTTATCCATCTATTAAAATCATAAATCCTTCATCTTGAAATATTTTTAAGTGCATCACTTGTAGTAATAAAATAATTTGGACCGCTCTGTAACTAAAAACAAATTCCCACATAGCACAATATGTCTCTCTTGAATCTTTTACTGCATTGGAGGAGAAAGAATCAATGAATTAACACCATCTGTGCTAACTAAGTTCCAAAATTTTTGCACCAGTTCTAAAGGTTGGGAAGGACTATGCAAACTCCCCTAAGTCTATACACCTTCAACACAAATATGCATTATAGACAAGCAAATGCAATGCACAAACACACGTCCTAATTAGGAATTTATTTTTTTTTAAATTTTTTTTTCAACGTTTATTTATTTTTGGGACAGAGAGAGACAGAGCATGAACGGGGGAGGGGCAGAGAGAGAGGGAGACACAGAATCGGAAACAGGCTCCAGGCTCCGAGCCATCAGCCCAGAGCCCGACGCGGGGCTCGAACTCACGGACCGCGAGATCGTGACCTGGCTGAAGTCGGACGCTCAACCGACTGCGCCACCCAGGCGCCCCACTAATTAGGAATTTAAAGGAGAAAGATTAAATCATTTTAGCAGGAATCAGGAAATATTTTACAGAAGTATTTTTAAGATATTTTAAAATATTTAAAAAAGTAAATCATAATTTGTACAAATATGAAATCATTACACATTTTAGGATCATTTGCTTTATAAAATGTGGTATCATTTGCAGCCTGAGTGAATTGGTGTGTCATTCTTTGAGTCACTGACTGATTCTACTCATGCCTTCTTTCACTTATAACAAGCGTAGAAGTCCCTTTCCCTCCCTCAACAAAGTCCCTTTCCCTCCCTCAACAATATGGTATACTGTTTTCAGAACTTGCCCAAATTTTCTCATATGTGGTTCTGTGAAAAAATGGCTGGGGCAAAGGCAGCTGCCCAGCCTAAACTCAGAGTTTTGACTTGTTGGGAGACAGTTCAAGAAGGCTGTACTACTTGGGGCACCTGAGTGGCTCAGTCGGTTGAACACTGGACTCTTGATTTTGGCTCAGGTTGTGGGATTGACCCCCATGTAGAGCTCCACACTGGTCATGAAGGCTGCTTGGGATTCTCTCCCTCTCTCTCTGTTCCCTCCCCTCTTGAGCTCTCTCTTCTTCTCTCTATAAAATGAAAAAAAGAAGTCTCTGGTACAATATTTCTATTTCTTTAAAGAATTCTTTATACGTCATGTTCTGGTCTTTCAGCACAGAAATTTTCAAATGCTTGTCCAAATATATGGAAAAATGTGGAATTTTTTTCTCACAACAATTTTTTTTTTAAATGAGTCTCTTGACCTAGTCATGGCCTTGAGGTCATCAGGGATCAGCCACTGTCATATTCAAAATCATGCCTTTTATCAGGCAAAAGTTAATGTCCCTTGTCTTCCTCAGAAGAAATTGTGTCAGAGATGCCAGAAAGACTTGAGGTGAGGCCTATTTAAAACTTGATTCCTTGGACCAGAGGAAAGTCCTTACTGTAGTTGATTGTACAAGTAGATATTCGTGGATTGTTTAGCATGACCACCAGATTCTCTGACACCACCAGTGTGATTTTCTCCTCCAAATGTACCTCTAGTCTCAGTCCCAAAGTATAAAGTGTATAAAAGATGATCTGCTGTCTTTGGAGTAGGAGTGGGGCCCAGAGCCTTGCCCACTGAGCCTCTCTCCATACCCCTCTAAGGTATCACTATGTCATATTAAGTTTCCTCAAAGTAGGGTTTGAATATTAGTCACCAAGGGTATGACAGACTTGGAATAACAGTGGCTACACAATGGAGCTTTATTGGGTGTGAAACTTGGATTTCCTGATAGTCTTCCTAATTTCCCTCTTAATGGTAGAAGTAGTATAAGAAATTCCAGTTGCTTAACATAAGGAAGACAGTTGTTTTGAACCAGAGGGGTCGCTGATTCTCTTTGCTGAACCAATGGGTTGGGGACTACCCAGAGCTTAGGTAACAGTTAGGTGTAAGATAAGCTAAAATTCCTCTAACGTCACTCAGGTTCAGATTTTCTGCCCTTGTTTGTTACTTTCCAGTTCACACACATTAGATGACCTTTTTAGTTGAATTTATATATGATCCATTTTTTTCAAATATCTGCTGGAGATTTACATTCCGAAGTGTTCACAGGGCTACTGCCATGAAGGTATGTGTTTTCTGTGATGTAGAATACATTTCATTTGTTCTAGGAAAATATCTGACAATGTCCAGGTCAATGGATTTGGTAGACAAATGTTGCAAACTACATTTCTCAGAACAAAGTGCTGAAAATGTATTTTCATTTATATCTTGGCTTTAGCTAAACTGAAAGGGAATGACCCAGGAAGTACACAAAGCGCAGCTGAGGTTTTCATATTCACCTAGGTAGCCTAGGAAACTACTTACCTACTCACTAAAATTTATCTGTAACCCTCAAATCATTACTTTTGATGAATCATTGGTGGATCTGTGCAGAGTGGCGAAAAATTTGAATCACCTAATGCGGATGTTCCCAGCCGAGGCTGAACAAGGCGAAGTTTTCCCTTCTTGTTTCAGCTCTCATACTATGAACAAGTGTCCTCTCATGGTATATTTAGTGCCGATTTTTTGCATTTTTGTGCTTTTTGTTGGTGATTTCACTGTTTAAAATGACTCCAAGCAGAGTCCTGAAGTGTTATCTGGTGTTTCCAAGCACAGGAAAACTGTGATACATCTCACAGAGAAAATGTGCATTGGATAAGCTTCCCTCAGGTATGAGTTATAGTGCTGTTCAGCATTGAGTTCAATGTTAACGAATCAACAGTACATATTACATGAGGTGTCTTTAAACAGAAACACACACAAATCAAGGTTATATATTGATTCGTTTTTAAAATGTTGTGAGCAGAGTGTGACCTCATTCTGTATATCCCCAAGAGCAGTGGTTCTGTATTCAGTGATTCAGTACAACTTTATAGTACAAAACTATCATGAATAATGAGACTCTGCTGGACTCAGCCAGCACTAGGCTAGCAGAGGCCCTAACACCTCGTCCTCACCTCTGGCTGGAGAGCAGAATCACAAGTGGAATTGAAAGGGAAAATAACTGACACCAAAGTTCCAACACTGGAGATTTGGATGCAGTGGATAATTGTGTACATCTTTCCATGTGAGTCTAATATGCAGCTCACCGGGCTTGAGAACAACTTCCTAACTCACTCTGTGGCCACAACAAGAATTGAACGGCTGCTTTGGCACTACTTCCCACCGGGGGTGCTCTCCAAGGGCAATATGTGTGCTCCAGTAGGGAAATCAGCTGGAAAACAAAATTTTCTAGCTTTCCTTGGGTCATCTGTATATTTTAAAATTTAAATAAAATGGTTTGAGCGCCTAGGATAAACAGTGCCTTACTATTAAACATCAGGATTGTTTAATTTATGAGCAGATACCACTTTATGTTAGGGAAGGATACAACCCAGTTCCAGCCAATGAAATATACAAGAAATTCTGCTGCCAGGGTTGGGGGGGGGGGGCTCCTAGGACATTTTTTTTCCCTTCACTGTTGGGAGGAAGCAAATGGGAGAAACTTGATGCTCCAACCCTCTACAACAAGCTTTTAACTGAAGCTGTGAGAAGAAATAATGTTTGTAGCTACTGTAGCCATTTTGCAACCATGAGACTCATCCTAGGGTTCTGACATCAATGAATGCACTGACTCCTCTTGTTATGTGAGAAAAATCAATCCTTCTGGCTGCACCACATTTACTTAGCATTCTTCATCTTGTAGCTGAAAGCATGCCTACAGAGATGGCCCTTTCCATTCTGCAGAGCATTGTAAGTCTCACACTATCCCTAAGATGTCTGAGGATTCCTCGGGGGCTTATGCTCTCATTGTCACCCTTGGATGGAATTCTCAATCCAAGTTCCCTGTCACAATTTCAGCAGATACATTTTCTTCCTATGCAGCTCTGCTGTACCACATGGGGTCACCAGCTCTCTTTATTCACCAAAGCACCACAACACAAAGCTGTTCTTTGTGGCAGACTTTTATGAAAGATCTGGGACCAAGAAGGGTCAGTACAGCAAGTGCAACATAAGAATGTGCTTGTTATTCAATAATAGGCATTGCTGCCCAAATATCCCGGCCATCCCTGCTACTGGGAATCTCCCACAGACTCTTTCTCCCCTTGGCATGTCAACATGGTCTCCCTATGAAGATCTCTTCCTTGGAGACCTCTTCCTCATCTCAGATCACTCCCTGTTGAAGAGATGTGTATATGCACACAGGCATATACACCTATATTTACATAATAAGATATTGGTAGGAAATACACTTAAAATATTAATAATGCTTATCTCTGGGTGATGGGAGGACAAAGTAATTAATATAATCATCTTCAGTATTGTGTTATTTCCTTCCAAAATTTCTACAGTGAACATAAACTGTTTCTTAAGTGAAACATTAATTTTATTAAAATATTCAATTCCCGAATACATTTCATATCCTATTGCATGCCTGGCAATGATATGAAATATATTCAGTTTGCATGTGTTAACTTAGTATACTGACATTTGTCACAAAGCAATACTAGAAATTGGAAATGTTCTTCCAAGATCTAAATGCTGAATTGTCCTTCTTTTTCTGACGTTCACTCTCCTTTCACCTACACATCTTCCTCTTCTACTCATATTAATTCTGCTCTACAAATTCATCACAGCCTCTAGTGCTTGGGCTCTCTAGAGCTGAGGTCTCCAAGGAGTTTGTTTTTGATTCCTTATTACTAAAAGTAGTTGACCGTGGACCATAATAAACTTTTGTATGTACTCACTTAGAAAAATCTTTACGTATACAACTATAATAATTTATCATAAAATACAAACAAATTAAATAGTAAGGCATCAGATGAAGATGAAATGACATTGTCCAATGTCATTGATATAATCCAGTGGGTTAACAATAAAAGGTATTTTGTAATTGACAATGCTTTTTTATTTAAAAAAAAATCTTAGTTTAACCCTTTGTGATTTAGCAATTCAAATAGATTGATTCAATTTATGTTAATATTTGATTTCAATAACTCATTCTATAGCACACCTACTTCAAAACTTTGTCAGTTATAATATGAACAGGTGAAATGAAAATATTTAACTAATTGTATGGGGGTGGATATTAAGTAATTAGAGCAGCAACCCTTTAATCAAAATGAACACAGGATGAGACATCTAATCCCAAGTGTTTACCAGCTAAATGTCAACCGTCACTTCAAGGAAAAACACAATGACGCTCTAATCCCTCTGATTGAAGCTTGCTCTCAACCATTGGTTTTAAAATCAAGTAAAAGAAGCATGGCCAATTTCTGCCTTTGAGGTAAAGGTGTTGTTTTAACAAAAACATGTCCAAGTGACTGTTTTTGAAAAGACTTAAGCTATGGAGGAAACATTTGGAAAAACAGATGTTTGGAAAAATGTTCACTGATACCTGATTTTTTTTTTTTTCTAACAGTGTTTGTTATGTAAAAAGACGTTTACATGTGCATGCTTACAACCAGACCTTTATAACTGAATTGGCAAAAATAATTAAGAACTGAGTATCAGGATCTGATAAACTTAGCTAAAAGTTTTAGCTTTCTGTTTTGGAACTCCTGTTTTGAAATATAAAGCTGTGACAGTAGACTTTCAATAACCTTCTCTGCTAAATCAGTCTATCAGCTTCTGTTTCTTGAAAAAAGTGATACTGCCTAAAAACTCAATTACATGGCTAGTTACTATATAGGTTTACATATATACGTCACCAATTTATTTCCGCTATAAATTGTGCATTCTCTGAGAGGTAGCAACATCTCTTACTCATTGCTTATATAACAATGCTGGCAGTCGCTTCTTGGACTGGTGCTAAGTGCTTTACGGTCTAACCTTTGAACAACCTTATAGCATGGTACTGGTGTTCTTGTTTCACAAGTGCAAAATTTTAGGTGATTTTTCCTAAGAACACACAGCAATTAAGAGGCAGTGCTGAGGGTCACCTGGGTGGCTTAGTTGGTTAAGCATTGACTCTTGGTTTCTGCTCAGGTCATGATCTAACGGTTTAGGAGTTTGAGCCTCACATCGGGCTGTGTGCTGACAGTGTGGAGCCTGCTTGGGATTCTCTCTCTCTCTCTCTCTCTCTCTCTCTCTCTCTCTCTCTCTGTCTCTTCTTCCCTCTGCCCCTCCCCTGCTTGTGCTGTCTCTGTCTCTCTCAAAATTAATACCTGAACTTAAAAAAAAAATAGAGGCAGGGCTGAGATGTGAGTTCTGATGTCCTGGCTCAGGGTCATGATGCTTAATCAGAACAGTATACTGCTAGATTAAGTTTAAAGCCACATTCAGCTGTGAAATTATACTTCCAGTTTGCCAAAAAAAAAAAAAAAAAAAAAAAAGTACAATTACTTCTCAATTGTACAAAACTCAGATGAAAAGTTGGATAATGGCAGGAGTCAGTTATCTTGTATCTTTCTGAATTACTGTATCTGAGAACAAAATGCTAACAAGTGACTTTTAAAATTGATGAGGTGATGGGGCCTAAAATGTTTCTTTTGGGTTTAAAAAGAAAAGGCAGGTCTAGAAAAAAGGAAACAGATAAAATTCAACAGATTATCTATCCCAAAGGAAAGAGGAAACAGAAACTGATATTTAGACAACAAGGAGGAGAATGAAAATGAAACTTATCAGGAAATTGACAGAGGAAACCGCCCAAACAAAAAGCAGAAAATAAACTAAATCATGCTGCACACTTGTGGATAAAGAAAAAAGACATGTTTTGAGAGACTGGCTCGGCTTCCCCCCCACCCCCAATCTCCTTCTTCCAGAAGGGGTCCTATCAAGATGATGGAAGATTCCTAAAAAAGATGTTCCTTTCTATTTCCTTCAGGCTTCCCCACCCATTCTCAGTCCTCATCATTCAATCCTCATCCAGCAAAGTGACTCTTACTTGAGAATAAATATGAATTGTTGTTGATGGATATTATGGAATGGTAATGGTGTGATTTAGAGGAGGCTGTCTATATGGAAAATCAACCGGTGAAACTATAATGTGCTTTATTATCTAGGTCTTACCAAGATCAGGAACAAGACAAGGGTGCTCACTGTCCCCACTCATATTCAACATAGTACTAGAAGTCCTGAACAGAGCAATCAGGCAAGAAAAAAGAAAGGAAAGGCATCTGAATTGGACAAAAAGAAGTAAAGTTGTCTCTATTTGCAGGCGACATGATTCTATACAGAGAAAAATTTAAAGACTCCACCAAAAACCTAATTAGATCTCATCAACTAATTCATTCAGCAAAGTTGTAGGATATGAAATCAATATACAAAAATCAGTAGCATCTGTATACACTAAAAATGAATTATCTGAAAGAGAAATAAAATGATCTCATTTACTATAGTATCAGAAACAGGAATGGATCTGACCATAGTCCTCATAGCATTTGTTCTCTATTATTTGGTATTTGTCCTCCCACTCCCATTAGAATGTGAGCTCCATAAAAAAAGAAACTTTGTTCAGTTTTATTAACTACACAAGAGCAGCACTGCTCATATTGCAGGTACTTAATAAATATTTTCAAATTATTGTATGAACAAATGAGGTAAGCTGAACACTAAATATCAAAGCTTCTACTTTTGACCTTCTGTCACCCCAACAGCAGTCCCATGGTGTTAAGAAGATGACATTATCTCCCCATATTTGACCATCAAAACCTTTGTATCCTCCAGTGTTTGAAACCCAAGGACAGAGGGATGAGTGTTAGGGGACAGAATGATTTTTGGTTGGTTGGTTGGTTTTTGTCTTAACATACTGAGTGAAACCAGACAGCACCTGAAGAGCAGGCATGGAGGGAATTTCTTGGAATAGTCCTAAAAGATATCTTCATATAGCCAATAACTAAAATTGATCATTTGAATACTTTTGTAGAGACATCTAATTTGATATCTTTTATTTAAGGGGCCAACTCCCCAAAATAAGTAAATACATAGTAGTGTTTTATGAAGAAACGTTAAAGAATAATATAAAGCAGGTTCATCTGCAAGGCCAAAGTTGCATTTCGCTTCAACAACTTTCACTATGTGTCTGACATTGGACCAGCTGCTAAGGTCAAGGCAAATAAAATTCTCATTGGGGATAATCAGCAAGGACCTACTGGTAGGACCTACTGCTTGTATTATACTGGTTACTGTGTAAATATGTCCTCTCTTCAAGCAGCTTACACTCCATATAGGAAGAAAAAGCTTAGCTACATAATATCATTAGAGCATAAAATAAGATAAAATAAAATGAAGAGCTCAACTGAATATTTTGTATGCCTCTGACGAAAACAAGTATTTCTCTTACCTAGTCCAAAGCACCACCAGGCCTCCCTGTCCTATCCAAACTTCACTGAATGTGCTTTGCTAACAGATTACTTTTCCTAAACGTATCTTTTTAAAAGCTTAAATGACCCCCTCCTTCCTCCACATAACTCTAGACCATGAGGTTCTCATCGTGAAGCATATACACTACTACCCACAGCCACCCAGGGAGGCAGAATATGAGTAGCAACCTGAAGAACTCACTTTTATGTGGCTTCTGTACTGAACCGAAGCTGCCATTTTTCAGTGTGGGTGTCTTTTTTTCCCTCATGACATAGACAAATGTTGATGTTTACTACAAGTTGGTACATTAGTTGCTAATTAAGTTCCTAGCTGCTTCAGCCAAAACTTTCTGTATTGAATCCAAGAAAAGAATGGCAGCTATATCAAAAATAAGTTGTTGGGGATTTTGTTTTGTTTTATTAAAGGAAAGTTGTATATTAAAGAATATGGGGAACTTACAGGCTGAGAGATAGAAAACCTTCATTCTTGGCTTCCTCCTAAGCTGAGTTGGTGGTTAAAGTCCCTCTTCGTCTGTCACTGGGCCCTGGTCAAAGCCAAATAAATACTACATGAGGCAAGAAAATAAGGTGTTTATCATTATTCACTCTTTCCCCACAGGCTGTAAAAGCAAAGAGGTCGTTTCGGGGGACCCACAGGAAGTCAGGTGTATTCTAGAAAGGGTGCAGGGGTCACTTCATCCTGGCGTTCTGGGTCTACACATCTCTGGAAAGATGTCTTCTTAGCTTTCTTAGCTTTACCTCTTCACCCCGTACCCTGCAGTCTTAGCAACTTACCACCGGGCAGCGGGTCAGGGCAGAACCTACCTGTACGCACCAACCAAGGGTGCCTCCTTCTGTTGGCATCAGTGTTACAGGCATCTTCTCTTCGCTTCTGCACTGGGAAGTCCCCCATAACGCGCGTTCAAGCCCTGCACGTATGCTAGACGGCGGTGGGAAAGACATCTGATTTTGAGGCAGAACCCTGCAAAGAAGGGAAAACACCTGCATAAGAAGCATGGCTCCACCGGGGCTGTCTTATTCGAATTCGCTTTCTTTTTCCGTTTCCCACAGTGCCTGCGACCGAAACACGGTCCTTGCCAGGACCAACCAAAGGGCGTCTCCTCCCCAAGGAAACCTACACTCCCCGCCTGGCGGATTACGTCGGGAAAGCCCTGACGCAGGGGGGGAAGAGAATCGAAACAGAAACCGAAGTTCGGAAAACTACAAGAACTGCCCGGCGGAAAGCGGGGCTCAAAGCTCCCTCTCGAGTTTGCAGCGGCGGGTCTCTGGCGGGTCTCCGACGAGCACTGCAGAGAGTCGGAGGTAGCGCGCCTGCCCGGCCGCAGCGTCTCGCCGCCGCGTCCCTAGGCCCGTAGGCCCGGCCACCTGCCAACCCGCCCCGTCCGCGGGTGCGACCGACCGCGCCCTCGCGCCCCGGCCCGCGGGCCCTGCGCGCACCCCGGCCGTCAGGCACCTGGCTGTGAACCCTGTGGCTGCCAAGGCAGCCGGCCGCGGCGCGCCCCTCTCACCTGTTGAGCAGAGAGAGAACAGCAACCGTCGGTCTACTTGGGAGAACCCCCTCCCTTTTCTGAGCACGAACGAAAGATGTCGAATGGATATTGCGCAGACAGGAGTTTCTGCTACCTCCTCTCGTGTTTCAGGACCAGAGTGAAATCGTACATCCAGGTGGAGCCCGTACTGGACTACCTGACCTTTCTCCCTGCAGACTTGAAGGAGCAGATTCAGAGGACGGCCGTCACCGCTGGGAACATACACGCAGCGGAACTGCTTCTGAGCACCGTGGAGAGGGGAGTCTGGCCCCCGGGCTGGGCTAGACAATTTGTGGTGGCCCTTCAGAGAGCAGGCAGCGTTTTAGCCGCCCGCTACCTGAACCCAGAGCTCACCGACTTGCCCTCTCCATCCTCTGAGAACGCTCATGATGAGTGTCTCCAGCTGCTGAACCTCCTTCAGCCCTCCCTGGTGGACAGAATTCTGGTTAAAGATGTCTTGGATAAGTGTGTGGAGGAGAAACTGTTGACAAACGAAGACAGAAATCGGGTAGGTGTCCTCTCAGGTGGAGGGACGTTTTGTAACTCGGGGTTGCGCCTTCATTTGCCCCACTCCAAATGTTCTTTGGTATCTTTGGGTAAATGTGGTTCCCTCCTTCCTTTAGAATTCTCGAGACTAGTCAGGCACTTACAAACATTATTTTGAAAATTTAAATATAAGAAAAGCTCTTTTTCTAATCCTTTCACTAAAATAAGCTAAAGAGGAGCTAACTCCAAAATAGTAATGCATACTAATAGATAACATTTATTGAGCACTTACTGCAGACAATTGGTATCATGTGCAAAACGTGTATCAGAGTACATGCTCCCAGTAATCCATTATGACTTTTAAGGTTATTGGGGCGCCTGGGTGGCTCAGTTAGTTAAGTGTTTGACTCTTTTTTTTTTTTTTTTTTTTAATTTTTTTTTTTCAACGTTTATTTATTTTTGGGACAGAGAGAGACAGAGCATGAACGGGGGAGGGGCAGAGAGAGAGGGAGACACAGAATCGGAAACAGGCTCCAGGCTCTGAGCCATCAGCCCAGAGCCTGACGCGGGGCTCGAACCCACGGACCGCGAGATCGTGACCTGGCTGAAGTCGGACGCTTAACCGACTGCGCCACCCAGGCACCCCAAGTGTTTGACTCTTGAAGTGGGCTCAAGTCATGATCTCACAGTTCATGGGATTGAGCCCTGTGTTGGGCTCTCTGATGGCAGTGCAGAACCTGCTTGGGATTCTCTCTTTTCCTCTCTAGCCCCTCCCCTGCTCGTTCTTTCTCAAAATAAATAAACTTTAAAAAAAGATTTTTTAGATTATTAATTTTGTTTTACAGATGATAAAACTGAGGTAGGTTAATAACTTGCCCCAGGTGTTCCAGGAAAGCAGCAGCAGAGCTAAGGACCTACTTCCTGGTGGTGTGCAAGTGTATGTCTTAATTTATATAGTCCATAGAATGGACCCATGGGCTGAGTCCAGTCTATTACTGGTTTTTGCAGACCCAAAAACTAAGCATGGTTTTTACATTTTTAAATTTTCAGTGTTGATAAAGAAAGTTTTCCTGGAACACTGCCATGTTCATTTACATGCTAGGACAGCTTCTGCACTTTTTAAGAGTAGTTAAACAGAGATCATACAGCTCACAAAACTTGCAGTACTTATTATCTGGACTTTACAGATAAAAAATGCCTATTTTTGGCCTATATTATACATTATGCCATTCAATCTTGGTCCAAGTGGAGAAATTATGACACGCACGCGCACGCGCGCGTGCGCGCGCACACACACACACACACACTCTTTTTCTTTAATCAAAGTTATAAGTTATGACATTCTCTGGGAATCAAAAGTGGCAGATAATTCATTGAAAAAATAAACATTTTATTTTGCAATTGCAGTTTTTCGTATTAGCAAAGAAGTAGTAGATTTTTTAGGTGGCATTTTGACAGGGTGAATTTTACAGGGAACTTTACATTTAATGTAATGTTTCATTGTTCATTGTTTCCCAATGAACAAGGTTTCTCCCTTTTTCTTTCTTTCTTTCTTTCTTTCTTTCTTTCTTTCTTTCTTTCTTTCTTTCTTTCTTTCTTTCTTTCTCTCTTCTTCCTTCCTTCCTTCCTTTTAGATTCATCAGTTATTTGTATCTTCATTACAAAGCTCAGGCATTGGCCTCACATGAGCCAGTGATGTAACTTGGTCTTTAGTGACTAAAGTTAGTGTTCCTTTGTAGACGTGACAGCCATAGGGCCTGTCCAAAGACCCAGGCATGCATCTAATTTTGATGGCTGGTTTTCCCAACAAGTAAATTACTTTACACTGTTGTCTGTAACGTTTATGTAGTTTTGTGTATTGAGAACCAGCTAGAACGCATTCTAGTAGTCCAGCTGGATATGACAAATGTGTACATCACTGTGGCAGAATCTTAATTTGGAAGACAGTATGCAGCCTTCAAGCCAGCTGGAGATGGAAGATGGCATTTCCAGCCACAGTAGCTGTTAGGAAGTCCAGAAGCAACAGAGTCCAGTAACACCACAAAGCTGTTTATGTTTGGTGGGTATGATGTCCCGATTGCCAGCGAAACAGCACTTCTCCTTATTTACTCTAAATACTTCTGCCTATCAGCATCACTTTTGTCTTGCCTGGATTGAATTTCCGCCAGCTAGATTTTATCCAAGTTCTTGATTCTGGCAAGCTTGGAGGCAGCTAGCAGTAAAGCTTGGGATTTGACACAAAGAAGATGTAGACTAAAGGGACATTTGTGTACTGGGTGGCAGTTAAAGCCAAAGCAACCCAAACTCTCCCTCAAATTCATATTTCAAAAGAGGCTCCGAAAGATGGAGGAGCTATGCATTTGAGGCTTTCTAAGGAGGAGTAGTGTCTCTGTGAGATTCTGGAATCGTCTTTGTACACATCATTTTAATGTGTCATCAGTCTCAAAACTAAACTATTGATGACAGTGGAAAAGAAGCTTTAGGGTTAGAGGAATCTATGTTGATATGGGGATCATTGATCACCATTTATCTCAAAACAGCAAAGCGTACTGGGGAAAAACATGAAGAATTTGGAATGGGAAAACCATTCCCATCTCAAATCTATGTTTGTTTCTTACTATATGTGTGTTACTTTGGGTCAAGTTATTTAAATTCCTTGATCCTAAATTTACCCATGAAAATGGACATAATCATGTCTCCTCTCACTCACAATACTTTAGTGAATGCAAATGAGAAATCATGTTTATGAAAAAAGTCTTATCAAGAGTTGTTTTGATATGATGATGATGATGACTTCTATCATCATTCATTTGGGTACATTTGCCTGTGAATTTAAAGTTTCAGAGACTTGGGGCTCCTGGGTGGCTCAGTCGGTTAAGCGTCCGACTTCGGCTCGGGTCATGATCTCACGGTCCGTGAGTTCGAGCCCCGCGCCGGGCTCTGTGCTGACAGCTCAGAGCCTGGAGTCTGCTTTGGATTCTGTGTCTCCCTCTCTCTGGCCCTCCCCCGTTCATACTCTGTCTCTCTCTGTATCAAAAATAAATAAAACATTAAAATAAATTTTAAAAAAAGATTTAAAAAAATTAAAGAAAATAAAGTTTCAGAGACATACGTAAATCCCCTACATTGAAGCTCAGATATGCTTAAATTCCCTGGATTAAACTGTGATTCCAAGCAAAAGCTATGTCTTTCACCTCTAGAAATCTAGCTAAGGCTAGGTATAGAATTGGTACTCGATAAGAATTCATTGACTGATTGGTTTTATTTCCAAACAGTTGTCTGGAATAAAGGATAAGGGATGAGAACACATGACGTCATGAATTGCTTTGCCAGGCATTTGGAAATGGATGGATGATGGACACAAGATCCCCAAGCTTGCTTTTGTGACAGCTTAAAGTAGCATTTGAGTAAGAAGTCAGGACTTCTAAAAATTAGTTTAATTATTTTCCTACTTGGTCTGGCATTTTAGTTCATGATTCTCATGTCCATCACTGTAGCCCCTGGCCCCAGACATCAGAGTCTCTAGAAATGATCCTAGATTTAGTTCTGTGTCCAGCAAGTACTCAAAGAAACTTATTTAAAGGATTGATTATTCATTCATTCGGTTTAAATTTATAGAGTGACGTCTTGTGCCAGGCACCATGCTAGTGGTAAAAAGACTGGATAATAATGCGGATATTGTCTCTGCTTTCATGGAGCCTATGTTGTAGTGTGGATCAGTATCCATCTAATAAATAGTTAAAGAATGTCTAGTGTGCGCAAGGCACTCTTGTAAATACTGGAGGCCCAATAATAAATATAAGAATCACTTCATAGATCATTGTAATGTAACGATCCCTAATAGAAAGGGAGTGCCCCTGTACTGACCTGCTTTTTTTTAAGGATGCTTAGTGACCTCTTGGCACATCCATTGACTTAGACAGCCATGAATTTTGGAAAAGAGGTGATAATATAAACATTTCCATAGTGTCTTAATAGCAGTCCGAACACCTCAAGAGAGGTGCATGTTCCAATCCTGGCCAGCTCAAAGCAGTAAACATCCATAGTTCAGGAAGACCCCATATATGTCTCATTTACATAGGAGATCCAGAGATACTGTGATGAGTGCAGCTAGAAACCAAGTCCAGTTGTCCTTACGTGACCGCCAAAGACCTGAGTCCATCTCTCCCAGCTTACTGTATTGTCAGGTAAATTCTGATGCTTATTAGCAAGAAAAAATACTATACTAGTAAGAAATTAGTTATGGCAATGTGATGATAGATATTCATTTAGAAACACATTAAGTTTTTATGGGGAACTAGCTTTTAAAAATTCTTTGCTTTTAACATATGAGTTTTGCCTTCTGATTTACTGGTGTGAGAGCTAAGGTCTGCTGTGTTAAAAAAAAATTACCATTATATTTAAATAGCTCTCTAAGGTTTTTATGAAAGAGAGAAAACATTTTTGTCAAACTTTACAATTGTGTTGGCAAGCCAGTGTTTAATGAAAAGTATCACTGTTTTCTTTCCTGATTTCTGTTGGAAAGAAAAAACATAGATGAAAGAATTTAGAATGTGAAAGCATATAATTGTATTACCCACAAATTCATATTTATTTTATAAATTAGTTAGCAGTGTATCCATAGCTATTTTAAACTGCATATTCAGAGAAAGTGTTCACTGGGGGAAGAACATGAGTGAGAATCACTACATGTCCTGTTGAAGTCTCAAGTCTAAATATCTTTCCAAGAGTTTCCATAATCAAACTTAATATTGGAATCTAATGTCTTTAGTATGATTTAGGAGGACAAATTAAGTTATATATATATATATATATATATATATATATATATATGTTTATATATGTATGCTTATATATATTATATATATTTATATTTATTTATTATTTATATATTATTTATTATTATTATATATATATTTATATATGACTGCTTCAAAGGGAATTGATCTACTTTCTAGCACCCAAACTTAGAAAACTTCTTAAAAACTCAGGATCTTGATGAAGCTGCTAAAATTGCACAGGTGTTATATGTAGTTCCATATTCAAATAATATAAATACTTGCAGGAAATAATGGCATAATGATCTTCAACTGCCTGAACTCAATAAGGACAAAACAAGCTTGACAAATGTAATTCTACAGTTAATATCAACTTAACTGATTAAGAGTGGAAGAAAATTTAGTGCCTATAATATACTTAGATTTTTAGTAAGAATATTCATTACAGTGCCTCACTTGCTGTTTTTAGAGAAATGCTTTCTGATTACTTCTGTCAGATGGATTTAAAGCTGATTAAAGAGTGGGGTAATTAGAAATAGGAATGGTTGAGTTAAAAGAAGGTGCTCTAGAAAAATTTTTTTTAGTTTATTTATTTGGAGAGAGAGTACACATGGGAGGGGCAGAGAGAGAGAGAGAGAGAGAGAGAGAGTGTGAGAGAGGGAGAGAGAATCCGGAGCAGGCTCCACACTATGATAGTGTGAAGCCGGATGTGGGGCTTGAACTCACGAACCATGAGATCCTGACCTAAGCTGAAACCAAGTTTCAGTTGCTCAACTGACTGAGCCACCCATGTGCCCCTAAAAGAAGTTTGCTTAAACCAGTCTTACTTAGTATCTTTAGCAACTATTATTAAATTAGCAAATAATAATAAAGACATTTACAAACAACATAGAAGAAATGTTTCTAATAGGAGATTAATGAAGTTAGAGAAAAGGTAGGAAATGAGCAAGAATCTGCTTAGAAAATGCTCTGGGGGAGATGGACTGAAATCACCTAAATTTAATTAAATCCAGTAGTCATCTTAACCATTTCTTGCTGGAAAATGTGCTTAAAGTTGGAGAGGATTAGTAAGTATAATTAGAGTTCAGGAAGGCAGTATTTGGCCTCTGAAACCAATTGCCTGGGATAAAATTCTACCTCTGCCATTTAACTAGCTTTGTGGCTCCAGAAAGGTAACTGGATTTTTCTGTGCCTTGGATTTCTGATCTGTAAAATGGGTTAATGTTGGCTCCTTCTTCAGGATTTCTGGGTTAATATATACAAACGCTTTATAATAACATTAGTAAGTATTCTCTAATTAAGACTAACATACCCAATGGGTAGAAATTGTGCTGTACACTTCTCTACTAAGTAGTGCCCCTGGTGAAGTGTTTATACAGGTAGATGCTTTCTTCAGTCATCCATACTAATAACTAACACTGAATTTGTGTCAGACACTGTTTCAAAAATGCAAACTAATACCTGACACTAAAAGGTTATGGGACATACTTACAGGACTAGAAAATACACAAATTTAATGAGAAACAATTAATCTAGCTAATCAACCCAGATTATACATGTAGAAAGTGGACAAATGTTCAGAAGGGCCTTTGAGAGTAGGTGAGTCAGTATTTCTCATCGAAGCCGCTAATTAGAAGTGAGAGATCCTTAAAAAACGTTTTGGCTTCCCCACACAGACAAAACAAGTCAGAATCTTTGGGAGGGAGGGTAGATCCCAGGCATGAGTGTTTTTTTAAAGCTGCCCAGGTGTGTCTAATGTGCAGGTTGGGTGAAGAAGCCACGACATTTCTTTTCAGTTGCCTTGTTTTGCACATGCAGAAACTGAGGCCCAGAGAGATGATGTGGCTGGCGTCACGGCACAGCAAGCTGATGGTGTGGTGTCTAATTTCTTTCTGGTCTAAATGTGGCTTGTATTAGCCTTTTCTTCAAATGTTTGGTGCTGTGTGAAGTCCTGGGAAGTGCACTGTGATAATGATTACGTGAATGATCCACACTTAAAAAGATTTGCTGGTTTGGGGCGCCTGGGTGGCGCAGTCGGTTAAGCGTCCGACTTCAGCCAGGTCACGATCTCGCGGTCTGTGAGTTCGAGCCCCGCGTCGGGCTCTGGGCTGATGGCTCGGAGCCTGGAGCCTGTTTCCGATTCTGTGTCTCCCTCTCTCTCTGCCCCTCCCCCGTTCATGCTCTGTCTCTCTCTGTCCCAAAAATAAATAAACGTTGAAAAAAAAAAAATTTAAAAAAAATAAAAAATAAAAAAAAAAAAAAAAAAAAAAAAGATTTGCTGGTTTAATCTAAATGAGACATTAAAGGAAGGCTAAAGGTTGTAATGAATAGATATAGAAATAATTCTGCCCCATACTTTAAGAAAGGAATGTGTGCACAAATCCCTTTGTCTCATAATACTAAATAAACACAAATTTAGGAAAAATATTATAGTCGAGTACATATTACAGATATTAAGTTAGCAAGAATATAAGTCTTGTGATAGTAATTCCTTCATAGTAGTGATAGCCAAGCAATATTTGGTTTCCTATTTATAGACTCCATGGGTTTAAAAGAAATAGCAAGCCCTGGATATACCGAAATAAATTAATGCAAATAGACATAGCAGAACTAGAAATTAAAGACACTTTCTCCTGCACCCCTTGTTCAGAATGGTTGAGGTAAAACATTTATTTCCAAAGCGTCAGTTTTGAATATCTCAGTGGCTTTAAAAATGGTGCATAGTTTTAAGGGGGCTTGGCCCAGAGATTTGCTCCCCGCTACAATCCAGAGTTGCTACAAGTGACATTCGTCTTTTCTCTCATATTTGAATATAAGCCTTTATTAACACTGATGCTTAATTGCTCACTTATTAAACAATGTTTAAACGTTGTTTAAAATTGTTCAGAAGATGTTTGTTCTTTTTATCCACTCATCAGTTGATGGACATTTGGGCTCTTTCCATAATTTGGTTAATGTTGATAACACTGCTATAAACGTTGGGTTACATGTGTCCCTGTGAATCAGCACTCCTGTATCCTTTGGATAAATTCCTAGTAGTGGTATTTCTGGGTCTTAGGGTGATTCTATTTTTAATTTTTTGAGGAACCTCCATACTGTTTTCCAGAGTAGTGCACCAGTTTGCATTTCCACCAACAATGCAAGAGTTCCCCTTTCTCCACATCCTTACCAACATCTGTTGTTTCCTGAGTTGTTAATTTTAGCCACTCTGACTGGTGTGAGGTGGTATCTTATTGTGATTTTGATTTGTATTTCCCTGATGATGAGTGATGTTGAGCATCTTTTCATGTGTCTGTTGCCATTTGGATGTCTTCTTTGGAAGAGTGTCTATTCATGTCTTCTGCCCGTGTCTTCACTGGATTATTTGTTTTTTGGGTGTTGAGTTCGATGAGTTCTTTATAGATTTTGGATACTAAACCTTTATCCGATATGTCGTTTGCAAATATCTTCTCCCATTCCATTGGTTGCCTTTTGGTTCTGGTGATTATTTCCTTTGCTGTGCAGAAGCTTTTAACTTGATGAGGTCCCAGTAGCTCGTTGTTGCTTTTATTTCCCTTGCCTTTGGAGACATGTCACGTAAGAAGTTTCTGTGGCTGAGGTCAAAGAGGTTGCCTATTTTCTCTTCTAGGATTTTGACAGTTTCCTGTCTCACATTTAGGTCTTTCATCTATTTTGAATTTATTTTTGTGTATGGTGTAAGAAAATCATCTTGTTTCATTCTTCTGCATGTAACTGTCCAGTTCTCTCAACACCATTTGCTAAAGAGACATTTTTTCATTGGATACTCTTTCCTGCTTTGTCAAAGATTAGTTGGCCATACATTTGTGGGTCCAATTCTGGGTTCTCTGTTGTATTCCATTGGTCTATGTGTCTGTTTTTGTGCCAATACCATACTGTCTTGATGATTACAGCTTTGTAGTACAGGCTAAAGTCTGGGATTGTGATGCCTCCAGCTTTGGTTTTCTTTTTCAGCATTACTTTGGCTATATGGGGCCAAATTTTAGGATTCTCTGCTCTAGCTCTGAGAAGAATGATGGTGCTATTTTTATTGGGATTGCATTGAACATGTAGATTGCTTTGGGTAGTATCGACATTTTAACAATATTTGTTCTTCTAATCCATGAGCATAGAAGTTATGGTATACATATACAATGGAATACTACTCGGCAATGAAAAAGAATGAAATCTTGCCATTGGCAACAACATGGATGGAAGTAGAAGGTATTATGCTAAATGAAATAGGTCAGTCAGACAAAGACAGATATCATATGTTTTCACTCATTTGTGGAAGTTGAGAAACTTAACAGAAGACCATGGGGGAAGGGAAAGAAAAAATAATTACAGAGAGGGAAGCAAACTATAAGAGACTGTTAAATACAGAGAACAAACTGAGGATTGTTGGGGTGGGGAAGGCAGGGAAATTGTGGGATGGGCATTGAGGAGGGCACTGGCTTGGATGAGCACTGGGTGTTTTGTGTAAGTGATGAATCACGAGAATCTACTCCTGAGGCTAAGAGCACACTGTATACACTGTATGTTAGCCAACTTGACAATAAATTATATTTTTTTAAAAAAGTAAATTTTAGAATAAAAAAATAAAATAAAAATGCAAAAAAAGATGTTTTTTTCTTTTTATCCTCCTTTTCCCTTAAAACAGATTTCTGCTGCAGAAAGCAATGGAAATGAATCAGGTGTAAGAGAGCTACTGAAAAGGATCGTGCAGAAAGAAAACTGGTTTTCTGCATTTCTGACTGTTTTGCGTCAAACAGAAAACTATGCCCTTGTCGAGGAGCTAACAGGCACCACTTGCTTTGGAAGCAATGCAGGTATCTTATTTTACTAAGAAAGAGTTTACATTTTTCCTAGTGATTGAGAGTTTAATGAAGAGTGTAGACACAACACTAAGCACTAAGATAGAATCAAAATTTCAAAACTGGAAGCAATTTGAGAGATCATCTATTTTTTTTCCCCCTTTACAAATGAGGAAACTGTTGCCTGGGAAGAAATAAACTTACCAAAGGTCACAAAACTCAGCCAAGTGGGCTAGAATATTGGCAGCTGACCACTAGTCTAACACTGTTTCTATGACCCATCCTATATTGGAAACACAGTGATTACCTAAAAGTTTTACTCAAAATAATTGATACATTGATTAGACAACCAATAAATTGGAAGAAAATATTTTAGTGGCTATTACAACTCTGCTGCATAGTCTTCTGGACATTTATATCAATTTTTAAGGAATTTATTAAATATTTGTTAAAAGGTTAGTAATTACCAGCATATCTCAAATTAATTCCTGTTTCTTCGATCCTTCAAATATGATAATAAAAGTAACATTTTAGAGCCCTTGCACATATATTATTTCTAAATCTAATGTAAACTACCATCTTATTTTTCTTTTCAGGGTGTGGATCTTATGTTTTAAAAAATCTCATATGTAAGATAAATCAAAAGCTAATTGGTAATGAATGATTTAAATAGATTAGAGTCACTTCAGGCCTACTTGACTTTTTCTGTTAATCCAGTCATTCCATCATTTGTTCAATTAACATGGAATGAGTGTGAGACACTGTTCTAGGTGACATAGATGTGGACTTAAATGAGGCACGCAAAGTTCCTATCGCCACATATGCCTTTCTAATGGAATAAGATACACAGTACACACTTTTCTAAGTTGTTTGTGTGGAATAAAAACAGATAGTTACTCAATTATTAGAATAAACAGCATATTATATTTTTATTCTATATTATTTATAAAATAGCTTGATTTTGCCCAGTAGTTACAAATACACACACACACACACACACACACACACACACATATATACATGTGTATATATCTGTGGATATATATATCTGTTGTATGTATGTATATACACAGAGATAGGCAGACAGACACGCACACATCCATGATGAGTTCCCTTTCAGGACCTCATGGAACCATTTCCATCCATGACAAACATTCAAGGGCTTAAATTTCAAAGAGAAAGTGGCTGCAGTCTACATTTGTTTGTTTCTTCCCTGGGAAATATTGGTCTCAGTGTATCAAGTGATATTAGAAAGGGTAGCCTTTCGGGTCACAAGACCTTGTCATATCCATCCCTCACATTTGATGGTACCTACGCATTTTACAGTTGTGTTCAGTGGCTTCCTGTTTAGGATGGAGTCTAGAAGATCTGCTCCAAAGTGTCTTCTAGATTCCCCTGATATAGACAACATGTCTGGCCATATTTCTTTCTAAAATATTTTTAAGTTCCTCTAGACAAAAGCTTTGCTAGAAGGGTAGTGTAATTTTAAAAATTACAATTCTTTGAACAAGAGTAACGTGGGTAAATCTAGTAAATCCCAGGTAATAGCTATATCAATAACACCTCGTCACATACACCTGGTGTTCTCATGCCTTCCTCTTACCTTTCTTTACTGCGTGCCACGACTTTGTGTTTTATGAGGTCTTTATGTGTCTGTTTCAGAATGGCTTAGGGACTAAACCCACGCACATATCTTGGCTGGTCAGGGCCACGCCCTTTGTAAAAGGGGGAAAGGCCTTGTGAAAAGAAAACAGTGGCACCAGCTATCCATCCCCCCTTCCTCCCTCACTGGTCCCACAGCAAGGCCCTCTCGTGGTTGGGGCTTCTCCTTCATTCGACCACTGCAAGTGGTGACACATGTTGACCCAGATATGAGGGCTTCCGTGAGGGCAGGGGGCAGCATGTGAAGGGGTCACCGAGCTTCCTCTGAGGGTTGAAAGGACAACACCAATCCCTGGCTGGGACAACATTTGTGCAGTATCTCAACACCCCGACTGCAGGCAGGTTGCTCCTGATCAACTCACTCCAAAAAGTAGGGCTTAGTTTTTCATTTCCTCAGAACATCCAATCAGAGGAGTTGGGCTTTAAGTTTTGTTTGCTGAACTGTACCTCTTTGGATGGGAATCTAAGCATTTTTCTGGCTTTAATGACCAGAGTAACATTAGCTGTGACTATTCTTGTGGTGAGGAGCTGCTATGGATGAAATTGTGTTTCCCCAAAATCCATATATTGAAGCCCTAATCTCTATGGATAGGGCCTCCAAGGAGGTAATTAAGGTTAAATGAAGAGAGAAGGGTGAGCCATAATCTGATAGGACTGTGGCTTTGTAAGAAGAGATCTCTGTCTCTTTCTCCACCATGTGAGGACACAGTGAGAAGGCAGCCTGCTGCAAAACTCAAGCAGACACCAACCTTGTTGGCACATTGATCTAGGACTTCTGATCTCCAGCACTATGCGAAAGTAGAATTCTCTTGCTTACGTCATTCAGTCTATGGTATTTTGTTATTGTGGCCTGAGCTGACTGTTACAGCAGCCTAGGCTCCAGATCCTGATGCTTCTTGAATCCTGGCTCTTTTACTTCCCTCGATGTGTAACTCTAGAGCAAGTCCTTGCCCTCTCTGTGCCTCAGTTTACTCCTCTGTGCAATGGGGAGAATACTATTACCTATTACCTAGGGCTACTTTGAGGATTAAATGATTCAACACTTCTATCGCACTTATATGATAAGGGTAAAATAAATTGATTATTATGATTATGAACCCCAAACAAAATGTGTACCTGCAGACATTGCCAAGTCATCTAACAGAGTCCAAAGTCACAACAATTTTCTTTAGGAAATTCTCCACACGCAGACATACTTTCTTTAAGATGGGCTAATCCAAAACGATACTTTAAGCAATTTTATTTATGGGATCAGTCTTCGCTGATAGATTGTAGCTTCAAGAGGACAGGAACTCGATTTTTCTTTGTAGCTCACGTAGTCCCTTAAGAAAACACTCAAAACATGTTGGTTGAAGGAAGGAAGAAAGGCCGTTGGGAGAAATGGAGGGAAGGAGAAGGGAGCGATACGGAATATTTCATTGAATTCCTAAAAAATCTCCAGATATCCAAAATACATGAATTTAGGCTGACATTAAAGCATATGTACATCTCATATAGAACACATAGCGAGGGAACAAAATGGCAAGAGCGCAAGCTAAAGAAAACCACCACCAAATTTGCATTTTCATAATTCAGCCTTAAATATAACTTTGTATCACTGCATCCGTGGCTTACCTCCTACCAGTAATGGTCAGCTAGGACATCCTCATGCTCTTTTTGTGACTAGCATAATACTTATTTTACTGTCTTTTTAGATAAAATTTAACCATTAGAAAAGAATTACTCACTGTGTCCACATTAAAAATAGAAATACTGTATCATAACAAAAAATATGTTCTTCGCTTTTCAAAATGTCAAAGTATGAAAGTATATTCTGGCAAATTGCTCCTAGAAACTTCCACTTGGTTTTTACAATAACAATAACAGCTATTTATATTGTGTAGAAACTTGCATTACCGTACAATTTACGTTCTGTTTAGAATTCCAAAGTACTTCAGTCTATGCAGGTAAATGCCTATTCGGAACTCCTGTTTTGTTTTCAGGATAGCAATCACAGTTATGCAGACTCTATAAAAACTTGCATTGCACTATTGTTTACAGTCTCATGCTGTATTCATAGGGACTGAGAGTTTATCACAAGAAGATGGCCCTGAAGTTAAAGAGGCGGTTCTTGTAGCCACGGGTCAGCTGAGTCCAGACAAAGAAGGTCGGGACACGGAGACTCACTCACTGGAATCGTCTTTTGCGGATCCTTGTGTAACTTCAGGTATTTGGAACCTGCACACATTTTACAGCATTTTACTAATTACGACTTCCAGAAACAATCAGTGGGTGGATTGATGACATCACGATCTGTTAAACAGAGGGAGAAAATTCAGGCTTTGGGGTTTTGCAAGCATTTTTATTAAAATCTTATTTCTAGACAAGATTACATTTTCTTTGTGGCTAAAAATGTTTTCATAACTAATGCAATATTAATATGTGATGAATATGAACACATTTGGTTCTAATTTTGCCTTACAAGGTATCCGTGGTCTTTGTGATGTGATAGGCATTTATAAGCATACCTTATTTATAAGCATACCTATACCTTATTATAGTTCATAGTTTTTCATAGTTTTCAAATACTTTCTTTTTTTTTTTTTTTTTTTAATTTTTTTTTTTCAACGTTTATTTATTTTTGGGACAGAGAGAGACAGAGCATGAACGGGCAAGGGGCAGAGAGAGAGGGAGACACAGAACTGGAAACAGGCTCCAGGCTCTGAGCCATCAGCCCAGAGCCCGACGCGGGGCTCGAACTCACGGACCGCGAGATCGTGACCTGGCTGAAGTCAGACGCTCAACCGACTGCGCCACCCAGGCGCCCCTTCAAATACTTTCAAATGTATGAATTAGTTTGATTCATCCAAAGCTCTGAGAAAGTAAAAGGCCGTTCATTATCTTTTTCTTATTTCATAGACTGGGATGTCTGAGAGAGGTTCAGTTTTTGTAGACACCAAAAGCAAGGCTGTAGAAAGGCAGATGAGGGGAGGCTAAACTGGGGTTGGCTTGATTTGCAGTAACTAATTGGTGACAGAACTGTTTACCGCCATGACCACCTTTCTGATATGAGAAGTCACTGGAACAATAATACCAATTTAATTACATTTCCTTCCCTAATTTTCTCACGATAGGAAGATCTTTCTCCCTTCCCCTTTCCCCACCTAAGGGCCGCATTCTATATTCATAGGAAATAGTCATTTAACAGAAACAATTTTTCAGGATCTGTAGTGTGCTGGTAAATGTTGAATAAGCAAGTGTCTGGGAGGAAAGAAGGGAAGTCCTGACTTGTAGCATTTGCCAGTCCTCACAGGGCAAATGCTCCCACTAAAGCTGGTGTCAAACCTCCAACATCATGTCCCTGAGTTGAGAAGAGAAAAGAGGGAGCTCACCATGGTGTTAGCATTTCCAGGATGCAGACACGAGGGGCGTAAACAGCATCAACGTCACGGATGATAGTAAATTTCAGGAACACGATAAGGAAGTGATGAGTTTTAAGTATTCATTACCTTGATTTCAATACAATTTATTGAATTATACATTTATATAATTCATTTGCTAATGTTTATGTATGTTTTTATGTATGTATGTATGTATTTCTAGAACTTGAGGGAGAGAGGGTGTGTGCAAGCAGGGAAGGGGCAGAGAGAGAGGGAGAGAGTCTCAACCAGGCTTCAGGCTCAGTGTGGAGCCGAAGATACAGGGCTCAACCTCGAAACCGTGAGATCGTGACCTGAGCCGAAATGAAGAGTCAGTCGCTTAACCAACTGAGCCACCCAGGTGCCCCTATATAATTTAATTTTTACAATGACTGTGTTTGACAGCCTGCTCACAAAATTCCTGAAGATTTAACAAGTGGTTTTTGCGAGCCCGTTTAAGCTGACTCCATCACACCACTGCAGAGTTCACTATTTTTTCTCCATTTTTTAAAAATAATCTCTAACCCCAGGGTGGTGCTCGAACTCACAGCCCTGAGATGAAGAGTCCCATACTCCACTGACTGAGCAAGCCAGGTGCCCCCCAAAGTTTACTATTTTCTACTTCAGAAAAGTAATACAGTTGCATTGCAGAATACTTGGAAAATGTGAAAACATATAAGGAAAAAGTCACCCATACTGCAGCAATGTAGATCTATTACTCTTAACATTTGGGTTATCTATCCTTCTAATCTTTTTACATAAGTGAATGTTTTATACATGGTGGCATTTCTCCTGTGTTCCTAGGTATTCTTCCACAGCCTGGTTTTTAGTGACTTAATAATATTTCCATTTATTGGATGATTTATAATTAATCAATCAATCGTTAAATATTTAGGATGTTTAAAAATCTCTACATTGTGAACAAGTCCCTTAAGATCTATGTTTCAATTTAATTCCTTTTTTTAAATTTAATTCTTAAAAGCATATTACATAACTTGAATTTCTGGATCAAATGATCTCTACAATATTAAAATGCCTGATACTTAATGTCAAATTACCTCCAGAAACTTGTACCAAATTACATGTTCTTTGGGAGTATAAGAGACTGTGTATTGCCCTGATGTCTCTTCTACAAGAAGAGGTAATTCTTCAAACTTTGCCAATTTGGTATCTTGCTACTTGAATTTGAATTTTTTGATTTCCAATGAAAAGCATTTTTATAAGTTTATTCTTTTTGTTGTTGCTAATTGCCTATTTTTCTGTTAGTGTATTAATATTCTTCTTGATGGTTTATATGAACTATGTGAAACATGTAGGATAGCAATCTTGTCATAAGTAGCACGAGTGTGTATTATAGTTTCCCTGCTATTCAAGCTTGTGCCTTGTTTATAGTTTTTTTTTGTGTTTTTTCTTCTCTTCTCTTCTCTTCTCTTCTCTTCTCTTCTCTTGTCTTCTCTTGTCTTCTCTTCTCTTTCTTTTCTTTTCTCTTCTCTTCTTTTCTTTTCTTTCCTTTCCTTTCTTTCTTTCTTTTTTTTTTTTTTTAATGCAATGCTTCTCAGGCTTTCCTGTGTGTCTGAATCACCTAGGGGAGCCGGTCTTACTGAAATGCATTCTGATTTAGTAGGTCCTGTGTGGGGCCTGAGATTCTGTGTTCCTCACATGCTCCCAGGTGACACTGTACTGCTGGTCCTGGACCACACGTTAGGTAGTCAGGCTTAATATATAGAATAGCAAAAACTTGAATTCTAGAGGGTTTTTTTTTTTTTCATTTGAGCAGCTGCACTTTCTTTCAGAAATCATGATCTGATAGGAATGCCAAAATGTACTATCTGAATGTAGGTTTGTCACATTTTAACATACTTCCTTGGTAGGCTACCTGACGTCTCCGTGGGTTACTGGCTACTTTCTAAATCCACACTAGAAAGAATCAAAGACAGGACTGAAGCTGGCAGACGATCCTGCATCTCAAATGCAAGTTTTTCATCAAAGGTTGCCAGCTATGCATCTCATCAGCCTGTAGTTTATGTATCTACAGAGAATTCTGAGTCTCAAAGTGAACAAAATTAAAGGCAAAACTTTAACATTTTTCTATTTTCTTACTAGTTCATATAAAACTTTAAGTTGCATTTTGTGAAAAAAAAAATCTAGAACGTAATAATGGCCTTAGGGGACAGAAAGGGTTTTTTTTGTGTGTGTTTGTTTTGTTTCTTACCCCTCTTGTCTTCCCTCTCACCCTCCCTCCCATTTGATCTCTGTACCTTTTGATTCTTTCATGTAACAAATATTTATTTAACTACTATCACGTGCCAGGCATGCAGTGTTCAGTGTTTAGCACTGCAAATACCGTGGGGGAACGTAAGAGAGGTGGGCTTCTGCTCTCATGGAACGTTCAACTGATGGGCACGTCAGTCAAACTGTAGCCACTATATGGCTGCACAGTAAGTGCTAATAACAGTCATACAGTAAATGCAAGTACAGCCTATTAAAACATGTGCTAGTCTGAGAACCTGTGAAAGTATAGTACGCTAACAGTGATCTGACGACCCCACCCAATCCACAGACTTTAACGACCTTCAGGTCTGTAGGATCCTTATGCCGTATGGATTTCCCTGTGCACATGGGAGCAAGTCAGTCCAATCCATTCTAGCCCTTTTTAGAGAAGTAACGAAGGGTAATTTATTTATTAAAATGTAGTTCCTTAACCTTAGGCCTTAGACACCACTACTCATAGATGCTATGGATCATTCCAAGTGTGTGTTTATTTTCTTATTGCTCTCCAGAACTAAGATGATGGATATAAATAACTTTTAAAGTACCATTAGCCCAAAGCAGCTACTGATGTTTTTTTTTGCTTCAAGTTTTTGTTGCAAAATTTACAGTAGGAAGATTTCGCCTATCCTGTCATCCCTTCGTAGAGTTAACAATCAAAATAAAGGAGGAGTTATCCCATAGTTTCTGATATGCATTTGCATAATTTTGTTTTTTGTATTTTATCGATACTGGTAATGTATAATCTTTATTTTGAATTCTAATATATTGGATTAAGATTTCATATACAGCTCAAATATAGTCAATGCTACCGAAGTAGCATTGAAAGAAACGTATTACTTAAGCTGCACACATTCTATAAATATGATTTTTCATATGCAGAAAGAAAAAATGTGACTTGAATTATCTCTAATTTTAAATTGACTCCTCTAATTTTTATTTCTGAACCAGTTTCTAAAATATTTTTTCAGTGCATAGTCTTGGTGCATACAAATGGTAATTATTTATAGCTTCAATGCAAAGATTCCTTGTATGTTGTTTGTTAGCCCTTTTTACTCCTTGACACACCTGACAGGGTGAGATCTACTACCGCTAGGAACGGTAGCCCACCCTGAAACCGATTTGAATCCCATTTCTCCTTCATCCTTGGGGTGATGTATCAGGATTCCCTAGTAGATGGCTCTGGAGAGTGATTTTGTCCTGACTCCACACTGGGGGCTGGCATTGTTCTTCCTCCCTCCTTCCAACTCTGTGCTTCCCATTCAAAACTGGTTAATAATTGAGATATACCAATTTTTAAAATTTGCCTTCTTCCAAATTAACCCAGTA
This sequence comes from Puma concolor, assembly GCF_028749965.1. Lineage (NCBI taxonomy): Eukaryota > Metazoa > Chordata > Mammalia > Carnivora > Felidae > Puma > Puma concolor. Next base: position 152,620,043 of record NC_141674.1, on the reverse strand, counting down.
ATTTCAAAAGGATATTTGAATAGTTCTCAGACTATGAGTAGAATTTTAATGCTGGATGTTATAGTCCTGCTTTCAAAAGTCACTGGCCATCTCTCATAACGAGAAAAATATTGGAAAACCCCCAACTCCCAAGAAAACATCAGAGGAACACAAAGCCCACGTTCATTTTCTTCCATTGAAAATATTTTAATTATAGAAAATACAAAGTTAGCTGGATTATTTTAATTCTATAGGATTTCAGTAAAATTGGTTGTACAATTTTTAATAGTCTATTTTTAATAGTCTTTAATAGACTGTTTTTAATAGTCTGCTGTTACTGCTGTCTCAAAACAAGCACGTGGTTCTTCTACACCGACCTTTACATTATACTATTTCAGGAATTAATGATCTATAATAAAATAAAAGTAAAGAAAATGAGATTCAAAACAAAATAAAACGCGTATTTGTAATAAACTTACTTTTATGCAGAATTTCACATAAAATCTCCCAGACTTCTTTTATCATTCTGTCTTGGATCTTGGTTAGGAAAACTAGAAAATGCCAGTACCTCAGGTCGGCCAGCAGAGGGCGCTTTTACATTAAAAAGAGAATGGGATTCACTGTTCCAGTGTGGAAGATGATAATGTAACTGTAGAATGTGCCATGTGTGAATATACAGTGCGCATGACTGTGAATGCATGTGTATATTTTGATTTATATATTCGTTCACGTGAAGATTTTAAAATTCCACCCCAGCTAATGAGCTTACCAACCTGCTTGTTTTCAGACTTTAATACCTTCTTTTTCATATTCCCCCATATGTTCCACTCCTTAGGTTTATCCGGTGACATTATGCTTTGGAATATATTGTGGATATATTTTGCATAGATCATGTTCTGTAGGAGGGGTTTAAAAATTGACCTTTATAAAACAGCCTCCTTCTCCCTGGCCCAATCTGTTATAGCACTTTTTTTGTTGTTGTTTTGTTTTGCCTTTTTATAGACCAAAGTCCAATCTTAGATTTGGTCTATACTAATTTCTGTAAAAATGCCACAAAATTTATCCTTGCACTTGAGGACCAGAATAATGTTTTATGGCACCAGCCTCTAGAAATTTAGAGATTTTTAGAATCTCTAGAAAAAAAAAATACCATATAGCATTTAAGACCTCAGTGGAAAAGATGATCGATAAAGCAACATACAATAAGATTGTGTCAAAATAACCCACACTATTACAGGATTGGTTTGACTTCAGATAACTATCCTTTACTTCTATATTTTGCTAAATTTAGGTACATTAATTATTAGAATTAGAAATACTACTGAGGCAATCTAAAAGGCAAATACTAATTTGAGCTGAGAGAGAGAGACAGAGAGAGAGAGAGAGAGATGCTGTCCCTGCTGATGTTAGTGTTTGCTAAAGGTTAATATGGGTTTCTATTTTATTTGAAACCTACCTGGAGCTATCTAAGTTACTTATATGACTTCTAATCGCTTAATAGTTCCACGAGGGTTGTTGTTCATATCTCAGGAATGAGGCCATAGGTATTTTGACAGAAAGGCTATCCCTGGTGTGCAGCTATGACATACTGGATTTATTTTCCTGACATCCTTTCATGGCTACAAACCAAAAACTTTTTTTTTTTTTTTTTTTTTTTAGCACCGTTTTAACAAAGGCGGCGGGTTTTATTTCAGTTTGATGCTCGGGCCTTACCTTCTCTATTTAGCATGCGGATGAAGACAAGAAGCCACAGAGTGAGTTCGTCAGGTCTTGTTCCCGAGAGAACCGAGTCCTGGGGGTATTGCCTTCACCCTCAAAGAGTTTAGAACCCAGTTCCAGAAAACAAGTTATGGCCCCCCAAAGAGAAACAGTTATCTGTCCAGAGCGAAAGAGAGAATGTGTTCAGGGACGAGGAGGGAAGACTTGGGAAGGAAGGAAGATGCAGAGACAGCCTCCCCGAGGAGGAAGGCGAGACCTCCGTTCATCCAGTTCTGGGTTGGGTCTGTGCACAGAAGCGGCAGGCAGCATTTCAGACCGCATGGGCACTGTGAGCAAGAGAGTAGGTGTAGGAAAGTTCAAAGTATGTTTAGGGTGAGGGGTGTTAATAATGCGGAGGGCTCTGCATGTGTGGGAGCAGGGCTTGTGGGGAAAGTCTCCATACTGCTCAGTTTTGCAGTGAATCTGAAACTGCCCTGACAACAAAAGTCTATACAAAATGAATCTAGCTGTAGTAAACACAATAAAATTCTATAACTATGGATGTAGGAGAATAATTCAGTTAAGAGGGGAGCATTTATGGAGGAGGGTGGGTGAGCTAAGACTTCTTATATCAATGAGTGTTAATGGGTTTCTCCATAGTTTTTATAAATGATTTTTCTAAGGCAAAAAAAAAAATACTCTTACAAGTTTATCATTCATCGTTTGGCCAATTATGAAATATTAGCACAATGCACGCCTGATCGTTTTAGATGATGTTTGTGGGAGAGTCCTTAATCGGAGGAATGAATCCTCTGGGTAGCTGGAACCGGCTCCCACTGGCTTGCACGAGCCAGATGCACACATCTCTCCTCAGCTCCACTCTGTGACATCATGCTGGGAGCTTGAAATCAGCCCTGGCAGGAATATTTACACCATGGAAATTAACAGACGCTTCTATATCGTGGCTTTTCCCCCCAAACACCTGACCATTGAGCATTTATCGGGACAACCTTAAATGTATCTCCCCATACTTTCCTCACATTTGCTTAAGCCTGCTTAACTTGAATACTTCTTCCTAAGGGGTGCTTACCAGCCGAATTAGTTTCCAATTCATCTTCTAGCTTGCCATCCCTAAACCTTGTTACTGCCCAGACTTACTTCCCATGTGGTCATCTAGCTTTTCACTCATAACTTTTTCACTCTGGGACTTTTTGCCTCTGTTACTGACTGGCAGTGAATGAATGGGTCTGGTGGATATGGTTATCCCCACAACCCTGTATTTTAATAACTGTCTTTATAGATTGAGACTCAAGTCCAAAGGCTAAAGGGTCTAGATGATTTAAGCCAACACTATTACTTACACACAATTCAAATGTAATTCTGACGGAAACATTTCGGCAGTATAAATTCTATAAACAGGAGCAAGGAGCTCCGTGGATAGCCATGTGGGCCTGTGGCTCTAGGAGAGTTTTTTCTCTTTGGGGAACTCATTTCCTAGAAGCTTGGATCCAGGAGAGAATATGCAAGGTGGGTGGAGGTGGCTTCTCTCCATTCTGCGGGAACACATGTTCCCTGGCACGGAGAGCAGAATCTGACAGACCAAAATGTGAGCGTGTGTGTGTGTGTGTGTGTGTGTGCGTGCACACACACACACGCACAAATCCATATACATAGAGCTGAAAATAAAAGTCATCTATTTCCTCTCAAAAAAGATTAAGGATAAGTTATTTCAAAAGAAAAGGAGTGTTTGAGTGTTAGGATACTTTGCATTTTAGAAAAAAAAAAAAAAGACAAGAGGTCTTAGCAATGTGTCTGATCCAATTATAGGAGCCCACAGAAAAGCACAGAGTCAAAGGAACCCACAGTGGGAAGAGAGTCCAGAATAACTTTATTGGTGGTCTTGAGGGGTTTGGCTAGTATAGCTCCTCAAAGAAGAGGAAGGGAAAAGAAAGAAAGTGATAAAGGTTCATCTTAGTCCCCAGTGTACACATCACAAAAAGCCTGCTTTTTCCATATGGGCAATACTCAACTGTTGTTCATTTTTAAGTACCAGTAAGAGCTATTGAAACAGACAGGACCCTGAGAGAGAGAGAGAGAGAGAGAGAGAGAGAGAGAGAGACGGAGAAGAAGAAAAGAAAGAAAGAAAAAAAGAAAGAAAGAAAGAAAGAAAGAAAGAAAGAAAGAAAGAAAGGTGGGAGGGAGGAAAGAAGGGAAGAAAGAGAAAAGAAAGAAGTAAAGAAAGAAAGAAAGAAAGAGAGAGAAAGAAAAACTAAATAAGTATTATTAGTAGTATGAAAATAAACACACTTAGGAAGCCCACGCAGTAGTTTTGGGCATGCCCATACATGCACATGTGTTTGAATCTTGAGGGCTACTCTTCGACATTCCAGGGTGCGTGGGTTATGAAACCAGGCAAAGGGGAAGAGCTAAAGAGGTGAAGCTAAAATGCACCACAAGGTCAGAACTACAATAAACATCAAAGTACTGTGACAAGTGAAATTAGATTATTTGCAGACCTTGTAAGCACTACCTCTCAGGGGGAATGGGATCTGCTGGTGCCCTTCTTTCTCAACGAGTACAGGCCCTGGCCCCTTGCACTGCTTCCTGCTCTAACACAAAACCACTTTTTGGCAAAGAGAATGTATGACAGCCAGGGGTAAAAAAAAAGAGAAGTATTCTGTGGGGTGAGAAACACATCTAGATTGAAAATGGGGGTGGGGTGGGGGTGGGGGCATTACCTGTCAGGAATAGAAGTAAGAACCAATCTGTATCTTACCTAATGAAGCTTAGCCCTTAGGTTGAATAAACAATATCCTTACAAATTAATTGTTATAATAGCACTGGCCAGTAGAGGGCATACTTTACATTGAAATAGATCTAAAAAGGCCTTCAACCAAGAGGTTTTTTTATATGAATTTTTTTTTTAACTTCAATATTTTTGGTTCTAAATGGTTTAAAAATATTTTAAAGTATTTAAAGTCTAGAAGATGTTAAATGTGAAATTTCTCAGATTCCAGGTAATATTTCTGCTTTATTAGTAAAATATTCAAGTTGTGATTGCAAAATGAGGCATTTTTTCCATGGCTTACGGACTGGTCTTAGGATCATTGTACTCAGAGCTGTTCTTTTTTTGTGCTGTTTACAAAGTTATTACAGAAAATCCTATCTTTTAATTGGATGAGTATCATTTTCTTTCATTCCAAAAAAGTTTGATATAAATAACTGCTTTTTTCTTTTTTTTTTTTTTAACAGTTAGGAATTACCAACATTTTCTAATCTGTTTTGTAGCCAGCTTTGATATTTTCCCTAGAGGAAATGACAGCTATATAAAAGTTAACTAAACTTATTATATAATGTAACTCCAATATTCAAAAGCCCATTTAAGTAGCAACTTCATGAGAATTTAAGATTTGTTCCTCTTCAAGATTCATTTCCTTTATCTAACATAATCATTCTCAAAATAAATGAGAAAATAGAAACTACTATCTGTTTTAAAATTTTAAGAAAAAAAAAGGTTAAGTCACTTGTTAGCAGTGGCTGAGCTCAGATCTGGAGACCGATCTGTTTGACTCCATAGCACATGTTCTTTTCATGGCAACACCCTGCCTCCAATTGACTACTCTATTTTATCTGATCTATTTTAAAATCATAGACACATGACTTTACTCATCAGGACATAAGTCCAGATTGACGTACTGTGAAAAGTACGAAAGATGAAACAAAATAATCCTATATAAATCAATTACAGGAATTCTTGGCTTATAAACTCAATAGCTTGGTTTAATTTTGGCATCACACAATCACTTGATCTGACCTTATGTGTGTGTGTGTGTGTGTGTGTGTGTGTGTGTGTGATTTTTTTAAACATGATTTCTCTTAAGTGACTGCAGGAAGAGAATCTCTGGGAAAGGCATTTTTAATGTTATGGGAGTTTCAATATATTTTCTTTTATTGTTCAAGTTATTTCCTCTAGTACTTCTCTTTCTATGAAATAAAAAAATATATATCAAATGCATAAAAATTCGCTGCCTAGGAAACAAAATTATTTTTGTGTTGAGAAAGTAGAGATTTTATATATCCTCAAAATGACAAAGAAATAAACCTCTATATATTCACTTTCATTTTCATAATTATCTCCAGCAGAATTATTCCAATTAATTTTGTTTAACAAGGATGGAAGTGTTCCTCTTTTATATATGTGCAGAAAAGAAAATTTCAAAAATAAGTGTGGATGTTTAAATGTAAAGTAAACGGAAGTCTATCGATGAAATCAGAAATGTGAGCAAAATAAAACGATCTCTCTAGCTTTTTTTCCCCTTGAGAAGATAAACTGTTTCAAGATTGCTAGAAAATTCGACGTTACAATGAAAATGTCTATATGCTTTAAAACGACAACAAAAACCAACTTTCATTTCACTTAACACTATTAGATATAGGATTGTTTGCTTGTTTACAAAGCTTCACACAAAGCATCAGCCATTGCGTGCTATCAAATAAAAAGCACTGGAATAGTGACTGGACTCGGATCCAGAAATTGGGGCCTCCTGGCTCGGCCCCATTATGGCTGTGTGGTCAGGATAAATCATTTAACTTCTCTGAGCCTTGGTTTCTCATCTATAAAACTGAGGTGACAATGGATATCTACCACACAGAATGTTGAGGTTTAAAATGTAATTTACATCTGTGAAGGTACTGAGCTCAGTGTTTTCTTAACACACTGCAGATTTGTTTGTTAAGATCAAAATAATCCAGGTAACAAACTTAATTAATAATACCCTATTTGGGGTCACAACTTTCTTTAATATTTATAAATTAATCATGCACGTTGTGTTAAATAGCTTCCCCAAACTTACATATGTTAGAACAGAGCTTGGGGAAAACTTTGACTTTATATATACACAAAATAGTTTTCAGATTGTTGTTGAACTGCTAATGATTAGAGAATCAAATGAAAATCAAGTGCATTACACTTAATGGGAAACAAAGATACAGGGTTAATTTTAGATAACACTTGTTAGTATTTTTTGGTATTTTTGGTGTTATCTTCAGTTCTCAATACCCTATTTAAAACAACAAATGAAAAGCATGTCAAAATTTACTTTTTTGCTTCAGAAATCCTAGTCTGTATTTCTAGATCTAGAATTATCCTTGCAATGACATTTTCCCCATCTCATTTTACACCTTGCCTTTTCCTTATAAATCTTATTCTCTTTTCATCAGTACATCTGCCCCAAACGCTCTTCTGCTTGACAGTTCTATCCCACACTCGCCTCTAAGCTTCTAACAAGGCATACCTCTGGGAATTGCAAAGTGCCATATTTAAAATCTCTCAGTGAGATATACAGGTTTTCCCATGTAGTCATAAGGGATTCCTCAAATCTGAGTTTGAGAGCTAATCTACGACAACTGGTAGGCACAGTATTTTCAAATTAGTATATTTGTGTTGTGCTAATATACTTAAACAATATGCATGTCCGTTGAGAATTTTTCCACAAATTCCTTATCAGCTTTCTTTGAACTTAAAAAAAAAAGATATCTTACATATTTGATTGGCATCAGTTATAATTCCATTATATTTCCCGCTAACTAGGCTTATTGGAAGGGAGATGTCGCAGATGTCGTAGATGCTCAATGGAGTACTAGTCAGCAATAAAAAGGAACAGATTAGTGATATGAACAACAAGGATGCATCTTGAACGTGTTAGGCTAAGTTAAAGAAATCAAACAGAGGCTACGTATTGTGTGAATCCGTTTATATGATTTTCTGGAGAAGGCAAAGCTATAGGGATAGAAATTAAATCAGGGACTGCTAGGGGGCAGCACGAGGAAAATGAAAACAAAGGGGCTTGAGGGGACTTCTGAGGTGATAGAGAAATCTTGATTGTGATGATGGTTGCAAAACCATATACATGTGTCAGTGTCGACAAACTAAACCTACCTAAAAAAAACAACCTAAAAAGAATGATTTTTATATTATCTAAATTGTACCTTAATACACCAACTTAAAAAAAAAAGCTGGTTAAGGAAAAAGAAGATACTTGTAGTTTTGAGGAGTTGTATATGGTCTTTTTCCAGAGAAATTTTATTGATAATATACTATGTGTGTGTTTCAACGGGTTCTGTTACTAGCCCTAAATGGGTGGCACTCACACTAGTTTCAAATAGCTAACGGCTACTTTATGTAATTCGTTTTGTGCATTTGGGAGCTTTAGCATGAAGTGATAATTATGCAACAAGTATAAATATTATGAAATGCTATTAGTTGTAAGAAGAACGGTATTTAATGGAACTCCTGCCCTAATACTAATCAACAACTTGATTTTTATTTCATTTTCCAATTATCAGCACTGAAGTTGCAGTGGTAAGAGTTTATTGTGCCTAATATTACTTACTGGTTATCAAATTCTGGAGGGTGAATTGTACTAGCCCCATTTTAAATGAGGGCAAGTTAGGCTCAGAGCAACCTCAACAGCAAATTTCACAAGTCCTGATTCCAGGGCTGACGTTTGCTGCCATCTTTCATTTACTTTTCCCAGCTTAGCAATAGTTCTGATCCCTGTGGATAAGATGGCACAAATCCTTGGCAATAAACTGTAAAGAGGGAAGTCTTCCCTAGAGGGAAAAAAAGATTTTCCAAAGGAATTGATGCTGAGTACTGAAAACCAAAAATCGGGATTAACAAGTTAAGGGAACGCTCTTGACATTCATCCTCATGGTGACTTTTTGATGGAAGCTTAGTTTAATTGTAGTAAAGGAAAACATTTATTTCCAGCTTCACAGAAGCTTCCATTACAACTGCAGTGCCAGGCTTTAATGATATTCTTTTTGAGCAAATTCTTTGTGAGATTTTGAAGTAATGTTTATCGCTGAACTGTTCTTTTCAGAACCAATCGATAGAACCATGTGGTTTATCAATTCTTTATCCTTTATTAATTCCCTGCCATATTATGTTAAAATAACTCGGTGGTTTCTGTGTAGTACTTTTTGTCTCAATGCCACCATCAAGCCTAGATCTTCTCTTCTTGCACAAAACTTACATGGTGGGGGGACATCAAAAGTCACACGTGTTTACAAATTCGTATTTGCTCTCGAATCGGATGTATGATACTTCAAGTAGGTATATGTGTTTGATTCACTACCCGACAGCTGCTCATCCATAGTAGACTTTTTAAATGTTGCTTGCCAGGAACTCTTACCTTTTATTCATAATTGTCTGGGTGTGCCTTTTCCACTTGCATTGAACTGTATGTACTGTGTGCTGTAGAGGTGTGCAGTTAAAATACGTTTATTCTCAGAAATATTTTTAAAATATTTTAAAATGTTTTCCTTTGCAGAATCAGACACAAGTTTGGCAGAAGGAAGTGTCAGCTGCTTAGATGAAAGTCTTGGACATAACAGCAACATGGGCAGTGATTCAGGCACCATGGGAAGTGATTCAGGTACTGCCTAACTGTTGTGTAAACCTTAAAAAGTGTGAAATAAGACGCCATATAGTGGAAAGCATGGGGGCTGTTCATACCCTCCCTAATGTATTTATGCAATTAAAGCAATTCTTTTCTCCAGTTGAAGTAGTTTTGGAACTTTGCCATTCACTTTCTTCAAAAGTACAACTTATAAAAGTCTTAGAATCAAGCTCTCTAATTTTTGATCCAGTACTTATCTTTTTGGTGTCGATAAGAATATGCATATGCCACCTTCCATAGAATTATGTCATCTATTTTATTTATGCTGTCTGTTTCAGTTAATTTGACTGCATTTAAATGATGTATTCAGTTTGGTACATGTGTTCCAAACCTTATTTTTTTTAATTAAAATACTTTTAAAAAAAATCCATTAATACTGTCAATAAGATGATGGTGACTCTGTAGATTAGCTGCAGATAACAAGAGTCCTTTTAAAATGAAAAACTAAAAATGACACGTATAGTTAAGAGAGTTTCAGTTTCCCTAAATATCTCTTGCATAGGAGTAGAGTTTGCAAAAACACTTTTGTCACTAAATGAGAACTTTATTAGGCGTTTCCCTAACTGCTCCCTCTATTAGCTGGTAGCACACCAGCAATGAACGAGAGCGCCTCTTCTCAATGCCACACTTTAGCAATACTTCCTGTTATCAGATTGCCTAAATGTTGTCAGTCTGGTCAAATTCATATCGCTTCTTTCTGTTGATTGAATGTGCAGTTCCAATGATTACTACTGAACTAAAATGTTAACATTTTCTAAGAATAGGTGATAGATCCTCAGAGATTTGTTATACACCTCTCTATATTCGTCTGGTGTTTGAAGTATCTCACAATTAAATTAACAAATTATAAACAAACAAAAAATGCTTTGCAATGTGGCCAGCTAAGAATCGGTAGGAAATTGGCAAATTCAGAAACACAAATTACTTTTGTATTCATTTGTTTTGTGATTGAGTTGTAGAAAACACTTGGAAAATGTTGTGTATTTCAGATTACCCTGCATTGTCTGAAGAATTATAGAAATTTAGCTAGAATAGTCCTGAAGGGACAAAATCATTTACATGAAAATGGTCATCTGCTCTAAAAGCTTTCCAAGCTTTTAAAGGGTTAATTCATTTTCTGTTCACTGCAGGCAGTGTTTATTAAGTTATTGCCCTATGCTTAGTTCTGTGGATTGTATTTGAATTTTCTATACTTGCTATGCAAACAACTGTTAGATTTAATAATTAACATTTCTATTAAATGTTATTGCTGTTAGAACTCAAACTGTGCTCTAGCTAATATTTAACATCTTTATGGTTGTTTTAAGCTTCTGGACCTCATCCTAATTTTTGTTTGTCTAAGTAAGGGCTTTTCAACAATATTCATTCATTCAATAAATATTTAATGGGCATCCCCTATGTGTTGGCCATTTTGTCTATTTAGAGCTGTTAGCAAATGTAACTATTTACTGATTTTCAGTCCTCAATGTGGCATGAAAGACGTGATAAATCTGAACGCAACCTACTTTTAAAAAGCAAATACATTTTCAAAGGCAAATACATTTGAAGACAAACTCATTTTCAAAGGGCACCCATTGAAGTTCTAGATGGGGTCAGTGCTTAGAAATGAAGAATTACTTCGCATAGTGGGTGGTAAAATTCTGAATTTATAAAATTATGAGATTTCTTTCCCTCAGGTGTATCGTGTAGAGTGAATTAGAAATCAGTTCAAAAAAGGTTTAGATAAATTGCAAATTGGTAAACATGCATTTAATTTCTAAAAAGCATCACAGTGTTTGCGATTATATCTTAACCTTTCAGGCTGACAGCAAAGGGACTCTATTTCATATGTCCTTTGTCCACCTTCAACAGTTACATAATGGGACATAAGGCTCATGGATGTGACCCAAGACCATAACATTGTGTTCCTTTGTGGAAGTATTTCATCATAGGAAAACACGATTAATAAGGCTCCTAAAGTTTAAGTATTCTAATTATGCTAGGGAAGGCTTTTTTGTTTTTCTGTTTCTCATTTTTAGAGAGATACACTGCATCTCACAAAGTGGCAATGTTTTTGGCAATACGCATTGGCCTGATATGTAGAAAGTATTTCCTTACTATTTCGAGGTAATACCTATTAATATTTGTCCAGCTGGAATGGCGTATTTTTCCGTGGTTACATACTATAGGTAAAGGAATACTTTGTCGATTTCAAACACATGCAGTGACAGACCTTTTCTCTCCAAGAATAACTCAGCTGTCAAAATCAATGTGAGAATGAAATGTGCCACATGGTGTAGTTCCAATAAAATGTTATTATTTAAGTCCTATTTGATTTTATTTTTTGACCATTTATATGGCATAGTATAATTTCAAGGTCTTCAATCAATATTTGTTGTAGAGGAAGGGCACAGTGTTATTCAAAGCTTGTGCATATTTTAAATACCACATTCATTATTGCATTTAATTGATTTTGCTTTTCAAAGCAAGCCAAAAAGAAACAAAAAAACAAACAAACAAAAACCCAAACATTTCTTTTATAAAGGAAATTGGCTCCTGGCTCCTTGACACCCGCCCAGTTCTCTCCTTCTGGTGACAGAGAAGAGAAAATTCTCTTTTCATTGCTTATGTGGATAAATTCTTCCATCCCTATGTCAGAGGATGTGATAAGGCAAGAATCAGGCTGAATATTTAGCACTCACCAGCTCTTCTTTGGATGCTGTTCTCACAATGAATCCAACTCTGATTTTTTCCATATTCACTCTGTGTTTCTCTTTTAAACTTGGGGCTACCCATCAAGTTTCCTAGAGTTGACTCAAAAGTATGGAAGCTAATAGAGCTATCTGTCTAATAGCCAGACATTGTTAGTGGCCGCAGCATATAGTGCTTTAGACCCTGAAGTCCTTGAAGACAAGGACTCCATTCCTGGGGCTGCATGGCACATAAGAGCCACCTAGTGAATAATTACTGCACAATGAATTAGTGGTGCATGATGAGGTAAGTAGCAGGGAAACATCACAACTTTGGCTCTAGAATCAAATCTTGAACATGATAGTCCTTTTAGCTTCCTAACTCATCTTACATTTTTCAGTATAATAAATAGCTAGTACGCATAAGCGGTATTGATGTTGTGCTCATTTGATAAGTTTTAGATTACTTGGGAAAAAGACAGAAAATTGCTCTAATTTCTCTTTTTAATTTGTATCACCCAAGGATATAGTAGGAAGTGTGAAAAATAAAAAGGGGAAATGATTAAAGAAGTACATTTAACTACTACGAGGGAACCAGAATTTTATTATTTTTAAAAATCCATGCAAAAATATACCTGGAGTGAAATTAAACAAAGGGAATCTGTTAATATCTTTTAATGAATTTCCTAAATTAAATATCAATTTAGCAAAAGTAAATAACTGGATCTTGGTGTTAAATGCAATTTAAAATACATCTTCCTTTGCAAATATTCTTGCTCTTTTGGAAGTTAGGTAATCAATGCTGGTAATGTAGGTAGAATGGTAGGATTTTGATAATCTATAAAAGCCACTTAGAGAAGTAATGATATTCTTAAATAAATCTGAACCTTACATAAATGTACTAGAAGATGAATCATTATGATTGCTGTAGAGTTCAAAACAAGCATGGAGAGCAAACTTGTAAATGCATATTTTTAAATGCTGGTGATCTTAAATGAGTTTCTCCTGAAAATCATATTAAATGAATCGGCAGATGATCCAATGATAACTTAAATGTATTGCATCTTTGTTTACTCATCCATACAGAAGACAAATTTCCTGCCAGGTTAGTAGATGACTCTTACTAAGTGGTATTTGGTGTGAATTTTCCTACCTATGCAGATAGGACTATCACAACAAGTTAAAACCCATTTAAATAGAATCATCCAGTTGCTGAAATGGAACCATCAGCAATTTTTGTGAAGTTAATGGGATTATGTTGGTTTAGTTTTTTTGCAATCATTGATAAGAGAAAGAACACTTCATGTGTAATGAAGTACTAAGTGCTGTCATTTCATTTTTTCCTTATGACTATATAAAGCATAAGACAGGCTTTTAAATTGATATAATATTTATTTTACTGCATTCCACATGATAGGCTATACATTTTTAGATCTTTTTCCCCTGGCTAATATAGATAAATCTGGTCACTTTTAAACGAAACATGTTTAAACCAAGATATGTTATAATGATTTTATTCTAATGTTCAAAGAATTAATGTATATTAGTTCAGAAATTTTAAATTTTAAATTTTAAATTCAGAAATCTATATTAACTGGACATATTTTTTTATGTATTGCCTTGTGAGTTTCAGGAAAATACAAACATGTGGAGAATACATATAAGGAAGTGATAAAGACCAAAATTCAAAACTAAATTTATCACAATTCAGTTCAAACAAACAAAATTATTTTTCATCTTTTAAAGACAACCTATCAACTAAAGGCTTGCATGGGAAGTTTTACCCCTTCACCCTTGTTTAATCTAGCTACCTCACATGGCAAAAATAGGATTTTTTTTTTTTTTTTTGCCATTTTAGAGTTTGGGAATAGATAGATGATAGATAGACAGACAGGCAGACAGACAAACAAGCTCTGGGATATTTGGTTGTCAGATAAAGTTTTTCAAATGAAGGAAAGTAGTATTAGCCATAATATCTTCTTTGCAATTAAAGGTAAGGGCTGGGGAGTGGCAGATACAGAACAAAGAGAACTAACGACTCCTGCTTTCCCAATTCCTTTTGATTCATAGGTATAAAGTCTAAAAAGAAACAAGTAGGGCATAAGGGCTCAACAAAGAATTGGAAAGTCTGACGCATTAAGAACTGTTACTGCCAATCCTGTGCTACAGCCCTTTCTGCAATTTCCCCTGGCTCTGCTCACTCTCTGAAAAGACTCTCCCCTGTTCCCTCCCCTCCCTGCCCACCATCCTGTTCATTCCCTCCCCAGGAACCTACACCCCCAGGCCACTTCCATGGTGGAGTGCCTGGTTGTATCCTGCAAATGCCAAGAGAGCTGACACCCATTTGGTATGGAAAAATAGAAAAATGGATTGCGCTGGACCACACATGAAAGGGAATTTAAACCACAAGAAGCCTATGTTCGGTTTTAGACTTCCTAGCGTTAGTTGTTTTATTGCCCATTCCCTTACTTTTCTACCTTTTAATTTCCTTCAGAGGAAGAAAATGTGGCAGAAAGAGCATCCCCTGAGCCAGAACTGCATCTCAGGCCCTACCAAATGGAAGTTGCCCAACCAGCCTTGGAGGGGAAAAATATCATTATATGCCTCCCTACAGGGAGTGGGAAAACCAGAGTGGCCGTTTACATTGCCAAGGATCACTTGGACAAGAAGAAAAAAGCATCTGAACCTGGAAAGGTTATAGTCCTTGTCAATAAGGTATTCAAATCGCACATAATACAACTGTGTTTATTTTCACTTTATTATTCTGACGCATTTGTAAAATGATACTATAACAATGGATCGCGCGGATTTAGTGTAATTAAGAGTAATCTTTTATTTTACTTTATATCTTTGCTTTTACAGTTAAATGATATCTAAGTTATTAGCTTTTAAAATGATTTTGCTTCATAAGACCAGAGCAAAGATCAAATAGCTGTTATTTAGGTATTAAGAATACATTTACCCAGATATTCTTTAAGGTTAACTGGCACTAATTTAAGTTATCACTGTAGGTGGACATGAATGACCTCAAAATATTACTGGAATCTAGGATCAAATATTGTTTTTTGAAGTCTCCTTAACTGTTGGCCCTTAGTTAAAGGTGGTAAATCCTCCTTATCCAGAATATGTATAATTTATGTGAAGATAAAGAGAAAATTAAGTGAATATCTGGCTGATCTAAATCAAGTTAAAAAGGAAAATAGATGACTAACTTTCAATAATTATACAAAGATGCTACTTGAAATGTAACTGAGGTTTCCCTCTAGTAATTTATGTCCTGGGATATTTAAAGAGCAATCTTCATAAACAGGTATAATTCCCCTTTATGATAAAACAAAATCTAGTTTTTTGAGCTTTATTCAGATAAATGAGTTTATTAATTTATTAATTTGCATATTGAGTGGATTAATTTTTACTTTTATGGAGTAAAATTGAGTATACATTTCCATGGCCAAAATAGTCTTTTCTCTATTACTTACAATAACTCAGTTTTCATCATGACCCTTACCAAAAATATAGCAACAGACTATACAGCTTTCCTGTGTTTTTGGATTTCTGTTACGCTTAAAGTTTTAGTTGCAACCTGCTTTTCAGTACTGAAGTAACATACTCAGAATCTATGATCTGAGTAATTTCTATCATGTGGTTCCAAATGCATTCTATATACATCTACTAAGTCAAAAGATCTTTATGCTTAAATGACTATTATTAGAATACTTTTATTTCTTTTGTGACAATAGTGATGCACCAGAATTTACTTGCCCATAGCTTTTCACGTAGTGTCTTTATTAAGGACATTATCTTTTGGAATAAAAGGAATCTAGCTTTGACTACTACTTCTTCCTACCAGTAGTTCAACCTTGGACGAATTCCTAACTTCTCTCACTTTAGTTTCCTCATCTGTAAAGCGAACAAAATAATAGTACCCTATACAGCTGCTCTGAAATTTAAATTAGATATCTGTCTAAAGCCTAGGAATGATTCAGTGAATATTAGTTTTTCTTCCCCTCCCTCTTCCTCACCTCCAAAACTTGGTAAATGGAACTTCTTAACTAGTTGAACAGGGTCTTAATGCCAGGTTTGGAGAAAAAAAACAGAGTTAACTGGATTTGAAGATACTTCAGCTGGAGTTCTTGATACCATTTGAATATTCTACAGTTTAATTTCCTCAACCTCAGCCTCACCATCACCCTCCCTACAGGCTCTCCTTCCCTCTCTATCTATCTCTTTGTTAGTTACACCACCTCCTCCAAAGCATGAAGCCTCAACACCTAGGGTATATTTTTGATTCCCTTTTCTTATCAGGCCACAGGGTCATAAACTATTAGAGCTGAACGAGAACTTCAAGATCTAGTGCTTATCCATTGCAGGGTGGTTCTCTCACCTCTGCTGAGTAAGCTGGAATATCCAGAAAGTCCCCATTTTAATAAGATAGCTTGATCCATTCTTTGAATAACTGACTCAGAAGGAAAGCCCTAGCAAAATCTGTTTCTCTAGAATCCACACTCATTGGTTGGAGTTCTTTCCTCTGTGATTACACGCAGTAAGTATTAATTCTCCTGCCTTGTGACTGCCCTTCACATAGAGAAGGCAGAAATGTGGTTCCTGTGTCATTTTTCTTTTGATTCCCTGGGATAAATATTCCTAGTCCCTTTAACTCTTTTTCATATAACATGGTTTCCAGATTTTTCATCATCCTGAGTGCCCATCCTTTTTGAGACCTCTTAAAATACAGTGTCCAGAGTTGAGCAAAATACTACAGATACGGTCTTATCAGTGTAGACAGTAAGCCCATGTGACACGAAGCCATGAGCAGGTTTGCCTTTATCACCGGTGCCGGCACCCACAGACTCATCTGGAGTTTGCCATAAACTAAAAGCCTCAGTTTCTTTTTACCCAAAAATCTGT
This sequence comes from Puma concolor, assembly GCF_028749965.1. NCBI lineage: Eukaryota > Metazoa > Chordata > Mammalia > Carnivora > Felidae > Puma > Puma concolor. The sequence goes on along the minus strand of NC_141674.1, from coordinate 152,603,326 downwards.
TAGACTAGAAGCCTTTTAAGTTATTTTTGTGCAGTTAATTTTTTGAGCCTAAGTGTAAATACTTAACATTCGTTTCTTCATCTTCTGCATGTTGACTGATCATTGCAGGTCTCAGGGTTTTGTATGCACCTAATGTATCTCCTTCTTATAATGACTAATGACTCCCTCTCAGTGCTGTATGCTCATCACAAACCATTCATCTTATGCAACTAGGTGATTCTTATGAATCCACATTTACAGCCATGTTTGAATGTTAAATTATCCTCATTAATTATTCATATTCACTGCCCTGTTGTGTAGACATTTAAGGACATAAGTCTAATTCATCATCTGCTTCTCTATTGTTTTTCCCTAAGAATTACCAGAAATCCCTCCACTGGTTCTTCCATATATGTCATAATTGTTTACTTTATTACCCTGTTTCTTTCCATTTTAAAGGCACATGAGCTTCAGTTCTTTTTGATCGAGTCAGGAAATCGCTAGTTCCGTATGTCAAATAAGCTTAGTTCTGTATTTGACCAAATAGATGGTATTATCACCCTTGATCTGGAAAAGAGAAATCCTGTCCCCTCTAACACCGTTTACTTTCATCTCCCTGCCTCCATGCTTTCCAAAGTTATCGCCTTCAAATGCAGGGAGAAATGAAAACACCACCTGTGTTCCCAGACTTTCTATTTCCTATCTAGGGCTTCAACATCACGAGAGATAAATCCCAGGTTCCTTCAGATGCTATAATACAGCCCCATATGATTCAGCAGAAGTGGGTAGCAGTTGGGTTTGATTAGTCTTGGCAGGCACTCTGTCACATCTCAGGAAAAGGCTCCAAGAGGACCACACACCTCCCAATTAGCCATGTCAGACTTGCATCTGGCTTTCTCTGTGTCCTTCAGTAGGAAGTCAATGCCACCCAGAGTGAGTATCAGGACTTCCAACACCTGCTACCTCCTGTGAAAACTTATTTTTGTTCTGTAGACCAGAAGATGCTTCTTCTTTGAAAGTTCTTGACTCATCCTTTACGGGCAGAACCCCAGGTCGCTTTGTCACCCCATGGTACAGAGATTCTTAAATCACTCAGCAGCATGAGGGTGTTTAAAGACAAATCAAAGGCGGATCCTGTCCTCAGGAATCTACAATCTAAGAAATTAGAGATGTGTATTAACAATATAATAATTAATATTGTATTGCACTTGGTGATACAATATTAATTATTTTTATCATACCTCATTAAATCCACACAGGTACTCTGTGAGGTAGCCATAATTATCCTCATTTTACCCATCAGAAAACTGAGGCTCTGAGGCTTTAATTAGTCCATCAGGGATCATCCTGCCAATAAGTAGCAGAGCTGAAACTTGAATCCTTACCTTCTGAAGCCAACTGGCCTTCTTTTTTCACTGTACAGCTAGAATAAAAGGATTAGCAAAATATCAGGAAATTTTTATGAGTTATGAGTACCCAGAAAATGACAGCCTCTATTTCATTTAATTTTCACAACAACTCTACCGTAGGGCTAACATTATCCTCATTTTACTGATGTGGAAATTGAGATGATTCAGATGATTCAGTAACTTGTCCCAGGTCACATAATAAGCAGATCAGAGCTGACTTTCTTTCCTCTGGATCTTACTATCTCCTTCCATTAAGCTTAATTTCCATTCTCTTCTTCAGAATCTCTCTTACTTCCTCAGATCATTTCCCCTGTCTCATATAAGTAGAATGAAAAGGGTAGTTCTAGAAAAATGTATCAGAAATGTGTTTGTGTAAGTGAGAGAAGAGCTGCGGTTCTCAAATTTTAAAGCCTTACTGTCACATGAGAGGCTTCATATAAGCGCAGGTTTCAATGTTTTGTCCCCAGAGATGGTGCCTAGATTCAGTAGTTCTTTGGTGGGGCCCAGGAGTCTTCATTTTCCAAATCTCTCAAGTGATTTTGTGGCAGGTAGACCAGAGACTTTTACCTTGACAAAAACAAAAACAAATACTAACGGAAAGTTTCTCTTCTTAGTCTTTTCACCTTGTGTTATTTTCTTCCACTAACCAAACTTGGTTTTTGATTTTAGGTCCACACTGTTTCCCTAAAATTCATAGATTCCATTTTAACCCCTTCCCCCTCCACATTGACTCTTGGACAAGTTCATCATTTCTACTAAATAATGATACAAGACAGTGTCATTACACTGTTCTCAGCCAGGGGTATCAGCCAGCCCTCATTTTACACATAAGTAGGACTCACCTCAAGTAAAAAAAGATGAATAACACATGTTCTGCAGACCAATAGAAAGATAACCATTGATCACATTATCTGGTAATCACATTATGAGGAATATAACGCTTATTCTTTGATGCTTGCCCTTGAAACTCTTCCTGCCAATTCCCTATTTGCCACACTGTACATCCCTAGGCTTCCATGGTATAAATTCTCCTAGCATATAACTTTCAAGATGGCCTGGTTATTCCTTTCCCTTGATCTAGGAGGTATTCTGAATGATGGGCAGTGCATAACATTCAGGTATCAACTCAGCCACCTTCAGCAGATGCTATGACATATGGAGAGCCAGCTGAAAGGATTCTTTTTTTTTTTTAACTACCATGCAATAAATCTTTTATTAAAACTTTCACCAGGTTCGGCTGTTACTGAAACTGGTAATTTCTAAACTTAAATTGGGGCAGATGGCTATAATGCAGAGTGATGCCATCATTGGGCAGTATGAATGCAAGACTGAAGAATTAATAGCCACCCCTTAAACAGAGGACCAGATACAGGGTTGACACTTTCTGTATGTTGTAGTCAGAAAGAATGTGGCCATCTTCCAGCTCCTTGCCTGCAAGGATGAATCTTTGCTGGCCGGGGGGTTGGGGGGCGGGGGTCCGGGTGCCTTCTTTGTCCTGGATGTTGGCATTCATGTTCCCTATGGTATCTATCACTGGGTTCCATATTCTGATCTCCAGATGGTCTTTCAGGTCAGGGTCTTCAAAAGAGTGACATGTTGACCAGCTAGTGAATGCAACGATACTGTGAATTGCCAATTACACTGAGTAACCTCAATGCCAGCATACTCCCACTCAACAATGTCAGTCAAGTCTGAAAGATTTCCACTTATTTTGCCAAGCCTGTTTGCTTGTTTGTTCTTTCTCAGCCACCAAAGCCATTTTAGTGGTCTGCCCCTTCACCACACATCTGCTCTCCTAAGCAATGTCTTACCTCCTCAGTTTTGGTTCTCTGCTGTCTTCAATTTTTTAGGCATATTGTCTCTGGCCCCATCCCAAAACAAACAGCAGGAATAAATCAACACTAAACACAACTCATAAGGTCCTATGAACTATAGTAAATTTAAAATTCTGTGTGGTATTCACAACCCTTTATAGCTTGGCCCTCATCTATGAATTCAAAATTTATTTCTTATCCAGCCTTGGTTTTCATTTATCTCGTCATTGACTCATGGCCTACTTGATTAGAATTCCTTCTAAACCTTTGTTTTGAGCAGTCATTTGCTTCTGCCTCTTTGCTGTCACTTTGTATATATTTCTATGAGAGAATTATTATATTGTGTTTTAATAAGTTGTGCTTTTTTGTTGGTTAGTCTTAGTCTATGTGCTTAGCTAGACTGTTCCTTGAAGTTGTCAGCCATATCTTAAACATTTTGTGTCTCAGATACAATGCCTACACCTAATAGGCGTTCAGTAAATGCTTACTGACAAATTGGATAGGTCTTTATGCTTAATTCACTGATAATGTAAACACCTCTGATAATGCTTGACACATAGTAGGTCTTTGATCAATACTCCTTTTGCTTTGACCATGCTCTCTCTCTCTCTTTTTTTTAAATTTTGGCATTTTTAAAGGTACCACTAGTTGAACAGCTCTTCCGCAAAGAGTTTGAACCATTTTTGAAGAAATGGTATCATACTATTGGATTAAGTGGTGATACCCAATTGAAAATATCATTTCCAGAAGTTGTCAAAACCTATGATGTTATCATCAGTACAGCCCAGATCCTTGAAAACTCCCTTTTAAACTCAGAAATAGGAGAAGATGATGGTGTCCAGTTGTCAGGTTGGTTGAAGTGTTTGTATTTTGGTAAAAGAAGAATTAGTAGTAATATCAATGATAGTAACAGAGGCTGTATTTGTTAAATAATCTTCAAAATGCTGATTTAAAAGAGTATCTCTGATTTAGATTGTCTTTCATTGCTTAAGTTTTCATTAAACTCTTCTACTTTCTTGGGGAAAAGTACAAAGATTTTGGTATATTTTTAATTAGATCCCTTTATATACATAAGGATACATTATTAAATCAAGCACTCACTGGACTTTCTATTTACTTTTTATTTCTATGTACCAACAAGTTATTTTCATATGCTAATGGATACTGTTAAATCTGCCATGTTTCCGTAGAATAAAATACAGTCCTTTCTATTTTGGGGGAATGGGAAGAAAAAGTGAGAGAAAGGGAAAGAAGTATATATATTCATCATAATAATGATAATAATTAAATTCAATGTTAAAACAAGGCAGAATTATCTCTGTTTAAATGGTATGGTTCTCATTTGCATAAAAAAAGCCTTCAGCCACTTAAAATTAAATGTGTTATTAAAGAACAAAAGTGTAATCCTGATTAATTTGGGAGAATATAGGCAGAGATTGAATTCTGTCCCATAACACTTTGTGCCTTTATAAACTTTCTGAAACAAATCTATTAAATAGGGGCAATATCTAACAGGAATAGTTTCATGATTAATATACATGGACCTCTGGATGTACAGGTTACTGGCATAGTCACATTGCCCTCTTAAAAAGAGGTCTGTGCCAGAATTCTGCTCGAGAAAAGACATCACTATGGCACCTCAGTTTACTAACTTAAAGGTACTTTTCTTCACTATACCTCGCTGGTATGGACAAATGAACCACTTGGATTTTCTTTTAAGACTTTTCCCTCATCGTTATTGATGAATGCCATCACACCAACAAAGAAGCAGTCTATAATAACATCATGAGGCGTTACTTGAAACAGAAGTTGAAAAACAATAAACTCAAGAAAGAATGCAAACCAGTGATTCCCCTACCTCAGATACTAGGACTGACAGCTTCACCAGGTGTTGGAGGAGCCAAAAGGCAAGCTGAAGCCAAAGAACATATTTTAAAAGTAAGCCATTATGTATATAACATAATGTATATGTATATGTATATGTATATGTATATGTATATGTATATGTATATGTATATGTATATGTTATGTATAACAACAACAACAATAACAGCAACAACAACAAAAACCTAAAGCAAATGCCAGTGCTTCTTGGGCTTTTTGAGTAGATTGAGGTCCACATGCCATGGAGTACATAACAGAAGGTATTTCATGATCATTGATTAAGTTAAATCAATGTGTTTTAGTTAAAATAAATATATTCAATCTTCTACAAAACAGTAATATGCCTTAATTGATTACTATGGCATATAAAAATGTCACAAAAATTATGGAGTGCAGATATAATAAATGAAAAATTGGGGCAAATGAAATACCTAATTTTAAATATCCACTCTTATTGCTAAACTTAATGATCCATTTGATATAGAAATAAGCAATCTATCTCTTTCAAAAAATAAATAAATAAACATTTTAAAACAAAAAATAAAATAAAAGGGGCACCTGGGTGGCTCAGTTGGTTAAGTATCTGATTCTTGATTTTGGCTCAGGTCATGATCTCACCGTTGGTGAGACTGGTAAGATCAAGCCCCACATCAGGCTGTGTGCTGACAGATTCTCTCTGTCCCTCCTTCTGTGCACACACGTGCACTCTCTCTCTCTGAAAAAGATAAATAAACATTTAGAAATATGCATAAGTGATGAAAGTTTCTAATTTTCACAATACTCCATGAGTTTAAAAATTGCATATTTTCTTCTGTGCCTTTGTTGTTCTATGTGATTCTCAGATTCTGAGTAATTCAAATTAAATGGGAAAAGGGGGATACAAAAATCTCTGTTCGAAGTTGTACTACTTGTCAGCTGACCCCAAATGGTAACACCACATAAAGTACTATTGTTGATTTCAAATGTTAAATGAATTCAGAGAAACCCAAGGAGTATGTTGGTACTAAAGCAATTGCATTTATATTTTAAGTCCCTTACTTTAAGTTGGACTCAGTAAAATCACGTACAACAGACAAAGGCACAATTATTTGTTCCAAAATACAATTTATTATGGGATTAAGGACTAACATCAGTCTAGATTCAGGCACATCTAGTCTTCAACTGCTCCTAGCTTTACATTGTCCTTTTTATGGGTATAAGAGGGTGGTAATCTGATCCAGGGATGTCAAGATGGCCTTTAAAATGTCTCATATAATATGGTTATCTTATAACCATTCTCTGCTGATCTCTTTTATTTACTATATTGTTTCCATATCAGTTTTTCCAGCTGGCAAATGGAATTTAAGAAAGGAGAATAAATACACTTCTTTTCTGGAATTATCCGCCAACTGATTTAGAAGTTTCTTTTTAGTCTGTTGAGATAAATGTACTGGTTAATCAGATCCACAGTAAAGCAATACTAAAATGCTATATTTAGCAAGTCATGGTACTTTTTTATTATATGAAAAAATAATTCTACATTGAATCAATTGAAAAGGAAAACAAAATATTTGAATATTGAAAAAAATCTCTTTTCCAGATATGTGCCAATCTTGATGCATGTACCATTAAAACTGTGAAAGAAAATATAAATCAACTCAAAGGCCAAATAAAAGAGCCATGCAAAAAGTTTGCAATCGCAGATGACACCAGAGAAGTATGTGCTTAAAGTTTTATATTTATTAGATTAATAATACCATACTCAACTGAAACATGCAAAGGTTATTTTATACAAACCGAAGAATATTATCTTAAATTTTTAGCAAAATAACTTAGTTTTATTCTTTTGTATTATTAGATGATAAAGCACTGCTGTGAATTCTCTTGTCCATCCTTTTAGTTTACCAGTTTATATGAAGAGACGCCATGGGGATGAGAGTAGAGAGGGTTATATACAAGTAAACTAGAGAGATTACTATAGTTCATTTTATTCATTTAACTTTCTTGGTGAATTCCAGGACTAGTTTTCTGACATTTCACAGAAAAATTTTGTTGCTACCAAATTGCAGTTGGTAATGATAATGGGAATCATTCCTAATTTGCACATTTACTTTCTTAAGAAAACACACGGTACACACAGTAGTAAAGAAGTAAAATATTTACTTTAATGGTTCCTTTGAAATGAGTATTTTTGCTGATTATAAAAACCAACTGAGTTGTTTTGGATATTATGATCAGTATGTTATGTCAATACTTTCATTTGTAAAATATAAAAAGCATGATAAATTTTAGCTCTATGTACTTGATAATAAGTGTAGTCATTGAAAAGTTACGTCATAGGATGTTAGGATTAAATGACATGAAATATGTATAATAGACAATATTGTGTTTGAAATGTCGTAGGCGCTAAACCAGTGTCAGTGACCAATCTCCGTAGATTAATTTTGGTGGAAATTCTGAAGAAGACTACTATCTATTCCAGCTGAACTAGAACATTTGAATATACTTTATTTTCCTTCAGTTTTGTTACTTATTCCCTTTTACTTGATAAATTTAAATGCATGTTTCTACTCATCATCATTGAAAACAAAAAAACCCACGACATCCCTAGGATAAATTTTTAAAAGCTGCCATCTTACTTTTTAACTTACTTAATTTGGGAATGCTTTTTATTGAAGTATAACAGACGTACAGGAAAGTACAAATTCATAAATATACAGATTGCTGAATTGTTTTAAAATGAACACATCTGTATAGTCAAAATCTAGACAACATTTTCAACACCCAAAAAGCCCTTATTTCTCCTTCCAGTCACTCATCCCCCAAGGATAACTACTATCCTGACTTCTAACACCAAGATGGGTTTTGACAGATTTTTAACTTTATTTAAAGGAAATCATTTAGTATGCACTCTTCCGGTTTTCTTGTTTTTGTTTTTTAAACTCTCTTAACTTTTTCTTAAATTCATTAGAGGGGTACCTGGATGGCTCAGTGGGTTAGTGTCCAACTTTTGATTTTGGCTCAGGTCCTGATCCCAAGGTCATGGGATCGAGCCCCGCATCAGGCTCCATGCTAGCTCGTGCTTAAGATTCTTTCTCCCACTCTCTCTCTCTCTCTTTTTCTCTCTCTCTCTCTCTCTTTCTCTCTGTCTCTCTAAAATAAAAAATAATCCAGTTAGTTAACATACAGTGTTATATTAGTTTCAAGTGTACAATATAGTGACTCAACAATTCCATGCATCACCCAGTGCTCATCACAAGTCTCTCTTGACTTTTTATTTTGCTAGAAATCATACCAGTTCTTCAAATGGAAATGTTTCTTAAATTACATCACAATCTCTAAATAATTGGGGTATTGCTTTAACTTACATATTTTAAAATTACTCTTAGCATTCAAATTTCTTATTATTCATTAGTTTTATCTTTGTAAAACTTTTAAAATGGGAATTCCAGTGGGGGTGCATGGTGTTGGTGTGTGTGTGGCTTAAGGGTGGGTTTCGGATAAGAAAGAAATGTACGAGGAAGTGGTCAGAGATTAACTTGCTTCTTTGTCTCAACAAAGATTATGAACCAAATTTATTATAACATGGAAATTATGTTAACAAAGGTAATGTTATTTCTTTAACAACATAAACATGTAAGAATAAGTGTATAATTTATTTTTAGGATCCATTTAAAGATAAACTTGTAGAAATAATGACCAGGATTCAAAGTTTTTGTGAAATGAGTCCAATGTCAGATTTTGGAACTCAACCCTATGAACAATGGACCATTCAAATGGAAAAAAAAGGTAACTGGGTTTTTGACTTAACACTTCCATGTTTATGCTGAGATTTCAGATGATCTATCATATATTCTCAAGCAAGCTGAAAGCAAATGGAATATCAGATGGAATTTCTCTGAAGTAGTACACGGATGTACATGTTCTAATCTCTTATCTACTGATGGAAAGAAGCTCCAATCTATCCATTTTTGTCTTTATTTCCAGAGTCTTTCACTTATTGTATGTTTAACACATTAAGATAAATATTAACGTTTCTGTCTCCAAATGCAAACTGAACTGAAATGTTTTCCATGCTATTCTTCTGAGTCAGCAAGAATCAGGTAGGTGTTCTTGCTGTAACAGAGCTCAGATAGCCAGTCCAGGGGTTGAAAGGCTTTAAGAGCTCAAGGCGCATTTTGGGCCTTAACTTGCCCATTTCAAAAACAAGTATCAAAGACATATTCAAGTCCACAGCACAATTGTAGGGGTGTGTTTTACCATTATTTCACTATGTATAATGTGTTCTTTCACAGCTGCAAGAGAAGGAAATCGCAAAGACCGAGTTTGCGCAGAGCATTTGAGGAAGTACAATGAGGCCCTACAAATTAATGATACAATTCGAACGATTGATGCCTATAATCACCTGGAAGCTTTCTATAATGATGAAAAAGAAAAGAAGTTTGCAGTCCAAGAAGATGATAGCGATGAGAGTGGTGAGGAGGGTAACGATGATGGTAACGAAGATGAGGATGATGACAAGAAGCCTTTGAGAGTGGATAAGACAGATAGATTTCTCATGGATTTATTTATAGGTGAGAATCAATGTGACATTTATGGTGTATGCTCATGCATGTGCCTCTTTGGCATGAGCCCACTGCTTCTCAAAAGCTCCCCAAAAGGCCCTCTTTTAAAAAAAGTGTGTATGTATTTATTTATTATTTACTTATTTATTTATTTATTTATTTATAGAGAGAGAAAGAGAGAGATACAGAGCGAGAGAGGGGATCCCAAGCAACCTCTGAGCTACTAGTGTAGAGCCTGATATGGGGCTCTATCCCGAGAATCTCAAGATCATGACCTGAGCTGAAACCAAGAGTCCAATGCTTGACCGACTAAGCCAGCCAGGCACCCTCCAAAAGGCCCTCTTAAAATAAGCTTTCATTTTGAAAGAAGAAATCCCACCTATATCGGGCCCCTTCTAATTGATGGGCTCAGATTAGCCATTAATTGTGTAATCACGATCAGTCATTCAGCCACCTGGTTTTATTATCAACAAGACTGCAATACATTTATTTATTAAGCTAGCCTCATTGTTAGATATAGCACAAGACTAACTGTAGGTCAACTACGTATCTCAATATCTCATTACATAAAATCTCCCAGTGTAATTATTCACATATTTTATAATCAAACTAATTATTTTTTAAAGAAAACAATAGAATGTTGAAAAAGCTGGCTGAAAACCCAAAACATGAAAATGAGAAGCTGACCAAATTAAGGAACACCATAATGGAACAATACACAAGGACTGAGGAATCAGCCCGAGGAATAATTTTCACAAAAACACGACAGAGTGCATATGCCCTTTCCCAGTGGATTACTGAAAATAAAAAATTTGCTGAAGTTGGCGTCAAAGCCCATCATCTAATTGGAGCTGGACACAGCAGTGAGTTCAAGCCCATGACACAGGTGAAAACATCTCCTGTATTTCTTTCCTCATGTTGTTATTTCTCTTCCCAAATTCATTGTAGTCTTTTTCTTTTTTCATTTGTTCTCTTGACACCCCACAAATAATTTTGTGGGATGAAACATGTGTTCTTAAGATAAAATGTGAGTTTAATAGCAGTCTAATCTGTGGTATTTGATAAGCTGAACATTGTGTTAGGAGTCACGTTTTTCACATACTTGGAGCAACTTTGGAAATTGAGTTTCCTTTGCAAAAATGATTGACATTTAAACCTAGTAACAAAATGCAAAACTGGTTACAATATCATATCGAGTGGAAAAATCAAATCCCCACCAAAGTATGTACATTATAATTAGAAAAATGTAGAATATGTTTGCATAGGATGAGATCTGTAAGGCAACTTGGAAAAATTAAGACATTTCATGTGTTAAAAGATTTGGGACTATGAGCGATTTTCTCTTCCTTTTAAAGATTTGTTTTGTTTTGTTTTCATTTCATTATACTACTTATCATGTGCACAGTAAAAACCCATGGGAGATTAAAAAAAGGCACTTGTAGACATTACAAGCATGGATTGTTAGAGTAAAATGTTCTTCTGAAGTCATATTGACTTTGAGTCTTGAGGGACAAGAGGAGACTTGAATTCTGTTATGGTCATCATCATTCAGTCCAATGGAGCAAATTATCTGTTTTATTGTTTGCTGAAAAAAAAATACTTCTTGAAATTTTACATGATGATGCTCAATATACTCACTACATATACTCAGCTAAAGCTCCCTCTAAAATTTATGCCAGAGAAAGAAAGAACTGTTTTCCTTGGGTAAGGAGCTTACTTCCTCCTTTGTGATGAGAACTAGTTTTCTTAATTTGTTTCCCTTTTGCCTTACCTTTCCAGAAGCTCACAGGTAAAACTCAAGTTCAGTCCCACAGCCTCTGGGTTAATGCTTACAAGTAATACATCTGTATCCTTTTACTCATGTTTTTAAGTTTCTATTATATTAGCTTTCGTATTATGACTTCAGGTATATGTGGCCTCAGCTCCTCTTTGAAAAGAGGTGAGGTATAAAAGGAAAGTATGTTATCAAGCTACTTTTTGGTCCTAAGTCCTTTCAGATTTGGGGGCTACATACCAAATTACCTTCCTTACATCCCACATCCTCCCCTTGTGAACAGAGTTGGCCTTACTCCTTGGGAGAGGGAGTTGGCATCTACTGTTTCAGGGTTTGATGCTGTGTCTGAAATTCTCATTATTAAAGTACTCTTGAATAGCAGAGATATCTTCTGCTAAAATCCAAAGACATGTAAGCCTTTATCAGTGGACATGAGTGCCAGAGGGAGAAATTCTCAGTGAAGACTGGAGAGAGGCTTTTTCTGCACAATGCTTTAGCATTTAGGAGTCAAATAAAGACACACTGCCTCTAAGAAGAGAAGGAAGGGGATAGGAAAACACACTGCTGGTGTGACATGTTATTTTTGTTTAATGTTTGGGGATAAAAGACAGCATAAACATGCACCAGAGGCAGACTGGACCAACAGCTTTGATAAGAGTAGTTGTGGCAGTAAAACCACTGTGGCCATATGGGGCTGGGTTTATGTTCACCTGCCCCTCCTATGCAAGGGCCAGAGTGCATGTTTTCTTTCTTTCTTTTTTCTTTTTAAGTTTATTTATCTATTTTTGAGAGGGGGGACGGTCTGAGAGAGAGAGAGAGAGAGAGAGAGCCTGACATGAGGCTTGAACTCACAGACCATGAGATCATGACCTGAACTGAAATCAAGAGTTGGATGCTTAACCCAGGCGCCCCTATTTCTTATACTAAGAAATTAATATACTCAAAAACTCAAAATTCAGAGTTTTTTCATTTAATTATAGTTTTAATATTATGTTTTAATAACTTATTATTTCATTTTTATTTAATCTTCTCTTTGAACAGATAACATATTCACATCTTTCAGAATTAATAAGGTTCAGGGCACACGACTCCTCTCCGGTATTCTGGCTCCCTCACTGGAGGCAGCCAATATTTTCAATTTTTCACATATCCTTCCAGAAATATTCTATAGGTTTCATGCTCAAGTGATTCTTTAAGTGACCAAATGTGGCATAGACTGTATTATTTTCTCTGTGACTCAAAATTCAACAATCTTTAAAAGTGTCACTGCATCTTATTTTCTGAATACTAAAGATTCTGAAGTTAACATAGTAAAGAGCAAAGCCCACTCTAGTTTCTCATTGCCTTATCCTCTCCTCAACTGAAAGCATCTCCTTTTTCCTCCCTCCCAAGTTACCCATCAATTTATTTCCTTGGCAAAAATGATGGTCTTCCCACTTCCAGACTGGATGATGGAAATATTTTTATTATTGTGTGGTAATCCCAGATTGGAAATCAAATGTTGTCTTACCATCATGTCTTTGTTCAATGCCAAAAACAGATGGCAGTGAATCCATGTATGAGCTAATCCTTTGATTTGCACTGACCAGTTGCAATTTATTATTTCTTCTGCTAATTAGAAGATTATAATGTGTTTAGCATCACAAAATTTAATTTATTAAAATGTTTCTACAGAATGAACAAAAAGAAGTCATTAGTAAATTCCGCACTGGAAAAATAAATCTGCTTATCGCTACCACAGTGGCAGAAGAAGGTCTGGATATTAAAGAATGTAATATTGTTATCCGTTATGGTCTCGTCACTAATGAAATAGCCATGGTCCAGGTACACTTAATACCTCTAATATGTTAAATTTTTATTTTGTGTTATTATTTTAATTGTTTTAGCAAAACAGAACAGTTTTAAAAATATATCTATTCTTCTAAAAGAGAAATCGGTTCTTATTGTATACAAATGCCAACTCATTATATTGCACACCTGAGACGAATACAATGTTATATGTCAATTACACCTCAATTCAAAAAAAGAAATCTTGAAGAGCTGAATACTCCTGTTTTTGATTCGTATGACAATCAGATAACTGTTGTATTTTTGTTGTTATTTTTAATTTTATTTTTAATGTTTATTTTTTGAGAGAGAGAGAGAGGGAGGGAGAGAGAGAGAGAGAGAGAGAGAGAGAGAGAGAGAGACACGGAGCACAAGCAGGAGAGAGGCAGAGAGAGAGGGAGACGCAGGATCCCAAGCAGGCTTCAGGCTCTGAGCTGTCAGCACAGAGCTCGACTCAGAGCTCCCAGCTCATAGACTGAGATCAACCTAAGCTGAAGTTGGACGCTTAACTGACTGAGCCACCCAGGCATCCCAACTGTTGCATTTTTAAACAACTCTTCTTTGATTGTTATTTCTGTGTCCCAAGACTCTTCAGAAACATGACACTGGCCCCGCCCCATCTGTAAGAGTCAAAAGAGGCCTCTTCATTCCTAGGATGTCTGAGAGCTCCCAGCTGGACTAGGAATCTGAAGTGCAGTGGTCTTAAAAATGTCTGACAAAGCAATATGCACAAACCTTAAGGATCCCTACCATTTCTGCATTCTCCTCCCAATTCTTACAGTTTTTCTGTATGTTTTGAATTTTTCATCATAAAATGTTGAGGGAGGCATAGTTACACATGCAAAACAAAAGTGAAATGTCCTAATTTTCTTTTATCTTTTACCCACACTATTTTAACAATATAATTGTTACCTTTCATTTGCATATATAATACTCTTCCCATAAAATTAACTTAAAATCTTTTTTAAATATATTGAATTGTATCCCTGCATGGGAGACAAGTCAGGAAGACTAAGATAACCAGACAACCATCAAATTAGCAAGTAATTGAATTTCAAGAGTTAATTTGTTGGTGGCTTGTAACACTGAATGCATTTTTCATACAGATATTATAGCTGGTAGTTAGGTTCCTGGGCCAGGCCATAACATTGTCTGTTACTCAAAATGTACCTAAATATTACTTTCTAAAGAGGACTACAGAAATTTATCACCATGTTGAGTCTGTTTTCATGGGGAAATGTGCTCAAAATCCAACATAGATACCAGGAGCAGAAACTGCATTTTCAGTAGTCCTGCTGTCAAGGTCAGAGATGCCCCTTCTTTCCATCTATCCCTCCTACCAGGCCGGAATGCCATTCCAGTCTAAGTCAATGGTGCCGGTTCCCAGGGTTGAGAGGAGGATCCTGGGAACAAAAAAAGTGGACAGAATGGTCTTGTGCAGTTGAGGGTTTTGAGGGTTGGTGTGGTGACCTAACCATCATCGCTCTAGAACATTGTTTCTGCATTAAAGCACATTTTGAATTTCAAATAACTGATTTTCAAAAAATGGTTAACAGCTAACTTTACTGAGAATAAAGAAATTACTTGAAGGCTGGCACACTGAGCAATGAATACCATTCCAGACCAAAGATGAGAGTGTGGACAGAAGGCATAGTCATTCGTTTATTTGATTTCTTTATGTTCTCAGGCCCGAGGTCGAGCCAGAGCTGATGAGAGTACCTACGTCCTGGTTGCCCACAGTGGTTCAGGAGTTATTGAACGTGAGATAGTTAATGATTTCCGAGAGAAAATGATGTATAAAGCTATAGACCATGTTCAAAATATGAACCCAGAGGAGTATGCTCATAAGGTATTGTTTTTGGACCTCTCCGAATTTATTTTTCACTTTAAAGTGGCTGCATGTGGTTGCCATTGATAGCTTTGTGGCTAAGTCTCAAGACAGAAATTGTGCTTGAATTTTAAGTTCCAGTTGGATGAGCTGTACTTAGTCCAGATTCACATACAAAAAGAATCAAGATCCATCATGAGCAGAAATTGTCAGGCCACCGTTCCAATGAAACCAACCATAAATTTTGATGATGTAAATTTAATCTGCCCTTGTTTAGAAAGATTAGTGCAGTTCACCCATTCAAGCCAACCTGGTAATTTTGGTTTCGTTGAATCAGTACAGACACAAATTTTCATTGTAGAAGCATTTATGAAGTGCCTACTCTGTGCCAGGCAATGTTCTAGAAAGAGAGAGCATGGTAGCAAACAGCACGGACCGATCTCTGCCACGTGAAGCTTATACTCTAGAGTATACGTAGTGAGAGTTGAAGAGGAGAAACAAGAAACAAAAATGAAGCAAGAAATATATCACATAAGGATAAATTCTAGAGAATTAGAATAAGACAACATGAAACGAGTCATTAGATAAGTACTTTTTAGATTGGATGTTTGGGGACAGTCTCTTAGAAATAGAGACATTGAGGTTAGATTTGAATGATAAGAAAATACATAATATGTTATCTAGCTGCATCTCAGTTTACTAATGTAGAGTCATTTGAGCTTCAAGAGGAATGCCGTGAAGGAAGAATGCATTTCTGCAATATTTCAGGAAATCCCCCATACCACTGAATTAAAGACTGTAACTACTATAATAGCAAACAATCCATTTAGAAGAAAATTCACACCCTTGCATATGGGTGTGAATGTTAGTTTCTTAACATTGGAATTGGCTCTACCCTAAATAGAGTTTCACGAAAGGGATGCTTTTAAATTGGTGTGCATTGCTATAACCAACTCCAAGGTTTCCTGGCCAGGTTTCTACACAAACTTATATTTTAAAACCCCTTTACATACAAGGCAAACCAAACATTTGATAATGTCAAATCAAACATCTGTGACCATATAATGCCACTGGAAAGTTAATCAAGTGGATATTTTCAAAGATTGATGTTTCAAGACCAGATGTTTTGGGTAAACTCTAGGCCATCTCTGGAATTTATGAGGCAAATTTTTTCCAGATTATATCTACAATAAGATACAGTCTCTTTGGGGGCCCCAGAATCGGCTACCTTTTTAGATTTCCTTTGGCTAAGAGCTCTGCCCTCCTAAAGCTACTCCAGGCTGACAAACTCAGAAAAGGATGGCAGGGGGTACATTTGACTACTATTCTGTGCAGCTCCCTTAGCAGACATCGCTGGTAGACCCCAGCACTCCCTTCTTCTGAGTTAAGAATCCGTATCAACACAATGTTCAGACAGCCACTAGTAAATGGTGAGCCTTGACACAGAAGGTGAGGTCTATTTTCCATGTCATAAACAGAATCTGTACATAACTGATAGCCTGTGAATCAAACTTCTAGAAACAATGTGAAGATTTTAAACATTTTCCCTGGCAATGACCCAACAGCTTTTCCAACTCATTACATTTTATTTAGACTTTCACTGACTATAGCTTGTACCTCCCATATATTTATGATGCTTTGTTTTCATTTGTTGCCCCTCCAATTCACATTCTTTACTATTTTTCACTATTTTAGAACTAATCCCTTACTAGTCTTTAGTATTTTAACTAATTAATCAGTTAATTAATTAATGTGTGTATATATATATATATATATATATATATATATATATATGAGGGAGAGAGAGAATTTAAGCAGACTGTGCTCAGTGTGGAGCCCGACATGGAACTGGATCCCACAACCCTGGGATCATGACTTGAGCCAAAATCAAGAGTCAGGCTCTCAACTGACTGAGCCACCCAGGCGCCCCTATTCTTTACTATTTTAAAACTAATCTTTTAGTTTCTGGTGTCCTGGTTACATACCCATACACTAACTTTGGATTTATTTTTATCTTTTCTGTTGCACCTGTGTTTCTTTTTTTTTTTTTTTTAATTTTTTTTTTCAACGTGTTTTATTTATTTTTGGGACAGAGAGAGACAGAGCATGAACGGGGGAGGGGCAGAGAGAGAGGGAGACACAGAATCGGAAACAGGCTCCAGGCTCTGAGCCATCAGCCCAGAGCCCGACGCAGGGCTCGAACTCACGGACCGCGAGATCGTGACCTGGCTGAAGTCGGACGCTTAACCGACTGCGCCACCCAGGCGCCCTGCACCTGTGTTTCTTAATTGCCTGCCATGTACATGATCCCATGCCAAATTCATCTTTTATCAGCTCAGTGAATGATAGTATCTTGCAGGAACAACCTAATTAAACTTTTAGGGAACATAATATTTCAATTTTTTATATTGTTATAATAATTTACACATGACACTAGTCTTTGTACTTGTCTGTTTAAACTATTATATGGCCCATGGGCTGCTTACAAGGTTTAGTTCTCCTTTCTGTAGTAAATATGGCTGTCTTGAATCAAAGCCCAAAACAGAGGTGAGAGCCAGAGATGGGCCATTCAGCTTTGCTCATCAGCACTGATAATTTACTTTTACTACAAACTTCCCCTCAGCCTTCAGGAAAACAATGGCATCCTGCACATTTTAATATAAATTTGCTATCTATGAGTGGTTTAGTTTGGAGGTAAATTATTTAAGAAACAAGTTTTCCTAATGTGAAGTTATGTAGGTGTGAGACCTGGCCAGTGCCTATCTCAAGTTTTGTGTCTCTACATTGTTTCTGTTATGACATAAATTTTGCCACTAGCCACAGGGCCTGGAATACACAGTTAAGGTCTTATTCTCTCATAAAAAAAAATGTGGATAATCTAGATCCATATGATAG
Organism: Puma concolor; assembly: GCF_028749965.1. NCBI lineage: Eukaryota > Metazoa > Chordata > Mammalia > Carnivora > Felidae > Puma > Puma concolor. The sequence continues at coordinate 152,585,372 of NC_141674.1, read as the reverse complement.
CTCCATGATGTCAAGGAAGCCAAGACCTTTCTCTCTCTTATCTGCCCTCTTAGTATTTGGTTTCTGTTATCCAGGTCAAAGAGAGTTTTTTTTTTCAAATTTCAACTGTCACATGCTCATTTTAGATGGAAGAAAGAAGAAGATGGAAAAGACAGAAAGTGCAAAATGGCCACCATCTGATACTTGAGCTTTTCTAGAAATTCTACTCAACATCTTATGTCTCACTGGCCACTGGCTTGGAATGTTGTAATGTAGCTGGCATATTTTCACCTGGGATGAAATTATAGTTCTGTTCCCAGGAAGAATGGACTCTGGGTGGGAAACTACTGTTTCTGCCACAAATGTGTAAGGAAGAGATTAAGATAGCAAAGGGTCTAGAAAAGATTAAAGAAATTGGTGGCGGGGGGGGGGGGGTGGCTTATCACAAGTAAGAGAAGACTATTGGTAATGTCATAATAGTGTTTAGGTCTTCAAAGGGATTCCATGTAAAAGAAGGCTTAAACTTATTTTATGACACCGAATTGAAACTAATGGCAAGGGAGAGAGGTGGTAGGATGAGGTGTTATTTTGTTGTTGTTTTGTTTTTGTTTTTTTAATATTACTAAGGACTTTCTCACAGTAGAACTTGTCTAAGATGGAAAAGGTTGCTTTCTGAACACATTTCCATGATTACAGGAAAGGATTATATGCAAAATTCTTTGGAGGCTATCGCCTCATTATTTTTCTTTCTATACTAAGGCCAAGTGTACATTTTTGTAACTATTTAAGATCTCTGAATTCCAGGAGACTTACTTCAGTGAAGCTGTGAAAAAAAAAAAGAAACACTGAATTCTTTTTTCTCAATGCAGATTTTGGAATTACAGATGCAAAGTATAATGGAAAAGAAAATGAAAATCAAGAGAAGTATCGCAAAGTATTACAAGGAAAACCCATCGTTAATAAATTTCCTCTGCAAAAACTGCGGTGTGGTAGCCTGCTCTGGGGAAGACATCCATGTAATTGAGAAGATGCACCATGTCAACATGACACCAATATTCAAGTAGGTCTGGGAACACTGAATTTTTAGTTTCTGTATAAGAAGTGAAGTAGGTTGTACTGTGCATGTTCTTCCGAAATAGTACAAATGAGGTTCATTATTTTTCAGAACTTCTCCTCCTTTAGCCCCCATATTCTATCCCTATTTCAAATGTGACTTTTTCAAATATATTGCACTGAGGCACGGGGGGAGAAGGGAGAGCCCCAGAGCCATTTTGGTCCAAGGTGCATCAGTCTGGTGTGTAGTCATATTTGTTCTCAAATTTTTGGACAACTTCAGTCTAGTTAAAATAATCTACAGACTTAAAGAGGCCACCAAAAGCAACATGGCCCTTGAGAGATGTATGCGGAAAGGGAGCGTCTACCTGATGATCTGTGGGGGCAGGAAGGAGAGGGGGATAAGGTGTGGGATATGCATGCAGGTGGCTGAGCTTCAGGTCCAACAGCATGTACCCATAATTTGCATATTTGTCTGTTGCAAATTCTCAGGTATGTTTTTACTCCTTGATAATTTTAGGGAACTCTACATTGTGAGAGAAAACAAAGCTCTACGAAAGAAGTTTGTAGACTATCAAACAAATGGCGAGATTATCTGCAAAATATGTGGCCAAGTGAGTAAAGTGCTGTGAGCTTATGTTTACTTTGGCCACAGGGAATTCTTAATTGGATGTGCATTTAATTTTTCCCCTCACTCTCTTTTGTTTTCTAGGCTTGGGGAACGATGATGGTGCACAAAGGCTTAGATTTTCCTTGTCTCAAAATAAAGAATTTTGTAGTGGTTTTCAAAAATAATTCACCGAAGAAACAATACAAAAAGTGGGTGGAATTACCGATCACGTTTCCTGATCTTGACTATTCAGAATATTGTTTGTTAAGTGATGAGGACTAACATTCGATTTGAGACTCCTTAAAAAATATTATCATCTTAACATTTACTTTGATTTTGATGAGTGTTTTTACTATACTACAGAACTGATGTGAGGATTAATAAAGTCATTGCCTTACTTGGTGTTGAGCTGCATGGAGGAAGATAATGTATTATGCTTTCAAGTATCTATCTTGTTGTTGGGCAGGGGTAAAGAACACCTAGCAGTAATACGCATTAGTATGGAGCATTACGGGACTGTGGAAAGAATGCTAGCATATAAAGGAGGCATCCAAGGTACCGCTATCAGTCCTGTCACACTAATCCTCACGATGAAATTATCCAAATCAGTTCATCTTTCTGAACCAGTGTCCTTATTGGTGAAATCGTCATAGTATTATTTACCTTTGCTTTCATTAGCTTTCTACTGCTACACAACAAATTAGCACAAACTTAGTGGCTTAAAACAACAGTCCTTTATTATTACACATGCTCTGTAGGTCAGAGGCCTGGACAGGGTCCTCTGCACAGGGTCTCAGAGACTGAAATCAAGTTATGAAACAAGTAATGTTTTTCATCTGGGTGTACTGGATGAACACTGAATCACTTCCAAGCTCTTTCAAGTTGTTGGCTATCATTTCCTTGAAGATGAAGATGGGGATTCCTGTCTTCTTGCTAGCTGTCCACTGGGGATCACTCTGAACAGGTAGGGCTGCCCTCATCATGTGACTTGCTCATAGACCTTTTATAGCACAGCTATTTGCTTCTTCAAAGCCAGCAGGACAATCTCTCTCTTGTCTGCTAAGATAAAATCTGAACTGTAATCACAGGAGTGACTATCTCATATTCATAGATCCTGCCCACACTCAAAGTTCAAGGATTTTGAGGGCATATACACCAGCAGACAGAAATCTTGGAGGCCGTCTAAGAATTCTGCCTCTCATACCACTTGCTCAGCTTTTGTGAGTAAGTGATATATGTATTCATATGAAAAGCACTTTGAAAAATATTAAAGCACCATAAAAGGCAAGGTACTATGAAGAAGCAGCATCAGGTAGCTTAAGTCTTATTTTTTCAGCTTTCCCTCCATAAACACAGGAATGGTGGCTAAGTCCAGACTATTTATTAATACCTGTAAGATTACCTATGTCAGTAGAGATGTCTAGGGTTCACAAAGGATGTTAGCAGGGAGCAGATGCTTGATGTTATTAGAGAAAATATCTACCTCCACTTGTCCCTAACACCAGGTAGAAGGGTAACCTCTCCATGACTGTGATATTTTCAGTTTTTCTGAAGTAAGTATGATTATTTAGAGATAGGCACAAGGTGCAGAATTCAGAACATTCTCACAGTAGACAAACAACCTCTTTTGCCATGGAAGAGCCACATGATTGAGACTGATTCACAATTGACCATTTTAACCCACACTTACTCAGATGATCTGCTGCATGGAAAGTGTTACCTTCTGTGACTAAAGAGAAACAAAATGTTGGAGGGAATGAGAAAGAAAATTCTTCTGTGGTTTTGACGGATTAATTAAATTCAGTCTAACATTAGCTTTTCTTAATAAGAACCAAGCAAAGATGAATATTAACCAATGAGAGCTCTTGGGACAAAGAAGATTGTGGTTTTCTTAAAATACTTTTAAAACCTCCAGCTGACTCCATTTAAAGTACTGCTGTCTTCTAGAACATTTTGGAAACTATGCAGGAAACCAAATGCATAAAATAGCTAAATGTACTACTGTAACATATGTAGACTGTTTTTGAGGTGTCAACAAATATCAGGTTTTTTCATCTGTGTTTTCCAGTAAATTTTTTTTTCAATAAAGAAGTGTTATCTTTACCTCAAAGTTTTGAAATACGTGTTCCAAATAGTATAAAACTTAATATGTGATGATACCTGAAAACTCAAATTATGATGCATGTAATAATTGTAGCATTTTGATCGATCGTTACCGAACAGTTTAATACTTAGAGTATTTGGATATCATTTACAGGATAGCCTCATGACATGTAGATATCAACCTGGAGTTGGAAGGCCTAGGCCTAGTTTTAGTCCCCATGAAACCTTCAGTTATTTGGGGCACTTTGGGCAACCTCATCTCACAGGTGCTGTGTTTCCTCTCCTGGAAAATGAGAGACTGGATTGAATGGTATTAAAGGTCTCTTACAAGTCTAGCATTACCATACTCTATGCTTCTGGCTCCCTGGTTGCTTTCATTTTAAGACCTTGTCTCATGACTTGTGGTAATATCAGCTGTGGGCTAAATACCTGGCAGGCATATGACACATTTGAAAGTAACTCATATCTGCTAAAAGGCAGTTGCGGGGGTCTCACAGGAAAGGTCCATTGGCTGGAGTCCTGTATCTCAAAGTGGGTCGGAAAGGCCTGAAAGTGTCAGGAGATTTTAGAGCACGCATTCCCAAGCCAGTAGATCAGTGACCAACTTTGTGGGTAAGAGATGTCAAGGTCTTATACCAAAAGTTTGAGATCACTTGAGACGCGATGAAATTAAAATACAATAATTTACAGTTCATACAAACATTTGAATGTAAGGCATTGAGGCAGCACGTAAGTGAATAAGAAATGGTTGCTCAAAGGACCATGAGTACACGTCACAAGCAGTTGTTGAAAGCATAAAACACTGCAATTTAATATCTCAGAGTGTTTGTTATGCCTTAGGGAAAAGAAGGCTTCTGGTGGTATTTTCAATTCAGTGGAACATCAAGCCAAAGAGGATTTAAAGTTTCCCATCATTGTTGCTTTTAAGATGTGAAGAATTCGAACACACTTATGTGCAGATGGGAAAGAATAATAAAGAGTGAGAGAATAGTAAATTGCTTGTTGGGTGTTATTGATAAATCCTGACAAATGATGCTGCTACAGTCTTTTCTGGGCACCCTGATCCTTTCTCAACAGTGCGTCTTTACAAGCTTTCTCCCTTCTTCGCCATCTCTCCAGCTGACATCCTTTATGTTCCACACAGATGAAACCCATGTGGCACTTCCCAGTATCTAGCACAGTTCGCGTTTTCGGAACTAGAATGTTGGGATGAGCACTGGGTGTTGTATGTAAGTGATGAATCACGGGACTATCCCCAAAACAAAAAGCACACTGTATACACTGTATGTTAGCCAACTTGACAATAAATTATATTTAAAAAAATAAAAAATAAACAAAAGGAAGCAGATTAGAAAAAAAAAAAAAAAGAAGAACTAGAATGGAAAGAACATGCAGGGGGAATAATATTCACTCACCCTGAGCATAACAAAGTGCTTGTTTCCAAAGCCTGATAAACAATTACATTAGTCACAGCAGTAAAGTAAAACAAACAAACAAAAAACCAAGAAAATTATTTCATTTCCTTCTAAGAGTTATAAAGTTAATTTGAAATAACCATGAAATAACCATAAGCTTCTTCAGTCTCCTTCAGTTTGTGAATTTCTCCTTAATTTGTCATACTAGATATAGAATTTTACATCTTTGTTTTTGTGGGGGAGAGCATGGACTGAGATATAATTGGGTTTGGATCCTCAGTAGCTTTGTGACTTGGGCAAGTCACTTGATCTCTCTGAGACTATAGTTAGTACCAACCTTGAGGGACTGTCATGAGAATTTGGGTATTGCATGGAACATACCTAGCATTTGGCATTTAGTAGGAATTAATGTATAGAACATAGTAGCGAGAGTGGCCAGAAGAGCAACAATAGTTGTAATAGAACAGGTGTAGGTATAGCATAAAAATAGTAAATTTTAGATTTATGTTTGATAATAAGTAGGTTACCTACAGGACTAGAGTTCCCACATCCAACATTTAGCCTAGAGGGCTTGTCCAAGAGCTAAGTGGTAGCTGTAATGAAACATGATTGTTCTGAATGTGCTATTCATTGTCAGTGGAGGGAAGATTTAATGTCCATATCTGTAGGCCAACAGAAAAACAGGTTTCAGCGTGAACACAAAGATCAGCACTGATTTATTAAGTGGTTATAGGACTTCACTAGGTCTATTATGTAGGTACAATTTTAATGAGATCCCATCTTTATCTTCAAGAATAATGTGATAGTGTTGCTGTATTGACCTGCCCAACAATTGCAAGAGAGGGGTTGTAGCATGTCAACAGAAATTTTTTGTCCAACACGAATGATGATTGTCTTTTATTTGTTTCTAAATCCTTAAACTTTTTAGTTGGAGCATATGAAATATGAAATACACATGGAAAGCACTGCAGATATTTTTTGTAATTTTTAGATATTTTCCACACAGAGTATTACCAAGTTCTTCTTTATATAAATTAATCATCCCAGAAGCATCTCATTTGAAGATGAAATTGTCTGTGAGTCCTATTAGTTCATAATTTTAAAATCCAAATTAAAGACCAGATCCTCAGTGGGACTATGGGAAGAGAAACAGACTTTATAGGAAGTAATATTTAACCATGCAGTTGGAATACATTTGGGCCACTATTTAAGTTGAATATGTTTGATGAAGTATATTAGTTTTTACGTACTAATTTCATAAATGGACTTGATTTTGACACTTACGAAAAAATTGTATTTAATTCAGTTGTATGTATAAAATAATACTGAACCAAAGATGAGCATTTTTTCAACTTAAATATTTCCTTCAAACACTGTCTTCTGCTGTCTCTTACGAAGCTTGTACTTTAAACACGTAGCATGAAGGGACTGTTGGATGGTTAGTTCCTTCATTTTGATTCACTTAACAGGTCATAACAATGATCATAACTCATCAAGCTGTAAGGATTTGTATAATACTAAAATGCCCAAAACAACTGATTTAGTGTTATCCTGGACAGGGTTGCCCACCTGAGATTAATACCACTTCAGTACCACACCAATGTTTCTACTGCTAAATTCACTTTTTTCTTTGCATTTTACCCAGGTTTATAATTTCATGACTTTACTTTGCACAATTTATACCAATAACTTTGATAACCTGTTGAGTTCACAGTCACAACTTTCAAAGGATTTATCTCATTTGACAAGTGTATCTCAAATCTTGTGATGTTTCTTATGTTTAGACTAAATGGCTTATTCTATTGAAAGCTACTAACCTCATGGTGATAGCTCACTTAAGGCCCTAGATTTTGTAATGAACAACTTGGTTCAGTGTTTTATTGTTATCACTCATTTATTTTGGGATAAAATGCAATCCTCAAATGACTAACTGCAAGAAACAAACAAAAACCTGTCATTCCATGTAAAACATTGTGTTCCATGCAAGAGAAGAAAAAGAAGAGAAAATGAAGGTAAAAAGGGAATAGATAGAAGCCAAATGAAACAGAAGCAAAGAAATTAAAAAGACAGCCACATGATAACACATAGACAAAGAAATAAGAACAGAAGAAGAAAAAATAAATTTAACTGAGGGATATTGATACATCTAATAAATGACCAATTGTTTCTTTTCTACTCATCAAATAATTTTAAGTCTTCCTATTTGTAAGGTACTATATTTTAGGCACTGAAAGTAAAATATGGATCTTGCTCAAGAGATTTTTTTTTTTTTATCCAGTGGTGAGGATCTTTTACTCAATAGTGAGTAAAATGAGGATCTTGCTTTTAGGATTCACTTACAGAGATTAGTCATGTATGTAAATATCAGTACAGAAGACAATGACCAATGCCACAAGAGAAGGGAAGGAGAGATTACTTCCAACAGGGATGGAAGATAGAAGACTGCATTGGATTGTGGAGTGTCCAGGAGATTTTTTTCAAGTCCTATTTAGAGTTTTCCGATCTTGGGAGTGGGAGAGTTGAAGATGGATCATACATAGAAATAAGAAAAAGGAGAACACCTGATAATCCATAAAAGAAAATTTTACTATCAAATATGGTTAGAAAAAGAAAATTCACTCTAACTGTATTTAGAATAAAATATTTTTGGTTTAAAGCATATAATAAGTTTGAAATATCTTGTAGATAAACATGCCATTTGACTTAAAATATTACTAAACTTTGTTTACCCAAGTAATCATAAAACAGTTAAACTAATTTTAATAAGGTTCAACTCTACAATAAGGGATTCAAGAAAGAAAGAAACCAGTGAAAAAAGATGCCAGCTTCTGATGTAACAGTCATGGGAAGAGGTCAAGACTTCTCTAGATGGAGGGGCGCCTGGGTGGCTTGGTCAGTTAAGCGTCCACAGAATCTGAAACAGGCTCCAGGCTCAGGTCATGATCTCACGGTCTTTGAGTTCGAGTCCCACGTCGGGCTCTGTGCTGACAGCTCAGAGCCTGGAGCCTGTTTCAGATTCTGTCTCTCCCTCTCTCTCTGCCCCTCCGCTGTTCATGCTCTGTCTCTCTCTGTCTCAAAAATAAATAAACGTTTAAAAAAAATTAAAAAAATAGACTTCTCTAGATGGAGACAGGAGTGGGAGAAAGATTGTGAGATGCCTGTGCTCTGGTCACATCCATCCTTTTCTAAAGATGCCTTGAGACCCAATCCTATTTTTCCAACATTATCCTGGATAAAGGCCTCAGCAACTGGCCTAGCAGTCATTCTCTGGCCCAGGTAAGGTCACTACTTCGTAATCATCTGAGGGATAGAATACCTAGACAAGCATAGTTTTGTCTGGAACAGATGGAAGGATGGCTAGTTTGGTACATTGTACATCTTTGTTCACAATATCCAATGATTAGAATACTTTAAGAAAAGTTTTAAAATATGCTTCGTAATGAGTGCTCAATCTGATTGCACCGTGTGGTTAGGCTAAGGAAAGCATAGACCAAGTGTTCCTGATAGATAGTCCTCAACAAAGAGTGATTTTCAGGAGGTGAAGAAATGAATGTAATAGCCTAGACGATCCTTAAACGGGTATTGTGGGGGGAAAAAAATGAGGAGGAGAAATTTTTGAAAGGGGATCCAAGGTTTCAAACCTGTCTACGGGCTGAGGAGTAAGAGCTGTGAAACAGGGAGAGATTCAAGACTCAAAGGGAGAGAGGAGGGCATAACTGGTGTTACAAAATGCATCGGAAGAAGGAAGTGGATGAAATAAAGAGCAGAGGAAAAGATGAGGATAGTTGCCTCTGCTGCTGCTGAAGCAGGGGGAAAAAAGAAAATATGAAAAAAAGATACAGTTTAATGTAAAGGTAAAAAAGCAGAAGGCTGATGGAGTTTTTCTACTGGCATCAATCACTGGGCTACCTACTGAGTTGGGTTTTGGATTTGAGGATGGACATGGGGAAGTAAGGAAAGCGATAAAGATTTTTAACATGCTTCGATGAATGCAAAGTGACTGATCAGAAACTGAGTAAGAAGATTACCGTGCAGTAGTGGGACTGGCTGATTTAGAAATAACAAATATAGAACTAATCATTTAATAAATACTAATGTGCAGGATACTGGACTAAGTTTTCTTGTATTTATCCTTTGATATGTAAAAGAAAAAAACCAGACTGTTTAAAGGTTTGATGGACTCAAAAAGTTTTAAAATGTTATGGTCACCCAAATAAAGCTGGTCTTGTTTGTGACTTCTCTCAGCACAATACTGTATTTAGAAGAACCCCAACATCAACATCTCTTCAAAACTCCTCAGAAATTACCTTCCTGAAATCCTGTTATCCCCTCTGAAATCCCCTACTTTCCTCCCAGATTCCTCCTCTTATAATGTAAATCAACATGATTTTACTTGTTTATTTCTTTTCCTCCCTCTGTTCATTTACCCTTGGTTTTATGGAAGCTTGAACTACAAATGGTGTTTTCCACCTTCCCTATGCTTTGGGAAATGAATTTTTTTGTGAATATTCATATTAGCATGTTTTTAGTCTCTGAAATAATGGAAAATAACAATGCCTGTTACCAATTTATTATCTTTCATCTCCAAATTCAATTTTTTTTTTATCTGGTCTCTAAACACACAGCTGGGACCTTCAAGTATTTTTGCTTTGCCAGCTGGCATTGACATTAAACTTTGCCTGTAGAGGGTTCTGGAGAAACAATGCAGAAAGGAAAGGTTTTGCTTCCTGGTTCTGGTGCACTTGCTTTTGGCAAGCTTTTGCAAGTGTGGGTAGCTTCTCCGGTATACAGTTCCTGTAGGACACGTGGCTTTCTCGGGCACCCAGGTCTTGATGGCAGCCAGCCGTACGCAGTGGCCAGCAGTATCTCCTTAGGAGCTTTGTGTACAGTGTCCCCATGAATCCCTCCCCATGAATAGCTTTCCTTGGGACCCAGATGGCACATTTCCAGCGAGCTCCAAAAGGCAGACTTTCAGCGAGTTCCAGCGGCCCCTTGGCAAATTCTTTGCTTCCAATAACCTACAGATGCTTTCTCCAATAAGGTCTGAATCTCATGCTTGGTTATCTATCTCAGCCACAAGGGAAGCAGCTGCTTCATGTCTCTGTTATTTCCGTATTCTCTAGAGTTCTTTTTACTTCTTACTAATTAATTTTCTGTTACTCCAATCCCATTATAGTTAATAACTATTTATATTAAATTTTAACTAATAATTAAATAATAATAACTAATAATTAAATAGTTATTTATTTACATTTTACCTGATGTTTCTGTCACCAGACTAGACCCACTCATGCAATCATGTCTAAAGAAATATGGGAATTAGTCCACAAGAAGTTACAGTGCTTAAATATCAAGTTACTCTTATGTGTAGACATTGTATTTTACACAAGAAATGACTCAAATGCATCTGACCAATTCTCTAACCAAACAATTCAGAAACAAGACAGAATATATTTTATAATTAGCTACTTTCATTTTCTAAATCCCAACCATCAGTTCTATAATGCCAAAAGCTGAACCCAAATTCCCACCTTACATGAAAGACCACATAATGGACATTGAGAGGATTAAATGAGAAAATGTCTGTATACTAGATTTTTTAAATGATTTAAAACCCTCAGAGAGAGAGAACTACTTTTGTTTTAGAACCCCCTAATGTGTGTTTATTTTTGAAAATGAGACCTTCTTATAGTTCCATTGATAATGAATCAAAGAAATAGCTAAACTGTTTTTGCATAAAACAGGATCAGTTAGAAGGAACTAAAGAGGAAGGGAGAAAATGTTGGAGAGAGGGAGTCTCAGGAGCAAAGCAGGAGGCTACAGCCCAAGTAGAAATTACCAATGGAAATTCCATCCTCATTTGTCCCAAAGCACCAGTGAATATGCTACTTCCATACTTCAGTTGGTATTATTTGGCATCAGGGCAGTCTGGCAGGGCAATATGGAAACAGCGAAGAGAAAGCACACACACACACACACAAGGAAAAGTGGCTACAGAGAATTCCAGATAACAAATGTTTAACATATTTTATGGTGACTGACACAAAGAAAACATTTAATAAATATTAATTTCTTTCTCTAATTTGAAGTATAAGATGTAATCTCTGACCTTGGGGCATCAACAAATTGACGGAGTGTTCCATGATTATAGGCACAAAATAATCAGAAAAAATATGAGTATACAATAATCACGTGGTACACAAATTACAGGTATTTTAGAACTGAGAAAAGCTTCTGAATTAGAGTGAGTAAGAAATTTGAACAATGCTCTGTATATATTAGATGTTCATATTTCATAATAATTTAAAAGGGAAGAAGAGTAGGAAGAATGCTTTAAATGAAGGTAATAAGGAAGAAGGAAGAAGAAAAAGGAACATGTTTTGTATATCTATTGGAATACCAAACTGAATCTGGGATTGACTGGGTAACCAATATGAAGTCATTCTAGTTTTTTGAGCAGTAGAGTGGCAGGTAGAAAAGACAATCTGCGAGGAGTTAGCAGGCTAAATCATACTGAAGAGAGAAAAATTGGAAGGAAAAAGATCAAGGAAGTTGGAGCCATTGAGTCTGAGATGATGAACATCTGGACTTGGTCATTGGCAGTGAGAGTGGAAGCAATGAGTGATGCTGGAAGATGTTGAAATAAAATCACGAGCTGGAAAAATTGTGACTGATACGGACTTGATGGCAATAACAAAATAAATACAAAAGTACAGCACAGTTGGTGATAGAACCAAATACAAGAAATTTCTTTAGGTTACCTTCTTTTTGCTCTCAATATGACTCATAATTCTGCTTGGTCGTCATCTAATTCCACATGCGGTCATATTCCTGGCATACAGAATAACTCTTTTATTTCACCCAAGAACTCGCTCACTGGGCCCCAGCTGTTTTCTAATCCACCCACACTGATCACTGAGCTGTGGTGGATACAATTCCCTTGTCCTGAAGAAAAGGTTTAAAATGAGTCAGAATCTCTTGATTTGTGAATAAATCAAACATTTTTATTTCCCAGAGGCTCTGGTTCCCAAGAACTTCCTACATCCATTCCCAGTCTACCAATGGGGGCAAACTGGTTATATGACTCAGGTGCCGTCTTGGCCTCTCAAGAACTAAATAAAGTGCTTTGAGGCTGCCATTCTAAGTAGGCGAAGGAAGTGAGTTTCTGAAAATGGGGAGAGTTCTGCACTCCTGATTCTGTGGCCCTTTCCAATAATGCTCTGTCTTAGGCTGTGGCCTGAGATAATGACCCTTTTTCCAGACTTTAAGATTAGTTTAGACCAGCTCTGTGCAATGAAACTATAGTTTGAAACAGATAACTAATTTAAAGTTTGCCAAAAGCTACATTTAAAAAGTTAAAAGAAACAAGTGACATTAATTTTAATAATGTATTTTAACTCAATATAGTTATATTACATTGACATATTATCAATATAAAAATTATTAATAATATATGTCATATCTTTCCTGTCAAGTCTCCAATATTTGATGTGTGTTTTATACTTTTAGCACATCTCAATTTGGACTTGCCACATTTTCTTGTTTTTTTCATTTTTTTAATGTTTATTTATTTCTGAGAGAGGGTGAGAGAAAGGAGAGAGAGAGAGAGAGGGAATGAGCGGAGGAGAGGCAGAGACAGATGGAGACATAGAATCCGAAGCAGGCTCCAGGATCTGATATGTCAGCCCAGAGCCTGATGCGGTGCTTGAACTCACAAGCTGTGAGATCATGACCTGAGCTGAAGTCAGACGCTTAACCGGCTGAGCTGCCCAGGCGTCCCAAAGCAAACTTTATGCCCACCGTGGTCGAACTCACAGTCTCATGCTCTACCGACTGAGCTAGCCGGGCTCCTAGGACTGGCCACGTTTCCAAGTGGTCAATAGACACCTGTAGCTAGATGAATAGTGCAATTCTAGACATTTTAGTTTTTAAGATAGATATAGAGAAAACACAGTTTAAACGTGAAGTTCCAATTTTCTTCTTGCAAGTTATTACCTAACTTCGAATTCTCTTACTTTCTGTTAATTCCCTGAGGTCTTCTTATCTCTAAAGTTGTGCATATATTTATATATGATAAAACAATGACTTGTGAGAATACATAATAAACACCATGGCTGTCTGCCCAGATCCCCTCCTCAGGGCCAAGGCACCCATCCCCCTGGGCCTGGGATATGGCTGCTGACAGCTCATAGCTGCCTCCCTCTGTGGGTATCACCCTAAGCTATGGGGAACTGCCTTTCCTAGGATTATGTCTTCTTGGCAGTGGCCTGAACCAAATGACAGACTGATGAGGAAACACAAGCCTGTCCGCCTTTACTCCATTTGGAACAACCCTGAAGAGCAATCCAACTCCTGAGGTCCCCGTAGGGTAGAATGAGGCTTCCTTTGCAATTGTTCTGCAGGTCAGTGTCTCCTTCTGCTCAGGCCTGCCTTCTTTTCTCTACAGGTATTGTGTCCTGAGAACAACCTCTATCGACCCCTAACCCCGCCCATAAACTAAACCCTATTTGCATCTCTCCATCTCAGTTTCCAGGGAACCCAGTTTAAGAGAGAATATATTTCTGAGACAGAGAGAGACAGAGCATGATCGGGGGAGGGTCAGAGAAAAACAGTGGGAGACACAGAATCCGAAACAGGCTCCAGGCTCTGAGCTGTCAGCACAGAGCCCGACGCGGGGCTTGAACTCACGAACCGTGAGATCGTGACTTGAGCCGGAGTCGGACACTTAACCGACCGAGCCACCCAGGCGCCCCAAGAGAGAATATAAAGTAGCCTCACTTCTGCAAAAGCAAAATTACAGGCAGTGTTTGAAGTGAGAAGAGGGAAAAGCAGCAGCCAGACTCTGGTTCATTTCTGTGTATTATAACTCTACTTTCCCACACTTGAACAAGGCCAGAGCTCTCTCTGAACCTTCCTCTCTTTCATGTCTGTTCACTCGCATTATGTTTCTTTTTCTAGATAACACTTCCCCCGAAGGCCAAAGGGACAACTGAGTCAAAGGTATGGCCAAAAAATGGGATTAATCCTCATTGGGTTGAAGCATAAGAAGGGGAAATCAGTTTCCTTGAAGAGAGAAATCTAGATTTCCCCTCGTTTTAAAACTTGGGCTTGTCTGCCGCATAAAGTTTTTTTGACTCTCAAACATCTAAGGTTATTCTCCTGGAGGATGTTGGCGTTTACTATTTCTGCTTTAGCTTTCTTCAGTGACTTCATATCTCTGTCTCTCACACATATACCTGCATACTCATTCAGGTTAGTGACAATTAATTCTGCATAGCATGGCTGATGGCTCTGTTCCAGATCTTCCAAAGCCATAAATAATTGATTGTTTTTATATATTACAACCTGGGGAAGTGGAAGAAGGAAGCCATCATTCCCATTTCCCTACATTTTAAGTCCCATAAATAAGATGAGGTAGTAAGTTCTTAGACCTGAACTGAGAGTTAGGAGACTTTGATTCTCCACCTGATTTGGTCTCCTACAGAAGTTTTTTACAACTGGCTTAATAGCTAAAATATTCTACTATTTGTCATATAAACTGTAGCGATATAATGTTTAAAAGTGATTTGTGTTCCGGGAAAATTTTCTAACTTGTACATTCAGGTTAGAAGATTGGGTAAAATCTTACACAAGGAAGACAGTATTTCTTTTCTTCGTCTTGCTGATGCTTTGGTCTTGGTAAAATTCAGAAGAGTAGTAGAAAAGAATTGTAGAGCAGGTGAGTATTGATTTTCCTAATCCTAAAAAATATGTTTTTTTCTAAGTATTTTTATTGTGTATATAACTAAGATACTACTGTGTTAGAAATACCAAACCATGGAAGTTTCTGCACTTCTGTGAAAAAGTAGGTTTGACACTGTGGTGATGCTCAATACACAGCACTGAGAGGTCAGTGACTAGGGGTTTTTCAAAAGAGAGACCTCACAATTAGTGAAGGACATATTGTGGGGATCACAGTGATAAGGAGATTCTGGCATAAGTAATATCTCATGATAATACCTGAAATATATTTGATAATATAATATCTCATGATAATACCCTGAAAATATATTTGAGAATATCTAATAATACACATTGGCTATTTCTATTAGTTGAGTAAAAGCCAAACTAGAACAAACCCTCTGCAGTCAAGCATTACCCCTCCCGCATTCAACATAGGGACTTTTCTTTTACTTTCCATCAAGAGGTAGAAGTTTATGGGTGCCTGGGTGGCTCAGTTGGTTAAGCATCTGACTCTTGATCTCAGGGTTGTGAGTTCAAACTCCATGCTGGATATGGAGCCTACTTAAAAAAAAAAAAAAGGAGATGGAGATTTATATAGAGGAACAGAATGTTGTTCCTTTTTCAAAAATTGTGATAGTAGGAACAAGGTTACTAAGGAATAAAAGACCATGCCTCGATATCACATAAAAAGTTCCTTTAGCTTTCGGTATTTGGCAAGAGAGAAATTGTAGGTTTGAGGTCGTGCCTCACTCTAGCCAGTTTTGTGGCATCAAATTGTAGGACAATAAATTAATGCCGTGGTAGATTGTGTGACTTCACAGAATCTGCCCTCTTCTGCGCTTCCTGTCTCCTGCCTACTGCTTCCTTCATCTTTCTTCACAAGCCCCTCTACCATGATAGTTCACCAGTGTGAACATTGACGAGAGGCCACAGGCACCCAAAGAACTCCTTGACTACATCAGCTGAGCTTTGCCGTTCAAACTGATTATTATGCCAAACCATCCACCATGAGCGTGGCAAATCACTTGTCAAAAAATAGACCCACAATTCTGGCACGTGTGTGTGTGTGTGTATGTGTGTGTGTGCGTGTGTGTTAAACTAAAAGTTACTGGAAAAATGATCAGAATGGAACACAACATTGATTAGGTTACATGTTCATTGAAATTTCGCTAATTAGAATGTCAGAAAGAAGCAGACATGGAATTGTGCTAATTTCCACTTTACTAATCCATAAAACAGATACTTCTCATAAAGTAATCTTTCCTCAGTTCTCGTAATCTTTCCTCAGTTCTCAGGAAAAAAAAAGACTGAATAGCTGCAGTAAAGTGTCCTATTACTAATGCTCCATGTTATAATGAACAAAACCGCAATTCATGTTGAAAGGCACACTTAAGCACTAGCACAAGGATTAAATGACCATTGTTAGATAACAATGGTTAATATCCGATTGTTTAACAATAATGAGCTTGACCTTTTACTGGTCACACCTGGAGGTGTTCTCCTTGAGCCTTATCTAGCTTGGACCCACAGTGAGTAGCAGGTGAGCTCCAAATCATCTATATCGTTCATTCATTCAGACAGCAATATTTATTAAGCATCTATTTTTTATACTTCTTTATTTTGGGGAGAGTGCAAGCATAGGGGTGGGCAGAGAGATGGAGACAGAGGGTCTGAAGCAGGCTCTGTGGTGACAGGCTAACAGCAGCAAGCCCGATGTGGGGCTCAGAGTCACAAACCCTGAGATCATGACCTGAGCTGAAGTCGATACTCAACCAGTTGAGCCGCCCAGATGCTCCTATTAAGATAAATTAGTGAAACAAGCTGAAATGGAGGTATATGTAGGGGAAAGAGGAATAAACAATAGAAATAATACATACATACATATTATAGTTTATTTGGAAGTAGTAAAATCTATGGGGAAAAAAAGACAAACTAAAAAACTGGAGATTGAAGTGGGTCAATTAATATATATATAGAGAGAGAGAGAGTGAGAGAGAGAGAGAGAGCATGAGTGGGAGATAGGGGCAGAGGGAGGGAGAGAGAGAGAAAAAAATCTTATGTCGGCTCTATGCTCAGCACGGAGACCAGCACAGAGCCCAACACAGGGCTCAATCCCAGGACTCCTTCTGGGATCATGACCTAAGCTGAAATCAAGAGTTGGATGCTCAATGAACTGGTTCAGCTTCATTGAGAAGATAACATTGGAGTGAGGACCTGAGCCTGTGTTGGTAATGTCTTTTTTCCTCATCCAGAAATCTTTTGCTATCATTATCTTTCCTGATGCCATCTACTAAAGAAATAAAAAAAAAGAAATTTATGTGTAGGCTTAAGACTACATAGACCTCAGGTCAAGGCCAGTGATTTTTTTTCATGATAACATAGGATTTATCTCCTGAAAACCGAAGAGACCTGGTCTTACTCATGAGAGCAGTAAGTAGGTTCCTATATGAAATAACAAGAAATGTGCTACCAAAAGTTCTGTCTCCTCTCTCAGTTCTTTTACTATTTTAAGATCTACTTCTTAAAGAAATTACATAACTTTCCCATCACTCAGCCAAGCTGCCTAAATTCACCACCATTAAGATATTCATTATATTAAAGTATAGCATTATCAGCAATTCTTTTTTAAAATTCTCATATACAATGGGAGTAAGACTCAAGAAGAAATATGCACATTCATGAAGGGAAAAATCTGTGTAGGTGGCATGGCCTGGCAAGCCTGTAGGCAGAGTCCCAGGATTATTCCAGTATACCAGGGGCCAAACTGGAGGCACAGGATGAGTAGAGAGAGTACAGATGGAGACAAGACAAAGATTGGAAGGTCTTTTATTTTTATTTATTTATTTATTTATTTATTTATTTATTTATTTATTTTTAGTAATTTCTGCACCCAATGGGGGGCTCAAACTCACAACCCCGAGATCAAGAGTCGCATGCCCTTCTGACTGAGCCAGCCAGGTGCCCCAAGGATTGTAAGGTCTTAGACTTGGTCTCATATGCTTTGCATAATAAACACACAGCAACATTTTTTACTCTCACAAATAAAGATAACCTCATACAATTTTATTGACCAACCTGGCCCTTCACTCTGATCTTATTTTCTCACTGGGATAGCACTTTTTGACCTCTGATGGAATGGTATACCAAGGGTGGGGGATACTGGGAGTGCAGTGGTTTGCTTCAGGAAGGAAGGAGTGTTTTATCACTAACATTGTTTACAATTACTGGACAGTGATAATAAAACAGCAGACTGATTTTAGTGGCTTTCACTATTGCTTGTAAGTATGTTATAGATAATACTTCCCTTTTATTTTCTGTTTCCGAGAAAGACTACGCTCACCGCACCCCACCTTGAAACCCACCACTCTGAGGCCTGTATTTCCAGAGTTTCTATTATGTATATACCTACATAAACGTTTCCTGTCTCTCTTCACAAAAGTGGGTTTATACTATACATACTAAAAGGTTGATTGTGGATCTTTCTACTCCCTTTCTACTAAAAGGTAGATTGTGGATGCTTTCCATGTCAACAAATTTAGACCTACATCATTCATTTTTGCATGTTCCATACGGCTCTAATTCCCTCTAGATAGGCTTTTAGAAAATTTTCAGTGTCTTGATATTGTAAGCTGAGTTTCAACAGCAGTCTTGTATTTGCAACTTTGTACACTTATCTAATGTCATCCTGAAAATACATTACCAGAGATAGAATCGCCATCCTGAAGGGGATGCATATTTTTGATATTTACTTCTAAACTGCACTCCAGAAAGTTTGCAGTACTTTCCTCCACCATCAGCTGATCATGAGAGGGACTGTTACCGTTTTTAAATGTCTGCTAATCCAATAAATGAAAAATATGCCACTCTTTGCATTTCTTTGAAGTCTGACAACATTTAACATTACTTTATTAATTTCTTATAATTTTTTTTACATTTTTATAACTTGTAGCTGTGCCTGGATAAACTATTTTTTCTCTTTACCCATTTTTTTTCTCTATTGTGCCGTGGAGCAAATGTTCCAAAAGAGAGGGAAAAGATAATGAGCACAGATGTCACCTACTATATCAGACTACTTACATCCATCATATGAATTTGCAGCTTTATTTTTTAAACATATGAAATTATATGAAAAATCATATGGCTCTATATTTCTACTAATGTAAATATTCCCCTCCCGTAATGAGCCCTCAAAACTATTTGGAGGTGGCATGCCAAAACCTGTTATGTGCAGTCCATTTTTTTTTTCTTTTCAAATTTTTACTTAAATTCCAGTTAGTTAATATACAGTGCAATGTTGGTTTCAGGAGTAGAATTCAGTGATTCATTCCTTATATACAATACCCAGTGCTCATCAAAACAAGTGCCCTCCTCAATACCCATCACTCATCTAGCCCATCCCCGACCCAGCTCCCTCCATCAACCCTCAGTTTGTTCTCTATCTCTGAGAGTCTTTTATGGTTTGTTTCCTTCTCGCCTGTATTTTTTTTATTCCCTTTCCCATATATTAATCTGTTTTGTTTCTTAAAGTCCACATATGAGTGAAATCACATGGTATTTGTCTTTCTCTGACTAACATTTTGCTTAGCGTAATACACTTCAGCTCCATCCATGTCTTTGCAAATGGCAAGATTTCATTCTTTTTGATGGATGAGTAATATTCCGATACGTATATGTGTACACACACACACACACACACACACACACACACCATATATACCACATCTTCTTCATTCATTAGTCAATAGACATTTGGGCTCTTTCCATAGTTTGGCTATTGTTGACAATGCTGCTATAAATATTGGGGTGTATGTACCCTTTCAAATCTGTACTTTTGTATCCTTTGGGTAAATACCTAGTAGCACAATTGCTGAGTCATAGGGTAGTTCTATTTTTAACTTTTTGAGGAACCTCCATACTGTTTTCCAGAGTGGCTGTGCCAGTTTGCATTCACACCAGCAGTGCAAAAGGGTTCCCCTTTCTCTGCATCCTTTCCAACATCTGTTGTTTCCTGTGTTGTTAATTTTAGCCATTCTGACAGCTGTGAGGTTGTATATCATCTTGGTTTTGATCTGTATTTCCCTGTTGATGAGTGATGTTGAACATCTTTTCATGTGCCTGTTAGCCATCTGTATGTCTTCTTTGGAAAAATGTCTATTCATGTCTTCTGCCCACTTCTTAATTAGATTATTTGTTTTTTGGGGTTTTGAGTTTGATAAGCTCTTTATAGATTTGGATACTAACCATTTATCAGATATATCATTTGCAAATACCTTCTCCCATTCCATTGGTAACACAATTACACTAAATTCGTATCTTTCAATAATCAATCTGAATTTAAATGGACTAAATGCTCCAATCAAAAGACATAGGATATCAGAATGGATAAAAATTACAAGACATATTTATATGCTGTCTACAAGAGACTCATTTTAGACCTAAAGACACTTGCAGATTCAAAGTGAGGGAATGGAGAATTATCTATCATGCTAATGGACATCAAAAGAAAGCTGGAGTAGCCATACTTATATCAGACAAACTAGATTTTAACACAAAGACTTTAACAAGAAAAGAAGGGCATTATATCATATTTAAGGAGTCTATCCATCAAGGAGATCTAACAATTGTAAATATTTATACCCCCCCAACTTAGAAGCATCTAAATATATAAATCAATTACTAAGAAACATAAATAAGCTCATCAATAATAATATAATGATAGTAGGAGACTTTAACACACCACTTTCAACAATGAGCAGATTATTTGAGCAGAAAATCAACAAAGAGGGGCACCTGGGTGGCTCAGTTGGTTGAATGGCTGAATCCAGATTTCCGCTCAGGTTATGATCCCAGGGTCATGTGATCAAGCCCAGCATCAGGCTCTACACTAAGCATGGAGCTTGCTTGAGATTCTCTCTCCCTCTGCCCCTCTGCCCCACTCATGCACTCTTTCACTCTCTCTCCCTAAATTAATAAAAGAAAAAAGAAAAGAATCAACAAGGAAATAATAGCTTTGAGTGACACATTGGACCAGATGGACTTAACAGATATATTCAGAACATTTTATCCTAAAGCAGCAGAATACGCATTCTTTTCTAGTACACATGGAGCATTCTCCACCTCTTATTCTGGTCATCCCAGATGAGATCTCTCAACTACCTACTTTGTGAGATGAGGGCATAAGTTTCCCTGCCCCTTCTGTCTGTGTTTCTTCACCCTCTTCTACTTTCCAAATTCTACTCTATGTAAATTTAATTTTATTCAGATACAAATAATAAATACTTTTTATTGATAATTTCTGACCACAGAAAAAGCTTTTGTGATTTGCCCACAATGAATTAGAAGAATTTAAAACCAATAAACATTAAATTATTGAATATATAGGTATTGTTTTTGAGCTAAGGAGTTTGGTAGGATTACATTTCATCCTCTGTGGGTCCAATAGTACTTTTTACGCTCATCAGTAGAGAGTGTTCTTAAGATTCTACTTTTATATTCCATCAACTATCTCCATCTGTTATGTGACTATTGGGACTCTTGTTTATAAGTGGCATGCAAAACAGCTCCAACTTAGAAAAAAAATAGTTACTCAAAAGAGTAGATCTGACTTAAGAAATGGCAAGAGACAGGCTCACACACTGTTAGCGTCTGGTTTCCAAAGACCAGATTCTCCATTTCATGGTTCAGCTTTGTTCTGCTCTAAATGGTGACTGTAGGACTTCACTCCCTCATTTTGCTGAAATATACCCTCAAGTTTCTTCCTAAGATAGGATATTTGAGCTGTAAACTTTCTGAGTTCCCATTCATCATAAAATATATTTATCTTATTTTCATGTTTTACTGGTTTCCTGCCTAAGTAGATGCTAGCTTGACAAACATTTTCTCTCAGAACCCTGAAAACAATATTCTGTCATTTTGCAGCATCTAGGCAGATATTGTTTGTTGTCAGCCTAATTCTTGCTACTTTTGTGGAAGACTTGTTTTTCTCTCTGGAAAAAATAAGAATTTTCTCTTTGAAGGGCCTGGGTGGCTCAGTTGATTAAGCCCCACATCAGGCTCCATGCTGACAGCTCGGAGCCTGGAGCCTGTTTCGGATTCTGAGTCTCCCTCTCTCTCTTCCCTCCCCTCGCTCACACTTTGTCTCTCTTTCTCTCTCTCAAAAATAAATAAACATTAGAAAAAAGAATTTTCTCTTTGAATATTCTGGACTTTCACAATTATGTATCTAGATGTGAGTCTTTTCTCATGTTTTATGCTGGGCATTTTGTTGGCCCTAAAGACTTATTTTATTCTTGAGCATTGGGAAATTCTCTTGTATTCATTTTGTATAACCCTTCTTCCTCTGCCTTCTTTGATCTTTCTTCCTCAAACTCATACTAAGTGGATATTATTCTGGTTGAGTTTATATTCTATGTCTCTTACCTTCTCCATCATTTTATTCATCTTTGTATTTCTGTTCTGAGAGATTTCCTCAATTTTATTTCCTAAACCTACAATAATTTTTTTTTGGTTAAGCTTATTTATTTATTCATTTTGAGAGAGAGAGAGAGAGAGAGTGGAGAGAGAGAATCCCAAGCAGGCTCCGGACCATCAGCACAGAGCCCGATGCAGGCATTGAACTCACTAACCGTGAGATCATGACCTGAGCCAAAACCAAGAGTCTGATGTTTAACCTATTGAGCCAACCAGACGCCCCTATAATGATTTTTTTTGGATATTATATTTTCAATATGTAAGAGTTTGTTGGAATGTTACTTTTTCATAAACTGGTTTCTGAATTGTAGCAATATCTGGCTGAATCTCACTGAAGATGCTAATTCAAGCTTCTTTTTCTTTTAATTTTTTTAAATGTTTATTCATTTTTCAGAGACAGAGAGACAGAGCATAAGTGGGGAGGGGCAGAGAGAGAGGGAGACAGAATCTGAAACAGGCTCCAGGCTCTGAGCTGTCAGCACAGAGCCCAACGCGGGGCCAAACTCAGGGAAGGCGAGATCATGACCTGAGCTGAAGTTGGACGTTTAACTGACTGAGCCACCCAGGAGCCCCCTAATTCAAGCTTCTTAATTTTTTTTATTTGTTTTCCATTTCCACTTTATTGAGGTATAATTGACAAGTAAAATTATAAGATATTTAAAGTGTACATCAAATTGTGGTTTATATACACAATGGAATACTACTTGGCAATGAGTAAGAATGAAATATGGCCTTTTGTAGCAACGTGGATGGAACTGGAGAGTGTTATCCTAAGTGACATAAGTCATACAGAGAAAGACAGTTACCATATGTTTTCACTCTTATGTGGATCCTGAGAAACTTACCAGAAGACCATGGGGGAGGGAAAGAAAAAAAAAAGGAAAGGTTAGAGAGGGAGGGAGCCAAAACATAAGAGATTCTTAAGAACTGAGAACAAACTGAGGGTTGATGGGGGATGGGAGGGAGGGGAGGGGGGGTGATGGGTGTTGGGGAGGGCACCTGTTGGAATGAGCACTGGGTGTTGTATGGAAACCAATTTAACAATAAATTTCATATTAAAAAAACTACAAAGTTCAGATTTTGCTAAAAAATAAAAAAATAATAAAAATAAATAAAGTGTACAACATGGTGATTTAATATACATATACATTGTGGAAGGAGTCCTTCTGTCTAGTTAATTCATCCATCACCTCATTTCTCTGTTTGTGTTTGAGAAAATTTAAGTTCTACTCTTAGCAGATTTCAGTTATACAACACAGTGTTATCACCTACAGTCAGTATGATTTACGTTAGATCCTCAGACCTCATTTACTTTGCAGCTGGAAGTTTGTACTCTTTACCAACCTCTCCCTATTTCCCCCAGCAATCACTTTTCTGCTCTTTTTCTAGGAGTTTGACTTTTTTTTTCCTCTTATCTTTTTTCTTTGAGCCTTCACGTTTAAATGATACTATGCAGTATTTGTCTTTCTCTGTCTAGCTTATTTCACTTAGCATAACGCCCTCCAGGTGCGTCCATGTTTTTGCAAATGGCAGGATTCCTTCTTTTTTATTGTTGTATAATACTCTATTGTATATATATATACCACAATTCTGTAACCATTGGTCCCTTGATGAACACTTAGGTTGTTTTCATATCTTGACTATTGTAAATAATGCAATGTACTGGGAGTGCAGACATCTCTTTGGTACCTGTTTTCATTTCCTCTGCATATGTAGCCAAAAGTGTGATTGCTGAATACAAGCTTTTTTTAATGGCTGTCTTTTGTTCTCAGAATTATATCTGTGGTCACTTTTTCTATTTTCCTTGGTTGTCTTTTTTTTCCTATTTATTCTTCTTAGTGTCTTTACTTTTTCTTGCATGTATTAGGGTTTTGATTCTTCTTTTTTAAAAAAAAGTATTTTTTTTTTCTCCTGATTCTTGTTTTTGTAGCAGATGTAAGAATAGGGTAAGAATGGAGAGACCCTACTATGCAGGCAGGGCTTATTGGCTGATGGGTTTGTTTACAGAAAAGAGGTCAGGAAGCCAATAAGTGAGAGGACTGGATCTACTCTGTTGCACTGACTCCCAGTTAGTACCTCTAGTACCCTTCATCATCAGTAGTTTAATATCTCTTAAAATTAAATCTCCTATTGGGGAGCCTGGGTGACTCAGTTGGTTAAGTGTCTGAGGTCAGCTCAGGTCATGATCTCGCGGTTCATGAGTTTGAGCCCCGTGTCGGGCTCTGTGCTGACAGCTCAGAGCCTGGAGCCTGCTTCAGATTCTGTGTCTTCCTCTCTCTGCCCACCCCCCACTTGAGCTTTTTCTCTGTCTCTCAAAAACAAATAAACATTAAAACAAATAAATATATTTTTTGCCTGGACTAAATGCTCAGCTTCAGAATTGTTCTACATCCGGAGGTGAAGAGTCTATCTATGGATGTTCAACTTGTACCCTTTATTGCAGCCCCATTTCTCTCTCCAGACTCAAGGGTAAATGCTATCTCTATTTTTGAACTGTTTATGGAAGTTCCTTTCTAGGTGTGTCCAGGGAGTTGCTATTTCTTTTCTGTTTCATCCACTGATGATACTGTCTCTGTTCCCTCCACTGTAGCATGCCTTATCCTTTTTTCCCTTATAATCAGTCTAATGGAGTTTCAGAGGGCAAAGAAATTGATGCATATGATAAGTCTACTGTCTTGAATTGGAAATTTCTTCAACCCTTTTCTAAAGTGTTTAGAATGTGACTCAGGGTATTTTTCCCCTCTCCCCAAGTATTACCATAATTTGAGGTAAATCATGTTCCCAGATAGATATCGCAAGTGACACCATACGTTCTTTTGCCAACTACTTTTCCAGTTATGTCATTCCTTTCCTCTATCTTGGCCACCCATCTCTGTATCCACACAAGAATACAGGTCCTTGTCAGCACCTTGAACTGAAATCTTAAATTGAAACATTCTGCTTTCTGGTAACAACTTTTATTTTATTTCCCACACTATCACTCAATACCTGCTTTTGGCCTCGTCAAGATATGTGGCTTTTTGGCCCATTTAATTTCTTCCTTCTCTTTCACCTCCTCCTAGATCCAGCTTGATTACACATCCCATCACTGTACCTATATATACTCTCCTGTCAGAATCTTAAACATGAACCAATCAAATTGTGTTATGGAATAAGATGTGTTAATGTCCCATCTCTACCGCCGACATGGCTTATGAGCACAAGATTATAAGCTGTGTGACTTGGGGAAGTTACTTAAATTTTCTGTACACCCATGTTCTCATCTTTAAAATGAGGATAATGGTATTACTGATGTTCTGAGGATAAGATGAGACAGTTATATATGAGGTCAGCCTCAATATAAGTGTTCAATAAACATTAGACAGAGTAATAATATTCTCTAATTTAAAAATATTAATGAAATCGCAGTGTGCTTTAATAAGTTGTATTGGGGCGCCTGGGTGGCGCAGTCAGTTAAGCGTCCGACTTCAGCCAGGTCACGATCTCGCGGTCCGTGAGTTCGAGCCCCGCGTCAGGCTCTGGGCTGATGGCTCAGAGCCTGGAGCCTGTTTCCGATTCTGTGTCTCCCTCTCTCTCTGCCCCTCCCCTGTTCATGCTCTGTCTCTCTCTGTCGCAAAAATAAATAAACGTTGAAAAAAAAAATTTAAAATAAGTTGTATTGACATATATGAAATGCTCACTCATTCAATTTATACAATTTAGTCAGTCTTTCTTGATTGAGCATTTCTAAGGAGATATCATATTTACATATTTAAACTACATCAAGGCACCCAAAGAAATGGGTTATTTCTCTAATTTTTTTTCCTAAGCTAACTTTGATAGTTAACTCTCTGCATGTCCAAGGAGAACTTGCCCTAATTATTATATTTGGAACCACTGATGTCTAATTATAACATCTATCAAGGTAGTAGTTACCAATTACAAACTGGGAGGAATATTGCCTCATACTCTCCCTTATATAACGATTGTGGTTTTAGGAAATAGACCAGATTCAAAGAGTGATTTAAACCCTGGCACTGTTATGCTGTTCTGCCACTTCTTTCAGATCTACAGTTGTGGATAGCTATTATGAGCTTTGAAGATCTCAGGAATCTTTCAGCTTGGATCTCAAAATCTCTTTGATGATGGGATTCTGCTGAATCCCTTAATTTTGACAGGTCCCTGAAGGAAGACCTTTTAGCCCCAGGCAATAATTATTGCTTTGATTACTAGATCTTCATTTTAATAAGACTAACCAAATTTATATTTTGAACCCTATACCTGTAGGGTGAGACTGTGATCTTTTAAGACATACATAACAATGTCCTTTGAAGATGTGAGAATTGTGCATATTTTAATGATAATGATTCTACTATCATACTCTTAAAATATCTCTGAATAGAGAATCAGTGAGATGTCAATTAAATTTAAAAAAATATTTGTTACTATTGAACCAACTTCAGGAGCTATTACAAAAAAACAACGTAATATGTTAACATTGGGTCCTGTTGGAATCTTGGGTAAGTTAACTAATTTGTCTGGGCTTCATTTTCTAGTCAGTAAAATGAGTTTTGATTATGAGTTAAATAAAATAACGTACTAAAGCTCTTTGTATATACCACTGAACTAGAAATATTTACTGAATCTAAGGAATCAGATGGGCAGGTGTGGCCTTCTTAAGAGAAAATTCTTATTTTATAAAAATCAAGGCTTATGTGGACTCCACTCCTGTCCTCATACCCCTTACTTATAATTTGCCATTAAATAATCTGTCTTAGATTTTGGTTAATAAATGTATCTCTTTTTATCTTCCTACTCCCAAATAACGAGAGAGAGCATCCCTATTCACGCCTTCAGCATGGTCTTACTGCCATTCACTTTCTACAGGTGTATCACTGGCTGTGTTTTCTAGGAAAACATCTACATCAAAATCATTTTTGGCAGATGCACAGTGGCTACTGCTGAACAGGTCTATAAATCTGTCTTAGTAAGCTAAAGGTTTACATTATAGTCAACTTTCCCAGTGGGCCTATCAGAAGGTAGTCATATTCCAAATTAACCCTCAGAAGGCCCATCTTTGGGGCAAAGCTCAGTTGAGCCTCTATTATCCTAACTCTTGTTCTTAGTTTTATATAAGCCAAAGTCATACTTTCCATTTCTGTTGCATTTGAGTAGACTTTCTGAAAAACATCCAGTCCTGACAAAAACTAGACTTACATTAAGGATATCAAACATGGTGTGTGGACTTTCTGACTCCTCCTGCCTTTATGTGGAAGTCAACAACCCATCAGGGGTCTCTTGCTTACTAAGCACAAACCCAGCCTCAGGCTCATTCTCAGCAAGAGCTCCCAAAAGGCAAAAGAAATGAATATGTAAGAACTTGCCAGTCCTGCTTATACTAGAAAGTAAGCTCCCTGAGGACAGACCTGTTTTCCTGACATACATGCTGACTGGATATTAACTCACTGTATAAAATAAGAATGGTGGTCAGTTTTCCTAATATTTAAAAAATTGTTAGCATAAATATTTTAATATTCACTCTGAAAGAAGAAAAAGCCAGTAAAGATGTTATAATATTAACAGGATCCAAATTTTGTTTGGATGAAAGCTAGAACACTTACAGTATCTCAAAAGGGATGGACATGTATACTTCTATTAAAGCAACATGTCCCTGGGGCGCCTGGGTGGCGCAGTCGGTTAAGCGTCCGACTTCAGCCAGGTCACGATCTCACGGTCCGTGAGTTCGAGCCCCGCGTCGGGCTCTGGGCTGATGGCTCAGAGCCTGGAGCCTGTTTCCGATTCTGTGTCTCCCTCTCTCTCTGCCCCTCCCCCGTTCATGCTCTGTCTCTCTCTGTCCCAAAAAAAATAAATAAACGTTAAAAAAAATTAAAAAAAAAAAATAAAGCAACATGTCCCTAACCCATGGAATCGGATGAGAAAAACTCTTGACATCTTTACTTCTGTAGTTGGTCTTATTTTTCTAAAAACAGGTTTAAACCAGTAAAAATTTTCCAGAAGTTGCAGTTTGAATCACCAACTTTCCAAGGAAAAAATAAACAAAACTAAATAAACATATTTCAGCCTCATAATACCCACTCACTAACAGTTTCAACTTAAATTTGTTCCTCTTAAAGCACCCCAATTTCTCCATAGAACCTACCAGTTGGGTCTCTTGTGGACACCCACACTTGGCTGCAATCCTAAGTGGTACTCAGACTAGATAAGTGTCAGTGTATATTTAATTGCTAAAGCGAATAGTTTCCATTTTAATTACACCCTAATCATTTATTACAGTCAGTCTTCAGAATGTAAAGTCTTGGAAATAACACACTAAAAAGTACTTGTGGACTCTGGGGCTTTGGCAGGCTGTAACAGAACTTATGAGAACATGTTGTGTGAATTTTCCAAAGGAGGCAATCAGAGAGGACCCACACGGGAGCTGTTCATTTGGAACCTAGCTGGTGGCTTTTATCTCAGGTTTGAGGATCTCACAAAGGATATGCCTGCAACTATAGAGCATAACCAGGATATTACTCTTAATCATTGCTTCAGTTTGTAAAGGATTCGCCCCATCAACTGCAAAAGAGGGCGACTCATCTAGAATCCGGGTGGCTACATCTCTCTGCCAGTAAGTGCTGAATGACTCATTTTCCTCAACAGAATTTTCATAAGACTGGAATCCAGGGAGGGATGTCTGGAGAATGTCTGAAAGGAAGTTCACAAGCCACTGTCCTGCTGTTTGCTGGAGAGAGCCTCCCATGGTAGTCAGGCCAGCTGACTAAAGCAAACAGCAACAGATTTCAGTATAGTTTCCTCATTATCTTTCATGAACAACTCATGAAATGTCACCATGAAGGTTGTTTGAGTCAGGTTGAGAATATTATAAACTTCCAGAAAAGAAAATCGTTGGTGGAAAAAAAAAAAAGACACAGTAGGTTAACAACTGTGTTTACGTGGAACCACAGAATCTATCCAAGTGAACTGCACTGAGCCAGCCAGAAAACTCCAAGAAACTGTTGTATGCATGCATTTTTTAAAAATTCAGTCAACCATCTTTCTGGTCTGTTGAATTGACCAGTTGCTTTGGAATTACATGGATTTAGCCAAAAGGAAATTGTACTTAAGACTTACTTCTATTTTCAAATGCTTTTTTATTTGTTTTAGAGGCTTTATAATTACTAAATGGTCTTTTCTCTCAGAATATATTCTGAGATAGGAGCAGAAATATCACTTTTGCAAAGCCATTTCCATTCTTCCAAAGGTCTGCTGGTAAATTATTCTTACTGATCTTTCCATCTTTCTGGCCTGTGCATACACACCTAACCCATACTAAATTTCACCAGATGGCATTTTATTTCTTTAAAGTAAAGCAGTCGTGGGTTTAGACAGTTGAATTTTTAAACTTCTGTATTTACTGAAAGTGCATATGGTGCTATATGGACAAAGAAATTGTGCTGAAAGAAAAACATTTCTGTCCGCAAGTACCTCATAATCTCCCAGGGGAAGAAAAATGTGCAGTTATGTGGTGTATGTCTCATAAAATCTTATATGGCTTTAATTTTCTTTCTCTGCAAAAAAAATAGACATATATATATTGTATGTACCTGGAAGTTCTACTATTTTAAATCATGTCGGTTGCAAATTAAAAGGTTATACTTGCCAAAGTGATCCATGAGCGATTTCTAGAAGAAAATGAAACATAAACCCAAACTTGTTAAAAAAAAATAAATAAAACTAAAACCTCTGTATGTCAACGTAAGCAGATGTTGGTGTAGAATTTACAAGGATGAGAAGGCTATAAAACCTCCCTTGAGCCACTCACAGTTCATTTTAAGGCCAAGAACGCCCCCAAAATCTGTTTCTAATTTTACAGAAATCTTTTGAAATTTGGCACGGTATTCAAAAGTCCGTGGAAAGAAAAAAAAAAAAACAAAAAAACCTTGTCCTAGCTTCAGCTTCCAACTCTGAAGACAGACTTGCTGCTTTTCAACGGTTTTCACAGATCCAGTGACCCACGCTGTGAAGTCAGCTAACTTTCAAAAACATCTGGAAAAATGAAGGTTAGTATATGCAGCCTCAGGTATTGCTAAAGAATGAGGACTAGCTGGGTTGAGTTTGATCAGAGTTTTCTATTGTTTAGAAGGTAAAGATTTATACATAAGTATGCACTTCCTGGAGTAGGTTGGGAGGGAGAGATTATTCTGAATATATTGCAGAAACATTTGTTCTGGCCGAGCTGGAAGAATTCCAGCAATTATAGCCAGATCAGTGGAAAACAATCAAAAGCTTTGTGGGGAGGGAGAAATAGGATTAAGGTGTAAACAAAATCTTGCCATTTCTACTTCCTAGCAGAAACTGTGCATCTGTCAATTTTCTTTATTTTATGTAGATATGGTTAAAAATTGTATTTGGAATTGCCACATCTGCTGTTCTTGCTTTGCTGGTGATGTGCATTGTCTTACGTCCTTCAAGAGGTAAGAATTTTCTCTCTTTTGCTCTCTCTCTGCTTAGGATAGCTTGGAAAGTGCACTAATGCATGGTCGCAAGTGATCGAACATTTCCTAAGTGTCTATTTCCCAAAGTAAGTCTGTTATTTCTAAGAAGACATAGAGGCTCACAGATATGTTGTTGAGCAACCAGAAATACTGAGGAATTTAAGGCACAAGTAGGAAGGGATTTCCAGTATTACTTTCGCAATAGAAAAGCCTAAGCACTATTCCGTATCACTCCCCCCACACACCCGCCAACAATATATGCTAAGTTACAAGTTTGGACAGGCCTTTAGAGAAAATATTTTTAACTAACATTGCTTTTCATTATCGGATTCGCTTATGGAAAATAAAGTAAGAATGGAAAAGTCAAAACAGAGCCTATGGGGTTTTGTATTACGAATCGTTCTAAAAATTTAAGAAGGCATTGGAAAATAGATATCGCAGGAATAGCTGTATAGAAAAGGTGAAATTGTTGCTCTGGATGCAGTAGCAATGAAAAATCAGATTAGAAGACTATCATCAAGTGAGCATTATGTCTAGTGATAAATTGATCCTTTTAAAAGATTAACATTGATCTCAATTTGCTGTAAGTTGGAAGATAGTGTGAACTGATATTGGGACTAGTCTGAATTTAAATTAAGACTGTCTACAAATAATCCAGTGATATTAGGGGAATAAGTTTTTATGAAACAGTTGATGAAGAGAAGCTCAAATTCTAAAATAGGAAAAATATCACAACAATAACAGGTCTTGAGCGTTGGGATCTCAGGAAAGGAGAAAAGTTTGTACTAATAAATATTAAAAGCTTGTGATAGCTAAGATGGGAAACATTTTTGGTTACAGGTTAACTGACAATAAATGCAGACCAGCGGTAAGCCTTTAGCTAAAAAAAATGATCTGTTGCTTTAAAAAAACAAAATGTAGAAAAATATTTTGAAAAATTCAAAATGTTACTGGGATTTTCACAGAATTATAAAATGAAGAAGTTAGTCAACAAGATGAAAGCAGTGTTCTTAGATCTTCAGTGTTAATCTTTAGTCCTTATTCCTGCTATCTTCTGGCACTGATTATTCTTAGGCTGCTGAGATGTGTGTGCCCATCCATATTTTTCGTATGTTTTTTCAAATTAAAATTGTTTTCAGACAAGTGTCTCACCTCAAAGGTTTTGGGCCATATTTTCCTCAAACTATTAATTGTCAGATGGCGGATTAGGTCTAAGTGACCTGTTGAATGCTAATCCGTTCAAAATTAACTCCTTATTTTGAGAGAAACTCACCAGTACTTGAAATCAACACTTTGCTCGCCCCAAAATTAATGTTCTGAGAACAAAAAGTGTGTGGATATTCCTCTGAGCTTGCCGCCATGTCCACAAGCAAGATTGGATTGCATTGGCACTTTGCAGTTTAACCCATAATTTTTAATAACAAATATACTATGGTTATACATTTAATTTTTTTTTTCAACGTTTATTTATTTTTGGGACAGAGAGAGACAGAGCATGAACGGGGGAGGGGCAGAGAGAGAGGGAGACACAGAATCGGAAACAGGCTCCAGGCTCTGAGCCATCAGCCCAGAGCCCGACGCGGGGCTCGAACTCACGGACCGCGAGATCGTGACCTGGCTGAAGTCGGACGCTCAACCGACTGCGCCACCCAGGCGCCCCTGGTTATACATTTATAAAAAGTATACAACACATAGACATTTGTGTAGTTGTATACGATCTCAATCCTTACCTTCTTCCCAAGGTTAGATATGTATATTACACACATAAATATATGTTATAATCTACATATATATTGAAGTCCTATCGTTTGTAACATAGTTGTCCATTTCAACCAACAAGATTAGTCTCTGAGCAAAGTAATTTCTTGAAAGAGTGAAATAGGGGCGCCTGGGTGGCGCAGTCGGTTAAGTGTCCGACTTCAGCCAGGTCACGATCTCGCGGTCCGTGAGTTCGAGCCCCGCGTCAGGCTCTGGGCTGATGGCTCAGAGCCTGGAGCCTGTTTCCGATTCTGTGTCTCCCTCTCTCTCTGCCCCTCCCCCATTCATGCTCTGTCTCTCTCTGTCCCAAAAATAAATAAAAACGTTGAAAAAAAAATTAAAAAAAAAAGAGTGAAATAATCAAATTAAACTTTAGATAAAATTTTATTACTCCTCGAGCAACAGAAAAATCACCAAAAAAAAAAGCTGAGAACTGTATCTTTTATATCCATGATACCATTCTTTTTCTATACTAAGTTGGCTGAAGCACTTCTCAGAATTGCCACTTCAATAACTTGTACATGGGACTATTCGTTGCCTTACTTTTCTGAGCAGGAACAGGTTTGAAGTTTTCCTTCCCTCAAGTCAGTGTATAGGCAGCCCTGATGCTAAGCACATCCTTCTGACCTCCCTCCTGTCTTCTCACCTCACTCCTTAATCATCCCAGATCCAGGACTTCGCTCTCACATCTGTCCGGTGCCTGGTCAGAATAGCATCTAAGGTAATAAGGCAGGAGGAGAAGGGAAGGAGGAACAGAGAATTCAATGCCAAGTAAGCTTCCAGTTAGCATTCTCACACTTCCTCAGAAATACCATTACCTCACATTGGCCTCAAGTGCCCTCGTATTCTTAGCCCAGGGTTTCTGTGCCAGTATAAGAACAGTCTTCCTTTGAGAAACTTAAACACCCACTTAAGAAACATTGGCTTGCTTATTTATTAATTACCGAATTGAGTCCCACCAATGACCTGCCCATCATTGTGCCAGTTACTGGGGAAACAAAGATGCAGTGGTCTAGATTGCCTTCTTAAATGCAAGGTTAAAACCCACTGTGGATGCATAGTCATCACCACCAGAGGAGATTTCTGCCAATCCCCACCAGGTCTCAGTGACAGAAGGAGAGAGATGGGCTTTTCCACACAGGGAGAAGGTCCCAGGAACACCAGCCTCAGTTCTAAAAGAGCTGTGGAGGAATTAGGCAGGATTTTAGGAAAAATAGAAAATGTAGTAGTAAAATGAAAAGATCCATTTACATTACTCACATAATAATAAAAACAAGGGACAACATTTTTGGATACTTCCAAAATTTCCCATTTTTATTTTCAACAAATGGGAAATTCATAGGGTTTTCTATCCCTTAGCCCAAGGCTATCCCCCTTGGCCTCAGCTGACTCTCCTTTCAGCGATGCCCTTTCTAGTCTCCTGACTCTATTCTTTTTCTCTCTTCTTCCCAAGCATCGCTCCACTTCTCTTGTGAAGATGCAATGAGGCCAAGAATGAAACTAACCTCCCCCCTGTTTTCGCCAACCCCAAAGACAAATGCACAGATCTTGTTACAAGAGATTTCAAGAGATAAACAAAAACCCACAAAAAAAACTAGAATTGGAAAGTAATAGAAGTTCCAGAATTTCTTTTTTTTTTTTTAATGTTTTATTTATTTTTGAGACAGGGAGAGACAGAGCATGAACAGGGGAGGGTCAGAGAGAGGGAGACACAGAATCTGAAACAGGCTCCAGGCTCTGGGCTGTCAGCACAGAGCCCGACGCGGGGCCCGAACTCAGGGACCACGAGATCATGACCTGAGCTGAAGTCGGCCGCTTAACCGACTGAGCCACCCAGGCGCCCCTAGAATTTCAAAAGTAAATTCTATATGGCCTTCCTTGCCTCATAATTTACACTCTCAGAATTCCTGGACCTGATTTGTATAAATTGTGTGTGAAAGGAAAGGTGGGCATGCACTGCCCCTCCCCTAAACTTCTACTGCGTGTAGAGTTCCCCACATGATAATGAGCAAATTCTCCACAAGTATTAGCTATTATTTTTTGTTTATGATTTTAATATAGAGTAGCTACTGAAATAGTGACAGCCAGAATTTTATTGTGTTCTTCATCCTAACATACATGGCAAGTAGGCCGTTGATGTATTCCAATTTCAACAGTGTTCTCCGTTCTGAGAGTAGGGAGTCTTTACCCCTGGGTACCATCCCTGTTCTTATCCCTCACCTCCTTGAACGAAAAACGAGTATTTTTCAGAAACTTTTGTGCACAATGCACTCACATAGGACACTAGCAGCATTGGCGCAAAAGCAAGAAGAAAAAAGGAAGAAGTTAAAGGAAACTGGAAAGGGAGGTGCAGAATAAAACTGAAGAAAAGAAAAAGAGAGGGAGAATGCAGTGTGGAGAAGTTGAAAGTTCTCCTGGGCAGTGCCTCCAGGATCTCTCAGTGGAAGGAGAACCATTGGAAGTGCAGCCTCAGATGTCCCTGAAATCCTCTGTCTACCTTTAAACATTTTGCCCCTTTTTGTTGTTTTGGGGTTGGCAGTGTTTTATACAAATTTGTATTAGTTGCCAATTTTTAAGAATCAGAAGATTTCACATAAAAATCTTAGATTTTTTACTCCACTTTAAATATTAGATCTGGCAACATTGGGCCCATGGTAACCGTTAGTTGAAAAGTAGGTGCTCTCTTTAGATGGGCAATGCATTCTCCAGTCTGCCACAGACCATACAACTTCCCATTTTATTGTGCACAGGACACCATATTCATTTACAATATCTGCCCGACTTCTGAAAACAGTTGGATTTTTAACCCTTGGACTGAATGAGGCATATGATTCCTCCTAGGATTAAAACTAGCAATCTACAGGGTTCCTGGGTGGCTCAGTCAGCTAAGTGTCTGACTCTTGGTTTCAGCTCAGGTCATGATCTCACGGTTTGAGTTCGAGCCCCACATTGGGCTTTGAGCTAACAATACAGAGCCTTCTTGGGATTCTCTCTCTCCTTCTCTCTCTGCCCCTCCCCTGCTCGTCCCCTGTTTCTCTCACAAAATAAATAAATAAACCTAAAAAATTTTTAAAAATAACAGTCTACTAAATATGAAAAACCTGAGATTAGCAGCCTAGAGTTATCCAATATCCACAACATCCAGTCCATTGTGGCCCCCTGACATGTCAATTATTTGTCCAACGATTATTTGTTAAACACCTTCCAAATAACTGCCACTAGTCTAGGGCATGGATGACAAGATCTCCATCCTTAAGAAAGAGCAGTCTGATGATAAGCAAATAAATATCGAAGATAGTTCAATTTCTTAAAAATGTTACCTAGAACAAGTAGAGTGAGGGTTGTATTGACATCTAGGACTGCCATAACAAAATACCACAGGCTGGGTGGCTTAAAAAACAAAACTTTATTTTGTCACAGTTCTGGCGGCTGGAAGTGCAGGATCAAGGTGCAGACAGGTTTGGTTTTTTTGGAAGCTTCCCTTCTTCGCTTGTAGATGGCTGTGTCCTCACATGGCCTTTTCTCTATGCACACACACTCCTGGTGCCTCTTCCTCTTCTTATAAGGACACCAGTTATATTGGATTAGGGCTCCACCATTATGATTTTATGTAACCTTAATTATGTACCTCTTTAAGGGCCCTGTCTCCAAATACAATCACATCAAAGGTTAGAGCTTCAGTCTTTGAATTTTGGGAGACACAATCTGGTCTGTAAAGAAGGTCATCAATGAGCCTCCTCTGAGATGACAACTGAGCTGCGACCTTAAGGACAGGGGGGTTACAATCCTCAAGCCAGGGATAAATCCTCAATGCAGAGGGAAATGCAGGCACAAAGTCCCTGAAGCAGGAAAGTGTTTAAGAAGTTCAAGGAATCAAAAAGAGAATGATAGCTGTGAGGTCAAATTGTGTAAACCAGTTAGCACAGGAAAATATGTATATACACATATGTTTACAGTTATACACACACCTATATAAAATCTACAGTGATTGCTTCCTTAGCTAGGTAATGCCTTATATAATTCATTTCAGAAGATATCTGAAGCCATAGACAATTTGGAAAGAACCGAAATCAGTATTTTGCAAGAAATATAATTTAGGATGTCTGCATTTTAGGCAAAAATCCACAGTTGGTAATATTACTATTACTACTACTATAACCTCCGTCATCACTGTTTGTAAAATCAGATACATGTGAGACGAAATCATCTTCAAAGGAGATGTGAATATGTTTTTAGGGCTTGAAATTTTCCCAGTATCAACATTCAGAACTGTGAAACAGACTCCCTCAAACATCTAAGAGTTTTAAGCTTATTTTTTCACTGTTCTTTTGGAGGAAATATGGGCAAGTCTGAAGGATTGAGGAAAAGGTTCAGAAAGTTCATGGACATGAAAGAGCTTTTGAGTTGAGCATAAACAAATCAACTTTGCAGATTATATTTCTGTAATTTGCACTTGGATTTTTAAATCACAGAAGATGATTCTTGGCAAACTTTCAATGAGTTTTGCCAAATTTTAAATAATATAGAAAATAATCCGTGTTTGGATGAGTCCCATCATGCAGAGGAGTTTACCTGTCTCTGATTTCCAAAGGGAATTGTGTTACAACTTACACAAGAACTTCTAGTCACAGATATACTTGAAAAAAAAAAATCTCTAAAGCTCAAATCAGGTTTGTGTATTTGGGGATAAAAGTTTTTAAGAACCAGAGACAGTCAAACTGAGTCTTAAAATATATTGTAATAATTAGCACAGTAGGCACAAATTGAAATGATTTTCCATAGGATAATCAAACACGAGCCAATCTTTTGTTTAAAATTTATTCCCACGGGGCGCCTGGGTGGCTCAGTCAGTTAACCGGCCAACTTCGGCTCAGGTCATGATCTAGCAGTCGGTGAGTTCGAGCCCTGCGACGGGCTCTGTGCTGACAGCTCAGAGACTGGAGCCTGTTTCAGATTCTGTGTCTCCCTCTCTCTGACCCTCCCCCGTTCATGCTCTCTCTCTGTCTCAAAAATAAATAAATGTTAAATAAATAAATAAATAAATAAATAAATAAATAAATTTATTCCCTATTTATATGCAAAGCAAAGAACTTATTTTTCATTTCAGTATCTTTGTGAATTAACAAAAATTATGTAGTAAAAACAGAATAACTGACAACTCTTATTAACCTGTATTCCTATTAATCATAAAAAGAATATGATTGCTTAGTATCTAAATTAAATTTTTTTTTTTTTTTTTTTTTTTTTTAATTTTTTTTTTTTTTTTTTTTTCAACGTTTATTTATTTTTGGGACAGAGAGAGACAGAGCATGAACGGGGGAGGGGCAGAGAGAGAGGGAGACACAGAATCGGAAACAGGCTCCAGGCTCCGAGCCATCAGCCCAGAGCCTGACGCGGGGCTCGAACTCACGGACCGCGAGATCGTGACCTGGCTGAAGTCGGACGCTTAACCGACTGCGCCACCCAGGCGCCCCTAAATTAAATTTTTTCATATAGGTTATGATTTTATACTTGGTAGAAAAACTGATGTAATAGAATATGTAAAATTAAAAAAAATTAATGTCTATTTATTTGTTTATTTATTTATTTTGAGAGAGAGAGAGAGAGAGCACAAGCAGGGTAGAGGCAGAGAGAGAGGGACACACAGAGTCCGAAGCAACTCCAGGCTCTGAGCTGTCAGCACAGAGCCCGACGCGGCCCTGAACCCACAGACTGGGAGATCATGACCTGAGCTGAAGTCGGACACTCCACCGACTGAGCCACACAGGCACCCTTGATGTGATAGAATCTTTAAAGTAACAGGATGAAAAGACTGTATGCCCAAAAATCAGGTAACATATATAAAATGGAAAAATTTCTAGAAAGATACAAACTCCCCAAATTTACTCAAGATTAAGTGCAAATCTGAATAGAACTATAAGAACTAAAGAGATTGACTTAGTGATTTTAAAACTTCCAACAAAGAAAACCCCAGGCCCAGATGGCTTCACTGGCAAATGCTACCAAACATTTAAAGAAGAATTATTACCAATCTTTCACAAACTTTTCCAAAAATAGAAAAGAATGCCTCTCAATTCATTCCACAGGCCGGTATTAGCATGACACCAAAACCCACAGAAAGATGTCACAAGAAAAAAAGTTACAGACTAATATCTCTCAGGAATATAGATTAAAAAAAATCCTCAACAAAATACTAGGAAACCAAATTCAGTTATGTTTGAAGGATTATATAGCATTACCAAGAGGAATTTATCCCAAGAATGTTGGTTTAACATCCAAAAATCAATTACTATAATAAACTGTATTAATGGAAAAAAAAGACAAAAACCACGTGATTATCTCAATGGACACAGGAAAAATTTAAGGAAATCTAACACTCTTTCATTGTAAAAGCACTAAGCAGACTAAAGATAGGAGGAATTTCCTCTATCTGATCAATGTCATCTACAAAACATTCACAGCTAACATCACAGTGCTATAAGATTCAGTGCTTCCCCCCTAAGATCAAGAACAACACAGCATGTCTTCTCTCACCACTTCTGTTCCATATTTTTTGATGGTTGTAACCAGGGCAATTAGGTAAGGAAAAGAAATAAAAAGGATCCAGACTGGAAAGGAAGAAATAAAATTATCTCTATTTGCAGATGATATAATATGGTTTATAGAAAATCTCAAGGAATTCACCAAAAGAAAATTATTCAAACAACTTAGAAAAGTTGCAACTTTAGAAAATAATAACAACTTTAGAAAAGTTGCAAGACACAAGATCAGTGTGAAAAATCAATTGTACATTAGCAATAAACATACATTAGCCATAAACAGTACAAAAAGATCTAAATAAATGGAAAGACATCCTACATAAACTTTATATAGATCAGAAAACTAAATATTTTTAAGATGGCAATACTCACTAAATTTATCTACAGATTAAAAGTAATTCTTATCCAAATCCCAGATAACTTGCAGAAATTGACAAGCTGAAAACTAAAATTCATATGGAAATGCAAAGGACCCAGAATAGTTATCTTGAAAAAGAACAAAGTTGGAGGAATCACACTTCCTTATTTCAAAACTTAGTACAAAACTTACATAGTCATAACAGTGTGCTGCCTGCATAAGGACGCACATATAGATCAATGGAATACAATTTCAAGTCCAAAATTAAAGCCTTATATATATGATTCATTGATTTTTTTGCAAGGGTGCCATAACAATTTAATGGGGAAAATGCTTCAACAAATGGTGTTGGGAGAACAGGATGTCCACATTAAAAACAGATATTGGACTTCTTACCTCTCACTATATGTAAAACTTAACTCACAATAGATCAGAGACTTAAATGTAAGAGACTTAAATGTAAAAGCTAAAGCTATGTGAGTCTTAAAACAAAACATAGGAATAAATCTTCATGTTCTTGGATTAGTCAATGGTTTCATAGATACAAGCAACAAAAGGCTAAGTACATAAATTGAACTTCGTTGAAATTTAATGCTTTGGGCTTACAAAGGATACCATCGAGAAAGTGAAAAGACTACCCACAAGATGGGGAAAAATATTTGCAAATCATATATCTGATTTGAATTCAGAACAAATAAAGAACTCTTAAAAGTCAATAATAAAAAGGCAAATAAACCAATTTAAACATAGACAAAAGATAGACATACCCCCATCCAAAAAAAAAAAAAGGTATGCAAATGACCAATAAATACATGAAGAGATGCTCAACATCATTAGTCATTAGAAAAACGTAAATCAAAATCTGAATGAAATACCAGGAATGAAGTTGCAGGTAGAGCAATTAGGTGTCCATTATAGTCTACCTAGTGAGAAATGGCTTGGTCTTGAAGCCATTGGTCTAGAAATGGAGAAAAGCAGACACAGTAGAGAGAGATTTTGGAGACAGGGTTGTCAGGTTTAGGTGCTGGAAAAAGGAAGAGGGGGAGGAGAGAAGTCAAGGATAACTCCCAGGTATTTGAATTGAGGAACTACATGGATGGTAGTGTCATTACTTGGAGGAGTCTGGAGGGGCAGCGTGGAATTCTTTTATTCTTAGCTTGTAACATACTGATTTTGAAATGCCTGAGAGATGTGCGAGTGGAGATGTTAAGAAGGAGGGCTTTTTTTTAAAGTTTATTTATTTATTTTGAGAGAGAGAGAGAGAGGGAGAGAGAGAGTGCATGTACACACATGAACAGGGAAAGGGCCGAGGCAGAGGGAAAGAGAGAGAATCCCAAGCAGGCTCTTCACTGTCAACACAGAGCCCCACATGGGGCTTGAACCCACAAACCGTGAGATCATGACCTGAGCCAAAACCAAGAGACAGATTCTTAACTGACTGAGCCACCCAGGCACCCCAAGGATAAGGTTTAATATACAGGTCTGGAATCTAAAGAACAAATCCAAGGGGGGGTCAGGTGTGGCAATGGTGGTGGAGGTGAGTCAGGCCAACCATGTGTAATAGAAATCCTAAAATGAAATGGCTGAGGAAAGTGGCTCTCCTCAGACCCCAAGGAATACCAACAGAAGCCACTCCAAAATCTAAACCAGATATTAGAGGCAGATGAGCTGGCAACGTAGACTGAGTGAGCCTTCAAAAATAAACAAGGTATGCTTTTACCTTCAAGGTCACCCAAATGGCATTTACTGTTCCTGTTCTCATGCATTATGTTGACCATGTCCTCTGATCTTCAAAGCTTTAGAGATCATGGGAAAAAAAATGCCCTAATTATAATAACATGGCACAATAATGACATAATACACAAACGGACTTGAAAAACTGACAATTCCTTTGACTTACGTTGTTTAGTGTTATTTGTAGAGAAAATTGTGGAAAATTGCTTTCAGAACTGCGAACTACTACATTCTTCAGTGAGACATTAAAAGGTTTCTTGCAACCTCTGCTTTGACGAAGCTCAAATTGCTCCGTTTTCTCTTCACTTACGTTTTGAGGTGTAATTATTCTACGCTCTTGTGTGTGGCTTGCTTCTTGACCTTATTTTTGTGTTTGTTTCGTTCTGTGGTTGTTTTAACGTGTGCTTTCACTTTAAATCACAGTATAGTAATAAAATGCGAGCCTCTAAGATCAGATAGAGCTGGATTTAAACTCCATCTTTGCTCTGTGTTAGGCAAGTTACTTTATCTCTCTAATTTCCATTTCCTAATCTGTAACATAGTGTTGATAATAGTACTTACACCCGAGAGTTGCTGTGAATATTTAATGGGACCAATGCGTGTAGTGTACTTAGTACTTATAAGAACCTAGTAAATTATTACTCGTCTAAGGCTGCCTCAGACCTATTTTTTTTTCAGAGTTGTAAGCCTTTGCTCAAATATAATGTTAGTTTGTGAATAGTATACTTCGCACCCTAATACTTCCTACCCTAACCCTTGCGGTGTTCACTCCAGAAACATGCATGACCTGGTGTGATGGTTGGAGGTGACGCTGCCTCACAGACAGCATCTCTGCAGACCCCACAGAAGCACAGGTGTGGTGTGTGTGGGGTCTCGGGTCACTTTCCCTGAGGTGGCTCATAAGCATTGCTTCCAAGTCAAGTTCAAAAGTGAGAGCAAAATGACCTACTAGCCATTTGTGTTCCCCTTTAATAAACCGTATTTTCTCATTTAGTTTATGATGAATATTGCAGCTAACATCAGATGTCTCTGCTCCAACACTTACTCTCAGTTTTTCAGGACTGGAAAATTAAAGAGCAGAAATAGAAACAGAATCCTGATAAAGAATACACAAAGTTTTAAGAAAGAATTAAGAAAATAGTGAATCATTACTTGTGAATCATTTCTATGAATTGTAATTTCTTGGATTTGTAATTGAAGTAATTTTCAGCTTTGCTTTAATAGGTTGAAAATGAAGATAATTAAAGTATGGTTAATTAGAGTGTTTAAGCGGTGTATGAGTAACTTGTGCTAAAGACGGGCCAAATTGAATTTAAGGGCACTATCAGGAATTAGGTGTTAATCAAGTGAGTGTCAGCTATGTATAGAAGAGAGATATGCTTTCAGAATTCATTTGTGCTTCTGTTCAACTATTTAAAGTTTAAGAATTATGGATGCCAAAACTAAACTTCCAAAATAATCAAAAGGTTATATTTCAAAATTAAAATGTTATTTGGAAAAGTGCATGAAAATCTATTTATTCATACAGTAACTATAGTGGAATATTTTTCAAGTGACTAGAAATTGTTTAGTGTGATTGATGCCACAGAGTTGCACTTTATACTGATTTACACACACACACACGTGCGCGTGCACACACACACACACACTCAAACCACTAGAAAACAATGACTCCCATGCTTTCCCTGCAATCTTCCTTTAATCTAATCTGGGGCAGAATCAGCACACACACACACATCCCTTGCCTTTTCTCCATTCTTCAAGGATCAGCAGAGGAATGTACCTAAAGAGGAGTCCATGTAGACACAGCCTCAACAGATAATGAGCAGGAGGATTGCACAGGGGCGTAAACATTAAGAGAGACCATCAACCTTTTGAAATCCACGATCAACACTTAGTTGTAGAGTGTCTTTATGTATGAGGTATGGATTGCGATGCAGACCAGGAATTTATAGGCAAAGAGCAAGTCTACTGATAGGCCCAGGAGTACATTGAATCAAGTAGATTCAACGAAATCACTAAATTTGGATTCTTTGAAGAAGCACCAACTTGGGGTGCTTGGTAAAAATAAAAGCTACCAGGGCCCCAGGGCCTAGAGATTCTAAATCAGTAGGTTTGAGACAAGGACTAGGAATCTGTTTTTCAAAAAGCACTCCCAGGGACTCCAAGGACTAAACTTTTATGCATTCTGTAAATGAAGATATGTCCAGGTAGAAGAGTGTATACATGAAATTCACAACATGGACAGGAGAGTAAAGAGTAAGGATATGCAAATCTTTGAGGGAGAATTGACAAAAATAAGTTAACACAAAATCTGTTTAGTTGATTTATTTTTTAATTCAACAATTATTTATCGTGCTCCCACTCTATGCCAAGTAGTCCTGGCTACTGGGCATATATGCATGAGAAAAATCAAATACAGACCCTACTCTCATGGGTAAACACCCACACCTTATCCAATTCACATAAATATAGAGATGAAAAGGGTATGTGTACAATATAATTTAGGTAAGTACTGAGATAGCAGTTAGCTAATGACAGTTTCATAGAACCCAGTGGAAGATCATTTTTGCTGGTAGCTGATACAGGGGTTTTAACACTGGTAGTGTAGTAAAACATAACTATGTTTATGGTCTTTCTAGATGTACAAACAACCAAAGCTTGGATTGGAAATTCTGAGTAAACTTCATGTTTCATAACTCATATTATGTGACCTAATGCAACTTCTCAGAACAGATATATTACTCCACTGCATTTATGAACATGTGGCCATTTTCAGCAGAAAGAAAAGAATGCCTAATTTAAATTCTTCCCATTTGATTTGGTACTCCTCTGAGCCCAGCCTGACTCTGGCATAATCACACCTTCTGAGCTCTGGCTACACCACACGTAAGGTTAAGAGCAGTGGCTTGCCCTAAATCTGTGCCATGAACCTTATTTCCACACCAACATAGCTGGCTCCTCTGGATATGTTTTTTGTGCATCCACTCATCACTTCTGGGTGCTGGTGGGGCTTATTATCACTATACTAATTAGCAATCTAATTAATACATGTTTAAAATTGCTTTTCAGATATTTTGAGTCATAATAGGACATATGCTAAGTTCTCTCTCTCTTTTTTTTTTTTTTTTTTAACATTTATTTATTTTTTGGGGACAGAGAGAGACAGAGCATGAACGGGGGAGGGGCAGAGAGAGAGGGAGACACAGAATCGGAAACAGGCTCCAGGCTCTGAGCCATCAGCCCAGAGCCCGACACGGGGCTCGAACTCACGGACCGCGAGATCGTGACCTGGCTGAAGTCGGACGCTTAACCGACTGTGCCACCCAGGCGCCCCCATATGCTAAGTTCTCTATATAGATTGTTGGCATTTATAGCTACTATGCACCCATTTAAAAAAATGACTAACTAGGGAGTAGTATGAAATACACTTTCATGTAACTTTCCTGAATAATCTAAATTAGAGGTTCTAAAAGAGTAAATAACTGATCCTTAAAATCT
The DNA here is from genome assembly GCF_028749965.1 of Puma concolor. Classification (NCBI taxonomy): domain Eukaryota; kingdom Metazoa; phylum Chordata; class Mammalia; order Carnivora; family Felidae; genus Puma; species Puma concolor. Next base: position 152,540,655 of record NC_141674.1, on the reverse strand, counting down.
TTTTGAAAAATCTGACAAGGATCAGTATGATTGTTAAGGATATGAAAAGGAAAATGGGTAGGTATTTTAAAAATAACTTGAAATTCTTGTTTTTTATAAACTTTTTTTATCCATGTATGTGATATTAGTACTAACTGCATTTATGATCACAATTGTGATATTTCAGTTGTAAAGCTGTAAGATGACCAAAATGTTCCAAACACAACTGATGAATTTTATTCTATCAAAATAAAAGTGAACATTAATTATATACTAATGGTCTAATCTGAAACTGCATTTCCCATCTGTGGTTTTAGTAGATATTCAAAAACAAAACAAAACAAAAACGGTGCCAGTGGTCAAATTAGTTTGGAAAACACTGATCAAGAATATTTATTTGGTTGGGCAAAATGGGTGAAAGGGAGTGGGAGATACAGGCTTCCAGTTAGAGAATGGATAAGTCACGGGAATAAAAGGCACAGCATAAGGAACATAGTCAGTGATATTGTAATAGCGATGTAACGGGACAGATGGTAGCTATGCTTGTGGAGAACATAGCATAATGACTGTATAAACTTGTTGAATCACTATGTTGTACACCTGAAACTAATGTAACATTGTGTGTCAACTATTCCCAAATTTTAAAAAAAGGAAAAAATATTTAAAGAATACAGATAAGTTAATAGCAAAAGCTAACATTTATTCACTGATTACCATGTTCCAAGCATAGAGCTCAATGTTTCATTTCAATTAGCTCACTTAATTTAACCTTCTACAGAAATGAAAATTAACTGTAGCTATGAATTTCTCGATTAAGCATAATTGCAAGTAAGGAAAATTATATGCAAGGATATTTAAATAGGAAAATCTATTATGTAAGTCATCAGCCAAAGTCAAAGCATTACTTATGCTAGACAAAAAAGTGAATAAATAAACCACCAATGTTATATTTATTTATTGAATTAATATCAAAAAAAAGTTTTTTACAAAGCAATTATCTAGGGCTTTTTTTTGTATTCACAATAAAAGGATTCACTGAATTGAAAATTTCTTCATCTATAGGTTCAGGATTGTGTAGACAAAATTAAATGCATCTCAAAAAGGGAAGTAATTTCCACTGCAAATAGTATTAGAATTTCCCCTTGACTATATTAGAAACAGATTGTAATTTGCTTTTAGAAGAGTTAAGTAAAATTTATTTAAAATACTTAGCAAGTATTCTAATGTTATTGTAGTAAAATGGTCTTTTATTCATTGAATAGGAATTATAAAAATCAGTGGTGTATATCTTACACAAGAACATTCAATTAAATAGAAGAACTTTTATTATGAATAACTATCTGGCTTAGAATTCAAGGAGAATTTAAGAAGATGAATATTTTAAAAAACCGAATAACTTAGTGTTATTATTTAGGGTCTACTTGCAAAAGGGTTCACCAGCCACCTGTTGTTCTTATAGCCACCAGAATAATTTTTAGTAAATTAAGAAAAGAATTCAGTGTCCTAATTAAGCATATGGAGCATACATACATCAGTGTGAATCAGTTAAAATAACATAAGATGATATTATCCAGTTGGTCAATTAACTCTTATCACATGGCAGTACATTTATGTAATTACAAGGTTATAGAGCATGCTGATTCTCAAATTTCAAAAGCTAGTGTGGAAGTGCTGGAAGTATTATCATTTTCTAGTACAGTCCTTCATAATATTTCAGGTGAGTAAGCTATGATGCCAGAGATTGACTTACCAAAGCCATACAGGAAATTAGTAGTAGAATGATTCTGTAAAAAAAGAGGACATAGGTCTCATCCATCCATCCATCTTTCCATCCATCCATCCATCCATCTGTCCATCCATCCATTCTTCATTTAAGGTATTCATCCATTGAACAAGCATTTATGAAATGCCTATTGTATTCTAGATACAAAGGATGTGATGGTGAGCAAAACTACACATGGTCCCTGAACTTATTGTGACTGAGAATATGGTAGAAGGTGGAGAAATAATAATAAAATACTCAAATACATACATGATTACAAATCAAGACAAATGCTTTCATGCAAAAGAACATGGTCTATCGTAATGTATAACAAGGGAACCAGATCTAAACCAGAGGGTCAGAAGGAGCTTCCCAGAGGAAGTAGCCGTTATATTAAGCATTCAAGCATGACTAGAAGATATGGGAGGGGAGAAGGTGGAAAGAAGTGCAGAAGCCCCAGAGAAAGAAATGAGAAAGCCCAGTATGTTTGGAATCTAAAAAGAAATGACAGAGAGGCAAGAAGGGACTGGAGGGCCATCCCAGACCATCCAGGGCCTATAGTTCAGACTAACATTTTTGGTCTTTATCCTAAGAGTTATGGAAAGCTATGAGACAGTTTAGCAGGAGGATAAAGTTATAGCTCTCATCTTCAACAGTTTTATTTTTACATGGGCAAATACCAGATTCACAAATGCTATTCAAGGTAGAGGACATTTTTCTAAGTTTTGGTTCTGTAAGTGATGGCCTGGAGAAGGGGTAGGGTGGGAGGGATGGAGAATGGCAATATGGATATGAAGGAGGACTGGAAGATGGTTGCCATACTATCCATCTGGCGTATCTGACTGTTTAGGAGCTCTGTAATGAATGTGTTCTGAGAATAGAGTCGTGTTTGAAAAACACAATTGTTTTGGAAGATTCAAATGTAGGTGAAACTTGCCTGTGGTCTGTCAGCTACCTTAGGTGAGGTTTTACATGGAAATCCTCTACTTCTGGAAATTTTAAGATCATTTGTATAGATCATGTGGTTTCGGTTCTTTTTTTTTTTCCCCTGTCCCACTTTCTCTTTATAAAAATCCCAGTCAGGATAAGAAATTATCTACTTTCATTGATACATTCTCTCTTGAGATGTCTGAAGGTAAGGATTTTGGCTGATCTCTTGTGACCAAATGGGATGCTAAAATATGTCCTTGACAAACCAGTAGTAATCCAAGCCAAGCATCTATGACGAAGTACAAAGAACTGCTTAAAAGATAAGGTGTGGGTTTTTTTTGAAGTTTATTTATTTATGTTGAGAAAGAGAGAGAGGGCTTTTCTCACATGAGCAGGGGAGGGGCAGAAAGAGAGGGAAAGAGAGAATCCCAAGCAGATTTTGCACTGTCAGCACAGAGCCGCATGCGGGGGCTCGAACCCACCAACCGTGAGATCATGACCTGAGCTGAAACTGAGAGTCAGACGCTTAACCCATCGAGCCCCACCCAGGCACACAAAGGACGAAGTTTTTAAGCTAGGTCTGCAATCCCAGCTTTGCAAGGTTTAGGGTTGTTGGAAGGTCACCTCATCTTTTAAAAATATATTTTGGGGGGGAGGGCCTCCGGGGTGGCACAGTCAGTTAAGAATCCGGCTTCAGCTCAGGCCATGATCTCCCAGTTCATGTGTTCAAGCCCCGCATTGGGTTCTGTGCTGACAGCTGGGAGCCTGAAGCCTGCTTTGGATTCTGTGTCTCCTTCTCTCTCTCTGCCCCTCCCCCACTCACGCTCTGTCGCCCTTGTGGTTTGTCAGCTACCTTAGGTGAGGTTTTATATGGAAATCCTATACTTCTAGAATTAAAAAAAATTTTTTTTAATATTTTTTTAATGTTTATTTTTGAGAGAGACAGATGGAGCGCGAGTGGGGGAGGGGCAGAGAGCAAGAAGGAGACCCAGAATCTGAAGCAAGCTACAGGCTTCGAGCTGTCAGAGCCCTAGGAGGGGCTCAAACCCACAAACTGCGAGATCATGACCTGGGCTGAACTAGGAAGCTTAACGTCTGAGCTACCCAGGTGCCCCAGGTCATCTGTCATCTTATCTTTTATAAAAGACCTCTGACAACCCTGTGCTGCCTGAAGAGGGTTCCTACAACCCATCATGGCCTTCCTGAGTGCCCACCATACTCCTTCTGGTAAGCCGACTGTCTCTCTAGGCCTTGATTAGCCTCTCTATCAAGGCGATGACACTCACAACTCTTAACAGGGGTGAAAAGTTTAGCAATGGCAGTGTTTTCATTACAGGAGACAGGACAGATGAGAGACAGGCTCAGGATTTATTTGCGTTATTAATCATCTTTTTAGTAATACTGTTTCCATCTCCCCTAAAGTTCATGACTCTGAAGGAAGTACAACAAGAACACTCACATTGAAGGATATTTTAAATGGGACATTTTCCTATAAGACATTTTTTCCAAACTGGATTTCAGGTAAGTGGATTGTTTCTTTACCTTTTGAGGTTTTTGAAAATACGTGTTTTTGTTTTTATTTTTCGTGCCAATACATCTCAATGGTAACAGAGGCCATATCAATTGAAATAGAAAAAAAGAGCACTTACTTAGATAAGTCAAATGGCCACCAAAGCACCTTTGACAGAACCATTTGCCGAATAGTAATGATGCCAGTTGGATTTTCAGTAAAAAAGTGAAAGTTGAGAGTACACTGCTAGAACAATCTGAGCATATTGTATGACTCTTCTGAATATGCACCTATTGAGGAGAGGCCATAAGAATTTTACCAACAGAGAAATTCCATTGTTAATCTAGATAATCTGAGAAATGGACAAATCCCATCTTGGCCACAAAAAAAAAAAAAAATCCTTCATAGACCATAAAATTGATATTTGCATATACGTTTTCAGAATAGGATATTGTCAAATAAGTCCAAACAAATAGTAAGGTCAACTAAATTATTTATGGTATTATAGTTTGTATCTAAAGTGGGACTAAACACATTTAAATATTTTCATTTTTCTCTTTAGAAAATAAAATGCACATCAAAAGAGTTTTAAACTAAATCAAACAAACCCAAATATAATGTATTTTTTAGTTCAAAACAAATACACCATTTTAACACCAGTTTTTAAACACACCAGTTTATCCTCTTTGTTGTATCACAGAGAAAACCCAATTTTATTCCCCAGCACCCTGAACTGGTCACAATAGGGCAGCCTACTAGCAAATGTGGCATTTTTGTGGAAAATAGAAAAGAGCATCCTTTCCTCCCTTCCACTGTCAGCTAATTATTTTAAGTCTGACAAAGCAATGTCCTGGACAGGGAAGAAAAGCAAAGCACATCTGTGAAATAAGGGAGGTTTCTCTTTCTTATAAATGCATTTCCTACTAAGGGGGATCATTTCAAGTTTGTTTTCCTTCTTGTTTAAAGGACAAGAATATCTTCATCAGTCTACAGATAATGATATAGTATATTACAATATTGAAACAGGAGAATCATATACCATTTTGAGTAATAGCACCATGGTATGTATCCAGCATCATCTTCCTCCTCAAACCTTTGCCACCTACTCAATGACCAAGGAACAGAATCCAAACTCTCAGCACTTGACCTAGCCTTCTCGGATCCATCCCCCACTGAATTCTCCAGTTCTCTCTTCTAGTCACACTATACTACTGCCTTTGCCTCCTCTCAATCACCCAGCATCTTTCCTTCTCTGGGAAAAAAGTGTAGTAAGAGATAAGAGTTGAGAAAACATTCCTTATAACAGGCAAACTGAGGCTCAAATCCAGGTTCTGTCACTTCTTAGCTATGGAAAGTTAAATAAGGTTCCATACCACACCGGCCATGGTGTGCCTCATTTTCTCTCTCTGAAGAGTAGGAAGAATAATACCAGTCTGGGTTTCTAGAAGAGGTAAGTAGTGTAACATTTGAATGTGGGAGGACGGCACCTAACCTGGAATACACGCTCGACAAACAAGAACTATGAAATGTAGGCTTCTGCTGCTCTATGCTCCTAGGCTCTTCCCACTTTCTCCACCCTCAAAAGCCTACTAATGTTTTAAAGTCAAGCTCAGATGATACTCTCTTCCTCATGCAACCAATGATCCTCTTAATTTGATTTAATCAACTCTTTTTCAAATGCTTTCGCAATGCTATATTTGTATTTCTTCAATAGAACTTTCTAATTTGCAATACGCTACTTATTTTCAAGTTTAACATATTAAGCTTCCTGAAATCACAAAGTATATTCTATGTATCACATCTTCCTCTCATAGTGTTTAATAAATTTGTTTGTATACAGTAAGTACCATGTAAACGTTTTTTTAATTGCATAGACAGTATATGTATGTAAGAGTATGTCAGTTATGCGATATCCTTTTAATACTTCACATTTACATGGCTCTGGTTTTTCTTCTATATTCTAATTGACTTATTTATGATTTCAGAAAAGTGTGAATGCTTCAAATTATGGCTTGTCACCTGATCGGCAATTTGCCTATCTAGAAAGTGATTATTCAAAGGTATTGACTATTTAATTTGGGTATATCCGTTTATATCTGCTACTAATCCACAGTTTGGTTTATAAAAGTAAGAGGAAGTGAGAGTATATTTTTATCTCTAAATATTCAAGAAGTTAATGTGAGTTCTAGATGAGCCTAAAAAACATAACTGAAGCACATACGCATAATTCAGAATTTGGTGCACTTGTCTGGCTATCCTCCAACGGTAGAAACTACTTTCCTCTGGGGTAGGGGACTTCATTTGGGGGCACTGATATTTATCAGAAATGGGACAATTACACTTCTATTTCTAAAACTAGTTGACTTCATAAGTCATTAGTTAATCCTCACATATTTTAACCTTGTGAAAGTTAATTGTTATGGAAAATGGAAATATCGAGGTGTAGCTTATTTAACTCACTTGCTCAAGTTGGATAATATATGGTCAGCGGTACACTAGGGTTTAAATCTGTGGCTTCAAAAAACTGGGGTAGGAATATCCCACCAAATCGACCATTTACCTTTACTTCATTTCCCCTTCTTGAATGAAGTTATAGAGGGAAGTTGATGATCTTATTTTTTCTACTTACACAACTTCGAGATAATTTTGCAAGAAGGCAAAAGAATTTATTATCAAATGAAACTTCTAGTGATTACCTTTAGAGAGAGAACCTTTTTACTGCCATTTTTCATATCCTATGTGAGATATAATACAGAATGAATAGTTAATCTTGCCACCGCCCCCCCAAGTTGTTCAGTCTGCTGATTATTTTCCAGTAGACCGGGTCCTGGTCGCTACCAGTCTTCAGGAAGACATGTTTTAACCAGTTGGAGTTTCTTTGCCAAGAGTTTGAAAGCTCTTTTAAGAAACAAAATCCAAAATAATATTTGTATTATTCACTAACCACAGAACAAATACACTTAATGAGAAAAAGAGCAGTTTTTTTCAGGAGGAATTATAAACTATGGAGCTTCTATTTCTTTTTCAATTTCTATTATTCTTAAAAAGTGTTATATTTTAAGAAAGGCAAACATGTTGTAACAAAACTCTGTGTTGAATAAAATTCTCTTTATCTAATTTTAGAGGGTATCATTGTAATGAACTACACAGGTTTGGGGTAATCCTTATGGCCAGGGAGATCATGGGGGTTTTACTTCAAATCAAGGTATAGCATAAAGGAAAAATTCTTAGGATAGAGTGTGTCAAAGAAAAGCTTTTTATATTAAGAAATGTCTTCGGATATGCTTTTTATGGAGTGAGGGTTGAATCACTGCTGAGATTAGTTCTGGAACTTAGACAAACATCACAAAAGTCCACAGTAAAACTCTTTAAATGAAGACTCTTTTGGAATTGAAACATATCCTTCCTAGTGCTTTATGAAAATAGTCCTTTTATAATTCTGAATCTTGAATCATTTGTTATTATACATTATTGATAGAAGCTTTTTAAGAATCATAATTTGTCTCTGTCTCTCTTCTTTCCGACAGCTTTGGAGATACTCTTACACAGCAACATATCACATCTATGACCTAAATACTGGGTAAAATTTCATATCTATGTATTGATACTACTTAAATCCATTATGATTTTTCACTCCACGCTCTGATTTAAAGTTAAGATTACATTATCTTGTTACTGATCTTAGTGTTTTACTTCTTTACCGTGTATGGGCACCCATAAAAATTAAGAAATTTAAGGAAATACTTTTATGAAACATTTACCTCTTTTTATTTGACAAATGTTCCGTATTTTTTTTTTAATTTTTTTTTCAACATTTATTTATTTTTGGGACAGAGAGAGACAGAGCATGAACGGGGGAGGGGCAGAGAGAGAGGGAGACACAGAATCAGAAACAGGCTCCAGGCTCTGAGCCATCAGCCCAGAGCCCGACGCGGGGCTCGAACTCACGGACCGCGAGATCGTGACCTGGCTGAAGTCGGACGCTTAACCGACTGCGCCACCCAGGCGCCCCAAATGTTCCGTATTTTTATTCACCAGGCAGTTTTATTCTCCCTACTTTGGAACACCAAATTATAAATATACCATTTATGGACATAAACCTACATACTGAAAGCACAAACACGTGCATGGGAATGATACACTGCTTACAAGAGAGTGGCTGTTTCAACGGAAGGAAGCAGAAGGGCAGGAGATGCAAATCTCCTTCAGTTGTATCTAAACACAGGCTCCATTAATTGATTTTAAATTAACTGTTACTAAAATTGCAAAACGTTAATATTTTTTAAATTGGGGCTGTAGATAAGTTGGCATCTGTCATACCATTTTCTTTCTTTCTTTGTATGCTTCACTATTTGAAATATTTCAATTTAATCAAAAAAAAAAAGAAAGAGAAAGAAAGAAAGAAAGAAAGAAAGAAAGAAAGAAAGAAAGAAAGAAAAAGGAACGAGTAGGTAGGCAGAACACCTAGTGAGGGAATTCCTGACAGAAGGAATAACCTGTAAAGGCCCCAAGGGAAGGGAGAGCACAGAGAGTTTCGGAAACTCAAAATAGGTCAGTTGAGTTGAAATTGGAGGAGGGCATGCTGACTAGTGAGAGGTGGTGTAAGGTTGGGAAGGAGTTGGGGCCAGGAAGCAAGGGCCAAATAATCATGAGGAAACCATTAAGAAGAGTTTAGATGTCGTTCTGATGACAATAGGGAATCAGATTTGCACTTTAGAAAAATCACTCTGACTCAGTATGGACAATGAATTGGTTTAGTTACTCATCTTAATGTGATATCCTATTTGCTGTTATATAAAAGGGAAAAATAATTATATGGCTTGAAGAGGTATTGAAAAATTTTATGGTCTATTTCCTCTTTTGTCCAGTAAGAACACAAAAATTCAAAACAAAATCTACTTGTTTTAAGAGTTCAGAAAAGAGTGATTCTGATCTTAAACTGTCAATTTAGGAAATATGAACTACTACATAAAGTAGAAACTGAACTCATCTAATATACTCTGGGTCTTTCTCTTCTCTGTATCCACATCATCACCAAATTCAAAAATAGATTTTTTTCTTTTTTTAAGTTTATTTTTTTATTATTTTGAGAGAGAGAGAAAGAGTGTGTGTGTGTGTGTGTGTGTGTGTGTGTGTGTGCGCATGTGTGCGGGGGAGAGGCAGAGAGAAATGGAGAGAAAGAATCCCAAAGAGGCTCCGCACTATCAGCTCAGAGCCCAACACAGGGCTTGAACTCACGAACCTTGAGATCATGACCAGACCTGAAATCAAGAGTCAGACACTTAACTGACTGAGCCACCCAGGAGCCCCTCAAAAAGAAATTATTGAACACCTATTATGTGAAAAGCATATATGGGGAGATACAAATGAACTCGAGGCACTGACCCTACTCTCAAGAAAACTTTAAATTGGTGAAGTAAAATCCTTACTCTTTCAGCACAATTTCTTAAGGCTTTAATCAATTCCTTATTTTTCTTTTAATTGTTTTGAAATTCTCCACATCCTACCTTAAGGTTCAGCAAATTAAACAGCATTCCAAAAGAAAGTGACAATACTAATATTTTAATTATGGCTTGTATAAGTTTTATGGCCTCGAATCATTTTAAATATTTAGCTTTTGTGCAGTGAACTTAGTCAAGCCACTACTTGCCTGCTTGCTTTCTCTCTCTCTCTCTCTCTTTCTTTTCTTATCTGCACAACTTTCTAATTTGCCAAATTTGTCTTTTGTCAGGTAAATATAGCATAATTTAGGAAGTGAGGGATGACAAATTTGTTGAGATTCAAGGCAAGACCACATACCACTAATTCCAAATTTTCTATATGCTTCTGAAGAGTCTATAAAAATCTACCACAGAGAAAGTGAAGATAGTTCTGGTTTCAAGCATGGGAAGGAATACTGAGAGGAGACGACAGCCTTTGTGAGCAGCCTCCTCCACTTTCTCTCATAGTGTTAGTTATTTAGAAAACATAGAAAATGGCAGCTGTGGTGACTTGCCAGTCATGAAGAGACTCTGCGCTGAGATTTTCAGCTTGGCGCTGTCTGCATGCTTGCATAGATGATTCCACAGCATATGGAAACCTAAGACAGCGTTGCAATGTCAAAGGTAACATGAACGCTGGCCTGAGATAGAAATGCCTTTTCTTCTGGATCATTCCTTTGCCTGTGCCTTCACATGTGTTTCAATATATTGTGGACCTTCCCAGTGCCTGCTGCTCATATACTGCCCTCTGGCAGGCAGGATTCTCACTGCTTCACCAGCGGTCTCTCTCTTCCATGGCCATTATTCTTTCCCCAGTCAAAGCTGATCTGCCTGTGTTCCCTCACAGCTTGCTAGGCCTCAGGCTGCATGACCTAATAAGTTGTGTCAAAGTAACGTGGGTTACAATTCTTTGCAGGTTCCAGCTTTAAAAGAATGAGAAAAGTAGAAATGTCAGGCATGTTAGGTCCAGGCTGGAGTTAGTTTTTTGAGGGAGAGGACAAAAAGTCTTTCTTCAGGCTCCTCAATTTATACCTTGGAGGCAAGTCTAGTTTCGTTTATCTTCAAAAGCAGTCTTGATGAAACTATTAATATAATCTTCAAGAAGATAATAGTCAAAACTTAAGCATGGCATCCTATGACTCTTTAGCACTTACAAAAATCTGAACACATTCTCGTTGAAGAACTACAAAAGCCCCACAGTGCAAGTTAGTCAATTGAGTATTTGCAGGGTGAGTCTAGGCACCAAAGTGAGATTTTTGGCCAATAAGATATTTGAAATTTCCCCATGGGTGGAGAACTTTGCAAGCTTAAGGCATACTGCCCAGTGTATGATCTGTTTTTCAGTTTAGTTTGAGATCAGATGTTCCTTTCCTTTTCTGATTTCAAGTCAGATCCCTGGGGAGATTGTCAAATGGCATCTTATTTTCAAAAATTTGAAATGCATATGCATTCACAGAGATGGGGGTTGTAAATGAGAATGTGGAAGAGCACATATTAAACTTCAGCACAGCTATAGCATTTTAGAGCTGGAAGGCACTTCATCGACCATCTCAGCCTGATGTGTACAAATTTTACAGTCCTGAGGGTTAGGAGACTTGAGTTTAAATAGGGTCGGCCAAGAACCAGCGATGTGATTTTAAAAAGTCGTATCTCTCTAACCTCACGTTTATTTATTTTTTTTAATGAGGGTGTTCCACCAGATAATTTCTAGAGATAGTCCCACTTTCACAGTCTATAAATCCTTAATAAATCTTTAATTCACTTCATTACAAAGGTCAGAAAACTGAGACCCAGAGAAATTAAGTGACTTAAGTAACTGGTAAAGAACTGCTACCAGAACCCGATGCCTCCAGGGCCATTTTGTCACATTCTTTCCGTTAGGTTTGAGGAAGCCGAGGGCGATCCTTCATTTTTATTATTTACTTTTTTCTGTTTGTAAAGATGCTTTTTTTCCCCCTTGAACAGCAAGGTTTATTATTATTTTTTCTTCCTTTTTTTTTTTTTTTTTTCCTTCTAGACAGTTTGTAAGAAGAAATGAGCTTCCTCGTCCAATTCAGTATTTATGCTGGTCGCCTGTTGGGAGTAAATTAGTAAGTGTTTAAATTATAGAAGTGTTTAATCATTTAAATAAAAGAGGAGCCATTTGATTTTGGCCTTTGTTAAATTTCCCTGCCTGAAAGGAAAAAAAAAATTCATGACTATTTTAGTGGTTAAAAACGGGAAGAGTTTTGATAAATTGAAACTCATCTGAGAATTCCGCAAAATCTCAAGCTCATGGATAGACTTCTTTAAATATCGCAGTCAAAAACTTTATCCTCATACTCAGCCAGAATGCGTTGTGCCAGAAAGCTGAGGAAAAATATGGTTTTCACAAGTTTCCCAGACTAGCTTCAGACAACATGAAATTTTGTCCAAGCTCTTATTTAAGGACTCTAAATAAAGATTAGATCTGGCTAGCTATTAATATTCAAAGATTTATTTGACTTTCTGTTAATATGTACAATTATTTATTTGAGTAATAAAACAACAAATATATGGTAAACTTTATGCTTTATTTGATAGACTTTAAAAATCATAACTGATGTTAATGTGAGCTGGTTGGTTTTTTGACCTATTAAAATGATACTTTAGTTGTGATTCCTTCTTGCATCTGGATTACCATGCATTTTGAAGGTATTAGGTAAATAATTAAAACAAGTTTACAGGCTTTATTGTATTTCTTATGGAATTCTCCTTATTAACTAACTTACCACCACTTCTAGGCATATGTCTATCAAAACAATATCTATTTGAAACAAAGACCAGAAGACCCACCTTTTCAAATAACATTTAATGGAAGAGAAAATAAAATATTCAATGGGATCCCAGACTGGGTTTATGAAGGTAAATCATATTCCTTTTCTACCGTTGCTGTTTTAGGCTTTTAATTGAAAATAATTGCATATATTTAGTAAAGTTTAGACAAGTGGTATGTTACCGAGATGAATGGTGGCATTTCTGAAAGCTGTTATCAGGTTATGAACAGGATGTACATGTTCTCAAAGAACAAAATCTAATAATCAGGCTGGTAAAGCTGATTTTCATGAGCATTATAAAGTGGTAGTAATAATTTACATTTCAAGAAGTTTATGGTCCTTAGATGCTGTGTTGGTACATTTCCTCAGGTTTCTTTTTTCTTGAGGAATAAATCTTACTTCCAAAACTAAACAACTGTCTACATAATTTTGCAGAGAAATATTCCTAGTTTTTGATACTTTTGTGAATTGTGTCCTCTTTGTAGGCCATGTAGGATCCAGGACCTAACTGGACTTTAAGAAGTCTTATAGTTCTTGCCTTTATTAAAAATTATATAACCGAACTGCTTTTGTTTTTTTGTGTTTTTTTGTTTTTTTGTTTTTTTGTTTTTTTTTTGGTTTTTTAAATATTCCTAGGAGAAAAAGTCAACATCTAACACTTATGTCACTCTTGTAGTGTAATTACAGTTCTCCTTGTTTGGGCTACATTAGGTGACTATAAAAACCAGAAGCTGCCCCACGGGAAAAATCATTTATTGCTGAAATGCTTAATTAATTTACTTAAAGAATTACATTTCTGATTAATATCAATTCCTACGCAGACTGATTGATGTTTGAAATGAGGTATAAGTTAGGCTATGTCTTTAAACTCAGATTATTTATCTTTTTTAATAACCAAATTTTGGCATATGTCACACCCACATTAAATAAATTATTGCAGTCAGTAAATGGCTAATACAATATATTTTGAAGAATTTGCAATAATTTTAAGAGTAAGCCATAACGGTTATTTGTATGCTTGTATTTTATTTTTCAGAGGAAATGCTTGCTACAAAATATGCTCTCTGGTGGTCTCCTAATGGAAAATTTTTGGCATATGCAGAATTTAATGATACCGAGATACCAGTTATCGCCTATTCCTATTATGGTGATGAACAATACCCTAGAACAATAAATATTCCATACCCCAAGGTATGTTGAGTACTTTCAACAGATGCTTCCATTCCTCTGGTGTCAAAATGAGCAACCAACACCATGAATAGAGGTGGGATCAACAAGTTTGGAGAGCTTCTTATCCTTGTGCATTGTAAGGCAAACATTGTACTGTGCTCTATTATTTATGTGGACATCTGTTGCTTTGGACATCTGGTTGTGCTGGATGAAGTAGTCTTTGCAAAATCCATCGCAGAATCTTTGAAAAACATATGGTCTAGATTATGGAGGAAAAACAAGCTTAACTTAATTTTAATTTTTCATCTTTCATGCTCCAAATTCAGGGTAAAGTTCTGTTTTGCAATTCCTTCTTGAATTCTCATGTAAATGCGAACTAGAATGGAAAATACAAATGTTGAACTTGATGTTCCTGTCAGGTAGAAGCAGGCATGAGTTGTGATCTTTTCTGGACATATAAGGTAGGTTAAGTGTGTGCATCTAATGTCTTCCTTGAGGAAATTAGACATGGAATGAACCCAATGTTTCTTGTATAACCATTCTAGAATTCTGAGTGAAACACTTTTCATTCAGTCCCATGTCTGAAGAGAGGGCTCTTGTATGTATAGTAGGAGAACAGCAAGGTCACAGTGGAGAAGCGCTGTATCCTAATTTGACTTAGGCAAAAAATCTGAAAAAGGATCAAATAATAAATTCTCCTCTTTTACAAGGAATGGAAGTGACTGTAGAAAATAGTTCTTTGTTCTTTGGTCCCTGTTGTGTTTACTTGCCAAAGAGAACACTGTTACAGATGGACCCAGTGGGTCCCTCTATGGATATGTGTACACACAAGTGGTTTCTGATGCGAGTCACAGTGGGTATAGATAGAGAACTAGAAATCCCGGATAGTCTAAAATTTATGTTAAAAGTCATGTGATAAAAGATAATGGATAGGAGATGCATGTTTAGGTAGGAGACCCCTCAACAGCTGTATATAAAGTCTGAAAGACTGAAGATGTTTGGAAGTAAGAGAAGTGGCACTTGGGACCCAAGACGTAAAAGAATTTGGATCTTCAAGAGGGTGTAAGGCAGCAGGAAGAAATGGAGGAACCCAGAGCTGAGGACTAACTGACACCGACAGAGAAGTTGGGACCCAAATTTTCATGTTTTCCTTGAAGACTAGAGTTGTTGAAACATCTGACATCAAGCTGAGAGGTGAGGCAACTCAAAAGAAACCAGAAGTCCCAGCTAAGCTTCACAGTGAAACAGGAGGTCAGAGGAGAGCCTGGACAGTTCTTTAGATAAATCCAAATGGCATGGAGTCATTTAAGGCTGTGAACCTGAACTCTGTGGACTTAAATTGTTTGACAATTATAAGACTCTCTTTTTCTGTGTTAAAATAACAGGAACTCTAAGAAGCTGTCTGGGTGTGAACTACACTGTCATGCAAATTTAGGGTGTATAATAGCACAGAAAGTACAAAACAAGAAAAGTGCAAATTCTACAGTCACTTTATTTGGAGGTGACATTTCCCTAATTTGGGGGGGATGATAACAGTAGTAATGTAACCAGCTAGGAGACCGACTGATGATTGTCCTAGACCAAATTATAGGGCAAAAAGCAAAAAATATCTTCTGTTATTTATTGTTTATACTGTCTTCCCCCTTGCACTCCTTCCAGTACAGGGAGAAGTGATTATAATAATTATCCTAAGAAGAAGAAGAAGAAGAAGAAGAAGAAGAAGAAGAAGAAGAAGAAGAAATATCTGTCTTGAAAGTCAGAAAAGAGAATATCAATTATGGCACTGCATTTTCATATCCAAAATATTTTCCCCTATGAATCAAAGCTCTCTCATTAATCACTTAAAATATGTGTCTTCACTCTGGTTGACATAATATTTGTAATTGCCCTGCAAGTAAAATCGAAATGAAATTCCTGGTCATGTTATAATTCAACTGTTTTCAACAATGATATACTTAATATTGTAAACTTATAAAAAATGCCTAAACTCCTAAAGTGTCTTTAATATGCTAGTCATAATTAAAAATTTATGAGCATATAATCTCCATTTTTTCGGCAGGCTGGAGCTAAGAATCCTGTTGTTCGGTTATTTATTATCGATGCCACTCACCCTGAGCATATAGGTCCCATAGAAGTGCCAGTTCCAGCAATGATAGCATCAAGGTAGGGCAAGCCCAGATGCTCTCTTTCCACCTTAACCTGAATTTTAACACTTAAATTTCTTAGCTGAGATTTACACTTCTTTTCTAGTGAGTTTATGATATGTGTACTCTAAGCAGAAATAAATAAATAAAATTGGCATGTAAACCTAAATACGTAACCAAATTAAAAATGACATTTCTTAAATTGATTTTAAAGTGTCAGCCCCTTTCACACATGTAAGGATGATCAGAGCGATCAATCTAAGTGATACTCCCCTCAGACGTGTGAATGTAAACTCGGGATCAGCGGGCAAATAATAAAATTCATATATGTTCTCAGCCTGTCTTGTTTCAAGTCTGGTCTATGTTCTCTCAAGCCCAGGGTTTATAGATCATGTTTGATCACATATGCATGACTAACAAGAGGCCAACCCTCTCCAAATATTAGCAATTTTTACTAGGATGCAGTCTATTCACAATTATCTGGTTGTACAATTATCTGTTTGGGATTCACTGTAAGGAGACAGGGACATGAATCAGTCTCACTCCCCCAGCTTGGGGCCATATGTAGATCCTGTCTGATTAGTTCTGATTGTAGCAACCCTTCCAACCCTCCATCAGTCCTCTGTGGTCATTATGGTTGAAGCAGATCAAGGTAAGAGGCCGCCCACACCCAGCCTGGTGGGCCTCCTCACTACTTCCCAAACCCTAACAGGGCATGCTGCCCCTTGCAGGAGAGCCGGCCAGGGCAGAATGATTGATCACTGACAGGAAAGAGAACCTCAGCAGAGGCGTCAGTGGGGCCTTGCCAGGGTGAATCTACTCTTGGATAATTTAAATGTTTTTTAATGTTTATTTATTTTTGAGAGAGAGAGAGAGAGTGAAAGAGAAAGAGCACGAGCAGGGGAGGAGCAGAGAGAGAGGGAGACACAGAATCCGAAACAGGCTCCAGGCTCCAAGCTGTCAGCACAGAGCCCGACGCGGGGCTCGAACTCAAAAACCTGAGCCAAAGCCGGGCGCTCAACTGACTGAGCCACCCAGGCGCCCCTCTTGGATAATTTAAAATGGCTTTATTTGGGGAGATGATCCATTACTTCCCCCAACTACCACCAATCTAGTTGATGGGAACTTAGACTAAATACATCTTTCTTTCTCTTTCTTTCTTTCTTTCTTTCTTTCTTTCTTTCTTTCTTTCTACTGTCATTCTCCTTAGGAAGCAAATGGAATGATAGAAAGGGTACTGTATAAGGAGTCAAGAGGAGCATCTGTAAAATACTAACAATTTAATAGTAATAGCTAACATTTTCTCAGCACTTACCATGGAGCAGGCAGAATTCTCACGAACTTTAAGCACACTCAGCCAATTCTACAGCAAGCTCTACATTTGGTAATACTGTTATTCCCATTTGATAAAGAACCAGGGGCACAGATATGTCAAGTAAATAGCCTTACGTAGTAGAACTACTAGGAGGTAAAACCAGAATCTGAGACAGAGACCCTTCCAGTTCTGTGATTTCTTTTATATCAATGTCCAGAATTCTGTGGTTTATTTACATTGATGTTCTCCATCTATAGGTTCATTCTCAGAGCCGAGTGATAGTTGCTGCCATTCATTGACACCAACTATGTGCCAAGCACTGATAGAGGAGTTACTTAGTGTACATCATCTCTGATTATGATACTAAACCTGAATTTCAGCCCCTGACCCTGGTCACAGTTAAAACGAGGCCTCTAATACAAACTGCCTGGAGAGAAAGATGGGCATTTATCACACTTGGCTCTCTCTCAACCACTTAAAAAGTGAAAAATTGAGTCTACTCATGCAAAATAACCAGTTTAATGCTTTTCCCCCCTCTATATTGACCAATAGCTTTGGCCTCATGTCTTAAAATGTTTCCCAAGATATAAAAGTCCAAAATGAGGAGAAAGCTCGAATATAAAATAATTCCATTAGATGAACCAACTCTCTTATAGATATTGTTTAAGGGTCAGCAAGTATATTTAAACTTTCTCTGAAGAGAAGGGAAAGTTCTACCTTCTTTATCTATGGAATAGATATTTCATAATAACAAAATACATCCTTGAGAAAACAGAACTTGAGAAATTATTTGACATCATACTGGTTTATGGTAGTGACTGTTGTTTTGGTTTATTTGCAGTGATTATTATTTCAGTTGGCTCACATGGGTTACTGATGAACGAATATGTTTCCAGTGGCTGAAAAGAATCCAGAATGTTTCAGTTCTGTCTATATGTGATTTCAGAGAAGGCTGGCAGACATGGGATTGTCCAAAGGTAGGTCATATTAAACCCACAGAGGTGTATTTCTGAAGATGAAAGTGTATGAGGGAGGACTTATTTATCGCTAACATTTTGTATTATAAAGCCAGAATTACTGCATTCAACTCTTGATTGCTTTGCAAAACAAAACAAAACAAAACAAAACAAAAACAACCCTTTATTCACAGTCCATTATTTTTATTAAATAAGTAATAGACTCCTTGTTTTCTTGAATGACTTTAACATTGAAACTGAATGGAGAAAAAGACTAAATGAAACAACGTAATATTGGAAAAATAAGGTATCTGGTTCTGAGTTAGGATGAAATTCCATCCTTTTGAGAATATAAGATTGGTAGTCAACAAAACCCAAAATAATGAAGATGAGAAGATAAGATGGGTCTTTAGGGAAATAGATATATTCTACTTAAAACAAAACAGAGGGGCGCCTGGGTGGCTCAGTCGGCTTAGTGTCCAACTTCGGTTCCGGTCATGATCTCGTGGCTCATGAGTTTGAGCCCCGCGTTGGGCTCTGTGCTGACAGCTCAGAGCCTGGAGCCTGTTTCAGATTCTGTTGTCTCCCTCTCTCACTGCCCCAACCCACTCACATTATGTCTCTGTCTCTCTCAAAAATAAATAAACATTAAAAAAAAAAAAAAGAAATAGATAAAAAAATAAAACAGAAAAATGCCAACAGTGTTATGTCTATTCAATGTAAAAATAGAAAAATAGAAATTTTGAAGGAAATTGATGTCATCAAAAGAAAGCCAAACATTCCCATTGTAAAATTTAAAAGCAGATAATTGAGAATATGACATGAAATATCAGGTCAAACTATCCTGCTATCCTGTTATCTTGCAGTAATTCAGTGGGTTAATACAATAGAAATACTGTGCTAATTTTAGGAAGGGAAAACTTGAAAATTAAGCACAGATTTATTGTTGAGTTTTAATTGTTTCTATTGTTCAAATCCAAACATAATCTGTTAAATTAATGCGTTAGAAAAGTACTCCACCAATCTAAAAGCTTTAAAATGAGCCTGTTCATAAGTACTCCTATTAGAGACTCAGACACACAAAATGTTTTCTTTAAATAGGAAATTTGATGGATACATTTCATAAGACTTCTAATTATGAAGACATGTTTCATTAAACCAAATATAGAATAAACCTTTTTTTATCAAGCAAGAAAAAAAGCACAGAGGAATCAAAGTAAATCACTAAATTCCTTCTTGAAATTAGGACACTATGTTTTGCAAGAAAAGAGTCATATGAATCTATTTGGAAATATATCAGGACTATTATAGTCAACATTACTTGGGCTAAAAATATTTTTTTAAATCACTACTCTGTAAGAAGCTTGACTAATTTTGATGGAATATGCTAGAAGCTTTTTTTTATATCTTATTTATATTTTGCTATACAAAACAAAGATTTTGGCTTCAATGCAGTACCATAGGGGGAGAAAAAAGAATAAACTTGATTGTGGTAGTTAATTAGAAACCATTCATCTGATAAATCAGCTTGGGATGAATATATCTTCAATGTTTTTATTGAATCTAGGTATTAGGAATTGTTGATTTTACTTATTACTTTTAAACTGTAAGATCAGTCATTTAGACTAAGATTTTAGTTCTTAAAACTAGGCATTTAAAAACAGTAATTGCTTTGGAATCTGAAATTCTAATTTATAAAAATCAGGGTCAACTTTAATCTAAACTGACAGAATATAAAAGATGCTTATTCAAGGAGATGTGGAATTCCTTGGATATAAACTTTAACTTTACGGCCCAAAACAGTGATTAAATTTAGAATACCAGGTTTAATTAACCTTAGGATTTCAAAGCAACCTCTGTTTCAAAATAATTTGATAAATACATGGAACACATTTTCAGATAAGAACGGCAAAGTGTCGTGTTAGACAACAAAGCTGTGCCTTAAAATTTATTATTCCCTTGCTTTTTATGACAGTACCTTCTCTCATGGTTCCCTTTCTACTTCACTGACTTTTTGTTTTCAGCTCTTCTTTTTATGATTTCTCTATAAATCTTACTAATCTCCAAATTAATGTGTTTGTAAGGTAGGCTAACTGCTAGAACACCAATAAGACCCTTCTTATTATTACAATACTACAATACAATACTACAATACAATACAATACAATACAATACAATTAATACAATAGAAATTTTGGGGGGCGCCTGGGTGGCTCAGTCTGTTAAGCATCTGACTTCAACTCAGGTCATGATGTCATCATGGCTTGTGAGTTCCAGCCCCACATCCGGCTCTGCACTGACAGCTCAGAGCCTGGGGCCTGCTTCAGATTCTGTGTCTCCCTCTCTCTCTGCCCCTCCCCCACTTGTGTTTTTTCTCTCTCTCTCTCTCTCAAAAGTAAATAAATAATTTTTTTAAAAAAGAAGAAAGAAAATTTTTACACATTCATGTAACCACCTAATACTGAGTCCAGGTTTGTGGGAAATTTTAATTGTTGGGATGCTCTGCTCTGCACAGTCACTCTAGGATCCAGGTTGATGGCATTTGTGCTGTCTTCATCTAGTGACTTCCAAAGCTAGTCCAAGGTTATTCAAACCTGATCACCAACATCCCACTGGGGGATGGAAAAGAGAATGGAAGATCACATATAATAGGTTTATATAGGTCAGGCCTAGACGTAGAATGAGTCACTTCTGCTCACACACCATTGGTTAGAATTTATCACATGACCACATCTTACTGGAAATAGGCCTGGGAAAAGTAGCCTATCTATAGTCTTAGCAAACAGAGAAAATGATTGCTAATAATCTTCTAGTCTCTACCATAACTCTCAACTTACTCTTTAGGCAATTTTTATCTGTACCAGAGGTTTTGGTTACCATTTGCCCTCAAATTTATTCTGAGGATTTTAACTTTTAAATATCTCTGGCTACATCTTCTCTGATCCATATTTGCTATCCATACCTAGATTAAGGCCTTTATCATCCTTTTTCCCAAACATTCCAGTAGCCTTCCAATTGATCTCTCTGCCTCTTTCTATCTTGCTGACTTATAATCCATTCTCTGTATCATGTTCACAATTATATTTTCCAAATTGTGACTTTGAACTCCTTCAAAGGGCTCGTCTAGAAGGGGAATCTAAACTTCCTAGGGTGGCATAAAAGTTTCTCCAAGATCATTCTGATACCCAAACATCTTCCTTCCTCTTGAACTCTTTTCCATAGTCACCTTCCACTCAGCCATATGGAACCATCCCTGTGGTCTACTAAGCTGGCCTGGTCTCTGTGCTGTTCATTTCACCTAGAATGATCTTTCTCTAATTATTTGTCTAGGAAAGCCTGTTCATCCTTTTATGCCCACTAAATTTTGATCAACAAATGATTATACTATCCTAAAATGTACACCAAAATAAGATTCTGTGCACATTTTAAGATTCCTACCTACTTAATAAGATTAAGAAAAGAAAAAAAATTTAACCTAAACTCCACTGTGAAATGCTTTTTTAAAAAAATGTTTATTTGTTTATTTTTGGAATAGGATAGAGTGAGAGTGGGCATGCGAGTGGAGGGAGGGGCAAAGGGAACGGGAGAGAGAGAAATCCCAAGCCAGGTTCTGTGTTGTCAGCAGACCTGGGGGGCTCGAACCCACAAACCATGGGATCACAACTGAGCTGAAACCAAGAGTCAGATACTTAACTGACTGAGCCACCCAGACACCACTGAAATGGCTTTTTAAACTATACGACACCAAGTGCTTGGGTTGTGCTCAGCTTCCATAAATGAAATAATTCCAGGCACTGCCTCATGGAAAATTCAACCAGAATTATTAAAGGTTTTCAGTAAGATCCATCCCTTAGATTGCTCATGTATATGCAATAGTGTTGATGTATAAGATGTTGAATACGGTCATCTTAAATTCAAGTATGAAGTTAGGCTATTAGCAATGGTACACTCTGAGTGGGCAGCTTAACAGGTTCAAATGCCCAGATTTTGTTTAGGAAAAACTGTTCTCCTAATAGTGTGCTTGACGTGATCTTTCTTTCTTTTAGACCCAGGAGCATATAGAAGAAAGCAGAACTGGATGGGCTGGTGGAGTATGGTTTTGCTATCTTTTCCTTATATTTTAATGACACTTCACAGATTCTCAGCCATCAAAGGACTTTTTTAAATGTATCCAAACTGACACTACTCGTGTCATAGAAAAAACACCAAGGTAAAAAAAACACAGAGGTAGGGATCCTTCAGCAGTTTTGTGCCAGACAATTAATGTCTATATATTTAAAATTCTATTGAGAACAAATCATAGTCCTCATGTCACAACCTTAACTTTTTCAACTGACTCTCTGATATTCATAATTAATATTCTTATTAAACAAAATAAAGGCTCTTTTTCAAAAGCAATTACAATTCGTGATCGACTTAAAATAATACTTACTAGCCAGTTGAATCCAGAAAAACCAAATACATTGGGTATTCATAGTAATTTAAACACAATCTGCCTCTTATTCAATTTCATATAAACTGAAATGAATAAATGAATTATGTATTCGTTTCCAGTGTTTAAGTGGTATCAAATAGGAAATCGTATATTTTGTTATGGTTTGTGATCACTAGGTTTTTTGGATAGGCTTCTTCAGTGATTTGTAAGAATTTTTAGCGTAAAAAAAATCATGATTTACAAAGTTATCAATTGTGTACAATATTCTATTTGAAGAATATAAAATAGGACAGAGACCAAGTGAATGTTGCATGGATGCTGCCATTTATTACAAATACATGATTGAATTCAACTAGCATTTGGATTTAAAAAAACAAAACAAAACACAGTTTCTCTGAGTAGCACAAGCAAAGAAAAAGAAGACCCTTAGGACCTGGCTTAACACATTAACCCATGATACAAGGACAATAAAGACTTCAGAGTTAATTGTAAGATGATAACTCATAAAAATTCAAAGTTAAGATGGGTAGAAAGAAGGTAAATTGCAAAGTAAAAATCTTCAGATGTCAAAAACTCCTTGTACATTTTTCTGGAGTTAGCAATTTTAGCTTACATATATTTACTCTGTCTTTAGTTAAAGATATCTCAGTTCTAAATAACATAAGAACTCTTTGCCACTGTACTAAATAACATAAGAAAAATCAGCAGTATTCAGTGGAAGGACAGAATTTTCTAAATTTTTGGAATCTTGGTCAATCCATAGCTCATCTTCCAAAAAGACAATGCCTAGATCATTGTTTGAAAACTTGAGGAAAGGGGAAATTAATCTATGAGTTCACTCTCATTATAAAATTTCCAGTAAAGATTGGAGGCAAAGAATACTTTAAGACTTCCTTTGCTTGTATTCTCCGTGATGATAATATAGCTAGAGTTACTGCAGAATATTATGAGTGACATGATTTTACAAATACATAAACAAGGATACCAACAATCTTCTCAAAGACGTGATCTTTGGAATCCATGCACATTTATTCTGAAAATGCTGCATGCGTTCAAAACACTCTGAAATATTTTAGATTGCATCTTTTGAAATCTCTTATTTATAAGCAACTTGGAGTCAACATTTGTATCTTATCAATTTTTATAATCTGTATAGCACCAACCTTGTAATCTCAGCAAACATGAGCAGAGTGGATTAATTAATTAATTGATTAATTGCCTTCTAAAGCTGTAGAGCCTTGCTTTAAATACCCTCAGTGGAGGCACATACACATCCTTTGAGGGAAGATGAGATCCCTACATTAAATAAAAAATGATGCCAAAGTAAATCTAGTGAATAATGTATTATGGATCTGCAACATATGATTATGTGCTAGATCATTTTAACATCTGTAGCTTTGGAATTCTATTGGAAAAAAATCATCTTTTAATGTATTCATCTCAATCTCTTAAAATTTAAAATAGTCAGTAAACTTTCTAAATACCCAAAGAGGTATTGTCAAAAATTCTTTGTAGTGATAGCTTTCAGGAGTAAGTTCACACTCTCCCAAGGCAGCTGCTTTGAAGAAGTCATTAGATTTTACAAGCTTTGACATGTCTTTTGAAAGTCAGGCCATAGCTTCATATGCTTATAAGTCATATGTCATAATGTGCTGGATAGCTTCCTTTGACCTATAATCAAATCAGTGACTTAATAAAATTACCCAGAAAAAAACCTAGGAGTATGAAATAACCTTTCAGACATTTGTTCAAGTAATATCTATGAACTTTTTAGAGAAAGTGTACAGGCTAGTCATATCAGTATAAAATTAAAGAGTGATATTGGAGAAGTTGTTCCTTTAGATTTTATTAAGGAGATTTGAACTGAAAAACACCTTTGGAAATCACCTGTGAATCAGAAAAGATTGAAGGACTTGCTAAAAGCAATGGACCTGTTACGGTGCAGGGCACGGAACTAGCAAATAGAACTTTACCTATCACTCTCTCTCCTCCAGCATGAGATAGTCAAGTGTCTTAATTTGGGGGATGTAGCCTAATATCTCCTTTGGTATTTGATCAGAAAAATAACAAACCATGAGTTCACTTTAAACAAATTTCTTTTTGCCCTGTAGGGAACCCACAAAAAGAACTATTTAACCAAAGAATGTAGTATTGAATCAGTAAAATTTGGAGAACAAACACTAAAAGCATAGACTACAATGCTGCATTTAAATTATTTTAAAATAATTAAGCAATACGGCCCCTCCCTTTGCTGTCAGTAAAACCCCTTTGTTCAGAAAAATGAGCTTGTGGGTTTTTTTTTGACTTTTACGTAAGCCTTTATTTCCTTATTTCACAAATAAAGTTGGCTGAATTGGTTGCCGGAAAAACGAGTTTTCTGCTTGATGCTTGGAAGTCTGCTTTTCATCGAACGTGGACTCAGCTTAGGCATCAGCCTCTGATATCTAGGACCTTGGGTTGTTTACCAACCATGGCAAGAAATTATCAGGTGGTAAATAATCTCACCTTCCAAGTAAAACAGTTTAAATGGCTTTGCACATAGAGGTGAGTAATTTATCAGAAAATCTAAGATGATAAAGAGACTGTGAAGAGGCCTTGTTAAAACTGAGGACCACCTAGTTACCTGTGCTTTCTAGGGTCCAGGTGTAACTTGATGCAAGACGCATTTAACTCAGGATGCATTATGGAGCTAGCTCTGGGAAAGTGAATGCGGAAATATTTCACACTCTCTTTAGCTCACCCAAGTTACCTGTTCATCTAAAGCAGCTGTCCTCAGTGTGCGCAATAAAAGGGGAGAAGATAACATTCTTTGCTTAGCGGAGATAGTCTTCCTGTTTGCCTGATTCTAAGATCTTCAAACACTCTGCCCTTTTTTTTTTTTCAATGAAAATGAAAGTTTTAAGTTTTAATCCAGAACAAAACCTTTTTTAAAGTTCCTTACTAACCAGAGGTGTGAGGAGACTATGTTTTTACTCTGGCATCTTAAAATATTTTGTGACCCTGGTTCCATTTTAGTGGTAAAAACAATGCACAGCCAGTTTTTTGTCTTCACCCTAAGGAGTGAGAGGGAGGCATTGGAAAGTGGTTACTAGTAAGTAAGGATATCATCATTTGTCTGAGAAGGCAAAGCTTCATTCTCAAATGAAACAATGGCTTGTCAGACTTATACTAACAAAATTCCATCCACAAAATTGCAAACCAGAATTTCTTTTCCCTGGGCCTCTTTTTCACTCAATTCACTCTTAATTTTATTTAGAGGCACAAGTCTCAATACACAGAATCCTACCAAGGCTGGTCTTATTATTAATGAAACTCATAAAGGAACCATGGAAGGAGACAGCAGTTTCTCCTTATCCCATTTTTTCATTTTGTGAAAGGCATCCATTCTATGCCAAAGTGATAAGACTTAGGACAGGGTATTAGTTTCCTGGGATCAATGTGACAAATCACCACAAACCTGGTGGCTTAAAACAATAGAAATCCATTGTGTCGCCATCCTGGAGGCTGTAAGCCCAAAGTCAAGGTGTCAGCATGGTCCTGCTCCCTCTGAAGCCTCCAAGGAAGAATACTCCCTCTCCTCTTCCACCTCCTGGTGGCTCTTGGCAGGACTCCATTGGCTTGTAGCCATCTCCCCAATCTCTGCTCCCATCCATGAAGCCTTCTTCCCTGTGTCCCTCTGTGTTTCTTTGTACCCCCTCTTTTTATGAGGACACCATTCATTGGATTTGGGGCCCACTCAAATCCAATATGGTCACATCTCAATTCTTACTTTGATTATATCTGCAAATAAGGTCATTATCTTCCTTCATTTGAGCTGTTATGACAAAGTGCCATAGACTGAGTGGCTTAAAAACAACAGAAATTGATTTCTCACACTTCTGGAGGCTGAAGGCCTTAGACCAGGGTGCCAGCATGGTTGGGTTCTCGTGAGAGTTCTGTTCTGGGTTGGAGACCACCAACTTCTTGTATCCTCAAGTGATGGAGAGCAGAGCAAGGGAAGCAAGCTCTCTGGTGATTCGTAGAGGGCACTAATCCCATAAGGCTCTACCCTTACGACCTCATCTAATCCTAATTACCTGCCCAATGTCCCACTTCTAATACTAGCCCTAATTCATATTAGGGTTTCAAAATATGAGGTTTTTTTTTTTTAATTTTTTTTTCAACGTTTATTTATTTTGGGGACAGAGAGAGACAGAGCATGAACGGGGGAGGGGCAGAGAGAGAGGGAGACACAGAATCGGAAACAGGCTCCAGGCTCCGAGCCATCAGCCCAGAGCCTGACGCGGGGCTCGAACTCACGGACCGCGAGATCGTGACCTGGCTGAAGTCGGACGCTTAACCGACTGCGCCACCCAGGCGCCCCCAAAATATGAGTTTTAAGGAGACACAAACAGTCCATAATAGTCACATTCTGAGGTTCTGGGTTCACGTAAATTTTGGAGAACCCTACCCAGATCACTACAGACACCGCATCGAATAAGTTACATTTTAATAGCATGCAATCATAATCATCAATTTGGTCAAAAACCATCACTCAAAAGGCCTACAGCAACTAAAAGATACTGATAGTTTGGTTGTTGTTGCTTGGTCAATTCTGAAGGAGTTAAACATCTTGATTCCTTGTTGTGTGGAAACACTTCCAGCTAGAGAGAGCTGGCTTGGGATTATTTGTGGGAGTATCTACTGGCCGTGATGTAGAGTAGCTCTATCCTCACATAGCTATTTTACCATTTTACCTTCCTTTTATAACCCAACGGCCAGGAAAAAAGAAGCTGACAAATGTAAGATAAGGATATATATTTTTAATTTTTTATGTTTATTTGTTTTTGACACACACACACACACACACACACACACACAACACAAGCGAGGGAGGGGCACAGAGAGAGAGACACACACACAGGACCCGAGGTGGGCTCCACATTGACAGCAGGGAGCCGGACATGGGGCTTGAACACATGAAAGAACTTGAGATCATGACCTGAGCCACCCAGGCGCCCCAAGGCTATTTTTTTTTATGGGAGAAACTACTAACTAAAATTTGGTCTGAGGACTTTTGCAGGATTTTAGTTATCTATACCATGAAGGATATGAAAGTATGGTTTGCTGAGTGTCAGGGCCTCCTTAGGTCATTCACCAGTTCCCAGTAAATGACCAGTAGCGACCCTGGGAAGAGGTCAGAGATGGGTAATGAGGTCTGCTTCGCTCCCTGAGCTCAAGGAGCAAACCTCCTACTTGCTTGTCCTGGGTCTAGAAGTTTCTTTCCATCATGAAAAACTGTAACTAGCAGGGCATGATATTTTCATCTCTAAAATGTCTTCATTGAATCACTGGCATTAGGTGCTTGGCATCCGACAAATCAAAACTCAAAAAAACTATCAGCCTTCATGAGTCACGCTTTGGTCAAATACCACATTTTGAAGTTAGACTTGGCTACATGGCAACATTCATTTATGATTCTCTTAACTCTGTTCCAAACCACAGTGTCTCCAAGCATAGACATTCAATCAAATTAAACATTATAAACAGAGGGGCATGTAGTAGCAATTAAGCAGCAGTTGGAATGTGCAAATGCCTGTTAGAATTACTAGAAAAGCTGTCTAACTGAAAGAATGGCATTTGAGATGTGGTTGATGGACACTAGGGGAGGCAGGACATTCTGGTTCCGATAATCATGAACTATCCACTGCTTATAAAAAATTCTATAGTTTTAGTTTGGCTTGTCTTTTGAACATAACCTCTGTTCATTTCTTTCAGTTCTTTGTTTCAACACCAGTTTTCAGCTATGATGCCATTTCATACTACAAAATATTTAGCGACAAGGATGGCTACAAACATATTCACTATATCAAAGACACTGTGGTATGTTCCTTCCAAGATTTATCTCCTCAAAGATCATTCAGTTGAGGTTGCTCAAATAACGCTCAGCTTCACACAACATAATGTTTGTCTTTTTATAGGAAAATGCTATTCAAATTACAAGTGGCAAGTGGGAGGCCATAAATATATTCAGAGTAACACAGGATTCACTGTAAGTATTGCATGAAGCATGATGCACCATTCAGGTTTTAATTGGCACTGATGGACCCACAAATGATACTGTACCACCTCTTAGTTAAAAGCATTTTTTGTTACTTACTCTGTAGTGTAGTTCAGACAGCTGTGGTTTCATTAAAATTGTGTATTCTTTAATAGTTAACATGATTTCTTTTAGGAAAGAATATTTAGTCAGCAGTCACTTCTCTTCTGATACTTGGTAGATAATTACATTAAAAGTATAAAATTTTAGAAATAATAACGACTTTTAAACACAAATTTTACTCTTTAGCACTTGAAGAAATGAGCAAGCTTCAAAAGTCCATGAAGGGCAGCCCATAGATACAGAAAGTTTTTTGTAGTGATTCACTGTTATAGAAGTTTAAGATTATTATCTACAACAGCTATCTTTAAAAAAAAGTTTATTTACTTCTTTTGAGAGAGAGAGAGAAAGAGAGAGAGGGAGAGAGAGCGCCAGGGGGGAGAGACAGAGAGAGAGGGAGAATCCCAAGCCGGATCTGTGCTCTCAACACAGAGTCCAACGTGGGGCTTGAACTCATGAACCATGAGATCCTGACCTGAGCCAAAGTCAGGAGTCAGATGCTTAATCAACTGAGCCACCCAGGCTCCCCAGCTATCGTTTTTTGAGCAATTACTTCATACCATATACTGTAAAGTAGAAACAATTACCCTGGTTATACAGATGAGAAAGCTGATCCTTGGAAATTAACATGGCCAAGACTGCATATTTAATTAGTAGCAGAACTAGGATTCAAACCTAACACATATTAAATCTAAGGTTCTTATTGTGATCTCAACATGGGACTTCTTCCTTCCAGTTCTTTCCTCAGTCCATCCTGTGTGCTATCTAAATAAATCATCTTAAAATAATCATTTATGATCAAACTTCTCTAGTCAAGAATGTACAGTTTCTTTCCCTTGCTTCTAATAAAGTCCAAATCCAGGGTGCTTTCTTATAACCTGCCTGTCATTATCTGTAATTCTAAGAGCAAAGAAGGGGAATCATTAGTCCAGGCTCACTGGATAAAAACATGTCGGAAACCAATTGTCGATTTATGGCACTCTTGGAACATTTGACAAAGGAGTTTGAACATTATATGGAGCAGCCATTACAATCACCAGCGTAAGAAGAGTGACGAGATAAACGTGGATGGCAAATTTCAGACATAACAGGGTTAGGGCTTCAGGGGAAACCAAAGTCAGGGAGACCCAGCTATGGTCATAATCCAGGCCTGCAATGATAGAGACCTAAATTAGAATAGTGGCAATAAAATATGGACTCTTTGAGGAAAAAGCTACACCTCCTTTCTTTGTGTGTCCTTAGCACTTGACATAGTGCCTGACACATAGCTGGAATTCTGTAAATATTAGTTAAGTGAGTGAGAGGAAGGGTAGATAGACCATAAAGACAGATGGAGGTTGAACAAGACTGGTGACTTCGTGGCAGTGAAGGAAAAGGGAAAGGCAAGGCAAACTGGATTCTGCTTCAAGTGTCAGATGAAGGTAATCAATCTTGAAGCCTTTGACAGAACAAGAAAGCTGTGGGAGGGTGGGGGGAGGGTGGTGCTGTTTGGAAAAGATACTGAGTATTTTATTCACTAGTAGTTTGAGATGATGTGGGGGAAGGCAAGTGCAAGTGACCATCAGTCTATCAGAGTCCGTTGAGATCAGTAAAGTCATGTAGAAAAATGCTGGGTCAGAAGATACGTTTAATCCTAGGAGTGATTGGCATTCTGTTACCTTTTCTTTTTACTTGCGGGTAACAAGGTTTTTATGACAGTGAACATATGGTAGTACCTGAGCCACTGAACAGCCTCAAGAATTAAAAATTGGTAATTAAACCTAACTTTCTACAGTCTATTAGGCTCTTCTTGAAGGAAAAAAAAAAAAAGGCGGTTTCTTCGTGATATTCAGATGAACTCAGAGGAGTGAAAATCATGCCACTAAATTGGATTTCCCACTTCATGGCTATATTAAGACAGGTTAGAACTGGGACCCAGATACTTAAGTAACAAGTATGTTCTCTTGTGACTTCTTTTGCATCTGGGTAAATCAACATGCCCCTTTGTGTTGTGTCGTAGTGTGGATACGTTTCTGGATTTATAACAAACTTCTCTGTCAGGGCTTCTATAAAACAAATCCAAAATATCTTCAGAATCACAAACAGAATTAAATAATATAACATAGAGAAACCAGTAAACTTTATCATGGTAAGGAAGGGGGTGATATTAATCAATATCCTAGCTTATTTTGTATAACTCATAAATAATGAGTCAGAATATAATATACCTATAATAAAAAAAGAATATTTGGCACACTTTAATCCTCCTATGATTTGAAAGTCAGAGTAAGTATATAAAATTCAGTGTTATAAACAGCAATGACTGGGGCACCTGGGTGGCTCAGTCACTTAAGCATCCAACTTTGGCTCAGGTCATGATCTCATCGTTCATGAGTTCGAGCCCCACCTCAGGCTCTCTGCTGTCAGCACAAAGCCCACTTCAGATCCTCTATGCCCCCTCTGTCTGCCCCTCCCTCACTCATTCTCTCTCTCTCTCTCTCTCTCTGTCTCAAAAATAAATAGACATTTAAAAATAAGTTAATAACCAGCAATGATTTATCTACATAAGTGCCAATTAATATAGTTTCATTAGATGAACATTGGACTACATTGTTTATTAGTACTAAAAATTCTATCACCATTTAGTTATAAATATTTATCTAATAGCTTCTGAATGTATTTCAGGTTTTATTCTAGCAATGAATTTGAAGGCTACCCTGGAAGAAGAAATATCTATAGGTAATTTATGTCAATTCATTCTAGTATTTGTATACATTAATTTGAATGAAAATATGTCAGAGTCCTTTGGATACATAGAATATCTTTAAAGCATAAATGCAATAAAAATAATATATGAATTAAGGTAAAACATTTGGAGCATACTGTACCCCACATCAGTATAAAATATACACCCCCCAAATATTAGCTAACTCAAAATGTCTTCAGAAAGAAAAGCCAAGGAATTCTAATGCTGATAAAAACATGATACTAAATACTTCAACTAAATTTAGAGGTAATTGACGATGTTCATTCACTTAGCAGACACTAATTAAGTCCCTATTGTGTACCAGGTATGGCATTGACTCCCATATTGTGTGATTTCTTTTAACATGGTTCACCTTGGCATAAGCCTATTAGGATTGGAGAAAATTCCTCTCTCTTCCTAAATTAGTGTTTAAGTTGGCCCAATTGTCCCCTTGACAAATGGAATGGTGGCCTCGCCCCACTAAACATTTTTAGAAAGGGAGAAAAAATGAATGGTGCCCTCAACAGCCCTTTCTGATGTAGAAGTAAAAAGCATAGCTACCATGGGCTGATAATCTGCTATATGCCAGGCATGTTTTTATCTGCTTTACATATGTAATTTTGTTGAATCCCTACAACTTCAGGAGGCAGGCAATACTGTTATAGCCAGAATTTGTACCTGGGCATGCTGACCTAATCCCCTTACTGTTAACTGCCTACTTAATATTTCCAAGATTACACCAAAATGTGAACATGAATGCAGATTGTAACCAAGGAAATAAGAAATTTTCCCTCTGCTGCATTTCTCTGCTCCTTCCTGTATCATGACTTCTTATCTGTTGGGGAGAATCCCTCTATGGTGCCAGCAACGTCCCTGGCTCCCCTCTACCATGTCCAAGGCAAGATCAAGGGCAGCAGCAGAAAGAACACTGCAGCAGCCACAGATTATCTTACCAGTCACAACAGATTCTGACCCTGACCCATGTTGGCATCATACCATCTAGTCTGCCCCAAATGAGATTCTGATTCTGAATGTTTGGGGTAAGGTCTTGGAGTCTGTATATTAAAACCAACCACCTCCTTCAGGAGCCACGCAGAAGGTTCTACTGGGGAGAGGGTGTAGGTCCATGTTGGCTTATGTAAGAATGCCGGTAGGGAAGCATTCCCAGGAAGAGCTTCTCTGAACCAAAACTTCCTTCTGAAAAGAATGAAAGGCACAGGAGGCACTTAAAAACTGTGTTTTTTTTTTATTTCCAATTTGCTTATTACTAATTTCCCCTTCCAGATATATGATAAGAACAGCGACCCTTTTCTTGGTGAGACTGCCAGATTTCCTTGCATGTTTTACATGGGAGTACAAAAAGAGAGATGGAAAGATGAAGAACTATGCATTGCCAACCACTTTGTAAGATGTGAGAGATGAATGGCTATGGGAAGTGGTTACCTCACTTCCATTCAAGGTGTTAGGTATTTCTCCCACCCCAGAGAAACTGGGGGGGCTTCTCCCTCAAGTCTGGTGCCCCTTCAAGCAAAGATGATTGAAAATCAGGCTACATCAAAATACTGTAATTCCCCTTCACTTTAAATGATATTGGCAAGAGAAAAATAGAGTGGGTTTGATGTCAATATGTAAATTAGTCATTTTACATGGAGTAGTACATTTTGATAAATACAATCTCAAAATTTCAGCTTAGTTTTATTTTCATTTTCCTCTAGAATTAGCATTGGAAGCTATCCTCCAAGCAAAAAGTGCATTACTTGCCATCTAAGGAAAGAAAGGTGCCAATATTACACAGCAAGTTTCAGTGACTACGCCAAGTACTATGCACTTGTCTGCTATGGTAGGTAATGGACCCAACACGAACTCTACCACATCACTGCCAGTGGGGTCGCCTTCATCACCACTATCCTCTAGCCGATCTTAACTACGGGTTATCAAGTACCTTTATGGGAGGGGATCTTACCTATGTTATCTGACCTGATGCTTATGGCGGAAAAGAATGAAAAGAAGATAGGAGAGCATTATTATCTCTTTTTTTTTTCGCAGTTGAGGAAATAGAATAGCTTGCAAAATGTCTGCACTGCTGGCAAGCATCAGAGTTAGGATGGGACCAAGGATCTATTGACTGTAAATCCCAAGCTCTTACCCGCCACCTGCCACAGCACCATCTAGTTGTATGCAAACACCATCTAGCAGCTATTGCAGCAAGACTCGAGCAATAGTATTAAAAGAAGCATTCTGTGTTAAAAATGGCTGCCGGACTTCGGCCCCATTTGCCTGGAAAATGTCAAACTCTTATAGCCAGGAGGAAGAATAACGTCCTAGAAACCTGAGTTCCTTCCCTTGGAGGCCAATAATTCTTTGAAGTACAGTTTCAGCGAGGATGGAAAATAAAGTTTGTCACCCAGAATGCCCTTTCTAAATTTGGGAAACATAAGAATTCATTCAAATGTTAAAAAGTCATGGGTAATTAAATACACTAAATACTTCGTGGTTTTTTAGGTCATGTGTACATTTAGCTAATCATTTCTATACAAAATATTTTATGCATAACATCTTAGCTATATCTTGAACATATGAAAAGCAATGAAACAGGTCAGGTTGGGCATCAGTAGATCAATGAAATATGTTGGGGTCATGGAGATTTGGAAAATGGACTTGAGAAATACCTACTTTTCCATTCTCTGTCCCATCCCCATAATTAAATCCCTGAGTTTCTCTGGTGGGGAACAGCAAACAGAAGATGTTATTACAAAATGCACACCACTCAGCTCTTTCTGGTATCAACTCCCAGTGGAAGGCAGCTCAGAGAACAAAAGGAATCTTTGCCCGATGGAGATCCCTGAGCAGTTGCAGAAGACCCCAGGTTCTTTACTTCCCAGAAGGAAGGCTTCCCTGACATGCCATTCTCCTCACTCCAGTCATCTCGCCCCTGAACCAGAGCCCCAACTCATTTGACTGCGGAAATGAATAAGCATTTTACCCCAAATGCCCCCTGTAAGATGGCACAAGATGTCGGTTTGTTACAACTATTTTCACAAAATGTTGGGTCAATGACATCTTTGAAAAGCCAAGAGATTGTTGTTCATAATCGTATGTGCTGAATGTGGTTATGGTACTTAAAGGTATATATTAAATGTCCTTGTCAAATTATATGCAACATTTTTCAACCCAAGCTATGTATTCATGCAAAACATATTGAAAGCTTACATGCCAGGCATGTAGTATCATTGAATTAACTCTACTGAGTAATCTGTTTGTCTTTCTCTCCTGAAGGCAGAGGATGCTTTCCTTTAATCTTCACATTCATAAGGCCAAGAAAAATGGCTAATGCATAATAATTATGTATAATGTATAATGCATAATTGTTGAATGAACATAGGTACGAAAGAAGATCCAAGCATTACTGCCTTTTGTGAAGTCTAACAAAAAAACTTTTTCTTATGCCGATATATTTACTGATAAAGACATCAGTGACCCTACACTTGCATACACTCATTTGTGTTTATGTGCGTTCTGCATTTGCATAATGCTTCAACCCTTTTTGAAAGCACTATGCCACTTTTTATAGCGGTTTGTCTTCCTAATGTTTGCTCGAGTCTGAGTGCCCACTGAAAAGATAAGGAAGCAAAGACTAAGCTCTCCTCAAAAGTTGGTGGAAGAGTCCTTTCTAGAACTTGAATCGCCTGACTTTTCCACACTCACTCTTGCTCGGCAGTATGGTAATTTCCCATTTAGCAAAAAATATACTGTGTGGGAAGCATCACATCGTCTGGTGTTTTTGAAGCTCCAGTAAAATGAGTCACTGAGCCATCATAAGAAAAACCTTGAAATCTTTCCCTTTAGGACTAAGAGTAAAGCCTCATTATGTAACTTCAAACTCTCCAAGAGAGATGGTGAGTAAATCCCAGAGAATAGGATTAAATAGGTGAAAACCCTCTTCGTGATGCTGATGGAACAAAAGTAATGCAAAGGGGGGATTCCAGACAATTGATGCTTTTATGTCATTTGTGCTCAGGTCTTTTGTATCTAGGGCAGTCAGTTATTATTTAGTGTCATAATTTGGCCAGAAAAGATATGCTAGTTGTCACTACTGGAACCGCATACCCGTGAAAATTCCATAGGATGGATGCTGGTTGACTAAAGTCAACAAATTCTGATTCATGTTTCATTTCCTTACATTCTGACCACAAATATAATATGCGTTTGTCCCTTCTAATACCTTTGAAGAAAAGCTGGCCAAAATGACAATCTCTGAAATTAAGTTCTATACAATTTTGGCACTCCACACAATAACGAATTGTTGTTTTTTTGAGGGAGTCTAATAAATAGTATCCCTTCTCCTCACTCTCAAGTTAGACTGAAGGGTCAAGAAGGAAATTAAACTATTTAGCTTTATTACTTGTAAATGTTAATTGGAAAATGTGGTTAAATGTGTACAGCTTCCTAATATTGTACCTCAGAATTACAATTACACAAATATGGGTATGACTGGACAGCCACTGGCTGCCCCCACGGAGCCCGGCACTATCCTATTTGGAACACTGAGGACCCGACAAAAGCAGGGAGAACGATGCCAGGAACAACGTAGAAGAAGGAGTTACTTAAATCTAGGTCTTCTCAGAATTCATCAAAAGGTCACCCCCTCCTCTGCTTGCCTGGGATCCAGGGTGCTACCCGAATGATGTTCCAAAAAGAAGGCAGAAGCGTCAGAAGTGCAACGAAGCTCTACCCCTAACCTCCATGTTGTT
This sequence comes from Puma concolor, assembly GCF_028749965.1. NCBI lineage: Eukaryota > Metazoa > Chordata > Mammalia > Carnivora > Felidae > Puma > Puma concolor. Next base: position 152,504,564 of record NC_141674.1, on the reverse strand, counting down.
TCTTTTAACGCATTGACTGCCTGAGCAAATTTATCCTTTAAGAGGATATTATTTTATCTCTCAAGTGAGAGAAAATTAGTGCTTAATTATTTGTAGGTCTTGTTAAAATGGCCAGTTTCTGCACAGAGGCCCTGAGTTCCATGCTGGAATATGTAGTGGACACTGACGTGCCACCCAGAACCTCCCACCTCAGGACTGAACCCCTCATTCTGCCAGCTGCTGAGGGTGCCAGCGGCTGACAGCTCACAGCTGAGCTCCCACCCTGGGACGTGCCTTGCCACAGCCAATGGCCACTCCATTCTGTGTAAAAGCCAGCCCGGGTGGTACATGAAGGCAACTCTGCAGGCCATCCAGCTCCGGAGCTCCCTGTGGGGGTCGGCCGAGTTTTGTGTTTTGACTGCACTGAAGCCCACCTTCCCTCACTGCCTCATCCCTCCTAATACTACCCCAGAAAAACTGCTCCCCCACAAAACTCCTGCTGGGTCTGTTTCCCAGGGAATGTGACCTGCCACAGCAAATTTGAACAGGCAACAGATTCTAGATAAATTTATTTCTTTATTTATTAATTACATAGAAAAAAGATGTTGAGTTCTACTGAGCATTGAACCAAGAAGCCAGACTGAAAGTATTATCTGGGTACTGGTGAAGGTTATTGGATAATAGAGACTTAGCTAACGTAGCTCATACAGCATGGTGTCTTCTCAGAAGGCCATTTGCCACAGCAGTTTCTGGGGTCCATTTCTGTAACTAGATCCTGAACTATTCAGGATCCCTCCTGGTAAAGCGCACCGGTGACTCTTCTCTCACATCTCAGCTCTGGGCTCTGATCTCTTGTGTAGGTTAAACTTAACTTACAAGGTGATGTTTTCTTCTCTCTGGGGGAAAAAAAATAGCTGTAGAATTAAAAGATGAAGTTGAGCCTGACATTAACCACAAAGATGACCAGCAGTTCTTATTGGAAACCCAGGGTTTATTTAAAAGCTAAAGCATGTGTTTGTTTTTATCCTGTGCACAGGCCCAGGCCTCCCCATTTCCACCCTTCATGACGGTCGCACTGATCAAGGTACGCTCTCTTGCATGCTGCTGTCTAAAGAAACCCTGAGCTGTCGGTGACATCACACTAGAGGAAGCAAGACACTTTCCTCACACCAACACGGGGACTGTGATGGAGTCTTGTTATCATAAAGCCTATTGTTATGTAGATTTGGGTATTCTTTGAGTCAAACTGGACCCTATGAAATTTAACAATTATTTGCAGTAAGAACCTGGCATAACACGGATGGGTTGTTATCACAGGGATTCATACTGTCTTCCCCAATCGGCCCCCTAAAAAACACAGCAGCTTAGCACTAGAAGGACAGTTAGGATATTTAGCACAACCTCCTTCCCAAATCAGAATTCCTGCTTTTTTTGTAACATCCCAAACTGGAGACAAATTCCAGATATAAGTCCAGTTCAAAGCAGAGAGTGACTATCACGCTGGCTTTTTGTTTTAACAGCTACATCACAGTGTTGCTACGTATGAAAGCCCTGAAATTCAGAGGCTTTTCCCATCTTCAACTATGATCAAGATCGTCCTCCTCCATCCTGTATTTATGATATAGGTTAAAAAGGGTTCACAGACCAAAGATGACTGTCTTTGCCCTCGGCGGAGTTATCCAAGTGTGTCACTGCCCCGTGCTCTCCCAGCAATTCCCCGTTGTCTTCTGATTTACTATTAAAGGACATTTTAGGTCGAAGTTGATGGAGACAAGGGACAATGAGGGACTTGAGCACTTGTGCCTGTGATCCTGATCCCTGAACAGCTTTGATGACAAGTCAGGAGACTGTTTTGGGATTAGTTTGGCTGCCAGCACAATGGCTCAAGTATAATAGGTGAAAATATGGTAATGAGGAAAAACAGAGTCAATTCAGGAGCTCTGGACAGGACAGGCATTGTAATACAGGGACTGTGAATTTAGTTTCATTTTGAAGTTGTTTTTTTTTTTTTTTTAACCTTGTGGCTAATAATGAAATACTTTTAAGAATAAGTGAATGTATTTCTCAATATGGCTCAATTCAACCTTGAGTAAGAGACATTTTAAAGCAATACTACATTCAAATCTGTAATCTTTTGCTTTAATGGAAATTCCCATAAATGTATGATTTCCATTTTATCATGGCTGTTAAAGGTCAGCTTCCCTTTTCTCAGGGCATGAATTTCCACTCTCTTATTATCCTTCTCCTCTTCCTGCCAGGTATCGATTTCTGTACTGCATACAAAAGTGTTACTACTTCTCCCAATACTTACAAAGCAGGTGCAGTGCTCATGTCATTTTCATTTGTCATATGTATTTATATGTTTTCTAACTCTCCTACAGAACACAAATTTTTTTAGAGCATAGTTATGCAAACTTGCCTAGCGATGAAATTCTCCAGAGATATTTATCATAAAGGCCTGAGCTTTCAGGCGCGCCCCAGAAATTCCAGTTCAGTACCTCTTTGACTGGGCTAGAGAATTTGTATCTTTAATAAATTCCCAGATACGTCTTGGAGCTGCTTTTTGGAATTGATGCTGTGTCTTCTATTCATTTGTAGCTTTTGTTTTCTTTTGTTTTGTTTTTACCCATTTTCCATTGCATTTCATGCCAGAAATCTTTATTCAACATATATTTATTAAGCACCTATCACAATAACCCAGGCACTGTGCTGGATACTAGATCTTAAAAATGAACAGATACTGGATTAGATATGACTGGATTAGATTAGGTAGATTTCCTTTCCTCAAGGAAATTATAGATCAATGGGGAATGCAGACATGTGAATGGACAATACTGTGGGGTAGAGAATTCAGATACAGGAAATAGAGCATGAAAGCACATAAGCAGGGCACCACATCTGGGTTTCAGGGGTTTGGAAATGTCTCATAAGGATAGATACGTCAAACTGGAAACCCACAAATATGAAGGAGGTATTAATTCTGCTTGGATGTCTGGCTTGGTCAAGTGGATTGATATTGATGTTTTTTTACTGGAAGAGGGATTCACAACAGAGAGAATATTTTTGTGGAGATGATGAGTTTTATTTTTAACGTTGAGCTTGAGGCACTGCGACGATATCCAAGTGGAGCTGACTGGAGTGGCAAAGTTTTGAATCTGGACATCATGGGATCAGTTTGGACTGAAGATGAGGAACACGAAGTCATTACTTTACGAAATATATGGTTACTGAGGCCATGGAAGTGGATGAGACTGCAGAGTAGGAAAAATGAGGGTGGGCGGAGGTAGTAGAAAGGGAGCCTAGAATAAAACTGTGCAGAATACCAACATGAGAAATGGGAAGAGGAAAATGACCCTGTAAAGGAGACACAGAGGGACCAGAAGGAGGACAACCTTGCGGATATGGTATCAAAGAAGGCAGGGAGGAGGGCAAAGAGGGCAAAGAGGGAATGCCCACCTGTGTCAAGTGCTGCAGAGAGTGAAGTGAGACCTGCTCTAAGTCAATGAATTTAACAAGAGGGAATTAGCATTGTCTTGGTCGGAGCACTTTCAGAGAACAGTGCAGGTGGCAGCCAGAATAAAGCAAGTTTAGGCTTGCAGAGGAGGTAGATAAAAAGACAGTATTTTCAATAGGTCTGACTGAGGAGAGGAGGGAGAGGGGGGTGGATGATGGCTGGAAGCAGTTGATAGAAGTTCAATTTTGTTTTTGAAAGATAATAAACATTTGAGCGTGGTTAAATGCTGATGGAAGAAACGAAGAGACGAAAGGGGTTGAAGACATAAAGGAGGGGAGTCCCCAAGGAGTTGGGAAAATGGATGGAGTCCAGAGACAGGTGCAGAGATTCATCCCTGGCATTGTGCTGACCAAGAATGAAGAAATTACTAATGTGATTTAATACAATTTCATATAATGTATGCAAGTTTGTAGACGTTGCAGAAAACAGTACAGTGGCTTCATTTTATCTGCAAAGTGGGGTCGGGCCATTTGAAAATAACATAGTACCTCAACCATGTGCTTTAGAAACCCAGAAGAGTTGGCCCTTGACGTAGCCCAGTTGAGGCTTAGTTGCTTCGGGCACAGCAGGTTACCCAACTGATTGAATGACCCCGTTTATCAGCTTTTCCACAGATTCCTCACATAATTTAATTAATGCGCAACATATAGTAGTTAATGCAATTGAAACAAAAGTTTCTTGCATGGTCCATCCTTTTTCTTTTTTTATTTCATCATAATGAATAGTCCACAAAAAATACAGAGCACATCCTACGTACCTATCATGTACTAGGTACTGCGTATACAATGATGAGTGAAATAAGTTTGAAAGGTACAGTCTAGACTGCAGCACTCCTCCCACATTATTGGCTTTTAATGCAAAGCCACATAGAGAAGCCCAGTCGGCATCCCCCAACCACAGTCCTATGAAATCTCATTTTGCTCCAAGGGGTGGGCAAAATTGCCAAGTTACCGTATGTACAAATGCTTCTCTGCACTATAGAGCATTAATAAGCTTATAAATTAAACTTGGCATTCAATAAGTCTTGAATCAGTAAGTTCAACAGCTAGCCAAATGGAGAAGTGAAAGTCTAACCAACCTGCCAACACTTGGGTATGATCTTCCAGTACCTGTTGGTAAAATGATAAAAATAAATAAGCAAACAATAAATATAATAATAACTAAAATATAAAAAGAAATAATAAGCAATTATAACACACTCTGTGACTCCACACAGGATTCCCTTTATCCATAATAGCTCCACACACAGAACCCACACAAAGAGAATGAAGAATTGGCTCCATTGTACTTAGAATTGTATATTTGTTTTTTGTTTTTTGGGTTTTTTTCTAGTTTTAGCTTTTAAGATGCCACAAGTATCTCTTTCCTGATGGATTATCCAAAGTTAAAATGAAATTTATTATGTATCTTATACAACTCATACCAAAACATCTATACTTGTTCTAAGATTAAATATAACATGTTGGAACAAAATGCCATGAGTATATGAAAACTGAGAGTTACAAGGGAAGTGGTTTGGCAAACTTAGTGTAGTTACAAGTACTCCTCCAGTTCCCTATCTTCAAGGACCACTTTTTAAAAAGGCACAAAAACAAGAAGTTCACAGGATGTCTTTTGTAAAACCTGCCATATCTCAGAAGTCATCCAGACCTTCTTTTAAAAAATAAATCTACAAATTCCACATGCCATATGAAAGTCTAACTTTTCTCTAGAAGATAGCCAGTGTCAATTCCAGTTCAAAATCAAACTTGCAAAAAGCCCTCTATTGCTAGAAACCCATTTGCATAGATCACCAAACTACAGCCTCAGGAGATCAATGGATTGTTCAGTTTCAAAGATTAAAGTGTGAAACGGAATTAATTTCACATATAAACAGCAGTTTTTAAGAAGATCTTTTAAGGTGAAAGACAGAAAGAGAGCATAGTGTTATATATTGTTATTTTACTAAGGTATGTAACCACCTTGAGGGAAACGATCTGAAGGAATATAATGTGCAATAGTTCAATTACAAAAAAAGGAAGAATATCGTGTATTACTTAAGCAGAGCAGGAAAGATTAAAAATAAACATGTATTTTAAAAAATCACAGAACTAATACTTGATTTTACACATTGAAAATTTTAAAAACAAACTTTGTAACTACATAATCAATTATTTTAATTGAGATTCCAGCAATATAGATTGTATTTCTTGTTTTTTTTCTTAGATGATAAAAAAGTCACCTTCTCAGATCATACATAGTTTCACGTTAGAAAAGTTGGAGATGGGAAAACACGGGGAATAAACGTTACTGTCTCTGTGGTTCTGCTCAAAATGTGTTGCGATGCCATAAGGATCAGTACAGGAGACAATGATTGATGTCTTCATAAACTCATACCTGCTTTAAAGGCTGGGTTAAAAATATGCTTGGCAATATGAAACTTGCTACACAGTTCCTTATACCGTTTCAGTTTTATCCATATTAAAACCAAAGGAATTTTAAGAAAGGAATTTTCTTGTGTTAATGCTACTAATTAAAAATGAGCATTTTATTTTTTAAGAAATTAAAATCCTGGAAGAAAACAAGGAATTGGAAAATGCTTTGAAAAATATCCAGCTGCCTAAAGAAGAAATTAAGAAACTTGAAGTGGATGAAATTAGTAAGATCTTATAAAAATTTCTCATTTACAAATATGAAGCTGAACACTTACCTTGCTTTTAAAAAACAAATTACAGGGTAAATATTATAGTCCAAACACTACAATATTAAAATAACTTAATTCAAGGGGCGCCTGGGTGGCGCAGTCGGTTAAGCGTCCGACTTCAGCCAGGTCACGATCTCGCGGTCCGTGAGTTCGAGCCCCGCGTCGGGCTCTGGGCTGATGGCTCAGAGCCTGGAGCCTGTTTCCGATTCTGTGTCTCCCTCTCTCTCTGCCCCTCCCCCGTTCATGCTCTGTCTCTCTCTGTCCCAAAAATAAATAAACGTTGAAAAAAAAATTTTTTTTAAAAATAACTTAATTCAAGCAATCTTACTACTATAATAGAGTTTCACAGAATGTCTTTAATATGTTTGTAAATAGAGTTGATCTGATACTTTTCTATAGCTCCGCTTCGACCCTGATATTTTTTAAAAGTTTATCTGATTTTAATTTTAGTATGTGTGCTTCTAGATAAACAATAACTCAAGATTTCTAGTAATTTATAAATTTGACAAAAATACACAGTAAAAATCAACTTAAAACATATGCTCTATTCTTCACAATTAACTAGTTATAAATTTATTTTATGTTATGTTGTAATTAAAGAAAATAAATAATGACATATAGTGGAATAAAGATTTTTCTTTTTTTCCCAAGCTTTATGGTACAAGATGATTCTTCCTCCTCAATTTGACAGATCAAAGAAGTATCCCTTGCTAATTCAAGTGTATGTAATATTTTCTTTGGTGTAAAAACTATTTACTGAAAATATGTTAAATTAAATACACATTTATGAGATAGAATGAACCATTCTCCTTGGTAACAGTTCCTATTGATGCTGTTTTTATATATTCCTCAACTAATCAGAGTAAATAAAATATGGCTATTTAAAATAGAATGAGGAAGTTTGGGGATTTTAGATGGACTGGCTTGCATTTGCTGTCTTGAATTTCCTTTGTATGGCAAATTGCCGAATGTGTCAGAATACCTTTGAGATAGAGAAATTGCAGCCAAAAAATATTGTAAATCATCTTAATGTCTTATGTAAGTGAGTTAGAAATGAAATAAGGGAATGGAATACATTTAGTGGAATCACACCCAAAATCAGTGCTGACCTACACACAATTTGCTTAAAACACCATGCATTTTTTTTAGTATATCTTATGCCTGCTTTTAGCAAGTGGCAGGTGGCAGAAATGACGAAAAACCCACACATATTCCTTGAAATGCCAACCCTAGATGTATCCGTTTTGGGGAATAGGAGAGGCTGTGTCCCAAAACAACTTCCTTGTAGCAAACCTCTGGGAAAAGCCTGGTCCTCTCTTGATTTTGAGCCAGTTCTAATGCCACTGTTATTGAAATTTTATCATACAAATGTACTGGAAATACTAAAGGCAATTCTTAGCTACGATGAGAAGTTGAGTTTTACAAAGGAATCCAAGGTTCTTTTTTTTTTTTTTTTTTCCCTTTAGGTATGGTGGTCCTTGTAGTCAGAGCGTAAGGTCTGTATTCGCTATTAGTTGGATTTCTTATCTTGCAAGTAAGGAAGGGATAGTCATTGCCTTGGTGGATGGCCGAGGAACAGCCTTCCAAGGTGACAAACTCCTGTATGCAGTGTATCGAAAGCTGGGTGTTTATGAAGTTGAGGACCAGATCACAGCTGTCAGGTGAGCACCTCATTCAAACAGAAACTGGCGTGCAACAAAAGTCATGCAATCACTGTCGGGTTTCTCCATCTTTCATGATTTAATTCTTTTTGTCTGTTTTCCTAACTTGCTCTCAAGTTAACATTAATCTTAAAGAGATATTTTTGCCCAATATGAGAAAAAAAATAATGATAGACAAGAGCTAATAAATGTGTAGAAACAAAATTTATAGTGATAAATGACAAATACTCTCAGTGTTTCAGTCGTTCTGATATCCTTTCGTTGATTCACATGGCTCACAACTAGAAAAAAAAATTGTGTAACTCTAGGGATGGTCTATAGGAAACCAAACATCTGAATTTGCTCAAGCATTGTGGATTCTATCTCATAGACTTAGAAATGTCTCAAGATTTCCTCAACACCCTACACTTACAGATACTAAGCATTCTTTTGTAATTAAGCTAGCTGGAAGTTTAGCTGTGTTAGCATGAAAGTGTTTTCCTGTTTTCATTTGACAAAACATGCATTTTAAGTAATACAAATTATATTATGAAAACATTCATGGGGAAGGCAGACCCATAACCTGAGTCCTTCCCAACCACATTCTCAACCATAATTTGTGTCTCCATCATCTTTTCTGAAACAAATAGAATATAGGCATCAAAATTGCTGTTTATTTGGAAACACTGTGCAGGATGCTTCAGGATATTTCTCTATAGTTGTTGGGTTTCTGTTATTATGTTGTGAGTATGTGAAGTCAGAGAACAGTAGTTTATAAATGTAAAAGCCAACACAGGCCAATTGCACCCTTAGTCGTGGATATATATGTGTGTGTAACGGCTTAAGGTCAGACATTGTTGCACAACAAAGAGCAATTTAGAAAATTCATTAGCACATTCCTTTTATCATCTTAATGTCACTGATAGTTACTGATTTCAATATAGCATACACAATGAAGATTGTATTTAACAGCAAGGAGGTGGGCCCAGACAACACTTTTCTGTGTTTTTGTCTCTAATCAAAGCAGAAGAGTTTAGACTCACAAGTAATTATTTTTAAAAATAGAAAAGTAATCATAACCCATATGTTTTCAAATTTTCCTTCCATTCTGTGAACAGTAATATACACACACTTCTATAACACAAAATATTCAATTAAAAACAGTCTATTTGAATAAAATCTGACAAACGAATAAGTAGATTATTAAATAATACTATGAAATCTCTAGGTGTCATTCACACCTCATTTCTAGGAGGCTCCATCTTTCTTGCTAATCCAGATTATTTGGCCTATCTGCTATTAACCTATTTAGGATAATCTTCTGCCTGATGGAGAGACACAGAAGAGATAGCTCAAAGAAAAATCCACCACGAGATCAGTTTCTCACATATGAATGCCATTGTGGAAATATGAACACCATTGTCAGTATTATAGACCTAATTCTTTAAGGATTATCATTATTTTTTTTGGCACTGCAGGTCACATCTATTTTTATTTAAACCATGCAATAAACATCAAGGGTACGCAATCCTGGGACCACATCAAAAGACAGATGTAGATTATACCTCATTCGTAATTCAGTTACATCTTTTCCAAAGTTCGTAGCGCTAAACAGTGGTTTGTTCTGGCATTGGTTGAAAACCAAACTTAACAGAAGCAGCTCATCATCCCAATCTACCAATAACAACAAAGTGCATCATTATGTGTTTTGCACTTATTTACCACCAAAATTGCAGCATTTGTATTTAAGAATACCTCAAGAAACAGAGCAGATAGCTTCTTATCGTGTTTCTTGGATGGAATGAAAATCTAAACCTGAATCCCATGTACAGGCCTTAGCTAAAATTGTTATTTCTGCTGTTCAATATATAGGACATGAAGCCACAAATTGTACCAATTTTCACAATAATATAAATGTCTTTGGCATTTAGAATTGAAGATAGACCAGAGGCAGTTATTGGCTACCTTTACCTTCTCTGAGCCATTTTTAGGATGGAATCTAAAGAAAGTCTTCCTGCTATAGAGCAGACATATGTTCACTCATTTGCTCAGCCATTCAACAACAGATCAAATATTAATGTATGCCATTGCAATCCACTCTGTATAAAACTGTACAATTTTTATAATCTCTACTTTCAGTGCACTTACAATCTTTGTAAGATGGATAAACCCCTGGCACTCTGAAGGGACAGCATTGCCATTAGATGGAACTTTTACTAAACACCCTAGTGAACAAGGGGAGGCTGTGTGGCCCGTGCACAGCACGTATGCAACAGTGGAGATGCCAGTTGAGGCTGGTCTGGCTTTGCTTGAAAGCGCCATTCTGCAAAAGTGAAAGGGAAGCCTTGGAACCGGATGCTTTGAGAAAACAAAAGCTAAAAAGGATAGATTTATAATGATGATCCTGGGAATAATTCAACCGCATGTCTGCCAAGAAGTGTTTTAGGAATCAGACACTGAATGTCTGACATGGGAATTGGGATTGTAATCCCTTTATGATAGCCCTCAAATTACCTTCCCACGAAAGAATGAAATTTATCCCCTTCAATCTCATATAGAATGCAATCTGGGCAAACTGTAAGAGACTCTTAAATACAGAGAACAAACTGAGGATTGATGGGGGGAGGGCAGTGGAAGAGAGGGGAAATGGGTGATGGGCATTGAGGAGGGCACTTGTTGGGATGAGCACTGGGTGTTGTATGTAAGCGATGAACCACAGGAATCTACCCCCAAAACCAAGAGCACACTATACACACTGTATGTTAGCCAGTTTGACAATAAATTATATTTAAAAAAATAAAAACTAAATTAAATGCAATCTGACTAAAATTTTTACATACCAAAAGAAAATCATGTGTACCTATTTGGAAATGAGAGTAAATGCTAAAGTCAATAAATAGATTTAAACAAAGCAAAGCAGTGTTAAAAAAAAAAAAAAAAAAAGCCACACAAGCTCACTACTTTGACTACACAAAAGAGAATGCTTCCAAGGAGATGTTTGTGAGGTCAAAGCACACAAGAAACTGAGACCTGCTTTCCCAGACTCCTCTGCAAATGGTACATACATAGGTCCCATAAAACTTCGTTAGTTATAGGATCAGTTCTACTAATTTGGGGTATATTTGGCACTTTTGGCATTCCCACAATTTAAAATTTTTATATAACTTGAAGGTTAGTGGTGAGAAAAATCTATCATACTGTTATACCTGGCATCAACAAGAACATTTCCAAAATAGGATAATAATTGATCCCTAGGGTTCCAAATTGACCTTTGGAATAGGGTCATTTTTATGAGAGAAAAGTTGTGAAGTTCAGTTTAGCCTCCAAAATGCTTTTTCATTTGTTCCTAACATTTTTCTTCATTTAACCACACCATCAACAGTATTTCTGATAACTGTCTTTGGAAGCGCTTCAGAATTTGGAGGTAAATTTTATAGAGCTTTGGTGGCCTTAAAGTGCTCGGGTTATCTAGCTAACCTTTAACCTAGTCCTGCCACATTAAGTGTTAATGTTTCATTTCCATGTTAACTATTGCACTATCATTTCCTGTAAATGTCATCCTTTCGGAATAAACCGAGGAAGGGAGCTGTTAAGAATTTCCTGCTCCCATGTATCACCTGCTATTTGCTTTTACCCCAGATGCAAGGCAATATGATTGCTAGCTTCCGGGAGATCATAAAATCGAAATTGATTTTATGGCTCAGAACCGTCTTCCAGCACGAGTGGCAAGATTTTTTTTTTTTTTTTAACAAAGAGAGCGAACCTTCTCTTCTTTCATTTGGTTTGTGAAGTTTGTGGAAGAATTGCCGAAATGCCACAGTTTGCTGCACATTTTCTCTGTTTTATCATGAACAGCATCCACACAGGTAGCAACTTCCCGTTTGCTGCTGCATTTCTTCCCCGTAGACTCCTCAGTGTCCCTCAGAATCGGTGTAGGGTAAGCTGTGACTGACGGGGCTTCTTCCCATCTGTTTGTCCCGGGCATTTGCCCAACTCCTCTGTGCATTGGAAACGTGCATGTTGAATCAATGCAACGAGCAAAATGGTTGCTGTGAAATCCCCTTAAGAAACTCCATTATTCAACTAATGAAACCACTACATCTTACTTCCAGAGAAAAATGACAAAGGACATTAACATAACTATAGGGAACAAAAAAAAAATGGTCTTTTTCTGGCGCTGCGTGTGCCACTTTGTTCTCCTCGCCTTCCCATTACTGTTGCATCCGGGTCTCTGCAATGGCTCATCCAGTTTGCTATTTTCTTCCACTGCTCCTGCTTCTCTGAGAGTTCCTGGAGTTCTTATCAAACCATCCCCCAAATAAATCACAATTGCTCTAGAACACCAATCCTCAAGGGGGCATGGGATAAATTAGCCTAAAATATTCCCATTTTCGCACCGACTTTGCAAAGTTATATTTCTGAAGGCTTCCCATGACTTTTATTTAAAAGTTGTCCTTCAGCACGGTCTCTTACTCCTAAGAAGACATTTATTTTCAAAATAGTTTTCAAACGATGGCTCTTCTGTGATGAAACGCAAACGAATTATGACCATATCCTAAAAGATACATATCCATGCTGTGACAAACCGAGGGTTCCTAAGTATGGAATGGGAGAGGGATGGATATTTTTTTGCAGATGAAAGCTACCGAAAATGAGACGGCCATTATCATTAACATCTAAGCATTTAACACTGATAAAATTTAAGGCAACAACAATGAAAATCTTTTTTTCCAAAATCTGAGGATTTGGATATTTGGTCCTAGTTATGGTGCTAGTATTTCTTGTGTTACTGTAAGACTAGGTCTTGACCTCTCTGAGTCTGCAGTAACTCACTCCCGCAATTAGGGTACTAGACTTTCAGCCTGGAAAGTACGACTCAATAGATGTACAGTAGAGCCTAAAGGATCCTTTTTATGCTTTGCAGAAAACATGATCATATTCTTTTAATTATTTGTAAGTGCAGCATTATTATGCATGTGTTTAAACAAAGAAAATGAAGCGTTTCTATTAAATCTTTGGATTAAATATGCTTGTGTAATGAAGTAAATGTCATGTGTACACACTTAAAATTCTAAAAATTTGTTTCTTTTATTTTAGAAAATTCATAGAAATGGGTTTCATTGATGAAAAAAGAATAGCCATATGGGGCTGGGTGAGTTGTTTTATATGTTTTATGCCTGTTATTCAGTTCAGCAATCATAATTTTCTAAAGTGTTCGCTTATAAGGTTTCTCATGAAATGTTAATGTTGCAACATAATTTAATCTGTCAATGGAAACAGTCAGTTTGGGTAATCTAGGCCTCAAAGTGGTGGCTTTAAGTGTTCCTTTTTCCCAATCATTTAATTTCTTTCTTGTGTAGCAAATTAACTCATAATTGATACATTTTTACTTAATTTTTTGGTATTAGATTACAGTATCCTGAATTGAACTATGTTCATCAAAGGTTTCATTTCCTTTGTTATTTTGGAGTTAATAAAGATCTTTTAGAGTTCATAATTTCATTTTTTTAATGAAAAACTAAGCTAACATTTGCAATTATAGGAACTTTTAGAATACAAATTCCCTAGTACCTAGACTATCCCAGTCATATCTTGGCTGTTTTGATTCTTTTTTTTTTTTTTTTTTGTAATCAAATTATTTTACCAGACCTAACATTAATTTGTGCTAACTGGAGAGGAGTATAATTTAGTTTCTGAGTTATAGGTCATGGAGATAACTGCCCACGTTTGAGGAGTTGTGTAGGTTCTCAAAATACACATTAAAAGGAAGAGGCAAAACTTCCCAATCATGGGCAATGAAGTCACTGGAAAGTTTAGAGAAATATTGGAAAGAGTTTAGATTTGCCCATTATAAATTATGATAATTACCCTTCAAAGAAGATTTCCTGTTTCACTTTTTGGTCTGAATTTGTACATTTGCAAGTCAATTTGCAGCCGTTTGTGCTTGGGTTGTTTTTCTTGGCTGTTTTCTCTGAGAGCGGCCTGCACAAGATGGAGGGAATGAAACCCAATATTGAAGGGAATCTGCAGGCTCCGACTCAGCTCTCAGCTCAGTGACCAGATGAAGAGCTGTTATGAATTTGTGGAAAGTTGTTACTTCAAGCCATTTGGTCCTTCTTAAAACTATCAAATGTTAAATATCTAAACAGAATGGAATTCAAATGGGTGGAAATAAATGAAATATTTTTATAGTGAAATATTTCAGATAAAATCTCTCCATCCATTTTTATGAAATTTCCTAAAGTAAATTTTCAAAAGATTCAAATTTCACGCGGAACACTTCCATGTAATCATTACCATTTCTCTTACACTTTTACTTTGCTTTTACTGCAAGCTCTGAAATAATCAGAAAGTGGAATTTTTAATTTCATTTCTACAACATCCTGGTATTAGTTTGGTAGAGAACCATCTATGTGGGATGATTTAAAGAACCCACTCATCACCTCAAAATACATCCATATCAGTCTGAAATTCTTCAATAAGGATTCTCACGATGTCTGTGCAAATGCTTCTAGAAGAAGTAGTATATTAGGTCCCCTTTATTGCTTACTTTCCAACATGGCAGTAATTGCAAGCTAAACCCTGAGAACATGCGCGGAAGAGGGAAATAAGTGAACGGCCACCGGATGCAACGCATGAGCAACCCCTGAATCAACAGGGCCCAGAAGATCCTGAAGGAAAAAGACCTTAATACTATACTGTTATTTAACAATTAGTTAAGAGTTATTTAACCCATCCATCCGATCACTGATTCAGGCGTTCTTTCATGCATGTAGTAAATTTTTATTGGATCTCAATTAGGTCTTATATTAGGTTCTTCAGAAGATGAAAAGATGAATAAGTTATAGCCCTGGCCCTCTGTTAGATAAAACAGAGAGCAAAAAAGCAATTGCTCAGCAACATTCCAAGTGTTAAGACAGACACAACTTACCGCGGAGAATACCAGGGAGAAGACTGGTTAATTCTGGCTCTGAGAGCTAAGGGAAGATTCAGAAATGAGGTAGTGAAGATAGGTTAGTAGTGGGTCATGCCAGAGAATGGAGACAACATTGCCAGGGTCCGAAGGTAGCAAGGAGTAGGGCACAGTTGGTCTGGATGCCTGAAACTTCAGAAGTGTAATCCATACATACTAAAGAAGGTGTAGGAAATTAGTTTGGATAGATAGGTAGCCAGATAACAGGAGGGCTTTTAGACTGCATAGAGAAGAATAGGCTCTCTCTGTGGCTTTGCAGACATTTCTCTTATTTTTCTATGTCTCCATCATCATTACACTCCATTCATTTTTTTTTAAATGTTGGTGATTTTCAGGATCTGACCTTGGCTCTTATTGTTTTTCACTTCCTTGGTGACACCCAGGTAATTTCGAAAATGGTGATGACAGTCAGATCCCTGCCACTAGCCCCCACCTCTCTTCTCAGCTCCAAATTTCAAATGCTCACTGGTCATCTATCCCAAATCAATGTCTTACAAGAGGCTCAGGCTTAACTCACACAAGCTAAACTTGTTATAGTCTGCTTAAAACAAGTCCTCATCTTTATTAAAGGACCTCACCACACACCTAGTCACCCAAATAGTAAGTTCAGAGCTATTTGCAACTTCTCCTGCTCCCCAGCTCCAACACTCCAGTGGTTAGTAAGATCTATCAGTTCTACCTTCAAACATTTAAATCTGTTCTCGTCATCCCCACAGCCAGTGCTTTAGTCCAAGTTTCTTCATATGTAATTTAGATCAGACCTTCTCAAACTTTAGCTTACATAAGCATCACCTGAAGAACTTATTGAAACAGGTTCTAGGGCCCTACCACCAGAGATTCTGATTCAGTACTCCCTGGGGAGGCCCGAGGATTTGCATTTCCCACAAGATCACAAGTGATGCTGATTCCTTTGGTCCAAGGACCATGGGTTTGGGTAGTTCAGTTGCCTCTGAACTAGCCTTCCTGCTTTGACTTCACAAGCTGCAATGTTACTAATGAAGTTAATGTTCCAAAACAGGAATTTACCATGTTGCTTTTCTGCTTATATGCTTGTACATTTTCTAATGTACACATCAACCTTGACCTGGTGCCCAAATATATTTCCTAGCATGCAAAGCCCATGACAAGCTGGCTGAAACCTCCTTTTCCAGCCTCATCTCTTTCCACTTTTCCCCATGCCTTATGAATAATTTGACTCATGTCTGTGCTTCCTCACTCCCATGTTTTTGTGAATCCTGCTCCTTGTACCTGCAATGTGTCTATCTTCTTCCATCCCCCTCCTCTTCCTCTGAAATGGAAAACTCACTTATTCTTTAAAACCCAACTCACACATGACTTTCTTTGTCCTCCAATAGTTCTTTTTACTGCTCTTCTGGGAATTACCATGGTTTATCTTGTCTGTCTATTGGTTTCTCCCATGAAAATGTAAGCTCATCGAGGGAATGGACTTCATCTGTTTCTAGATTTGTTTCTCAAACGTTTGGCATAATACCTGGCTATCTCATATATCGATGATGTTGTTTAAACTAAATTTAATCCTAGAAGTCAGTGTCCCCCCACATGTATCTTATTAGTACCAAGGGATTTTTCAGGAAAAGTTTATCTGGTCTAATAATTTGGTAAATTACAAAGTCTACATAATAGTATGTGCTGGCTCTGTGAAGGAGAGATTTCAATTAACAGTATTACCAAAAAGTATTTGATTCCATGGATACTTTTTTGAGATGCGCTCTTGAAGTCAGTAGGGAATAGAATTGGTGTCTTAGGAAGATCCTGTTGGCTGCAGAGCGAAGGAAGATATGAGGTAGGAGAGGGAGTGAGCCAAGGAGCTAGGTGAGCAGTAATATGGGCAACCAATGCCCACGGCCTGAATTTAGGCAGCGAAGTATGAGGTGGGAAGAGGTTCAAGTGCTCTTTTCTAGTATAATAAGCAGGAGCCTGCAAGACACTGAAGACTGGAAAGAGGAAGATATTGAGAATGACCATGAGCATTGCTTAGCTATTATTGTGTTTCATATCAAGGAAGGAAATATCTGTTTGCATGGAGTGTTAGGCGCCAGAGTGGTCTGAGAAACATACTGCAGCTAACCACATAAATTTTTGGTAGTCAGTGGGTGAATAAGATGAAAATCCTGCATTTCCCTCCATTATCCTGATTAAGAAGGGGAGAAGAGGCATTTTTATCTTACCCTTTTATTTTTCTGGCTCACACAAATCAAAGTCCAGGAGCCCTGTTTTTAGTTTTATTAGATATCCACTGTGCACCCAACACTATGCCTAGGGAGTGTCTGTTATAACTGGTTCTTAACTAGGCAATTTTGTCCCTCAGGGGACATTTGGCAATGTCTGGAGTCACTTTTGGTTGTCACAACTGGGAGAGTGCTACTGGCATCTAGTGAGTAGGGGCCAGAGATGCTGTTAAATATCTCACAATGCACAGGACAGCTCCCCACAAAAAAGAATTACCCAGCCTAAAATGTCAGCAGTGCTGAGGTTGCAAAACACTGGTTTATTTGAAGAAAAATTGAAGTAATTATTCTGACAATTGAAGAGCAGCAGGGGTTTTGCCTAAATTATTAGAATAACAACCTCATTTATGGGCCTTGCTTTGTTAATATAGGCCTAGCCAGGTGGTGTTGAATAAGCATTAGTTCATGATTTAATCTTAGTTCCTTTCTCTTCCAGTGACTAATTATAAGCAATTTGAATTGCTATGTGCGATCAGCGATGTAAAAGTAGGACAAATGCACCTCTAATGAGACTACATTAGACTCCAAACTTAAAGTTCCCCAAAGAGGTTTGCCCTAGTGCAAGGACAGAGCGGAAAGTCATGGGTTGTAGAGGAAGGTGTCCTCGCTTTGAGTCCCAGCTCTGCTGTTTCATGACTCTATGTTCACTCTGAACCTCAATTTCCTCATCATGAAATGCAGCCCTGATTTCCTCACCAAGTCACTGTGAAGATTAGCTGAGTTAATAGGAAAGTCATATATTCATCAAATATTTAGTCTATTCCCTTCTGTGTTCCAAGCCCTATTCTCAGGGCTGGGGATACCTTTGGTCACAAGACAGATGAAAATGTCGACCTTTGTGGAGTTAGGAATGGTTGGGAAGAAAAACAGCAAGCAAGATAAATAAGTAAAATGAATAAAATGTTAAATGATAAAATGCCCTGGTGAAAACCAAGCCAAAACAAGAAAGGAGCATGAAGCAGGGTTGGTGCAATTATAGATGAGAAGGACGGGTGAGACTCTTTGAGTTAAGACTTGAAGTGGGATATCCGGAGATATGTTCTAGGCAGTGTTCTAGGCAGAGTTCTAGAGTGTTCTAGGCAGAGGGCAGCAGCATTTGTGAAGGTCCTGGGACTAGATCATGCTTGGAGGCTCCAGAAAACATTAGGAGAGCCAACAAGCAGAGGGACATCTGAGGTGGGAGAAGGGAAGCAAAGTTGTGGGTCCTCAAAGAAGGTCACAACAGCCTTGGCCATACAAACATTAAGTATCTATTATTATCGCCTGTAGGTAAAATGTTCCAATGTACATTATGGCTCACACAAGAGTGTTCTATAAACCCTTCAAAATTCTGTGCCCTTCTAAGAATGTTTTTAAAGATATCCTTCATTTAAACAAAATGGCAAGGCATCTAAGTGCAAAGGACAAAATTCTAGAATTCTCATGGCCAATCTGCTCCGTGGGTTCCTTTCTTGCGACAGCCACCCACTCTGCCTTGGAGCCCCACCCATGGGAGAGCAGAAAAAAGTCAACTCGGGTTTATTTTATTTCCTCTTCATTTCTACAATAGGAATAGCTTTTCTAAGCTGCCTGAGAATTTAAAGAACACCTACTTTTGTTGTGCTGCTGCTACACCAGTTTTGCTCTTACAAATTCCTAGAGACAATTTGTATTCATCCTGCAAACACGGAAATTTTATTTAGATACAGCATTATTATCTAATCACTGGGTAGATACAGATTCATAACTTGTAAGATTTCAAACAGAAATGTTCAAAACCCTTTTCACTATATAGAAGCGCCTTTGATTTCAAATCTTGTTTCATGCTATTTCAGCGGGACCCACTGTTGTTACTTGTGGTGAACACAGTTTTCCAATAAAACCACAAATGATAATATTTCTAACTCAGGCTTACTTTACTGTCTTTGAACCTAAAACTGAAAGAAAGAAGGAAAGAACTCCCGTTTCAGTAATAGTCATTGCTAACCTACTAATTAAAACAAATCATTTTTATAAGTGAAAATTTTCACTTACCCAAAAGATTTTTAAACCCAATGTTATATTTTTAAAATATATTTCCCCTATTAAAACATGTTTTAGTCTTCTTTAAAGAGGCCATGATATAATTGGAGATGCTTCTATTCTGTGTTTTGTAGCCAAGGGTCCTCCATAAAATTCTTCAGAACTGGAAACCTACAACTGTAAACTAGTCAAAGAATTCTTCCTTGAACTCATCAATTCAGCAAGATTGTTTAGCTTACCGCCCCCCCCCCCCCCCCCCGCCCCATACCATGTATTTCACAGGTTAAGAATAGACCCTTGCTGGGGCGCCTGGGTAGCTCAGTCAAGTTAAGCAACTGAATATTGATTTCAACTCAGGTCATGATCTCACAGTTTGTGAGTTCGAGTCCCACGTCGGGCTCCGGGCTGAGAGTCTGGATCCTGCTTGGGATTCTCTCTCTCCTTCTCTCTCTACCATCCCCCCTCTCAAAATAAATAACTAAGCTTTAAAAAAAAAAAAAAAGAGAATAGACCCTTGCCACTGACCTGCCCTCACTACCATGTCGGTCTGTCTGTCTGCCTGTTGTCTCTCACTCTATAAAGCTCTCCCACTCACTCTTTCACCCTCTTTCTAAAGACTGACTTTTCTGTGGCAAAGGGTGATAAGATCTGCTGATCTAAGGGAATAGCTCCAGAGGCTTGTGGTTATAAGGTCCTAAGTACAAGACACATTACATTCCTAGTTGGAAAGTCCCACTGTTCTCTTGTGACTTGTGGGAAACTTCCTGTGTTGGGGCAAGAATATGCACTGAGAATCACTTCTTAATCTAGCACACACATTTTGGAGGGCTCAGGACCCAGGGCACTGTTTAGTCCACATTCCCAGGAGAAGCATCTCTCTCAGGCATGTTTCTACCTTTGACTTCCAGGGAGAGATGCCACCTTATTGTGTTCTTTTCTTCAGTTTTAGGAAAAGGTTCAATATCCAGGTGACACAGGCAGACATCTCCTGTTGTCAGGGTCACATTTGTGAACCATCTATTTGATTCCTTGGGGAAGAAACTTGATGAGAGTTAACCCTACTCCTGACTGTGCCATTTGTATCCCCTTTTGCATGTCTTTGTTCTTCCATTAAATTTGTGGGGGGCTATGTAAGACTTTACAATGGCTTTTCCTCCTTTGAACTGCTTTGCCAGAAATCTTCAGAGCAGAATATATAACACTACATTATACCCAAATTCTGGCCATTTCTCTAATATCCAGAAGATTCATATGTCCTTCCCTTATTGTTCTATTATGAAAACAAATAAGTTAATACACAGATGTGAGTTCTGCCTCCTGGGACTTTTGCAAGCTGTGAGAAGTATCTCGCTTTTCCATTTGGGCAATAATCTGCTTTCTTTGTGCATTTCTTTCAAGTAAAATCCTGGTTTTGCTCTGGCAAGGTCTTCATTGGAAAAATATGGAGGAAAGAATTTTGGCAGAAAAATTACAATTATAAATATCTCTTAAACTGCCCCTGCCATGCTCTGATTAGCACACCAAGTATTTTTAGTTTACTAGGGGTGAAATTATGCTGTGTCAGGTGGAAGTCACTGCCAAGAGTGCAAGATAGACATTTAATCTACCCCATGCACATCCCCGGCACCCATGAGTACTTATTGTGAGAGGAGTTGCTATAAAACTATCTTGGAGAGTTTCTGAAAGCAAATCTGGGACTGACTTGCAATGATGTCTCCACAGTCCTACGGAGGCTATGTTTCATCACTGGCCCTTGCTTCAGGAACCGGTCTTTTCAAATGTGGGATAGCAGTGGCTCCTGTCTCCAGCTGGGAATATTACGGTATGGAAACATTTCATAAATGTTGCTGCGAAAACATTTAACACATAATTACTCTATATTTGAGGTTGCTAGGAAAACAAATTATGCAGTAAAATTCACCCCAGCTTCACTGGGGAAAATATAATCTATAAACAAGGTTGTTTATATGATTCATTATAATCATGTTGCAGCAATCAAAGAAATCTTAAGAATGAGGAAGGACTCTTCTAAAACCCAGTATGTTAGTCTCTCCCCCAACACCTTGTGCCTCCTGCTAAACCAAACCTTTAGAACCAGAGCCAGCTCTTTGTTTTCGCAGGCACACAGGTGCAGCAGCTCTGGCTTTTAAGCACATTGTATGCAAAGTTAGGCAGAGCCACCGCTATTCACCTCCACACCACAGTTGGCAGCTGCCAGTTCCTTTGCTCCAGAAATCAAAACAAAACAAACCAAAATTTGTTGAGAAGTACACCTCCCGTGTGTGCCTATTTTTATGATTAACATTAACGCAGGATGATCAGTCGGAATTAACTCTAATAATTGAACAAAAATTAGCTTTCATCAGATCCTCGTCCCTGTGCTGGGATAGAAATGCAGCCACTATAACTTGGAGGGAATCTTCATTCAGAAAAAAAAAAAAGTGTGTGTGTGTGTGTGTGTGTGTGTGTGTGTGTGTGTTGGGAGAGGAGGATTTGGGGGACACAGTTCCACCCCACATTAAGACACCAATAAAAGTACTAGAGGCGGCTGCATTTGTGATTTCTTTTAAAATATAATGAGGTCATCCCATAAGGTCCTCCCTAGCTCAACATTTCCACCCCCACCCCGCCCCCACTGAAGGGCTTTGGGTAGAAGAGAAAAAACTTAAGAGCATCCTTTCTCGTGTTAGCTGTTCCTGTTTCCTCCTTTGCTTCGCCAGCCCTACTGAGGCAAATTGCAGAGCAAATGACTTGGGTGGAGCATTACAGTAAAGGAAAGCAAGAACCTTCCTCAGCAGCTCCACAGGGGAAAGTGGTGAGCAGTTCTCAAACTGAGGGGTCTTGCTGGTTAGTGAAATGAACCATTTCACATGCAAACAACATGTTCTTACATGTTTTACAGCATCTATCTACACGGAGCGATTCATGGGCCTCCCAACAAAGGACGATAATCTCGAGCACTATAAAGTAAGCATGTTCTGTTTAATTTAGGTCATTAACTAAGTTCCAGTATGTGCCACATACTTTTGAAGCAGTCATTCAGAGTTTACACTTTTGCTGGGGCCCCAGGCAAATGCGATGATCTTTTGTTAGCTGCAAAACACCTCCCTAGAGAGAAATTTACTCTCTTTGGATTCTCTTCTTTCTTTCCCCATCCTCCCTTCCCTCACCTCCCTTTTCCCCATCGTGCTGCCCACCCCCAACCCCCACACAGCTTGAGCGGGCATCATCTATGCCTAAGGTCTCACTCATATGTAACATATGACACATAAACTTTCCGTTTTTCAAACTAGGAATCAGATGGAAGTAATGCAAATGATGATGAAAATGTGTTGCTCTGACTCTTAAATATTTATCAACCAAAGCAATACATAATTTCAGTATTGGTGCTAAGTCCATCGCACAATGATTTAGCTAGTTTTCTATTAGAACTTGCAGCAACTAAAATGTTAATTTTTCCTCTTTTCCAGAATTCAACTGTGATGGCAAGAGCAGAATATTTCAGAAATGTAGACTATCTTCTCATCCACGGAACAGCAGATGGTGAGGTTTAAGCAAGACTCTTACACATAAAAATACTGAGCCAACATCACTTTGTTTAAGAAACATTAAGCATCCTCCTATGCCTATGCTCAGGGTCAGTACCTAAGAGTCAGGGACATTTCCATAAATGAGTGTGATTACTCACTGCTGACAATGTCAACTGCATGACTAGATAATTGTCGGTGTTCATTTCCAGGCGGTACATTGTCACTCTGTGCTTTCTGGTATTTAGCAGCACTTTAACTCTCTCTCTTTGTTGCAGATAATGTGCACTTTCAAAACTCAGCACAGATTGCTAAAGCTCTGGTTAATGCACAAGTGGATTTCCAGGCAATGGTACATAATTTCGTTTTACTCATGTTCACGGCCTTAGACCCGTAAGCTAAAAGGAAGAATCTTATTTTTTTATTATAATTATTACTTTTTACTGAAACCTGGCAAACTGGCTGTAGGGTAGAGTGGGCAGAGCATTAGCAGATAGGTCTCAGATCTTTCATGAACTCCCTGAAGGACACTAAGCAAGCCATGTCACCTCCGGGGATCCTAGTTGAGTCATATATGAAATAAAGGCATCCGTGAGATGAGCTGATCTTCTAGCTCGAAATCCAATAGTTCTGCGATCCTGCTTACATAAGTGTAGCTACATACTTAGAGTCCCCACAAAGGCCGGGAGACCCAAAGCAGCTAAAAGTCTCTGTTTACTCAGTAAGAAGCAATCATGGAATGTTACCAGAAGCCTCCGAGGCTCCCGGAAGTCAGGCGGCTCCGCTCAGAGAGCCCTTTCGTCTGTGTGTTCTCAGCACCTGACACATGCCTGGCCCAGCACACGAGCTGGTGTTTTCACCGAGCGAAGGAATGAATGAGCTAGCTGTAAAATCAAGGTTGCATGAGGAATAGGAAATGACGGCAGAGAGAAAAGTAAGGTGAAAACCACGGCAAGGGAGACAACCCCTGACAGCTGTTTCCCCCCTTCGGTGAGCATAAGTTCCCCCTCACTTGCTTTTCCTGAATAAGAACCTAGAAAAGGAAACCCTCATTTTGGAAATTTGGTTTTTAAAAATAATTTACAAAAGCGGACGTGAGGTTTTTCTGGTCTTTTTTATTGTGACCCCCCCCCCCCCACCCTAAATTCACCTGATGAGTATATGGAGCATTCCATCACGACCACGATCTACCTTTATTCAGTGAAAACAATCATCTTACCAGCATCTCCCCAACAATGAAGTTTAAATTTATAATGCCGTCTCCCTGGGTGTTTCTAATGATACTATGTTTAACTCCTATAAAAGGTGTTTACAGTTATATGTGTTGTGGATTTCCTGCAGCAGACAGGAATTGGATTCAGAGGCTAAAAGCCTCGTGGAATTTTTGAGCTAGAAGGAGCCTCAGAGGAAATCAAATCCAACCTCCTCATTTTTCAAATGAAGAAACCAAGCTCCAGAGAAGCAAAGTAATAGACCCAACACACCAGCTCTGGAACCCATGCCTGCCTCCGGATCCCCCCCCCCCCCCGGGATGCTGGCCACTGTTAAAGCTCAGCCACCGAGATCTAAAATCTCAGCTTAAAGAATGTGAGAGAATAGTGAGGGTTAATAGAAGGCTTTCATACCTTCCTGTTCTAAATGCTTACGTGTAAGCTAGTTTAGTTATTTAAGCGTGCTTAAGTAGAATTTCAACCACAATATTAGAAAAATTACCAGGACCTGAGAGCATGAGTAAGTCAAAGCTAGATGCATCATGTGCCTGTGGTTGTAACAGAGGCTTCTGTCCTTTGTGTTTCAGTGGTACTCTGACCAGAACCATGGCATTTCCGGCCTGTCCACGAAGCACTTATACACCCACATGACCCACTTCCTAAAGCAGTGTTTTTCTTTGTCCGACTAAAAATGATGCAGACGCAAGCCTGTATCTCAGTCTGAACACTTCATATAAATGCCTCCGACCATTTGCTTGTTTTACTCTTTCTGCTGTTAAATCCTGGTACAAACAAACAAATGAATGATGTTCTAAAGGCTGGCAGAAAATTAAAACTCAGAAGTTCAACCTCCTAAAGATTGTTTACATTTTCTGGCACTCTGTGAAAGAAGAGGAAAGGCAACCATGCCTTTTGCTTTGGACGCAGACAATGTTTCATCACCTGTTTATTTGCGGAAAATAATAAAGTCAGAAGTTAAAGTGCTATTATTTTGTCTGTGTGAATTAATTTCAGACTCTGGTTTTATTACAGAAAAAAAATGCTTACACTAAGCAAGCACACGAATAATATCAGGTGGTTATGGAGGAGAAGAACCCAAGAGTTTGGGACTTTTGTAAGTGGAATTCCAGATGCTGGAATGAGTAGCTCAGGGTATGCAAAAGCATTGCTCAGAAATCAAGTTTGAGATGCATTCTGCAGAGTCAGCCTGATGTTTACACTCTATGCTGTCCCTCCAAGAAATGTTTCTTACATTTCTCCCAAATTTCTTCAATGTGGCCAAAAGCCTTTGACAAGGATAAAGTCTGAATTTTAAATTCAAGCTCCTTTTAATAAATGCTTCAAATTTGGAAACATTTCTATTTTGTGTCTCTTCTGAGAATCAGTGATGCTAACTGCCTGCAGATTACTGAGCCACACAAAACTAAAACAGCAAAAAAATTAAATAAAATGGAGATTGACAGCCAGAAAGGAAAAGTGTTGTATCGATGAGATTTTTCTGGGGTTTGAATTCCACATTATCGAGCTCATTTTGAATAAAGAAAAAAAAAAGCCATAATGCTTGCAATCGCGAAGGTGATACTCCACCAGTAACAGTCCCCATCAATTAGAAACTTATGGGAGGCTTCCATCACTGTGGTTGCCACAGAGTTAAAAAGATCCAGGTCACCGAAGATATTTCTTAAATGAATGTTGGAAGTGGCCATGAAGCCACTCCCTAGGGGACTTTTCATTGATGTGTTCCCTGGCACTAGATTGCTCTAGATGATTTCTCCCCACCTCTAGCTTGATTCTTCCTCATTGCAGGCAGAAGACCGTTGTCCCTTCTCTCATGTTCTAGAACCAGAAGAACCAATCCAGGCATGGAGCATTACAGCAGGAAGGGGCCTCAGACCATAGACCACAGACTCTTCTAGAATTGTCACATATTTCTTTGTCCAGCTCTCTCTCCACTACTGCTTTCTGAAATCATGTCTCCCACGCAGGCCACATAGAGCCACCTCACCTTTCAGGAAGGGGTGCTTTGTCACGGGGCTTGGGTAACACCCACACAGATTCAGAATGGGCCATCGCCCCTCCTCCCCACATCTATGCAACTGCTGATGCCCTGCGGGGCAGAGAGAAGGTATTACCTCCCCGTTTTGTTCTGCGTGGAACAGCCTCCGAAGCAAGCCAAGATTTCCTCGTAATATTCTCATCATCCATTCTCCCCAACTGGGGGAAAAGAATAAGCAACGGTTCTTTCCTGATACCCTATCAAGGGAGACAACAGAGCAAGAGCAAAGAATAAGAAAATCTCGTTCCTTCAATGTCTTTTCTGCCTTTGTGGAATTTGCAAAGCTGTAATTTAATATCAACATGCAGTAAATGGTCTCCCACCTCA
Source organism: Puma concolor (assembly GCF_028749965.1). NCBI lineage: Eukaryota > Metazoa > Chordata > Mammalia > Carnivora > Felidae > Puma > Puma concolor. The sequence continues at coordinate 152,478,404 of NC_141674.1, read as the reverse complement.
CGCCTTTGTCCCCACTGCCACAGAGGCCACTTCTAAAAGACAAACCGAACTGTGTCATTATTCCAGGTGGAAGCCTCCAGGATTCTCCACGGTCTACAAAATAATATTGTAGATATTAAATGTAGAATATTTCCCTCATCACAGAAAGTGCTATTGGATGATGCTATCCTCGGAATCTTCACAGACCATATCTGGGAACATAGCATATGGTGGAAGCTCACTGATTGATAAATGAGCGAATGCCTCTGTGTTCACGGAAAATTCATTTTTCTCCATCACTGTTGCTAAAGCCTTCCCTGACCTCCTCAGGTAGGGTCATCCAGGTGCTCCTCAGGACATTCAGCATATGTTTATGTATTCATTCATTCATTCAACAAGTATTTGTTGAGTCTATCTGTATACCAGTCACTGTGCAAGACTTTAAGGATACAGTGAAGAGCAAGGCAGTAATTTGCGAGGCAGGTGTTTTGTTTTTGTTTTGTTTTTAATGTTCACATTTTATACAGCTTTACTAGATTCTTCTTTTGAGGTAGAAGATAAAAGATACATAAATTACCAAAGGGAAAGATTTAATAGGAAATACCAAACCAAAAGGGAAAATTAAAAACATCTTTCCTTTTCTATTTGTAGGAAGCGAATTGTAGTAATAATTATCCTTTGACCACATTTTATTCCTATATATGAGATTTGGGGAGGAGGGTGTCCCAACACCCTAACTAATGCTGCAAACTATCATCATGCTTCATAGATCACAAACTTGAGATTTTCATTCATCCATTTGACACATATAATTGCAAGCCACTGTTTTAGGTACTAAAGTTGACCCTCCACCTCCCCAAAATACATGCATATTAAACAAAATGCAGGCTTATGGGCAAAACCTAAAGCCTTATAAAGGTGAAAAATGAATGTAACTACAATGCAAGTTCAAATGATATCAGTGCTATAGGGGTGGGATTCTAACATGTGTAAGAAGGAAGCCGTAAAAAATTTCATCATCTCAAAATGACCTCAAATGTTAGCCCTCCAATGCTAGCCTTAGAGCTATTTTAAAAGGTTTCAAAATTCTAGGTGACTATCTCATATATCCTGACGTGAATGAGAAAGAACTAGTAAGAAAATGGGTATTTTGTTAAATTTAACATAAATGAGGGAACTTGCATTGAGGTTTAGAAAAAAAAAAAATATTAAGTCTACCCAAAAGCATAAAATGTATGAATTATTTCCTTCCAGAAACACTTTTTGAATACTTATGCTTTGCATGGCAGTACTCTAGGTACTGTAGGGCTTACAAAGAGGAATGTATGTACAATTTCTCCATTTCTAGACTGTTTCAGTAAAGGAGACTTAACGAATCTGATTTTCCCAACATTTGAGCATTTTTCAGAAACTGACAGATCTTTATGCAAATGTTGTTGCCAAGCTGTTTGTAATGGTGAAATTATACTTTGACAGTAACTCTTTAAAATATATTAAACCCAGCTAAGGTTTTTTTGGAAATGTTGCCAATTAAGTGACTTTAATGAGCTTCTTGATGGTAATGTAATTAAAATTCAGATGTTCTAATTGTAAAAAAAAAAAAAAATTACAGTTCTGGGAAAGTTAACAGTAAAATAAGCAAATGTAAAATGAATTAGGACTAATTTAAATGGTGATTATGTGGTCTTCTGGGAAGATTTTACCAAAACAATGCTTTCAATTATGCTGTTTGTAAAGAAGAAAGAAGACACCTAACAGATATTTTAAATTTATCCAATAAAGCGGAGATTTTGAGTTTATCCAATCAAACAGATTAAAAAATTCTGATCATGGTGAATCATTCTCAGCCGTGAAAGAATTGCTAAAACACCCCTTGGCATTATGGACAGGCACCTTGACAATCTGAAGTAGAATGTGTAATTCAGGGAGAAGTAAGTGTTTGGACCTTCCCAAGCTATTCATGGGGAAAACGTTCTGGCTCCTAGCAAAAGTCTCTAATGGCCACCTGCTCTGATTATTGGCATGCAATACTAACATGCTGGTCACAAACTCTTCTTTTTGACACACAGGTAATATATTTGGCAAGCTAGAGCAGCATAATTTCACCCTATTGGCCTCCAATTAATACTCCATTACTTACTCTACTTATTTAAAAAATTGCTTTGACAGACTGTGTTTTAACAAATATTTGTTGGTACAGCCTTACATACCTTGTTCTATGGTTCTACACAATCTGTAACCTGTGAATAAGAAAGAGCAGCAATCTACCAAAGGGCATGCCACCATGGTTTGACAACTCATCCTCCTTCTTTCATAAGTAATGTCCATTGGCAAGCAAAGACAGGAGCATCGTTGCTAGCCATTAATTATTAGGGGCAGGAATTTTTCTCACTGCTACAGAGGGTGAATTTCTGAAATGAATGTCTTAATGAAACATTTAAGATGATATATAAATCATTCATATGTTAAAATCTACTATCGATTCACACATATTCAGTTTGCTAATTGAAACATCCTTTCCAATATTCATGAACACAATCGAAATTTTAGATCTGTCATAGAATTTGCTTATATCACATCAGCATTAAGCTAAATTTTCAGTTTTGAGAGGTGACAAAGTAATGCCGCTGTCTGAAGATAAAAGTAATACTTCGCAGTGTTACAAATTCCCTCCTATCAAATAAAACACAAGGTAGCTCATATGTCAGTTCTTTGAAATATAATATGTTCATTATAACTTATTTTAGAGATAGCGGGCTTTAATAGGTAAGTGCACAGATATAAAAGTAGATTACCCGGTTTGCATCCCAACTCAGTAACATATTCGCTGTGTAACGTTGCTCAGTTTTCACGAATTCTTTCTGCTTTGGTATCCTTATACATGAAGTTCCAGGGTAATAATAGTTCCTACCCCGTAGGGTTGTTTGGAGGTTTAACTTAGTTGTTATTCGTAGAGCTAACAGTGTTTGACATACAGTAAGCGTTCTGTTAGAGTTTGCTAGATACATAAGGTAAACCACTTTTTAGTTGGCATTTTCAATAAATTAATTTTAAAGGAATTAATAGTCTGATCTTTATTGCAGCATTATTTGTAATAGCCAAATTATGGAAGCACACCAAATGTTCACTGACTGATAAATGGATAAAGATGTGGTGTGCGTAATGGAATATTACTCAACCATAAAAATGGATGAAATCTTGCCATTTGCAACACCATGGATGGATCTAGAGGCTATAATCCTAAGTGAAGTAAGTCAGTCAGGAAAAGACAAATACCGTATGATTTCACTCATATGTGGAATTTAAGAAACAAAAGAAAAGAAAAAAGGAAAAAGAGACAAACCAAAAAACAGACTCTTAAATATGGAGAACAAACTGATGGTTACCAGAGGGGAGGTGGCTGGGGGTACGGAGGAAATAGGTGAAGGGGATTAAGAGTACATTTATCATGATGAACATGGAGTAGTGTATGGATTTGTTGAATCACTCAGTTGTATGCCTGAAACTAATTAAATTAATAGTCTAAATAAGAAGCCAATAGTTTCTTTTCCATATCAGTGAATTTATTATAAGTGTGGGAATCATCAGTTCCTTATAAAGGAATCTCTATATTTTCTGAAACAATGTGACCCATGAGGAATAACTAATATAGAAATCATGAATGTCCAAGGAAGTTCATCGACTTTGGCACTTTCTCTTGAATGAGTCATTCAACCCCATATCTCAATACCTATCTGAGTATTTGCAAGCAGTGGCAAATACTATTGAATATTTGCCAGCAGTGATGGAAACACTGTTGGAGAAGACCTACAGCCTGGGAAAAATGCAGTTGAAAGACATGAACAGTTTGTTTACCCAGGCTTCAGGCACAGCCCCCAAAGCACCACACAGATCTTCCACTCTGGTCCTATCTCTACCATGCTCCCATCATCATCCAAACTCCAGCCCCATGAGTCTCCTTTTCTATTTTTTTCTTTTTCTTTTTCTTTTTCTTTTTCTTTTTCTTTTTCTTTTTCTTTTCTTTCTTCCTTTTTTTTTTTTTAAATCCAACCTCATTTCTGTTTCAGGGACTGGAATGTGGTTTTCTCAAATTTTCACGTGGCTGTGTCCTTGTCACCTAGGTCTCAGCTCAGGTAATGTCACCTTAGAGAGAATCTCTCTCATCACTGGATTTAATGTTGCTTCTCCCATAACCAGAGACTTCTAACTACATTATCTAAATTTGCTTTCTTGATAGCACTTATTAGCATCAGAAATTATTTTATTTATGTAAGTTCTCCTCTGGTACGTATTTTTCTCATTTGAATATAAGCTTCCTTTGAGCAGTGACCCTGTCCTTTTACCTCTCTGTATCCAGGGCCTAGACAGCCCTAGAATAAGGTAGGAGGAGCTTTGTAAATATTTGCTGAATGTATCCCCATATTCTGTGGATGGGAGGGCCCATGAAACTAGGATCCTTTTGTGTGACCTCACAGTGGAAACAGATCACATCCTTTCAGGAACTTAGCATGTGATAGGTACTTGCTGTTTCCCCCTCAAAGTGAAGAGAAAGTAAAATCCCTGAGCATCGAGTGGTCCAGAAGAATGAGATTAGGAAGAATATGAACCTTACCCAGAGATTCTGAAAGAGGGTGGTCTATGAAACAAAAATAATGTGGGTCAGGAAATGGAAGCACAGTCCACTGACTGCCCTACCCCTGATATCACTGCTTCTAGATCAATCACCAAGACACTGCAGACTAAGGAAATTTGACACAAAATCTTCAGACTAGAAAAAGTCAAATAATTCTCTGGAACGCTATTGATTACTCTAGGAGCTTTTATTTAAAAAAAAAACAGTAGTTTTTAAAATATTTTTTACCTAATATGTTTCAAGTACTAATAATTTCTTTCATGTGATAAACAAGTATCCCGGTGCTTTATACTGTTTCTATCTCCTGGTTAGATAGGTCTTAAGTTCAAACCTTGGAAGCTTTGTTGGTTGATTCTTTTATTTTTTAATTTATTTATTTAAATTCAAGTTAGTTAACATACAGTGTAGTATTGGTTTCGGGAATACAACACAGTGATTCATCTCTTACACATAACACTCGGTGCTCATCCCAACAAGTGTCCTCCTCAATGCCCATCACCATTTATTTAGCCCATCCCTCACCCATCTCCCCTCCAACAGGTTGATTCTTTTAAATGCAGAATACAAACCTGCAGTCATCAAATATAAGCCAATGAAATATATCTTCCAAAAGTTGAGCATTTTAGATATTTGTCTAGCTGACAACTCAACATGGGTGAACTGAACTTTCTAGGGTCTCACTGACGGACCCAAGTGTAGCCCTTTGTATCTGCAAGATTGCCAAACAGAATTCAAGAAAATTGAATTCTAATTCTTGCGATTTTGTAAAGCTCTGTATGTTCCTCAGATTCCATTACTCCCTCCATGTGCCACACTTACTGGACTAGATTCATGGCTTTGCAAGCCCTACGAATTCCTCTGTGCCCCAGTAGGTGATAATGCAAGGTAATTCCTAAGCCCTAAATCATCTTCCAAAAACTGAGACCTATAGGTCAGATTATAGGAGCTAATCCCACGTTTTGATTCACTCTTCTCTCCTCTGTATCTCATAATCTTCTGGGATTATAGTGGTTATATACACTGAAGATTTCTTTCCTCTTCATATAGAGCTCTCTCTCATGAGTCTCTTAGGCACTATTTATAGAGATGGGGTGGAACAACAATGCTAGACCCCCTAGAAACACAGTGGCTGAAGTATTCCCCCTGACTCAGAAGGTAAAAGCAAGGCCAGGGATCCACCATGGTAGCTTGCTTGATGCTGGTATGAAAACATTCTCAAGGGAATTGTCATCAGCATCATTATCCATCATCTTTTTTGATGAGACTGATGTTATATGAATTAAATTGGTAGTTGAGGATCTTGTATGAGACAAATGTAAGGGATGCTTGGAGTAGAGTTCCCCATCTCAAGCAACTTTTGAGGCCAGCCAGGTCATCAGATGAATGGAACAAACCAAGGAGGGTGTTAGTAAGGTCTCCGGTGACCTAAGGGTGGGACTCTGGCGAGCTGGTGAGTATATTAGAAGGCATAACAACCACTGGCACAAGCTGTTGCCATGTGGAAATACAGGTGTATTATTTCTTAGCTTGATTTTTATCGAAAGAAAGTAGAAAAACGGATTTTTAAATGGAAACTCCCTCTCAATTTTGAACCTTTGACAACTAATTTCTAAGTAAAGAAAACTTATCTGTTTGGCCTATGGATATCAATTTCTATTTTAAGTAATAATTTAATTGCCTTTTTTTTTTTTGGATTTCAATTATACACCCAGTACTCCATACACATTATTCCATTTAAATCTCCAAACTCTATCTGGTTAGGAAAACGAGGTAAAACTGTGGAACTTGCCTAAGGTTCCATGGGTTCAAGCATGGTCTTCCTACCACTACCATACCTCCATGTAACACAGGCAATGCCATTCCAGAAGGAGTGTGTGGAATGCCTTTTCTTTTGTTATATTACTGTCATTAATCAAATGCTCAATATAGAGTATAAATAAACACAACCCCAGTAGTAAGTAGGCTCTTATCAGTCATTATTAGAATTTAGGTACAGTTAATGAAGTAGCCATTAAGTGGCTGTTTAAATAAATATTTCCAGGGTGGCTTTGAAAATGGAGTTTTGTGTCTCACTCTATAACTTGGTAACTTCTACAGGGTTCGCATCTTGCTTCTGGCCCTAGTGAAATTTTGTGTATGTACAGGCAAACCATCCAATATGTAAATCTAATTCGTGTCTGGACTCAGAATGATGTTAGCTTTCCAATCTTCCCATCACCTCGTCTCCACTCATCAGTATTTCTTCTAGATGACTTTTCTCTAATGTTACCCCTGCTCTGTGTCTTCCCACACCTGTTCTCCTACCAACTCCTACATCATGGCCATGGAGCTACAGAAGGGGGCAGGATGGTAGGGAAGCTTCTAAAATATCACACAAGAATGGTCTCCAAGTTGGCATCGGTTGTGTCTTGCCAACAGTAAGGAGGCTGCCAAAGCAGAGGCTCCAGAAATAAAGAACAATGAAAGTGTAAACCTGAGGCTTTATTCCTCCAGATTAGGTTTTTAGAAAATCAAAAAGTACAATTTAAAAGAGCCAAGGTAAAATAAGTATTTTGTATCTCTCCCCTGTTTTTAGCTAGTAGCTATCAGTGTATGCTTTCAAAAAGTCACGTGTGCCTCCAGGTTGCCAAACACTGTCAGGATATCTGGAGTACTTTTATTATTTGCTTTTTCAAGATACAGTATCAGGAACCATAAAATATTGTTTACATAATCTTTGGTGAAAAAGCCATGCCCAGTGAAACTCTACTATCAGTTCTTTGACGTAGACTCTTTTGCATGGTATTTCCTCTTAACAAATGTTAGGAATTTAACATTATCAAAGTGTTTAAAAATTGTGGAACACCTTATGAATAATATTCACGTCATCCATGTGCCATATTTCCCAGAAAATAAGTCATGGGAATCATGATGCAATTGTTAAAATGTGTAATTTATTAAATGTTTAATTTTTTCATTAAAATTTTACTCATTTTTAAAAAAGAATTTTATGCATATTTTATACATTTTCTATATATATGTTTTATATGTATACTATACATGTTTACATATATATGTATATATTACATATGTATATCTAATGTGTACATGTATAACTATATATAGGGCACAGTATCTACAATATATAAAGGACTCTTTTTTTTAAGTTTAGTTATTTATTTTGAGAGGGGAGAGAGAGAGAGCTGGAGTGAACAGGGGAGGGGCAGAGAGAGAGGGAGAGAGAGAGAATCCCAAACAGACTCCACACTGACAGTGCAGAGCAGAAGTCGAGAGTCAGATGCTTCACCGACTGAGCCTTCCAGATGCCCTGAGAACTCTTAAAGTTCAGTAACGACTTAAAAATGGGCAAAGGACTTGAACAGACATTTCTCCAAAGAATATATACAAGCAGCCAACAAGCACATGAAAAGATGCTCAATATCCCTAGTCATTAGAGAAATGCAAATCAAAACCACAATGAAATACCATTTTACACCAACAAAGATGGCTATTAAAAAAAAAAAGAAAGAAAAGAAGTATTGGCAAGGTTGTACTTTGCTGGTGGTTCAGTTGCTGTGGAAAACGGTTTAGCAGCTCTTCAAAATATTAAACACAGAACTGCCATACAACCCAGCAATTCCACTCCGAGGTGTATACCCAAAAGAACTGAAAACAGGTTCTCAAACAAATAGATGTACAAGCATACCCACAGCAGCACTATTCACAATAGTCAAAGGGGAAAACAACTCAAGTGTCCATCAGTGAATGAATGCAAGAACAGATTGTGGTAGATATATACCACAGAATAGTACTCGGTTATAAAAAGGAGTGAAGTACTAACACATGCTACAGCATGAATGAACCACAAAACTATGTTAAATGACAGAAGCCAGACACAAAAGGCTGTTGTACGATTCTATTTATGTGAAATATCCATGATGGATAAGTCCACAGAGGTAGAATGCAGACGGGTGGTTGCCAGAGGTTGGAGGAAGAGAGAAATGAGGAGTCACTGCTTAACAATAGAGAGTCTTATTTTGGAGTGATGGAAAAGTTTGGGTACTAGATGGAGGTAGTTGGATGCACACTGTGAATGTACTAAAATGCCACTAAATTACTCACTATAAAAGATTTGATTTTGTTATGTGAATTTCCTCTCCTTTAAATTCATTTATAATGGTTTTCAGTATAAGTAATCTATAAAAGTTATGGTACCATTTCTAGAATCAGTAGACTCAGGCATTTCATAGAAGAGTATATTCCAGGAAACTAGGCTCTTGGGTGTTTTATAAATATTTATTTTGATCCATCCTCATTGCTAATGAAAGGAATATTTTCATTCTCAATTAAAGAAAATTAAAATTTGTTAAACTCTTTTAACCGATTGACATTCATAATACCAGACATCTGTGTACAAAAGAGAGGAAACCCATAGGATTCATCCCCTTCAGTCATTACAGATCCAAACCTTACACCTCATGAGCAATCAAAACATTCAGACCTCTCAAATATCAGCAATTCCCTTGTCTGACTTTTAAATTCCATTCTTCCAGCTTCTTGATCAACTGCGTTAGGCACAATGGCTCTTCCAAAGCAACATTTTCAAATACCCAACCTCAGGCTGCCACCTTCTTGGCTTCTCCCTGCCTCCTCATCAGTTTTCAAGAAAACAGGAAGAATGGGCTCTTCTCCCTATCAAGACCTGTCCAATATCTATGCTCTGCTCTAAATCCTTTGCTCTTTTAATACCCCCAAATTTTTCATCAGAAAGTGAAATCTGCAGCCCTTTAAAAGGGTGAAACCCTATTGTGTGACATTCTAAACTATGGATCTGATTCTTAAAAAATGAAATCTCCACAGTTTTTTTGGAAAGCAGTTTGGAAGGCCCTCAAAATATTAAGCATAGAGTTATCATATAACTCAAATTTTATTTCTAGAATTCTTCTTTAGAATTCTACTTCACCTAAGAGAATTAAAAATATAGTCCAGGGGCACCTGGGTGGCTCAGTAAGTTAAGCATCCAACCCTTGATTTTGGCTCAGGTCAGGATCCTGTGATCGGTGAGAGGGAGCCCCATGGAGGTCTCTGTACTGACAGTATGTAGCCTGCTTGGGATTCTCTCTCACCCTGTCTCTCTGCCCCTCCACCACTTGCATGCTCTCTCTCTCTCAAAATAAATAAACTTTTTAAAAAAAACATAGTCCAGACAAAATCTCATATTGAATGTTTCCAACAGCATTATATATAACAGCCAAAAGTGGAAACAACTCAAATGGCCATCAACTGACAAATAGTTAAACAAAATGTAGTATATACATATAATAGAATATCGCTCAGTCCTATAAAGAAATAAAATATTGGAAAAAAAAGAAATGAAATATTGATACATACTACAACACTGATGAACCGTGAAAATACTATGCTAAGGAAGCCAGATGCAAAAGGCCACATACTGAGTGATTCTATTCATATAAAATGTTCACAAAATGCAAATATCTAAATAGAAAGCAGATTAGTGGTCATCTAGGTTTGAGAAAGGGGCACTGGGGAGCAACTGCTAATGGGCACAGGGTTTCTTTTGGGGGTGATGAAAAAGTTCTGGAAGTAGACAGTGATGAGAGTTATACAACATCGTGAACTCACTAAAAACTACTGAATCATACACTTTAAAAGCTAAACTATAAGATAGCTGGAATTGCCAATCGTTTAATCTTTAGATGTCTTGCTATCATAGCCATCTGGCAGCTGTGAATGGATTCAGACAGCAGTCAAGGCAGATTCTGAGGAGGTTAGAAGATTATGCCTGGAATCCCACCACTTCTTTGCAGTCTTGCTCTAGAAAGGCTGCGTGGTCTGGATTCAGACCCAGAAGTGTGGCTTTAATTAACTTGACTGCTCTAAGCCCTCATCTCATCATTTGTAAAAACAGAGGCAAAAAAATAATAATAATAACTTACTGTGTCTTGTAAAAATTGGACAATAATATATTCAGAGAGCTTTGCCCTTAGTAGGCAGTCAGTAAATGTTCCATTATCTTAGGGGACTTGCTCCTCATTTCTGAAGTATAAAATAAACTGGCCTGAAACAACAGAAATATTTTCTATTTCATTCAATCGATTGTTATTTCTGAAACTGATTGCCTGTAATGAAGTCTCTAGATGAGTTCCAGGTGAAGTTTTTTTAAAAAATAATCACCTAATAAAGCGCTAACCACTGGAATGAATGGCTGCCGCACTTTCGTTCAAGCAGTCAGTTAAATGTAGCCCTGAAATTAATTTATACTGGATTGTTTTCATAAGCATCAACTGTCCTAAATGATACATTTATGTAGAACAAGTGCCCAAGAAAACATTAGATTTAAACTGATGCTTAAGAAATCAAACCAAATGTTAAGATATTCATTGAATCACCTTTTTTGCTACACGTTGTGCCTAGTATTGAGAGGAAGAAGTGTCAAAAAAAGGTGTAAGAGCCACAGGCTTTGACTTCCAGACTTTAGCCGATCAGTGTTTATGGAGGACACTAGTGATCACGGGCCAGATCTATGAGATGAGGAGAATCCATCTTTCTGCATTATAAGGGGCTCACTATTAATACTCTGGTGGCTCTAGGAAGAGAAAAAATAATTTATTAAAGTAAAAGTGAAATATCAGTCTTTACTTCCTCTGATAATAGCCAACAAAAAAAATGATTGACTTTTAGCAAAAAAGAGTCAGAATTAGAACACAGTACTGATGCCTTGTGGGCTATAGGACTGTTTCTAGGCGCAGAAAGAAATTATTTTTGGTAATTTCTTACAAAATGAAATTGTGGATATTAATTCTCTGTGTTTGAAGAATAAAATAGCTAAACAATGAATTACAACATAGTAAATAAAATTTTATTGTAAAGTAGGAAATAGTCTGGAGAGCTTTATAAATTATCCTCTACTCTATGATTTTATTATTTCAATATCACCAAAAATAGGCATATCTTTACAATACATCAGATAAATTGTGAATTGGCAGCATTGAGCAAGTTTCAGGCAGGGGGCAAGTCTGATTATAAGGCATAATGTATAGAAAAAAAGTGTTTATAACTCCATTTCACATTTTCTGCATTTTTTTTTTGGCATACAGATTTCAAATTTTAATTTTCTAATGGCTGAAGTTACTTCCTTTTACAGAAGCCTTTGAAAAATTGCAATGTTTTAATTGGTTCACATTAAAAACTCTTAGAAGCTTGAAGAAAAAAGTCTTTCCAGATGAGCAAGAGGTTGGATAAATGTAATGACATATGGTTTGTTTTTTATAGCTACAATATGCGAAAAATAGAAGCATAACACATGTATTCAATGATATATATGTATTTATACATATAAATATATATTCTGCTTATAAATTATGAGATAAGATTATTTTGTACAAATGCAATTTTGTTTTCTTTCTCTTTCTTGTTCCCTTTATGAATAAAAATAACAACTGAAACTTAGAACAATTTTTAACATCTCATTATACCAGGGATCTAGCAAAAGATAAAATCAATGTATGCAAAGCCATGATGCCACACAGTCCCCTGCTCACGCTTGTGAGCCTCAGGCTTGTGAGACCCCTACAGGGTCTCAGAGCCTCAGGGCAGGAAGATGTCTGATGATCTTATTACTGAATATTTCCTGACCCAGCAGGCTTCCTCTGAATCATTCCAGATGGATGGGTCACAAACTGTTCCTTAAATGTTTCTCAGTAAGGGTACTTCTCACATCCTCTGGCAAACTCAGAACATCCCCTGGTAGTTCTTCCTTTATTGTCCCTGGATGCCTGAGCCCATCAGGTCACTCATAAACAGGTTTTTATACTTATAGCTCATAAACATTAGATTTTTACATTCTGTGTACTCAATTTTTAAATTTTCAAAGGCTATTATTAAATGAATATACTTTCGTCATCAAAGCGTAAAAAAATCTCAAACTTTTCTCTCACATACTATTTATTTATTTATTTATTTATTTAGGAAGGCTCACACCTTTTCAGAAGGCTGTGGAAATGAGTGTTCTAATCTAGGAAGAACATGGCATATGGAGAGGATTATCTCTGAGAAACAAAAATGAACTTCAAACTCACAAGGCAATTTTACCTGTCACGCCCAAGTCACGCCTCCCGCCTCCGGAAGCACAGGCATACCCTCTGGAAGAATGTAGTGATGCAATCATGATTCCCTTACCCCTAAATGATGGCTCCCTCTCCCTGCTTTCACGGCAGTTGTTTATTGCCCAGGTGCTGTCCTGTGCTACCAATTCATCTCTAGACTTTGTTGCTCACCATGTGTCTCCAAACTACATTTATTTTACCTAGCTCATACTTAGTAAGTAAGGATCAATCTCGTTATTTATTTACTTACTTACTTACTTATTTATTTATTTGATGTTTTTATTTATTTTTGAGAGAGAGAGAGAGAGAGACAGTGTGAGCGGAGGAGGAGCAGAGAGAGAGAGGGAGACACAGAATCCGAAGCAGCCGCCAGTGTCTGAGCTGTCGGCACAGAGCCCCACACGGGACTCCAGCCCACGGACTGTGAGATCATGACCTGAGCCGAAGTCAGAGGCTTAACCGAGTCACCCAGGCACCCTTTAAACTCCTTTTTTAAAAGGTAAAATTGGGGGGCGCCTGGGTGGCGCAGTCGGTTGAGCGTCCGACTTCAGCCAGGTCACGATCTCGCGGTCCGTGAGTTCGAGCCCCGCGTCAGGCTCTGGGCTGATGGCTCAGAGCCTGGAGCCTGTTTCCGATTCTGTGTCTCCCTCTCTCTCTGCCCCTCCCCCGTTCATGCTCTGTCTCTCTCTGTCCCAAAAATAAATAAACATTGAAAAAAAAATTTTTTTTTAAAAATAAAAAAAATAAATAAAAATAAAAGGTAAAATTGGTATAATTATATGTTTCAAGCATACAACAGGGTAGTTTAATATTTATATATACCACGCAGTGACCACAAGTCTGGTTACCATCCATTACCATAAAATTGAGCCCCCATACTCCTCCACTTACCTCCAACTCCCTCCACCTCTGTAAAACCACCAAATATATTCTCTGTATCTATGGGTTTGTTTTTGTTTTCTTTGTTCATTTGTTTTGTTTTTAAGATTTCACATATAAGTGGATTTCACATACAAGATTTTCTTCTTTTTTTATAGTCGAGTAGTATTTCATTGTGTGTGTCTGTGTGTGTGTGTGTGTGTGTGTGTGTGTGTGTATTCCATCGTGTGTGTGGAACCCATTCACTTACAATGGACACTTAGTTGTTTCCATATCTTGGCTATTACAAATAATAATCAGCATAGGGGTGCATATATGTTTTCAAATTAGTGTTTGCATATTCTTTGGATAAATACTCGTAAGTGGAATAGCTGTACTATATGGTGTTTCTATTTTTACTTTCTTGAGGAATCTCCATACTATTTTCCATAATGGCTGCACCAATTCACATTCTCACCAAAGTGGGTGCTTTTCTCCACATTCTCTCCAACACTTATTGTTTCTTGTCTTTTTTATACTAGCCAGTCTAATAGATGTAAAGTGATATCTTATTATAGTTTTGATTTGCATTTTCATGATGATTAGTGATGTTAAACATCTTTTCATGTACCTGTTGTCCATCTATATGTCTTCTTTGGAAAAATGTTCAGATCTTCTGCCCATTTTTTAGAGTTGTTCTTTTGTTGTTGAGTTGTGAGTTGCTTACATATTTTAAATATTAGCCCCTTATCAGATACATGATTTGCAAATATCTTCTCCTATTTGGTAGTTGCTTTTTTGTTTTGTTGATGGTTTCTTTCAGTGTGCAGAGGTTTTATAGTTCCATATAGTCCCATGCAGCCCTATTTGTTTATTTCTGCTTTTGTTTCCTTGGCCTTTAGAGTCAGATGCAAAAAAACCAAAAACAGAAAACAAAAAAACCCACATTGTTAAGACCAACATAAAGGAGCTTACCACCTGTATTTTTTCTAGGATATTCATGGTTTCAGGTCTTATATTCAAATCTTTAGTTCATTTTGAATTAATTTTTGTGTATGGTGTAAAACAGTGGTCCAGTTTTATTCTTTGCATGTGGCTGTCCAGTTTTCCCATAACCTTTTTTGAAGAGACTGTCTTTTCGTCACTATATATTCTTGCCTCCTTTGTCATAGATTAATTGACCATATACAAGTGATTGTATTTCTGGACTCTCTATTCTTTTTCACTGAGCTCTGTGTCTGTTTTTATGCCAATACTGTACTGTTTGATAGTTTTGTAGTTTAGTTTGAAATTAGGGAGTGTGATATCACCAGCTTTGTTCTTTCTCAAGATTTCTTTTGATATTCAGAATCTTTTATAGTTCCATACAAATTTCGAAACTATTTGATCTAAGTCTGTGAAAAATGCCACTGGAATGCTACAGGAATCTTAATAAGATTTCATTGAATCTGTAGATTACTTTGGATAGTATGAACATTTTAATAATATTAATTCTATCAGTCCATTAGCACAGATTATCTTTCCATTTATTTGTGTCTTAATTTTTTTTTACTACTTTACATCTCTTTCATTTCTGGTTTTATTTGAACTCTCTTTTTTTTCTTGATGAATCTAGTTAAAGGTTTGTCAATTCTGTTTATCTTTTCAAAGACCAGCTCTTACCTATATTCAGCTTTTCTATTGTCTTTTTAGTGTCTATTTCATTTATTTCTTCTCTGATCTTTATTATTTCCTTCCTTCTACTAAATTTGTGCTTTGTTTATTCTTTTTTTTCCCTAGTTCCTTGCAGTAGTAGAGCTGCATTGTTTATTTGAAAATTTTCTTATTTCTTCAGGTAGGCTTACATTTAAATTTCCCTCTTAAAACTTCTTTTCCTGCATTCCATAGATTTTGAACTGTTGTATTTCCGTTTTTATTTGTCTTCAGGTATTTCTTCATTTTCCTTTGATTTCTTTGTTGAACCATTCAGTACCATGTTGTTTAATCTCCATATATTTGTGATCTTTCCCGTTTTGTTTCTGTAATTGATTTTTAGTTTTATATCATTGTGGTCTGACAGATATTTGGTATAATTTCAATTAAGTTTATTGAGACTTGTTTTCTGGCCTAAAATGTTATCTATCCTGGGGAATGTTCCATGTGCACTAGAGAAGAATATATATTCTGCAAGTTTTGGATGGAATGTTCTGTATATATCTCCTAAGTCCATCTGGTCTAATGTGTCTTTTAAGGCCAATGTTTCCTTATTGCTTTTCTGTCTGGGTGATCTATCGATTGATATAAGTGGGGTATTAAAGTCCCATACTATTATTGCATTGCTGTCCATTTCTTCTTTCATGTCTGTTAATATTTTATTTATAGATTTAGATGCTCCTATACTGGGTGCATAAATGTTTACAAATGTTATATTCTTTTGTAGGATTGACTCCTTCATCATTATGCAATGCCCTTCTTTGTCTTTTATGATAGTCTTTATTTAAAAAAATTTTTTTTCTTTATTTTTGAGAGAGAGACAGAGGACAGAGTGCAAGTGGGGAGGAACAGAGAGAAGGAGACACAGAATCCGAAGTGGGATCCAGGCTCTGAGCTGTCAGCACAGAGCCTGACGCAGAGCTTGAACTCATGAACCACGAGATCATGACCTAAGTTGAAGTCGGGTGCTTAACCAACTGAGCCACCCTGATAGTCTTTATTTTAAAATCAATTTTGCCTAATATAAATATAGCTACACCAGTTTTCTTTTTGCTTCCATTTGTATGGACTATCTTTCTTCATCCCTTCACTTGTAGTCTGTGCATGTTGTTAGATCTGAAGTGAGTGTTCTGTAGGCAACATATAGATGTTTATTTGTGTTTGTTTTTTTGTCCATTCAGCCACTCTAAGTCTTTTAATTGGAAAATTTAGTTCATTTACATTTAAAGTAATTATTGACTGGCATGTACTTAGTATCACTTTATTGATTGTTTTCTGGCTGTTTTTGTAGATCTTCTGTTTCTTTCTTCTTCTCTTGTTTTCTTTCCTTGTGGTTTGATTTTCTTTAGTGTTATGTTTGGATTCCTTTCTCATTGTCATTTGTGTATCCACTGTAAAGGTTTGCTTTGTATGTATGTATGTATGTATAGATTTTTATTTTGTCTCTTAACTAAGTATTATAATTTTACTACCTTCTGTAGCTTTATAAGTAGTGTAACTAATTTTATTATATATTTGTATTTGCCAGTGAGATTTTTAACTTCATATGCTTTGTTGTTACTAGTTTGTGCTTTTTCTTTTCAGCTTAATGGAGTCCCCCTAACATTTCTTGTAAGGTCATTTTAGTGATGATAAACTTTTTTATTTTTTGCTTACCTAGCAAACTCTTTATTTTTCCTTCAATTATGAGTGATAATCTTGTCAGGTAGAGTATTCTTGGTTGGAAGTTTATTCCTTTCAGCACTTCGAATATATCACTCCCTCTGACCTACAAAGTTTCTGCTGAAAAATCAGCTAATCATCTTATGGGGAGGTTCCCTTGTATGTAACAAGTTGTTTTGTTTTGTTTTGTTTTTTTACCGTTTTTGATATTCTCTCTTTGTCTTTAACTTTTGACATTTTAATTATAATGTGTGTTGGTGTGGATCTCTTTGGGTTCATCTTATTTAGAACTCTCCATGACTTCTGGAGCTGGATGTCTGTTTCCTTCCCCAGTTTAGGGAAGTGTTAAGCCATTATTTCTTCAAATAAGTTTTCTATCCCTTTTTCTCATCTTCTTCTGGGACCCCAATAATGTGGATATTATTTCACTTGATGTTGTCCTACAGGTTAAATGGTCAAGCTCTTTAGCTTTAAAAGTAACTGATTAATTGGTGCTAATGTCCTACCCCCACATTTATTTTATTATAGCTTTAATTTACCTTATTTTTTTGGAAAATTTCAAACGTATACAGTATAAGCAAAATCACATAATAAACCCTATTTACTCATCAGCCAGTTTCAACAATTATCAATAGTCAGCCATATTTGTATCATTTATACCTCCACCAACATGTCTTTTTAAATTTTATATATTTTTTCTTTTAGTTAAATTTTATATAAATTGAAATCACAAATCTTACCTGTACCATTTTGACAGTTGGACAAACCTGGATACCACACACCCCTTTAACAAGATAGAATATTTCTATCTCCCGAGAAAGTTTCTTCCTAGACTATCTCCTCCCTTCCTCTTCCAAGGACAACCACAGTTCTGAATTTTTTTAACCTTAGCTTTGCCTGTTCTTGAACTTCTAAAAATGGATTCATACAGTATCCAGTGTTTTTGCGTATATAGCTTCTTTCACTCAGCATAATATCTGTGAAATTCATCCATATTGCTTCCAGTATCAGTTATTCATTCTTTTTTGTTGTTGTTGTTATTGTTTAGAAGTATTTCATTGTATCAATTCCACACTGCAATTTGTCTAGTATTTTGCTTAGGTATAGACAATTCAGTTGTTTCCAGTTTTTAGTTATTATAAATAAAGCTGCTGTGAATGTTTTCATACATGTCTTTTTGTAGATAAATGTTTTCATTTCTTTTGGGTGAAATTACTAGATAAAGGGTAGTTGTTTATTTAGTTTTAAGTTTAATCTTTTCCCAAAGTGGTTGCACTGTCACTTCTTTTTAAATTGAATCTTTTTTTGTTATTTTGAATAGGATCATTAAATCAAGTGAACAAAAAAACCCCACAGTATAACAAGTATATGTTGAGAAGTATTCTTGGTATTGTATTTCAGTCTACCTGATTGTTCCATGCTGCCTCCTACGGGTAAGGGCTTCCATTAGTTTCTTGTGCATTCTTCCAGTTATTTTAATTTATTTTAATTTTTTTTAACATTTATTCATTTTTGAGACAGAGAGAGACAGAGCATGAATAGGGTAAGGTCAGAGAGAGAGGGAGACACAGAATCCGAAACAGGCTCCAGGCTCTGAGCTGTCAGCACATAGCCCGACTTAGGGCTCGAACTCATAGACCACAAGATCACGACCTGAGCCGAAGTCGGATGCCCAACCGACTGAGCCACCCAGGAGCCCCCTTCCAGTTATTTTAAATGCAGTGATGAGTAAATAAACATATATTTGTCCCATTCCCTCTCCTAACACAAAAGTGGCCTACTATGTATCCATAATGTACCTCCCTATTTCCACCTAACAACATATCTTAGAGTCTATACTGGTGAATAAAGAGCTTCTTCCTTGTTTTTTTTTTTTTTCTAAATTCTGCTCTATTGATGGCTCCTTGGATTGTCTCTGACTTGTTACTGTTATACACAATGCCGCAATGAAGAATCTTGTACCCACATCATTATGTGTGTGTGTGTGTGTGTGTGTGTGTGTGTGTGTGTATGTAGGAATAAAATTGGGACAAATTTTCAGAATGGTGCATGAGCCTTACTAGGCCAAGGGTTATAGGTATTTGTATTTTGTAATATTGTCAAATTTTGCCTACAAACATTTTGTAACATGATGTGCTCCCATCAGCAATGCAAGAGAATTCCCTTTGCCCATAGTCTTGCTACCAGGGTAATACCATGAACCTAGATCCTTTCCATTCCCAAACATTGCAACCCAACCATTCTGAACAGCTGAGGAAAATCAACATGCAAAATTCCCATACTCCATGATTTTGTCAGGTGAGGTCCTAAGAAGAATTCGATACATAATTTGTGAGGCCAAGTGCAAAATAAAAATGCAGAACCTTTGGGGTGCCTGAGTGGCTCAGTTGGTTGAGCCTCCGACTTCAGCTCAGGTCATGATCTTGCGGTCTGTGAGCTCGAGCCCGCGTCGGGCTCTGTGCTGACAGCTCGGAGCCTGGAGCCTGTTTCAGATTCTGTGTCTCCCTCTCTCTCTGCCCCTCCCTTGCTCATGCTCTGTCTCTCTGTCAAAAATAAAATAAACATTAAAAAAATGTTTTTTAAAGTGCAGAGCCCTTGATCAAAAGTCATTAAGAACTTCAAGATGATGAGAGCAGAGTATTAAACCAAGCATGGGGCTCTCTAAACATATGGCTTCATGCAACAGCATAGGTTTTAAGCCCATAAAAGTTATCCCTGGTCTTAATCATCATAAAGAAAGCAAGAAATCTTTGAATAAATACCTTACTTTACTTTAAAACTTGATGCACATTTTTGTACTCTACTCCATACAATAATTATGTTTTATATTACATATACCAAGTCAAGTTGACCTTTCAGGAAAGTATATCATAGCTATTATGTGGCAATGCCCCCTGGCAGCCACCAGGCACCTCCCATATAGTCTGATGGGAGAACTCTAGATGGCATACCCCAGAATTTCCCTGCTCCTAGATAAGCTATTTAGCACTAGTCATATAAATACAAGGACACCGCTTTCTCTGCCTTACATGTGAATAACTGAATAACTGCAACAATGGGAATTGAAGGCCAAGTAGAGGCTGGCGTTCGGACAGTCATTGGAAGAAGATCCACAAGTCCACATTGCACTTGATGTTTGTCTTATTTTCTGATAATACAATGTCCATTAGGGAGCCTGCTCTGCCCCTGCTAGGTAGGAGAGCAGAGCCCTATACAATGAGGCTCATAACGCTTCTGCATTTTCAGAATGCTTATTATTATGGTGTTGGGGACTGCCCAGAATCAGTGTTGGAGGGCTGGAGATGAAGCTAGAGGAAATTTCCTGAAAGAACTTGGCATAGGCACTTCTGAAATAACAGAAAGCAAATGCGGTGGAGGGAAACAAGTTATGTAGTAAGATATTGAGAGATATTGGAAAAGAACAAAGCCATGGACTGCGTTAAGGATTTTATATACATCATCCACAGAGCCCCCTTCTTAGGACTGCTCCACAAACAGGTAACACCTGAAAAGGAGGCCAACACAGAGGGATGAAGAGACATCTGTTCAAATAGGCAAAGACAAAAAATAGAACTGAATGTATAGTCAATGTACTCATGAGGACTGAGGTAAGAGAGGAGTAAACTGATCCACACTTTCAAGCCATTACTGTATTTATAAGTGTTAATCCACGTGTCCTAAGGAAGGCCACCTTTCTCTGCTCTTTCACCCCCTCTGCTGGTGGTGTTAAGAAGTAGTCCTCAGGTGAAAATACCAGCACACACCGAGAGGAAGGTGAAGAAAATGAGATGGGTATTTTATACAACCAAGCTTCTCAAACTTTAATATGCATATTAATTGCCTGGGAATCTTGACAAAATGCAAATTCTTACTGGGTAAGTCTGGACTTGGGCCTGAGAGTCTGCATTTCTAGCCAGCTCGCTCCTAGGTGATGCTGGTTTTTGGACCACACTTTAATTAGCAAGGCTTTATACCATCAGTAATCACCAGTACAAACCCCTTTCCTGAGGTCTCCCAATTTCACATAGAACTGATCTCTGTGGCCTTTAACTGGCTTTACATCAAATAGTGGGTCCAAACCGTGATCAAACAGTTTAAGTTCCCTGGGAATGTTTCTCCAGCTGCTTCCACGATTTACTTCCATAAAAGTCATTAGCTTTGGCATGCACTTGATGGTGTTCAAATATTGGAATCTAGCTAGGAAATGGTGCAATGATTTTGTCATATGGAATCACATTTTTATTTCACAACAGTCATTTAACCAACCCTCTCATTTTACAAATGAGGAAGCTGAGGCACAAAGAAAGGATGTGACTTGACCACAGTCACACAGCTTGTTGATAGCAGCCAGACTAAAATCTAATTACACCGACACTGTTCTCATGTCACCTGTCCAGGTCACTTCACATAACTCTCTTTCTCTAAAGTGACCAGACTCGTGTCTGCTAAATCCTGTATATCTTTAAAGTCCTAAGTGGTGGGTCACAAAGCTCAGGAAATGTGACAATATGCATCTCATCTCAACAGTTTTCTTCACATTTTCTCTTTTGTGAATTAGTGTCCGGGTCTCTCATCAACAGTGAGTCTTTATATATCCATTAGAAGAAAAAAGAAATACTAGTTCCTGTCTTATTATCATTACCTATCTTGGATGTTTAATCCTCATTTTGCTGTATCCTTTCTGCCTGAATCCAATTTTCCACAACAGGACACATTAGGTCTTAATCGATATTTTTAAAAAATTCCTCTAGAAAATAGTACAAATAAATTTCGTAGGGTGGGGATGAGAAAATTCTGATTAAGTATGTGTTGAGCAAATGATTTATTACTTGGGTAGATGATAGAATGAACTGATTATTGCATTCAGATGAATGCATCATAATGAAACAACAAACGGGAGGACTTGTAAGACCCCCAAATGAGGCCCTGCTCAAAGTGAGGTTAGCCATAGTCTATGTAATTTCACGGGTTTTTTGTCTTCGGCATCAAAATTCACTTTAGAGTACTTAAGTGATTTTCATGCCTGACTGAGGGTGAAGGGTGAATTTCCAAACTGCCCTTTCCATTCCCAACAACAAAAAAAAAGCAAGAGAGTAAATAAAAAGTTTCCTGGTCTCCGAGGTCCCACCCAATATAAGCTTAGAATGCAGATGAGCAAAGTGAGTAGGCGAGTGAAATCGTTTGTAACAAAAACTCATTATTTACAGATGAGAAATTTATACTGTCAGCGTAATATCTGTGAGTCTAAACAACGCTGAGAGTATATAAATACAGTGCACTGTGCTGCAGAAGTACAGGGCTCAGGACACACACATCCAAAGTTCCGAAAAGAGGGCTCGCTCTCTCTCCACCTGCTCTGTTCCAGTCAAGTGTCAGAAGGTAAGACGAATCGGGAGTGATTGCAAGATTGTAAATCTTGTTTGGGGTACAGTTAAGTATTTTTATGGGGCAAAGTATTACGAATTAAGTGCTGTTCTTTCATCTTATACTTTATTAATCATAATACAGGGGGCGGAATCGAGAAGAAAAAGTGATATAAAACGCATTTACATATATTTATTTCAACATAATCAAGCTGAAAAGCGCATTGGATGAATAATTCAATTTAAAGATATAAAATAGAAAGAAAAACAAAGATTCAAATCAATGCCCTTGTAAGATTTAACAGTTATGAGGACTGCATTTTAAAAGTAAATGGTTAACATTTTGAAAAATAAATATTTTGCTAGGGTTTGATAAATGTATATACTACTTTGAACAGAAGGCGCCTTTTAAATTCAGCAGAAATGTGTCCATTAGAGAAGCTATAGCAGCAATTGCTCCTTACCAATGAAAACTTATGGCTTTCCAAAAGAACAGAGTCAACATCATCCTTCAAATATTCAAATTTCTGATAAGTCTATCAAAAAATCAACGTCCGTGAAATCAGTTCACTGTAAATGAGACATAGCATATTTGGTGCAGAAAAAAATATAGTCAGTTATTAAGAAGTCTTTGGATGGAACTGAATAAAACCACTGATGAATAATTACCTCCCAGGGATTGAAGACCAATAATAATAAATAATATATCTAAAATGTCCACATCCTGAAAGGAAATTTAGTAAGTCTCTTCAGAAAAAAGCAAGATGTTCTAAAGTACCCATTTAACTTCTTAAGGACAAAGAACAATTTTACAAAGATCCTCAAAGGAGAAAATGATCAAGGGGTGTGTTTTTGCCATGTGCACGAAGGACTTAGCAGAGGAAATGAGCCAACCGGTTTGAAAAGGACTTATTTGGCCTACAACACCAATATGTTTAGGGATATGATATGTCACCTTATCTAGGTCTAAGGTTAATCTTTCTAAAAGGCTTCCTACACAGAGAATACTATCGTTACCATATTTTCCTTTAAATTTGAATGGCAATATGTGGTTCTTTAAAAAAACTGCAGATTCTCTCCTTAGACTGCCTAAAGGGGGGTAATTAAAATTCTTCTCTTATTGAGCAGGAGGTGGAGCTAAAATAACGTAAATATTTGCTTTCTCAGTAGTGGTATTCAAACAATTAATCTGATTCTTCAAATGTTCACAATTCCATAGGCTTCCACTAAATGAATAACTGACATCTTAAAAATCAGTTCCTTTTTCAGTAGAACTCATTTTGTTGACTGTAGAGGACTGAAGATACTCACTTCCCTACAATTGCTTCTCTTTCAGTTCCCACAGTGGCAAAATCCCACCTGTTCTAAATCTGCCTCTGTAAAACATACTAGAAAATATCGTAAAATTTTTTGGATCTTTGCGTAGAAGGAATTATTTAGGACTAAACCAACTTTTTAAAAATATTTTTTAATGTTTATTTCTTTATCTTGAGAGAGAGAGAGCATGCATGAGCAGGAGAGGGGCAGAGAGAGGGAGAGAGAGAGAGAGAGAATTCCCAAGCAGGTTCCTCACTGTCAGCACAGAGCCTAAATGCAGGGCTGAAACTCATGAACCCTGAAATCATGACACGAGCTGAGATCAAGAGTCAGACACTTAACCACCTGAGCCACCCTGGCGTCCCTAGGACTACATTGACTTTTAACAGTGGGGCAATCCTAAAAAGAAATGCTTGCCACCATAATTTTTTAAAAAAATTCCCCAAAGCATGAATTTACAATTGAGAATTATAATCAGAAGACACAACTTGCGTAGGTGACAAAGTTTCCTAAGTTTGCCAACTAGATGAACTGACCCAGAGCGAAATGCCAGATGAGGAACTTAATACTGATGAATGAAGAAGGATGAACCTGTAATTCCTAATGTGTTACTTTGTCTAATTGACCACTTAATCTAAAAAGACAGTATTTCAAAGAAAAAAAAATACCACTGCAGGTACTACAGTCTGCGTGTTTTAGTGCCAAAGACAGATAGTAAATATGGCTAGGATGTTCAAGAAAAGATTGATAGTTTAAAATGTTAATATTTATAAAATCCTTATCTCAAACCAAATGCCATTTGCCAAAAGTACTCATTCAAATCATTTACGGATAAGCATAATCAAACATGGATTGAAATCCCCACTTCTCAAAGTAAACACGGTCTGTCTTAAAGGTAGCAGAGAGAAGTCCATGACCAATACTGGACTCAAAGGTTCCATTCGGTAAACAGAGAAGCGTGCCCTGTGGGGTCATGCTGCTCACATTCATATTGATCCCCATCCCGTCCACACTGCATCATCAGGTCCTTGGCATCCAATGGCTTCACAGGGCATCTGCTTGAGATACGAAGACAAGCAACCAGGTGTATCCCACAACCAAGCCTAGGGTGTCAGTAGCGGTGAATGACGTATCCTGGACTAAGTCCAATTATAAAACAACCTGGGGACTTCCAAGACTTCAGAAGCAAGCGTTAATTTTCTTTATGACAGTGATCTCTTAGTTTCTTGGTTGTGATTGTTCAAGTTGCCAGAAGCATTAGTTTTTGTTGCAAATTGCTTGTCTTTAAAATGATTTTTCCCTTTAATTTAGAACAGGTCAAAGCACCCTAAAATACCTCAAATCTGTTGGCCGCTTTATAATTACAAAGTCTAGACCAAGTTACACTATTTAAAATATAAATGAATAATACATCTGAACCGACAGCTGGTATGCCAAGTTGTAGCCTGAGGCTGCTTTAAGATGGTTGAAATGCAGTATAATGTAAATGCTTGGAAGTGAAGGACTATTAATTGAAAGCCAGACTGATAGTGAAGGGGGTGGCATTATGGATAAAGTGCCATTCAGGCTAACCATATGTAGCATATCATCTACAGTAGATATTTTAAATGTTTATCATGGACATTTTTAATTTCAAGTCTGGAAATGAGCCTTCTGATCATTAACACAAGTGTCCTACACTAATGAAAGAGCTTAGTTGGTGGTACATTGCTTTTTTTTTTTAATTGGGTGGAACATATCTTTTGTATCCTTTTTTGTCACCCCCAAAATCTGGGGGAAAATATCATCTACTATCTGAAAAGAAGCAGGAAATATAATCAGAGTAAAGTTGATGACTAGCTTATACTTTCTATTTGTAATATTTACTTAGTCAAAATTGAACTAATCTAATTGGACAGGTTTAAATGTGGTTGCCTGTCTCCCCCCACCCGCACACCCCCCTCCCTGACTCTGTGTTCCCACAGGCAGCAAAAATGAAAAGCATTTACTTTGTGGCCGGATTGTTTGTAATGCTGGTACAAGGCAGCTGGCAACGTTCCCTTCAAGACACAGAGGAGAAATCCAGGTATTAAATCTCTAGACTTTAACTAACATGATATTATGGTTAGAATACAGCCTGTTAAAACTATGGTTCGTGAATAGGTCTCAGTAAAATACTCTGCACATTTTCCAAATGTTCAAGGTATCATTGTGATACAGGCTTTTCTGCAGTGTAGATCAGAGTATGTGCTGTTTCATACCCAAAGGGGTGGGCAATGTTGAAAATTTATTACACAGTAAATTATAGCTCTTTTGAATCTTCAGTTGATCCTATCTGTACATTCATTACATACTGTAGAATAGATTATTTTAACGATTCATACCAACTTTGTGTCCTTTTTAAAAATAATGGCTAGTTGTTAGCTATAAAAGTCATATGTGTTCATGATAGAAACTATTTTAAAAACATGCAATTTTGTTTTCAGTGCTCAAACTTCATTGTTCAGAGAAAACTGTTAATAATTTTGAAATTTGGTATATTACTTTCCTGTATCTTACGTGTATGGTGTATAAACGTATTCCAGATACGATGTTTTTTTTTTTTCTCTTAGCATTATGTTGCTAGTTTTTTCTTATACCATTAAAAATACCTATTATGTGTAGGACCTTTAATGCTTGCATTCTATTCCATCTCATAAATGTACAATATTTATTTAGCTATTCCTCCTTTATTGAACACTTAAGAATTCTTCAAATTTTCCCACAAAGAATACTGCAAATAACATTTTCCCCCTAGATTTCTTACTATTTTCTGAGGATAGATTTCTAGTAGTAGAATTACTATGTCAAAGGGTTTTGAATGAGTCTAATTTTTTTATATTATCTTGCCAACTTGCTTTCCAGAAAAGTCACACACATATACATTCCCATCAGCAGTATAGAAATACTTCTCTCACACTATTCTCCCCAGTATTTAATCTTCACTAATTTGACAGGTAAAAATAGTATCTCATTTCTATTTCTGAGTATTAATCACATTGAATATTTCCCCATATTTACCATGCCAATGAACTGTTGATTTCTAGCATGCGTACTATCCACTATACAGTTTCAAATTATCAAGTGCACTTTTTCTTGTCTTTCTTTTTTTTTAATGTTTTTAATCTATTTTAGAGAGAGAGAGAGAGAGAGAGAGAGAGAGAATGAGAGGGGGAGAGGCAGAGAGAGCATCTCAAGCAGGTTCTACCCTGTCAGTACAGAGCCCTATGTGGGGTTCAAACCCATGAACCATGAGATCATGACCTGAGTTGAAATCAAGAGTTTGATGCTTCATCAACCGAGCCACCTATACACCTCTTTTGTCTTTCTTTGAATGTTTGTCTTTCTTCCAGCATTAGCTATCATATACCCAGGTAACTAAACTTTTTTA
Source organism: Puma concolor (assembly GCF_028749965.1). Lineage (NCBI taxonomy): Eukaryota > Metazoa > Chordata > Mammalia > Carnivora > Felidae > Puma > Puma concolor. The sequence continues at coordinate 152,451,386 of NC_141674.1, read as the reverse complement.
TATGAATATATGCAAAACAAAATTAGGAACATAAATCTGCTGCCCAGCAAATGATGTGGAATTTTTTACTCTTTTAAATATTCAAGTCATTGATCTCTTCTGTCATTATTAGCACAATCATGAGTAGATGAATTAAGTGAAAAAAGATTTATTTAATCCCATTTCAGAAAAAAAGAAGCCAGGTGAAAAAATCTATTACTAGAATTCAGAATCAGAGTGTATTCAATTCCAATACAACTATGGAATTCCCATGGCAAGCCAAGGTGTCTCCGAACTACCCACTGAAATACTCAAGGCACCTGCCTTCCAGCGTCATACGGTGCAGTATTTTGTAGAGAGGTACTATTGAAGTGATTCTACTCTTGGGGAGAGATTTAGTTGTACCCATCACTGTTCTTTACAGATCATTCCCAGCTCCTCAGACAGACCCGCTCGATGATCCGGATCAGATGATTGAGGACAAACGCCATTCTCAAGGCACATTCACCAGTGACTATAGCAAGTATCTGGATTCCAGGCGTGCGCAGGATTTCGTGCAGTGGTTGATGAACACCAAGAGGAACAAGTAAGAGTCTGAACCTAGTCCAAAATTTGCACACAAATATATTACATAAATATGTCTAAAATTTCTCCTGACTGTTTTTTTTTTTATCATGTTCATCAGTTAGTGCACATAGGCTCTTCCAATTTCGGTGATTTTCAAGGTTGGTGATACTGTCTTTTGTATTATTCCTTGAACGTCCCACCCTCTCACCCCTTCAGTCCCCTTATCTACCCTCCAATGGGACTTAGACTTTATATTCCCACCCGTGGTCTTAGCGATATTTACCCTCTTGGGCCATTTTCCTTTAAAATCAGAAGTTGACTTTTGTGAACCTGCAAGATTAGGAATCTAATTTCTGACCAAAAGATACAGAGAATTCACCATTCCCTTGTAGGGTTCAAACTCATGATTGTGATCACATTCAAAGTATCCTCTAGCCAAGTTAATCATGGTAAGGAATGGAAACAGATGCAGTCTTTTTCTTGTAGAATACAATCCAAGATACACATTTAAAATTACAGCCTAGCTGCACAGCATAAAGAGAGAAGAAGGCAAATAAGAACACAAGCCTATCGTAAGGCATACATTTTAATGTTGGATTTTCTTTGACAGTGTTGGGTTTTTTGCTACATCTAGGCTACTGGAGGAAATCATCTGCAAGGGTTTCACAGAGATGGTGGAATTTCACAATTTCTTTGGAGGATGGCCCACAAGGGGAAGGGAGTTATGCATACAAAGTAGCTAAAGGAATCTAAAAATCAGGAAAGGGCATAGATTTGTCTGGATAGAATAGAGGTGTGCCTGGGTGGCTCAGTCGCTTAAGCATCCAGCTCGGGTCATGATCTCATTGTTCATGAGATCCAGCCCCACACTGGGCTCTTTGCTGACAGCACGGAGCCTGCTTGGGATTCTCTCTCTCCCTCTCTCTGTGCCCCTTCCTTGCTCATGCTCTCTCTCTATTAAAAATAAAAAGAAATAAACATTTAAAAAAAAGAAAAGAGAAGGGAGAGAGGAAGGGAGAGCAAGAGAGTAGACACAAGCCAACAGGAGAAACAGGAGAGACAGAGCGATTGACCAAAAGTTCTTAAGTGAAAGTTACAGCTCCAGAAATGATGGTCATGGCCAGAAGAGACACTGGGAAAAGTTCCTGCCAAGGACTAGAGATGAGGCCTTTGGTAAAATGTGGAAAATCAGAAATTTGAAAAAAAAAAAAATGGAAACAGCTGTCCTCATTTCTAGAAAAAGAATGCCACAACTTGGTAAACTAATGTGAGACAATTATTTTCTTAGGCAGTTTCTGTTGTGTGTTTCAGATAAACCTTCTGGGGTAACACACATCAGGGAAACTGAGGGTGGCTCGTCACCCACCTACACAGAGCACTCTGCACATGCTTGAGGGTGAAATGGAGCCCTCTTCTTCGCTTTCCTCGTTGCTGGCCCATCACACGTTTCCTTTAGTCCATTATCCTGTGGTCCTTTTGCTGGATTTTGAGATGGCCCTTGGCTTTCCCTAGAAGCATTGCATTAACTCTGACCCCATGTGGACTAACAACAAACAGCCGCCTTACCTGCAAGTAGCACAGCACGGTGCAGAACCCACTTATATTGAGACTGAAGTGAATGCAGCTTTAATAATCAATGACACAGACAAGCAGGGGAGCCGAAAATGAGTAAGCCGATAGAGTGGAGGGGCTTTAGCCCACTTTCATTGTTACTAGCCCTGTCCCATCATCCTTCACTCCAGGTAATTGATGTAGCTTCAGGATGATCCCCCGGCTACCCTCATCTCCCAAATCTCCCTCAGCCCCTTCTACATAGGATCCTGAACCCCAGGCTGCACTGTTTAAAGGTGAGAACCATATTGCTAAAGAGACAGATCTTCAACTTAACTTTCACATTTCGTTCAGGAATAACATTGCCAAACGTCATGATGAATTTGAGAGACATGCTGAAGGGACCTTTACCAGTGATGTAAGTTCTTATTTGGAAGGCCAAGCTGCCAAGGAATTCATTGCTTGGCTGGTGAAAGGCCGGGGAAGGCGAGAGTAAGTCTGTACATTCTTATTTAACATTTTTTTTTTTGCATGATGCTGAAAACTTAGACTACAGTTATCTATATATGGATCTGGATTACAGAAGCAATTAGTATAGTCTCACAAAGTGAGGAAATAACTCATATTGGTGGGAGACAGTCTACAAAAGTCTAGTCTGTTTTACTTTTGATAGCAAGGATTAATAATATTTGTAATTAATTATTATTCTCTATTAGAGTGGCATTGTAATTAGGGCATTCATTTGTCAATCCAGAACACTCTTGATAACAAGTAGAATGCTTTTTTGATAACTGTACGAAGACAACCGGCTTAAACGAGAACTGTCTTGGGAAAACTAGGTTTAAGGAAAAAGGAGACACAATGCTGAAAACAGAAAGTCCGACTGTAAATATTTACACGTGGGATCACATATATGTGTGTGTGTGTCAGGATTCAGGTAAAAATGTGATGAAGACTAAAAGGAAGACAATTTAAGATGTGTAATGAAATGACCCTCAAAGCACAGATACGTGGGAACAGTCATAGATTTAACGATATGCCCATTTTTTTAATAGGGCTGTCATATAGACAATCACCAAATTGTCAAAGTTGAAAATGAAGCTAGAGCCTTTTGGGACTTTCTTGGAACTTACCACAACCAAACAGATTCCTGAACCATCTCATTTTCTCCTGATCATTTTGATTGACATTTGAAATATGAGAGGCAGGAAATTCATGTTCAACTCTTTTTTTTTTCTTAAGTGAGATTTAAAACAAGTTCACTGAGCCTTAAAGAGAGCTTAAGGCAAAAGGAAACTAGTATTGTTACTGACTTAAAACATGATCAAACCGATGAAACTAATTGGTAAAATAGTCACTTACACTTGAGGATATTTTGTAGTGTTTTAACGTACTGCAAAAATTCCTGCTAGAGCAAACCATTCAAAGAGGAAATGTTATATGGACTAAACTTTAATCGGCTAATCCTGTACTTGGCCAGGCTGTTCAGACAATCACTAGTTTTACGAGACATCATACATTTTTCTGATTTATAGACGAATTAGTCTCAGTAATAACATCTGTGCTGCCAATACACTAAAATAGTCAAAGCAGCCTGGAATATTGAGAAGGGCATGAAGCTACTCCTTAGGTCTGGTTTCAGTTCCCAACTCTGCTCTTTCCTACCTAAATCATTCCCTTGCCCACATGCAGGTTTCTGTGAGGCTTTTCATAGCAGGCCCCTCCCGGGGAAATAGAAACTTAATGTTTTCTCAGTGACCCTCACACATGCTACCAGGGATAAGCAGTCAATAAGCACTTCCTTAAAACCTTTAACCACTCATTTGGTCCTTATTCCTTCAGTTTCCCAGAAGAAGTCACCATTGTTGAAGAATTACGCCGCAGACACGCCGACGGCTCTTTCTCTGATGAGATGAACACAGTTCTTGACAATCTTGCCACCAGGGACTTTATCAACTGGCTGCTTCAGACCAAAATTACTGAGAGGTGACACCATTTTAGTTAATTCTGAAAACCATCAAAACTTTCATAACTATTATCATACAGGCTACAGGTGGTTCCCGGTGTGGGGGAGAGGGTCTTTATTTAGTCTCTTGGTATGTAATCAAAATTATGAATCCTTTAAGAAAACATTATTATATTCACTTTTCATCAGTAAGATTTATTCATTTACCCCTCTATTGCAAAAAGCATTTCCTGAGTGTCAATAAGGGATAAGGCACTAGGAACACAGATATGAATGAAACATGCAGATGTTAAGACATTTGCATATTAATGTCACATTAAAAATTGCTATTTATGGTGACATTTTAGCACATAGGAAAACACCAGTATACATGGTATTATGTCCTTACTGTAATAAGCATAGTAGTAAAAGTTTAAACACCAAAACTTAACCACTTATTTTCATAGGTTATAATTGCTTTTTATAATTTTTCATAAACTTTATATTTCATCATAGGGGAACTTTAGGATAAGTCGTCTCTGCAAATGTTTAAAGAGTTGAAAAGACTAAGGGATTTATAAGATGAAAAGATTGATGAACAAATTTTATCAAAGTAAATCACTGAAATATTTCCTGGATAAGTTAACTACTAAGTGTCATCTAAGTGTCATAGCTATTGTTAAATCACTACCTTTTTTTTTTTTTTTAATTTCTAGGAAGTAAGTATGTCACTGTTCAAGATCACTTCACATCACCTGCCAGCCACATGGAATATTTGAAATTTTAAGTTCTGTAAATTTAAGAGATGTATCCTGAAGCCATATTGCTTTGCATGCCAATAAATAACTTTTCTTTTAATATTGTGTGACCAAAGATTGTAAATGGAATAAACCATGGTCAAAGAGTTGTTAAAATACCAGCTTTAAAATGTGGAAGTGCAGAATTCTTTCCTTTTCTTATTTTGGATGAAGTACCCTAACCTGCTTACATTTAGCAATGAAATTACTTTTCTGTGATGTAATTTGTACATATAAATTATTTCAATCACAACATATCTGCACTGTAATAAGATAAGGGAAGGACTAGTAGCCACAGTGGTGAAACTGGAAAGAGAAATTCCTTCTTGAAACATTTGTCATAAAAATGCTCTGCTTTCAATATATAAATGGTAGATAAATAAAATTTTCAAGCTTCTTTACCATTGTCTGCCTTCTCTCTTCTTCATGACCCCACTCCTTCCAAACACCCCTTCTTCCTAAGCTCATAGCCCATGAGCCAAATCTGGTGCCCAGACATGGCTTCATGATTTGAATGGCTGCACCGTGCTTTGTGGGCAACCCTGAAAAAATATATAAACGTATTGATTTCTGGCTTATCTTTAAAAATTAAATCATCAGTTGGGGTGCCTGGGTGGTTCAGTTGGTTGAGCGTCTGGCTTTGGCTCAGGTCATGATCTCGCTTTCCATGAGTTCTGGCTCCGCATCGGGCTCCGCATCAGGCTCTGTGCTGACAGCTTAGAGCCTGGAGCCTGCTTCGAATTCTGGGTCTCCCTCTCTCTCTGCTCCTCCCCCGCTCATGCTCTCTCTTGCTCCTTCAAAATAAATAAAAACATTTAAAATTTTTTTTAAAAAATAAATAAAAATTAAATCATCAAGCAATATTAACCTGCAAAACAAATCTCATCTGGAGCTAAGTATCAGCTGTCTCCTGAAGAGTCACATGCTCATAGTCAATTTTGTTTATTTAAAAAAAAAAAAAAAGCTATTGTTTTCTGGTCTATATTTCATTTATTTCCACTCTGATCTTTTTTATTTCCTACCTTCTGCTAACTTTCGGCTTAATTGTTCTTGTTTTTCTAGATCTTGAGATGTAAAGTTAGGTTGTTTGAGATCTTTTGATTTTCTCAATATACACATTTATCACTTTAAACTTCCCCCTGCTTTTGCAACATCCTCTGTATTTTGGTGTGCTATGTTTCCATTTTCATTTTTTTCAATATTTTTTTTTAATTTCCTTTTGGATTTCTTCTTTGATCTATTGGTTGTTCATGAATGTGTACCTAGAAACTTCTCAGGTCTCCTTTGTTGATTTCTAGTTTCATACCACTGCGGTAAGAAAAGATAGTTGGTAGTTGGTATGATTTCTATCTTCTTAAATTTGGTGAGACCAGCTTTGTGGCCTATCATATGATCTATTCTGGAAAGTGTTCTATATGCACTTGAGAATAATGTGTATGCTGCTGCTGTTGGGTGGAATGTTCTAGAAATGTCTGTTAGGTTAATTTAGTCTAATGTATGGTTCAAGTTCAACATTTCCTAGTTGGTTATTGGTTTGGATAATCTGTCCATTGTTGAAACTTGGGTATTACAGTCCCCTACTACGACTATGATTATATTGTTATCCATTTCTGCCTTTAGATATGTTAGTATTTGCTTAATATATTTAGGTGCTCTTATGTAGGGTGTGTCTATATTTATGACTGTTATATCTTTTTGATGAATTGACCCCTTTATCAACATATAATGACCTTCTCTTTTCTGTTACTGCTTTGGCTTAAAGTCTATTTTGTCGGATGTAAATATAGCCACCCCTACTTTCTTTTAGATTCCACTTGTATGGAATATCTTTTTCCATCCCGTCAGTTTGAGCCTATGTGTGTCCTTAAAGCTAAAGTGAATCTTTTATAGGCAACATATAGTTAGGTCATGGTTTTTAATCCATTCAACTACTCCAGGCCTTTTGATTGGTGAATTCAATCAATTCACATTTAGAGTAATTTTTTTTAATGTTCATTTAATTTTGAGAGAGAGAGAGAGAGAGAGCACGAGCAGGAGAGGGACAGAGAGAGAGGGAGACACAGAATCTGAAGCAGGCTCCAAGCTCTGAGCTGTCAGCACAGAGCCTGACATGGGACTCGAACTCACAAACTGTGAGATTATGACCTGAGCCAAAGTCAGACGCTTCACCAACTGATCCACCCAGGCGCCCCTAGAGTAATTATTGATATGGAATGCCATCTTATTCATTGTTTTCTGGCTGTTTCATAGTCCAATTGTTTTCTTCCTCTGTTTCTGCTTCCTTTTGTTAATTGGTGATTTTACATGTTTTTTTTTTTTTCTGTTAAACAATGGCTTTATTAACATAAAAACATACATACCCACAAACTATAAAGTGCTAAGAAACTTAAATATTTAAGTCATAGCAAGCAGGTGGCAATTCAACATCCAAGGCCCCCAGAATGCTTGAAGGAGACCACAGCAGATTATACTTCCAGAGTTAAGAGGTCATTTTTAGAGGGGAAAGGAAGCCACATGTAATAGTTTTTCAAGCTTCCACTTCTCATCCAGGCTCATGGGAAGCATTCTCTTCAAGAGGAGGTATGCCATTTCATATTCCTCAAGCAGGTCAAAACTCTTGAAGACTAGAGGATATAAAGGAAAGAATTTTTCTATTTCTAGATCAGCATCACTCAAGGCAGGAATGGAACTTTTTGCTTTAACAGTCTTCCCAGTCATCTGTTTCACAGGGAACTTTGTCTATTTCTGTTTAAGGGCTCCATTAGTCTTTACTGACTTTTCTGTAGTTATGTTAACAGTTCTCAAAGCCTTTCTGGAAACATTAGATAAGGCTGGTGGAGCACCAAACATTTTGCCAACATGTGGCATTGAAACCTGAGATCTCCCATTGAAGGCTCTGGCTTGAAGTCCAGATTCTAGCTTTAGCCCATCCTTAGGTGCTACACAGGTACCTGGATCACCATTTTTCCTTAACAACAAAGATCATAGCAGCCATTCTGGATTAGGCAAGGCTCAACCTCTTTTTCTGCTTTTGATTCCCCTTTCTTTATCTTTTGTGAATCTTCTCTAGATTTTTGCTTTGTGGTTGCTCTAAGCTTACATAAAAACATCTTATAGATAAAGCAGTACATTTTAACTTGACGGTGACCTCACTTAATTCACATTCAAAAGCTCCACCAAAAGCCCCACAAAAGCTCTAAATATATATATATATATATATAGAGAGAGAGAGAGAGAGAGAGAGAGAAAGCGCACAAGGGAGAGGGGCAGAGGAGAGAGAGAATCTTAAGCAGGCTCCAAGCTGACCCTGCTGCGGGTCCAAGCTGCAGCTGCTCCAAGCAGGCTTGGAGCCTGATGCGGGTCTTGATCCCACAATCCTTGGATGACGATATAAGAGCTGAAATCAAGAGTCAGACGCTCAACTGACCGAGTCACCCAGGTGCCCCCTTTATATTTTAGATGTCACAATCTACCTCTTTTTATATTTTGTATTCTGCAGATGCTTTCTATTGCATTTTTCATTTCATTCACTGAATTCTTCAGCTCTAGAATTCGTTTGGTCCTTTTTATGATTTCTATCTCTTTGCTAAATTTCTCATTTTGTTCATGTATTGCTTTCCTGATTTTCTTTGAATTGTCTTTTTGTGTTCTCTTGTAGCTCATTGGGTTACCTAAAAATAGCAATTTAGAATTCTTTATCAACTAGATTGAAAAATTCTGTGTCTTTGAGTTCAGCAATTGGAGGATTATTGCTATCTTTTAGTGATGATATGTGTTCTTGTCCTTCGTGCTTCTAGAGTTTTGCATTGCTGCTTTCATATTCAAGGTAGTAGACACACTCTCAAATCTTTACTAGTTGCCTTCAAGTAGGATATATTGTTCATTGGTCCTATTATATGAGGGGCTTCTCTGACCTTTTATGGATACATCCACTCTACACTTCCTACTTCCTCTTGTGGAAGAATTCTTAAGCTTTTGTGTCTTCTCTGGTTCTTATGATTCACCAGGCTGGCTGCTGGAAACCTATCTTCTGTTTTCCAAAAGGTGGTACCACAGCTCAAGTTTGTGATTTCTCCCTTGCTCAAAGACCCTGATCTAATTTTATGAGTGTACTCCATTTACCAGAGCTGGCTCTCTCACCCACTGCACTGGGGAGCACACACCAAGGGACAGGCATAGAGTTGAGGGAGGTGTGGGTTCAGCATTTGGGGTATTGAGAGGGCCTACAGGCCTGATGGAGATGGGGAATGTCCACCATGCTTTCTTGTATGCAAATCATTGCCTTTACCACTCCAAAACCAATGTACCCATGGGTGATTTAAAAGGCTCCATTTGGAACTAAAATTTGGTTTAGAAACTGTATCTTCATTATACCAGAGTCAAAAGTGTGAGAACATCGCTGTGAATGTTCCAGTTCAGCAGCAGCCTTCAGAACCATGGGATGTCCTCATACAAAAGAGGAGAGGTAGTCAGCTAAGAAAACTGGCACATGGCTCCAATGAATGGAAAAGGGAAGGATAAAACAGAGTATGTGAATCAAGCCCAAAGGAATGACAAAAGTCAAAACCAGAGAAGATTAATCTTCCCTTAAGTAAAAGAAGCAAACTAAGGGACAACATTGGGAAATAAAGCTAAGGAAGGAGTCATGTAAGTGTAGAAATGAAGGTGAATTATTAGTTATGTATTTGTTTAACTGTGTGTAATACAATCCCAATCACAGAGAGTTAACAATATAGGTGTTTGATTCTTACAATACAAGAAATCCAGACATAGGGGGTCCAAAGCTAAACATGTCAGTAATAGCACATGGTCTTTATCCTTCTGCTTTGCCATCGTTAACAAATGCCTTTCCTCCCATGGTCACCTTAAGATTGGAAGGTGACTGGCCCATCTCCCAGTTTCCTGTTCATCTTCCAGGGAAAGATGAAGAAGAAAAAAAGTGAAAGATGGGTAGGAAGAGAGAGAGGAAAAAGAGGAAGAAAACAAGAATAAGATGTATAGGAAGTGAGAATTAACAATCAGAAATACAATGAACTGATTTTGAGAAAGTGAAACACTCTCAGAAATCCTCAGATTTTCAATTTTGTCTTGCTGGCCAGAAACGTGCCCCATGACCACATCCTGGCTCTAAGGGAGGCTGGGAAATGCTGCCTTTCAGCAGCATACAAAATCAGGATCATATTTATTAGGAAAAGGGAGAAAATGAATATTATGTAGGGAACTAAAATCAAAAAGCGTATTACCACAGTCAGGGGTAGATGCCCAAGCCTTAGTTTAGTGAGTGTCATCTTTGTAGTTTGAGGTTTTGTTGGCCTAATGTAAGTCCAAATACACTTACAAAAACAAAAATTAAGACTGCCCCTGAACTCAATGTGAGAAAAGTAGAACACCCAACAAAGAAATTATTGGAGAATATTCAATGAGACTCATACAAGCATTTTATATCTTCAATTATAAAACTAAGTTTAAATAATGGGAATACAGGAGTAAAGGATTCAAGTTGAATTAACCAGGCAGATAGAAAAGAAAGCAGAATTGTGCTTTTGTCATCAGAAGGTAAAACTTAAGGAAAAACTATTACGGAAAGAAGAATACTTTAAGATCCTAAGTGTTATTGGGGACCCTGGGTGGCTCAGTCGGTTAAGCATCCGACTTCAGCTCAGGTCATGATCTTGCAGTTGGTGAGTTCGAGCCCTGCAACGGGCTCTGTGCTGACAGCTCAGAGCCTGGAGACTGTTTCAGATTCTGTGTCTCCCTCTCTCTCTGACCCTCCCCTGTTCATGCTCTATCTCTCTCTGTCTCAGAAATAAATAAACATTAAAAAAATTTTTTTAAATAAATAAAGTTTATTTATTTATCTGGGAGAGACAGAGACAGCATGAGTGAGGGAGGGGCAGACAGAGAGGGAGAAAAAGAAAACCCCAAGCAGGCTCTGTGCTATAGCACAGAGCCTGATGTGGGGCTTGAACTCATAAAACCGTGAGATCATGACCTGATTGAAACCAAGAGTCAGACACTTAACTAACTGAGCCAACCAGGTATCCCTGAAAAACCTGTTTTTTTTTAAAAAAAGTGAAAACATGCATACTATAAGAAATGTTAAAGAGTAAATAATTATCAAAGTAAAAAGAAAAATTTTTAATTAAGACTAATTTGAACAACTCTATGTTAATACATTTAAAACCAGATTTAAAAAATACCTGTATAAAAAATATAGCTTACCAAAATTGTCCTCAATATAGATGGACAATCTAGAGAGATCATTTTCCACTAAATAAACAGAAAAAGGTTTTAAAGATGTCCCTACAAAAAACATGTGGACCATATAATTTCGCAATGGATTTTTATTTAACCTTGAAACATCAGATAATGAATACTATTAAAGCTATTCCAGAATACTGAAAACACAAAAACTTGTACATTCTTTTCCTGAAGTGAGCGAGTATAACATTGATAGTAAAATATGAAAACAAATCGCACAAAATTTTACAGATGAATGTCACTTATAAACATAGATTCAAGTATCTTTTAAAAAGAATCCAACTGTCCATTAAAAATACAATGTGGAGGGGCACCTGGGTGGCTCAGTCGGTTAAGCGGCCGACTTCCGCCCAGGTCATGATCTCGCGGTCCGTGAGTTCGAGCCCCGTGTCGGGTTCTGTGCTGACAGCTCAGAGCCTGGAGCCTGTTTCAGATTCTGTGTCTCCCTCTCTCTGACCCTCCCCCGTTCATGCTTTGACTCTCTCTGTCTCAAAAATAAATAAACGTTAAAAAAAAAATTAAAAAAAAATACAATGTGGAGAAATTGGAACACTTGTGCACTATTGCTGGGAATGTAAAATGATGTAGCTCCTGTGGGAAATAGTATGGCAGTTCCTTAAAAAGTTAAAAATAGTGGGGCGCCTGGGTGGCGCAGTCGGTTAAGTGTCAGACTTCAGCCAGGTCACGATCTCGCGGTCCGTGAGTTTGAGCCCCGCGTCAGGCTCTGGGCTGATGGCTCAGAGCCTGGAGCCTGTTTCCGATTCTGTGTCTCCCTCTCTCTCTGCCCCTCCCCCGTTCATGCTCTGTCTCTCTCTGTCCCAAAAATAAATAAAAAAACGTTGAAAAAAAAAAAAAGTTAAAAATAGAGTTATCATCAAACCCAACAATTCCAATTCTGGGTATATACCACAAATCATTGAAAGCATGATCTCAAAGAGATTATTTGTGCACCCTTATTCACAGCAGCATTATCCACAGTAGCTAAAATACGGAGACAACCCAAGAGTTTAATGACTAATGAGTGGATAAACAAAATGTGCCATAGACATACAATGGGAAATAATTCACCCTTATAAATGAAGGAAATTTGGGGGCGCCTGGGTGGCTCAGTTGGTTGAACATCCGACTTCAGCTCAGGTCATGTCTCACAGTTCGTGAGTTCAAGTCCTTCATCGGTCTCTGTGCTGACAGCTCGGAGCCTGGAGCCTGCTTCAGATTATGTGTCTCCCTTTCTCTCTGCCCCTCCCCTGCTTGCACTGTGTCTCTCTCTCTCTCTGTCTCTCAAAAATAAATAAACATTAAAAAATAATTAAAAAAATAAAATAAATAAACTAAGTTTAAAAGATGGGAATAAAGGAATAAAGGATTCAGGTTGAATTAACCAGACAGATATAAAAGAAGTGATGCGGATTATGCTTTGGATATGAAGTAGTTCAATATTAGAAAGTCCTTTAATACAATTCATCATACTGATAGGCATGAGAAAACCATAATCTCCTCTCCATAGATGCCAGAAAGGCACACCACAATATTGAATCCTCAATCATGATAAGATAGAAATTGACAGATACTTTTTAAATATGATAAAACATATACTGGCCCAAAAGTCTGCAGTTTACTTAATGCTATATATTGGAGAAATTCCCATTAGATTCAGAAACAAGGAAAATACACCATTATTTTGGCTACTATTTAACACTGTCTTAAAGGTACTAAGAAATTGAAGAAGTTAAGGTAATTAAATAAGAGAAAGTGCACAGTGAAAAAGAATGTACTAAAACTATATCTACTTAAAGATGATGTTTATATATCATCTCAAAAGAATAACTCAAAAGAATAAATGGAAAAATACTACAAATAATAAGGTAATTTAGTATATTAGAAAGATACAGAATGAATATACAAAACCAATAACCTTCAGAAAGAAAAGAAAACAAAATGAATACATCAATTCTCATTAATTCATAGTAGTCATGTTACATAAAACCATGGTAAACACTGAATTAATGAACATTGGGCTGCTAGGGGAAATACAGAGCGAAGTTCCCACAAACCTCCATTTTTGTCAACATAAAGCCATATGCCTTATATAGGTTTGTTTGCCAATGTCCTTGTAAAACATACCAGTCTCATAAGCATTAAAAACCTCCTCTTCCACCTCGCTCTTTTCCTTGTAACACTTAGCAGGTATTTTAAAAATTCTTCTGTAGCTTCCTGATCTACATACACAACCTGCCTTGTTTACCTGCAGATTGACCATTTTCCACACCATATAACCTTCTGAAACAGAGCCAGCAGGCACTGCTGAGAAGGGTTTAACATTTTTTCTTCACCCTGGGTAACTTGACTGTGCAGCTCTTCAGCTTTCTGCTAAATGTTGTCCCCTATGGTTTTTTGTTTGTTTGTTTTTTGTTTTTTTAAAAGAGAAGTCACCAAAAAAAGTACAAAAATGTGGACAGCATGACACTAAATAGACCATAAAAAAGACATTTATTTACAGTATGAGAGCTTAAAAAAGAAGGTTGAACATCACTTTTTTTTTTTTTTTATCTCAGCTGGGAATGTCCATAGAGCTACTCAATTTTTCACCACGCTGTGAATGTCCATGAATGATCATGAAATTGCTGGATTGATTTTGGGATTACAAATAAAAGTTTGTAGGTAAATTTGCAAATATGGAATCAGCAAATAATGAGGATCACCTATAATAGAACCACAATAAGATGGCAGGTATAATCCCAAATATACTAGTTTTATACTAAATGTAAATAAACTAAATATTCATATTGAAGACTAAAGTTATCCAACCAGATAAAAAAAATGTCGAACCATTACCAGTGACATAGTCTGTACATAAAGACATAAGGAGTTAAAATAAAAAGACTATAAAAGTTGTAACATGCAAATGCTCACACAAGAAAGCTTGTGTTGATATATTAATAGCAGGAAGTAGACTCTAAAGAAACTAGCATTATGAGAGATAAAGAGGAGCATTAAGTATGATAAAGTAATTAATCCATTGGGGATATATAGTGGTTCATAAAGAGCTTAAAAAATAGATGAGGTCTAAAATGACAGAATTAAAAGTACAGAAAAGTTCAATCATAGTGAAAGACTTAAGCAACTTGGCCAATAGTTGACAGAGCAATAGTTGAAAAATCAATAAAATCTGATAAACTCAATCAACAAGATAATTTTAATGTTTATGGAACAACGTACCCAATAACAACAGATGAATATTATTTCTAAGTGCATATAGAGTATTTATCAAGATTAACTTTACGCTGATCAAAAGTCTTCAACAGATTTCAAAGATTCTAACCACAGTAGAGTTAAGGTAGAAATCAAAAACAAAAGATATCTTTTTAAAAATGTTTTAAATGTTTTTATTTATTTTGGGGACAGAGAGAGAGGGAGAGGGAGAGAGAGAGAGAGAGAGAGAGAGAGAGAATGAGCAGGGGAGGGGCAGAGAGAGAGAGGGAGACACAGAATCCAAAGCAGGCTCCAGGCTCTGAGCTGTCAGCAAAAAGCCTGACACGGGGCTGGAACTCACGGGCTGTGAGACTATGACCTGAGCTGAAGTCGGACCCTTAACCGACTGAGTCACCCAGGCGCCCCAAAAACAAAAGATATCTTAAAAATTTTTTGAAACTAGGTAATCACTTCTAAATAACCCGTAAGTTAAAGGGGAGCTCATAAAGGAAATTTAAAAATACTTTGAACCCTATGGTAATGAAGATACAATAAATACAAACTGGAGAGAGAACTAAAGCAGTGTTTAAAGTTAAAATATAGCTTTAGGGGCACCTGGGTGGCTCAGTCAGTTAAGCATCTGACTGGCTCAGGTCATGATCTCAAGGTTCATGAGTTTGAGCCCCATGTAGGGATCTGTGCTGACAGTTCAGAGCCTGGAGCCTGCTTCGGATTCTGTGTCTCCCTCTCTCGCTGCTCCTCCCCTGCTCGCGTTTCTGCCTCTCTCTCTCTCTCAAAAATAAATAAACATTTAAAAAAAATTTTTTTAATAAAGTTAAAACATAGCTTTAAATGGGTTTGTTAGGAAAGAACAAGTTTGAAATCACTAGCTTAAACTTTTACCTCAAAAACCTGGAAAAAATTCAGAAATCCCAGAAAGTAAAAGAAAGGAGAATTTAAAAGATGGGAGAAAATAAATAAATAAAATTGGCAATAAAAAATAACAAAACCAGGGGCTCCTGGGCATCCAGCTTCAGCTCAGGTGATGATCTTGCAGTTCAAAACCAGCATGAGTTTGAGCCCTATGTCGGGCTCTGTGCTGACAGCTCAGAGCCTGGAGCCTGCTTCAAGTTCTGTTTCTCCCTCTCTCTGCTCTTCCCTCACGCTCTGTCTCTCTCTCTCTCTTTCAAAAATAAATAAACATTAAAAAAAATTTAAAAAGCCAAAAATTGGTTAATTGACTAGATTACTAAAATTAATAAATGCCTAGCAAGACTAAGCAAGAAAAAAAAAGGAGAAAAATTACCTATAATAAAAGGGGACCTCGGTAAAAAGATGTTATAGACAATAAAAGGGTAATAAGAATATATTATGTAAAATTATATGCCTGATAATTTTGACAACCACATGAAATGGACAAATGTCTTCTAAAAATGTTACTAAAATAGACACAAATAATTGGAAAATCTTAATAGTTCTCTATTTTGGAAATTGGATCTATTATTTAAAAAAACTTTTCCATAAAAGAGATCCAGGACCAGATGGCTTAACAAGTGAGTTCTTCTAAACATTTAAGGAAGAAAATATACCAATATTATATAAACTCATCAAAATAAGGAAAAAATAAGTAATATTTCCCTGCTCATTTTATGAGACAAGGACAACCTTGACACAAAAATATGACAAAGATTCTGTAGCAAAGGAAAACAACAGACCAATCTGGTTCATAAACATAGGTGAAAAATCCTGTACAAAACATCAGTGATCAAATCTAGCAATATGTAAAAGGAATATTACAGTACAGAGAAACAAGGTATATTCTAGGAATTCCAGAGTGGTTTATTATTTGCAAAACAAACAGAAAAAATCACTGTACTTCACAACATTAACAAAAATAAATACAAAAAAATCACATGCTAGTCTCAATAAATGTAGCAAATACATCTGATAAAATTCAAAACACATTGGGGTGCCTGGGTGGCTCAGTCGGTGAGCGACTGACTTCAGCTCAGGTCATGATCTCACAGTTTGTGGGTTCAAGCCCCGTGTCGGGCTCTGTGCTGACAGCTCAGAGCCTGGAGTCTGCTTTGGATTCTGTGTCTCCCTTGTTCTCTGCCCCTCCTCCACTCGCACTCTGTCTCTCTCTCAAAAATAAATAAACATTAGAATTTTTTTTAATTCAAAACACATTAACAATTTTTTTAAACTCTCAGAAGGAAATAAGGTTTAAGACAGTAAGAAACTGTACGGAAAACAAAACAAAAAAACATAGTAATATTAAATGAAAATCACCATTTTAAGAAAAGAAACAACAAAATAGAAAACCACTAACTACTCTAAGCAAGAAATAAAAGGAAACAATATTTAAAATAAAATGAATTGGGAAATAATCCACTGAAACAGATAAAATTAAAACAACTATGAGATTATTGAAAATGCTGAACAAATATATTTGAAAATATAGGAGACGTAGATAAAATTTTAAAGAAAATATAATTTTAAACATTGACACTAGTACAGATTTAAAAAGCTTAAATAAATCAATTTCCATAAAAGAAATGAAGAAAAGTATCAAAGAACCACCTTGTAAAAAGGCACCAAGTCCAGATGGTTTCACATGGAATTTCTATCAAACTTTCAAAGAGTGGGTAACCACAATGTTTCAAAAATTATGGGGAATTATGAGTCTGGGGGAATAAAGGAAAAGAATGTCCTTTTTTTTTTTTATCTACATAGGAGGCATAACATTGATATCTAAAGTTGTTAAAGATAGAAAATAAATAAAAATTATGGACTAATTTCACTTTGAATATTGATTTAAAGACCCTAAAAATATATCAGTAAGTAGAATTCAAAAGCATATTAGAAATATTAATACACTGTGACCAAAGTTGACTTATCCCAAAATTGTCAAGAGTGGCTAAATATTAGGAAATCTATTCATGTAATACAGCATATTAAGATATCTAAAAACAAAGAAAATTATCATGATCTTAACGCACCCTGCATAGGCTTTGAAAAAAAAAATTAGCACCCATTCCTCAAATAAAAATTCAATAAAATAGAATTAATGCATTATACATTTATATCAAACGTGTAAAACCAGCAGGCTAAACGGTGGCAAAGACATAGCACAGCTAGAATTGTCACACGTTTCTGGCAGTAATATAAAATGGGGCAACCACTTAGGAAAACTGGCAATTCGTTATAAAGTTAAACATGCATTTACCTTATACATATTAATGAAAAAGAACAGATTATTATAAACAACCTAAATACCTATATATCTCTCCATAGGATAATGGTAGAATGAATCAAGTTACATTGACAAAATGGAGAACTACATAGGCATCAGAAAAAAAAAAATGTATGTATACGAATGAATATAATTTGAACAAGTATGTTCTTAGTGACTTTTTTAATAGTAAAAAAACTAGAAACAACCCAAATGTCCATCAACAGGAGAATGAACAGAAAAACTGGTGTTTTCATGCAATGGAATTTTACACAGCAATAAATAAGACAAGATACTGAATACACGCAGCAACACAGGTAAGTCTTACAAATAACATGTTGCACAAAAGAAGCCAGATACATAATAGAACATACTACATGGTTCTATTTATATGACGTTTAAGAAGAGAACAAAGCAAGCAATGGCGGTAGATGAGCTTAGTGGTTGCCTCTGGAGGAGATGGTGTGGGATTTGAATAGAATGGGCACAAGACTGCTTTCTGGAGTGATGAACATGTCCTATTTCTTGAATGAGATGAGGGTTACGTGGGTGTATACATTTATCAAAAATCAGCAAAATGCACGTTTAAGATCTGTGCATTTCACTGTATATAAATTTTGCCTGAATGAATTTAAACATGCAAAATGTATGCAAATAAAACAAAATAAAACTCTACGGAGATATTATTTCTAATTCAAAAGCTTGACAGTACATTCTGTTGATGGGGATGTGGGTACAGAGTCTTTCAAACATTGCAGATGAGACTGCAAAATGTTATTACCCTTATGAAGAGAAACTTGACACTCTACCAAACCACTTGCACATTTGCCCTTTGACTCACCAGCCGTGGTTCTAGAAATTTACCCAAAGATACACACTCAAAAATTTTAAACTACGTGTAAATGAGATTATTCCTTGTGAATATTGATTGTTCATTGTAAACAATCAGAAACAGGGGCCCCTTGGGTGGCTCAGTCAGTTGAGCAACCGATTCTTGATTTTGGCTCGGGTCATGATCCTGGGGTTATGGGATCGAACCCCACTTCGGGCTCACACTGAGCATGGAGCCTGCTTAAGATCCTCTCTCCCTCTCTCCCTCTCTCTCTCTCTTTCTGCGCCTCTCCCCTGCTTGTGCTCTCTCTTTCTCTCTCAAATAAGTAAGTAAGTAAATAAATAAATAAATAAATAAATGAATAAATAAATAAATAAAATAAAAACCAGAAACAATCTGAATACCATCTGTAGGATACTGGGTGAATGGATTAAGATACAGCCATGCAATAGAGAACTATATAGCCATTTTAACGTTTATTTATTTTTGGGACAGAGAGAGACAGAGCATGAACGGGGGAGGGTCAGAGAGAGAGGGAGATACAGAATCGGAAACAGGCTCCAGGCTCTGAGCCATCAGCCCAGAGCCCGACGCGGGGCTCGAACTCACGGACCGCGAGATCGTGACCTGGCTGAAGTCGGACGCTTAACCGACTGCGCCACCCAGGCGCCCCTATATAGCCATTTTAAAAAAAGAAAGAATCTTAGGTCATAAAGCTAGGTTTGTTTTTAGTAGTGTTGTTAGTATAATAATTCTGACACTGTTAGCAATCAAGTTTCCAATGCATGAGAAAGGAGAAACAGATATGAAATCAGAAAGGGAAGGAAGCACTATGTGGACTTGAATTGGATGTATTAGTATGTATATGTGTGCATGAATATCTGTGTATTTTGTGCATAGGAAACACACAAGAATTAGATATAAGTATACGTGTACAGATATATTTGTTGAGAGTTTGGCTACACTACATAATACGCTAGGCCCTCCCTGGTGCACATGCCCAGATAGCAGCTGCAGAGTTACAGGTAAATGTAAATCCCTGCTCTGTGTCTTCTAAAAGCCCTCTTGATAAACATTATGCCCACTGCTCAGGGCGTTTCCCCTGGGACCAACTAAATAAGACCCCATGGTGGGGCACCTGGGTGACTCAGTCGGTTAAGTGTCTGACTCTTGATTCTGGCTCAGGTTGTGATCTCACGGTTTCACGAGTTCACGTTTCACATCAGGCTCTGCACTGGTAGCATGGAGTCTGCTTGGGAATCTCTTTCTCCCTCGCTCTCTGCCCCTCTCCCACGTGCTCTCTCTCTCTCTCAAAATTAATAAACACTAAAACCAAACACCCCCTGGGGCTTACCAAAATCCTACTCTTTTGATTTGAATTGACCAATTCAGCCTTAGCCCAGCAACCCCAAAGCACTCCACCCTCAAACGCTAATAAAGGCATGTGTCCCAGGTCCTCACGCTTTCTCTGCCTGCACTCTGCCTTGACCTCCTCCCGTGTGGCCTCTCACTTAAGACATGCTGCATACGTCCTCCAGTACCTGTGAGTAACTATTTGACTTTGTCTTGTGGTCTTTTCTTGAACTTTGGGTCACCATTCCACATCCCAGGGGTAACTTAACAAATGTTAATTTAACCGAGTCACAACACATACACACACATACACACACACACACACACACACACACGATTTCAAATACCATTTTCTACCAAAAAATCAGGAGCTCCTTGGAGAAATGTTTGATTCTCCTAAGGAATGTAAAGTACAAGATGAGCTTATGCCAGAAAATAAGGAAATGCTCAAAGGCTCGTGAAAGAGGTGGTACAAATGTGACAAAATGCTACACATTGACATACCTAGAAAGTGAAGAGTGTATCAGTGTTTGTTGCACTATTGTTTCACCTGTTTTGTAGTTTTAATATTTTTTCTATGTAAAAGATTTTTAAAATTTTATTATCTTTGAAGATACCAACATTACTCCAAAATAAATAAATAAATAAATAAATAAATAAATGGAAAGAAGCAAGCATTTGTTATACTTTTTCTGCCCATTTAGTTATTTTAGAATAACATAATAGTTGGTAAAAGTTTTGTTTTTAATTTATTTTTGAGAGAGAAAGAGAGAGAGAGGGAGAGAGAGAGAGAGAACAAGCAGGGGAGGGGCAGAGAGAGAGAGGGAGACACAGAATCCTAAGCAGGCTCCAGGCTCCGAGCTGTCAGCACAGAGCCCGACAAGGGGCTTGAACCCACAAACCGTGAGATCATGACCTGAGCCAAAGTTGGACACTCAACCAATTGAGCCACCCAGGCACCCCGGTGAAAGATTTTTTTTTAATAGAATTCTTGTTAAAAAATAAAAAAGAAATTATAGAATTAGAAAAATCACCATGTTGTGTTCCAAATTCCCAATTAAATACCCATGGGGACAAAATAGTGATAATAATGAATAGTAATAATAGTAATAGTAATCCGTTATTTTGTAGCCATGGCTGGTGATTCTAGGTACATTTCTACCAACTCAGCTCCTCTCGCCACCGTAACAACTCTCACTGTGTTCATCTACTCCTGCTCAATTATACCAGATTCTCTGGGAGATGGAAAGTGTTCAGGAGCATGCCAGGCCCCTTGTATTTTAGAGCAGTCACTGTGACCCTCGCATTTTAGCCCCTTTCTTCTTTTCAGTTTCCGTTTCTCTTATCATTCTCTTTAACTCTCCCTTTGGCCATCTTATCGCTCTGGATGTCTTCTGCTTCGGACACAGACAGCTACGTCTCCTTCACCTGGGCATTCTCCTCTCTTTTCTCCTTTCACGTGGAACGAACTATTAATCTCATAAAACAACTTTAAAGATTGGAGGGAAGTGGCAATTTGGAAGAGCATTTCAGTTGAATGACACTGAAGATCTGAATTGAAATAATGAGAGCAAACAGAAAGGAAGAGGTAAGCATGGACACAAGTGACATGGCTAGAGGGTGGTAAAAGTATGCCTCCCAGAGCTCTGGTTTGGCATCTAGATGCTGTCACTCACTGAAGAGTTCATGCTGGATGAAGAGCAGGTTTGGGGAGCTGGAGGGAGATTTGTGGGTTTCGTTTAGGACATAGGAAAACTATCCAGTTGGCTTCTATACCACCCGTACCCCCAAAGAACCCACTAAAACCTGTCCCACAAAGGAAGGATGCGACAGATCGAAGTACAGTGCATTAAGAAAAGACAGTAAAATGAGGCATACAGATAACAAGTGTAGACCACTGTGATCTCTCAAGTTCTGCCCAAAAGAAAGGGAGTAGAAGCAGCTACAAGGTCCCTGCATAAGGAGGACATAGCAGCAGTGTGGTTGGAAGGGCATTGGGATTGACACCATATCTGCATAATGGTTTATATCAAATTGAGACAATTTACTAGTTGTTCTGGTGAGAAAATAAGGGGGAAGAAGAGAGCCGATTAGTAGGAACAAGCGGTGGTTTCGGGTGACTGAACCGGTGGCTTTGTTAAGATGAGATGAGTTGCGAACACAAAGGTATCTCCTCCCAGCCCAGGCAGACCACACGATCAGCAATTTGGGAAAGGTTGTCATTGAGGTGGAGTTGCACTTTCTTCTTTCCAAGGGAAGGACCTAGAGAAAAGAGGCCACGAGAGTGACAGCCTCAGTCCTCACCTGGCATGCCAGGTTACACAGGTAACAAAAATCGACTGAGGAACAACATGGCCTCAAAAACTTTCTGAAGGCAGAATAGGAGTTTAAACCATAACTTTGCTGGAAAGGAGTTCTGAAGTTTTGCTCTTTAGAAATGACATTTCCCCCAGGGCAATTACAGGTTCCTGCCAAGACAGAGAGAGTTCTTG
Source organism: Puma concolor (assembly GCF_028749965.1). Classification (NCBI taxonomy): domain Eukaryota; kingdom Metazoa; phylum Chordata; class Mammalia; order Carnivora; family Felidae; genus Puma; species Puma concolor. The sequence goes on along the minus strand of NC_141674.1, from coordinate 152,429,182 downwards.
CTATTTCCCCAATGTTTTTGAGTGATCCCTCTCACTTTTCCAAAAATTACCATTTCATTTTTGATGTTTGAAATCATTTCCATCTGACATCTGGAACAAATACATGGCATTTCTAGGAAACGAGCTTCTTTTTTCCCCCCAAGAAACTTACATTTATAGTAACACATCTTCCTTGAAAATTCATGGTGCTTCAGATTCTTAACAACTGTATACCCCAGCTAGAGTAACTGAGCGTAAACAGTGGTAGGTCAATATGGTAGAATAGAGAGAAGACGGGCTTTAACATCAGGCAGAGTGGGACTTACATGCCAGCCTCATTAGTGACTAGTTGTACTGTTTTACCTCTCCAAACCCCAGTAAAGTAAGGAGACTGATCCCTACGTCATAATTTTGTTGTGCTATGGAAGTGACATAGCATATTTCAGGCTCGCAGCACTGTAGCGGGCGCATAGAATCCTTTCAAAATGGAATCCTCTATTACATAAATTATTTTATTTATTTTTTTAAATCTTTATTTATTTATTTTGAGGGAGAGTGCAAGCAGGGGAGAGGCAGAGAGAGAGGAAGAGACAGAATCCCAAGCAGGCTCCATGCTCAGCACAGATACCAATGTTGGCCTCGATCTCACAACTGTGAGATCAGGACCCAAGCCAAAACCAAGAGACAGATGCTTGACTGACTAAGCCACCCAGACGCCCCTACATAAATTATTGTAAAACACTTGATAAGCAGTTAATGTTATCAATGGTCTAGTAAATACACACTAGTTTTGTTATGGCTGTTGTGATGCGAACATAACACTAAATAACTGTTATAAATCTAAAAATGGACTGTTAAATAAAGTCACGAAGTTCAAGACAAGCACAGACATGTTCACGAATGAGACTAGATTAGTTCCTTACTGCTGCCGACAAATCGCCACCAAGTCAGTTGCTTAAAACAACACACATCTAATTCCTTGCCGTTTTGCAGGTCAAAACCCCAAAATGAGTTTCGATGGGCCGAAATCAACGTGTTGGCAGGGCCACCCTCTCTCCAGGGCTCCAGGAAAGAATCTGTCCTCTTGCACTTTCCAACTTCTTGGAGGCTGCCTACATCCCTCAGCTGCTGGCCTCTTCCCCTACCTTCCCAGTGTGCCTCTCCAATCTCAGCTCCCAACCTTCTATCTCTTTGTTCTCCAACCCTAACCCTCCACCCCCTCCAAGGACACTGGCAACGACATTGCGTCTGCCTGGCTATCTCCCCGTCTCGAGATCTTTAACTTAACTACATCTGCAAAGTCCCCTTTTCCATGGACGGTAATATCTTCACAGGTTCTCGGCGTCCAGATGTGGGCACTTCTCAGGGGCCGTTATTTAGCCTGCCACAAAACCCAAGACTTATTACGCAGATGTGGCATGGAGAAAGTATCAATTTTGCGGTGAAAGGCTTGAGATTTATTCTGGGATGTAATATATGCCAGAAACAAAGAGGAAATGCTGTCATTTAAGATAAGAAACGTTGCTGTTTATTGACAGCTGATTAGAACTTGAGAAGAAATACCATTGCCAGTTTTGTATAGTGAGCTGTGGAATAGACTTAAATGAGGAGCATTTTAAATTACAAAAAACAATATTGTGGAGAGGGGAAAAAAAAGTCTTCTGAAAAATAAAGGAATTGCAACTGTGTAGCTTGGGGCGGGGGAGGGGAACAGCGTAAGTCTTAATAATTAATTGCAAGGGAGTGGAGTGTGGGCCAGAGATAATTAGCAGGAAGGTTTGCTCTTGTCTTTTCCATAGTCACAGAGAGCTGTAAAAAGAGGAAATGGGCCAAGCTGCAGTGAGAAGCTGGGTTTTTAAAAAAGGAAGTTCTTGACCATGAAGATCAGACTACCAAGGGAAGCTGTGTAATCTCCATCCTTAAAGAGCTTTAAAAATAGTATAAACAGCCATCTGCACAAGATGATTTATGCATTGACCTTCAGGAGGCGGGCCCAGATCATCTCATGAAGTCCCTTCCAAGTGTGGGATCCTATGATTTAATCAGTATGTGATTTTTCTCAGCTCCACATTTTGTGAGATAACCAGCAGATGGAAGCCACAAATCCCCCAACATCAAACCAGAATCATGGTTCCTCACACTGGTAGGGCCCGGTCAAGCTTGCCAAATTGGCATCAGTTGTAAAAATCATTGAAGGACCCACCTCAAACATTTATTTATCTCCTCGTGGGTGTCTGGACCACCCATGTCCACAAAATACAGATAATCCTTATACTGATTCATGTGCATTTAGCTTTGATTTAGCATAAGAGAAAGTTGCATACGTTAGAAGTATTTGTCTGTTTTTGAAACCCGAGGCAGTACCTCTCAAAAATGTTATTAGAAATTTCCAGACCCTCGTCTAAGCAGAAATGAGGCCAATTGGACACTTTGCTTTGAAAAGATTCACAGCTCACTTGGGCCTGAGTGCTTCTCACTTAGATGACAGATACGGTTCTCCGTGTACGTTCATTTGTTCACTGAACAAATATTTGAGTGCTGACTGCATTCTAGATTACGTACAAAGCATTGGGATGCAACAGTGAGTCAGACTCTGCCCTTCTCTCATGCAGCTTAGAGTCAACTGGGAGAGACAAACAAACAAACAAACAAACAGGGCATTTTGATGCAAAGGGATAAAAGCTGCAATGGAGTCAGGGACAAGGTGCTAATATCGAGGAGCAATCAACCCAGTTGGAGGGGACCCAAGACGATTTCTGGAGGAAGTGATGCCTAAGGCAGCGTGTCAAGGATGAATGGACATTGCGGGGGAAGGCAGGTGGTAGAAGGAACATTTCATGGAGAGGGCACGGCCTGGTTGAGGGCTGCATGGTCGGGGAAGTGAGAGTCTGTGGGTATGGATGGAGCGTGTCAGGCAGAGAAGGGTGAAAGGTGGCCGGGGGGAAGGGACCGAGGGAATGTCAGAAAGGAGGCCTGAGAGATCAACAAGAGACCTCACAGGCTTGCGAAAAAATTGGGACTTGGTGCGAGGATACTGAGCAGCCATTGAAAAATCCAGATCAGGTCTGTCCTTTTAAAAGGTATGTTAGTGCGAGTTTGACTTCAAGGGAATGAAAAACACTTACATGTGTCTCAGAAAAAGGAAGTGTGTACCGAAAATATAAGGAATCAAGGTAAGATCTGAATGTCCAAGCTGAGCGAAAGGGCAACAATATTTGCTGGGAGCTACAGTGCCAGGCCTGGGAGCATCATGGCGTCTCGTTCTTCTTTCACTGCTGCTCCTTCGTGCCTCATCCCTTCCCTGTGCTCTTCCTGTTTTTCCAGTCCTGTTAGTGGTCACCAAAAGCTTCTGAACTTTAAGCGCTCAGGCTTGACAACTCAGAACAGACTGGTCCAGTTCTGTCATTCTTAGATCCAAAATGCCAATGAAAGGGACTTCCAGGCCTCGCTTCAGTCTAGGAGCTCATCTCTTGACTGAAGAGCCAGACGGGGGAGCAGAGATACAGGACAACAGGGCGGCCTTGCAGCAGCCAGTTGGATGGGGAAGGAGGGCTTCTTCCAGAAATGGAAGGGGCTGCTTTGCAGCTTTGCCTGTGTGGCCTGGCTGCAACTTGAATCGATGGAAACCTGGAAGCAGAGCCCCTGTGGAGATGGTTGTATGTGCGGAGCTTATACCTGGGCTCAGTGAGGAGAGGTGAAGCCTCCATTCAGCCCAAGAACGACACAGGCGCACTAGCCACACGCCCAGGGCAAGCTCTGGACCTCCGTTAGGCTCTACAATCCAGAGAACAGTTTTCTGGGAATGTGTTCTTATTCAAAACTGTAACTACTGGCAAGTTCTACTCTCATATATGAATTTCCAATCAGCATGCTTTTACTCAAATTGTTCTTTTGTTTCATCGTGTTACTAAAAAAAGTATGACAGGTTGGCATGCTTGTTTATGTGAATGTCTGCAACCGTAATTCCTTACATGGTAATTTGGAATCATTATATAGGCTGCCATTTATGAGATTCTCTGAAACAATAAAATCATCTTATCAGCATTAATAAAACATTCTTTAAATTTGTGAAGTGTGAGGTGTAAACCTTTTCATTAATGAATAATTTACTTCTCTAGAACTCCATCCGTTGTAAATTTTGACCAGCAGATGCTACATTAAGCTGTATGTATGCAGTTACCTGTTTAACCACTAGATGGCACCATACATCTTTCCTTCTAATTTTCTCTCAAACTAGCTTCTCAGAAATGGGATTTGCTTTTTTTTGTTTTCATTGTTTTCCAAAGAGTTCATCGTATTTTTGCACCGTTTATTTAATAGTCATCAGTGTCACTACTTTTCTGTGATATTACCTTTAATCATGTACTACATTTCAATATATGCTACAACTGTGTTTCTAGGCAATTTTATTATTTTATCTGTCAATCGTTATGGCAAAACCATGCTGTTTTAATTATTTTAGTTTTACAATACATTTTAATATCTTCTATCACCATCATTTCTCCTCACTTGTGTCTTCAATTTCAAAATCTTTCTCATCCGCTAATTTATCCGCGTGAAATTTCGGCTCATTTTATCACCTTAAAAAAATCTACTGGCAAAACAAAAAACAAAAAAAGGGGCGGGGGGCGCCTGGGTGGCTCAGTCGGTTAAGCGTCTGACTTTGGCTCAGCTCATGATCTCACGTTTGTGTGTTGGAGCCCCGCATCAGGCTCCGTGCTGGCAGCTCAGAGCCTGGAGGCTGCTTCGGATTCTGCGTCTCCTCTTTCTGCCCCTCCCCCGCTCATGCTCTGTCTCTCTGTCTCAAAAATAAATAAATATTAAAAGACAAAAGATCTACTGACACTATAATTGAAATTAGCAATAAATTTATCAGTTATTTTGGAGGAAAGTTACACCTTTGAAATATTCGTTTCCTTCAGCAGATTGAATGCTTCTGAACCAATGAATACAAGAATATACGCAAACTTCTTGGCATGTTACATGAGTGTGTGTGTGCTGGCGTACAGAATACATGAGTATATACAGAGGGACATAGTCAAATATTCCCTATAGAAAAGAAAAGTTGGGGAGAACTTCTCATGTCCTACTGTAACAGGTGGGCTAAATAAAGTACATAATCTCAATAGAATATTACTCCACTACATATAGTGATTTCAAATGAGAAAATACTCATAATAAAAGGCCAAGTAAATATATGTAAATATATATACAATGTGAGAACAATTTGGTTTAAAAAATAGATACCGAAAGCAATAGGTAATATGCTAACTCTTTCTCCCTGGGAGTAGCATTACAACAAATTTGTATTTTCTTTTTTTAATATAAAAAAAACTTAATGTTTATTCACTTTTGAGACAGAGAGAGACAGAGCATGAGTGAGGGAGGGACAGAAAGAGAGGGAGACACAGAATCTGAAGCAGGCTCCAGGTTCTGAGCTGTTAGCACAGAGCCCCATGCAGGGCTCAAACCTATGAACCATGAGATCACGACCTGAGCTGAAGTCGGATGCCTAACCGACTGAGCCACCCAGGCACACCTAATTTGTATTTTCTTAACAATTTTTAGAATTTACTAGAGCGAGCATGTATTGCTTTCATAATTAGAAAAGCAAAACAAGCTTCTACATAAGTTTCAAGGAAATTGCAAAGATAAACCATTTTCTTATACACAGGTAGACATATACCTAGGCATTAGATTGATTTGTTGGTCAATTTTTTATAAAAATTACTTATTAAATGCATACATTTGTATTATTCAAATCAGAAAGTCTCCTGTGGTCAAAAAGTACCTTTCTGATACTTTTGCTACATTATGTTCCCTATTCCTTATGACTTATCTCACGTTGCAAGTCACGGTCATCAGAAAGTGTATTGTTGTAAGATTCTCCGTTTTGACTTCTTTTGCACGATGTCTAATCTCTCAACTTTTCCTGAGAACAAGTCTTCATCTTCCAGTAAGTAAGAAAATTCAGTGGGTCCCAAACTTTCTGGTCTCAGGGGCTTTCTTTCCTCCTACAAATTGTTGACTACCCCAAAGACCTTTGTTTATTTAGGTTATACTTATTAATATTTAACATACTTAAAATGAAAGCAGGGATTTCTAAACATTTATTTAATTCATTGAAAATAACAGAATAAGGACAGGTTGACCACAATGGATTTCTGAATTCCCCTCCCCCCAGGGACACAGAGAATGCACAGCTTCCTACAGAGAAATCGCCTCTGAAGAAAACCCAGGAACCAGCCAAGCAACTCTCACACATCAGATGAACAAGACAATACCTACCCTGAAACAGGTAGAAATGGCCAAGATACACTCTCGCCATAAGCCCCGTGCCTGGCACAGTGCATACAATCAAAAGGGTACTCTCAACTCCTAGCTTCTCCCTGAGGAGTGAAGGGTTTGGACCCCACATTTAGTGCTACAACTTTTAAGACTCCCACTTTAGGGATGAGCCCCTAAACACTTAGCTCTGAAAGCCAGTGAAGTTTTGCATCTGTGAGACTCAAGACTACAGCAAACAAAGTAATAGTTCTTAGCAGGAGTGACAAGCATTCACTGTAGCTATCTCCATAGGGCTCAGCACAGAGGGAGCAAGGAAAACTGCCCATCTCCCAGTCTTTCCCAATCGGGTCCATCTGTAAACTTTGAAAGCTGTGGATCAGTCTTCTAATTTAACATACATCTAAGGGCTGACTGTGTTCTTCTCCAGAGAATGCCCACTCTCACCACTTTTATTCAACATAGTACTGGAAGTCCTAGCCAGAGCAATTATGCAAGAAAAAGAAATAAAAGTCATCCAAATTGGATAGGAAGAAGTAAAATTGTCTCTATTTGCAGATGACTTGATATTATATATAGAAAATCCTAAAGATTCCACCAAAAAACTGTTGGAACTAGTAAAGAAATTCAGTAAAATTGCAAGATACAGAAATCAATATACAAAAATTGGTCACATTTCTGTACACTAACAACAAACTACCAGAAAGAGAAGTTAAGATAACAGTCCCATTTATAACAGCATCAAAAAGAATAGGATACTTAGGAATAAATCTAACCAAGGAGGTAAAAGATCTATACACTGAAACTATAAGATACTGATGAAAGAAACTGAAGAAAACAAAAATAAATGGAAAAATATTTTGTGCTTATAGATTGGAAGAATTGATATTGTTCAAATGTCTATCTATACTATTCAAAGCAATCTACAGATTTAATACAATACCTATAAAGTGACAATGGTATTTTTCACAGAAATTAAAAAAAAAAAAAAAAAAGCAATCCTACAATTTGTATGGGACCACAAAAGACCTTGAATGACTAAAGCAATCTTAAGAACAAAGCTGGAGGCATCTCACTTCCTGATCTCAAACTCTATTACAAAGCTATAGTAATCAAAACTGTATAATATTGACATAACAACAGATACATAGATCGATGTAACAGAATAGAGAACCGAGAAATAAACTCATGCATATACAGACAATTGGTTTTTGAAAAATGAGTTAAATGAGCCCCTGAGACCAGAATATACGATGGAGAAAGGATAGTCTCTTCAATAAAGAGTGTTGGGAAAACAACATTGTCACATACCCGGGGTGAAACTGGACACTTATCTTGTACTAATCACAAAAGTGAACTCAAAATGGACTAAAAACTTGAATGTAAAACCTGAAGCAGTAAAAATTCTGGAAGAAAATTCCAAACGCTCCTTGACATTGGTCTTGGTGATGAGTTTTTGGATTTGACACCACAAGCAAAGGCAACAAAAGCAAAAATAAAGTGGGACTACATGAAATTGAAAAACTTCTGCTCAGTAGAGGAAACCATCAACAAAATGAAGAAAAAAAACCAATCTATGGAATGGGAAAAAATATTTTCAAGCCACATATCCAATAAGGGGTTAATATCTGAAATATACTGGAAACTCATACAACTCAATAGCAAAAAATTAAAATTAAAATTAAAAAAAAAAAAACGAAAACACATATAACCCAGTTAAAAATTGGGCAAAGGACCGAAATAGACATTTTTCCAAGAAGACATACAAATGGCCAACAGGTACATGAAGAGGTTCTCAATATCACTAATCATCAGGGAAATGCAAATCAAAAGCACAATGAGATATCACCTCATACCTCTTAGGATGGCTATTATTAAATAGACAAGAGATAAAAAATGTTGGCAAGGATGTGGAGGAAAGGGAACTCCTTTACACTGTTGATGGGAATATAAATTGCCATGGAAAACACTATGGAGGTTTAAAAGTAGAACGACCATGTGATCCACAAATCCCACTTCTGGTTATACATCCAAAGTAAATGAAACCATATCTCAAAGAGATGTCTATATCCCCATGCTCATTTAAGTTTTAGTCACAATAACCAAGTTATGGACACAATCTATATGTCCCATCAAGGGATAAATAGATCAAGAAAATATGATATATATACAATAAAATATATTCAGCCTTAAAAAAATGGGAATTCCTGTCATTTGTGGCATGTATGTACCTGGAGGACATTATGCTAAGTGAAATAAGCCAGACAAAGAAAGACAAATATTGCACACTATCACTTTTGTGTGTAATTAAAAAAGAAAAACAAGATCAAATTCTTAGAAACAGAAAGTACAGAAGTGGTTGCCAGGGGCTGGGGGTTGGGCAAAATAGAAGTTGGGAAAAAGGTACAGAGTTTCAGCTATAAAATTAATAAGGTCTAAGGATCTAATTTATATATAACATGGTTACTATAGCTGATAACACTGGCTTGTATAATTGAAATTTGCTAGGGGAAGAGAAATATTCTCTCACACACACATATACACAAAAGTAACATATGCGGTTATGTACATGTCAAGTAACTTCATGGGGGAATCCTTTTGCAATGTATATGGATGTCAAATCACGTTGTAGACATGTTTTATCGATTATACCTCAATAAAGCTGGAAAAGGGGCGCCTGGGTGGCGCAGTCGGTTGAGCGTCCGACTTCAGCCAGGTCACGATCTCGCGGTCTGTGAGTTCGAGCCCCGCGTCAGGCTCTGGGCTGATGGCTCAGAGCCTGGAGCCTGTTTCCGATTCTGTGTTTCCCTCTCTCTCTGCCCCTCCCCCGTTCATGCTCTGTCTCTCTCTGTCCCCAAAATAAATAAACGTTGAAAAAAAAAATAAAAAAAATAAAGCTGGAAAAGAAAGATTTTGTCTGAGACTTCAGCATCATTTGAACTTCTACTGGGGAAGGATATGCTTCCAATCTCACTCAGGTTGTTGACAGAACTCAATTTCTTGCAGTGGTCGGACTGAAGTATTTGGTTTCACCAAAGTTGGTGGCTTCCAACTCTCAGTTCCTTGAGGCCACCTGTAGTTCCTTGCCACATAGGGTTCCCCAACATGGCTACTTACTTCCTAGGAGCCAGCAAGCAACTCCAGCAAAATGAGCACTACATTTTTTTGTAAAAAAATTACTAATCACACATACCCCAACACATTTGGCATATTCCATTGGTTAGTGTCTTCAGATGTGTTTATGGAGGGGGTTGGCTGTAGAAAACTGCAAATACTTTGTCTGACAGAATGAGAAAAGCCTTTCTGAGGAGGAAGTATTTTAGCTGAGACCTCAAATGAGAAGTAACCAGTTGTGAGAAGATGGGGGATGGAGGTGAGGAGCATTTTGAGGAAAAGGAACAAGAAGTTGGGAATGTAGCTATACCCATAGACAGAAAATACTATCATACTACTATAACAATGGGCTTTATTTATTTCTGTGTCTGTGTTCGCCATCATCCAGAAAGCTGTATAAATTACCTCAGCATCTTCAACTCTTGCATAGTATAGACACTCAGTAAATTTAATAAATGGGTGGATTTAAAAACAAACAAACCTATTGTAAGTTAACATTAGTAACCATTTTTTTGTGGAAAAAATGGTATTTTCCAAAACAAAAAGAAATAGCAAAAAATCGGCATTGTTTTACTTTTTTTAATCTCCTTAATTTCTAGCTTAATAGAAGACAGCTGGATTCTCATGTCTACTTCTGCAATCTGTTGTGCTATCATACATCACATACCCTCTGGAGAAAGCCATTGTACATTCACAAGACAAAAATTAAAAATGGAAAATGACTTATTATTATTATTATTATTATTATTATTATTATTATGCAAATACTTGAGACCTGAAAAAGGTCTTGGGGAACTCCAGGGGTGCCCAAACCATACTTTGAGATTAATTACATAGCTGAATCAAACTAACTGAATTATCATTACTCCACATTTTTTCCTCTCTTTCTTTTTTAATACTCATGTACTCAACTGAAACAAAAATAATTATAATGAGAAAAGAACACTAGCATAAAACAATGGTTCCTCATTATCCACTTGCCTACATGGAGAATACTTTAAGCCACACCAATGTGCCATTCTAGAAATTACTGGGTTTGTTGAAGTCATCTCACACCCCCACCTCATCACTGCCCCACCACTACTTGTCTACCCACCATACAGCCTACTTTCTGGCCAATAACTACTTTTATTTCCATCTCACTTCCTAAACCCCAATTCCAACAATGCTCCTACTGCATAAACACCTCCAGTCCACTGATCCCATATTTCCAGTGGTTCTCCTTATATCCTCACGCACTTCCCCCATTATCCAGCTTAAATTCCATGGTCACTTATTATAATCACTCCCTTAAATTTGTCCCCAATTTCTTTGCTTTGCTCTCACTTCACCAAACTCCCTTGGATAAAACCCAATCCTGGTTAAATTCAACATTCTGCCTACTCTGTGCCTACACCCACACCGATGAACATGTCTAGAGAAAAATCCACTGATGACATCAATCTAGATTCATGATCGCCAACATTATGTGGGTGATTAACCCTGTCCAGCAATTACATTGTATTTCCTTAGATCATTTACTCTTCTAAGTAACTATGTCTTACTTTTGTTCTTCTCAAACCCCAACGCCTCCTCCATCCTCATTCTCAGATAACTTTCCCTCCTATGTAACTAAGAAAACTAATGCAATCAGAAAAGCCCTTCCACATCTATCTATCTGCATGTGTGCTCATACCACACTTCCCTTCTTGCACTAGAGTGGAGTCATTCATATGCCTACAGACCAGCCCCTCCAATGGTATGCTAGATCCATCACCTCCTATCTACTCAAGCCATTGCTCTAGCAATTTTCCCTCTCTCTCCTGTCCAATTTATTCCTCTCTACTGGGTCTAGCCCATCAGCCTACAAACATACTTTTATTATGTATTCATTGATAAAAACTCTTCATCCTATATTTCTCTCCAGCTATTGCCCGTTCTTCTCCTTCCCTTAACAACAAACTCCTTGAAAGAGCTGTCTATACTTGCTGTTTCGATTTTGCTCCTTCTGTTCTTTGTTGAACCTACTCTAATCAAACTTTTACTATGATTACTTCCCCAAATTTGTTCTTATAAAGCCCATCAGTATCTTACATATTGCTAAATCCAACGATCAATTCTCTGGCTTCATCTTCCTTGATTGTTAGCACTTGACAGACTTGTACAAGCCTTCCTTTTTACAACACTTTTTTCACATGACTTCCAGAACACTTTGCTCTCCTAGTTTTCCTCTATAGGACTGCTATGAAGGCAGAAGGGAGAAGAGTGCTATTTGAACCAGAATTGTACAAGTCTCTGTAGTCATTAGGAGATTGGGTTAGAGACAATAGTCAAATATAGAAGGCTTAGGAACCTTACCTGGGATTGAAGGAAAGAGAGTAATTGACCTTTGCATGATGCAATACCAGGGCATTGACCCTAGAAAGATAGTCCAGGGAGGAAGGTAGATATTGGCATTCAGGACATCAGCTCTTGGGGATCAGAGATCCAGGCAAATGGCCAACGGATGTAGTAATGACAGGCAAGGGGAAAGATAAGGTAACCATATTGAAAATCCCAACTCCAGCCCAGTAACCAAATTGTATTGATATTAATACTATTCATACATTTACTACCTAACTCATACAAAGTGGCTATTGTTCATGGCTATTCTTTCTGCCCAATATCTCTGAGCAATGTAGCTATTTTTACCCAACTGTATGGATGAAGAGACTGAGGTTAAATGGAGGTGTCCTGCAGGTTAAAACAACTGAGTAAAATTATACTGAGTTATTAACAGAGTTGAGACTAGAGCTCAGATCCAAGAAAGCCAATAAATAGTGCCATGGCATCAGTAACCAGTGCTTTACACACAGAATTCTGGGCGAGAGAATCAGAAGCTTCAGATGGCATGGTCCAGAAAGACCAGTAAATCAACATCAGATCTTGAGACTGGGTGCCAGATATGGGTGAGTGTAAGGATGGGGTGGGAATAAGTAGCAATACTGACAAGCCAGCAGGAAGTGGTACTTCCTGTGTGCCAGTACATGCAGATGAATTGAACTGAGTACAGGTAGAAGAAACAGGTGGGATCACCTGACTGAAGGAATGGAGTGGAGGTGTAGAAAGCTGACTCATCTCTGACAATCATCCCAGAGAAGAAATAAACCTACAGTTCCCTGTGGAAGATCTGATGTTTACTTTGTGGAATCCCTTGGCATCTGTCCTGAGAAGAAGCAAACATGTGGCATCTAGTGGATTGGCCATTGGGTGCTATAAGGGCTGAGCAAGGGGTGGGAAGGGTGGAATTTTTCCCTATATTTAACTAGATCATCATCCAAAGGATTTTAAACAGTTCATGGAAAATGCATAATGCTCAAAAAATGGAGTAAAAACTTGACAAAATATTTTTCTGACATGCAATTTGTTACTTCTTAGAGCAGGAGTTTTGAAATTTCAGGTGTAACAGTATATTAAACAAGTGTGACCCATAATGAAATCACAGCACCTGCTTTTATGATCCATTCCCCCTACACATGGGTTCAATGGAGTTAACCTTCCCTTGCCCTTGGATGAACACTCAGGCATATTCTAATGACTTTTTTAGACATTTTCAGATGTCTATGTCAGGAAAACGGTCACTTTAGTAACAAAGAGAGTTAAATCCACTAACTGGAGTATCTTACATAGTCCAAAACTGGAACTGATTTATCCTAAACCTCTTGCCTCCTTGCTTGGGCTGCTGCCCTGTGGAGGGTTATCCATGATTTCTTCACTCTGTGCTCTTCCTCTTCCCTTCTGATGTTCTTCCTGCAGCTTACTAGCCAGTTACTGGGTGGAGCTAGAGTCAGGAGAAGAACAAGAAATAGTAAGGGGATAGGCAATGTCCTTCATGAACTAGTTTTGTCTAAATGTTTTAAATGTTTACAAATGAGTCTTTCTTTTATGAATACTGTCATAAGCATCCTGTCAGGTCTCTCCTAGACCTCCCTGCAGTTCCCTTGTCCTGGACAGATGTATCCTATTATGGGTTGTCAAGGGTAGGATGACCAACCATCCCAGTTTTATCAAGGTGTATCCATCCCTGTTTTAGCATTGGAAGTCCCATGACCCAGGAAACTCATCAGTCTGGTTAAACTGGAAGAGTGGGTCACCCTAGTCATGCCTCTATAGCCCTTAATTAATCTGGTTATCAACTACAACTTCTGGATTCTGGTCCTTCACCCACCTAGACCCCTATTAGACAAAGACAATAATAAATTCACACTGCCTCTCTCAAATCACCGTCATGCCTATTCCACATAGACTATTCCTTCGCTCCTTAGAAATCTGGAGGTATAAACCCTTCATCTTTATTGAATCCAAGTATTTGTAGCAATTATCTCCAAATGTACAAGGAAGTAGCTCCCGGAACCTCCCTTCCTCTTTCTTGGAGGGAATCAAGTATACCGTGGGCCCATTAGAATAGATTCCTTTCCATTTACCTCTGAGAGGGTCTGGTGACATCCAGTGGGCCTCAAGGGGTGTCTAATTTGAGCTTCTCCTTGGGAAGATACATGTTCCTCATGGGTGTGGTCAAGCCTGCTTGTAACCCCTATGAGGTGGATAGTGAGCCTATAAATAACCCTGACCAGGAGCTGCCTATCTTGTCTATTCTATGAGGTAGGATAATAAAGACATTATTAATTAAATCACATTAAAAATATAAGAATAATTTTAATAAAATAATAAAATAAAACTGTTATTTGAAATAAAATAGCAGTGATAAATAATAAATTTTAATAAAATTTGATTTAAAAAATAAAGGTAGCACTTAACCCTGTTGCCATTGCCCTGTTTGGCTGACTTTCTTTCTTTATTTCTTTCTTTCTTTCTTTTTAATGAAGTATAGTTGACACAGTATTACATTAGTTTCAGGTGTATAACAGTGATTCAACAAGTCTATACATGATGCTATGTTCACTGCAAATACAGCTATCATTTGTCTCCATACAATGCTATTACAATACCATTGACTATATTCCCCAGGCTATGCCTTTTATTCTTATGGCTTGTTCATTTCATAACTGGAAGCCTGTTCCCATATTCGGCTTTCTAAGGTGTAAGCTAGGCACTAATCTTCTGAGAATCCCAACCGCAAGAAACATCGTTCAAAATGCTCCCGATGAACCCACAGAAGTCTCCTCTTTCTAAAGTTGGAACAAAGGAGATAATACCCACACCATTCCCTAGGTTGGAGCAACTTTTCTTTCCAAAGATGTCACTTCAAAATTCTCCATATCAACTCGGCATTTTAAAGTGGTTGAGGGGATTCAAGTCACGGAATGTAGATGTTGCATACTGTGATCTGGCTAAAAAATATCAGATCAAGTCTATCTTGGTGTCTCAGGCTCTAACTTTAATTTTAACACTCTATTACACAAGATTATAAAACACACACACACACACACACACACACACACACACACACACACCAAAACACTCTACCCAGTAGGTGGCACCTGCAGAAATACATGCAGAGCATTTGTAGCAGATTGTATTTTCCAAAAATTGCCATAGCAATGTTTATGTTCCCACATACTCTCCCAGAACCTTGACATCCTTCCCTCAAGCAATGCAACCTATTCTCTTCTGTCTGAATATGGAACACTTCAGTGACTTTCTTCTAACAAACACAATGTAGTGGAAGTCTGACTTCCTAGATTAGATCCAAACAGGTAATATAGCTTCTAACTAGTTTTCTTTTTCCTTCTTCCTCCCCTTCTCCCTCCTTGCTCTATGCTCTCTCTCAAGCAGCACTAGCTACATAATTTGTGGGACCTGAGGCAAAATGAAAATGAGCTGCTTGTTATTCAAAAATTTAAAATTTCAAGACAATGGTGACAGTGCAATAAACCAAGCATGGGCTCTTTTTGAGTGTGGGGCTTTGTGTGACTGCACATATCACAAGCCCAGGAAATCAGCCCTGCTGGAGATGCTGACCCTTGAAAGCCAGCCACCATGCAGAGAGGAAGCCCATGCTACATGGAGAAGCCACATGTAGCTCTTCCAGTTGAAAGCCCTAGGAAGACCCTCAGCCAACAGCCACACCAACCACCAGACATGTGACTGAACGAGCATTCAGATGATTCTAGTACTCAGCTTTCCAGTCTCCTGGATGAGGTCCCAGATGTTGTAGAAACAAGCTGCTGTCATTGTGCCCTGTCTGAACAGTCCATGTAAATAATAAAAGGTTCCTTTATGCCGTCATATTTTGGAGTTGTTACAAAGCCATCTTAATACAACAGTATGATTTATAGACACAATTTATGAAAGACTTCAGCCCAGTCACACCTGCCCACTACTATACCCTCAGACACCAGAGCCCTACAGTGTTGCTGAAAAAGTTCCAATGTTCTGGACTGCAACCAATACAACACCATAGTGACCAGACCACAAAACTTCCCATCTGCACCCTACTGCTGCCTAAAACAGCCCCTGCTTTTGGCATCTTGGCCAGCATCGAACCTTGACCATTCTCCAGATAAGGTTCTGCAGCTCCCTTTAGAGCTTTAGCCTTAGGATCTTTGAGACCATGCAACCCTGATATCATGGGCAACCCTCTAGGTACACTCGCCAATAAGACCGAACCCCCTCATCCCGAATTCAGACTTAGGTTTACTCTTCCAGCAACGTTGTACATTAAAGTGACCTGAGGGAGTGGCTTCAGAAATTATGCATCGTTTATATCAGGATTTCTATGAAAATGAGGGTCTGAGATCCAAATCTCAAAGTTTTGAAACCCAACCTTTTCATTAAGAACCACAATCTACTCCCTAAAAATGTACAATCCATTTGACTTAAATAGTTACTGGAGGCTGATGGCTCTGTCTTTCCGCCTGCTTATTTGAGTGACTTTGGGAGTCATATCTCTTGGAATTTAAAACACTCAACCCAAAGCAATGTAATATGTCATAGCAGTCTAGAAAAGAAATACAAAAACAAAAACTCTAACTAGAAGGTTAGACATTTTTTAGGTTTTACAAATTATGAAACCATGACCACTGAAAGAAACTCATCCATTATACAAAATGATGTTATGAGTTATTTTGAAAAATATAGGAATGTTCTCAAAGTAAATGGGGATTTTACTATAGTAAATTTATTCCATGCAACAACTTACTAAATTATCTATCTGTTCCACTCTTGTTAGTTCCCAAATTTAGCTGTTCCTAAGCAAAGATGCCTTTTTTTTCTGACTCTTCCTTTCAGTCATATATCAATGCTTGTACCATTTCAAAACCATGTAAACAATTAACTTACATGATACGCACTTTTAAAAAATCTAAATATTCTCAAATCTTGAAAATATTTCTCACATTCCTTTTTGGTATCCAGTTACCAAACAAAGTTAAATTCAGATTGTTATCAAACTTGTTGTCCATACCCAAACTGCATTCTGCTTATTTGGAACTCACCAAGCATAAGAAAAATTTAATAGAAAATTAAAATAAAATGGCATTGTACCCCTAAAGGGTTACATTTAATTATTAAAAAACAAATCTGTGACTTTTTTTTCTGTTTTCTTTTCTTTTTCCTGAACTATATCCAAATGAAACCAAGCAAGATCATAAAGAAAGGTTATCAAAATATGCAGTTCAGATTCCCTACAGGACCATTCCTATTGCCATAGTACTACAAAGTCGTAATAGCAGTAAACTGTGAGGAAATGTGAATTCCTAGTTGAAAATCTGAAAACAGGATGTTAGAGAACAATGGCAAGCCACCCTGCCTAGTGGTGTATGTACAGTTAGAGAAATTGGCCAAATTTTATTATGAAATAAATGGAAACATTTTTAAGCACTTTGGAATGTTTTCATACTATTTAACTCCAAGTAGACATTCAATTATAAGCTTGTTAAATAAAATAATATGGTTTATCTCATTTTTCTCTCATCAACGACTGTGCAAGATGGGTAACACTATCACTGTTGCACGGGGAACACCTTGGGATTACTCAGCCACTAGCTGCATTCAACCCTCTTCCAACATCACACATCGGATGCTGCATTCACTCATTCATTCATTTTCTCATTTGCTTATTCCTTCACTCTTCACACCCAAAGATGTGCTTAACACATTTGAAGAGTACCCAGTTCGGTGGGGAACAGAGACACGGGAACTCAGACGTTCCATTATGGAGTAAGCTATGTGATAGAGGTAAACTGTTTGGAGCAGGCAGTACTCCCCAGAGGAGGTCATACTCAGTAGCATCCTAAAATAGAGATAATCGAATGAACTTGTTTTAATGCATATTGTCTAACTCAACACTTCTCAAACTATGCTGGAAGGAACACTAGCATTTGGCTTACTCTCAATATTCTGTGGATAACAGAATATCCCAATTAACAAGAGTTGCTCTGTGGTAGGACCAAGCACTTCATTCACTGTAAATAATTTAAGCTGGCTCACTGTTTCATCAATAAGCCTGCTGAGTTTGATTATTCAGAATTAGTCCGACATAATCTGGCTCATTTATGCAATAAGACGCAAGAAATGATCTCACAGCTGAATATTCTGACCTGGGAGGATCAAGGCACAAGACCCCAGAACAGAGAAGACAACTGCTAAACATTGCATCATACCACAATTGTCAGCGTTCCTGTGGCTAATACTCTGCATGGCTTTTCTTAATTGCTTGAGAATAAATTGGACAGTCTTTGGATGAATTTAGTGGGTGTGATAAAAAGTGAATTCATTTTAAAAACAAACTAGAGGTGCTAATAAGCTGGATTTGTCAGTATTTAAGCAAGAAACCAAAATTGAGTTATCAAAGGAGCTTTTTGAAGTTGTACAAGGCAAAACCTCTCTACGCCAGGGTGAGACCAAGCAGCACCGACCACGAGAAGTCACTGAGCACCCACGTTTCCTGGGAGGACAGAGAAGGGAGCTGGGTGGATAATCTGAGCAGCACAATGTTGAAAGCTGAAATTAGAATTAGTTAGAAAAAATTCAAAGTGCGAAGGAGCCTCTCCACACATCTTCAATTGTACGCAGCAAGTAGCCAGGTCTCAGTAACAACGTTGAGAAAAGCACACCCTTTTGTGAATTAGAAACTCGGCTGCAACCGAAGTAGCCCCACCTCTTGTCGTGTGTTTCCTGCCATTGGAAGTCTCAAATGTGTGCTGGTAATTTCTACTACAATTTTCCCTCAGGATACAACTTGCAGCCATGGAATACATGGTAGGCGTTCTAAGGTTTGTTTACGTTTGCCATGGTTTTAAATGTCTGGAGCAAGACAGCACAAGTTCAGGGTGAAAGGGTGCCCTCTAGAACATGACAGGGCCCATCTCAGGGCTCACTATTTTAATATCTAAAGGGGCTTTGATTTTCAGCGGCACAGAATGCTTCTTACCTTAGCTGATACATCACACTTGCAAATAAGCCCCTTGGACACTTTGCGGCTTGATTATGTTAGCACCGAGGCTCCCCCGTGCTGCAATCAGAGCAACTAGGGGTAACAGAAATTTGTTGAGCGTTTGCCCTGTGCTGGCCTCTTTGCATTATTTCCTTTCTTGGCAGGGAATTGGGACTCACTGATTCTGAAGTACCCACACCTTGATTGCCATGCCGATAAAGTTGTCCCCACAGCACCTGGCTCAAGACACAGCAGGAACCGTCTGTCCCTCAGCCAAGGTTCTTTCTACAACTCGTGGGAAGGCTAATGTCCTTTCTTATTCTGCCAAACTTCACGTGAAGTATATTCTGTACTTTGGTTACAGAGGGAGGGAGGGTGTGGGAGAAAAGAAGAACAGAGAAAACAATGCTCTGCTTCTCATGTAAAGCTGCAATTGTTTTTCGGAGGAAGTACAAACTGCATGAAAGTGCCCTGTTCCTCCTCTTTCTACATCTAGCTCCCTCCACCCTTATTTTCTTGGCTCTTCTAAGACCCATCTTTTGGTATAAGAGGGTAAATATTGGGGAGGGGCAAAGAATGTTTGAAAACAATTCTAGTTCTTCTTTGGAATCCCAGAAAGCATGTAAAACCATACTTTTACCCATATGCAATGTACTCACCTGCCATAGTTGCACTGGCTTCCTGACACCCCCACTGTCATTTGTCACCTGTCCTACCTATACTGTGATGGAAACATAAGAAAAGATGCAACATCATTTCCACAACCTTGTAAATGCTCAAATCTTTTTTTTTTTTTTTAAATTCTGGAGTTTCAGAGCAAAACCAAGTGGTGCTAATTACTAAAAAGCAAGTTTTCCAAACCAAATAATAAATCATTTTGAAAGGAAATCTTCGAATCAGCCATTTACGGCATTTGGCTTTACTCTGTTTTATAAATATCAAGTCAGTCTTCACTGATCTAGTCCAATGAAAAATTAGGCTGAAAAAAAAAAGAAGAAAAAAACAAGAAATAACAAAATTAAGACTGACTCTTTTTTAGCATTGTAATTATAAGGAAATTTCACAATTGCACATACATGTGTGTAAGTAATCTTGTGAATTTATATACTCATTTAACAGATGTTTTCCAATCATCTACAATATACTAAGTATGCCACCCCCAACCTTAAAGCCTTAACACTATAATTCATTATGTTCTCTCATAGGTCATTGGGCGGACTGGGCTCAGTTGGGTCATTCTTTTTTTTTTTTTTTTTTTTGGGACAGAGAGAGACAGAGCATGAACGGGGGAGGGGCAGAGAGAGAGGGAGACACAGAATCGGAAACAGGCTCCAGGCTCCGAGCCATCAGCCCAGAGCCCGACGCGGGGCTCGAACTCACGGACCGCGAGATCGTGACCTGGCTGAAGTCGGACGCTTAACCGACTGCGCCACCCAGGCGCCCCTCAGTTGGGTCATTCTTATGCAGGGTAGCTCATGTAGTTGCAATCAGATAGTGGTTTAAGCCTTCAACTGATGGCTTGACTGGTTGGGACTTCCAAGTTGGCTTGTTTCACAGCTAGGATGGCTGGAACAACTGGGCAGGCTAGCTGCCTTTCCTCCCCCTCTCCCTCCCTCTCTCTCTCTCACCACATAGTCTATGACAAAGCCAAGTTAGATGTCCTTAGAGCCAGGAAACCCACAGCAGTCACACTTATGAATGCTGCCAGAGCACAGAGACCGAGGCAGAAATGCCACGCTTCTTATGGCCTCAGAAGTCACCAGCTTCTCTTCCACTGATTTATTATTTATCCTATTGATTATAATAATATTGATTATTATCCTGTGTAGCCAATTATTTATCTATTGACTACACAGGACAAGCCTACATTTGCTGTGGGAAAAAATTACCCAAGGCATGAATACAGGGAGGTTTGGTTTGTTGGGGAGACCATTGTTAGCAACTAGCCAAGATACATAAGCACAGTTCCTAACCTCAAGAAGCTAATAGTAGCTAAATAAACACTGAATTAAGTTTTAAGTCCCGACTACTAACTTTGGTTTTTCCATATGGTTGTCAAAGTCATTTCATCTTTAAAAACCAAACAACAAAAAACTGGACTGAAATACCTACTGAAATGAATTTTTAATGGTGAATTTTTAAGTATTATGCAGAAATTAACAAATCATGCTGTCAAGAATATTTATGGATGTTGCTCATATGGAAAGCAGGACACAGATATACATATATATATGGAAAGCAGGACACAGATATACATATATATATACTATATATATATATTGTATATTTGCAGACTATTCCTAATTTTGCTTAAAACACACATGTTAATACATGCACATGTACATACACATATAAATTCACGGAAACAAGACTAAAAAAAATCCCACGAACATATTTAAGATGGTTAGGATATAAGTGTTTGTTTTTTCTTTCTTTGTACTTTTCTAATTTCCACAATGAACATCTATTTCTTCTAAAACAGAATCAGTGTTATAATATAGTATATTTAAACTAATATCCTGAGAGGGAAGGAAAGTGAACAGTCTTTCTGGAATTTGGGCTTCCCAAGATAACATAATAAGATGGCGAATTAGCATTGAATCCTAATATGATACTTGGTAAAAGTGAAGTGAAGACTTTAGGGTAGCTGAGGTGAGGTTCACAGGACTTCAACATTAATCACCTTATATAGGAGGAGTTAGACAACAGAGTATTTCTTAAATGTCCTATGAGCAGAAACCACATCTTGACATAGGAAAGAGTACAAGGTCTCTGGGTTCTGTCCTCAAACACTGAGGTTCTTAAAAGAGAAGTGCTTTTGACCATGATATTTGTGTGATGCCATTTGACCTATTTCATAAGTTTCCAAAAAAGAGAATAAGAATAAAAACAGGTAAAAGAGGAAACATAAATAAATATATATGTATGTCTCCACAGTGTATGAGGTCATCCATCAAGGCCATCCATTGGGGAATCCAGTAAATTGGAATTATGGTGGGAAGAATGCCCTTTCCTCTCCTATAGGAAGATTATATGGAGAGGAATAGGAAGAAATTTCAGTGGGAGGAGCCCATGAGTGATAAGAAGAAAGAAGAACTTAGTGGTGATAGAGTGGCTAGTTGAGCACTAAGCCGCTGTCACAGGTAACGAAATGTAGGGCATAAACCACAGTTTAATTTAAAAATAACTCAGGGATGCTTGGATAGTTCAGTCAGTTGAGTGTCTCACTCTTCATTTCAACTCAGGTCATGATCCCAGGGTTATAGGATAGAGCCCCAAGTCAGGCTCTGTGCTGAGCGTGGAGCCTGCTTAAGATTCTCTTTCTCTCTCTCTCTCTCTCTCTCTCTCTCTCTCTCTCTCTCTCTCTGCCCTCTCCCCGACTTGTGCTCTCCCTCTCTCTCTCTTTCAAATATCAATCAATCAATCAATCAATCACTCAAGTTCTTCATTTTTCAAGGACTGTTAAAAATGTTGAAGTACATAGTTCACAATGCTACCCTAAAATTTTCTTTCCCCTTTATGGAATGTCTGCTAGTCACCTGCCCCAATATCCATTTTCCTTTTCTTCCTTTGAAGTAGAACCCGTGATTTGGCTGGACAGCTAGAATAAAGTAAAAACATCTCCCAGGTGTGGCCATGTGACTAAATTCTCGGCAATGAGTTTAAGTGGAAGTGTTGAGTGCAGCTCCTGAGAAATCTTCTCAAAGGGTGTCGGCAGGCCTTCCCTCTTTCTTCCTCCTTTATGCTGGCAATAATACAGATGATTTCACTAGAACTGAAGCTCCTATTTGGACCATGGGAGAGCCCGCTAAAGACAGTGGAATAAGAAGGGAGAAAGACCCTGAGTCCTTGATGCTTATGGAACTTCCATGACGGTGATGAACTACCTATGTTTGGACTTTTTATTTTTTATAATTTTTTAAATGTTTATTTATTTTTGAGAGAGAGACAGACAGACAGAGCACGAGTGGTGGAGGGGGCAGAGAGAGAGGGAGACGCAGAATCCAAAGCAGGCTTCAGGCTCTGAGCTGTCAGCCCAGAGCTCAACGCAGTGCTCAAACTCATGAATTGCGAGACCATGACCTGAGCCGAGGTCAGACGTTCAACCGACTGAGCCACCCAGGCACCACTATGTTTGGACTTTTTAAAGTGACTGAGGAAGAGGAACAATCTTCTGTGGTAGGTAAGCTACCATTCTTCAGAGGATTTTCTGTTGCTTGCAGCTAAATGTAATCTTCGCTGATTCAAAGTCAAATCCCTTAGATTCTAAATCTCTATATCTTCCTTTTCTAAAATCCCCTAGAAAAACTCCTCCATACTTGCAGTCTCCAGGATCCCAGCCTCAGTCAGACCCCAAGAGGTTTTTCTTTCATTTCCCAAGAGAAGAACATCTCACCTCCCCAGTAACCAGGTTCCTGTCATTCCATCCACTCATTCATCCTCCTGATTTCAGGCTGTAGCTACCTGTCCTCATTCTCAATTCTTCACCACAGATTTCACATGGCTGGTGGCAATGGCAGGACCACTCTGGAAGTCAGGATGGGAAGAAAATAAGCAATCACAGCCTAATCTTTCTTAGAGGAAGGGAAAGGGAGTTGTGGGGAGATCCATACATTAATTAAAATTAATAAATTTTACTGTATCACACAACTTTGGGGAAGCGAAATAATTAAGGGAAAATTTCAATGTTGAAAAGATACATTTTTCACACGTGCAAATAGCTTTGTAGAAAATGCATATTTTTTCCTGTGATTATTTCTTGTATTGAATAAGATAAATTGAAAAAATGAAAAATCATACAGCTCTTTGAGATGATATTTGAGAAAGAGCAATTCTGGAGCAGCATTTTAATTATTTTAGATCTTACACTTACATGGCATTTAAATGCATTACTTCTTTTTACATCCTGAACAACTCTAAAAGGTGAATATTATTATGACCCTCTATACACAGGAGAAAGCTGAGGCTCAGAGAAGTCAAATCCCTCACCCACGTTCATATAATAGTCAAGCTAATATTACTGTTCTCAAATATTGCCTGTCCCACACTATGGGAGGATTAGACCCTGTCACATCTTTGGCATCAGGCTTGGCAATGTGACTTGCTTGGGCCAATGAAATGTGAGTAGAGGTCCAGTGTCAGTTCCAAACATAAGTTTTGAGAGTGATTCTTCTACCTTCCTTTCCTTGCTATGAGGCCCGCCTGCCTGGGTAGAAGCTGATTCACTGAAAAAATATGTAGAGTTGAGCCACAACTGGTGGACACTTAATCCGACCAAGAAATACCACTCTGTTTATTTACTCCTGTCAGACAGTTTAGACTAAGGTGATGCGCAACATGAGTGAATGGAAAGCCTGGGTCTGAAAGCCCAGTGCACTCCATGCAGCATCTGCTTAGTGTTCCCTGGCATTTCAGCACAATCTAAAGAGCCGAAGGAATGGCCATAACTCTCCATTTCCTCCCTCCCCCATGGTGGGAATTTCTTCAGTCTACTTGAACCTGGCAACCTATTATCCCAGGCCGGTATTGATGTTTTCCCAAAGGGCCTGTTGTCAGGCCATTTAAGTGCAATTCAACACACAGGACTATTCTTGACTGGTGCCCAGGGCCCCTGAGGGCCCGGCTGCTACAGAACTCAGCTGGACAGTGGCTCTTCTGCCCACCAACGGGCTCTCACTCTCACTGCCATCAAACCCCAGCTCCCCACTCCACCATGGTCAAATGCACTAGGAGAGTTTCCCTGGACACTTCCCTCTTCCCCTCTTCCCTGTTCGAATCCCTCAGCTTTGTAAGAGGAATAAAAGCTTTGAGATTAGGGGTGTCACTGTAGTTCCAAGACAGAAGGCTTTAGGCAAGCCTCAAGAAAAGGCTACTCATAGCTCACCTTTATTAAAAAAAGGGAGATCGATAGGTATCTTGTCAAGGTCCAACAAGGAAGGACAGCAATCATCACAGAGAAAGCTAACATTTAGGCCGGAGCTGTACCAGGACATCAACTGTGGCTGACATGGCTGCCAAGGAAACCCTGAGTTCCCCAGATTTCATGGCAAGGTTAAGAATCAGCTTGGTAGCTATGTGACAGGACCTTGGCGGCAGGAGGGGGAGGGGTCCCAGAAATCTGCTGGGTAGAACACAACTTGGTCATCCTCTCCAAGGCTGGTGTGGCTTGAGAAATGTGCATAATAGTTTGATTATATTTGTCACAGCAAATGCTCTCTTGCCAAAAGTGTTTATCCACCACCACCAAATACATGGATACGACAACTTGTGATGAGTTGAAACTGTGTAAGTTTTCCCATATCTTATTGTCAGTAGTAGTGTTTTTCATTGATATGAAAGAATATGGGGAAGTTTTAAATATCTACACGGAAAAAAATCGTACTGGTTACAGTGCTTTTTAAGGAAACCTTCTTACTTTTTGGATTTTTTGGAGCCATTATGATTTTAGTAACCATCTTTAAAGTTTATTTAAAATCCCATTCCTTATAAGACCTATTATCAAAGTTTTAAGAGGAAACTCAGTGGAAAAAATATCTTTGCCACAGGGCAGATGATGTGAGGAAATGTGGATATATATTTCTGATATATTTTGTGAACCAGAAAGGATTTGTAAACTCACTAAGCACCTGTTCAACTAAGCGGAAGTCCCACCATTTTATTTGTCCCAATCCTACATCTGAAGAGGGTAAAGCTTGAGGGAAAATGAGGAGGAATAGAAATTAGAACAGGGGATTACCCAAAGATTCAAAGGAGGAACCTTCAAACAGTTTGCCAGATAGGTTTGACTTGCAGTAAGAGAAGTGATTCCAAGGTCAGTTAGGGCTGTATTTTACTGTCTTTAGAACAAATATAATGTGTCCTGTAAATTGATCCATTTCTATGTTTACATATTCTGGTAAAGTCCTACATGTGTTTATGTGTGTGTGGGTGTGTGTTTCCCAAAAGCTAAGGGGAAAGGGGATTTTCCTCACTCTGGTGAAGCTAGCGGAAGAGATCTGTTTCTAGGGCCCATAAATCCCGCTGGCAACAGCTGTTCCAACTGGACAGAGGAGGAGCTCAAAAGGAAGGAAGAATGGGAACAGCTGTTATAACTGATGCTATGCTCCTCCTCTCTCCCCACAGATTCCTTTTACTAGCTGTTCAAGTCTTCTTTTTCACTTTTTTACATGACATCTTTTTTTTTAATGTTTATTTATTTTTGAGACAGAGACAGAGCATGAATGGGGGAGGGTCAGAGAGAGAGGGAGACACAGAATCTGAAACAGGCTCCAGGCTCTGAGCTGTCAGCACAGAGCCTGACCCGGGGCTCGAACCCACGAACCGTGAGATCATGACCTGAGCCGAAGTCGGACGCTCAACCGACTGAGCCACCCAGGCGCCCCTACATGACATCTATCTTAATACTCTTTCCCCAAATTCCTCATGGCTACTCCCTTACCTTCATCAGGTCTTGCCCAAATGTCAGCTTCTCATTGAGCCTTCTCTGCCCCTCCATTTATAATTTTTTACAAGTTTTTATTTATTTATTTATTTATTTATTTATTTATTTATTTAGTGTGTGTGTGTGTGTGTGTGTGTGAGAGAGAGAGAGCGAGCGAGAGAGAGAGAGAGAGAGAGAGAAAGAGACAGTGAGAGGGAGAGGCAGAGTGAGAGAGAGAGAGAGAGAGAAAGAGAGAGAGAGAATCTCAAAGAGGCTCCACTCTGCCAGCACAGAGCCCAACCCAGGACTCGATCCCATGAATGAAACTGTGAAATCATGACCTGAGCCAAAATCAAGAGTTGGATGCTCAACCAACTGATCCACCCAGGCAGCCCTCTGCCCCTCCACTTAAAAGTGCAGCCCTTCCCTCTCTAAACTAACATTCCCCATTCTCCCTTTCCACTTATTTTCTTGGTAGCACGATTTTATTCCTTTAAAATATAATATGTCATGCATACAAAGAGTATATAAAAGATATTTGTATATTATAAATCACACTAACAGAACAAACACCTACGGAGTTTACCACAAGAATTTAAACCATTTTAAATTCCCTGTTGTCTTCCTCACCATATTCCTGATGTGTAACCAGGAGAATGTTCATAGTAGTACACATCATTTAAACCAAAACTGAAAACATCACAAATACCCATCAAAGAATGGATAAATGAACTATGATATATTCACCCAATAGAATACTCATCAGTGGAAATGAATGAACTATAGTTAAACACAACTGAGCATGGATAAATCTTAGAAACATAATGAGTGGAATAATTAAGTCCCAGAAGACCAAACAGAATATAAAATACCATTTATATAAAGCTCTAAAACAAGCAAAACAATGTTATTAACATGAATCTCCATAAATGTTAACACTATGGGACATATTCATCATCTTTATCTTAGCTAATTATTCAGATAAGACTCTTCCAACTTCAACATACATGTAAAATAATGTCTTCTCAATTCATGCCAATTTTAAACAATTTTAGTTCCCCAAATACAAAACTATATTTAACCTTCCAAGTTGGAAAATAGGAGTCAATCTTGACATCTTTTGTTTCTTGCCCACCATATAAAACTGATCACTTAAGGAAATTTTGCCTCTTCAATCTGGCCCCAATCTCCATCCAATTTCCCAGCTACCATCTCCTTAAATCAGATCTTCAGCTTTGAATTCTAGATATTTAAGTTTCCTAACTCACGTACCCATTTCAGCCTATTCACAGTTTTTCTGTGAGTTATCCAGATGATTAATTTTTTTTGGTTTTTATTTAAATAAATCTCAAGTTAATTTAATATGAACACAATTGATTTATCAAACAGTCTGAAATTGGTGAGAGCTTAAACTTGACACTTTTATTTTTGTCTGCAATTGCCACATTCATTTGTGCCAGGATAAATTCTCCTTTTCAGTTACTTTCAAATGACTTCCAGGCCAGTCCATTTTTATCCAGTTAAAACTTCCTTTTCATAGAGTTCCCCACTCCCCTTTGCCCCCAGCTCATGCTGCTTTACCCCTGGCCTTAAGCCTGTAGGGCACAAAAGGTGGGATCCTCACCTTTATTTGAGTATGTCCACTACTTGGGTGAGAGTGGGTGGGTGGGGAAATCGGAGTTATGAAAAGATACTATTGGGTCCTATGAAAGGGTGATGTTGTGGTTTTCACTTGATTATACTAATGACCCACTCCCTCAACATGGCTGCAGTGCAGCTGATGCCTCTTTGGGGGACACAATGTATATTCCCTTCAGGGCACACCATGTTCTTGCAGGAGGGCTCATCTCACCATTCAGTTCTGGGTGCAGGAGATCTGATCCAGCTCAGTGTATTGCAATCTCTTATTCAGTTATACCTGAAGCCAGCTCATACTGGCCAATTGTTAAACTTTCAGAAATTTTGGGAGCTGTTTATTAATCCATTGGTAGCTTGAAACCAGCCCTGGTGGGAGAACTCACACTACACTAATTGGTGAAAACTATAAACCAGTTCTATTTTCTTTTCTTTTGAAAAGCGAGCAGTCAAACATGTACTAGAATTTACTAAAATGTCCACAGCTTTCATCTCTCCCCAGTAATCTACTCCACAGCCTCTTGCTGCTGGAACCTCTTCATCCCAATCCTTTTGGGCGGGGTACTGACAACATGGTTAAAGCCTGCTATCGCACATAGTGTTCAAGTGACTCAGAGGAAAATCATGCACCCTTGCCACACCAAAGGGTGTGAGTGCCAACAATTGCACTGCTGGATGTTCACTCTTCCCCATCATCTCTCTCCAAATGTTTGCTCTTTCTGCTCAAACTAGGATAGGAGCAGTCTGAGCAATCAACTGCCTAAGGAGGCTTACAGCTCAGGAGAGAAATACTGATCCTCCCTTCTTAGAGCATTTACAATGTCTAGAAGCAATTCTCCTGGAGTCTCCTTTCCACTCGGAGAGGGGAGGGACTAACTTATCATACAAATAGCACTCCCAAGGTCTTGTCTCCCTGATGATTTTCCTGGGGCAGCAGTCCTCAAACCTTCTATCTCAGGATTCTTTTACCCTCTTGAAAAATATTGAGGACTCCAAAGAGGTTTTGGTGGGTTATGTTTTGTGGGTTCCTAAAATGGAGGAATTTTTAAAACACATAAACACAGAAGCATACATTCTATTAGCCATCAGAGTGATGACATCATCTCATTTCATGTAGCCTCTAGAAATCTCTACTGTGTACATGAAAGAATAAGAGTGGAAAAGGCAAATAATGTCATGTATATACATATATATATATATACATATATATGTGTATATATATATATATATATATATATATATATACACATACCTGTAAATGCTTTGGCGTTATTGACCCCTCAAATAAAGGTCTCCCCTCAACGGTTTCCCCTCAATGGTTGGGAGAAAATTCTCTATGAGCCTCTTGTGTTTCTGCAGGCCTTGCTAGCACAGGCACCAACTACCTTTGCTCACTACCTTTTTAAAGATGTTTGTATTGTGAACAACCTAGGAAAACTAAAGACTTTGTGTCCCTCCCAGTGTTTGCTCAGAAAAAAAGGGCACGTTTGATTTCTGTCAATTGTAATAAGGGTAATGTCTCTTTCTGGACTGTATACTGCTCTAGGCTATATATTTAGGAATTTTTATCCATAACCACAGTCTAATTTTAGAACATATTCACCACTCCACAAAGAATTAGCATTACCCTCTATTCTTCCTTACTCCTCTTCAGCCCTGAATAAGGTTTTTTAAATGATTATATCCTCACATTTTTGGAATTTGACATCAACAAAAACTTCACTCACTTAAGAAGATGATAGGAAATTTAAAATCATTTATTTGCAACTAACAAAATAGGGGCGTCTGGGTGGCTAGTGGGTTAGGTGTCAGGCTTTGGCTCAGGTCATGATCTCACAGTTCATGGGTCCTAGCCCTGCATCGGGCTCTGTGCTGACAGCTCAGAGCCTGGAGCCTGCTTCAGATTCTGTGTCTCCCTCTCTCTCCGCCCCTCCCCCACTCACACTCTCTTGCTCTGAAAAATAAATAAAACATTTAAAAAAATTTTAAAGGCATTTTAGATACTATTGAACCTTTTCATTTTCCATTAATTATATATTGCTAAGTAACAAATTATCCCTAAATTTGGTAGCTTACAACAATAATAAAAATATATAATCTCACATGACTGTGGCTCAGGAATTTAGGAATGGTTTGGCTGAGCATTTCTGCCTCAGGTCTTCCACGAGGTTGCAGTCAAGTTGTGAGTAAAGGCTATGATTATCTGAAGACTTGATCGGGGATGGAAGATGTTCTTCCAAAGTGGTTCAATCACATAGTTACTATGGTGGGCTGGAAAATGGCCCCCCAGAGATGTCCATGTCCTAAAACTCAGGATTTGTAAATATATTACCTTACATGGAAAAAAAGGACTTTACAGATGTGATTAAATTAAAAATCTTAAAATGGAGAGGTGACACTGGATTATCCACGCGGCCCCAGTGTGATCACAGAATCTATGTAAAATGGAGGTAAAAGTATTAGGATGAATAGTAGAGGGGTGCCTGGCTGGCCCAATCGGTAGAGCATGTGACTCTTGATCTCAGGGTGAGTTTGAGCCCCACACTGAGCACAGAGATTATCGTAAAGAAAAAAAAAAGATGAATAATAGAAGATGTGAAGACACAAGCAAGAGGCTGGAGCAATGCAAGAAAGGACTCATAAACCAAGGAATGTGGGGGGTCTTGAGAAGCCAAAAAAGGCAGGGAAAGATTTTTCCCCTTTGAACCTCCTGAAGGAACCAGCCTTGCCAACACCTTGACTTTAGCCCGGAAGGACTGATTTTGGATTCATGACTTCTGCAACTGTAAGATAATAAATCTGTACTGTTTTAAGCCACTACATTCATAGTAATTTGTTATGGTAGCAATAGGAAATTAATTCAATTGGAAAGTTGGCGCTGGTTATTGGCAGGAAGCCTCATTTTTTTGCCACAAGGACATCTTCTTAGAGCTTCTTTAGTGCCCTCATGACATGGTAACCAGTTTCTCCTAGAGCAAGTGATCCAAGCAAGAACAAGATGGAAGCCACAATGCCTTTCACTATCCAGCTTCAAATATCACACTTTAATTTACATAAAATCCTACTGGTTACATAGGTGAGCCCTATCCAAGATGGGAGGGGAGACTATGTAGGGCATGAAGTTGAGAAGCAAGAGTTACTAGGGTCCACCTTGGAAGCTGGCTAGCACACACAAGTATTTTAGATGATAATAAAACTCTAATTTAGAGAACCTTAAAAGAGAAGTCACCTTTGTCTAGTTTCTATGCCACTAAAGAGCACATCAGCCAGCAATGGCCAGATGACCAATATAGGTAAAGACAGAGATTGGGGGTGGGGGGCACCTGAGTGGCTCAGTTGGTTAAGTGTCCCACTTCAGCTCAGGTCATAATCTCGCAATTTGTGATCTCAAGCCCTGTGTCATGCTCCATGCAGTATGGAGCCTGCTTTAGATTCTCTCTCTCTCTCCCTTTCTCTCTGCCCCTCCCCCACTTGTGTGCATGCTCTCTCTCTCTCTCTCAATAATTAATTAAATAACGACAGAGATTGGGGCTTTTGGCTCACAGAGACATAGGCTGGCTTCTCTGACACTCCTCCTTCCCCTCCAACACTGGCCTGGGCAATGATACTGTTGGGGCAATACTCCTTGGACACCCTCAATATGAATTCATCCAGCAATTCAGCAGACCTTGTCACAGTCTGGATCTCTGAAAGCAGAACCTGAAACAAAGACTTACATTCAGATAGTTGATTTGGGGAATGAGTTCAGGTCAGGGCTTGGAAGAGTAAAAGCAAAAAAAGGAGAGAAAATCAATAAAAAGATGTCCTTAGACATTAGCCACCATTATGGTGAATGAAGTTCAATCCCACAGAATCTTCTGGGGACCCTTTTGAAATGCATTCAGAACGATGCCGGGTGATAAACATTGTAAGCATTGAACCATCAGTTCCCATGCCCTTGGTCAAAAACTACTTGATGGGCATTTATTTCCCACACCTCCAGATTGCACATGTGGAGGTGTCAAGGTGAAGCTTACAGAACACCAAAGCCATAGCAGCTGAGAAGCCCTGGGGCAGTAAGCCAGAGGCACACTGAAAAGTTGCAAGAAAGGTGCTGCTGGGTGTACTTGGGGAGGCTGGTAAGTCTGTGTGGAAATTGGTCACCACAACAGAGACTGACAAAGTGGACTGAGAAGATTTGTAGTGCTCCACTAATGGTGCTCCATATTCACTCTTTGTCTAGGATGGAAAATCTGCAATTGGCTAGGGAAATAGATAAGTATATGCCTAGATGGCAAAGAGCCACCTTGGCCATTCTGAACATGCAATATGGTGGCAGAGTAACACATGCTATATGTTTCTTCCTGGGAACCTTATGGCACTCTGTCTTCCATGGGAAAGGAGAAAGCAAAGTCTTTTTGCCATTTCCTAAGTCCCAAATGGCGTACCTGATGCCTAACAGGAAGCCCTCTAAAATGGGAGTTCCTTACCATCCATTTGTCCTCAGCTTGGAAACCTAATTGCCAATTTTAAAGCCTAAGAAAAACCATCTCAATCGTTATTCTATTGATAAGCATATTCTAGATCACCCAGATGACTACCATATAAACAAACAAGAAAAAGATTCTTTTTTAGTGTTCACTGTGTTTGCATTTGATAAGATCAATTATCGTAACCTGTGGTAAGTTTAAAAAGTAGCTAAAAAAGCTCTTCAACATTCTTCCCATCAAGACATCAAGACATGGGATCAATGTCCCCTCCCCCTGAATCTGAGAGGACTTGTGGCTCATTGTAACCATAGAACACAGTGGAAATGACCCTTGTGTGACTCCTGAAGCTTGGTCAGAAAATGTGAGGCAAGTTCTACTTTGTGAGCTGGGACACTTGGGAGCCCTGGGCTGCCACGTAAGAAGCCTGACTCTCCCGAGGGTCCCATGCTGTGAGGAAGTTGAGACTGCCTGCAAAGGCCTATGTTGAAGCTCCGGTCAACCACCAGGCATCGACTACCAGAGTGAACACATTGAGTTACCTCCGCCCTTGAGTCTTCTCAGCTGAGCCCCAGATACCATGTGGATAAGACAAGTCATTCCCACCGTGTTCAGCCTGAATTCCTGACTCACAAAATCCACAAAGCATAATAAAATGGTTATTTCAGCAGCTCAGTCTTGAGGGAGACTTAATACATTAAAAGGAGGTCAAATAACTTCACAGCATGTTGTATAGGTGAAAGACACACAACAGTTTGAGCAGCAAAAAGAAGTAAAAGAATTGAATCATCTTAAAACACAAAGTATTATAGGGTGTGTCTGGGTGGCTCAGGCAGTTAAGCGTCCCACTGTGGCTCAAGTCATGATCTCACAGTTCATGAGTTCAAGCCCCGCATCAGGCTCCATGCTGACAGCTCAGAGCCTGGAGCCTGCTTTGGGTTCTGTGTCTCCCTCTCTCTCTGCCCCTCTCCTTCTCACAATCTTTTTCTCTCACTCTCTCTCAAAAATAAATAAACATTAAAAATTTGTTTTTTAAATAAAAAAAACAAGAGGTATTATAGGCATAGGGAACTCTTTCATGATTATTAAAATTCATTCTTTTCATGAATTTATTTCAGCAAAACATAATCTTTCACATTAAGTTAATGTTAATTTGAATTTTAGAATTCATACGGTTTTGTTTTTATGTAATATGTAAATTCATTTGGGTTCTTTAGTTGTTTAATAAACTATAAGCAAAAGGAATTTATATATAACTAGTTAAAGTTGGTATATTATAGGATACATATTATAATAAAAATAATTTAAGTCAACTCTGAAAAATCATTTTCATTAAAAGGATTCATGTAATAATCAGATTTGCAAAAGATTGCTTTATATTGTTATCAGCTACCTTCTACTTAAAAACCACCAAAACAACCTATTGCCTGTTGCCTTTGGATTAAATACAAACCCCTTCATTAAAAAAACACAAGATCCTTCCCAATCCACCTCAAAAATCTGTCTTTATCTCTTCCCTCCCTTCATTCATTTGCCCTATGTTGCAGCCACCTCCAACTTCTCCCCAGTCTCCTCAGGAACTCCTACCCTTCTTTAAAGACTCACTTCAACTGCCACTTCCTCTGTGATCTTTACAGATTCAGAGGATTCCTTTCTCTATGTTCCCACAATGTATCAGTCCAGGCCTGGCAGAAAACAGGTGGTACATTCAAATGGGTAACGTTTCCTGACAGAAACAAAACATTTCTTGAATTGACACAAGAAAACCTTACCATTAGCTCTGACTTTTGGTCAACAGATGCAGGCAGCCCACTGTGGAAGGAGCAAGAGATTCAATGCCTCACCTCATGTTTATCTTTTCCTCCGATCTGCTGCCAGGGTCCTGTTGGCTGAACCCAATAAGAAGCCAAAGGACAAAGAAACCCACTGATACAGTAGTCTATCCAGATCAGCCTCCCCAGGGAAAGGCAAGGTGGAGAAGGATGGAGGGTGGCAATGGGCGAGAAGGGAACACAAGACATCCAAGCTCTTTATTTATATGTGAATGATGTTCTATTGCAATAACCTGTTTTCATGAGTGCTTTCCCACTGGACTCTGACCATGACATCATTACCTCCATATTCTCTGCACTTGGCAAAGGATGTGGACAGAGCAGTCTCTTAATAAGTGTTTATTGAATAATGAATTGATAAGGGAATGACATAGCTGAGAACACTGAGAGCATAACTGGTGTTCTTGAATATTTTCCAATTTTTAAAAAATTTTTCTCTACAGTTGTTTTATTCCTATCATTTGGAATGCACCCTCCCTCTTTTTTCTGTAATAAGCTCTCGTGTTATTTTTTTCCTAAGCAAAGCAGCTATTTGTATTGTATTTTCGTTTATTTGCATTTTGTTACTGAGATTTTAGTTCTTTAAGCCAGTTAGGATTATATCTTATAATAAAGCTCATTTTAATCTGTTTTATTTGTGTGTATATGATTGTAGAGCAATTTAATTTATAAAATAGGACACATTTATGGCACATGGCTTAAAATTTTCCCTTCAGTTTTGTTCTGATTTCCTAAATTTCTTTACACTATTTGTATGGATCTTGTCAATCAAATTTTATTCCGTATAAGAGATTAATAGAGGAATGCTACATTATAAGCCTTCCAGTTTCCTTGAATGATTTTTAGTATTCTGTAACACTTTTTTGTAATTAAGATTTAAATACCCAATCCCTCAAGACTTGCCATACAGAGAGCTGTCAATCAAACAATTGGCAGGCTCTATGATCCGCATGATGAAGTCTTTATCCCTACTCTCTGATGCCTTCAAGACCAGCTTTTGCGAGCTGATCCTTCATTTCACATGTCTTAGAACTCACTCACACTTCTTATGCTTGGAAATGTAACACACAAAGTGACAACGTAATCCACAGCTAATAAGTTAGCGGCTATAAAAATGAACATTCACATAAACTTGCCAAGCATGGAGGATGGAGGTGTTACACCGTACTCGTGTATATATGTCTGCCAGGGCAATAGTACATATGCCTTTGGAGATGCTTCTAAGTTATGCAGAGAAGCCGACAATAATTCTTGAACTTTGTCGTCAGGATCCAGTTTCATTTAAGAGCCAAACCAACAGCATCAAAACACTTGGCCATGATCAGCCACAATCCAGCCGGTGAAGAACACATATAAAACTAGCCCTTGGGTTGCAAATTTTGTGGAAATAAGGCTATCTGAGCTGACTCTGTTGTGTCTTAGTTTGGGATACACGCTTTCACTGAAAAAATAATAGCAATGAGGGAGTTCTTGGATCTATTTTCTGCATATCTTTTAACTCCTTTCAGAGTCAAGTAAAATGAATAATCACTATTATTGCTTAGAGAAAGATTTTGATATTAAATTTATATCATTATTCTGAGTATAAAAATATAATTCTAGTGTTTTAAATTTTACATTCAAAATTTAAATGTTTAGGTTTATTCCGTTACAATTAATACTTAAATTAATGCATAATAAAATTTAACAGTGGCCTAAGATTTGAACCCCACACCATAAAACTGAGTTTTGCCCATTGAAATCTAATTTTAAATTTACCTATCCTACACAATAAGATAGGGTATTTGATGTACGATGCTTTAAACATTTATAAATTCTTGATTATATACATCTTGTTTTAATGTATTATATTTCTGAATATTGGTTTTTTAAAAAAATTTAATGCTTATTTATCTTTGAGAGACAGACAGGCAGACAGACAGAGTGTGGGCAGGGGAGGGGCAGAGAGAGGGAGACACAGAATCCGAAGCAGGCTCCACGCTCTGAGATGTCAGTACAGAGCCTTACATGGGGCTTGAACTCACGAACTGTGAGATCTTGACCTGAGCCAAAGCCAGCCAGTTTAAATGACTGAGCCACCCAGGTGCCCCAATGCGAATTTGTTTTTAATAAATGAATAAACTCTCTTAATGTCTTCTCAATAGGACTTTTTAATTTTTATCATTTTTATTTTTTATGTTTATTTGTTTTTTGAGAAAGAGAGAGAAAGAGAGAGAGAATGAGTGGGGGAAGGGCAGAGAGAGAGGGAGACGCAGAATCTGAAGCAGGCTCCAGGCTCTGAGCTGTCAGCACAGAGCCCGCTGACATGGGGCTTGAACTCATAAACTGTGAGATCATAACCTGAGCCAAAGTCAGAGGCTTAACCGATGGAGCCACCCAGGTGCCCCTCTCAATATGACTTTTTAAAATTGTGTGAACTTGTAATCACATATGTGAGGGAAGAGCATCTTGAGTCCACTGGAAAGGTGAGCAGAGATTTGTGTTAAGTGGAAGCAGAGTTGCTTATTGGCAGAGGAAGGAAGCCAACACATGCCTGTTATAGCACATGTTTAATGGATCTTATTTTAGAACTTACAAGAACCCTAAGAGGTAGACATCTCTTATCCCTATACTGATTCATATAGTAAATCTCAGGAGAGTTGGATAAATCACCCTAATGCACGGGGCTGGGAAATTGTAAAGCCGGGATACAAATTCAGATGATTTTAAAGGTTTGTTCTTTTTATTATCCCGCCTAGTCTTCCAATGCACAGAAAATAAAATAGACTATAAGTTTTTCAAGAATAGGAGCTCTGCCCAAAGCAGCATGTATGCGTGCACTCACCAAGCATACATTCAGGGTCTACTCTGAACCAAGTTTTGTGCTAGGCCCTGAGAATACAAGGGTGAAGAAGAGAAGCAAGGACAGTCCCCATCCTTGAGGAGCTTACAGACTAGAGAGGGTTTCAGAAAAACAAAGAGACTACGATAATCAGTATGATCAGAGCCATAGGGAGAGAAAAGTGAAGGTGCTCTATAAATTCAGATTTTCAGGATTTGGCAAGGTGAGTTGGAGGAAACAGCCTCCAAGCAGAGACTTTGCAAACAAGCATTGTTTGTTTGGGTGCAGGAAACCAGGGACGCTACTGGAAAGAGAGTTCCTGGAAGGGGATACTGAGTGAGAAAAGGCCTGAAACAAAGAACAAGGTCACACTGAGAAGGTGGCAAGAATGGTGGAGATGAAAGGAGATATTGCAAAGGAATTTACAGACAATGCTCAAAGGATTGGAAACAATAGGACCACACTCACAATTGAGGACAATGTCTCTGGGCAGAGTATAGAGATCCAACAGAGGGGTAAGGAGAACAAGGAGCAGGGAGGGCACTAGAAGTCAGAAAGCCACTAGGAGAAGTGGTGGTGGCCTTCACTAAGAAGTGGTCTTGGGGACTGGGAGGTGGGAGAGCTGAGTCTGGAGACTGATGTGAGGGAGGAAAAGCACACTGGGACTGTCCACAAGCTTTGTTAAGTTTCTTAAGAATATTGAGAGAAAGCCCTAAAACAATTAATACAGCTCAACTCCCAACACACAGAATTTCATAGGAAACAACTATAAATTGATACTCCCTATTGACGCAAATGGAGACTTCCATGGAATATTACTCAGCCATAAAAATAATGAGATCTTGCCATTTGCAACAACATGGGTGGACCTAGAGACTACGATGCTAAGTGAAATAAGGCAGGCAGAGAAAAACAAATACCACATGATTTTGCTCATATGTGGAATTTAAGACACAAAACAAATGAGCAAACAAAGAAAAAAAAGAGACAAACAAAAAACAGACTCTTAAATACAGAGCATATACTGGTGGTTGCAGGGAGGGGGGGGAGATAAATAAAGGGGATTAAGACTACATTTAACTTGATGAGCACTGGAAATGTATAGAATTGTGGAATCATTATATGGTACACCTGAAACTGACATAACATTGTATATTAATTAGACTTGAATTAAAAATAAATTTTTTAAAAAGACAGTTCTCCTGAGCTCTAAAGTATAACTCTTCCTTTAAAAATCTTAAATTGCAGCATCCAGAGGGAAAATCTCTGATAATAAAGTACTCAAGCATTTTAAGGCATTTATCTTTAATGGGATTAGAAGTCTTAATCTACCTTCTTGGAATTAATAGGAGAGCAGGAATTCTTTTCCTCTAGTCCAGATGCAGTCGTTCTATGATTTTGCATTTTCTGGTTGTCCACAGAAAAAGATTTGTTCCATGATTAGTGAGCCTGTTAGGTTCCTCCTTATGTTTACGCTGCACGGTGTTATCAGATACTCATTAGCTTCTTTATTAAGACCGTCTATTAGATGCACACAAACTGAAGAAGAGCATCAGCTCTTTTGCATAATTTTGAGTTGTGAATTATTCCTGTATTCTGTGTACTGGGACAAAAATATAATGGAGAGGCGTTACGTTCGGACAGAATTTTTTCAACCCAAAAATGTTTCTTGGAATTCTCATCATAACGGTAAATTAAAATTTTTACTGGTCATTTTTTATTAATTTTGTGTTAGCACTATTTATTCATACAGAGCAGTTTAAAAATGTAAAGCATTTCTTATTGAAATACATAGTCTTCAGTGAGGTAAAGGAAGATTTCTTACATCTCCCAACACAGTTCACCTCTGACTCAAACAACACAATAGTCATTTCATAAAATGTATTGACATTAGGGTTGAGAGTAAATTAATATATTTTTTATAAGTTATGAGACTGATATTTAATTAGTGGGCTCAAAATAAAACAATTGTGTCTTCTTTCATCAAGTCCTGGTATATTATAGTATGGAACATGGTATCATGTTTCCATGTTGCAGCAGTATTTAAAACGATATTTGAACTTATCTTAAGTTTTTCTTAATAGCAATATGTTACTATTCCAATATCAATTTTATATTTGACACACGTATAAAATGTATTATTTTATGAATAAACCTTAAACATATCAGGTTGTACTATATTAAATTGTCATGCGTAGGTCAAAAATAGTCAAGGATCAGGATGACCACATGGTTCAAATCTAACCTTTACATACCTGTTTTCGTATCCCTTTGCATTATTAGCAATGGCCACCCAGTCATTAAGTGAATGCCTAAAAGAAATAACATTTATATGACATATATTCCATTAACCACTAGTTAAAAGTACTTGACCCATACATAAGCCTTAACTGCCCACAAGGATGACTGGGTAGAAAAAAGGTCCAGAAATCTGATCCTATGTATATTTGAGTTAAGCTTATGATTTTCACTAAAATAATAAAGAGTTGTTTGTTTTTTAGTAAATTCTGTGCTCGAATAAAACTTCAAAGGGAAACTTCTAAACATAAATGACCTACATACTAAGCATTGCCTTTCAAATCAATAGAGAGGATGGATAGTTACTGAAGACTGTCTACCAGCTATGCTTTCAATAGAGAATAGGAAAAAACAGAGGCTCTTCTTGGGAAAACAGGAAGATCGTGGACTTTAATTGGAAAACCTGGTTTGTCTGAGCAGTTTTATTTCACTTCCCTCAAAAGTGAGAATGCCTTGGTCATTCCTCTCTCAAAGAAGCTGTATGGCCTAGAGAGGACAGCAGGACGTTCAGGGAAGAGGTGAGGCACGTTGCATTCTAGAGCCTCTGAGATCCAGGAAGGAACTTAGAGCTGTCAGGTGGAGGTCTCTGTAGGGCCGAGGGCTGTCATGTTTCACCACTAGAGATAGCATATCAGGAGTTGCACAAAATTATTGGGTAGAAAGAAATTCTTGCCATTTATGCCTTTTATGAATTATATTTATATAAAATTCTACTTGTGTTTCGCAATATAAGTATCTTAAATTTTTGCATTCGCTCTTCCATATGTGCATTCTTAGCTCCTGAAAACCCTGAGAAAGAAAAAGAAAGGTTATAAATAGGAATTAGAAGATCTGATACCTGCCCATGAAGTGTGTACATTCGTGGGTGGAAAAGATGAACCTACAGGAAAGAGTTAGAGTATACACCTTAGTACACAGTTGTCCTCCTCCCTCAGGGCATTAGTCATGACAATACATTTCTGTAGCGCCTCCCTTCCCAGGAGCCCAAGCAACGGCCTGCAGGACAAACTGCCAAACAAGATACTCCTCATGATCCTTGGAAGCCAGTGACTCCATCTGGGAAACCAATTCAGTCTCTTCTTTCTAATCATAAGCCCCTCGGACTTGGGTCCTACCTAACCTTTGTCACGGTGGGGCAATACCTCAGGAGTCCTGGCAGGAAAATTAAATAATGCTGGTAAAAAAAGAATACCAATGACAACTCCACTCCCATTTATGGAGACTACCCCCTGCTCTTTAGAAGTGTTTTACTTAACTCGCCACACCTCTTAAATCTTTAAATACTCTTGTAAAGCACTGCTCCAAAAAGACAATGAGGCAGAGCCTGAGTAGGCAACTCGCCCACACTCTGTCTACTGTACCAATGTGCGTCTGTCCAGTGTTAGCTACCAAATAAGCCAGAGAGTGGAACAAAGAATGTTTGTTTGCATGACCGCAAAATTCTAACCCGCCCCCTACCCCCACCCTACCCAAAGTTTTCAAAGTTTCTAGAGAGATTCTGCAATGCAGTTTAAAAATCTACTGGGACTTTAAATCTATGGAAAAAGAAAATTGCCCAAATGTACCACCTCCTACCGGGAAACATCCCCATTACTTGTGCACCCCCTTCCCCTCTGGCTGGGTTACACACCACTTGAGGGTACTGTTTTATAACAGTCTGCTACAGCCCAGGCTGTCTTTCCCCTAGATAAGTTGTCTTCTCCCCACTGTCTCAGCTTAAGATTATTGCATCTACATTCCTTTCCTCCTGTGAACATCTGTTCAACATCCTTCAGACTGGAACCCATTCATGCACAGACCTTCGGGGCACTGGAATATTGACCCACAGCTTTTTCCTCTCGCAACTATTTTTAGCCTTATAGTTTGTATTTTTCAACACTCCAGTCATTTTCATGCCTCTACTTAGTCTCCTCATTTCTCCATGTTGTGTAATATTCCTTTGAGTTATCTTTTTCCAAGGAACTCAAAGAACTCGATGATTCAGCCCTCTGCCCACATACCCACATGAGGAAGGAGGCTCTCCTCCCTGCTTATCTGAGGCACAAAATTGTTTTGGCTCCAGTGCAGCTCTGTTTTTCCAGCTGTCAAGCAGCAGCTGACCAGATTTTTTTTTTTATCCACACTGAAAACTGACATGCAGCAAAGTGCGTTATGGCTGGTGGGGTGGATACAGGGTCTCAAAAAAGCACAGAAGCAAAATAGAATCTTGGAACTCAGAGTAGCAATGAACCTATGCAGAGAGGCAAGCTTGACAATTTTATTATGTGCTAGGTACCAGGCCAGCTGCTAGGAATAAACAGAATAAAACCCAGCCCTTGGCCCCTCAGAAGGGAAGGACACAAATGAATTAGCATTTATTCATTCAGTGTGTCTGTAAACACATTATGAGCAGCTATTACATGCCAGAATTTATTCTAGGCCCTGAGAGTACATCAGTGAATAACATAGACAAAATCCTTGGAGATGACTGGATGCAAAAAAAAGCATCGGATATAATTATATGGACTGGAGTCAGACCTCTTGGGTTCGAATCCTGGCTGTGTAACACTGGGAGGAATGTTTGCCTTTCTGTGCGTCGTCTGTGCGGTAGGAACGGTAACAGTACCCACCGCATAGAATTATTAGGAAGATCACAGGAGCTAATACATGTCAAGAACTTAGCAGAATGTCTAGTACCTAGCATGGGGTCCATAGTCTTACATATTATTACATTAGATAATATGAAAATTAATAAAAGGAAGTCTTATTTAGAATGGAGTCAGAAGGCTGGCAGGGGTAGTTTTCATGCTCCACCACTCCTCCGCAACTGCAGACCCAACAGGAAAGGATGCGCTTTGCACTTACGTGGTTACTACTTTACTACCCCAGCAAGCCCAAAATAGGCTCCCACCCCACTCCCCTCGACAGCCCAGCCAATGAGAGACTGCCGCAACTCAGCCAATGAAGAGCCACTATACTTTGAACTCCGGGTTTACGCCAATAGGCTTTTTGTATGTAAAAGCCCCTCCCAACACCTCCCCCTTACTCTACGAAAGAGCCTGTCTCTCCTTGGTTCTACAGATTTGCCTATGCTTTTGCCATAGTTTGCCTGTCTCCAGTTGCAATTCTTTGCTATTCCCAAATAAACCCATTTTTGCTGGTAAATTAACAGGCAGGGCATTTTTTTTTTTTTTTTTAGAGTAACAGTAATTACATTACAGAGTGAGAGAATTTTGTTAAAAAGAAGTGAGGCATGAAGCGCTCAGGGAGCATAGAAGCAAAGTACCTCACTTAGGAGGGGGTTCGGTGGACAAACTTAGAGGAGCTCCCACCGAAGTCCAGTCCATAAGATTAAGAGCTAATCCAAAGAAAAACAGGGGGAGTGGAGTACGAGGCAGAGGAAACATTGTGCTTGATGATTTGGAAGCGAAGGAGAGAGAAGCGATGCTTGGAAGTGCACCTAATTTAGCATAGGTGGGGGAGGTTGGGAGAAGCGGTTAAGAGCGGAGATCAGATCATGACAAGGAACTCCAGCTTTATCCTTCAGCAGGAGAAGCCATTAACT
Organism: Puma concolor; assembly: GCF_028749965.1. NCBI lineage: Eukaryota > Metazoa > Chordata > Mammalia > Carnivora > Felidae > Puma > Puma concolor. The sequence continues at coordinate 152,386,433 of NC_141674.1, read as the reverse complement.
GTAAACGGGAAAGTGACAGAGCTGCACTGAGCGAAAGCACAAGAGAAGCCAGTCAGAGGAGACAGCTGCAGTGAACTGGATGGGAAGAGAGGAAGGCCCGAACTCACGTGAAGGTTTTTAGCTTAGAGGGGTGTGGACAAATAGCAGAGACAGGGAAGAGGCTGATGTGTAGCGTCCGAATGAGGGGACATCAAGGAAGACTTGTGGCTTTCTGGCTTGGGCAGTGTGGCAGGTGACGCCTCTCCCTGAGGTGGCGCCTGATGGAGAAGGATCAAACTTGGTGTGTGGGGGCCCACGGGGGAGTGAGTGTGGCTAGCGCCAGCAATAATTAATAATTAACTTACTGTTGGCTAAATTGCCTCTGATAGGCTTCTGAGTGATCCAGGCTGAGCCATCCAGGAGCTCAGATCCAGCAGAGAGATCCCTGCTAAAGAGATATATGGAGAAATCATCAACATTTTGGAAAGCTTCTGGGAGTAGCTGAAGTTACTCATTTATTATCTCATTAAATCTCCACAACTCTGTGAAGTAGGTTAGAAAAAGACCCACGGGCATATAATAATTGGATGACAGACCCAGGCTTGTCTGACTTTAAAATCTTCACTCTTTCCTCTTCTCCACACTGCCTTCTGGGTGGTATGTCGAACGTCTGGAAGAAGCACTTGTTTCTGTGTTTCATGGTTTTGGTACGTTGCTGATTTCACTCCAGCCCAACCCTGCTGTAGTTTCTGGAAATACAAATATTAATAAAACTTGTCTGCCACAGCCAAAGCAAGGTACAAGAGACAGAAAGACAACAGGTCGTTTCAATATAATATGGTAAGGGCAGTGGGAGAGGTATGCACAGAGCACATTTGCCACAACTTTCGAGAATCAGGAAGAGTTCTGGCCTCAAAAGTCCTAATAAAAGTGCACGTCCAATCAAATCCATTCCTTGGAATAGATGGAGTATGAGAGTGGAGAAAGGGGTGGAGAGGTGGGACCTTTGCCCGAGAGAACTTGTTTGGAGGAGTTATTACGCCAGGGGATACTTGGCATAGACGGGATCGTGAAAAGAGAAAAGAGCAAGACCTGAGTGGGAAATGGAAGGAAGAGCCCCTAGGGGACTCTCACACTCTAAACATCAGATCCACAGCTCAGTGCATTCACGTGGCCTCTGGGAATTCTAATATCCTCCCTCAGCCTCCCCCCCAAAAAAAAATGCTTTGGGGGGACCAGTAAAGCCGTCGTCTCTGGAATTTGGTCTTGGATTTTGCTAGCAAGCTTGGATGGATTAGCAATGTAAACTCCATTTGTAAACACTGTGATCTCCATGATGGGCCTGACTTGTTCACTATGATATTCCCAGTACACTGCCTGACAAGGTAGCAGGCAGTAAGTATGAACCTTGATTGGATTAAAGCTAAATGTAAATTAACAGTTAGTTACACTCAGAAAATTAAAAAGGTTTTTTAAGGAGGCGCCTGGGTGGCGCAGTCGGTTAAGCGTCCGACTTCAGCCAGGTCACGATCTCGCGGTCCGTGAGTTCGAGCCCCGCATCAGGCTCTGGGCTGATGGCTCAGAGCCTGGAGCCCGTTTCCGATTCTGTGTCTCCCTCTCTCTCTGCTCCTCCCCCGTTCATGCTCTGTCTCTCTCTGTCCCAAAAATAAATAAACGTTGAAAAAAAAAATTTAAAAAAAAAAAAAGGTTTTTTAAAATATATATTGCATTTTACATAATAGATTTACCGTGTTGAAATTTTTTGTTCTTCCTAGTAGAAGCCAGAGCCCTGAGTTGCCCATTGAAGAACGTCTGATTAAGTTATTTTCTCATTATTCATGGCCATCATCTAGTTTCCACCAAAAGACTTTGGGTGGTCTTTGCAACGTTACTCATAACCACATGACCTGATTTAGAATCAATCTTCTGTTAAAAAGGACACCACAAACCCAAAATGGAGCCACATAGGCCAAATTACCAAACCAAGGCTTCATACCTAATCTAATTGCAATTCCAAACTCCCCAGAAATGTAGTCTTCATGGGACAATCAGGAATGTTCTGGTCAGCACCAATCAGGTAATCTGTCTCATGGACTCACCATCACCAAAAGGAAATTGAGGTGATCCACCTAATAAGATCCCCTGCCATTGCCCCAAGGAAAGGTTACCTTACCTGGAACAATCCTCTTCTTCTTTTGCGAATAACTTCCTTATCCCTTATCCCTTATTTGTCTCCCTACAAAGACCTTCCATTATGTACAACTTCTTAGAGCTCCCTTTTACCTACTAGACAGGATGCTGCCCGATTGATGAATTGTTTAATAAAGCCAATTGGATCCTCCACTTTACTCAATTAATTCCAACCAAATTAATAATCCACTGTTTCTTGTGAAATCTCTTATAGTTTGTCTGCCAACATGTTAATGCTAATACATTGGTGGATATGACAGAAAATCTTAACTAGAAAGAGATAAACATTTGTAATGAAATCCTCAAGGAGTCACTTGAACACTGAGCCTTTTCCTAGGCCCCAGCAAAGTCAAAGTTAACATGTAAGTATTCAACAAACTCAGTAATCATGTATTTTTCTATATAAGACTCCTACTGAATGACTTATCTTAATTTTTTAGCACTTGCTTCTATTTCCAAGCATCTTTGAATATTATAACTGCTATCGTCAAATGGCCACAAAATGTGGACACATCATTTAAATTATTAAGATACTGATGCTAATAAAGGACACGAGAATGATGTATAACTGCCTTTGGGGTGGTCGAAGAAAACAAACATCAAGATGTGCATGCTGCTGAGATACTGGAATAGAACAGTGAGAGAATTATTATTTATGGTATCTTTTTATTGATGTAATGTCTTCCATGGCTATATCTTCATTCCATATTATGGAAATAAAACAAAGACCATCCAAATAGGAACAATCAAAAGCTATGTTTTCAGAGCTTAATAGTGTAAGGGAGTCAGCCACCATCACTTGGCATTTGGGCCCAAGGCAGGCAGGGGAGTGGGAGTGCGTTATAGGTTAAAAAAAAAAAAAAAAAGCAGGAGGTCTTCAAGTGCGCCCTGATTGGAGAATATTGGCATGGGAAAACAGGAAGAAGTCTGACTAGAAATAGAATATCTTGTAAGATTAGGTTGGGGAGCATATTAATCTTTTTTCTGGTTAGTTCCAAGTTAGCGGGGGAAGCTGGCAGTCATTGACCAAGCCCTGACCAAGGTTGCTGTAGAGGCTGTAAGTCGGAATCCAATTGTCATATATGATCTGGTCATTATCTACCTGCATATGGAGTTTCTCAGCATTAAGATTTCAGAGGTTAGCTTTCCTAGAATGAACTCAGTATATCTATCATATGCTGGAACCAGTGCTCCAAAGGAGTAAAGATATCCTGCTGATACTGAGTAATTGCCACATTGGTGTTGAAACTGTGTTAAATATACACCAAGCATTCTCACTGAGGACAATTTTGTTCCAAGGGAATGATTCTTGGGGGGCTATATACATATATATATATATATATATATATATATATATATGTATATGTATATATATATATGTATATGTGTATATATATATATATATTTGTATGTGTGTATGTATATTTATATATTTATATTTATTGCTATTTCTTTCCTTACATTATAGCAACCACTACCTACCCAGCCCATCCACTCCACCACTAACTCCAGCCTCATAAACATGTATCAACAGCATCACATCTACCACATGTTTAAAGCTTGAAAAACACTAAGGAGGAGATGTCATCATAGCCACAGCCGCTTTGTGAGAATATGGTTCTAATGATCTTGAACACATTTTCCCATAAAGTCTTAAGTCAGTCTTCTTAGTAACTTACTAGAAGCAAATTCTCCCAATTAAAAAAAACCTACAGAATATCCAGAAGGCACCAGTGAAAGAAAAACACAGAAGTCTTCTCCCCCTTGGGCTGGTGTCTGGTCTAAAAAGTAGCAAAAGGCCTTTCCTGAGCACTAAGTGTGACAAGAACCCCTTATTTGGTATTACTCATAATTGGGGCAAAGCAAACGCCCCAAACCACAGCTGGGGAAGTTTTTAGAGAGTTATAGTTAAGTAAAAATCAATGTGATTAAATTCTTTTATGATAAGCTTCACAAAGAGAAGCACCTTCCCAATTAATTTTGCAACATCAAGTGTATTGCCCCTCATCCTGTCTTCTTTCTCTCATCCATCCAGCACATACTACTGCCTGATTCTCACAGCTGAAGTTCAAATATTAACTTTTCCCCAGCAAAAACTTTCAGTGGCTCCCTAGTATATGCTGAATATTGAATTTAAGACCAAAGAATATTTGACAACTGACCTTTATTTCCCAGTACTCTCTAGAATACCCTATATCCTGGCGAAACTACACTAATAGATTTTGCCTGAAGATCCTCCAACTTTCTCATTCAGCCTTTGTGTGCAGTTGTTCTTTGGCCTAAAATTTCTTTCCATATATCTGAATCCACAGAATTATCCAGCCAGCTTTCTATCTTTTATATATCTCTTGGTAGGATTGAATTTTGTTGTAAATAGGTTCTATTTAGGATACAACCAGAATAATCTTCCAAACTATGGTTGGTAGGAAAAACAGAAACAGATGGGATCAATGTTGAAGGTAACCTGTAAAGTGAGTTTTGATCTGGATTTTAAAGGAGGTGAGGTGTGAGGTTTGGTTTGGGCAGCAGGAGTCCATTCCCAGATAAGTGGGGCAGATTACATGGGGGATAGGTATCCACTGAGCAAAAGAACAAATAAAAACCTTTGTACTTACTTTACTTATCCTCTAAAGCCAAGACCAAGGAGGAGAATCTGTTCAGCTCCCTCACCACTCCCTCTGTCCTGGACCAGCCTCTCTCTTTCCCTTCTTTCTACTTGTGAGATCCCCCTTCTTCCATGCCTCTGGTTCCAACCCCCAAGAACACAGAGAAAGATTTTAGATATTTTTTCTTCATTTATCATTTCACATTTTCATTTTTTCAATACTTACTACGCATGTGTTCTGAGCATTTCACGAGACCCTGGAAAATGAAGGACCAAAGAATATTATAAAAGCATAAATGGAACATTTCCAATCTTTATGAGAAGATGATTAGCAAATAATACACACTATCACCATGTTGGGTTGTTTATTTCGTTATTTTTCATTTGGGCCCTCCCATTTACTCTTTGCCTTATCTTCCCTGCCCATTGCCTTATGAGTCTGATCCCTACAGATTGCATGCTCTATTATCCAGGTTTCTTTGCCCTCTGGTATTAGTTGCTTTCAGCCAGTAGGAGGTACCAGCAAGATATTAAAGAGAAGTAGGAGAAAGTTACCAAAGTATTTATTCCTTCTGCTTTTCATCTATGTTGTGCTGTAATCTCACATTGGTTCCATCTTTGCAGGGCAACAGCTCACTCTAGGTGACCCCACCTCCAAGACTGAGGGTTCTTAAAAGGGGTTGTTCCCATAAACAGCTACAAGGATAACATGGTAACCAGAGTTTCACCTGGAATGATGGTGGTTCATTTATCATGAGGTACTTAAGAATGAAGTAGATGGACAGCATTCTAAACTATGGCTTGATTTAAGCAATCAGAAAAATTCTAGGTCTGTGGCAGAAATCTCACTTAAGTTGCCGTAATAGAAATTCATAGCCTCTTAAGTTTCCAGACTCAAACTATTTCATTCTCAAACCAGAATGCCATGTTTAAAATGAAGTCCAGGGGCGCTTGGGTGGCTCAGTCAGTTAAGCACCTGACTTTGGGTCAGGTCATAATCTCAAGGTTTGTGGGTTCGAGCCCCATGTCAGACTCTGTGCTGACAGCTCAGAGCCTGCAGCCTGCTTTGGATTTTGTGTCTTCCTCTCTCTCTGCCCCTCTCCCCACTCATGCTCTGTCTCTCTCTCTCTCTCTCTCTCTCTCTCAAAAATAAATAAAAATGGGGGCGCCTGGGTGGCGCAGTCGGTTAAGCGTCCGACTTCAGCCAGGTCACGATCTCGCGGTCCGGGAGTTCGAGCCCCGCGTCAGGCTCTGGGCTGATGGCTCAGAGCCTGGAGCCTGTTTCCGATTCTGTGTCTCCCTCTCTCTCTGCCCCTCCCCCGTTCATGCTCTGTCTCTCTCTGTCCCAAAAATAAATAAACGTTGAAAAAAAAAAATTTAAAAAATAAATAAATAAATAAATAAAAATGTTTAAAATTTAAAAAAATAAATAAAATAAACATTAAAAAATAAAACAAAATAAAATAAAATGAAAGCCAGATCTTTTCGAGGAAGGAGCCTGCAGTTGCCACACTAACTTAAATCTTCTTCCAAGTTTCCCTCAGGAAGACACGTGACATAAAGTTAAGTTGGAAAGTGACCTGTGAAAAGGGACATGCTCAGACCTCCCGGGAGTTATTAAATACTAGCCCTAGGTTTATACTCATTTCTATAGGGTTAAAACACCATTATGGTCCAGTGGTATATTAATTTCCTATTGCTGCTGTAAGAAATGATTACAGGGGCACCTGGGTGGCTCAGTTGGTTAATCATCAGACTCCTGATTTTGACTCAGGTCATGATCTCTCTGTTTGTGAGTTCAAACCCTGCATCAAGTTCTGTGCTGACCGCTGGGAGTCCGCTTGGATTCTCTCTTTCCTTTTCTCCCTGCCCCCCCCCCAATAAACAAATAAACATTAAAAAAAAAAAAAAAGAAATCACTAGAAACCTGGTGATGTGAAACAACAGAAATATATCAGCTTATAATTCTGGAGGTCAGAAGTCTGAAATAGGTCCTACTGGGCTAAAATCAAGGTGCTATCAGGTGGTGTATTCCTTCTAGGCTCTAGGGAAGAATTCTTCTCCTGCCTTTTTCAGCTTCTAGCCTGCATCCCTGACTGGTGAAGAGACGTTACGGTAAGAAAGGCCAATGGGAAGCCCCTGGAACTGTCCCTTCCCCACAGCTACAGAGTAAAATCAAAAGTAATACCACATCCCTGGTGGTATTATCACAAGATAAGAACCCAAAAAATGCAAGAATGCTGGTTTTCTATCCTACACTCAATTTCCCCATTCATTTAGTCAGTGCAAAAGTAAGATGAATTGTGGAAAATGTTTATGAATCAACCTCAGCAGCCATTTCCAGTGTGGTAACTTTACTGGGTCAAACAATATCGACCTAGTACCTGGGGGCTATTAACCTGAAGAATACTTTTTTCTTGATCTAATTAATAGGACCATCCAAAAGAGTTTTTCTTAACTTAGAAGGGTCAGCAGCATAGTTTCACCATCTTACTTCAGGGCTACGTCAACTCTCTTGCTCTCTGTCATAATATGGTCTCCCAGGACCTTGGTCGTATCCCATAGAATATCACACTGATCCATCACCTGGGTAACATTATGCCAATTGGACCTCAAGAACCATAAGTAGCGATTTCGTTATGTGCTTTAGTAAGACAAATATGGCCACAGAGTAGAGGGTAAATCCCATGAAAATCATGCAAAGTTTCAAGGAATTCAGTAGTCTAGAGTATGCCAGGATATCTCCTCTAAAGTGAAAGATAAGTCACTATACCTTGTATGCCCACCACGAAGAGGAACAGTGTTTGCCAGAACTCTTCAGATTTTGGAGAAATGATATACCATAACTGGAAGTGCTTCTCCAACCCATTTGCCAAGCGCTTCTAAGTCTGTCTGTCTCAAATGGAGCCTGGAGCAAGAGAGGGCTTCCAAGTTGAGGCTGCCCTGATACTTGTATCTTAATGATCTAGCAGATGCAGTACTTTTAGACATGTCTGTGGCAGCCAGAGATACCGTACAAGGCCTCTGGCAAACCCCAATAAGAGAATCACAGAGGGTATGCCTAAGGACTCATGTCCTTTTTGCCAATTTATTAGCTACCTATTGATGTATAATAAAATACCCCCAAAACTCTGGGGCCCATCTTAGATTTTGGCTACAACAGTCAACAATTATTCACTATACGAAAACCAACTCCTCTCTTTCTCCAGGGCCCTGGTAGAGACAGAAAGCATGATCCCGGAACCAAGACTACCAAGCATAGTAGTCTTCTAGGGCTGCTGTAATAAAATACCACAAACCAGCAGCTTACGCTTCTGGAGGCTGGGAGTCCCAAATCAAGGGATCGGCAAGGTTGGTTCCTTCTGAGGGCTGTGAAGGATGAACCTGTGCCAAGTTTCTCTCCTTGGCTTGTAGATGGTCATCTTCTCCTTGTGTCTTTTTACATCATCTTCTTTCTGCGCATATCTGTCTCTGTGTCTAATTTCCCCTTTTTATAACCACTCAGATTAGAGCCCACCCTAATGACTTCTTTTTAACCTGACTACTTCTGTAAAGATCCTATTTTCAAAACACCTGTAGCTTCATGGGGAGTTCTCGATAGCCAGGTAACAGAGGAAAGGTCAGCTTTATGCCAAGTAAGCTGGCAGCAGTCCTAACTGGATGGCTGCTGCATCACAGCCCCTCTCAGGGATGTCTTGGAATAGAGTAGGAAGAGAAATCTTCCTAAGGGGCAGAACTTTTATTACAGCTGTTTTTTTCATTTTTCATGGAAAGAGAAATGGCCTGATATAAGATCAACACTGACTCATAGGTGGCAGCTAATGTGTTGGCCAGCTGGTATCTTAGGGACTTGGAAAAAACAAGCTTGAAAGACTGGTGATAAAGAATTTGGGGTAGGGGAGATTTGGGAAAAGAATATCTTGAAGAGGGAAGGGTTTGAAGATATTTGTGTCTCATGGAATGCCCTCCAGAGAACAAGATTATCTGTCCCATGGATGTCAGCCAACCTCCCCCCAGCTTCCCCTTGCTGGATGTATGGTGCCATGATACCGGCATGGAGGCTAAGCGTGGGCTCAGCTGTATTGCCTTCCCTCTCCAAGGCTAATGTGACTTGTGGCTTCCTTCCTCCATTGCTTTGTGCACAAACTGATAAGAGCAGAGGCCTACACTGAGCCCCCAGTATGGCACCATTCCCTGTAGTCCTTGTTGGTTGGCTCTTTTCATCGCTCCAGCTCACAGGCTCCAGTAACACTATTGACTCACCTTCTGAGCAGTTGGAAAAGGGAGGAGCAGATGGAATTGAAATATATGACTAAAGGCAGAGTTGAGAGGAATTGGTGGCCAAGTGAATGTAGTAGGAGAATGGCAAAGAAAACCTGAGATGAGTGAAGTTTTCAGTTTTTGTGAATGGTGAATGGGAACACTTTGAATGAAGACAGGGATGATCAGAGAAGGGTAGGGAGAGACTGATGGAGGAGATGAAGAGTTCAGTTTGAGCCTCTGGAAGTAGGTGAGGGTGAGCATATGTATGCATCGTGAGCAACCAGTGGTCAAGGAGGGGGAAAGATCCTGAGTTTAGAAGCAAAGTCAGCACTTGAGATAAAGGATGAAAACTTGATTTTATTCATAACTATGTTAATGTCCCACAGGACTTTGCATGTTTGATCTTTTACCTCTAACTATGGACACGGAGACTTTGCTTTTCAGCTGCAGTGAACAAGCTGAAGAGGCCTTTAAGAAATGGTGGGGCGGGGACACTTACCCTCAGAGGAAGTAAGCATAGGGAGACCCTAAAGGCAAATGTTTACCACAGCATTTTATACTGAAAGTGCCAAATGCACAGACCTCACCTGTCTTGTCCCACTTCTCTATCTCCAGCAACTAGAAGAGGGTCTGGCACCTTGTAGCCACCCAAATATTTAGGGAGTGGTCAGAATAAATGGGAGGATGTGGCAATGAGGGAAGGAAGGAAGGAAGGAAGGAAGGAAGGAAGGAAGGAAGGAAGGAAGGAAGGAAGGAAGGGAGGGAGGGAGGGAAGGAGGGAGGGAGGAAGGAAGGGGGGAAGGAAGGGAGGGAGGGAGAGAGGAAGGAAGGAAAGGAGGGAGGAAGGAAGAAAAGGAGAAAGGAACCAACCTTCAGAGCATAATGGGGACGTGGGGAAGGGAAAAGCCAAAAAGACCTCCTTTTCCCTCACCCTCTGTAAGACTGAAAGATGAGAGGCCATGTGGAGTAATGGTTAAGAACATGGACTCTGAATTCAGGCTCCAAGACATCCTAGCTGAGCGGCTTGGACAAGTGACTTAACTTTTCTGTGCCTAGGCTTCCTCCCTGCAAAATAAACACAGTAAATGCTTACAGAAGCTCCTGGGGAAAAAGTAAGTTCCACATAATTGTTATTGTTATTATTTTTGGCAACTTGATGAGAAGGTAAAACAAGCTGGAAATTCCCTGCGGAGGGTGAATTCAGCTACTTAGCCTTTAAGCGCCATTCACAAATTGAATAATCCCATTCTCTCACTTTGCCTTCCAGAAGCTTTAAACACCCCCCTGCTTCCCAACATACTTTCACTAGCAAAAGACAGAGGCCTGGGTTTTAGCACAGCTGCCAGCAATGAGCCGTGAGTCCGCAGACCCCACGGGAGCCGAGCACCCAGATCCCTTATTAGCCAAGGCCGACCGCCGTCTGTGCGTGGGGTGCGGCCCGCAGGCTCACTCCGGTTCGCGCTCTCGCCACCCCGCCCGCGCGTCCCGGGGCCACCCCGCCCGCGCTTCCCGGGGCCCCCGCGCCCTGCGCGCCCCGGCTGCCGACCCGCGCCCAGCACACGGGGGAGGCGCCTCTCGGGCGCCCCCCGGCCGGGATGCCAGTGCCCGGCGCAAGGCGCGCCTTCGCCCGCAGCCTGCCCGCGGCCTTTATACCGAGCCGGCCGGGTGCTCACTAATGTTTAACTCGGGGCCGAAACTTGGAAGCGCCCAGTGACTCCGCGCGCCGAGCAGCGGAGCTGGAAGCGCGTCTCGGCGGCTTGCCTGACTTCTGCCTGCGCTCCTGCTCCGAACGCTCAGTTCCGGGCACACGCCGACCATGAAGGTGAGTGAGGAGCGCCTTTCCCTAACCCCAGGGGCGAATTGTAGGTGCTTCTTCACCAGACTCTCCCGCAAGTGACCCCGAAGCTCGCGGAACGGAACCAAGGGCTCCTGTTCGGCGGAAGTTCCAGGGCCACCCTCGACAGGTGAAGGGACCTCCCCGAGTTCCCGCCAGGCGCTCGCCCCCCGGGGTTTCTGCTAGAAAGAGGTGCCAAGCCTTGGAGGACGCAGAGAGCCATCCATAAAACGCTCGCTCGAACCCTCACCTGGCTTCTCCCTCACTTGGCTTCTGACGTTCAGGAGGCGTAGAGAAGCAAACGCTAGTGTGCTTGGAGGCCAAAAGTTCAAGGGCGACCGCTCTTGGCAACCTCCGCGCTCCAAACCCTCCCAGCCCACTGTGCCCCCTTTCCAATGCACGCCCATCGGCAAACCCCGCTGCCTAGGGTGCAGGGCGGGCCCCGACCCTCTACCTCTACTGCGCTGGGGCTCGACGGCTCGCTCTAACCGGACACGATCTGACCCGCCTGCAGACACTGTGGAAGGTGCTCCTGGGACTGCTGGGGCTTGCTGCGCTCATCACCATCATCACCGTGCCGGTGGTTCTGCTGAACAAAGGCAGTAAGTTCGAAACATTTGAAAAAGATAAGACAACTGGAGACCGGGATCGGGTTCTACCTTACCACACCGAGAGCTAAGGATCTTGCTGGGGGCTTGGACCAGTGCACCAGGTTGTAGGTGAGGCTTCCCTGGTCGTGGCTAGATGCCCTTCCCGGGGTCTCCAGCGTTCAGGCTGCAAAAGGTTGGCAGCGGCCACATTTTATGTATCATAAATACACACTTCCTGAAATTAAGGAGAAGCCTTAGGATTTCTTTTTATTAAATTCCAAGTTAAATGTTTAATATGATTTCAATTAAAAAAAAAAAAATAGCCTCCCTAGTAGGGATCTTCAAAGGAGAAGATGTGGTGTTTGAAGGTCCCGAACAGTAGTAAGGCTGTCATAAAAGGAGGGGAAAAATGAGAGAAAGAAAACTCCCAAGATACAGTTTTGAGAAAAGACTGTATGGGGAACCCAGGTTCTTTTCCTAACAGGGCGATGGAAAGTCATTAATTGGAGAGTTGAGATGCAGGGAAATAACTATTGACCACTTATAGCAGTATTTCAGAGTAAATCATAAAACTGGTGTACGTGGTAATATTCGGAAGGGGATGGGATCAGTGATGTGTGGTGGATTCTTTCATTGAAAGCCACCTTCATTTCTTTTAGCTTTCCTGACCCAGTGCAGCTCTAGTTCCTGATATAAAATGTTCATGTAATGGAATACACCTTATTGGGTGCAAACAAGTGAGAACAACTAGTTTGGGTCTCTTGTGGCCTTACTTTCCTTCTAAGTAAATATTTACTTTCATTTCAGTAAGACACATTCTAGTCAGCCAACTGAAGCATTCTCTCTGGATGCTCTATCTAACCAGGAAATGTGCAGGCAGTGCTCACGTACTGAGGGGTCTTCTCCAGATTTCAAGGTGACAGCTCAGAATTAGTTTGTGAAGCTATCAAGGACTATGTTTGCCTGGCAATTCCAGGACTGGGGCAGAGGTCCCAAAGGTTAAGTAACTGAGTGTGCTGACCTATTGATAATGACTTTTAGTTAAGAAAGCAATGGTTACCATCGTTTTAAACAATTAAATGGCAGACATCAGCTCACTTATATTTGACTCTTGTTTTTTTGAAATGATACTTTGTATGTTTAAACAACCACACACACAAAGCCTGGCTGTAAGAAAAGAATGGATCATCCATACGATCAATAAATATTCACGTGGCTTACATTATGTCCCAGGCACAGTGCTACTTGCTGCAAATACAAGGCTTGAAATTTTTAAAGATCTCTGACCTCAAGAACTTTATAGCTAGTGGGAAACAAATATGCAAAAAGTCATGCATTTTTTTTTTTTTTAAAACGGATAGCTCATTTGTCTCCAGAACATCACTGAAGCACACCACAGCATCACTGGAAGAATGGGTATAAAGCTGTAACTATCAGAACTTTCCTTGAGGAAACTTGGAAGGAACACCAAACTTTGATGAAGCCACTTGAAATGGGCAGTGAGATGGTCTAGGAGACTGGGTCAGCCAAGTGCCTTCTAGGGGTTGGTCGGGTTAACTACAGGGATTTTGCTTTGCCGGGGGAGCATGCAGACTAGAGAGGGGCTGTCTTGCCATTTCCTGAAAACCACACCTCGTCTCTTCCCCCGCATGAAATTTGGACAAATATTTCAAGAACATTCTTTTGGTGGGGACTTCTCCAGAGATTCCTGTGTCTCCATCTAAGTATTATGATTGGATAAGATAATTTAGAGAGGCTTGAGCAGAACAGACTTGCCTGTGGATTAGAAGGAGTACTTCTGGGAAGGTCTTCTCATAAGAAGTTTCTTCTGTGGGAATGCTTGAATGGTTACTATCAGTTTCTGGGGATAAGGTTTTCCAGAAAACATAAATGCCTTATGAGTCAATACAGAGACACAAGGGCACATCCTCTAACTGGATTATAAAAGGGCTCCTAGCAGAAGAGGAGAGTGGGAAGCAGCGAAAGAAGTTTGATTTTTAACCATAGATGATGAAGAACTCCAGGAGAATTGTGAGCATGCCTGGACTGTTGGGCAGGGCAGTGGGTACAGGGGTTGAACAGGGCAAGGCTAGAGGGGAAGCAGGGAAGTGTCCTAGAAGACTGACGGTGCACAGCAGAATTTGGAGACTATAGGGCTGCTCAGAAATGTGACCAATTAGACTTTGGTAATTGATTAAACATACAAGGAAGAGGAGGGTGGCTAAGGATGTTGCCCTTGGGCAACTGGGTGGATATGTGGTATCATGGGGTGCTTTGTTTATGCTTACACACTCAAGTTCTCTTCTCATATTTCTTAGTTGGAATGTACGTATATTTGAGGAGGAAAGGGAAATCCTCTTGTTTCAACTCCTGCTTTAGAGGGGCAGAGATGAAAACTAAGGAATGTGGCATTATCATGAAGTCCACGATATCATTCCTGGGCTGTGCCACAATGAAGAGCAGCATTCTTACAAAGAATCCAGAGTCATCACCCAAGAAGTGTTCTCCATATTGTCAATCTAAGTTTAAAGTTAAAAAAAAAAAAAGTACTAGGAAGGAAAAGGGGATAGGAAGTGGGAGAGAGCAAAGATAAATGGAAATAAAAGGAAGGGAGGGAGGAAGGAAGGAAGGAAAGGAGAGGGAAGGGGAGGGAGGAAGATTTTGATAGATCATGCAGAAAGCTAAGAAATAAACAACCAAAAGAAAGGAGGAAGAAATGAGCAAACCCAAGTTCATCCTCTGAGAGGTTGGTTTAAGAGAAGGTTAAGTGTTTCCATATGAAACACTGACTTTAGCGGAACTAAACACACCCAGAGGAGAGAGAGAGTGAAAGAGAGGCATAAGCGTAATACTTCTGTATTTTTTTGTAGAATAAAAACTCCCTGAGGTCAGGAATTATGCATGTCATCAAGCAAAATTAAAAGCTCACCTCCTTCTGTATGTATAATAAAGGATTGTATTTTGTTTTAAACCCTTCATATATCCTATTATAGAAGGATATTACATTTAAACGTTCAGTTTCCCAGAGAATCCTCAGTAAAATATACAAATATAATGAAAGTATAGAAATCCTCATGGCTTAGTGGTAATAAAATCTCTGACTCAATATTGGTGAGCCCTTTATTTCCCCTTTCACATTGTATTATAGGCTGGGCTTTTGAAAGATTTATCAAATAGTTTTATTATTGTATTTGTTATTTGTCAAATAGTTTTATTGTTGAGTTTTATTATGGGATAGAAACGTACCTGTTCTTCTCTTGTTCTTTTCACTGCTTTAGCAGTAAATTTCCTCAGTATCTTCTTTCAGTGCATGGGAAATTTGACTGCTCACCCATCCATCAGTAATAAAAGGAAACCCAGATGTGAAGGAGACAGGAATACTCAAAGAAAAGATAATATCTATGAAGTTTGCCTGAGGAAATCCAGTATCTATTCCAGGTTTAAAAGCACATAAATGAGGCTGAATGAAAGCTTTGTATATTTCAGGGGACAGTTTCTAAACAGTGAGCTCTGTAAAAGCTCGGGTTGACTCCAGCTAGCTCAGTTAACTATTGTCAACCTTTGTCAAGTGCTCAGGAGGTCAGTGGGTTGGTCTTTTTCAGGCCAGCTATTGTGGCTCCCTAGCCACAGTATGTGCCTTAAATTTCTCTTATACATCTTGCCTCTCATCCCAAAGTGGATCAGAGAGAAAAAGGCAAGACTGTTTGCCCAGTTGATGGCTAGAGAAAAACAACATAAAATGACTGATTAGAGCTGGATCAGTGTACTTAAAGTGCTGATGCCCATGGGAAATGTGGCCATAAATACACACAGGACCACCTTGCTTATGGAAGAGAAAGTATGCAAACATGTAATAATAGCTAACGTGTTCACTCTGTGCCAGGTATTGGGCAGAGGGCTCTCCATATGCTTTTCCTCTGATCCTTAGGACAACCCTTTGAGAGACTATTATCATCTCCATTTTTACAGAAATGTAAATTTTACTTTGAGAGAGTGCTTTAGTTACTTATTACTGCATAATGAATTACCTTGAAACTTAAAACCACAAACACTTGTTATCTCACAACTTCTGTGGGTCAGGAATTTGGCAGTGGTTTAGGTGGGAGGTTCTAGCTAAAGATCTCTTACGAGATTTTGATCAAGATGTCATCTGAAAGCTTGACTAAGGCTGGTGGTTCCACTTCTAAGCTCTCTCATGTGGCTCTTGGCTAAGACATCTCAGTTCCCCACCATGTGGGCCTTTCCATGGCATGTTAGGGTAGCTGGCTGCCCGTAGAATGAAGGATCCAAGAGAGCAGCCAAATAGGAAGCCACAGAGCCTTTTATGACCTTGCTTCAGAAGTGATATGCCAGCACTTCTGTATTATATTGCTCGCACAAACCAGCCCTGATACAGTGTGAGAGGGCATTACATAAGGGCATGAATACTAGCAGCAGAGATCATTGGGGACCATCTTAGAAGCTGGCTACCAAAGAAGTTAAGAAACTTGCTCAGAGTTCCACAGAGTTCAAATTCACACTCAGGCAACACAACTCCAGAGCTGATGCTCTTAAACTCCAAATCATTCTGGTTTTGATCAAGTATAAAATTAATGTGGCCATATTAGCATAAAGTTACAATTTCCCACGTATATGCCTATATTATAATTTCATGGCTGCTAATCCCTGATGTCAAGTGTTCTGAGGAAACACACCTGCCTCTGGTACCTCCATTCCTATATAAAGCCGTGGACAATGACGTCCAGCTTGGGCTGATATCCTACCCTGTGGACTGGTCTTATTAAGTATCTTTACTAGTAGTAGGTCCAGATTTGTTCTTTGCACTCAATTACACTTACTTTGTTTCTAATGCATGTTATGTTGTTTGATTTGATCTTCCCAGAACAATCCATTAAGGTATTATTATCTTGACTTGTTACACTGAAGTTTAGGGCTTTGTGAATAAGTACTAGAATTTGGAAATCCAAACCTTTTGACTTTTAGCCTTCCCTGAGTCTGCTGATTTCCATCTGTAGCTGTTTTAAAGAAATGCTTTGGTGGGAATTTTTGTAAGTGAATGATTAATCATTGCTTTATGGTTTGATACCAATTCCCTTTCATTGTTGTAAATCAATTATCTTGTAAATATTTTTACCTTTAGTCTTCATAGCTCCAGCGTGACCTCTAAAAAAGGGTGTGTCTCTCAATTTCAGAGTAAACTAAAACCACAAAATCAGAACTTCTGAGTTAGCTGTGTTCTTTTTTGCCATGTACTATATTTGCAGCTTCATATTTCACTTCAAAATTACAGCTTTCTATGAAGTTTTCTGAACTCAATTATAAAGCATTTGGTTTAGTTACCTGTATACATTAAGTGTACATTTCTTCATTATTTGGTTCACTGGGGAAGCAAGTAGACCCGTGATCTTGGGTCACATATTTCAGCATCTAAGGGCCAAGAAGCAGAGGTAATTCCAAGCAGAGCCAAAGCCAGCAGGGACTTTGTTCCTGGCCCCCTGAGGACTAGGGTGGCTCAGGGTGTATAATGAAGGAAGAGGAAGCAGGAGGGGTATTAAGTGGGGACTACCTCATTCCCCTTCCCTGACTTCACACTGGGTACCTCCAGAACTGGCTGGGTGGCCCCTGTGGCCTTAACATGGTCTCTGTGGGGCTGAGAACCTCTTCTTATTTTCCTCAGTTGTTGTAAAGCTCCATCTACTCAAGCTTAAGGTCACAAATTCCATGGATGGCTCTTATTCTCTGCTGTTTTCCTTTATTCTTTTATTTTCAGGCAGGAAACTTATAAGATTTAAAACCTCCTGAGGGCTAAGGTCCTATGATGGCCAGATGCAGGATTTGTTAACTCACCAACACGTATCGAATACTTATGCATGTCAGGTGTTATTGTGGGTATAGGGCATCTGGCCCTAAACAGTAGAGATGAGGAGCCTGCTCCCACGGACCTGTATTTTTTTTTAAACATTTATTCATTTTTGAGAGTGAGAGAGACAGAACATGAGTAGGGGAGGGGCTGAAAGAGAGGGAGACACAGAATCCAAAGCAAGCTCCAGGCTCTGAGCTGTCAGCACAGAGCCCAACGCGGGGCTCGAACTCACAGACTGGGAGATCATGACCTGAGCTGAAGTCAGAAGCTTAACCGACTGAGCCACCCAGGCGCCCCCCATGGACCTTTAATATCTACAGGCAAGTAGTCGGCAAGCACATGAGTAATTTCAGATCATAATGGTGCTAGGACAAAAATTAAGTGTGCTAGAGAAGGTGGAGGGACACAGAAAAGGGGTTTCTTTTTATTCCAAGCATGAATGTGGATGATCTTAATTCCATTTTGAAAATATGTCTCTCACTCTGAGTAGATAATGGAGGTGAGTGGGGGCATTTGTGAGAGATGATGGCAGATTGGACAGGGTGGTAGTATTGGAGATAAAAAAAAAAAAGGAAAGCAGAATATACTTTGGAGGTAAAACAATGTATGGTGAAGAGCGAAGTGAAGAGTGAGGGAAGGAGCAGAGATAAGGATGACTCCTTGAATGGCTGTCTTCATAGTTAAAGTGGGGAACTTTTTCTTGCTCTCGTGGCTCTATCTTTCCCACAAGAACTAATCTACAATGGTTCCTCTGAACTAATGCCTTTGTCCTACTGTGTCGCTTCAGGGATCAGGAGGCAGGACTCAGAAATGCCTTCTACACTGTGCACGTAGCACATACTTGTCAACAGATGGTAATTCTTCAATTCAGCAAATATTTATGGAGCATCTTCTAGATGCCAGGAACTTTCTTATCCACTGGAGATATAAAAATGATAGATATGGCCCTTGTCCTAGAACAATTCACCATATAAAAGGAAGCGTAAACATTAACTATGGTAAAAAGGGCTAAGTGTCCTTCTAGTAAATGATCCAAGTGCTATAGATGCACGAAAGGGCAATGATAAATGCCGCCCAGGGAAGTCTGTACAGAAACCAACCAGGCATGAAGGATTAATCATTCATGGACTTAAAGACAATCCTTCCAATACTGGAGCCACTAGACTGGCTTCCAGGCATACAGTTCACCTACAAGTTTAGTCCTCAATGGTTTATGGCCCTTGATTCTGTATCAAACAGAATGTTTCTGGCGGCAGGTAACAGAGTACCCAACCAAAACTTGTTTAAAGTATGGAGTGTTACTATTGTACTGTTATTAGCATCTTACATAACTGGAAGTGTAGAAATAATGCCACTCTAGAGTATGTTAATGCAGTGGTTTGACAGCATCCTCAAGGGCCTGGCATCTTCCTGTCTTTTCAGCTGCACCCTTCTCAGACTGTTGGCTTGTGTTCTCAAGTGTGTCCTTTTGGGGTCAAGCACATCATTGCTCACACAGCTGTTTTGCAAGGGAGAAGATGATGCTGTTTTTCATTCATAGTCTGTTCTATCAGGGAGGAAAAGCTTTTCCAGAAGTCCCTCAGCCCAAGGCAGACTTTCTCTCACGTCTCATTGGCCAGATTTGAGTCACTTGTCCATTCTAAACTAATCACTAGTGGGGGGCGGGGTATGAATTTGTGTTCTGGATTTTCTTTGGAACTGGAGTAATCAAGACTCATCTTTCTGGGATGAGGAGGAAACTTCTTCCTGAACACATGGCAGGGGAAGGGTAATTACCTAAATTGAATTGGGAATTCCAAAAGAAAGAAATAGCCGGGCACAGGGTGTCTGTGTAGGCATATCATAGATTTTTTCATTCCTTTATTTTTGTTACATTGAAAGATTTAATTTGCTAGCAAAAGAAAGTAGATGTCAACTACTTTGACCAGCTCTGAACTCCAAAGAATCTGATCATATAACTCTCCTTCCCCTCTTCTCATCTTCTTTCCTAACTGCCTGAGTTTATTGCAGAGCAGGGTATTATTATCCTGAATGTATTTTGACCCTAGTACTTGCTTTTATCATGGTATCCAAAGTGACTAAGGATGGGGAGGAATTGTATTTGAAATATTTAAGATACAAATCTGAGACAGCAGAGCGGGTCAGAAACATCTGAGGAGAATTACTCTCATTTTTTTTTCGTTAAAAAGCCCATACAAATTGTCATATTTTATTCAATTCACAATGTGAAAAGGTAGCAGAAAGAGTCAACAGAAATTTTAAAAAGTAATGTTTAAAAAAATTTTTTTTAACGTTTATTTATTTTTGAGACAGAGACAGAGCATGAACAGGGGAGGGTCAGAGAGAGGGAGACTTTCAGAATCTGAAACAGGCTCCAGGCTCTGAGCTGTTAGCACAGAGCCCGACGCGGGGCTCGAACTCATGGACCGTGAGATCATGACCTGAGCTGAAGTCGGCCGCTTAACCGACTGAGCCACCCAGGCGCCCCAAAAAGTAATGTTTTAAATTACACAGTAAACATTAGGCCTGCAAAAGTTGACCCAGGAAGGTAGGATTTGAAATAACTAATGGCCATAAAAACAAAATACAATAAGTAAATAAAAGCAAACAAGATAGCCTCATAGTGTCTGGATTTGATGACTCAAATCTTTGTTGTTAAATCTCCAGAGGGGGCAATTAATCTACATGGTAATGATTTGATGAAAATGAAAATGGTTTGTACTGAAAAGCACATCTAGAACCCAACATCAGTGGCTTCTTGTAAAGCCTGGAAATCCCCATGCTCCCCACCTGCTCCCTTGCCTACCTTCCTAGTGGACTCTGTAATGTGTCTCCTCTCTCCCAGGCCCTAATATCCCCTCAGCTGATAACCTGGCTTCCTATTTTAATGAGTAAACAGGGCCATCAGAAGAGACTGCCCTCCATTCCCACCAGCCCCTCTGAGCATTCACCCACACTTGTCCCTCCCAGGGTGCTGGGTGAACTTTCCTGGCACCTGCCTGAGGCCAGATCCTCCTTTGGGCACTGATTCTGCCCTTTTTTCTTTGCCTAGAAATAGGGCTTCAGTTCTTTCTTCTGCCCTCTGTATCCTCATTTTCTCCTCTCCATCTAATTGTGTTATAACCTCTCACATGAGAAGAGAAGTGAAGGGAAGGCAAGGGAAGGGAAAAATCTTTTCTGGATCCCACATCCCTGCCAATCACCAGCCCTTCCCCCCACTCCCCCCGCCACCGGCCCTTTCCCTTTCCCTGCTCTCTTTACCACAAAACTCCTCAAACAGCTTTGTGTTATCTCTGTCCACAGTTCCTCTCCCCACGCTGTCTTAAACCCACTGCAACAAGGCTTACCCTTACTCCACCACTAACACAGCTCAGTTCTCCTCAAGGTCTCTAACCTGTGTGCTGCTAACAGCAGAGCGCTGTTCTCTATGTGTCTCACTGTCCTATCAGTTAATCATCCTTTCCACCTCTCCCTGGGTTTCCACTCTTCTCCTGGTGTGTTCCTTCTACTTCACCACATGCCCCCTCCATTCTCCTTAGAAGTTTCTCTTCCTGTCTGACTTCTAACCTTTGACCAACCAGGGCTCCATCCTGGAACTCCCTTCCTTCCTTCCTTCCTTCCTTCCTTCCTTCCTTCCTTCCTTCCTTCCTTCCTTCCTCCCTCCCTCCCTCCCTCCCTCCCTCCCTCCCTCCCACTAGGTGATTTCATACACTCTCATGGCCTTAAACACCATCTGTAACCTGACATGCCCCAATTGCCAGACCAGATGTCTTTTGGGACCTCTGTGTACATATGTATGAGCAGGCATCTCCATTTGGATGTTATTGGCATCTGAAAGCAACATTTCTCTGAACTCCCCCTAAACCTGTTCCTCCCTTAGTGGACCTCTTCTCGGCAGATAGCAATTCCGTTTCTCCAGTTGCTGAGGCCAAAATCCATGCAGTTTCCACTCCACAGACCCACTTATATTCAACCTCCAATTGGTTAGCAAATCCTGTCATTTCTGTCATGTTCTTTCAGAATTTGACCATATCTCACCACCTCCACTGCCACCACCCTGGTCCACAATGCCATCACCTTTCACCTGAATTTTTACCAAAAAATCTTCCTATTTCTTTTTCTTTAACTTTTCTACAGTGCATTTTCATCACAACAGATAAGGTGACTGTGGTAGGCAGAACTCTAAAATGACTCCTTAAATTTCCTCCCTTCTCCCATGCACTAGCCTCTAAGATACATTACAATGGATTTAGTTCTCGCGATTAGGTTGTTCTGTGGCACGGTCCACTTCAAGAGAGGGAGATTACCTAGGTGGGCCTGACCTGATCATATGAGCCCTTTAAAAAAAAAAAAAAAACAGAGTTTTTCTGGCTGTTCACAGAAGGGGTAGTCGGAGGTTTGAGGCACAAAAAGGATTTTTCACGCCATTGCTGATTTGGAGGGCCCACGTGACAAAGGATGTGAGAGGACTCTACGAGGTGAGAGCAATCCTTGGCTGAGAGCCAGCAAGGGAACAGTGACATCACTCCTACACCCATGCAAAACTGAATTCTGCCAACAACCTGCATGATCTTGGAAGCAGCTTCCTCCCCTCTCTCCCCGAAAGCCTCCAGATGAGGGCTCAGCCTGGCTAATGCCTGGATCTCTGCTTTGCTAGACCGTGGGCAGGGAATCCAGCCATGCCAGGCTGGAATTTGACCCACAGAACCTTGAGCTAATACACAGGTGTTGTATTAAGCCACTATGTTTGTGTCATTCGTTATCCACCAATAGAAAACTGATACAGTGACCATTTTTAAACAGAGGCCTGATCACATTCTCCTCTGTTCAGACCAGTTGGATGAGTCTCCATCTTTCAGAGTAAACACTGGAAATCTGGACAGCCAGAGAGCCTATGTGATCTGAGCCTCACTGCCTCTGTGAGTTCCTCCCCTGTTCCCTCCTCATCATTTAAGTACCTGTCCTCAGAGGTTCTGTATTTGCAGATCTTTTTGCCAGGATTCTTCTTCCCTGGGACTGTCTGTTGCTTATCCCCTCACTTCGTTTAGGTCTCTGCTAAAATGCCACTTTATCCCTGGGGCCTACCCTCACCAAATTACTGGACACAGTCCTGTCCCCAAACCTGACCCTCCATTTCCCCTTCCCTGCTTTATTTTCAATGTGGCACCTATCACCACCTCACATATGGCATATGGCATTATGTACTTACTATTTGTTCCTATGTCCCCCCATTTGAATGTAAGCTTCCTGGGAGTTAGAGTTTTTCATGTTTTGTTCACTCTTATGTCTCTAGTGCCCATGACATCAAGGAACAGCATGCTTGTATTAGTTTCTGAGGGCTGCCGTAACAAATCAGCACAAGGTGCATGACTTAAAACAACAGAAACTTATCATCTTATGGTTATGAAGTCTAGATGTCTGAAAGCAAGGTGTCAGTAGGGCCATGCTCACTCTGAAGGCTCATGGGAAGAAGTCTCCTTTGTCTTTCTCCTGCTTCCGGTGGTTATTGGCAGCCATTGGTGTTCCCTGGCTTGTAGCTAGATCACTCTGATTTCTGCTTGCATCTTCACATGGCCTTCTTCCATCTGTCTCCACATGGTCCTCTCTGTCTTCCAGGTCAGCAATAATATGTCTTCACATGGCCTTCTTCCATCCGTCTCCACATGGTCCTCTCTGTCTTCCAGGTCAGCAATAATATGTCTTCACATGGCCTTCTTATAAGGACACCAGTCATTGGATTTAGGGCCTGCCCTCATCTAGTACGACCTCGTTTCAACTAACTGCATCTGCAAAGACCCTATTTCCAAATAGTTACATTCTGAGGTTCCAGGTGGACATGATTTTAGGGGGAACATGTTTCAGCTCAGTACAGTCTGGCAAATATTTGGCGAATTGAAGGAATCATCTTGAAGCTCATGCAAAAAACATATTTTTTGATTAACATTTTAATGTTGCTCTAATTCTGATTAAAATACTTACATTCATAAATATGGAGTCAAGCCATCCATTTGTAGAGTACAGTGCTAGCAGCTGTTTGATGAAGATAAAATAATCCTTCCAGCTTACTTATAGTCTAGTTAAGACAAGACTGTTCAGATTACATATTTAAATAATGGTATAAAATTACTTGATTAGCTGGAAAAACATCGGGTGCAGAAAATAAGCACCAAGGAAGACGAGGAGGGAGAAATGAGTGCCATGTAAGTAGTAAGGGACAGATCCAGAGGCATGAGGAGGGACAGTGAGAAAATGAAGGCCACCCGTGTGGATTGTTTACTTGAGATGTTTGCTAATAAATACAGGGAGAGAAATAAAGAGATAGCTGCAAGGTCAGGTAAATATTTTTTATGATGGCTACATCCTGTGCATGCTTAAGGACAGGGCAGAAGTAACCACTGACCGTGGAGATGCTGAAGGAGAAGAGGTGAAAACAAAGTCCCTTGGGATAAAGAAGGCAAGGACTGGAGACACAGGGCGGGCTGGCTTCTTCCTCCAAGTGCTGAGGAAAGGGTCGGTGGAGGGGTGGTAGGAGGGGCATAGCACAGAAGTGGGAAGCATCATGGGGAAGAGGCCCCTTAGAGTAGCTTTTGCTATGAAGGAAGAATTGTTGGATATTTCATTGGATAAATCCATATTCTTTTGAAAATGGGTACTGCAGGACCTGATATATTTACGGTTGTGTTATGTTCTAAATCTAGGGAACATGAAAAGAAAGGAAGAAAAGAAACTTGTTAAGTTCCTAGTTTTCTGATTCCTTTTTATGAGTTCAGGGAAAAGATAATGAGTTTCTGGATGCACCAGGCAAGAATGAATGACGGTGGTATGACCTCCTTTCCAGGAAGTCACAAAGTTTCCACTTTTAGTAACAGTCCATAGAGAAAATTCTGGGGTTTTCAGAAAGAATTGGCACCCCTTTGACTTTGGAGCACTAGGACAAATTATGTTCTAATGCAACCTACCAACTCCTCAAGTCCAAATGATATTACCAACCTATCTATCTGGATTCAATGCAAACGTTGAATTTGAACACTTCCATAAAGTCTAATGTATCCATCTATACCAATTCACAAAAACTGCCAGCATGGAATCTACCATATGCGACCACCCTCCCAAATATTTAAGGTGTTTAGAAGGGTGGTAATAACCATAGGCTTCAGAGCCATATTGCCTGGTTCAAGTGTAGCTTCAGCACTTAGTAGCCATGGGACTTGAATCCACTTACTATCTATGCCTGTCTTCACCTCAGTTTCCTTACCTGTAAAACTGTGATGAGAATAAGTTATTAAATGTACGATGCCTAGAATAGCCCAGCACACTGGAGGAACTCTGTAAACATTTGTAGTTGTTATTCTTTATGTATTTTTAACTCGTATGTTCTTTTAACAGTCCCAGAGGCAGGTGCTATAATACTAACACTTGTCTCACAGAATGCTGGGAAGGGGAATGTTTGTGGCAGTTTTGTTTTCTGGTGATCATTTTTCCTTATATCCTGGCAGACAAACACTTATCACAGAGTGGCCTTGTTGATTATACCCATAAATCTTTCTGGAAAATTCTTCAGCAATTCAGTATTAGAGCTTTCAGCTTCACCAAATGCTGATGTTCTCCAACACCTTCTGTTGATATCTGACTGCAACTACTTTTGAGTATTTCTCAAGAGAAACCAGCTCTTTGCTAAAATAGCTGCGTGTTTCATGGGCCTGTGAACCATTTATCCATATAATTTATACATTTCCACCTTTCACTTGTTTCTTGTCACCTGGAATTACACTGGTTTAATGTCAGTCAACATCGTGGGTGTAAAAGCCTTTATTTATAAATATGAATTTGGGCTATTATTGTGCCAGTGTTTATTCCCAGAAGGGTCCTAACAAGAGAAGAGGAAGTGACTATGAAAATGAATGAATGAATGAATGAATGAATCACTTTTCATTTCAAAAAGGAATAAAGCAGCCCTGATGCCCTGTTTAGTGCAGGTTTCCTGTGTGGGCTTCCTGGGGTGAAGGCAGAGTGAGTAAACCCAGTGCAGACTGGGTTTAGATCAGGAAGTCCTCTGGCCTTGCACTTATTTGCCAGTGGCTATAAATACCTTCATCTTGACCCGAATTTTGAGGCATGAATATTCTGCCTACTGTCACTTTTCTGCATATATATTGGAGTCTTGTGCTGATATTGTTTCAAGGCAATTAGAGTTTCAATTCAATATCTGTCTTTCAAAACTGATCTTGGGAGCAGTTTTGTTTCTGGTTTTTTTTGTTGCTTACAGTTTTGAGGAATGTATACACAGTGTGGTCAAAGGAAAGCTAAGTCTGGCCACCTGTTTTTATAAATAAAGTTTTATTGGAGCACAGCCACATCCATTTGTTTACATGTTGTCTGTGGCTGCTTTCAGGCTACAGGCAGACTTCAAGTAGTTGCAACAAAGAGGCCTGACCCACAAAGCCTGAAATATTTACCATCTGGCCCCTTAAGAAGTTGCCAACCCCAGGCCTAGATATTGGATTCTTAGAGACTATCAAGACCTTATTTTAAAGGCAAAATGTGTTAGTCCTTATATTGTAAAAATCCAATGGCATGAAAAACACAGAAATTGCACTCAGTGTTTCAGCAGCGAGATTTAATATGAAAATTGGTTGCACAGATTAAAGATTAAAAGAGAAATTCTGAAGTAACCCAGAGACAGTAGCTGCAAGAATGTGCCATCTTTAGGGGTTGGAAACAAAGAGGAAGAAAAAGGACACAGAAGAAGGCTCTAATGGGTGTAAGGCACCCAGCTACTTCTGGCACCGTGGGGAGCCACAATGAGGCAGGACTGGGCATTCCAAAGGTGCTAGAGGCTGGACCAGGTGCTACTTCTGGGCGCATACCGACAGGATCAACAAGAAAAAGGAAGTCCTTCCTCTTCTCCTACTGGCCAACCTACTAACTAGACCCATCTGGCCAAGTGCACTGCACTTTGTGCTCCCACTGTCACTTGGAGTTCATTGTGCTGGTATTTGAAACCGTGTTACTATGTTTGTATTGTCCGTTTGTACTGTGTTTGTATTCATTCAACAAATACTTAGGGACAGTCTATTATATGCCAGGCGCTGTTCTAGGCTTGTGGTGATGTGATAGTAAACAAAACCAAACACAACAAAATCAGTGCCCCTATGGAGTTAACATTCAGTCAAATAAGGCAGAGAGTAAACAAGATAAGTAAAACATATGATATGGTAGATGGTGTCATTGTGAAGGAAAATAAATAAGCAAGAAGGCCCATAGAGAATGCCGTGAAGGGGGTGGGAGGTCAGGTCTTAAATAAAGACCTGTGGGGGGTGAGGAAGGAAGTCTTGGGGATATTTGAGGGTAGGAACATTCCAGGCAGAGTGTACCACAAATTCAAAGTCCTTGAGGCGGTAGTGGACTGAATCTGTCTAGGGAACAGCCAGGAGGCCAGTGCAGACAGAGAGAAATGATATGGGAGGTGGGGGGGGGGGGGAGGAGGTGAGGCTGGAGTCATGACAGACAGCCTCCTACTAAGTTGTTCCCTTTATCCCAAACTGTTGCTATTCTGGGAAATATGAATTGTGACATTTGGTTGGCCTTTCAGAGTGGACTTTTGAAAATACGGTGATTATATACCTAACAAAACTTTGGTCATCTGACACTCTGATCTTACAGTAAATGCGTGGAGGGTATACTCCCAGGTTCTACAGGCTCCAGCTCAGTGGTCATGCATTTATCAGATATCACTTGGTGTACCTGGGATGTTTCTCTTATGAAGTGAATCTGGCAATTGTGACGATAGTCTAATGCTTCTTGTGTTTAGTAATCAGAGAAACACCACGCTTCAAAAATTCTCCAAGTCACCAAGTTGAGTGTTTTTCCTCCCTGCTATAAAGTGCTGACTCCCACTATGAATGCTAGGGATGGCATGAGACATGTTAAAGGGAGAAAGTGATGTTCACTAGCACTATGCAAATAATTAGATTGTGCTATCCTAGATGTTTTCTCAATGTGTCGCTCTTAGGCTGTCTTACTAGGATCATTTGGGATATGAACATAATGAAACTTATTACTCTAACTATTATTTTACTGCAGATAAAGTCCTAATCTCTGCACTACTGCAAGGTACTTGAGAGGAAAGACTCCTCTATTTGTGTTTGTGTCCTTGTTGCCTAGCACATGCTTGAAACAAAACAATAAATAGTGTAGCATACTCTAAGAGACTCTTAAATAGAGAGAACAAACTGAGGGTTGATGGGGGGGAATGTGTGATGGGCATTGAGGAGGGCGCTTGTTGGGATGAGCACTGGTGTTATATGTAAGCGATGAATCACGGGAATCTACCCCCAAAATCAAGAGCACACTGTACACACTGTATGTTAGCTAACTTGACAATAAATTTTATATATAATTTATATAAACACACACACACACACACACACACACACACACACACACACCACACAATAGTGTAGCACATCTGGAGGGATCCCTAAATTCTAAATCCTAAGCTAAGCATTTTGCATACATTATCTCATTTAATCACAGCACCTCCCCATGAGCTATGTTATGGTATATTCTTGTTTTCTAATAGATTAAAAAGTTGAGGTCTTGAAAGATTCAGTAATTTTCCCAACACCTCAGTGCAAGAATTGGACCTAGGCTGGCATCCAAGCTCTCTGATTTCAAAGCCACCAGGGATCCAACACTTTATTGGTATTTGTTGGATTTATTCAGATGGGTGGTAGCCTGCATATGCTACTGGATAATACAGGGTCTGAAGGGCCTTCCAGTCAATTTCTTCTTCTGCTTCTTGATTTTGCTTCCTCTGTCCCTATGTCAGGGCTGCTATTTTGCTGTGGCAAATTCTAAAGTAACACTCATTTTATTTCTTTAGCATCAATACAAAATGTTAACTGATTACCATATGGAACACAAGAACTCCATAACCAGATATCTTTTTCCTGTGTTTTAACAACTTAATGAGTTTATGATCCGTGAAGAGCACATTTCTTTTTAGTTGCATTGCATTAGCCATTTATTTACCAAAACAGTTTGTCTTTGTGAAGTAGAAATATTCACATCACAGTCTAATACAGACAGATAGTTTATTATTCATAAATATAAAATATTCAAAATATTCTGTAATCATAAGGTAATGATTGGTCAAAGCAAGTCTATTCCATGGAACTAAACTACTTCCTCACATGGATCTTACCATTTTGGAAATACTTTCATTCTGAAATGATTTTGATCCTACTGCAAGACTTCATTAAGATACCACACACTTTGATGAGAATTTACTATTAGGTTGAATCACTTTACCGCTATTTTGTCATTTTTGACTGATAAGAGTGACATTTTCATTTGGTTCAACCTAATAGTTGTTCTCACCAAGAAAGTAAAATCTAAACTTGCTAACCTTGATTTTGATTTTTAAATTAAACAAGACATGAATCTAAGAGTTTCTCTATAAGCTGATGGGTAACATATGATTAACCGCTTTGCTTGGCTAGCACGATGATTTGAACTGATAAGTCAAGTGAACGGCATGTCCCAGGCCCACCAGGAAAACCACACAAGCAGCCAAAGAGCTTCATCTGTTGCCACAGCAGTGCCCTGTGAGTGAGCAAGTAGACAAGGGAAAAGAAACATGAGCGTGTCCTGTAAGCATTTGACAGAAGAGGTTGTAACTTGGCAACAAATTATGAACTTGCTAAAGGTCAAAACTTGGACTTGGCACTCATGCCTTACAGAACTCGCTTATCTAGATGTTTCAAAAGTATCTTCCAATGTGCACTGCTTATCAAATGGCAAGGCAAAAAACAAGGAACATTTGTTGCTCTATTTGCTCCAGTTTAGCAGTGCTGTTCTGGGACTGGGTAGCCAGGATATGGAAGGCAGCTCGCAGGGTCATGGTAAAGTGACTGAGTGAGCCTAACATAAACCTAGGGAAGCCTGGTCCTTCACATATGTCCTGGGCCATAGCAGAAGTATGGCATCAGTGTTGATATTTGGAACATCAGCTGATGGATTAAAATCATACTGGGCCCATTGTGAGCAAAAAGGAGCCCAAACATGGTAGAGATGATGGGTTTGGGAAAGCTATGGCCTGATGAGAGAATGAGCTCAGCATTGTCTGAGACAGGAGAGAGGTGAGTGCTCAGTGAGTCATCCATCATGAATGTGAAGAATAACACCCTGGGGGGCAGGTGACATCACAGGGAATTTTGCTCAATTATTTTAATATTCCAGATTTAAGCATGCTACCCTAAAAAGCCAGGACAAATACCATTCTGTGAGATAAGATAACATTGTATGTAGTCTGTTCTAAGTACTCAGTCAATTCTCTTCTTACAAAGTCAAGAGTCAGTGAAAGATGCTCTATGTTGATACGTCTGTTTTATTATATATATATATATATATATATCTTAGGTTGTTCAGGCTGCATTAACAAAAATACCATAGACTGGGTGTCTTACACAACAAATACTTATTTCTCATAGTTTTGGAGGCTGAGAAGTCCAAGGCAATGGCAGATTAAGTCTCTGGTGTCTAGTGAGGGTCTGTTTCCTGTGTGGAAATGTGGGAGAAGTGGCAAGAGAGCATTCTGGAGTCATTTTTATAAGGGCACTAATTTCATTCATGAGAGCTCTACCCCCATGACCTAATCACCTCTCAAAAGCCCCATCTCCTAATACCACCACATTGGGAGTTAGGATTTCAACATGTGCATTTTAGAAGACACAAACATTCAGTGTTCTCCACTGTAAACGTGTGTGTGTGTGTGTGTGTGTGTGTGTGTGTGTGTGTGTGTGTGTGTAAATTGTTCTATAGCAATAGGTCTACCTAGATATCAGCGGGTAATATAGGACTGTGAATGTCTATAACTGTTTATACCTTGAGCTGTACTAACTTTGGAATGTCTTTTGTGTCCATTTTAAACTAATAGCTCTTGATAGGGTATATATCCTCAATGGTATTTTCAAATAGTACTTGCTTTATAGCTATTTGATGTGTCAGAGAATGATAAGTTGAATACAAACAATTCAGGGTATTTAGTGAATAAATCTATAGATTTGTGGTTTTGCAATCCAATATGAGTTTCAAATATTTTCTGTAACACAAGGCTTTACTTCCTGTTTGAAAGTTTGCATGTCCAAGCACTGGTTTTACCCATTTGCTATATCTCTGCGAATTTTCAGGGGTGAAATGCAAGACTGAATTGAAAAAAAACACATTAAAAAAAATCTTTAACGTATTTAGCAAACTAGGCTTAAAAATATCAATGAAGTAATAAAGTTTAACTATTGAAACTGAAAGTTTTGTATGCAGAAACAAGGCAATGTTATCAGATAAGATCCAAATAAATAAAATCTTAAGAAGATCCAAATAAAGTCTTAAGAACATCTTTTAAAAGAGCATTTTGTGTAAGAGAATTGCCTTTCCACAGACTTTAAAAAAAAAAATAACATGAGAAGCTGCTACTGGCTTTTCAGTCCCCAAAAGAGTAAGAAGAGTTATAGGAAAGTTATGATGGTGGCTGCTTTTGTGACTGACTTATGTTTGCATGTATGTGGAAAGAACAGAGAATATGGAAAAACTCTGTCATCACTGGAGGCTCTGTGGTTGGGGAAGGAGCATTACACTGGATTTGTTAGGCTTGTAGAATGATATCCTACATGTGCCTACTATGCTATAGAACTGTGCTAGGTACTAAGGTTGATGAAAAACAAAAATCCAAGGCCCTGTCTTCAACAAATACATGGCCTCGCTAAGTATACAACACTGGTAGGCATGGAAAAATTGTTATCAGCAGAAGTTATTAAATGAGTAGTGTTGGGGCAAAAGTCAGAGGAGACAGCACTGAAGTCTTGATGAGAGAGGAGGGCGTTGGCAGGTGGAGGACTGTGCCAGCCTGGGAAACAGTTGGAGATGTTGTAGGGAGGAGGCTCAGGAGAAGGGGCAAAGTCAGAAAAGCCAAAGAAGGTTTACTGGGTTCAGTAGGCAATCAGCATGACGAGGTTAGAGGCTTAATGCACAGAGTGAGTAGAAATGACCCTGGAGAGTCTCATGCCAGACCGTGGAGGTCACGAGTGCCAGGCTAAGGAGTTGGAATCTTCCTGTGGGCATTGGGGAATCCGTGAAGGCTTTTGAAGAAAAAGTCACCAGGATGAAAGTGGATTTTGGGAAAACCGTGCCAGAAGTGGTGCAGTGGAAGAATTGGACTGGGAAAAATTCAGGGCAGGATACCTGGAAGAAAGATTTCGCAGGAAGAATCAACAGGGTTAATAGGATGCAGGTGATGGTAAGAGAGAGCGACATCACAAATGATTTTCAGACTTTGAAGTGGGGTCTCCAGTAACAGAATCTAAAACCACACACACACACACACACACACACACACACACACACACACACACACACACACACACACATTCCCTAGGGAAAATTATTTTCGAAGGAAGACAATTATCTTATACAAGGTAGGTCTGGGGTTAGCATGGGACAAGTCACTAAGAAGGCCCCACACAGCACTGGAAATGTGAGTTTAGGGTGTGGAAGACTAAGGTAGTGAGTACACGTGTTGTTATGTATTTAAATGGGAAATATGCCTGAAGCCCAGGAAGTCCCATTCTCCAGAGTCCTCTGGAAGGAGAAATGTAGAAAGCGAAGAGGAAAAAGCTGAAGATTGAACATCAGGGCATTTCTGCCTTTGAGGTCAATGAAGAAAAATAGAGTCAAGGAGGAGATGGAAAAATAAAGGCTAGAGACTGAGAAGGAGAAGCGAGGAGGTATCACAGAATCCAAGAGAGGGTTTCATAAAAACCTCCCCCAAGTTCAAGGAAAGATGATAGAAACAAAGGTCACTGAACTGGGTGCTCAGCAGGTCTTAAAGGTCTGTGCAAAGCAAGAGAGCTTGGAAGTGAACCTTCAGGCCTCAAAGAAGGACAGTCTGGCCTTGTGCCCATCTACTGTGCAGCCACATGTAGCTACTGACCAGGAGTGTGCCTAGTCAGCCTGGATATGCTGTAATCATAGACGACATGCCAGTTTCAAAGAAGTAGTATAAAAAAGAAGAATGTGAAGGATCTCATTAATAAAATTTAAATATTGATTGCATGTGAAATGATAATATTTTGAATATTTGGGGTAAATAAAATATGCTGCTGAAATTATTTTCACCTTAAAA
Organism: Puma concolor; assembly: GCF_028749965.1. Taxonomy (NCBI): domain Eukaryota; kingdom Metazoa; phylum Chordata; class Mammalia; order Carnivora; family Felidae; genus Puma; species Puma concolor. The sequence goes on along the minus strand of NC_141674.1, from coordinate 152,353,928 downwards.
TCTTTAAATATGGTTACTAGAAAATGTACTTAAGTTATATTTCATTGGATTTTGCGGATCTAGACCTTATAGGGAAGCTTGCTAATATAGGCACTAACATAGCTCCGGGAGGTACACCAATCATATACGCTTTAACAGTTAAGTGCATTCACCCAGCCTGAAGTCTTTCAGAATGTGTTTTCCATTTTGTGAGTGTATTCCTGTATATTGTGACCAGTGTATATTACAGTGATCCATTTGTTTATTTTATCCAAAAGTTAGGTTATTCCATCTTACTGAACATTTGGCTCTTTTTTTCAACCAACAGATGATGCTGCAGCTGACAGTCGCAGAACTTACACTCTAACTGATTATTTAAAAAATACTTTTAGGGTGAAATTCTACTCCTTGCGGTGGGTTTCAGGTAAGGACTTTTTTTTGGGAGGGGACAGATTTTTATGCTTGTGCTCATTCTAGTTAAGTTGTGGGGCACTTTTGTGGCCCTGAGAAGATATCCTTGTTTGGTTAAATAACATAGGAGAGTTGTTTTGTTTTTTTTTTTCTCCTTAAGCGTGCAAAGAGAAATAATACCTTAGTATTTCTTTGATACATACTATAAAAAGTTAAAAGTGAATTGAAACCTTGACAGTAACGATGGGGAAACGGATGCATACTAGTGTCATATCCATCATTTAATGTTTCTCTGACTTACAAATGCTTATTGAGTACTTGCGTGAATGTAAACATTAAGTTTTTACTGGATAATTTTTAGCTGATGAAGACATTTAATCATAACTTGAAATACTGATCTGACCATTTTCTTTCTTTAGATCACGATTATCTCTACAAACAAGATAATAATATCTTGCTATTCAATGCTGAATATGGAAACAGCTCCATTTTCTTGGAGAACAGTACATTTGTATGTTTAATCGCATAATTCATTCCTACTTTAAGGATAAATTCTGGGGATTTTTTTTTTTCATAACCTTTCAAATCATGAGTACTATCATTTCTCATCTGTTGAACTCTCTCTGCAGCATATGGCACAGTGGATCTTTCTCTTCTTCTTGGAATGCTCCCTGCCTTGGCTACTTTTTAGTCTCCCTTGACGATTCTTCCTCCTCTGCCCATACTCCTCAGTGTAAGTGCCCCTCAGGGCTCTGTCTTCACTTGCTGGCCTCTGTCCCCACTTGGCATGCTCTCCTTCTGTGAACTTCATACACTTCCACAGCATCAGGGCTCTCTTTTTCACCTTGACTCTTGAATGCACACCTTCAACACTAACCTCCTGCCAAGATCGAAATCTTTTATTTCTAGTAGCTTGCTTGCTCCTGTCCACCCATGGCCTCAAGATATTTTAAATTCAGTATCCCAAGTTAAACTAGTTATTTCCCCTTGACTCTCCCAGCAAACTGAAAGCACCCTATTCCTCTTCCTGAGTTCCCCATCTTGGTACGTAATGCTCTCCTCTGAGTCACTTAGGCTAGAAAATGAAATTCTACTCTTTAAATCCTCAGAATCCTCTTTGATTCCTGTGTGACCCCACCCCCATATTTAGCTACTCAACAAACCCTATCATTTCTCCCTCTGCAATGTCAAGTACCCCTCAGATTTCTGTTTCCACTGTAGAGTCCTGGTTCAAGGTCTTTTTAATCTGTGTGAGTGAGTATTCTAGCTTGTGTCCCTATCTCCATTCTGTAGACGAGACCATTGTATTGCCCAAGTCTAGGGCCGATGCAACCCTACTCATCTCATGTCAGATATCGTGTCAACCAGAGCATCTTTGTAAAGACAGATAAGATTCTATCACATCCATGTGCAAAAAGTCATTTATAGTTCCACTTTTTATATTTCAGTCCAAGCTATTTTTTGAATTTTACATCCTCCCACCTTATATATTTTCTGATGTACCCTATACTGTGTTCAGGTTATGCCTAATCTCTGGATAGTCTCTTAATACGCATGCCCTTTCACACATCTGGTGTTTTGCTCATGCTCTTCCCCCTACTGGGAAATTTCTCTCTCTTTTCCTGATCCCTACCCTCATGGTGGTCTTCCGTTGGTTGGAATTAATCCTTCCCTCTCTGGTTCTCTAACCCAGATCACCATACACCTTGCACAATGGTCATTTGTGTCGGGGGATGTGCCATTTCTGGGAGCTCCCAAGGCATGAGCCACATGTCTAGAACCATACCTTGTACATAGTAATTACTCAATAATGACTGTTAAATGAAGCTGTTCAATTGTTCTTTTTTCTATCTGCTTGACAGGATGAATTTGAACATTCCATAAACGATTATTCGGTATCTCCTGATGGACAGTTTATTCTCTTAGAGTACAACTATGTGAAGGTAAAAGAAATGCTGTCTTACTATGACATTTAAAGAACCCTATGAACCCTATGAGTATGTTACTTTATAACTGATTTCAAGTTCACGAATATTTAAGATTGACACCTAAGTAATATAATAGGCACTAAAATCTCATTAATCCAGCATCAAAAGGAGCAATAGCCATTCTCATTCATAAAGGGTAAGTCCAACAAACTTTTTCAAAGACTGCTTTTTCAAAGCAGTCTATTTTTTGGTGTTTTCAAATACTTAAAAGTACAAGTAATACATTATAGATATAAAATACAAGTTAAAATAGAACTTATAATTTAAATTGTTTGACTTGCACATCCAGTAACAGAACCCCTTATTTCCTTTGTCTCAGCTTTATATATAGTAAACTCTCAGTAAGTATTTGCTTTAGAAAGAGTCATACTTCCTCTCCTCCAGAAGAGACTCTGCAGGGTGGTTCAGATCACCTCCCAGCTTCCAGGTCCTACCATATACAAACCATTCTAAAGGGGGAGCCTCAGCTCAAAATCAGAGTCTCACACACTCAGGAAAGCTTAATCACATATTCTCTTCACGTTTAGAATGGCTACAAATTGCCAGTAACTTTAACTGCAGCTTTTTATTTACTTTTATTTTTTCTAATGCTTATTTATTTTGAGAGAGCGAGATGGTGAGTGGAGGAGGGGCAGGAAGCAAGAGAGAGAGAGAGAGAGAGAGAGAGAGAGAATCCTAAACAGGCTCAGCACTGTCAGCACAAAGCCCAATGCGGGGCTCAAATCCATGGACCATGAGATCATGACCTGATCCCAAATCAAGAGTCAGATGCTTAACTGACTGAGCCACCCAGGCGCCCCTTAACTGCAGCTTTTTAATTATTCCTGGATTTGACAACAGTTGTCAAGTATAGGAAGTCTTAAGACTTGTAGGAAAGATTAAAAACCTGTAGGGATATTCTGCATTGAAAGCAAAATACAAAGCTGGGGATCCCCACCTCTGCCTTTTTATTCTAGAATAAATAATAAATACTGAGCAGCCTTATCTCACGCCCCAACACTTCTATACTCAGGCCAAGTAAACCCCATCTCCTACTCCATTTCCCATTTCAACGTGGTGGCTCTCAATCATAATATTTACCCTGGATTCACTGTGTCCAGCTCCATTTCCTGGACATGAAGACTCTGACTCTGTTCTGCTAAACCCATAAAGTAGGAGCCAATCAGAATCTTAGGACAACTTTAACACATCTGTTCCCAATAATGGATTGTTCATTTAATTCAGTGGTTTTTATTGCTCTCTATAGATTAAAATCACTTGAGGAGCTTTTAAAAATTCCCAGTGGCCACATCCAATCCCCAGATTCATAAATTATAGTATCTGGAGTAAAGATGGCATCCATGTTTTTTTTTTTAATGGGCATATTATTTTAATGACCAAAGGGCTGAGAACAACTGAATACAATTGCCCATGTTAAGGACAAACATAAAGGTTAAGGTAGAAACAGAAAGGTAAATACCAGCTCAATTTACTATTTGGCCAAGTTCAATAAGTGCTATATGATGTATACTAATGGATGTATTTCACTGGTAGACCTTAGCTGGGCAACCATCATTGGTAATTTGTATCTGCCTTGTCACTGTAGTTTATGTATGCATTTAACTGCTTTTGCTGTTTTTCTGGTATTTCCTTCATTCTGCTGCCATCCATGTTTTTCAGGCAGTATCTACAGGACTCCTTTTAAAAACTAAGTTAGGGGCGCCTGGGTGGCGCAGTCGGTTAAGCGTCCGACTTCGGCCAGGTCACGATCTCGCGGTCCGTGAGTTCGAGCCCCGCGTCGGGCTCTGGGCTGATGACTCGGAGCCTGGAGCCTGTTTCCGATTCTGTGTCTCCCTCTCTCTCTGCCCCTCCCCCGTTCATGCTCTGTCTCTCTCTGTCCCAAAAATAAATAAAAACATTGAAAAAAAAAATTAAAAACTAAGTTAGATCATGTCATGCCTATGTTTGAACCCTCATGATCAGTGATTTGCCATCCCTTGCAGAATGAAACACAAACTTTAACCACAGCATCCTCAGAAGCCTATGTGATTAGACCTCAGTCTGCCCTCGCTAACCCAACTCCTACTACCTTCTCTGGACTCACCATCTCGGCCAGTACTTCTCACCCCACCTGAACCTTACAATCACCTATGGAGGTTTTTAAAAATACAGATGCCTGCAGCCTACCCCACACCAACTAGTTCAGCATAGTGATGGGTGGGGCCCAGGCATGGGTAGATTTAAGGGCTCCCAGGTAATTCAGTGATCCAAAGAACTTTTAGGTACACCACTCTTCATTTTTCACAAGCATCATTCATTCTCCTCTAAGGGCCAAAGTATTTGCTATTGCTTCATTCTGGAATGTTCTTCCCCTGATTATCATATGGTACTCCCTTTTTAGTAAATTCAAGTCCAAGCTTTCTTGGATTGCTTTATCTAACTTGGCCCTCTGCCACTCTGTTCTCCCACACTTCACCATTCACTCCCTACCACATTAGCTTATTTTACTTTCTCCATACCTTTGACTGCAGAGCACTAAATTACAAGATTATTCAAAGTAGAGCACTCCATCTTCTCTTTTATTTCTTAGAATGTCTGATAGAATTTTCTACAGCATACATGTACAACGTGTAGTAATCTCTATTCATTGCCTAATGCTCCAGACAGTAATAGTTGCATCATCTATCACATGTTGACGATATTCCAGTTGACTCATCAGGTCTCAGGATAACTGAGAAAAGTCGAGTTTTATTCTATTTCCTTGGAAGTCTACTGTGCAAAGTTCTTTAGATTTTACTCCATGGCTTCTCCATGACTGAACTGAGCGCATTTCAAAAGAGCAATTATTATTTCTACGTTGTGGCTGTTAGCAAATAAGTGAGTGAATGAGTGAAAACATAAATACATAAGTACTGTACGGCCTGGTATGTATGTTTTCCTAACATGTCCCCTTGCTGCTGAATGCTCCAGAGGTAATAGTAGCATCACCTATCACATATTGACAATATTCTAGGAGCCCTGCTTAGCACTTCACATGCATTCTCATGAACCTCTCTTCAGATTGTTGTTGACATTATCCCCATGTTCCTAAAGAGAAAATTGAACCTTAGAAAGAAACTTGCCTGATATTACATAATGGAAACTTGTCTTAGTGCATTTGGGCTGCTGTAACAATACCACAGATGGGGTGGGTTAATACCAGATTTATTTCTCATAGTTCTGGAGGCTGAGACAGAGGTCCACGGTCAAGGTGCTAGCAGATTCAGTGTCTGGTGAGGACCTGCTTCATGGAACACAGTTGGCCATCTTCTTTGTGTCCTCAAATGGAGAATGCGGCATGGAATCTCTCTGGAGTCTCTATTTCAACAAAACAAAACACACCTTATTTATTCTTGAGGGAGAGAGAGAGAGAGCATAAGCTGGGGAGGGACAGAGACAGAGGGGGACAGAGGATCCTAAGTGGGCCCTGTGCTGACACCAGAGAGCTCCATGCAGGGTTCAAACTCACAAACCATTACCTGAGCTGAAGTCAGCTGCTCAACCAGCTGAGCCACCCAAATGCCCCTGGAATTTCTTTTATAAGGGAACTAATCCAATTCAAGAGGGTTCCACCCTCATGACCTAGTTACCTCCCAAAGGCCCACCTCCAATACCATCACACAGGGGGATAGGATTTCAACGTATGAATAACAGAGGGTGGGCGACAAACATTATAGCCAAACTTGAATCCAGGTTAGAAGACTCCAAAGCCTGTGCTTTTCACAATAATCTTTCCCATCTTTGGCCTTCGGCTTCTCTTTGCTATGATGCTTTTGTAACCGCTTCTCTGTGTGGCAGTTTTCTGCCATCGAGACTTGGTCTAACAATCACTTTTTCATAGGCCTCTCTCCCTCTCCAGGCCCTAATTTATGATGCCTGCCTCTATTATATCTCTTGAGATTCTTTTCTCATATTTACTTGTCCATATCCCCCATTCAACTATGAGCTCCTCAAGGACAGTGAGCCTTTCTCAGCCAGTAATGCCTGACAGAGGATAACCGCTAATGTTTATAACCTAAATAGGGGGATGAGTCTGTTTCAACGATGAAGTGAACACCCCAGACATTTTAGGTTTCCTTTTGCAACTCATGATGGATCTGTCATCCTGAGTGATCTCAAACCTTCTTAAACCTCTTTTTTAGCCTGTAGCACACCGTTTGTCTCTTGCAGATAGAGCATTCAGAGGTTTCCCAGAAACAAGCATGGATTGTGTCAAAATAATCCAAGATTTAAAAAAAAAAGTATGACTCACAAAAGTTAGAGACTTAATACATAATTGTTGGCATGAGAGGATAGGAGGGTGATAAATGATAAGTGGGAAATATTCTTCAAGGTCGGAAACTCTGGCTTGTGTCTCAGCTCTGCCATTATACAAACTGGGTATCCTTGAGCTACCCATTTTGTTTATTTCATTCTCACAGGTAAAATTTGATTTTTATATCAGTTTGGTTTATTTATTTTTTTAGTTTGATTTATTTACTTTCAGAGAGAGAGAAAGAGAGCAGGGGAAGGGCAGAGAGGGGGGGAGAGAGAGAGAATCCCAAGCAGGCTCCACACTGTCAGTGCAGAGCCTGATGTGGGACTCAAACCCACAAATCATGAGATCATGACCTGAGCCAAAACCAAAAATTGGATGCTTAACCCACGGAGCCACCCAGGTACCCCTGGTTTGGTTTATTTCTTGAACACAGACTATGTGGCTTGTGCTAGACAAGATTCCAGGTATTTAAAGATGAATAAAACACAATTTCTTTCATCTAGGAATATGGTAGGGAAGACAGACATAAAGACATTGTTTTAATGTGTACATGCATTCACATAAAACATAATTTTCCATAAATTCAAATCTGTGTATATATATGTTATCTTCAGTCTTACCTTTTTTTCCTCTTATGCCTGGTTCTCTACTTCTCTCCACCCCCATCTTTTCCCCAGGTATCACATGTTAAGAATCGTGTGTGTGTGTGTGTGTGTGTGTGTGTGTGTGTGTGTGTGTATTATACTATCCAATCATTCTGTGAAGATAGATATTTTTTAGTTATTGCTTATTCCATAAAAAATAAAATCCTACTTTCCATACTTTTTTGTAAATTGCATTTCTCACTCAATGATACCACGTGGAACTTCTTCCAAGGATTCTGGTATAGTTCTACTTCGTTTATTTTTAAATTAACAGACTTAATTTTTTTTTAGAATAGCTTTAGATTTATAGAATATGAGTGGAAAACACAGAGTTCCCATATTCTCCCTCATCATCCCCCACTTCTGTCCCACTTTCCCCTATTATCAACATTTTGCATTAGTATGGCACATTTGTTGCAATTGATGAGCCATTATTGATACATTATTATTAACTAAAATCCACCGTCTACATTAGGGTTCATTCGTTATGTCGTACATTCTATGGGTTTTGGTAAATCTATAAAGTATAATGACATGTATCCACCATTACAGGATTATATGGAATGTTTCACTGTCCTAAAAATCCTCTGTGCTCCAGCTCTTCGTCCCTTCCTTCCCCCAAACTCCTGGCAACAACTGATCTTTTTATTGTATCCATTAGTTTGCCTTTTCCAAAATATCATGTGGTGGAATTATACAGTATGTAGCCTTTTCAGATTGGCTTCTCTCACTTAGCAATAGGCATGTGAGGGTCCCTCCATGTCTTTTTGTGATGTCATAGCTCATTTCTTTTTACTGCTAAATAATATTCCAGTGTCTGGATGGACCACAGTTTGCTCACCCATCCCCTACTGAAAGACATCTTGGTTCTTCTAAGTTTTGGCAATTATGAATGACACTACAAATTTGTAGGGTTTTTAGATATGTGTGAGTTTTCAACTCATTTGGTTAATAACACGGAGTTTGCTGGTAAAGTTATTTGGGTTTGGAGTTTCCTTTGTGCAAATATTTTTATTGATTGATTCAATGTGTTTATTAGATATGAGACTTTACAGATTTTCCATTTTTTCTTGTCTCAGTTTTGATAACTTAATTTTCAAGGAATTTGCCCCCTTTTTAACTTTTATATTTATTGGCCCCCCAAAAATGTTTGTAATATGGTCTTGAAATCTTAAATTTTTTTAATGTTTATTCATTTTTGAGAGACACAGAGTGTGGGGCGGGGGGGCAGAGAGAGAGGGAGACACAGAATCTGAAGCAGGCTCCAGTCTCTGAGCTGTCTGCACAGAGCCTGATGCGGGGCTCTAACTCACGAACCATGAGATCATGACCTGAGCTGAAGTCGGACACTCAACCGACTGAGCCACCCAGGTCCCAAACAAGATGGCTTTTTTCATTTCTTTTCTTTTCTTTTTAGATTTTTATTTTATCTTATATTTAGGAGGATCCGTGCCCAACATGGGGCTTGAACTCAGGACCCCAAGACCAAGAGTCTGTGCTCTACTACTGACTGAGCCAGCCAGGTGCCCAGGTCTTAAAATCTTTTAATCCCATTTTAATCCCATTTTTCATTTCTAATACTGGTCATTCACTGGTCTTTTTTTTTTTTCCCCCTTACTTTTACTGTGTTAGCAATTTTATTCATCTTTTCAAAGAACCAGTTTTGGGCTTTGTTGATTTTTTTTTTCTCTACTGTTCATTTTCTGTGTGATTACTGATTTTACCTTTATTGTTTCTTTCCTTCTCATTTATTTGGATTTGGTTCGCTTTTCATATTTTAGATATTTGATACCGTTGTTTAAAATATTGATGATATATATTCCAGTGTTAATATATATTACCAGGTGGCTTTAAAAAAAAGTCTGTAACACTTTGTATTTTCATGATCAATGTAGGAGAGTATTTCTCCACATCACCACCAGCGATAAAACTATAGATCTTTGAAATATTTTGTAAATAAGACGGTTGAAAAGTGAAAATCTGCATTTTCTTAAACAGGTGGACTTAACATGCTATGGTAAATGCTAGGAGTAATGTTTACCAGGGGGTAGCATGTGGGGAGCACTGTGATCCCAAGAAGTTTCCTTGGCAGGGGTGAAGCCAGAGCTAGGTTACAGGTGAGGTCCTGAGGAGTTTGTACCAGATGGTCTCTGAGAATCTCTTCCTAATTCTCAAATTCTAAGGATTGAGATAGGGAACCACAAAACGTGACACAGAATTATGCAATTTGTTATATTACTTTACATCTTCTCTTATGTGCCTGTATCAAGTGGCTGAACTATCAAGGATCACAGGAACCTGAAATGTCTGTTTTCTTTTACAGCAATGGAGACATTCTTACACAGCTTCATATGACATTTATGATTTAAATAAAAGGTCAGTGACTTCCTCATAAAAGCTATTAAGCTTTTTTAGTGTAATAATACTTTTTTGAAAAGAAGAAGTCCCACTGTGATTTATTCATTTGGTAATGTTTCCTTTTATCTTTTTTTTTCAGGCAGCTGATTACAGAAGAGAAAATTCCAAACAACACACAGTGGATCACATGGTCACCAGAGGGTCATAAATTGGTTAGTGAGTCTCTTCTGTTTTCAGAGAAACATAGTGGCTCAAAGTTCTGACATGCAGAAGCTACTTTCCCTGATACAGAACAGACACTTAGGAAGCAAATACTTCACTATCAAATAGAGTGTTATTGCCTAAAATAGCATTTTTCTGGTCTTACACAGTAAATACAGTTCCTAAAAGTTTCTGAACTGCTACTGGGGAATTGTCTACATACTGGAAAAATGCACTTAAACTCCTCAATTCTATTTTCTGTTGTACTGAGTTTGTGGTTTTGTTCGTTTGTTGAGGTGTACCTGCTTCTTGCTCGTTCTGTGGCCTTCTCTCTGTCACTATAGATATACCTCCATGTTCTATGGTGCTAGGAGAATGGCAGAAGTCCAAAAGAAACTGACCAGGAGGCGGGATGTTCATTTGTAGACGGAACTCTCCATTCTGACATGCAACCACACTCCCTCAACCCCCAGCCCCCAGAAAGCAATGCGAAGCAGGCATCCTTGTGCGAGAGTGGTCAGCCTCCTGGGTCTTTCTCATGTACTTCATTCAGCATGCACATGGTGGTGGTTGTAAGCTGTTTCTAATATGTGAAGAGTGTCTTTAGAATTATTTGGAGGTTATAGCTGTATACTTAGCATCTTTAAAATGTGAGGAGGATAGAAAAGGACTGTTTATCTTGCTCAAATTGAATAACCCAAGGTAGTCATCACATTTGCATACTTTATTGTTTGAGGATAAAATAGTTGATAGATATTTTTTAACTCTAGGATAAGATATATTATAGCAGGTTATTACTTATTAATCTCCTTTTCAATATTTCTAGGCATACGTTTGGAAAAATGATGTTTATGTTAAAAATGAACCAAATTCATCAAGTCATAGGATCACCTGGACCGGGGAAGAAAATGCAATATATAATGGAATAGCAGACTGGGTTTATGAAGGTAGAGACTTTAAAGCTTTTTCAAATTCGAAAGTCTGTAAGGTTTTTTTTTTAATAGTTAAACATTTCTTTTAAAATGGAGAAATTCAATGGTATTCAAAATAAGTTGCATTTCTTTTAAATGTCATCAAATCTCTTTAGCACTGACAATGCCAGGTGTCCCACAGCACAAGGATTTCTTAGCAGTAGCTAGTTTTGCCTGTGTCCTCATTGTCTCTCAATGCCCCTATTGTCTTCTGTCTCCTCCTACAAAGGGCCTTTCTGTATAGGTAGTTTTTCTGCTTTACTGGGGCATAAAAGCTTCCAGATTAACATCAGATGTTTCTCTAACTGGGCCTACCTAACCCAGAGTTACTGAGGAAAGCTAAATACTCCCACAGCATTCCAAGAGCTGACAAAATATTGTCTGGAGGTTGGAGACTAGAGGAGGAAGAAAGCATCTGTTTTACAGAGGATTTGTGTTCATTTGAACTTGGACAAATCATAATTTCCTGTTTTTAAAGAAGGAAAAAAATAATTAGAAAGGCTTAGGGGACAAAATGGGCAAAAAAAAAAAAAAACAGAACTAAAAATATTAAAAAAGGATTAGTCTTCCTTTTAGGGTAGAGTTTTAGAAAATATTAACAAGACATTTTTCATGTCTATAGTTGCCAAGGTACAAGGCCATTTTGAGACTGTTCCAAACTGTTTGCGAGGTTGCCTCATGCTTATTAAGTGCCCATCCTTAGTTCATCCTATGAGTTTTTCCTCATAGTTAAAAAAAATAATAAAATAGTTTTTTTTCATGACGTAATATTGGTTCTTACCCAGTTCAAGTCCAGTTCCACTAAACGGCTAATGTTACAACAACAAAAATCACTTTAAAAGAAAGATAAATCCCCATGGCCCATAAATAAGATTTGATTAAAACTGATAATGAAATTTACTTAGCGATTGAAAAACATCTTTAACACCTGTTGGACAGCTTGGCACAATCTGAAGGACTCCCAGAGTGGACACTAGGTAAAGCCTCTTCCCAAAGCTGCGACTCGACGCTTCCTTATAACATCGGAGTGTATCTCTAAGATAAGAACACACCTAATACTAATGTCCTTTCTAACCTAGAGAATAGCTGGAAATATCTCATTTTGCATGTTAATGACAAGCAAAGGAATGGCTTCCCGGTTCCACTGTGGGCCTATCTCTAGAAAATGGGACTTAAGAGTTCCTCCAGGGAAATTCCTACAATTGGTTTTGTATATTAATGAATGATCCGTACTTGGAAAGGGCACACTTGCTTCTCCGTATATTGGATCCACCCTCCCATTAGAGCCCCGGTCTCCACTGCAGCCATGATGACTTGTGGAGTATAAGATTGAAAGAGTATGTTCTGAGAGTCTATAGGTTCATAAGGAAAAGAACAAACAAGGCTGCAAGGTGTAGACAGGGCCACGTGCTGTATCATGGAGGGACACTCACAGAGTAGCTGATCATCTGGAACATGTGTCCCTTGCCCCACCCCCTGTTCCCAAATGGCTTCCTCTCTCAATTTCCCTGTGTTTTCACTTTGCCTTATTTCATGATTCTCCAATTGATTATTACCATAGTTAATAGGTGTCTTCTTTTGTAAAAATGATAATAATACTTTATCTTCTAGTATGAAGTTAATTGCATGACATTGACTCTGAAGTATGAGTGTAGTTTACCTAACCTCAGGGTGAGAATGAGAATTTTGAGAGCAAGGATGAAAAGTGACAGAGAAAGAAATAAATTTGGAAGATGGAGCACTCCTTACCCCTCAAGTAGTCGTGCTGACAGTGGGGGTGTGGGTAATTGAGTGCAATTCACGCTGAGTGCCAGTCACCTGTGAGGTGCTGCGTCAGGTTCTAGAGACGCAGGGACAGATGCTAACCAACTACTGCTGTCAAGGAACTCTGCCCAGATAGGAAGACAAAGTTGCCAGGGGATAATCATCACAGAGTGAATTGACTGACCTATTCAGGGGAGGGCACTAGGTTCAGAGAATACATAAGGAAGGTTGGAGAGGCTGGACAGGAGGTATCATGGGATAGTTGAGGGAAGTCGTGGGGGGGAGAGGTTGCCATAGACACTTGTGCTCACAGCCAGCTTTGTATCAGGAAGGGCTGGAAATCTGTTCCTTCCTTTGTTATTCTCCCTTCTTCCTACTATTCATTCTCAGCTCTTTGAGTTTGACCAGAAGTAGTTTTATAATAATGGTTTTAATACATCACGATATGGAAAAATATGTTCTGTATTACAAATAACTACCAATTCAAAACACAGAACACTCCCTGCTATCTGTACTTAAAAACATTTTTAAAAACCATAGCCTTGCTGTAATTGTATTCATTTTATGTAATTGCATCTTGATCTTAGACTAGAACCAATGGGTAGAAGCACAAGGAAGGAGACATCAACTCAGTATATGAAGAAGTTCTCAGTAGAAACCCCTTGACCTGGACTCACAAGTCCTGTACCCTTATTCTTGTCCCTGACAATTATTTCAGTCTAACCCCCTCAGTTGCCTTCTCTGTACAATGGGATATGAATAGACTCACCTAAAGATCTTCGTCATGACTGTATCAGATAAGTGTTTCTTAAATTCTAAACTGCTATGCAAAAGTAACTTAATGACATAGGTATAAAACAAAGCGCGGCAGGCTGCCTTACTGAGGAGGTTGTCTCTTCCTTGGAAGAGCTGGAATAGGCATGGATGGACATAGAGCATGAAGGTGAAAAGCATGGATTCAAACCAGACAAGTCTGGATTCATTCTTGATTCTCTAAGTTATTGGCCACATGACCCTGGGCAGATTACCTATTCTCTTGAAGCCTGTCTATCTCTTTGTTCATCTGCACAGGAAGCTACTGTGAGGATTAACTGAAATAATAGATGTCGGTTGCTTATCAGTGTCTGGCACATGGTTAGCACACACTGGATGCTAGTGGCTCATCATGATAATTATTACATTTTGTTATGACTGTTGTTGTTTCTGTCACTGGTACTGCTATTAACCGTTATTATTATTGAAAACAAGCATTGGGAAGAAACTTGTAAAGAGGCTTCAGGAATCAGAAAAGTGATTGGGGCATGTGCTAACTCTGAGATTCAAGTCTCTATGCTTTTGCTTTTACCTTTACACCCACAGCAGAACATGGGATTTGTGGGTTAAATCTACATAAAGAGGAGCGCCTGGGAGGCTCAGTCAGTTAAGTGTCTGACTCTTGATTTTGGCTCAGGTCATGATCTCAAAGGTGGTGAGATAGAGCCCCTTGCTGGGATCCCACTTGCGATTCTCACTCCCTCTTACTCTGCCCCTCCCCACTGCGTGCGCACGTGCACATGCTCAGTCTCTCTCAAAATAAATAAATTTTTAAAAAATCTACATAAAAGACTAGGAGTCTCCATCTCTTCTACCTGAGCCCTCTGTAAAAGAGGTTTTGGCATTTTAAGAGCCAGAGATTGGAAGTCCCAAGAATAGACTCCACAATCAACATAGGAAGGAACTACATTTGCCAGAGAATGAGTCCAACAGTGTTCTGGAGAGCAAGACCTTTCCTTTCATTTGCCTCCCTCTTTGACCCTCTTCTCTCACCATCAATGGATACACCAGAGGAGTGTGTTAATCCATGGGAGTCTTTAGTTTCTAGCCTAAGTGAAGGAGGTATTTCTTGATAGGGGTCTCACGGAGCTCCTTGTCATTCTAAATTCATCCTTCCCACACCTTGTTTGTGCCAAGAGTAGTAAAGTGTGGGCACCATATTAGTTTGATAGTCTGGAGCCACACACCACCCACCAGTACCCTGCGGGCTCAGTACAAACTGAGCCCAGTTGGGGAGAGTATGCTGGCATGTTGACTGTTTGAAAATTAGAAAGGAGAATCAGCCCCTTGTGTGAAATTTACTTTTAGTACGTTTTGCGGCATAAATTTAGAGGATTATAAGATAAAGAAAAAAAATGCAGAGCTTATATTAAATATTGTGTGCTAAAATATTCTAAAATGGTCCAACGGGTTACTTATTTTCACAATCCAGATCTATCCTTGAAGATTTTATTTTTATTCATTTGTATTACTCTGAATTTGGAAGCCCAGCAAATGCAAAATGGTTCATTAGTTGAACTCTACTGTAATTACTAAAGCTAATGAGAACAATATTTTGAATGCCAAAGCCAATTTATCAGCTACTTCTTGTAACAGAACAATTTATGTCTTTTTTCAGAGGAAATCTTCAGTGCCTACTCTGCTCTGTGGTGGTCTCCAAAAGGCACTTTTTTAGCATATGCCCAATTTAACGACACACAAGTCCCACTTATTGAATACTCTTTCTACTCTGATGAGTCACTGCAGTACCCAATGACTATGCGGATTCCATATCCAAAGGTCTGTACTCCCATTCGCATGGTGGTTCCGTGATTTGATGGGAAGAGAATGGTTTCATTTAATCCTTTCCTGCTAATGAAAATATTGTCAGTCTCTCTTCAACAGCTTGCTGTGATTACTCTTGCTGAAGTCAACAGCATCTGGCAATTTTAAAGTATTTTTATTATCCCAGGAAAGAGTGTGATTTAAGGTTTTGTAATTTCTCCAAAAACTTTGAGGAATGACAAGCCGAAAAAGATGGGGGAAATGCTTTTGAAAGAGGTAGGGGGAATAAAAACGTTTCAGTGGAGGAAAAGAGAGGCTGTCACTGAATCACATCTTATTTGTAGAAGTTGGAGTGTGCCCTCGATGAAGTTGAAAAGCTCGGTTGTGCATCAGGTTGTATTGCTAATTAACAGACACATGACTAGTTTCGGTGATTCTAGTATAGATTTGGCCCTAATGTAAATTTCACACGTCCTGCATTTGGAATAATAGTGTCACATCTTGGTTTTCAAGGCTGTTCTCTCCCCTCCGGGATGCATGCTTATGATAATTGAACAGCTCTGTTAAGCAGTGTAAGCTGAGGAAGAGGAGGATTTAGAAGGGAACCAGGATTCTTCACCAGTATCATAATATTAATGGCCACAGTATCATCCATAGGAAAATCTAATAGTAAATGTTTTTGCTGTAAGCAACTTGGGAAAAGGGATTTTTATTTTTACCAACTCACTCAATTTGCTTCATGAAGAGCTGCCATTTTAGGAAGACAGAGGAAGTTAAAAGAAAAAAAAAAGATCAGAGACTAAATATAGAGATGTATTTTCAGTGGAATGTTATTTTTTGATGAGTGAAACTGGCAAAAAAAACACATAAAACGCTCTCACTAAAAATATATTATTTCTAACTAATTTGTCAATTGAAGATCTATGTGTATATATTAAAAAGTTTTATAGATTTCTGTCATCATATTGATTGCAAAGCTCAAATGTGATGAACCTGAATTTGGAGTGCAAATGATTGCTTCCTAATTAGCATTATTGGCTCTTGACTCAGGTAAACTCATTTTCTTGGTGGGTTGTGTCTTTGGCTGAACCCAAGGTATTCTTCCTAGCTGTCAGCCATTAGACTTCTTGTCTTTTGGAGTCAGAGTATATTTGCAAAATAATAGAATTGATTTTTCAAAAGCTTATCTTTGCACAAAATACATAAATTATGAACATCCATGATTTAAACAGGAGTGCTTTGGGCTGTCAGCATATGTTTCTGCCTGAATGTGAGTAAGTTGCATTTCATGACTTTCTTTTATGTTCGTTTTATCTGTATTAAATCTTCTATATTAAATTTTTTGAATTTTTTAAATGTTTATTTTTGAGAGAGAGACAGACAGACAGAGCGTGAGTGGGGGAGGGGCAGAGAGAGAGAGGGAGACACAGAATCTGAAGCAGGCTCCAGGCTTTGAGCTGTGTTACAGAGCCCTACCTGGGGCTTAAACTCATGAACCACAAGATCATGACCTGAGCCAAAGTCAGTTGCCTAACTGACTGAGCCACCCAGGTGCCCCTATATTAAATTTTTTAATGTGTCTTATTACTATAATTTTATGGCTGTAATGCAGACATTTTTATACCATTTTAAACCTGTGTAATGATGTTATATTTTTTGTCACTACCGGTTCTGTTATTGTTTTTTCCTAGGCAGGAGCTGCAAATCCAACCGTAAAGCTCTTTGTTATAAAAACCGACAATCTCAACCCAAACACCAATGCAACTTCGGTAGAAATCACTCCTCCCGCTGCTATGTTGACAGGGTAAGACTCTTGACCAGAATGTGCGGGTTGTAAACAGTTTCGCACTTCTCAGGGAGGACATTTTAACGACGTGTGTGTTGAGAACCTGCTTTATGTCTTCACACTGGGCACAGTTCTAATGATGGGGTTGCGCAGTGAATAGAGAGAGCAGCCAGGGCCCCAGGTATCATGGAGCCTACCCTCGAGATGAGGGAGGCAGACAACAACCAGGTAAACAGAATCCTGCTGTGACAAATGTGAAGTCAATCAAAGCAGGGCCAGGTGATGGTGATGGTGGGGGGGAAGTTAAGGAAGCTCTCTCTAATGAGATAACCTGTGAGCAGTGACATGAGAAGGAGGGGGCGGCTAGCCACCTGAATACCTGAGGGTGCAGTATCCAGGCAGGGGAAGAGCAGGTGCCGAGACCTCGTAGAGGGGACGTGTGGGGTGCACAGAGGCCCTGGGAGGAGGCCAAATGACCAGAGCTGTATGAGTGGAGAGGAGAGTGATAGGAGTGAGGTCAGATCATGAGGGCTTTGCAGGTCTACATGAGAACTAGAGGAATTCAGGGAAACTGTTACATTGAGGGATCCTCATGATGCTGATGTGCCTCAGGATGTCATTTGTCTAAATAATCCTTGATGGTTTGAAATTCTGCCACTGAGTACCCCCAGCCTCCTGTGCTTTTCCTATAAAGATGACCATGGTATTGCCTGCAGTTTAGGCCTGCAAGTTGCTTTCTATTCGTTTCTGTTAATCATGTTGGTTTTCTTGTTGCTTTTAAATAATAACCTGTATATACTGAATGAACACTCACTATTTGCCATACACAGGGCATTATTGCATGCTTTATTGTATTAATCTCTAACTCTCAGACAACTATTGTCATATGCCTGTTTTACACATAAGAAAATGAGGCTTAGAAGTTAAGAAAATGACCAAGTATGAGTCTATATTCAAACCTGTCTTTCTGACTTAGAAGAAGGAGCTTTTAAGTGCCCTGCTAGGTGCCTCCTTCTGTGTGAATTCAGCTGATGCTCTCAGATTCCTGGAGTCATCATCAGAGCAACATGGAAGCATCCTTCTCAGGGTGGAATTGACCACATCAGGCATGCTGTAGGCTCTGCTCTGTAGTCATTAATTCATTGACTTGATTAGAAATGTCTGTATTAACCTATTCATTTGGGGGGGGGGGAAGGAAATTGATTATCAGTAAATTTAAAAAATTGTTCTTCCTGAGTTTGTCTAAAGGTATAAAAATTTGCCTGGAGGTTCTAACATCTACTAGGTGGCCCCATCCAGTCATCTCTTCTATCAGCATTGCTTGAGCACCCAGTATTTATACTCACAAGTGTCCATAGGGCTGGATTCTGCCTTTCCAGCATTTATGATCAAGCAGAGGATATAACACATTGCAATAAGTGACTTCAAAAGCAGACATGACAGAGGTATAAGCAGAAGGCCAGAGGCATTCCGAGGAGGAGGAGATGAGTTTTCCATGATCCCAGCGATCAAAGAAAGCATCCTAAGGAAGGTGTGGGTTGAAGAGGTAGGGTTCCGAAGGGCACAGTTGAAGGAGGTGGCACTGAAGGGGAAGGTGACCCATGAGCAGGGAAGCACGGGGCTGTCCAGGGAAAGAGCAGCAGGTCCTGTGACCTAATGGTTTACAGCCAGCATCTGTCTGCAGGGAGGGTGAGCCACAGTCTCCTGCTCTGAAAGACACTAGAACCCGGAAGGGGCTTTAGATCTCACTCATGGTTTACAAACATTTTTAAGGACCTGGAAGCCCCCCCCCTTTTTTTTTTCCAAGTGAGCTGCAACACAGAAGTACAGTACCAGAAAACAAATGAAGATTACTGCTCAGGTTGCAGGCATGGGCCCTGTCCCCTCAGCTTCCCCCCGGAGTCAGGATATTAGGCAGAACCTGCAGGGGTTCCAGAACACACTCAGGACAACACTGTAGAACACAGATGAGAGAACCGAGGTTCAGAGAGAGAAACTCATTTGCTCAAGGTCCCATAGCGTGTTAGCATGGGAGCTGGGAAGAGAACAGAGGCCTGCACTTGCCAGACCAGATTCATCGAATAATGGAGTTTAAATGTATTGAGTATTTCTGTGGGCAGGGACTGTGCTTGGTGCTCCGCTCACATCTCACTTGAAACACTCCCTACAGTGTTATTGTCACAGCCATTTCACAGATGAAGAGATGGGATCTTCCCCACTTAGAAACCATGTTCCAGGACCTGAGATCAGGAAACCTATGCAGGTCTAAGGACTTAGTTTTTGCCCTGTAGGAATGAACCATTGCATCTTTATTCTTTGTAGTTGTTTATGCTACATTCCTGGTGGGGACTGCCTCACTCACTGGGGATATTTTGTGTGAGACACATTTTACCAACAAATCATTTCTGGAAATGCCTCAGGAATGTGTTATATAGGGAATGTTACAGCTCTGGTCTCTGTTAACACCAGTGAGGCCACAGCTTATCTAAAACCATGCTGGAGGTCCTCTCTGGGGAAAACATTTCAACAGGTGGTGATGCCCCATTTTCTAGCCTTATGCAAACAACTGGCAGGGCCAGGTCAATCCAGGCAAGTTGGTAAGTTGCCAGGCACCCTCTGCTATGTTTTCTAGCAATCCACTACTTCCTGGAGTTGTAGGATCGCCGGGAGTGTAGCCCTGTGAGGGTCCTCATGTCTCCTCCCTCCTCTGCCTAGGCACCCATCACTGATTTTCCCTCTGGGCCATATCCTTGCACCATGGAGCTTCCAGCAGGAGAAATCCTTCTGGAGGCTAAGGCTGGTTTGTTGTTCTGTTAGGAATGGGCTCCTCTGCTGACAAATGAGAAGCGCATCCTGGCCACCCTTCCAGCAACCTGAGCCTGAACCTGAATCAGGGAGAACCTCCCTGCCAACCCTCATTGATTGAGAGGTCAGGTTGATTAGATTCATTAGGCTGCCCATTTGTATTGATGACTCATAATGGGAGTTTGTGACTCAAAATATTTAAGAGAAAACCACACATACTGAAAAACCATAAACCCCCTAACTGCTTTATTTAGAGCCCTGTTTCACCTTGCTGGATTGAAGTAATAAGAAAGGGAGCAATCTTAACAGTAGTATCTCCAGTGCCTTCCAGGGTGCCTGGGATACAGCAAGTGTCCAATCAGTATTTGCAGCATAAATTGAATAAGCTGATGCGTGGATGAATGAGATATGCTATGTGTCTGACTTTATGTGTGTGCAATAGTTTATACAGCCAGCACCAAAGATGACCTGCACAGTGACCCTGCATAGCAAATCCCTCTTTCCACCTCCTCCCAGCCATCTGCAAATTCTGTGGCCTGAGCTAGAGAATTGGGAAGGACATGTTCTATTGAGGTGACCCCACCCCACATCTGGCCAATTGGCTCCAGGGACCAGTCACACCCAACTCATGATCTGCCTGCCCCTACCCTGTTTTTCTGCTCCTGCGTGATTCAATAGATAAATGTTTTCCTCTGAACGGCTGGTGATCCTTGGTCTATAAAGTAAGGATATTGGGGTCTAGGGTCGCCACCCGGGAGATAAATGAACTGGACTGAAATACCCTGGAAGCTAGCGACACCTCCAGAAACGAGGCCGAACAGCAGCTCACATGCTGTGGGTGCCGCCCCCTGGGATGGGCTCCCTCTCACCCTACCCCTCCTCAGCGATCTGTCAGCAGCCCCAGGAGGGCTGGCATCCATCTCAGAGCAGAGGGTGGCAGGGAGCCCGGGGCCAGCACTGGCAGAACGCCCACTTCCTTGGGTGATTCACCGAATTAATCACTCTACCGTCTGCAGTTGCTCTTAGGAGCAATTGCTCTCCAATATTCTTTCCAGTTAGTAATGCCTACCTGATGTTAAGTATCCTGAATATACCAAAAGAAACATTTACACAAATTAGGGGAATTAATGTAACTCAACAGACATTTATTAAATGCCTACTCTTTGCAAGCCAGCACTTTACAAGTATGACCTTCAAAAGCAAGTCTCTCCCAGTAGATTCAAATACAATTTGCTTTATAAAATTCAGCTGTTTAGTTTACACACACTCTGTAGGAATAAATAGATCTCACAGAGTGAGGAGTTCGATCCTGAAGAAAATGCAAGCGGGTCGAAGCTAGCCAACAATATTCACCAGAGGGATGGGTAGAGGTTCTACAGAGGGAATGACTGGGAACAGAAAATCTGAAGCCAACTGCTTGGTTTGAATCATGGCTCCAACACTTCCCAGTGTGTGACCTTGAGCAAGTTACTTAACTTCTCTACATTTCCCTTTCCTTGTCTGTAAAACATGAACTCTAGCGTTCCTACCTCATAGGGTGCCACGAGCTTTATGTCAAGCCCCTGGAACAGTTCCAGGCACAAGTAGACTCCCCTTGGGTTTGAACTCCTACTGTTATGTCCAGGAATTACTCCACTGCTTTAATATTAAAGTCAGCCATATTCTCCTTGGTCTAATACCGTCCCAGAAGTTAGAAGAGCTTGTTGAATCACTCTGCCTAACCTGGGATTGGCAGCCACTGGCTCAAGGGAAGGCCTTCTTCTGCTCCTACCCACCATTTCATAACCAGTCTCCTCAGTACATGCCTCTCTGTTTTTACAGAATAAAATCAGCAAATAGCACACAAGATAGTTGATAATCCTGCTTGTTGGATTTTTCTGGTCTTAAGTGGGACTTAAACCTTTCAATAAAAAGTGCAGTTGGGTCATTGGTTCCCTTACTTTTTTTTTTTTTTTTTTTTTTTTTTTTTTTTTTTTTTTTTTTTGAGTCATTGACATCTCAGACTGGCATGATCTTGGCTCAGGGCTGGGTTATGCAGCGTCATTCTGTCTCCCCTTAATTGCAAATCCTGAAGAGAATCTGTGATTAAGCGGAAGTATGTTTATATGAAAATTCAAAATGTACCGTCCCCTTGCTGGTGAAAGGCCATTCTGGAGGCATCACAGGGTACAGAGTACACCTCGGGCTACAGTGAGTGACAGAGGGAGTGGAGGATACAGGTTCATGAACCTTTGATCTAGAAATGGGCAGGGAAGGTGCCAGATGCATGTGAGTTTCCTGGCAGACTTCCTAAATTCCATTACTCCATTTTTTCAAATGGGGAAAAGTTATTTCTCTACTGCTGATTTCCAAACCTGGAGCATAATTTATGGTTTTTAGTAGATAAAAGGACTTTGTACCAGGTGATCCACTAATCATGTTAGAGAGTATTCTGCCCGCCCCCTTCCGGCCCCTTCCCCCTACTAGGCCACTTTAGAAAAGGGAAGGCTCTTTTTAGAGCCCCTGGTCCTAATCGATGCCCAGGAAGCCCTGAGATAATGTGTGCAAGTATGTTAAGAGGCTTTTTTTTCCCTTAGAGAGAGGTACATGATTTTCATCCAGTTTATAAAGGGATTTGATCTATGAGTAAGAACCACTAGCATAGAGCAGGGATAAGCACACCAGGCCCACTGGCAAATCCAGCCCCATGCCCGTTTTTGTATGATCTGCAAGTAAGAAAGGTTTTTACAATTTTGAGTGATGGGGAAGGAATTTACAATTTGAGTAATTGGGGAGGAAAATCACGAGAAGAATAATACTTCATGATGTGTGAAAATTATATGAACTTCAAATCTCAGCATTTCACTGGAACACAGCTACAGTCGTTTGTTTGTATATTGTCTGTAGCTGCTCTGGTGCCACAAAGGCAGAGATAAGTAGTTGTGACAGAGCACATGTGGGCTGCAAAGCTTCAAAGATCTACTGTCTGGCTCTATACTAAGAAAACCTTCAGACCCCTGGTCTAGAAAGTTAATTTCAAAAGTTTTCCTTTCTCCCTTGCATTTCATTATTGCAGTCCCCTCTGTAAGTATTTATTCCTTATTCCTGGGAAGATTTATTTGCCTTACCATGTTCTCATTTAATGCCTGAGGACTGGGCACAGGGCGGAAGAGTTGGATCCAGTGAGGCGCCCTTGCTCCTGTGCGTGCAAAGAGGGGCTCACACTCTCACACCCTGCAGCCTGGCAGTCGTTAGTGGTAAGCACTTTAAGACTGGTTATATCAGTGTAGAAAAAGAGGGTTTCTAAGAAAGCATAGTGGATATTTGAAGAAGACCTAAGGAAGTCAGAGCACTGCAGTGGTTTCAGACTGAAGGTTGAACCAAGAGGGCAGCCAGGACCTAGCTCATAGGGTGTTCATGAGACACCGGCCATGCAGACTGATGGTGTACCGGTTCTTAATAAGCAAAAGAAAGGGCTGAAATGGAGAGGAGTCCCTATATGTGGGAAGGTGGTGCTTTGCTGCTGGGTGAAGGGGTGTGATCTTTCAGTACCTGCCACCAGCAGCGGAGACAATGAGGAGGTACCCCTGGGGACATTAACACAGGAGGTGTCCCCAGCAATAAAAGGGGGATAGCGAAGTGGTGATCCATCCTAAGTGCTCAATAAACAGTGGTTGTTTGCTTTAGTGTCCGTGAGGGGAGTGGAGATAGGTAGGACACGGTCTGTGAATTCTGAGGAAGGACAGAGCTATTTAAGCCACAAAGAATAGGATGGGATTTTTCCCTTCAGTGCTGCCTTCCAAGAATTTCGGTGAGTGTCTGTTTTGTGCCAGGTATTCTGCTAGGGCCTGGGGACACCCTGTGAACAAGACAGCTGTGGTCCTGCCTCAGAGAGCTTGCAGTCAAGTAAGGAGAGCAAAAAGATGCGAGGAGGGGGTGGTCACAGCCTGGGAAGGGAAGAGCAAAGGAGCATTTTAGCGCGTTCAGGGTGAAGAAGAGGATATGGCCATGGGCCAGAGGGGAAGAGAGGGGAGGAAAAAATTCTTTGGGAATTTTTCTGAAAAGGGGATAAGGCTTTGATCAGACAGCGGAAAGGAGTGATTTAAGAATCATTGTTCAAAATCACACTGGGGGCTAGGAAGAGTAAATAAAATAAAATATAAATGATCCGGAGCAAATATTTAGGGAGGCTAGCAGAAAATTAAAGTGTGAATTCTATGCATCTCACTACAAATCAAAAGGTAGTTCCAAAACTGCTTAAAGGTATGTGTTGGAGGAAGACACAATGCTGGAGATCTCCCCAGTTGTATAAATTTTATGTTAAGGTTCCTTATTTTTTTTTCCACAAGTTCATGTTTTGAGTCTTGAGAAAAGATTTTTTACAGTATAATTATTTGATTTTCAAAGTTTGTAGAGATGTGGGTCAATTTTTTCCCCTTTGAAAATGAAGTTGAGAAAAAGGTCAGTTGTAATTTCACCCTAAAAGCAAGAATTTTCTAGAGAAGCACGTCAAATTACCAGAAAATATTCGAATCTCAGCCAGTGTCTCTGGCCTCCCTGTAATTTTCTCTCAAGACAGCAGAAAAGAGATGGGAAAATGTCACCCTTGACTTCCTGGCACCACCAAAGGCCAAGCTGAGGACTTGAAAAATCCCGAGCTGTGGTGTGAGTCACGTTTGCCAAGCCACTACTTGATGTTAGCTACTGTTTTTCCTGTCAGATATATTTTAATTTCCATTCAAAACTAAATTACACTTTAAGCTTTCAGAAAAAGTAAAATATTGTGTTATTAAATGCTTTCAACAACGATTTTAAATTATATGCCTATTAAGATTGATTTCAGTGAGTAAAATGTCTGTCTGTACCAAGGTCTGGAAATAGTTATTCTCTCTCCCCTCCCTTCCTTCCTCCCTCCCTCCCTCCTTACTTCCTTCCTCCCTCCCTCCCTCCCTTCCTCCATTGCTCCCTTTCTTCCTTCCTTCCTCCCTTCCTCCCTCCACCCCTCCATTTTTTCCTTCCTTTCTTCCTTCCAGGGATTACTATTTGTGTGATGTAACGTGGGCAAATGAAGAAAGAATTTCTTTGCAATGGCTCCGAAGGATTCAGAACTATTCAGTCATGGATATACGTGACTATAATAACTCCACCGGCAAATGGATTTCCTCAGCGGTAAGGTTTAATGGGGATGTTCTGCTTCTAAAGCTACATGTGAGCCAAGGACAGTATGAAAACAGGCAAAGTGAGTGATTGGGAATCAGGAAATAAACTCTGAGTTTCTATTCTTTCTGACTGTCAGATCCTGAGGCAGTGGGTAAGTTTTGACTAACTTTTAGAGAATCTGATATCTGGTGGTACTTCCGTTTCACCTTTACTCACTAGTCATACTGTTTTAGTTATGGATATTATCACTCGGGGAGGAGATGGTAATTGGAAACCCAGAAGACAGAATTTGATGTCAAAATTCAAAAAGCTCAAGAGGGCCAGTGGCTGCAAGGGCCATGAAGTGTGTTTCCATAGAGAAAATATGGGCAGTGGCAAATGACTGGCTGAGTATGTGTGAAAGAAAACAAGATTCAAAAGGCCACAAATCTGCTACCATACTGTGACTATCATTAAGCAGTAAACAGCTTTAGAACATACATAGATACCTACCCGGCTGAAAGGGTGGTAACATTAAGACAAAGGCAAGTGTTAATTCAAATCTGAGGTGCTTGGGGTGTTGGGGGGTTTCCCACAAGAAACTTCAAGGTTTGGCCAAGCTGGTGAATCAGAATTAAAGCCCCTTTGGGGACCAGCAGCCTCAGGAGGGACAAAGCCCAGGGAAGGTTTGCTGGAATATGTCAAGCACACCTCTACAAGCCATTTCCTGGTAATAGGCTCTGTGCTTACACACCTCCCCTCCCTGTTCCCATCCTGGTTGGACACAGTGAAGATTCTTGCCTCAGAAAGCTTGGGCACCCTGTATCTTGATGTGCTCATTTTGTTCATTTATACAGCAAACATTGAATACCTAATGTGTCCCAAGTTCTGTGCACAGCTCTGGATTCAAAACAAAACAAAACAAAAACAACAACAACAAATTAGACAACATGCTGTCCCCAAAATGTTGATGTCTTAGTAGGGATTACCATTATGATAATGAATAATAGTAGATACCATTTCTTGAAGACTCACAGTGGAGTCAGAGATTCAGTGAGGTTAAGGGGTTTGCTTCGGTCACATGACAGCCAGAATTCAAACTAAAAAAATCTCAAGCTTTTGGTTTCCTGTAAAACATATCATCCTACTATCAAGATATTGTGACCTAAAAGGGTATAAGCAAGGTACAGAGGTAATGGAGGGCATAAGAAGGTGATCCACTCAACTGGGGACAGGGGATGGGAGAGATGACAAGGAAGAACTAAAGCAGCCTGGGCAGATAAGGGCACAAGGACCCTGTGAGCAGAGGCTGTGCAAAGGCATCCAGTGAATGGCTTGGAGTGTGCAGGGTCTGGGGCTCCCAGAGGACCAGGGGTTGGGTTGAGGCACAATGATGAGAACTGAGGGTGGGGGTAGACTGAGTCTCAGGCACCATTCCCAGGAGTTTGGACTGACTAGTAAGACACAGGGCGCTATTTCCAGGTGTTAAATAGAAGAGGATCATGAGATAGAACCATCTGTTGCCAAGTGAGGTCAGCCAGGGGTTGAGCAGGGTGGAGGGCAGACTAGAAGAAGAAAAGAGCCACAGGGTCTCAGCCAGGAGGTCATGACAACAAACCAGGGGAAATCAGACAAGAACCCGAGCTAAGGCAGTAACCGTGGAGAAGGAAGAGAGGAGTCAAAGAACCAGGAGACAGGGGCTGAGGAGGTGGCTGTGAGTAGTGGAGGCATCTAGAGCGACTCCCACATCTCTGGCTTGGGTGAGTGGTGGCACTAGGCAGAAGAATGAAGGTGTAGGAACAAGCTGGTGGGGATGGAGACAAGATAAATGACATCATCTTCTGTTCTGCACCTGTTGAATTGAAAATGCTGATGGACCTTCCAGGGCCACATATGGAGACAGAGCCCTAGGCAAGAGAGGTAAATGTTCTAATGCGACAGTCCTAACATAAATACAAATATATAAATGGAGACAGTTTTCAACTATTTTAAGTACCATTTCATTTGTATTACCATGAATTGCAGCTAAAGAATTAGAATGCATAGCTTACTTCTCTCTGGAACACTGTCCCTGTATTTTTCTCTTCCTAGGCACAAGAACACATTGAAATGAGTACCACTGGCTGGGTTGGAAGAGTAAGTGGTTAAGAGTCATGTTGTTTTGTTTTGTTTTTTTCATATGGATCAGATACGCAGAGCTATTTAATATGTAGATATACCGGGGTGTCTGGGTGCCTCAGGAGGTTAGGCATCCAACTCCTGGTTTTGGCTCAGGTCATGATCTCATGGTCGTGGGATGGAGCCCCACAATGGATTGCACGCTGGCCATGGAGCCTGATTGAGATTCTCTCTCTTCTTCTTCCTCTGCCCCTCCCCCACTTGCACTCACGTGCTCTTTCTCTTTCTTTCTCAAAAAAAATAAAAAATAAAAAAATAAATATACCAAATGAGGGCCCTATGTTATTTGCTATTAACAGAAATATTACTTGACCTATTTCTCAAAATACTTAAATGCCCCCCGCAGAGATATCTTTTTATACAGAATATAGAACATGCTCAGCTGGAAGAAGTAAAAGGACAAATTAAAACTTAATAGCAGACAAAACAGAAGACATACTCGAGGCAAACTGTAGGTCCTGGAAAGTAAAAAGCAAACCTATGCTGAAAAGCCTCTAAGATGCCAAATATGCTCATTGACCTCATCTTCAAAGTCCTGTGCTTTGGAGGCAGAAAACATGGCTTCCATCCACAGCCTACACCAATGTGTAAGGAGATGGGACTACATCCAGTAGCAACGCAGCGGCAAACACACCACACTGCTGTGTACCTCCCTCTGGAGGAAACAGTACTCGTGTGGCTTCACGCTTTCCTAGGCCCCAGATGCAGAGTTTCATCCAAGAAAGCACGGTGACCCGCAGGGACTTGTCACGCTTCTCGCTCCTGCTGCGCTCCGCCTTGGGCAGAATCACCAGCCGTGTTGCCACCAGACCATGGAACGAAACAAGTTCACAAAGGAAGTGCAGCCATTGCGGCACCTCATAGAAAGACGATGAACAAATCTCGCCTAATTTTTACGACCACTTCTATTAAGTCTCCTTTAAGACAGAAACAAAGGAACAAAATGTGTAAAGATTTCACTCATATCTCTCAGGGCATAGAGGGGAGGCCCCTGGTCCAGGAACAGGACCCCTTCCAGCTGGGCTCGGAGTTCCGATAGCATTCGCACGTCCCTTTTCTTCAGGCATTGATTGGGCAGAGGGGAGAGGTTTGCCAACATGAAAAGTGGTTTCCTCCATGGCAAGAGACACGCTACACTTCCTCACGACTCTTTGAAAAAAATATGTTTTTTCCTCTCTGTATTTAACCAGACAGATGCCACTTTTCACACATTTCTACTAGGCACAACTCCATCCAGGGGAAACAGGGAAATGTATTAAAAAGATAAGGCTGTGAACACAGGTCTAGAGAGGGGAATGTGTTTCAGAGCTCTGTAATGAGAACACCAAGTGTATTGCACGCCTCAGCTTGCTCCATAAATGAATCCACTTTGAATCACTAAATAGAAGAGGGAAGCATTTTTCTTCCTTCCCAAAATGGGAGCTGATGAAAGAGGAAACATCTAGGGTAAAGTGAACCAACAATTTTAAAAGACCATCTCCTACCTGCTCTCAAATGTAGTCGTAAGGCGACATATTCCTTTCAGGCTGGGATAGATACTCTTCTGCTTAAACTACATTATGTTCTGAGAACTATCTTTTATTGAACTGTGAAAAATGGAAATTTTATAGTATATTTCCATACAACTACTTTTTTGGTAAATTGTTGATCCTATTTAGCAAAATGAAAAGACTTACCATAAAAATGGTAACTATAAAAATGTTTCCATGTGAAATATACGACAGACATTCCTTATAGCACCCAGTCCAGAAATGGTTAAAGACTTCCTGGCTTTCAAAAGGAAATATGTATTTTAAAAAGAGGGAATAAATCCCTCAAATTACAAACCACTTCTTATCTGAAACAGTAAAGATAATAGTCTGTTTCAAACCAACAAACAAAACAGAAAGCAATCAACTCATGGTTGTGGGGAGGGACGGGGTGTGGGGAGATGGGTGAAATAGGTGAAGGGGATTAAGAGGTACAAACTTCCAGTTACGATAATAATAATAGTGTGTTTCAAGAAAGCACACCTGTGACATTGAGAAAATTTACCTCATAAAACTGAACAGATTTTTGCCCATTTGTAGCCAGAAGTCCTTGAGTTATCATCCACAGAGAGATGTCCAAAGATAACAATACCACTGCTCTGTGTTGAGTGTCCTGTGTAAGCCTTTTTATGTGCTTTCTCTCATTTACTGTGCACAAAAAATTCCCTGAGAGAGCTCTTTTTGTCTGCATTTTCTAGAAGGAGAATTTTCTTTTGAGACACTGTGGTTTCATTTGGCAAGTAAATGAAGCATGGGTTTTGGGCAGAGATGTTGAGAGGACTTTCAAAAATTAAAGTTGGTGCTGAGATGAGACTAATGTGCTCTAATGTGTTTTTTGTTTCTATTTTATTCTAGTTTAGGCCTGCGGAACCTCATTTTACCTCTGACGGGAGGAACTTCTACAAGATCATCAGCAACGAAGATGGCTACAAACACATTTGCCGTTTCCAAATAGATAAGAAAGTGAGTATTCCTACGTAATTTACTTCAGGTTGATCTCTTTTTTAATGCAACTAACTTGACATGGAAATCATTTGGTAAAGTCGATCAAGGTGTACTAATAATCTGATTAATTCAAATTCCAAAGCAGTATCTAGAGTACAGTGGGATGGGGTGGGGACACCCAAAAAGGCCCAAGATCATCTGAACTGTTGCTATAAATGATTTAACCCTCCACTTAACTTTGGCGAGAGAGTTTCATAAACCTCTTTTTAAAAAATTCCATTAGGATTGCACATTTATTACAAAAGGAGCTTGGGAAGTCATCGGGATAGAAGCTCTTACCACTGATTACCTGTGAGTATTCTAATAATCGATCGGATGGATGTAAATATAGTTGTTGTAATCACACCCTCTCTGCCCAGAAATAGGGGAAAATCTCCTACAAATAAAGAATAGTCTATTTGGAATGTGTTCAGTACTTTTTTCTTTTTAACATACGGAAGCCTTAATGATTTTCACATATGCTTAGCAGATTTGATACCCTGCCACCAAGTGGCTCTACCTCTTGCTCTTACCTGCTTTACATTAGAAGAGCTGTAGCCTCTTTTTCTTAAACGTCTTAGAACACTGAACCAGAATCAGGGGCGTTTCGTGAAATGTTAACTGTCACCGAATTCTGGAAGGCTTGCAAAGGCTATTTTATATCTGTCCATGTTTCGGCCTCGCTTTTTGGAAAATGGAAAGCTTTGCAGAGGCTGTCAGCTACCATGCACGAATTGTGGCATGAATTGAGGAGTGTTATTTTTCATTAGAATCTAAGGCACTTTTATAATTCGTTATCGGGTGTCACCATGGAGGATTTTTGCCCCTGCCCAAAGCAGTCTTTGAAGGTCCTCTTTAGAAGTGGCTCTGTGGCCCTCAGGAAGATGGTAGTTTGTGTTCTAGAACAGAAAATATGGGAAAAAATAGGTACACATGGGCTCTCAACTTCAGGCTACTTGTCCAGTCACATTTTTCTTATGAGAGACTTTTTTTCTTTTTTTTCTTTTTTTTTGTTTTGTTTTGAGTTTTTACTTGTCACTTTAATGAAGGGAGCAATTCCTGCATTCAGATATTTTAGTCTGTTTACAATCTCCTGTTTAGAGATAATGGGGGAAAATGGCCTCTGGGGGAGAGGGAGCAGGGAAGAATGATACAAGAAGGGCCAGAACTAATGCTTGGTGTTGAGTTAAACAAAGTGTGCTTGACTTTCTTTAAAAACATAATTAATATACATCTCATTTGTTTTCTTCCCAGATACTACATTAGTAATGAATATAAAGGAATGCCAGGAGGAAGAAATCTTTATAAGTAAGAGCTCCACCAAGTTGTTGACTTGAGTCTTTTTAGCTGAAGAACAATTTCTGGGTTGTTGTTGTTGTTGTTTTTTTTTCCTTGTCTTAACCAGAATTGTAAGTTCTAGTTTCTGTTCTAGAAGAGCTTTGGTTCCTTTATAAATCAAACCTCCACATGTCACCAAACGAGAATGGCTTTATTAGATGCTTTATGTTATTTCCAAACAGTAGGAGGTTTGAGGTTATTACGAATTAATTCATGTATCTATCTCACACTAAAAAGAAGTTTTTGAGCATTGCTTTGACATTCTGATAGCTTTGAAACCAGAATATGGCATTATTCAATTCCATCCTTTCATTTCTTCTTTCATCAAGCACTTAATTTCCACCATTGGTTCACAGAATCCAACTTAATGACTACACGAAAGTGGCATGCCTGAGTTGTGAGCTGAAACCAGAGAGGTGTCAGTACTATTCTGTATCATTTAGTAAAGAGGCAAAGTACTATCAACTTAGATGTTCAGGTAAGTGTGAATGGACATGGGGAGGGAAGACAGCATCACCATGTCTGTCTGTCTACCCAAAGCGGTTCCCAACATTCCCTTAGGCTGCACGTTTTTCCAGCCTTCCACTCGCCGGCTGACGTTCCCTCTTCTCTTCGGACATCATTCACCACCCTCCTGGCTCAGTCTGCCCATTTGTCCCTTTCTCTGTCCCATCTGGGAGACATTCTTGCTGCCCTGCTCAGTTTTCTTCTCTTGAATCTGAGGTGCTCTTGAAATCACTGAAGTCCCCTTCTCTGCAAGCTCTAAGTGGTGAGTTAACCACCCTTCCTCCCCTTCTGGCCAAGAGACTTGCATGGCTTGCTTTTGAACACACACACAAGTACACACACACAGTGGAGCCTATGTATAATAGAGGTAGTTCATTGTTTTAGACAGACAGACAGATAGAGATAGATATATATTAGATTTTTTGTTGTAGGTTTTTTAAGTGTCGATTTTTTATTATTTTATGCACTTGCCCCTCTAAATGAGAAAATACATGCGGGTAGTGCCTGCCACCCAACCTGCCCACTGTTCCATCTTCTGTTGCTGTTTTATTTTCATTTTCTTTATGATAAATGAAGAAACTTGGCAAGGACGGGCAACAGGACTTCCACAGGTGGCACAGCTAATAAGAGGTGGCACCGGCAGAACAACAGGATCCAAGCCCAGGTCTCCACCTCCCAAGCACTCGGATAAGCACTATGCTAGGTTACTTCTCAAAATGAAAGAATCTGGATACTCTGGAAAGAATCGTCCCCTCACCGAAAAGAGACCTCCAAACCAGCTAACTGAATCTTTCTTTACCAGCACAGTTTCTTTATTGTTACATTTTAGTTTCTGTGACTGTTTTTAGTCACCACTTCTTGAGCATGCATTTCATACTGGGAACTGTGCTAGAAGTTTTATATTTGTGGTCTTGTTTGATTCCTAAGAAAACTCTATAAAGTAGATATTGCCCTCATTTTGTATGTAAAGAGATCGAAGCATAGATATGTTGTCCTAAGTCACACAGCAGGTAAGCCAGGGTTCAAACCCAGGTCTGTATAATGCCATCACTGTGGTTCTGATCACCAGTAAAACATTAATATTATCTAAATGCATGAAAATTAAATAGCTCACCAAATAGCTTTTTTATACATTACCTTCTAGTCTGCAACTACTACAGTTGGGATAAATAGTGAAGATATGTTCATGTGAGAAAAACACTTTTGCATGCCAGAAAGGAATAGCTTATCCAAGTCAGGCACTGTGCAGATGTGCCCCCTGGCTCGGGATTCCGTAGAGGGGGGGGGGGGTGCGGGGGGGGGAGAATCTGCCCCTTCCCGGGGGGGGGGGGGGGGGGGGAGGGGCTGGTTCCAGAGCTCCACCCTGATGGGGCGGGGCCTGAGAGTGGGCGTGGTCATCGCAGGACTGTGGACTTAGGGTGGGGAAGGAAAGATAGCAGCTGTCAGGGGTCTGCTGGTTTAGTTCACAGATGAGGAAATTGAAAGCAACATGCCCAAGGTACCCAGTAGGGCCAGAGGTTCATTTTCTGCTTCATTCTCCTGATCCTCGTGCCTTTCCGGTAATACTTATTACAATCAAATTGCACTTATTTCAAAGAAAAAAACCAGCTACCACTTAGTAAGCCCCTTATACCACTATGATAGTTATTCTATCAAAGCTAAGTGGTATCAAAATGATATCAAAGTTAAATGGTAACAAATGCCGTTTTTGAAAACTATGCTATCTCCTTTTCTTTCTTAAAAAAATCTCACCTAAAACATTTTTCCCTGGTTATGTTAACAGGCCCTGGTCTGCCCCTCTATACTCTACACCGAAGTAGCAACGATGAAGGTACTTTCTAAGATTTCACCTTTCGTTTGCTCATTAGAAAAGTGTGTGTGAATAGGACCAACATGTACTTAGCACAGTGGGATTTTTTTTGGCTTTAGAGTGTTTGAACCATGATTTGAACTCAAGGTTTCTAATCTAAAGAATGCATAGTCCCTTGGAGTGCCTGAGTGGCTCAGTAGGTTAAGTGCCTGACTTCCGCTAAGGTCATGATCTCAAGGTCTGTGGGTTTGAGCCCCATGTGGGGCTCTGTGCTGACAGCTCACAGCCTGGAGCCTGCTTTTGATTCTGTCTCCATCTCTCTCTGCCTATCCCCAGTTTGTGCGCGCTCTCTCTCTCTCTCTCTCTCTCTCTCTCTCTCTCTCTCAATAATAACTAAATAAACTTTAAAAATTATTTTAAAAAAAGAATGCATAGTCCATCAGTGAATTGCCACTTATTACAGCCTTGCACAATCCATATTCTTCACATTGTAATGAATGACTGCTGTCTCGAATATTTATTTAGAACTGAGGGTCCTGGAAGACAATTCAGCTTTGGATAAAATGCTGCAGGAGGTCCAGATGCCCTCAAAAAAACTGGACTTCATTATTTTGAATGAAACAAGTAAGTTGAATTTCTTTCAGAACAGAACTGCTCACGGAAACCCCAATAAAAATCTCTCCAAACGTGACAACTTGATCTGAAAATACACATTTTATATTATATGTAAATCTAACCTAAGTTTATTTTGTCTATGAAATAGTCTGTCACGAGAACTGCTGGCTTTACTTTTTGTTTTGTTTTCAAATACAGCACCCTTCTATGTGAAATTTAATTCTGTTAAGAGGAAGCCTTTGGAAAAAAAACCAGTATTGCTACCCCATACCCCAGCTTCATTTTGTTAGGAACTCTGCTCTATAAAGTATTAATTGCCCGTTTAATTTAATGATATCCTGACATATTTTGCCTTTAACCCAAAGAAGTAAAAAATATATCTGAGATGACTATAAAAAAATTAGGGTTGGCTGTAAAATGCTGAAACTTCAGACTCGGAAGAGAAATCTTGGATTTTTCTAACCTTCTCCCTGCCACAGTTAGCCTAGTCCCCGTGCCGGGAGCCTGGATGATGTGCAGAAACCACTAAGAATGGGGGGGTGGGGGGTGGGGAGAGGTCTTTGAGCAGGAAATGCAGTCGGGTCGTTTTTATTTGGTTGCTCGTTTTTTCCATTAAGAGCTAATTACTCGTGGGGGATGGGGGAATCCACCAGGACTGATTTATTTCACATTTTAAAAAATATATAGGGTGATAATAGAAAATATTCAAAAAGATTCAATAGAAAAGATTCATCCAAGATTAAATGGCAGGAAAAGCACCAGAAAACAGAGGGTGCTTCTGAAGAACTCCTCAGCATGGGGCTACTCAAAAATGAAATGTGCATAGAATCACCCGGAACCTTGCTAATGTGGCTCTGTGATCCAGCAAGGAGGGGTGAGCCCAGGGTTCAGAGTTTGGAATTAGCCCCTGGGTGATGCCAGTGTTGCTGGCCCCTGAATCAGTCATGGTGGGCAAGAATTTAGAGTTCCGGAGAGCCACCTCGACTGTTGGTGCAGAAGGCACTGCATACTGGAGACTTGACAAAAAGTGGGGGACCCTGAAAGTTTTTGACTCAGAGAAGCCATAGGATTGGATGGACAACCTGCTGGGGAGGTTGGAGCTTCCAGAACCACCTTCCACAGCCACCTCATCTGGGAGGTGGTTGTACATTCAAACTCCAGGAAAGGAGGGCTGGGGGGAAGTGGGGGTTGAGGTCTTGGAGGAGGGGCAGAAGGAGGTGGGACTGGTGACTTCAAAGAACCCCCCCCCAAAAGAAAACACTCCATCTTCAGAATGATGGAGCTAAAACACTTCTAATCAACTAGTACCCATTCAAACAAAGGAGAGATGAAATGGTGGGTTTGGCATCCTTACTGAAAACAATATGGTCAACACATAGCTTGACATTCTATGGAAAAATAATAAAGACTTAAATTTAGAAGGCATAAAATAATCAGCAAAAGACAAATTAAAGAGAAATCTATTTATATAAAGATTTTACTCCTAAACCTTTCTTTTTACATCAAC
Source organism: Puma concolor (assembly GCF_028749965.1). Classification (NCBI taxonomy): domain Eukaryota; kingdom Metazoa; phylum Chordata; class Mammalia; order Carnivora; family Felidae; genus Puma; species Puma concolor. The sequence goes on along the minus strand of NC_141674.1, from coordinate 152,318,582 downwards.
TGAAATAACTGTGAAAGAAAGAAAGAAAGAAAGAAAGAAAGAAAGAAAGAAAGAAAGAAAGCAAGAAAGAAGCAGCTCTAGAGATAATGGATTTTTTTCGCCTTCAAGCTAAATCTACTGAAGCTGGAAATAATCTGATTAAAATATGAAACATCTCTCTCTCTCTGTCTGTCTCTGTCTCTGTGTGTGTGTCTTTAACATTTATTAGTCTAACTCATCATCTTCAATTTGGGAGCAAAGGAAACCAATTCATTACTTAGGGCAAATTTTATTAAACTGATGCTAAATCAAGCACAGAGAATAAAACAGATCTGCAGACCATACAGAACGTTCACAACAGTCTGCGCCGTGTAAACCTGATTTCGTTCTGTGAAACACAGAGCTGAAAATGGGAACTCAGCTTTGCGGTCTGGGATGGCAATAAGAATTACAAAAATGTTATTAAATCAGAATTTTAAAATAAAGTCGGGGCCAACTAAAAATCCTAAACATCTTCAAGGAAATTCAAGAAGAGGAAAACATTTTGGAGGAAAGCTTAGAACATAAGCCATAAACAAACTAGATAAGTAGATCAGATGCCAAAGAACAGAATCATAAAAACAAAACATTAGCAATTCTAAGATGCACTTTTATTTTACAAGGCACCAATGTATTTAATAGATACATTAGAAAAGACTTTATGGCTTTAATCTTAACTAGTATCCTAACCTGAAAGAGAATATGTTTATATCTTAAAAACATGCTGAATCCAAGCAGTTCATTTTCTTTCTCAATTCTAATTTAACAAATTGTTGACTACTAGCTATGATTTATCACTGACAGGGATAAGAGACCTAGATCATGTGCTAATAATTATTCTTAATTTACTAATTAATCTTTCTGTTTGTTTAGAATTTTGGTATCAGATGATTTTGCCTCCTCATTTTGATACATCCAAGAAATATCCTCTCCTAATAGACGTGTAAGTATTCAAGAGGAAGGAACAATTTGGAAGTTAACCACTGTACATGTTTTTACCCAAGGGCAGTTTACAGAAAATTAACGTTTAAAAAATGTTAAAAAAAAAAAAATCCTTCCTCTCTTCCTGAATCATTGTAAGCAGTTTTACTGTTTCCTTCTCCCATTTTGCAATCACAACCCAAATCTTTGTTTTCTACCATCTTTCTAATGGAGAGAGTAGACACCCTTCTGTCATAATTTTGTTTTGATCTGTTTCTCTGCACTACAAGAGAATTTCAAAGAATTTTCAGGTCCCAGTTTTATCCTTACCTCTTGCCCATTTTAACATGTAAGAGATAGGTATTAATAGTATTAACAATTTCTTTACCCCCAAGTTTCCCCAAACATCTTGAATGGTGGCCTTTGATTCACTAGGACATCAGGTTTCTTTTCCATTAGTTTCTAACATATCACTGCCTGGTATTTTCCACTTGCATCTTTGGTGAAGAGACGATGTGATACAGGAAATCATTCATTACAATCCAAACGTCTTCAGGTGTTAGAGAAAGTTCTGAAACACAAATCTTTGAGCAGTAAATGTAAACTCATGCAAATTCTAAATATGGCATCTTTGTAAAATATTTTTTGATAATTACTGGGAATATATTTTACTTTAGTCCTTCTAAAATTGCCCTGAACTCACATATGATGCCACAATGCCACTCTTCCTGTCCTTGCTTGTCTCATTTCCTTTATTAAAAACAAAACAAAAACAAACCAACAAATGTGCTGGGGACCTGCTGCACACCAGGTGATTTGCAAACCTATATGAGTTCTATTGCGCCCATTGTATGGGGAGGGGGAAGGGAGGGACGTGAATATCCAACACAGCCTGTTGCACTGTATTTACAGTTCCATGTAAACAAAAAAAAGCTCAAAGAAAGAGAAAAAAGGTATTTTAAACTTCAAGAGATGCTGTTTGATTTTCAGTAAGCCTTATTACTTTGACTACAGTGACACTAGTTTGCTTTAGGTTTCAAACCCCCTACTGAAAACAGATCCTTTAGAAAACAGTGATATTTTTATCTTCTTTGACTACCTAGTAAGGAATGATTAGACCTCTCTTTTATAAGGAAAGTTTTAAAAAACAGAGTAAATTTACTGCCTGTTTTTTTCAGTTATTTTCCTCTTCCCATCCTAACATGTCTAAATCTTTGCTTTCTATTTCTTAAAATAATGTTGTTTAATCTTAGTGGGTTAGGTAACTTGACACATAACTAATATTAAGGGAAGCTATTACTCTACCATATCTAATATCATTGAATCTAATATCATTTCACATGTTGTTAAAAAATGTTTGCTCACCCAAGAAATGCATGAGAGCATTTGTCTCTTTAAAGTTAGAATGTTACGATACTTAGTTTAAAATTAAAGTACTATAATGTTTGTTTAAAATCAAACTTCTTTTGACTTCTTTCACTAGGAAGAGAAAAGGCATGTTGTGGAGGGGACAGTGAACAGATCAGTAGGAGAAATGGGCTTGGAGGGAGAGGTATAGGAGAAGGTCTGGGTCCAGGAGTCTCGTAGATCGTGCAAAGATGACATATTTAAATGTGATGCAAGGAGCTATCGGGAGCTTGTCTTGATTAACAAATGGAAATGAGAGGGCTTGATGGAAAGTGTGCATCCAGCTGTTTGGGAGTGGGAGTTAAACACGTTAATAAGTAGAATGCTGAACAACAACATGCCCATTTTTCAATACAGTCTACTTCTTTCTCCTTTGAAGTTTTAAGGAGTAGCATTCATTCATACTTTGGCCCATTCCACAATGACTCGTGCACATTTGTGGCCTTAGTGTGCAACCCCATCTGGGGTTGCGGGGAAAACAGTGCATATTATACACCAAAGTGGTCCTTAAGGAAGTTCCAGCCTAGGAAATACATTTGTAGTCGAGAAGTGTTGGTAAGCCAGGGAGGAAGGATATATTCAAAGCTGCCTTTATTGTCATTCTCATTAATTTTTCCTAACACAACTTCCCTGTCCCAACTGTTAAGTCTTTATTTCTTTGATTTCCAAGAAACATACGACTTAGAAAATGTTGGCCTGTGAAGTCTGTGTTTGATACCAGTCTTCAAAGATAATACTGATGGGCATCTTTGAAGGAAACACACAGCCATTATAGTCATGTTGCCAAGTTTTAGAGGGACCATTGTGGGCACCCTAGTGGCTGGCACAATTTCAGGCTCATGATCTGGAAAGATGCATACTTATTGTCCACAGGGAGTAGAAATATAAGCACTCCTCATTTGATTCAGAAAAACCACAAAGGCTAACAATTTGGGATTTTTCACAGATATGCAGGCCCGTGTAGTCAAAAAGCAGACGCTATCTTCAGACTCAACTGGGCTACTTACCTTGCAAGCACAGAAAACATTATCGTAGCTAGCTTTGATGGCAGAGGAAGTGGTTACCAAGGAGATAAGATCATGCACGCAGTCAACAGAAGACTGGGAACATTTGAAGTTGAAGATCAAATTGAAGCAGCCAGGTGAGTGACTAGGAGATGAATTCTAAGATCATCTGATTTTCCTCCCTCAATTTATATTTCCAAGTTGTAAAGCGTAAAGAATGTGGAGTGTTTTGGGATGCACCTTTCATCTTTGGGGTGTATTTTCATGAAGATAATCACATTTATGTAAAAATGTATGTCATTATAGACGTATATAAAGGTTAAAGAAGACACAGCTCTTAAATTCCTCTGTGTGACTCTAGAAAGATAGTTGGTATATGTGCTACCACCCTCTAGGAACAGAGACTCAAAATTCAATTAATACATGGACAAACTGAGGGATAAACACACTCCTGAGGAAACACCTAACTCAACAAGTAAGCCATCCCTGTAGTCAAGTACAAGTGAAGGAGTTCAGTGTTCCTTTAGAATGTAAGAAGCTACACTACACGTGACAGCTATGAAGTCCTAGGAGTGGCTCTTACAGTCTGGATGAGGGCCACTTCGCCATTTGGGGGAAATTGTGGAGCAAAAGCCATCTTCACTAACAATTATAAGGGTTTCATTAAGTATGAACCACATCTCATTCTCGTGCTTTCCAGTCACAGGACCATAGATAGACATGATCTGGCTTAAGAGAGATTTTAATCATGAATAATGGTCACCATGTAATGCACATGTAACATGGGCAATGTTTTGCCTGCATTGTCATGAGAACCACACAGCAGCCCTGCAAGGTAGGCGTCTGTACCCCATATTTCAGGTATAAAAAAAATTGCAGCACCTTAGGTAATTTGCCAGGGGAAGTCAGGATTCGAATCCAGTCTCCCAACTCACATACAGCTGCATTCAACTGGTAAATGGGAAATGTAGTCTTTTGAGGTTCTATAACCAACTGCATGGATGTCTAGGGAGACATTATAAGTGGTTGATTTAAAACAATGTTGTGGAATCATAAACTAGCAAATGCAGCAAAACTGTGAATGAATAAGTGGGTGGAAGAAAATGCTTTTAAAAACAAGGAACAACCAAAGAGAAGATGACAGAAAATTTAATAAGTATCCGTAAGTCTCTTACACCAAAGTTAATGATTTGCTATTTTCCTTTAAAGTAAAAAAGAGAGAAAGGGAGGTTTAGATTAGAAAGAGGATGAACTGGTTCAGGAGTAATGCTGTGATATTTTAAATCTAAATGTTTACCCAAATTGATCCTCTGTGAGAGAGGGCAGAGTTTCCATGGCTTCTCAAATCCAACATTACAGAATTGGGTGTCCACAATGTACATCTCCAGTTTAAAAAAATTAATGAGGGGCATTTGGGCCACTCGGTCAGTTAAGCGGCCAGCTCTTGATCACAGCTTAGGTCATGATCTCACAGTTCAGTGAACTCCAGCCCTGCCTCGGGCTCTGAGTTGATGGTACCGCCTACTTGAGATTCTTTCTGTCTCTCCTCTTTGCCCCTTCCCCGCTTGTGTGCGCGCTCTCTCTCTCTCTCAAAATAAATGAACTTTAAACAAATAAAAAGTAAAAACTTAATGAGAATGTATTTATACAACAGAATACTATTTCAGTGACTGAAAAGAACAGCATACATAGATGAATCTCACAGGCTTTTGAATGAAAGAAGCCAGGCAAAAAGGTGTATATCCTGCATGACCCATTTTATATAAAGTTCAAAAACAGGTACAGATTGGAATCCTGAACATGAAATGAAATGTTTTCTTTTTGCAAAGGGAGAAATGACCCAGAGGCTTCCAGGGGATAGTAATGCACTATATTTTGGTTTAAGGATATACTAATTTCCGTAAATGCTTATCAACTTGTACACTCATGATTTGGTGGACATTTCCATACATATATGTGGTCTAAGTTTTAAAAGTTTACAGGGAGAATATAATGAGTTGAAAACTACTTACTTTTATTTTTTGCTAATAATGCTTAACTCGGCATCCTAAGGCATATATCTACAATTGAAAACACAAAAATTCTCCCAAGTCACATACAGGTCAATGTAAGGGTCCCCAACCCACATCAATACTACAAAGTTAAAAGAGTCCCACTCGCTAGATTTCTCCTTAAAGGAAACAAATTACCTTTTGATATAAGGCTAAGATTAAGAAGAGGGTGCATAAAACATTTTTCTCATTTCTTTACCTCGATACCAATTCTGAACACAATTTAGTGGCAAAAAGACTTCTTACTTCATCAAGGAAAAATTGCTTCCTATTTAATGGGTGCTGAGCTAACTAATCAACACCCACCATAAGAAGGAATTTATTTAGAGAATGGTGTTTAAGTTCTCAGGTAGGGGGCCCAGAGACATTTCTAAGCCCCACCCAGATGTTCTCCATGCCTCTATATATCTCCATGGTGGGGGCATCCTCTCTTAAACTGAAAAACATCTGGAGAGATTTAAATTCAATTATGTAAAGAAAAGTGCATCTGGGCTGCAAATTTTTATATAAAGCTGTGAAAAAAACTGCCAGGATTTGTTTTCTGTGAATCATACACACACACACACACACACACACACACACACAGAGAGACAAAATTTTTGTGGACCCCCAACAAAAGTAAACCTTGTTCATCTGGCCCTTGAGTTTAAAATGACAGACATCCTTCTCAGGTGTTTATTTGATTGCTGGCAGTGATTAATCTTAGATTCCAATAGGATGAAACAGAGAACAAATGGCAGGGTTTCCTATCTGTGCACTTATCTTAGTTTCTACACACAAAGCCGTGCTAATTCATGGACTTCTTCCATGTATTTTAGACAATTTTCAAAAATGGGATTTGTGGACGACAAACGGATTGCAATTTGGGGCTGGGTGAGTAGTTGTTTGGTTAATGAATCTGTATGCATATAGTTGGTGAATATAATCCAGAGCATGATAATTTACCTTTGGCATGTAAATATTTAGAGATGGAAATCATGTATTTTTAATCTAAGAAGATCCAAATAAAATGTCTTCGATCTCTAGGCAGTGAGTCCCTGTTGGTCAGGCATACAGCTTTGTTTATTCTGATCAAGGAGGGAGGTGAGGGAGGTAAGGAAAAGAGAGAAGTAGAATGGTGAGGAAGGGAGAGTAGGAGACAGGGAAGGAGGGAGATTTTCCTCACGAGTCAAAGTCAGTAAAGACCTAGTGTGTATTGATTTTGTTTTCTTTAATTAGTATCCAGCAAACTTTTGATGCCTTTCCCCCTTAGGCCTATCAAGAAACGGGATGAGGGCTCTGAAAGTGTAGTCTTTAGATATTGTCCAATTAAGGCCAATTTAAGCCCTTCTCTACCATGCTTTCTATCTCTGAAGAGGAACAGTATATAAAGATGTGAGAAATATGGAAACTGTGACTTGCTTACCATATGTCCTGAATTCCTTTACCTCCATAAAAATAACCGTTTCCATTCCTTAGTCATATGGAGGGTACGTAACCTCAATGGTCCTGGGAGCAGGCAGTGGTGTGTTCAAGTGTGGAATAGCCGTGGCGCCTGTCTCACGGTGGGAGTATTATGGTATGTAATTACTATCAGGTACCAAAAGATACGGAATGTTGACCTTAAAATTTTGATGACAAAACCATTCTTTTTTGAGTTTCAATGTTTCTACAGGAAATAAGCTGATTCATCGTAGATGTACTTTATGGATATCTAAAATCAAATGGTCTCCCTTATTCTGCTATTAATATCAAAAGCCTGGGTGATATTATTTGATATCTACACATTTACTTATCAATAAATACTGTTTTCCAAATTTCAAAACATCCCTAATGCTACATTTCTGCAGGTAAACCCTTCCTTATCTTTATTCTGCTTTGAATTTGGGGGCTTCACATAATAGCAGAATAAAAGAAGCATGTATTTCTTTTTCTTCCAGTAAAGGTCAGATATAAGTAGGGCTCTTTAGGTGGGAAAAGGAGAACAGGGACAGGGAAATTCCTAGGGGGTTTGTCTTTTCCCCACTGTCTCTAAGTTAATGAAAGCCACTCTAGGATCTCCTTTTCATCATTCAGAAAATAATTATATAAGGCATCATAATTCCCAAGGGGGAGGGAGTGAGCACTGGAACACTAGGTAGGTGGTGAGAAGATGAATTATTTTCCTCACCTCTTCAGACCCCATCTCAAATCCTTTATGTGATAGACTCATTGGTAACAAATATGCTTATTAAATATTTTTGGCCCCAATATATGGTAGTACCAATCTTGTGGAAGGCCCTTTTTTAAAGCCCAAGTCAAGAGATTTATCTTATTAAAGATAAATAAATAATAAATACATAAATAAATAAAATATTGCTATCTTTATGTTAAAAAAATGGAAAGCATAGTTACAACTTTGTCCATATACAAATGGTTTTGTTTTCGTAGAAACCTTTCCTATTTGATGCTAATTGTTCTGTTGCTTAGCCTGTTTTTGGAGACCTCTGGTGGCCAATAAAATAACAGAAGCAATCTTTATGAGTTTAGAAGTCTAATAAGAAGAGAGCTTCATTAAACGTATATGGACCAACCCAACTTTCTAGACATAGGAACATTCTAGAATTCTTACATATGCATTAATTTGAACAATTTTATTCAAAGATCAGATAGAAGGAATACATAAATGGTATTTCAAAGATGTATTTGTAGAAGTTTACAACTGTATTATGCATTTAAAATATACTCATTAAAATTTCAGAACTTTTCACACATGTAAACCTGATTAACATAATAAAAAAGGGTTATTATGTTCTAGGACAAGAAGAACTGAAGTCTTCTGCTGTTTGAGGAAAAATTTATTTTGTTCTTAAAGACTTTTCCCCTCCATCACATGTACAACCTAAATTATTCATATTTAAATGTTAAAATATATGAGCATTTTATGAAGATCTTATATTTTAAAACATCTTTAAAATATTATATTTTCTATATTAGTGTCCTCTAGATATGTAAAATTACGTATAGCCTGTATTCCTTTTAATCAAAATGATAAAATATTGCCATTATTTCTTTTGGAGGACAATATTTTGATCTCCATAGGAAAAACATAAAGAACACATGTGGAGTAACTAACACTCATTATCAATATAGTTTTTAAATCTACAGTGCCAGTCATTTAAAAAAGGTTAGAATGTTACCTGAGGTAGTTGTTGTCGTGTGTGTGTGTGTGTGTGTGTGTGTGTGTGTGTGTGTGTGTGTGTGTGTTGAGTGTTGTGTATATATATATGCACCCTGTTTTCAACCATATTTATAGATAAAAGAGCTTACATCATTTCAGCAGATATTAATGTAATCTATTTCACAGTACACAACTGTTACAATACCAAAATTGAGGGCTCACCACAAAATGAGAGAAAACAAATGTTTGACGTGCATTGTGTTGGAGTAACTGACATAATACAGGGAAATCTAGCAAATAAATGATACCTGAATTCTTTGTTTTCATTATAGTGAATTTTAACCTGCCAAAAAAAAATATGATTTAAGTAAGCAACTAGTAAGTGAACATTATAAGGGGTTTCCAAAAGGAAATTAAGGTATATGCTTGTGTCAAGATCAAAAACTCCAGACAGTTGAGGCATTAAGTGACTTTCTAACTTAGATTCTTTGAGAGGATCAGATGATAATGTAAAGAGCCCTTACCTTGTAGCACTTCACATCTGATTTTTCTGCAGATGGATTATTGGTTGGGTTTTAGATCATCTAGTTTGATCTCCCTCTGCCCTCATTGGTTCAGGCTAAGTGTGGAAAAACGTGAGTCTGAGCAGGTGTGTCTGGTTGTATTAACACACCCAATAAAAATGATCTCAAGGAGACACTCCTGAGGGGGATACTGTAGACCTGTGCACAAGTTAAGACATGTGAAAGCACATAAAGTAACTCAATAAAAGGAAGAAACGTTTTATTGTGTGAATTAAGCATTTTGAATTCTTTTTCATCACAGATTCAGTGTATACAGAACGTTACATGGGTTTGCCGACTCCACAAGACAACCTTGACTATTACAAGGTAAGAGATGAGAAACCAGATCCATTTTATAACCTATTTATAAGTTGTTTAAGAACATTTTTAAGTGTATCTATTCTAGAAAATATATATTTTTTATTTCCAACAAAATTCTTGTTAAAAAGAAATAACACAGGTGGTTTAGAGATACTCCAATAGCTTCCCCTACTATATTCTGCATAATTACAGTCTTTATCGTATGCTATATAGGTCACAATATGCATTCATTTGGAAATACAAAGCAACACCAGATAATTACTTTAATTATAAAAATTTCATTTAGAAAACATGTCAAATTCAACATATTCCTTTAGAGCCCAGAAGACTCTCTAAACCTTTAGCTATATATTAAAATGTCTATGGTATTATCATAATTAAGATGTATGTACAAGCCTATGATTTTCTTCTTCATACCAACTATGTACCGTTTGTTCGAACCAGGTTTGGGTAAAACAGGTGATGAGTAGGTACAGTTGGGCAACGCCCTGCAAAGCCCTTGAACCCACATTACTGAATAGCATCCAACATGGCTGGCTGATGGGAGACAAGTGGGCAGGTTGCTCTTCAGACAAGCTGTAGCATTTAGAATGTGGCCCAGACGCAATGCTCATTGGCAGCGGCCTGTGCTAGTGTGGATGCCATGGCGGAGCCAGAGCACTGTCTCTGGTGCCACACTGGTGTCGCCGGGAGTGCTAGCCTAAGTCTAGGGACCTGTGTGGCACTTGGGCCCTTCCAAAACTTTCCTGAGTCTATCTGTCACGTTTGTTGAAAACGCCAAAACTTGCAGATGACAAAGTAAATCATCTCGTGTTTACATTCTCTGAGGGAAATTCAAAACTCTTCTCAGGACAGTGAATTAAAAAGCAAGAAAAACAAAAAGAGGAGTAAGTTACCAAGATTTCTCATCTGTGCCACAAGTCTCTGTACACGGGCTTCTGAGCAGTATTTGTACGTTTCTGTAAGGTGCCGCCATTGCTATAGATTCTGAATCCGTGTGGTCAAAACACAATAAAACTAAAATGTTGAGTTTTGCAACTTAAGTATACACAGTTTAGTTTTCTCCCTTTGTGCTTTATTTGTGAAGGCTCAAGGCAGAGGCCGTGCAGGGAGGAGCGTGTGGCTGTGTCTGGGCCTGCGTGTGTGTTTTCATCTGTTTTTCGGTCGAGATAGGAAAGTGACGACCTGTAATGTGACATGCACAAATCATCTTCCACTGCAAAGTGGTCCCATAGTCAGGTTGTCCCCATTTCCACTGGTTGTCCCCCCTAATGCTTTGGACTCAATTCTTCCCATTCTGTCTCCTCCACATCCGATAAGCTGCTGTAGACATCCTTTCCTTTCTTCGGCACCACTTTGCTGCTGTCACGTGACTACCTGGTTTTGTAATAATAACCCAATTGGTGTCCCCTTCGCTTGTCTTTCTACACTCCAGTCTATACCACAAAGAGGTGTGAGATTAATCCTCACATTCTCACATACAACACTTTCATGGATCTTTTGTGTGACTCAACTGAATCCAACCCTCAGTCTTTAACCACGTGGTCAGCCTCCTTCTCACAGTGGTCTAGTTCGCTTGCAATGGTCACTGCTCTCTGAATATTTCTGGACTTTTCCCTGTTCTGTTCTTATGCCTGGAATGTCGTTGCCCCTATATATCCATTTACTAGGAAATCTGTACTCCTCTTCCAGTGGACTGACATCCCCTTTGGCTCTTAGGACGTTTTCTCGTATATCTCTGACTCTTCAGGTTATCTTGAATTCATGGTTATTTTGTAGTCCCTTTTCCCCTCAGCACTATTATTAACTGTTCAAGTCTTTACTGGACATTGTGTTCGTTAGATTACCCAATGTGAACCTGAAAACCTTGCCTGATTTAATGTAAGAACTTTTTGAAGGAAAACAATTCTTACAAAAATTGCATGTCTCCATCACTTCTCTCATTTTCCATCTGGAGTTTTCTTGTCCGTAACTTGACCAGGACGCTTACGGTATGGCGTATTTGCTGGGTTGCTGAAGGGTTTTCCAAAATATCCCAAAGTACTAAAAACTCCTGGAACCGAGGTGTACTGTCCAGGACCCTAACCCTGGCTCTAGAATCTGCTGGATGTTAAGTCAAAAGTTCATTTTAAAAATCCCGTTCTGAACAGTCTTTGAACCTAGAAGCACAGGGTCAAGTCCAAACCCTGACGTCTAGGGAAGTCCACACCACCTACCCTAACTTCCCTCGACGAACATCAGCCACCAGGGCGTTTCCTCTTGGGCCAGCCCTCCCCCGATAGGATGATGGATTTGAATCTACCATTTCATCCTGCATCGTTCTCCGGATTTTCCTGTACGCTCCTCGTTCCCACATCGATCCCGCTCTTCCTCACCTCTGCTTGCCCCGAGGTGACCACGTTCATCTCTCCCCTTAGGTGTTCGCTGCATGAGGTCGTCATGTAAATAGAAGTCCCTTCCCACTGCCAATGGCAACACGCGCACACTGGGTGCACAGAGTCACTCTTACACTTCACTGTACAGATGGCACCCGAGGACTGTTTAATCCTTCCACGCCAGGAGTCGAGTTTTCTTGGCACAAAATTCAGTGCTGGCAATGGACACATTAAAACTGCCAGTACCAGGGCGCTAAAGGTTCCCAATGTGTTACTCAGAGGAATGATTTGGGCGGGTGAGAGTTAAGGTGTGTAGGGAAAGTGAGGCAAACGCGTTCACTGAATTGTTTCCACCCTGGTAAGTTGCTTCCTCAGAGTGTGGAGAGCTGAATCTAAGTGCCTATATTTGGTGCACAGCAGGCTTTAGAATAAAGCTGCCCTCCTTTGTTTTTTAAATAAGCCTGTGCTTTTGTCTCTGGCAAGAATACATTCAAAGATTCTATTTTCCTCCGAGGCCCCAGCTGCCCCTCTGGACCCCATCTTTTACTTTTCTTTCCCAGGTTGTTTTTATTTCTCTCTCTCTGCTTCTCTCCCTCCCTCCCTCCTCCCACCCTTTTGGAAAAGACAAAGAAGACAATTCCTTAGAGGCTTTCAGTACCCTGTGCATGTCTGTGGGTCAGAAGGAGATATTTTGAAAATGGTTCCCATTTAGTCTGACCCACGGACTCTCTTCAATACATCCAGGACAGGAAGGACCAAAGTGTGTAATAAGCAAGTCCCTGATCTTTGTTTACATTTGCAGCTAATGAATCATCAATCAGTAGCCAGGATTATTATAGCCTTTATAAGAGAAGACGATTTTTAATTTAAAAAGAATGAGAAAAAGAATTCATTATTAGGTCATTGATAACCCGGATTTGGAAGAATTTAGAGAAATCCACATCACCAAGAGAAGCACATTGTATGAAGTAAAGGTCCTACTTATGGTTTAGGAAAGGGAATTTGAGAAACCATTTGTGTACACAAATGGAACAGGTAGGGATGCCATGTATAGTTGTTCAGCTTGTGCACTGCTAAAAGCAGTCTACGCTCCGTTCACTAAGACAGGCACCTCTGGGGCTGCGTAGAACCAGAAGGAATTCCTTTTCCTATTCTTACAAAGCTGCCATATAGATTAGCAGACCCTAGGACTAAGGCTCAGACCCAAAGCAGTGATACGAACAGTGACTCCCTAAGACCCTTTGTAGATAATCACCCACCTACTGCCAAGTGGCAAGGCAGGAGCACTTTTAAAGGCAGTGAAGCCTGTGGAGACATCTTTTCACTGAAACAGTGAGTTTCAGTCCACAGCAGACCAAAATGGTGACAGATTTGAGCAAAGGACTCATAGGCAATGAGAAAACCCTCAGCCCCACTGGCAAAAAAGCAAATCGCAGCTGCAGCCATACCTTGAGGAGTATGTTTCTCACTAACACTGATGAGTGGTCTTTCATATGGTCAGTCATAGGTCTTTTAATCACACCTATTAAAAAAAATAACATGTGGTAGACTTTCACTCACCCATTCAAGGTGCCTGGTATTTTAATTGTTCAGAAGTTTATTAACTTGTTGGTGAGATAAAGCATGCACACAAAATTTTCAAAGAGAATTAAAAGAGAGTAGGTAATAAACTATGAACTCAAATATGACAGAGTACCCCCTATGTGTGGAAAAGACCAGCGGCTTCCAAATTGTGATGAGCCCCAGGAATTTTGTAGCTTCCGAGCATGTAGGGCAGGGAAAGGAAGTGGCCAAGAAGTTAGGATTTCACCTTTCCCTCCCAAGCCCTCTCAAATGGTGTGCGTTTGTAGGGGCGTCCAGTTTCATTTATTTCATTCATTGTTTTCACTCATTCATTCAGTGCTTGCTTCTATGGCCGGACACTCTTCTAAGGTCTTTACGTGGATTATTCTGTTCAGTTCTCCCTCACGTTCTCTGAGATAAGTGCTCTAATTATCTTCCTTTTACTGACACTGAACCTGAGGCACAAAAACGTTACATACATATAGAGACTGAGGGGTGGGAAAGGGTGGGGCGCTTATGTGAAGCCAATAAAGAAAGATTTTGGAAATAAAGAGGGAGGCCGCAGACACTCTCCGTAGGTTGCAGAGAGGGACGAGGCAGACAGGGCAGCACACACATGAGTAGCAGGTACAGCTGGTTTCCTGGGGATTTGTGAAGCAGGTTGGAGGAACTGACAGATACCATGGAGGCAGGGCTGTGGGAAGAGCAGGCCAAATGGTGGCCTGTAAGGCAGGACATAGACTGGGGCGGGAATGGATTTATGAGTACGCACAGAGAGAGAGGCAGAAGATCAAGGGCAAGAGAAATGGGGCCCAAGTCCTGAGCCTTGTTGCCAAGAGAAGAGGGCAGCCTGGAACACACAGAAGGGACTGATTTAACTTGTAGAGGAGATTTATTTTGCATTTTGCTCAAAATTTGATAGGCTTTTGGCAAGTGTATGAAACAGTCATAGATTTGGCAGTCTTCTGCTAGCAGATTTGAAATGTTCAATCCTTAAGAACTGCTGCATCGTTAGGTTATGCAAAACAGGGTGCAATTTTGTAAATATGCCATCTTGTACTGATTTGACATTTGTTCTATTATCCCAGAATATGCCAAAGGGAGAGAGACCTTCAGATTTAAGCCAAACCTTAACTTGTTTGTTGAGTGCTGATAAAATGTTGACTGCTGTGTGATCTTTAAAGAAGCCAGTGTTGCTTGGTGAGGCCTGAGGTAGGGCCCCCTGTCGGGTTGATGGGTTCTCTTTCCTTGGCATCTCATGGATACAGTTGTTTGATAGACGTAAACAACTAAAACATCCGACAGAGCGGGTTGAATTCATTTTTTTTTCTTAACACATTTCTGTGGCCTCTGTTTTCTGTGGCGTTAATGGTGCTTCCCAAATTAGCATTAGTTCATGCTCTTTACGAGGTTTTGGTTGCAAGCTGGGGAATGCATCGAGGAAGTCGGTATGCCCGTAATAGCTCACCGAGGTGCTGGCTGGCCGTTAGACCAGTGGCTGTTTGCTTTTTCTACAGAAATCTGGAAATGGTGATGAGTTGCTGGCTGGGATGTGAAGGGACATTGGGACATAATGCTAAGGGGAGAGACTTTGGAGTTAGACCTGTACTCAGATTTGACTTCCACCGTTACTAGCAGTATGAGCTTGGAGAGATTACTTGACTTCTCTGAGCCTTAGTTTCCTCATCTGGATAATGGGGATAGTCAAGCCTACCCCACAGGGTTATTGACAGGATTGAATGATACACCTGCACCTGCCGCGAAGTCAGCTTTCAAAATGTGGCAACTGCCACCGCCATCCTCAGGAAGCAGACTGTCCTTCTGGTTCCTCGATGGCACAAAGGGTAGCTTCAAATTGTCAGAACTTCTGTTTCTTACACTCCTTCCCCGTTCTCATCAGCTCTCTCTTTATTTCAAAAATACAAAGATGTATTTGTTGGAAGGTGACTGAGGAACCAGCATGATCCAACAAGCAGCTACAGATGGTTCTTCTTAGGGCTGAAGGAAAAGCTCCTCACAGAGATGCTGTGGAATCGGCACAGCCACTGGACCAATCCTTCCCACTTCGTTTTGCCAGACTGTTGCTGACAGCGGGGCTCTCCGGAAGTTTCTAGCCTCGGGAGAGTGCCAACCGCACCACCATTGCATCCTCGCCCGTTTATCACTCTGAGCTTCCTTTTTAGTAGCTGGTGATAGACTATTCGGCTTCTAACTTAGTCATCCATTTCCTTTGCTATTTCTGTTGCCATCGATAGGCAAATGGGGATTATCCTATCCCAGTGGGTTAAAATAGCACAATGATATTATTTCTGATCATTAACCACATGTTCAGTGAACATGTCCTCTCTTTCTCTGGCTTGGGGCGAGGCCTTCCACAGGTTCAAGTGTCCCACACAGGGGACAGCCCAGGGTCTGTCTTGATTGAGAAGCCAGGATTCTTGGGTCTAGTAGCGGATGATCCGTGGTGCCAGAGGCGAGGGTGATGCGGCCACGTCTTTGGGCAGGGGGTGGGGGGGGGAGGGGGAGAAAGGCTCTCTGCAGCCTGAGGGCCTGAAAGCGGGTGTGGGCCTCCAGGCTGCCCGCTCCTGCCCAGCCGTCCACCTGGAGCAGGGAGGCCCCTCTTGAGGCTTGTCCCTGGGAGCAGGGGGACCGTGCATGGAAAAGGCACACCTACCTCCCAGTTGCAGGGGAAGCTTTTGTTTTATTTTTCTCTTGCCGCATTAAAGTATTTGTCTTTCTTTCTTTGTAGTGTAATATTGTTAATGTAAAACAATTTGCATCATGACACTTTTATCACAGTTTTCGTCTTTTTCTCAGTATGTTGCATTTCTCACCATGTCTAGTTCATCACAGCTACAGTGTGTACATCACAACATTTATCTTAGGCTCAGGGTTTTACTTGTTTATAAAAATTGTCTTCTTTCAGCCTGTATTCACTCCATTTAAGAAAAAAAAAAAAAAAAGGCAGCCAGAAACTGTTTTGGTCCAAACTCCAGTAGTTATCACATTCCTTGCTAACTGTCCTGCGTATTTATATGTCTCCTAACTATTACTCCGTGTTTCAATGACATTTCTCAGTTTTATGGCTCGTGGAGGTTGTGGGAGCAGCTTTTGCTGTTCACGCTGCCAAGCCAGGAAGGCCCCGTGGGGGCTTTGGGAGGTGAGGTGAAGTGCCGGGGCTGTCCCTGTGGGTCAGGTCTCGCGGCGAAGTTGAGCGCGGTGGGTGAGCAGAGCGCTGGATTTCATGGGGGGCTGCCCGAGGTGGAGGAAGCCGCCAGGCATGAGCAGGGCTGGCAGCAAGGATTGCTCAGGGGGACGCCGACGGGAGCGCCAGGGCCTGGGGCTCCCGTTACTGACGGCTGTTCCCTGTTCGCGGGCAGTGTTCAAGTCCCAGTCTCCAGCTCCTCAAGCTTTGAATCCTACTCTGTGCTTCGGGGAGAGTGATTTCAACTCTTCCCTCTCTGGCGAGAAGAAACCTCTCAGGGCTCCGCATCAGCGGCCTCGTGGGAAAACACGCCTGCCGAGTCTCCCAGGGCTGTGCAGACCAGCTCCCTCTCGCTTAGTTCAGCCTGAGAAGGCGTGGGAACCCAGCGCGAAGGATACCCGGTGTCCTTGCGCGTCACAGATTCCACGACCGTCACTTAACAGCCTGTTTCTCCCTGCTCCTCTGCTGGAAGACCACATCATGAGCTGCTGGGAATTTTAGTGGCCTCAGCCCGGCAAGGCAAGCGAAAGCCTCCGCCGTCAGACCCCGTGTCCAGCGGACACTTCCTACAGGTGTAACCTAGTGCAAGTTGCTCACTTCTGAATTTGGGAGCCTCCATGGAGAAAGGAGGGTTTCTACAGACCTCTTTCACAGGAATGTTGGCAGGATTGAGCAGAGCAGTGTTTTTACAAATATTCCCATTTCACAGAAAACAGGATTCAGGGAGCAGCATGCCTCCAGGTGCACAGCTCACCGATGTTGAAACGGGATAGAACACAAAGCCTCTCACATTAGCCCCATCCCCTTCCTGCCAGACCATCGGGGTTCCCATCAAAAAATACGAAGCTGGTGTTAGCTACAAAGATGTCTGTGGAATACAAACCTTGGCACTCGTAACGTTGACTTTGACCTCCCAAGATGCTGAAGACATAGCTGGATGATTTTTGAAGCTACGGGAAGACGACTGGCCCTTCCTCTGTCCGACCCATAAGGAGACAATAGAAGCCAACTCCAGCTCACCCCCCTCCCAAAGGCACTAGGATGTCTGTGTGACACTTGTACCTTCATCCCAGCTTTGTAAACGTCCCCAAACCAAGACGAGATGACCATGAAGGCCCCGCCCCCACCCTAGAAGTCCTGCCTGCCTGAGGCCAGTCTTCAAAAAGCTAACCTCTCAATGTTTTGCCCTATTTCTCTGGCTGATTTGGGAATGGCTTGATCCAATAGCAGGATTTTCCCTAATACAGAATGAGGCAGATAACAACAACCCACTGATTTTCTGAGGCCACTCTTGATCTTTTTCACCCCTTTCCCCTCCCATATGTTACATTTGCCTAGGCTTGAAACATCTGTTCCAAAAGAGGTAATACTTGCTCCTCATTCATTGCCTAGCAATGTGGACCAAAGTTCATGTGACATATTGCAGAGTATGTTCAGTTGCAAATGCTATGTACAGGCTCTTTGAAATGTAGCATGTATGGCACCATGTGACACATGGTTGCCATGGCAATACACTTTTTGGCTGAACTACAGCATAAGCCCATGGAACATACATTGCTAATATGAGACTCTGCCCTGTGCTAATGCATAGGACACAGCCAATCTGGGATCTGGGACTCAAGGGGTTTTGCCTGCAGCCCTGGTGGCAGGTGCCCTCTGCCTGCGTGTGCAGGGAAGATGTGACATCCTCCCTTTCCAGTCCTGTCTCCCAGGCACAGGGCATGCTGTGCATTCTGCCATGCATGGAGACAGCATTTGCTTAAATATCGGTTTGCTATATTTTGTATCAAAGGGGGCCCCAGCTGAAAACATTTTATTTTGTAAACTGAAGTGAAAAATCAGTTTATGGCAGATCTTTTTTTGAATAATGACATTCTTTTTCCCAATTCCAGAATTCAACAGTCATGAGCAGAGCTGAAAATTTTAAACAAGTTGAGTACCTCCTTATTCATGGAACAGCAGATGGTGAGTTTCAGTTAATTAGACTTTTTAGTATCACAGACAGGTTTGCAATTTCACTACTGACAAAACAAAAGCATGAGGGGCAAGACTGTTACATTTACTTCAATAAAACAGTGTTGCTTTCCACAACTCACTTGTCTTGGGCTAAATGGGATGCTAAGTCCTAGAACTTCAAATAGTCCCTTTCTTCTTGTGCCTTTCCCACCCTTCCTATCAGAAAAGGAGCTGCTATTAGTTACTTTATGATTCCTTTCTCTCTCTGCAGATAACGTTCACTTTCAGCAGTCAGCTCAGATCTCCAAAGCCCTGGTGGATGCCGGAGTGGATTTCCAAGCAATGGTACGGCAAAACTTGGTGGAAACGGAGGGAACTTGCTGGTGGGGTCTAGTTGCCCCTCTCTGGGCTCCTTCTCCTCAGGCAGCCCCAGGACACAGGGACAGAATTAAAAGGGTTTTTATTTTTCCAATAAGAAGCTGGAAGTGATATCCTTAAAGCCATAGGCAGAGTAGTGTTCGATACTATTAGAGACTTGGGGGTTGAGAAGCACAATATTGCGTATCTGGGGAGTGTCAAAACACTGCTCTCCTATCCATGTGGTTGTTCAGTCTCTCCCTGTTTTGATTCAAAAGTAATCACTTAGTAAATGTGTGGCAGACTAATTCTAAAGTGGAACCAGCATGATAATAGCTCAGCTCCAGTATGGAAATCCGCTTCTGTCTAGGATGTATTACTAGCCATTCTAACACCAGTGGGACATTAATAATCAGCACGGCTGCGTTACCTTTTGTTGAACAGCCACAGGTAATGAACAGTTAGGCTTGTTTTGTGGAGTTGGAAATGGCTAGGGCTGTTGTTGCCTATATAGAAGGATGCTTCTAGATATTAAGTGAAATTCATTTTCTGCAATAGACCTTTTCAGGTCAAGAAGGAAAAAGAGACTGTGTGTGTATATAACCAACGTATAAATATATATGTATGTGTGTATATTTATATGTACGTGTATGTGTGTGTTACACTAAATATTTTTGTGTAAATCACTTTCTTGCCTGTATCCACTAGAAAACCTGCTTTCCCTCACTGTCTTCTCACACACACACCCTTTGCTCTGTGATCAGTTCAAAGGGTGCCCACCATATGGGAGTGGAGCAGTTATTTGATACCAAAAACAAACAAATGAAAAAAACAAACCCCAAACCTGGTATATATCTTTTGGGTCAGACTCTTAGGAGGTCGAGGTTTATTTGTCTACTATTCAAAGAAGAGACACGATGCTTTAATTAGGCAAATTTTTAAAGTTCATTTATGTCTCCATACTCTATGGTTGCCCAGTAGTGACTTCCCACTTATTTAATGTAGGATGAATTGATAAATTTTTGCCTCGGGTCAGCTCTTTCATAAATAGCAGACACACAGATAGAAAATTCCAGTGAAAAATCAAAGTGTGTTTGCAAATAATACATTTGACTTTTGACCTCCTGTTAAACATATATGAAATATTGAAATAGATTTTCTAGCTCCTTGGTAACATAGGAGTGCATACGAGTGCTTTTAACAAACTCATTTATTCTAATATCGTTTCTCTCACTACAGTGTAGGAGTAATCTGACACTTGATAACAATTAAAACTAGTGTGCTTAATGGGGTAAACATTCTTTCCTGTGCATGAGGTGGTTCTGGGGCCTTTGAGCCAGATCTTAAAAAATGGACTTGGATAGTTTCATTAGAACATGTGTATATCCTTAAAATAATGTTTTAATTCTATGTATGCTTGTTGAGAGCTTATTTGAATTATTTTTTTTACAAAAAAGGAGACAACTGGCTTCCTACTTCTGACCTTTTTCTTCCTCTGCAGTGGTATACGGACGAAGACCATGGAATTGCCAGCGGCCCAGCCCACCAACACATATACACTCACATGAGCCACTTCATAAAACAATGCTTCTCTTTACCTTAGCACCTCAAACGGCTTGCCAAACCTCATTGAAAGCCATTTTTGTTCTGTCTCAAAGCTGCACTGTTATGATCGTGGAAAAAAAAAGTACACGCAAATCGAGAAATTCAGCGTTACTCTTGTTCCCAAATTTCATATCTATAACCCTAAGAAGGGACTTCTGTCTTCACGACAGATTATTACCTTCCGCAAGTTTGAAGTATTCTGTTTCTGTTTATTATTTAAAATCATTACCACATCAGTTGCTGAAACAACTAGGAGTTGTTCATATGGGAGCTCTGCATAGGTTCCCTGGGAAGCGTTCATCTTTTTCTAACTGGACCAGCCCATGCGTGCTCTCTTCTTTAAAGGGAACGCAGTGATGTCCCTGAAGCGGGGGTGAGAGAGGGAGGGTTAGGGAAAGAAGTGAGGAGGCATAGCTGGGAAGTCAAGTCCGAGCCCAATGACCCGACCAGACTACGGTCAGCAACTCTTGGAGGAGAGCTGTTCACAGCTAGATGGGCACGGTTTTCTGAGAAAGATTATTTAACCAGTCTCAGGAAATCATAAATGCAAGCACCGACTTCTAAGTAAAACCACAGCAGTTGAATAGACTCCAAAGAAATGAGAAGGAAACTGGCAACAAAGCAAGGCCCGCAGGTGCTGGTTATGGCTACAGGTGCTAAGAAAGCACAGCAAGGGTGAGGGGAAAGTACTGCCAACGGGCTTCATAAAATACTGATGTTTCCTGCTGAGGGAGGCAGCCTGGAACTGAGATGTGAGCACATCAGCTTGCCCTGTTAAAAGATGAAAATATTTGTATCACATATTCTAACTTGAAGGAGTCCTTGCATCAGTTTTTCTCATGTCATTTCTCTGAGCGTCTTAATTAAAAGGGGATTTTAACTTCCTTGGACTTGTTTTTAAAAACTGAAAATAAACCACAAAGTGATGTATTATTATTCCCGTTCTACATCCTGTGGAATTTCTCCTGGTCGTCGAATAAATGTTCCTTCATTTTTTCAGAGGTAATGCATTTTGTGTCTTGAATGAGACCTAAACCACACTGGCATATGGACACGCTTATCCAGAAAGGCTCTTGTTTATTTTGCTTGTTATCCCAGACTGCCTTGTAAACATGGAGAGAGTTCAGTTTTTGTTTAAAAAAAAAAAAGCCAGATACATAAAAATGTGTTAAATTAAGCACTTCATAGGGTTTTTATGTAATACATATATAATTTCTGTTATCACACACACATATATAGCATTTGAAAAACCCAAATAATTTTTATTTTTTATGTAATTTATAATTTTATTCCAGGAAACTACGATGACGCTCATATTATAGGAACAAATAACATCAACAATATCATCTCAGTATAGGTTAAGAAAAAATTCAATTAAGGGTTGAATTATTTGTGGCTGACACACCTATATTAATGAAAGCATAGATTTCAGGTGCTGAATTTAGCCTAACAGATAACTGAGGAAATGTGATTTTTTTTGTTCCGTTACCTGCAAAATGGCCTCATTTTAAAAAAATTGATTTTATGAACTCAGACTTAGCTTCAGACCATTTGCTGGAAAAAGTTATCTCAGAGTGAGCTCCAGCATAAAAATCTAAAAGTAGAAGAAATGGAAAAAATCTATCAATTCAACATAAGACCAGTGAGTCACACATAGGAATGGACAGAGGGTTGTGAAATTCAGCTTCAGTTGTACTTCGGGACCATGTCATTGAAGAGCTTCACCTTAAGTCTCAAACCCCACTCACCCATTAGAGACATAAATTGACCTTCAAACCTATAAAGCCCCTGTCATAATTCTATTTCTTAATAGAGTTCAATCATCATGAATGGGCCAATCCCTGCAGAGTTCTATATCTAGAAACAGTAGTCATAGATCATATGTCCACACCCTGTACTGAATTAATAGTCACAAAAACAAGTAGAAATTCTTTTAATTGAAACCAAATATTGTGCAATATCAGATGTTGTACAGATATTCAGACCATTTGGCAATATCAGATGTTAACATCAGATATTGCACAATCTCAGATATTTTACAGAAATCAGTAAGACTATTTTATACAATAGTAGGTGTTATATAGTATCAGATACTACACAGATATTAAGACCCCTGTGTAACATCTGATATAGTACAACAGTAGTTTCTAAACATGTTAAATGTTTTCTCTGGCGCTCAGAAGGAATAAAAAATTCTAGCATGTATCTTTCATATAATGAGGGTTACAAAAGTTAAAGTAGATTTCATTTGGCCCTCCTAGGGCAAGAGTTACTCTCCAATAAGAGTTTTAAATTGGCTTATGGGAAAAGAAGGTAAAGACGTTGACAAATAACTTAGAGATAAACTTCATCTGAGGCTAAGCTGGAGACACACAGAAACGAAGTGCAGTACCAAAATGTGAAGACTTGCCTGCCATTGACAGTTGCGGCCTCAGCAGGTGCACAGATGCTAAGATTCCTATCACACACAACCTGTTGGAGCTCAGCAGTGCCCAGGAGCAGCACATACACCAAAGGAAAGGAGCGATAGTCACATCTCTTCTACAGATCCAGAGTTTGCTTTTACTTTTTGCTCAAGATTTTTAGAAAGTCACTTGAAAATTATTTATGGACATTTTTGGAAACCTTGCTAAAAAGGATGATATACCTCCATGCCTTCGCAAACAGAAGGCATAGATCAGTTCATCCTCTAAAGCCACCACCATAAAGATCAATTATCACGTCAGGCTGTATGTTATGTCATTCCAGGCATTTTCTTATTCACAGGTGGTCACTGAAGCTACCAATGCTACTACTTGGTATTTGCTGCTTTTGAGCTAAGTTGACGTGAGAATTGCAATTTATAAAACTACTAGATTTGCACAATATTTAAGATGCACTAAGTTCTAAATCAAAAACATACCAAAACACAAGGATGGCTTTTTTCATAAAGAGAATTTTGTCAACTTTGTGGTTCTTTCAGCAGTGTCTGAGATCCTTTTTACACACATCCTCAATGGTCTGCAGTGTGTATTAGGTCTGAGGTATACAGGTGATTGAGAATGAGAGACGAAAGTAAGTAATAAAGCATACCATGACTGCCCATAAGAAAAGCTCAGAGCAAGGTATTAGTAAGACCAATGTCGTGCTCAGTATAAATTTATCATCTTTCTGCATGTCACCTGTGACAATATTAACATTTAAACTTGAGAACTGGAATAGAAAAAAGTAATTTCCCCACTGCTAAATTGAGAAGGGTATCTTCTCTAGTGTTACGGACTTTAAACTTCCACAAGCTCAACGAAATTTGTTATTCTTCATAATCTTTCAGCTGAACAGTTCATCCCAATTTTGTCAGATTTAAAACACGTATCTGGTGAGAAGCTGACCCATCAAATAACCAAAACCCTGATTATTTCATGAAGCTTCTCCTCTCCAAGTCATGATACTTGTGACTTGTGAGCAAAGAACTTCATCGGGCAAGTTTTGTTTCCAGTGTTAATCACAAAAATATGAGTCACAAAGAAAGTGTAACATACTGAGAAGAAATATTACTCATCTTAACTTGATTCTGGTTGCGTGACCTGGAAGGAGTACCTTGTTAAGGAGGGCGGCAGTCGCTCCTCGCCTCCTGCTGGAGACTCAGTGCACTGCAGCCTGGATAAGGTGGACATGGGTTAGAATCTCCGCAGCACCACTCAAGCGAGAAACATTTTCAAGAGCGCTACTTAGTCTCTTTGAACAGTTTCTTAATTTGAAAGAAGTACAAAAACACCTACTTCACAGAATTTTTGCCTTGCTGTGAAGATTTGTGCATACACTATGCCGGCATTGTATCCATGCGGGCACCCTCAACCCCCACCCTTCCCCTCCTCCTATTCACGGCTATTGAGCTTTTTATCTTGGTTTATGACTCCACGGATGATTCCATAGATTGCACAGTTCCCCACCTTAGGTGTCTGTGTCTACAGGTGCTGGGTACACAAAGGTGTTCAGTAAGCATTCGCTTTTGCTTCTTTCTATACTGCCATACCGGCGAGAGTCTTTTCTTGGATCTTTAATACATTCTTAATAAGATGAGCAGCAGCATTTTGTGATATATTTTACTTAGGATTCTGTCCGCAGCCTTTCCCAGCTGGAGAAAAATCCGAACACAGACCTAGGCTCTGGAAAGTTACAAAGAAGGGATAAAACGCTATTCCTAATTTTTAAGGAACTTATAAACAAATGGAAAGAATAAGTCACATGGCAGAAATCTAGAACTACACACACCAGAAGCAAGAGAATCTACGTACAAAGCTAAGACCGTGGTAAGAACTATGAGATGAGCGGAGTGAAAATGTGGGCGGGGAAAGGTGGTTTCTGGATTCATACCGGCTGCCATTGGCTGAATTTTGTACTACACCTACATTTCTTTCATAGTCTCAAGATTACTATTGATACTTTTCAGAACTTTTTTTTTTCAGATACAACACAAAACATATCATATAAAGGAATGTTCTACATGAAAACATTTATAGTAAAACTATTGTATTTGGAGTTACCTACATACCTAAGGAGTATGCTTCAGCCTGTTGGGTTTCAGTCACAATAAAAGTTTAGAGACCACTCACAGAGTGTTTGCTTTGAGCCTCGCAGTCATCCTGGATCCCTAAGGAAATGATTCCACTTTGTCCCCCACTATAGTCGACTTCCACTGCGCTGCTAGACTCATCTTTCCAAAAATCCATGCCTCTCCAGTACTCAAAACTTTTAATGGACAGCGGGCAAAGATCATAATATACAATTTAACATCATTTTATAATAGAAGTGATCACCATCTATTTCTACCTTTTCTCACAGGTCTTCATTACTCTCCTAACACTCCACCATCCTGGGCTGTTTGCTTGGTTCCAAATATGCCATACATCAAATATGTCAGGCTCCGGTTACACCATATAGCTTTACTTTTTTATTTCATTTTTATTTCAATACTGGCATGTGTTTGAGAATCTTTGCAGCTCTTGGAGTAGGTTTCCTTCCCTATTTCCATCCTAATTCATATGCTACCTCTTATATAACATTTTCCTCAAACTCTGCCCTACTCAAAGTTCCATCTTTAAGTTATTCTCTGCTTTCATTATGCAGCCAACTCAGTACATACCGCATTGTGCTCTAGCTATGTGTCTACTGTGCCCTTGGAAGCAAGGACCACAGTTCTCTTTTCAAAGTTCCAGGTCAAAAGTAGTGGCCAGTACACCAACAGAAGCTGAACTGGAGTTGTATCAGTGAGCTGCAGCTTTCTGAGGAAAACAACCAAAGAGATCTCAAAAATAAAGTAAGCAATCCTTGAACACTGGGCTTCTTCGAGGGGACTGATTACAAGTAATCTTTCCCAATGGAAATTTAGACAATCATATATCCAAATCGCTCTCACACAATTTTCAAATGCTTGTAAATCTCATTTCCTTTCACCTGATGAATATATGAGATAGTTTATTAGAACATTTGGGTAGCAATCTTGAAACAATAGTAAAATAATCAGGTGACCAGGAGTGAACAGCTACCGCTAAGCAGGAACAGAGGTAGATCAGTACAGATAGAAAAAAAAAAAAAAAAATGAGCCACACTTTTAAGAGCCAAGAAAAATCCTAAAAGATCTAGATCTAGGGATTGTGTTGAAATAGAAGTGGCTTGTGAATTGTCAGTGGAGAGTTTCTATCAAGCTATGAATTTAAACTACACACCAAGGAGATATTCAGATTAAATTTAGGGAAAAACTTCCCAGTATCAAAGGCTGTTAAATGGTAGCAATTATAAAGTATACTCACGAGTCAAGAGAAAAATACTAAAGTACATTCGAGTTCTGAATGTAATTACTTCTATAACATACTGGCAGACGGCTACAAAAGAAAAATAGTACCATCTGACCCATTGTAACAGGGAGGAGAGAAATTTTAGGAAATGCTTTTCCCATGGTGTGTGTGTGTGTGTGTGTGTGTGTGTGTGTGAGGGGGGTAAAAACCGAAGTTTATGGAGTTCTAATAATGGGAAAGCCTACCAAAGACCTTGGAAGGTTTTACTAGTCTGGGAGCAATGCCATTTGCACCCAATTCATTGCTTTCTGGAAAAATGAAGAGATATATCCTACTATAGCTCTCAGAATATTCTGTTCATAAGGTTCAAATTGTCTGAACACTCTTGAAATATCTGCATCACCAAATTTTCTTCACAGGGGTGTTTAAACTTAAATATTACGTTCAAACAATCAAAATGTTCTACATCGATTTACTGACTAACACTAAGGAGAAAAAAGACAAGACACTTTGCATCACAATTTAAAATGTGCAAGGAAATTAATTAGGATAAATATTTATTTCCACATAACATTTCTTAGTTGTGAAAAACACAATATCCTAGTCACATTTACACATTACTTGAACTTTGCAATAAATTACATTCAAGATATTCAGTAATTTTGACCAGGAATCTGAGGAGATTAGAAGGAAATATATAACACTACATTTTTTTCTTATATTTTATATGATTTCAAAATATTAGGATTGACATAGAGCATTAAAATTCACACGAGAACAAAATAACTATAAAAATACTCAGAAATACAGAATTTCATTGGATATGATTGCTTATTCAAATAAGTGATCATGTGAAGGTCTAAATTCACTATGATCATTTGTAACAGAATGGTTATTAATGTATTAAAACACTAGGAGGCTGCTTTTAGGACTGACTGGCATGCAGAGCTAGTCTAAATCATAAAACAATGGGAATGTTTACAATGTAGTATCTGTATTATAAAACACACAAAGGCAACACATTTGGAATGGAAAATTTCTGTGTTTTTCCTTGGCATTTATAAACACAGATTTTATTAACTGCAAATTATCTGTATATGTTTTTAGGTTTCTGTTCCGTAAAAGAGATGGCTCCTCAAAAGACTGTGAGAGGAATTTTCAGAAAGTATCAAAATGTTGAACCTAATGGAAGCTTTGTTGGGTTTTTTAAATTTCCCTCACAAGCTTAATCACAAGAGGATTTTTTTCTCACTCTTCATATGCAGTTATACACAAAATATGTAATTAATAGTTTGGAAAAGCCACAGGGCTCTGAATTATTGTAAAATAGAACACCGCAGATTATAAGGTTGGTGATCACTGGTGATTCTTAGGAAACAAGAGCACTATAAGATTCCATCTTTATTAACTTCACATTCATCTAAAAAGAAATGAAATACTGTATTTTTAGTAATGCTCGGAAATTCTTAACTTTGCTTCCTCTTGTACAAGCTCAGTAAAAATGGATTCTTTCAGATGGACTGAAATATCTACAGAACCCTCTCAAACAGAATCTGAAATTTTCATTTAAAAGATTATTTTTCTACAACATGCATTCAATTAAAAAGTGGAAAAGAGCTTTGCAGAAGGAAAAAATTACAGTTGGAGACCTGTCAGCCTAACATTAGAACATGATTCAGAAGCAGCATTAAGCAGTACGTGACCTTTAGCAGCAGAGTAACTGGGGAGTGAAATTTCACGTACAAGGATTCACCATGTGGCCTTCCACGAGTGTGTATAATAGGTTTATTTGGAAAACATTTGTTTTTAATGGGAGAGAAATTTAACAGCATATTTCTGATAAAGATTTATACTGAAAATCTCACAAAACTTACAAAGTTTTCCGGAAGTATTTCATACAAGCCTAGTATTTGATGGTGTAATCACAACCTGAATCACTAACCGACCACTACTTGACTCCTTGCATTAGTTTCTGATTCTTTTAAACAAGTTGTGAACAGGTTCTATGTATTTTTTCAAATGACTTTAAGTGTTAGTTAGATATATAAACTCTTACGTATTAAATGTATCGTAATAAATCAAGGAAATGCATAAATACAATTATTAAAAAATGTTTCCAAACAAACTTTTTGATTGGGGTCTTCTGAAAGAAGTCACTAACGCTAAGCTATAAAAAAATAAAAAGAAGTAAGACTACCTTTCAAAATTCTTCTGAATGAAATGACCAGGTAGCTTCAGGTCACTAAAGTAGGAAAATACAAACTAGGTAAATATGACATCTCTTTAAGAAAGCTATTGCTCTCATAAAACCAACGATGAGAATCCAGTGTTTACAAATGTCTAACATACAGCAAGGAGCACACAGATTCTTGCATTAGCTATTGTATATGCTCACAAGGGTATCTCACTGTTCAGAAGTTTAAACACAGAAATGAAACAAATTATTGCACTACTTACAGTGTGAAGGTGGATTTGGGATGAGAGACAGAATTTACAATACATGATCAAAGCAGTTTTATTAATAATTGTGGTGCTCTTCTCATATATATGTAAAAAATAAATTGAAGATCAAGTCATAGACAAGTCTCCCTGTCAACACCTTTCCCTGAGTCCGCTTTCTTCTCTTTTCGGCTTTCAGTGCTACAGGGGGAAGAAAAGGAGAGATGTATTACTGCGATCCAGCACGGAGACTGTGAGGTCTGCTTGCTCAGACACAAAACCCATCAGCCCCAAAGTACCACATGGGCCCTTAGCATTGCTCTTTCATGCTGCGAAGCATAGCTAGATAGCAACAATTACAACCCCCTGCACTCGGTGAGATGGAAACCAAGAACTGCAGAAAGGGAGAAATTCAAACAACAGTAACTAAAACACAAAAATCAGACATTTTTAAACAGTTCCAAAAGCATGCAAGATTAATACCATGGTCCTCATTTGGGCAAAGGAATTACTGCTAATTGTTGAAAATGCCAGTCCTGCCCCCATCTGAAGAAAGCACTGACATCATAATGACACCAAAGAGATGTCACGGTAGGTATTTCAGGGCTCGCTCGAGTGGCTCATCCTTTGTGCACAGACTGGATCCTGATTTTTGGTGAGAACTATGTCATGGTCTGTTGGAAAGACACATCTCCACTGTCATCGGGGAGGCAGTCACCCCACACGCTGCCCTCCACACACCTGTGCAGACTGACCGTCACCCTGTCCATCAGAGGAACAATGTTTTACCTCACTGCTTCTGTAATGAACTCATTCCCAAGTGACTTCTGTTTTTTTATCTGCTATCCAATTAACCTTATTAGCGGGCAAGCTGGTAACAAAACTCTACCACTTCTGTCTTCATGGGGTATTTTTTTGGTATTTTCCCAAAGATCACTTTTCCTACTCTCATGTTGACAGTTTTCATGGAAAACTCAAACAGTGTGCTCACGTGCGAGAAGCTCACAGCAAGAATACAGGCTTCGGGGCAGGGGCGGGGGATGCACAGAATGGCTTACTCCCCAGTGACCCCCAGCACAGGGCAGCGTTGCCCCCACCTGGGGCCTCTCCTGTCCTTCCCTGCCACTGATACAAGGGGTGAGTGGCAACTGGCCTCTGGGGCCCCGAGCTGGAAGAACCCACACACTTTCACTGGCCACTTCTCCCCTTAACCTAAATTTATGAGATAGTTGACAGTGGGGAAACCCTTGGTTTTAGAACTCTTCTCCAAGTAATAAAGCGACAGTTAAAGCCTCCTCCCCACCCCACCCCCCCTTTCTATGCGGCCTCCTGCGCAGCTCTCTTAGTGGTCAACAACTTAGACACATTCTACGAGTGTGTTTTTCAAATTGCTTTTCCTCCAATTCAAGCTCGAAACAGCCCTTCTCAGTTGTCACCACCACCCGGCGCCATCAGGTAAGAAGTGCTGCAGCTTCTGCCGTCCGTGGCACGCTGCCAGCACTGCGAGCTGGTGTGAGCGAGCGTCTATGGCACCCGGGTTTATGCCTGCCACACTTCTCAGCACGCACTACTTACAGGTCAGAGCAAAGCAACTTTTCTCCCTTGTCTTTTCTCCTTCCACAAGAAGAGATGACAGTGTGCACATGATGTGTTGAGAGCCTTAACTCTGTATTTTTAACTCCTCTATCTGCATGACTCACTTCCTTCTACTTTAAGTGCCTTTCATATGACAAGTGGCTGCTATCCTACTTTTCAAATTAACTTTTCCTTGGGCTTTACCTGGCTCCTCGTCTCTTCTCTTCCGCCAGACAAAGCCAGTGAAAAAGGGAAGGCATGGGGCAGCGGAGGAAGCCTGGACTTGGAACTGGAAGGTTAGGTTCAGTTTCCGGAAGCCAAGAAGGAACTCTGTGACCTCGGACTAGTTGTTTAATCTCTCTGCGGCTTGGTTTCCTCATCTGTAAATTTGAACTATATGAGTCCCCAAATTCTCTGGTAGCTCGAAGGCCAGGATTCTGAAGCTGGCATTCTCAATCGCAGTGGGGCCCTATCTTTTGAAAGATAGACTACAAGAGCCCATCTGTAGGAGACCCTAGGGATGCAGACACACTGGCACGGTTCCTGTGTGCATAATGCTAAGTTCCATAAGCTTTTTATAAATGAGCACATTCCCAGTGGCACTATTAGTCACCAAGTGGTGAGAAAAGATTCAGAATGTTGACTTAATTCACAGATAATGCTTCTTCCTGATGTCCTGCTTTGGTCCTACTGGTTGTTTGGTTACAAAACAATAACCGATTAAATGATCAGGGCTTTTTTCCCTCTCTAAAACTGGTGGTTTTGGTGTCAGATTTCAACAAACTTATAAAGCAGAAATTTTATAACCAGCTCAAAACTTCTATGAAAAATACTATTGACTTGAACCCATCTTCTTACTGTATGCCTATTACTGTCTTTATTTCCTTGTTACTTTCATTTTTCACGATTCCAATAAGTTCTAAACTTTCATTGTAATAAATATACATATTTACTAAATATGTAGCACATCTATGATGTGCTATTGCAGTAGATACATATTACATAGCTGTTGGGTACCAGGTACTCTGCAAAGACCAAGGGATACAAGACAGATGAGACAGTGCCCTGCCCTGGAGGAGTCACATTTTAAAATCTAAAGAAATAATATTTCAGGAGAGAGCAGAACATGACCCGCTACCTTCATGCTGCCAACTAGTGATCTATGAAACTGTTATGTTTCGATCACACCAAAATAGTTGTTGCAAACAACATTTACCAAGAAGTCATGACAGGGCACAGGCCTAGGAAATCACAGCAAAGGAGGAGAATCCAGGATAGAAGAAGGTGGTGGAAGTGGGCGGCCAGAGGGGAGCAGAGAAGATGGTCCCAGAGCCTAGCCTCTGCCACCAAGGCAACACCAAGCACTGTTTTTCCTAATGTTGCCAGGTAGCTTCCCAAGAAATGTCAATCTCAGTGTTAGTTGTTCGCCTATTCTGATGCAATGTGTGGTTTTTAACGAGACCTATTTCTGCCAATCCAGTTCAAGAAGCCACAGAGGACCTTGTCACATGTATGCGCAGCACTGTTGAACAAGGATCAAATTAGACATCCTGCAGATGTGGTCAAATTTTCAGTGAGTTCTGATATCCTTCTTTCAATCAGGCGAGATAAAATATTGTTGACAACGAACAGTGGATGAAATGATGGATAAAATACAAGTGCTATTCCCAACTACACTGTGGAAAGGTATCTAAGCTTCTTTAATAGGCATACAGGACCAATAGCAAGGGACAGGATGGAGAATAAGGAGAGGGGCCGTGTCAAAAACTGCAAGGAAGCCAACTTAGGCCTCAAGAGATACAGACCCTGGTAAATGGGTCTTCAGGTTTGGGTTTAGTTTAGTTTAGTTTAGTTTTATGCACCAAGAGATACTCTAGTAGGCACAACACTGTTAGAGTTCTTGGTCATCAGATTTCAATACCTTCAACAGACACACCATGAAAAAGCAATGGCTTTGGGAGGGTATTGTTGTTATTAGTGTTGGTGGTTTTTGGATTTCTGGAAGCCACACACTCTGCCAAGTTTCACTGTTATAAAGATGAAAGACATTAACCATTAACCAAGAGGAATTTTTCACATGGAAAGCTACAGACAATCCATCTAAAGGTAAACTTTCATTGCACAATAGTTTGAATCTCATGTTAGGAGGAAGGTATGTTCAAAGAGTAAGAAACAGGGGTGCCTGGGTGGCTCAGTTGGTTAAGCATCCAACTTTGGCTCAGGTCATGATCTCATGGTTTGGGAGTTCGAGCCCCACATTGGGCTCTGTGCTGACAGTTCAGAGTCTGGAGCCTGCATCAGATTCTGTGTCTCATTCTCTCTCTGCCTCTCCCCCCACTTGTACTCTGTCTCTCAAAAATAAATAAATGTAAACAAAAATAAAAATAAAAACAAAGAGTAAGAAACAAGTGGTTGTATCAAAATATAAAGGATGGTCCTAATTAAAACCGAACCTGCTTAAAGCACACTACATTGTTTTACAACAACTAGTTTTTTGTGTGGTGAAAAGCATCACCTGACTATACTATTTACTTTAAGGAGTACCTAAAATACTATGACATAAAATTTTTTGCTTGAACCAAAGAAAAGCAGAGAAGGAGTTTGTACTATGGCTCCATTTAGTACAGGAAGAAAAGCAATCTATAAGTTGGTTGTCTCAAATTTTCTACATATTCTCATGGCTGGCATTTTATTTTGAGCTCATAAACCTGGAGTTCCCATTTTTTTAAAAAAAATCAGAGAAATGCCATATTTTTAATGTGAACGAGTCCATAAGCACATATTTCAATGGGTTTAAGAAATTACCCTTCTCATAATTCTGATTTTCTTCCAAGACCAAAACAGAATTACTGTGAGGATGACTCTATCAGACTGTAGCGGGGATCTTTGGGGAAGGAAGATAAAGCATGTTTTAGAATAAAATATGACTTCTGTTTGAGCCAAGCAAAGAAATACATGAAGATTTTAAAGCCCTGTTACAAGGCAGAAAACATCAATCAGAAGTCTTTGAGGGAGCCTACTGAGTAACTTATATTAACCTCCTTTGGACTAAGTGTTAGAAGTAGTTGTTAAGAATGGAGAGAGGGAGAGGGGGAGGGAAGGAGAGGGAGGGAGAGGGGGAGGGAGGGAGGGAGAGAGAAAGAGAGAGAGAGAGAAAGAGAGAGAGAGAGAGAGAGGTGACTAATTCCAGATTTCTGGGATGAGAAGACTGTGCACATCCACTGTTTGTCTTTTTGGGATAGAGATGACATTGAAGCAGCATGCCATTTTGGGGTGACAAAAACCAGCAACAAGAGATATTCTGTAAGTCTAATGTATCATCTTTTCTGAGCCCATGTTTCCAAATATTTCTCATGAAGCCAGATAAAGCTTGCAGGTTTGGAAGCATGTGGTGCATAAATGGAAGCTCCCAGCTTTGCAATTTCTTAATTCAAGGATAAATTTTCTTTTTTTCCAATATAGAAATTTGATGTCATCACTAAATATGGTGCTGTGCGATTTGTTGATTTATATATGATGTATTCGTGTAAGTCATGTAGGAAAAAAAGTTCACTCAAGCTTCCAACCTTCTTAAAGAGCTGAGTAGTTATAGGAACACCATAAACACTCAGTCCGATACTGGATCTAAGCCCAAGCCTTTCCATGTCTTTTGCCTCCCCAAAACTCACACAGAGAACATAGGCTGACCAGGTTTCTAGAAGACACCATTTAACACAGGAAATACAACCAAGGAATAGGTTTGAGGGAGAGGGTCTTACCTTTGGGGAATCAGCTTCTAGAGTGATTAGGAAGGGGAGCTTATGACAAAAATGTAATATAAAAATTAAGTAGAAAAAGTTAATTTAAGGTCATGAAAATAAAGGAACTTAATAACTAAACACTGTCCCAAATCCCTCAATCACTCTTTAATAAGAAGAGCTATTAGCATAACACAGAGATTTTTCTTCAGATCAGTATCTAAGAAGACTGGATGGTTTGAACGCTTATAAATTCTGGAAAATTCAGTTGGAAATCCTGTGATGACTCTTCATATTTAAGGACACACTCTTCCCCAGCATGCATTTACAACTTAGCATCCACAACTATAGGAGTGGTTTGTAATGTTTGCATACAGAGAAATATGAATGCATAGAACTTTCTGGAGCTGAAAGTTTTGGAGTAAGGAAGTTAGGGAAGATTTTCAGGGAGTTGGAACAGGAACCTGGAAATATACTAAGTGCAAAATCACCATTACATGTGCATATGGGGCTTAAGAAAGGACAATGGGGGAGTGCAAAATGTGGGCAGATATCTAAGAGGGTTCTGGGAAGTGGGTGATGAGTGAATATAATGGAACTTTATTGCAAAAGAGTAGGCCAAATGAATGTCCGAAAGTGGCCTGCATTGGGACTCATTTACAGCACCATTCTCCCCACTGTCATAGTTTTGGAATAAGCTTTTAATCTGAAAGGGAGATGTTGAAAAACATGCCAACAAATGTGCCAATTACAATTTCTGCCTACTTTTAAAAAGAGTTTTCTGTAATATTTTAGACCTAAATTCAATGGAAGCCAATACTATTCTTTCCCTAATAGATTCATGTCATAAAATGATTGGAATCAGTACAAATTCACATTATTTTGGAATTCAAACCTTTTAGAAGGAAAGCTTGACTCCTTATCTTTTGAGTTATCGGCAGTCATCAGAAGGTTCCTCCACAAGGCAGTCTTTGACATTTCATCGGAGATATTGATCACAGATGGATCATCTCTAGATAGGAGTTTACCCAAAATGAAATTTAAAAAATTAAGTAATTGCAGTTATCTAGTGATAGAAACTAAATATAGGACAGTCTTATACCTTTGTACAGTATTTTTCACGGTTAAAAATTAAGAAGTAAATAGTTCTCTCAATTTTTTTTTTAATTTTTTTTTTCAACGTTTATTTATTTTTGGGACAGAGAGAGACAGAGCATGAACGGGGGAGGGGCAGAGAGAGAGGGAGACACAGAATCAGAAACAGGCTCCAGGCTCTGAGCCATCAGCCCAGAGCCTGACGCAGGGCTCGAACCCACGGACCGCGAGATCGTGACCTGGCTGAAGTCGGACGCTTAACCGACTGCGCCACCCAGGCGCCCCTCAATTATTTTTTTAAAATCTATGAAAAACAAACATCTCAACAAAAGATTCTAGTTATATAGACACTGGTTTTGGCTAGAGTTCTCCTAATTCATTTCAAATTACAGAGATGAGTTTCTGTGTGTTTATTGCTTGGGCTCTTGCCCCTACATTCGTAGCCGAGCAAATCAACTTCAGTCTCCTGCTCGGACTCTACAGTGGCTCTCACACACTCAGAAAAAAAAGCCTGGTAGGGGTGCCTGGGTGGCTCAGTCAGTTAAGCATCTGACTCTTGGTTTTAGCTCAGGTCACTTGCTGTTTGTGAGTTCGAGCCCTTCATTGTGCTCTATGCTGACAGCATGGAGCCTGCTTGGGATTCTCTGTCTCTCTCTTTCTGCCTCTCCCCTGCTTTCTGTCTGTCTGTCTCTCTCTCTCTCAAAATAAACAAACAAACAAACAAACATTAAAAAGACAGAGAAAGCCTGGTAGGTGGACCATAGGCTCTGTCCCTGCCCTCACCCTCCAAGTTCATCTCCTGCCATTACAGCCCTGCTCCTTCTACTCTGGCCACAAGCAGTGGTCTCCCGACTATTCTGGAACACTCTGGGCTTGCTGCCTCAGGGCCTCGTATTTGTCCTGCCTTCTGCCTATGATGTTCCTTTACATGGTACAACTCTTTCCCTCCTTTGTTTAAATGTCACCTACTCAGGCCTTTGCTGACTACTGTATTTAAAACTTCTGGGCCACCTGAGTCGTTCAGCCAGTTAACTGTCCAACTCTTGGTTTCAGCTCAGGTATAATCTGTTTGTGAATTCAAGCCCCACGTCAGGTCTGCACTGACAGTGTGGAGTCTGCTTGGGATTCTCTCTCTCTCTCTGCCCCTCCCCCACTCTCTTTCTCTCTCTCTCTCTCTCCCCCCCCTCAAAATAAATAAACTTAAAAAAATAAAATAAAATTTCTATTTCCATCCACTCAGAGTACCCTCATCCTCTTTTGCTTCTTGTTTTTATTGCACTTTTCACCATCTAAAACACTATCCCATATTACTTGTGCCTTTATTTTTTGCCCCCCCCACCTCTATTCTACTTGAATATAAGTTTTATGAGGATGACGATTCTTGACCATTCATCTGCTACTGTTTCCCCAAGAGTCAAGCAGGGCCTGACACTTGGTGCCCACTCAATAAATACTGGT
The DNA here is from genome assembly GCF_028749965.1 of Puma concolor. NCBI lineage: Eukaryota > Metazoa > Chordata > Mammalia > Carnivora > Felidae > Puma > Puma concolor. The sequence continues at coordinate 152,282,019 of NC_141674.1, read as the reverse complement.
TGAATAAATGAAGGCAGTCTGTGTATTTGGCAGATATCTTTCCAAATGACTAGAAAGGCCTTCAATATCAGGGCGCGTACAATGCTGGGTGCTTTGTTTGCATTTTAAAATGGCACCAATTTTAAGTGATGTCCAGAATTCTCTAAAATATTCCCAGGGCTAGAAACACAACCAAATAGAAGCAGAGATAAATTATAGGCCAAGTCAAAGAAAGTTTCAAGTGAGAAAAGAGCACTCTCCTTACTGCATGAGGAAAAGATACCCTGCTGTGAAAAAAAACCACCTTCTATAGAAATCCTAGGCTGACCTCACATGACCCTCATCAGTGGTTGTTCACAGACGGCAACAAATTAGACTTTTTTAGAGAGACACCAAAGGTCTGGAGCAAAACCTTGGGTCTCACAGGGTCCCTCCCTTCCCAGTCTGGACATGTGTTCTTTTTAGTTCCTCAAATCCAGCAGCCCCTAGTAACTCAAAGCATGAAATCAACCAGTTTCCAAAAGAATGTCATATGGAATACATGTTTTTCACAATATTATGTGACAAAGAGCCTTGTAAGCCGAAGAGTTTAGAAAATACTGGATTGGGGAGCCTGGCTGGCTCAGTCTGATTCTTGACTTCAGCTCAGGTCATGATCTCAGGGTTCATGAGTTTGAGCCCCCATTGGGCTCTATGCTCACAGAGTGAAGTGTGCTTGGGATTCTGTCTCCCTCTCTCTCTGCCCCTCCCCCATATGCGCGCGCGCTCGCTCTCTCTCTCTCTCTCTCTCAAAATAAATAAAAATAAACTTAAAAAAAAGGAAAAGAAAATTCTGATTAAAGAAAATTAAACTTAAAAAAAAAACATACAGCACTACTTAGATTCTTTAATATGCCAATATACACTATGAATCTCCAAATGGAAATGTGGTATGGAAATTTATTTAACCAAAGAATCCTTTTGAGACGGGTACCACATGAGACCAAGTATCTATCTACAAAACACACGTGGGAATTTATTGATTCAATGAAACAATCAACAGGATTTTAAAACTTACATACAGTTTTAAAAAAGATAAAATGTCTTCTCATGTTTAGGTGGTAGATAATTATATTTTAAAAACCTAGGTAATGTGATTTTACAGTCAGACCCTGAAGATCTAGAAGATTTTTCCAAATTTTTGGTAAATACTATGATAAATTCTTTCCAGAGGGAAAAGTTTTCTCTGCTTTTTTATTGGCATGGTCTTAAATTATCCTTAAGTGCTTCAATATCTATATATCTGTATGTAATTTTTGGCCAGATACGTTTTTAAGTTTTTATTATAACTCACAGGCATTTGCATTCTTTTGTTATGTCTTTGTGCATAAAGAAGATAGGCATATTTTGGAAGAGTTACATAAATACTTCCTAAAATGGCTGGTAGATGTGAATCCTTGAACTCAGGAAATAGATCATCTCTTTGGAAGTGCCATTTTTTAGGGGTAACTTCCCAGAGTTCAAACATCTACCAGTGATCAATTTAGTGAATACCTAGCTCATTTATCCTGGAATTGAATCTTGACCAGTCTTCAACTGATACTTTTAGAGCTTTTGTATACATTATAAAATATGAGAATAAAAGACTTCAGACAACAGTCCCCTGCCCCCCTTCATTTTCAGCCACTTGCCCCTACTCACGCAGCTACCAGTGTCAGAACTTAGTTCTAGGACAGGGTAATCTAAGTCCTACTTCCATTTCTTTCTATTCTAACACAGCTTCAACAAACCTTTGTAGGAATGCACACAGTTCACAATTCTTAAGTAAAGTATACAACAACACGTTTCATGACTCCAAGTGGTGTGCTTTTCCACGCGTATCTTACCTATAGTGCCCTTCCAATGGGAGCTGTACTGTGCCCTCATCTTCCATAGCTAGCATACTTTGTTCTTCCTGGAAAGACAAATGTAAAACATACAAAGTGAACCTGATGAATCTCCATTTTACATTAAAGAAGAAACACAGATTAATGTTTCACTATCTCATTAACCTCAGGACCTTCCACTTTGTTTGCATTTATTAATGCTAGCACAGGTCCTTTCGATAAAGTATCAGCTACCAAGAACATAAGTAATTAATGAGAGTCTCCTACCACAAAGTAATTTAAATGCTAACAACAATCTCCTTCATGTCACTCAATGTAAAACGTGGTTAATTTCCAAGCAGATTTTTCAAAATAATCTACATTTTAAAAGGAAAAGAGTACGGGTAATGTAATTGTTTTCATTGTTATAAAGTGTACATTACATTCCCAGAATGCTCTGTTAGAAGGGAATGAGGATGTATTTAGAGAGGTGGTTCTCAAACTTTATTTTACATCAGAATCACGTAGAGGGCTTTAAAAAATATACAGATTACCAGGCCCCACCTCCAGAGTCTCTGATTCAGTGGGTCTGGAGTAGGGCCCAAGAATTTACCTTTTCCAGTGACTTTCCAGGTGATGCTGATTATGCTGGTCTAAGGACTACACTTTGAGAACTCCTGCTCTAGAGATTTGGAAAGAGACAGGAGAAGATGCCTTCCTGTATGGACCAAACACAGGTGTGTTTTCCACTAGGCACATCTTAGGCTTTAGTTTTGACTCAGATTTCTTCTTACAATGACAATAACCTACCCTTCCCCAACAAGTAGGGATATTTCATATAATCATTTCTTCATCTATAACACTTTAAAAGCATATCTTTATGATAAAGATAACCTTATGCTACCATATTAAAATGTCCTGGTTTAGGGGAGCCTGGGTGGCTCAGTCAGTTAAGTATCCAACTTCGGCTCTGGTCATAATCTCATGGTTCGTGAATTCAAGCCCCGTGTCAGGCTCTGTGCTGACGGCTCAGAGCCTGGAGCCTGCTTCGGATTCTGTATCTCCCCCTCTCTCTGCCCCTCCCCTGCTCGTGCTCCATCTCTCTCTGTCTCAAAAATAAACAATACAAAAATAATAAAATAAAATATCCTGGTTTAGTTTTCAATAATGTTATCAACCTTTTTCTATCCACCAAAATATTTTACTTATCTGTAGATTGCAGCTTCTATTTAATGCATTTATTCTTCAAATGAGTCAATTACCAATGCTTAAGTTCAGAGAACAATGTGGGGCCATTTCAAGATGTTAGAATCATTGGTTCTAAGTCCAAAAATGGAATTTTATTTATTCTATTGTATTTATTGTTTTATTTGAGTCCAGTTGAGACACGAGGCTACTAGTTTCAAGTGTACACGTAGTGACTCAACATCCCTACATCCCTATATGTTATGCTGTGCTCACAAATGTACCTACCATCTGTCACCATACAACACTATTATAGGATCATTGACTATATTCCCTGAGCTGTGCCTTTTATCCTGTGACTTGTTCATTCCGTAATTGGAAATCTGTATCTCCCACTCCCCTTCACTTATTTTGCCCGTCCCCTACCCCTTCCCTCTGGCAACCATCAGTTTGTTCTCTGTATTTATAGTTGATTCCGCTTTTTGTTTGTTTATTCATTTGTTCTGTGTTCTAGATTCCACATATGAATGAAATCATATGGCATTTGTCTGTCTTAGTCTGGCTTTTTTCACTTAGTATACTACCGTCTAGGTCTATCCATGTTGTCCCAAATAGCAAGATTTTATTCCTTTTTTGTGGCTGCGTAATATAGAAATGGAATTTTTAAGTTAGAGGTGGAGAGCTAGATGATTTCTTGACCAAATGGGAACTGAAGAGAGAAAATAGGGTGGGCCTGGAGGCTTAGCAGTAGGTTGCCTGATCTAAGTCAGCTTCCAGAAAGACTTGATCTTTGGCTGATGTCATTTCTGGCAGGCACGGCTGTTCCTAACATTATCCTCAATATACGGACCCTGGCCTCAAGTTGAATGCTGCTTCATCTGAAGAGCCCTTGTCATATTTCTCGTTACTTAAAGATACAGTGTTTTCCATCTAGAGCCTATTCAGCTAACCTATGACTATGAAATGTAATGTGGGGGCAGGTCTCATTTTCACTCTTGGAATGCTCTCTGTACACATCCAATCTACTGACCAAGGCACGCTCCCCTCCGCTGGGACCTTATCCACCCTGCATACAGATATCTATGCCCAGTCTCTGTGGTGTACTAATGGAGAGGCCAGAGAGTACATGTCTCTGCTACTTCTCTACTTATAAGTTCCCACCCACACCCCCAACCAAAAACCCTATGCTACATTTATACTCTGTGGTACTAATGCACGTGTCTGTTTCTCCCTTGCATTACAGGAACTAATCCTATTCTCTTTCTCTCTTGTTCCTCAGGGACATTTGTTCTTTTAAGATTCATCTGATGTACTTTACTACTTGTGTATTATGCCTATTTCTCTTGTCAATGGAAGGACTATTAAAACTAATTCGAAATGAGTAGACAGCAACCATTGGTTGGAAATTACACATTTTAGCATTTGAGCAGAGTTAATCTGCTGCCTGGAAGAAGGCATGCCTTGCAAATGGGTTAGTCACTATATATGGAACATAATACATATGTCATATTAACTTATATGCACAACACTGAGGCCATGGACAGAGCATATGTATTCTTGCAGGTAAAAAAGTTTACTTCTGCTATAGAAAACATTACCTTAATGCACATGGAAGGACATACAGAGAAAACAGTCAGTGATCCCAAATGCTATTTAAGTAAAACCAAGATACAAACAAAATGCAATTCTCTCCTTGTCCACTGAAAGGTAAGCTTGGCATATCGTATGTTTTCTGACTAACTCGGAATCAAATGTCAGGAAGGCGTGTCGAAAGGTTTAATAAAGAGTACCATTCAAAAAGCAGAAGAGAGGAACAGCGTCACCAGCGCTCGGGTTACCTGGCAGCAGAAAACGAGGGCTCAAGATTGAACGTAACAGCCAAAAATTGGACCAAAGCTTTGGGAACAATTTTGTTTTTTCCTCAGATGATTTTCCACTTTTCTCTCCAATTGCTTTCAATAATTATTTTGCACTCTGTGGCTTGTTAGCATGTGTGGGCTTTATACTAGTCATAATTCTATCCAAACAAAAACTCATCACCTCTAAAGATAGCATTTCCAAGCCATGCTTATCTGAAGAAAAGGGGTGGCAGAGCAGCCGCTGCCTTGGGTGCCAGAAGGAAGCTGGGTGGGCCCCCGAGCCCAGGGACAGAGGGCCGGCTGCATCCCAGGCAGCGCTGTGAGGAAGCCAAAAATCTGAGACTTTCTGGGGAGGAACAGTCAAATCAGGCATTGGCCGTCACGACAATGACAACCTAGTTTATCTCAATCGTACAGGAACAGAGAGTGAGAGCACCCAGCTAAGTGCTACTTGTAAGTCAGAAGAACCTTGAAATGAGTTCCATTCAGCACTCCGCTCATACGGGGTCCCTCAAAAAATATGCTGAATTCTACAACATGGTGAAGATAGTAAAGGGTGATGATCAAAGTTGACCCAAAGACATCTGAAGGGTTTTGCCAGTTTGACTAAAGGGCTACTCATGCTGTGATTTGAATGCTCTCTTTTCACTAAGATAGTCAAAGCATTTGTCAGATACTGAATTGCTGAAAGATAGTCAATGCTATATCCAGTAAAAGGCAGGAAAATTGGGAGTTAAAACAATGAATCTAATTTATAGCACTCAAACATTTACTGAGCATGTATTATGTGCAAGGCACACAGTGGAAAATCCGGGAGCCATTCACGAATCCATTTGTCAAATATGTATTAAGCATAACCTACATGACAGCAGTCTGCTAGGTGCCCGCGATACAGCAACAAAGAGACAGACACTCTACTCTCAGAGGATGAGAAGGGTCATTGTAAAAAAAATACAAGAAGAGGGGCGCCTGGGTGGCGCAGTCGGTTAAGCGTCCGACTTCAGCCAGGTCACGATCTTGCGGTCCGTGAGTTCAAGCCCCGCGTCGGGCTCTGGGCTGATGGCTCAGAGCCTGGAGCTTGTTTCCGATTCTGTGTCTCCCTCTCTCTCTGCCCCTCCCCCGTTCATGCTCTGTCTCTCTCTGTCCCAAAAAATAAATAAATGTTGAAAAAAAAAATTTTTTTTAAAAATACAAGAAGAGAGGAAGTAGTATCTGAGCCAGTCTTATTTGATCAGTTTAATAGAAGAAAGGAAGAAACTCTAGAAACAGTGCAGGCCAAGAATAAAAAGTAGAAATAAATAAGATGTGTTTGTATGACAATGAACAACCAGACTGGCCTGAGCCAAAGGCCTGTGCCGAGTGGAAAACAAAATTGGAGTTAAAATGTGGTATGTTTTGATTAGTAGGATGTATGAATCGGAGTTATATTTTGTGATAGCATAAAAAATAATTTGTGTATCATGACAAAATGCTCGATGCTACCTTTAGTGAAATAGGTAGCATCTTCACTATATCCACTTCTCATGCAAAGTCTATATCTATGTAAGAACCCCCAAGAAGCTCAAAGTACAAACAAAGCAGAGAGCCAGTGTTCACAAAGATGGCTAGAATATTAGAGAAAATATTCATTAATTTTAGAATTCATAGATCTCAAAAAATGGAAGCGACTTTAGTGATCAAGTCTGACCCCTTTAGTTTATCCAAAAGGAAAACAAAGTCTACAGGACATAAGAAGTGTCAGACCATTTTCTTCTTTGATTACTAATAGAATAGAAAATGCTGCAAACATTACACACACACACACACACACACACACACACACACACACACACACACAAACTCTGAAAACCATAAAACTTGACATTTCTAAGAGCTATGTATTAAAATTTCCAACAGATAGAAGAGCCATTACATACAACTACTCACTTCAACAATGAAAGCTAAAGGTATAGTCTATATACAATTTTACATAAATAATTGGATGCAACATATATTTTTCATCAGAATATTTGCTTCAGTATCTCTAAGTGACTTACCTAAATTATTACAAAATTCAGAAATTTCGATAGTGGAACCTTGGATTTAGAAGATTATATTCTGGAGAACCAGATACTGTGGTTTTAGAAAAGGCCTTATCTCAAATTTTAGCATGCAGCAGAATGACCCGGATGTCTGGTTAATACAGATTTTTGGACCGATCTGCAGAGTTTTGATTCAATAGGTCTGGAGTATGGTCCAAGAATGTGCATTTCTAAGAAGTTGCCTGGTGTTGGCTGATGCAGCAGAGGTCCTAGGATGACACTTTGAAAAAATCACTGCTTGAGGAAGAAGAATATGCTTGCCTCACTCTAAGATTCAATTACAAATAACATTTGCCTGTGTAATAATTAGGCCATGTTTCCCAAATCCACAACCAATTCTCATCTTTCTTAGCAGTAAGATCTGCTCTGTAATTTGTTTAACTGCACTTGTTCTTAGTTTGTTTTTTGCATCTTCTTGGCCTTGCTCATGATCCTTCTTCATACAGATCACAATTCTCACTTGCCTCTTGTTTTATTCCCATAGCATATATGTTAGAGTGAACCTCCCATAAACCAAGAAGTGTCAATATCATGATCACTGCCCAGAGCTGGATTTCCAGGATTTATCTAACATTAACTGCCTTCTGCCCCCACCCAGGAGCAAACATTCTGCTGGGGCTTTCTGCTTTTAACAGCAGCCCTTTTGTCAAATGTGTACAATGTCCTAGAGAATATTTAAGTAGAAAGGAAGGCATGTTGGTACTCTGAGCACATTTGGACATCCAGAATTTGATTCTGCAGTCTTCCCTTTACACAGAGCAATGTGCAAAATGTCAGGGTTCCAATATTCATTTCTATCCTGATTATAATCCTTTCTTTCTAAAAACTGAAGCATATGCATATGCATATGCATGAAGTACATGAAAATTTGGAACAGAAGCTCTGCGACCTTGGACTGGCCTGTGTAGCTATTTATTCTGCTTAACTCATTATTGAATTTTAAGGTCAAACTAATGTTTTCTCAATGCCATAAGACCAGAAGCGGGCTACTGATAAGAAAACCCTAGAGCATAAAGGTACAAGCTTGTAACTATCATCAAAAGGACAAAAGGTGAGCCTACTTTAAATTCAAGTCTCAGGGAGCTGAACATTTTCTGCTATTTACCATCTTTCCAGATCACAATCAAAGTTACTCAATTAATTTGAGCAATTGCAGAAATGCAGCATTTCTGGAGAACTTGTCCGTTTACCACCTGAATGCACAATTTCTTGGAAGACTGGGCCTTGGTATAAGATGCCACAGTAAGAAGATGAGATCCTTCAGTGGAGTCCATAGCCTCAAGAAAATGAAATACCGAGATCTGGGTGATCAAATAGAAAATCAACCAGAATTTAAGTTGGTTAAATCCTTCTTAAATCCTTCTTAAAATTTTCCCGTTCTCTATACTAATCATACACGTTTAATAACTAATTCCAAGTTAGAAGGTGAACATCTTTAAACTTCCTTTTCTCTCTCCACTTGTTGGATGGAGAATTACCTTTCTTTGCATTGGTCAGAACTGTATTTTAATATAATTAAATTATGAATTATTTCTTCACTGTATTACTGATTCTCTTGTTTCTTTCCATGCACTGAGATTCGCATGAAAGCATCATTATATTAATCTATTTGAGACTTTAAAGGTCTGTAAATCTGCCTGATTAATGTATTATTGCAAGGCATTTCCCCCACTTTTTCTCATACTCTGATCTGAAGGATACAAGGACAAATTTGCCTCAATAAATCTTTAATCTATTTTTGTATCCTTTTGGAAGACATGGAGTCTGAGAAATTTAGTAATATTTGATTACCTCTAAAATATTTATCTTCATAATCAAAAAATAGTAAACACCCATTGGAATACAGTGGGCCTATAATGTAAAAAGGTTGGAAGCTTATTAAATAGGGTCTTTTTCTAGCTGAGATTAATAAATTCCAAAATGGTATCTGGCACACATTTATACCACACCATATATATGCAGCTTCAGGAGAGGTTCTGAGCAGTGGAAATAAGGGAGAATCTAAACTTTTCTTTAAATGACAAAAGGAGAGAAAATTAAATATAATATATGTGATATATACATTATACAACTTCTCATTTTACAAAGTTCTAGAACAGCAAGGATGCTCCGTGGTATGGTAAGGCCTAAGGAGTACGCTCTGAAAGAGATGATTATATGGCTGGGGCTGTTGCTAACTTTCTCTATGGAGGTAGTGGAGACATTCGAAATCAAAGCAAGAAAGTAAAGCAAAACTACATTTAGAAGTTACTGTTTTAATATACTTAATATCATTCTCATTATCAGAAAGACTCAGAAAAAGCTCATGGTCAAAGGGTTTTATATTCAAAATCATCTTCTTTGGAATTTAAACTTTTTTGGGTATTGTTTTCAAGAATAATTGCTGAATAATTTTAATTACATCAAGTATGGATAATTTAAGCCTTTTGAATTTTTATATTCCAGTGTCCATCTTATTTACATTTAATTTATACCAAATTCTGTCATATTTTTCTTGAATCCTATCTGAGGAGGAGGCCAAACCTTTACTTAAGCCCTAAAATGCAATATCATACTTAAGGCATTGTTTTTATTTTTTTTTTTATTTTTATTTTTTTAAGGCATTGTTTTTAAAAACCTTTCATAGTTAGGGGCACCTGGGTAGCTCAGTAGGTTAAGCACCTTTTAATCTCAGTTCAGTCAGGTCATGATCTCATGGTTTGTGAGATCAAGCCCCCCATCTGGCTCTGTGCTAACAGTGCAGAGCCTGCTGGGGATTCTCTCTCTCCCTCTCTCTCTGCCCCTCCCTTGTTTGCACTCTTGTCTCTCTCTCTCTCAAAACAAATAAATACATTTAAAAAACAAATCTCTTATAATTAGGGGCACCTGGGTGGCTCAGTCGGTTAAGTATCCCACATCAGCTCAGATCATGATCTCGCCCCACTTCAGACTCTGTGCTGACAGCTCAGAGCCTGGAGCCTGCTTCAGATTCTGTGTCTCCCTCTTTCTCTGCCCCTCCCCTTCTCATGCTCTGTCTCTCAAAAACAAATAAATGTTTAAAAAATTTTTTTTAATCTCTCATAAATAAGAAGATATCAAAGAGAAAACTTAAGAAAAATGACAATTTTATAATATGATATTTCAATGTTGTATTAATATTACTAGAAGTATGATTTTAAGTATTCATTCTACATTATTTGGAAAAATTAAAATAATCATTCAAAATTAAGGTACATCATTATGATCAATCTCTAAAGCGGGGATCCATTGTCAGCAATGGGAGACCATGGAAAAGCAGCCCATATTTGTAAAAACATCTGAGCAGAAATTTCACTAGACTTTGGGGCCTAGTCTGACTTTAACTAATGACTGAGGAAAAATTAAAACCATTGAAATGTTTGCAAACAAATTCCCCAAAGGAGAGAGGAATAAAACCTTGGCTTGAGAAATTATGCTGTAGATAGGAAACTGAGTACATTTACTGACTGCCTAGTAGAAGAAATGGTGGAAAAAATAATGCACAATTCTTACCAAATATTTTCTTTCCAGATGAAAGAAATGGAAATTTTGTTCTTATGTTTTATAATCTATGGGCTCAATCATTTTGGTAGATAGTATACTGGTCTTTTTTTTTTTTTTCATTTATACTTTGTAGTTTTTATAGAAAATATTTTTAATGTTATGATTACTAGCCTTCAAAAGAGACCCAGACTTACATATGAACTTCAAATATGCCATAAAACTTAAAACAAATGGTCTTAACACATGAAACAGAATAGGATAAATCAGTAGTCCAAGGAAGTAATTAAATCCCAAACTCTCTCAAATCACATTTACTCAATCTTAAATCACTTTGAAAGCAGGTCAGATCAGTGTAAGCATTTAATCTATTTCAAAAAAAAAAAAAACCCCTAATTATATATTTTAATTAGAATTAGGATCTTTCCATTAAAACTTAGTTCCTTAGAAAAATACCAAGAGGACTAATATCTCTTTTTTTCCTTCTCACATATTCAACCAAAAAGCAGTCATTGCGGGACCATAACTTGGAAATAGTTAAGCATCAGTAAGGTTCTACCATCCACAAGGGAGGGAATAGAAAAGCAAAGCTTACAATTTGGAGGATAATGAAGTACAAAGTGTTTGCTTATTTCACTAGGGTTTGGTTTTCTCATGTAAGGTCTGTGATCAAGTTTCAAGTTTATGATTTTAAACATTAACCCTCCAAACATTAATAATCCACCTGTGGTTGTTAGTAACTGCTAACTATCTAAATATAAACATGGGATTGATTTTGCAAAGAGCTGTTACTATGCAAGTGCTCCTTTTTTGTCTCTTTATAAGATACTGATTTTGCTCAGACTTACTTCTTTTTCAGCATCTTCTAGTTTCTTTTTCTTACTCTCGGGCATTAAATCATCCAACCAGCTGAGTTCCCGTTTTGTAAACAGAAAGTCCATCAATTTTCTCACAAATACCAGAGCTAACACCTGAAGTAAACAGTAAGATAGTTTAAAACAGGGAAAAAATTAAAATGGGAGATGTAGCTTTGGTTCTTGATGGAAACAAGTCAATTTCAATTAAGACTGAGATTAAAGTGGCACTTGAAGTCATGTGTGTATGAGACACTGTACCTTTGCATCCTTCAGTTCCTTTTCTTACCACATCCCCAGAATAACAGCTCTGATTTTGCCCAGTAAAGGAGTCTCTTAAAGAGGCCATTAAAAAAAAAAAAAAAAAAAGCCCTACAAAATATATTGGATTGTTTCCTTTGATAGATGTAATTAATAATTTGCATTATTTTAATGAACATTAAACCATTCTTATCTGTGATAATATTTTAAATTATTTATAGTCACTCAAATTCAGTATTTGAATGCAGTATTTGAAATTTATATGAAATATTTCATAAAATTTAATTTTAAAATCCCCCTAGTTTTTCAGATTTGCTAGTGCTACATCTTCAATGCTACATTTTCAAAGTTTACATTTTTCTACCTAACTTCAATTAATTCAGACCACTGTGAATATTCAGAATGATAGAGACAAAACTAATATGAATCACTGAAATTCATATATAATCTCAAACTCTATCTTAGTCACTAGTGTTAGTAACTCAAGTTTATGCCATGGTTTCCAATAATAGTTCAAAATGACTCTATTGTTCCAATTTCAGTTTTATGTGTTTCCAAAGCAGAAAATCAGAGGAGGAGAAAAAAAAAAGTGGACTTAAAAGTTTCTTACCATCATGGGAAAGACAATAGCAGCTCTTGAAACTTTTATTATCCACAAAAGGCCAAGGCAACTCATCTGAATAACTGTGAAGAGATGGACTTTTCGAAGTGGTACATGCCTTAGGTATATAAAATCTGGCTGATGTTTTGCAGGCATCCAGAAGAGCTTTATTCTATCAAAGAACTAAAAGATAAACAGACTAAATTTCTTTTTACAGACAACAATACAGGTAGGACGAGTAGATGTTCAATATGGTCCAAAATATGGTACATCTGGATCACACTTAAGTTGACCTCTGGGCATCAGGACAATGGGATTGCCATGCGTACACTCTGAAATGCACAATTTCAGTTTCATAGCATTCCACATTTTCTTGAATATGGAGACAGGCCATAACTTAGAAGAGTTTAAAAATATTAAAGTCAATGCTAAATGTTGCTGCTTGGAAGAGTATAGCCTTGAGAGAAAAAAGAAAATCATCATCCTCTTTCTCATTAACACATCGCAATTAGCTTGGGGATTCCTTGGCTCCCATACTCTCTCCTCTCCTGAAAGAGCTCATCCATACCCAAGGTTCAAATTTCACATGCTTGTTAGAGACTTCTAGACCTAGGTCTCTACTTCAGCACTCTCGGTCTTGCTCTCTCTCTCTCTCCTGAGCTCTCGACCCAGATCCTGCTGCTGAGTAGGATGTTTTGATTCTGCTGTTTTGGCCCTGACACTTCGACCCCCAACAAGGTTTTGAGGTTGTCTTTAGAAACACAAACACCTTAGCCACAAAGACTTAACCTAGATGAATTACTGTTAATAAAGTATTTTCCAGAGCAAACTTTGTTAATTTGATTTCTTGATCAATTTCCTATAGTGCATGGTCAAATCATTTACAATTTTTTCAACTGTATTCTATTATTAGTTCTGTTTAAGTCTTACCATGAAGGTAGTCCAATTATTTTTGACTATATATTATTGTTACAATTTTGATTTTGAGACCATTTTTATGTACCAACGCAAAATTTCCCAATTCAAATTTTATATATGAAATTTTCACAAGAAGTTTAAATCTTCAATCACATTCTACTTACTAACATATTTTACTGCAGGTTAGTTTTATTCTATGTGGAGCGTTTTGTTTAATATTTCTCAGGCCGATTTTTGCAGTTTCCAATGTTTCCAACAAGAAGTGATTATTTAGAAAATGATGGTTTCAATCACTGTCAGTTCTTTCATACCATTTCTACAGTAATATCTATTATGCATCTTCAAAAGACTGATATTTGATCTTATCTTTTAGCTAATTTATGAAAAATTGCAAGCAATTCTCATCAGGTATTCCAAAATTAATATGCCAAGCAACAAATACCCATGGAGTAAAATGTCAGGGCCAAACATCCTTTTTTTTTTAACCAAAACTTGCTATATATATATATATATATATATATATATATATATATATATACATACATATATATATAATAAGAATCTCAAACTCAACATAAACCCATCTTTTCTTCTGTGTTCCTTGACTTATGGCACAGCATGACCTTTCTTCCCTCAGTCATCTAAACCAGAATCATATGTAGGTTAGTTCATCCACTGTTCAGGTATTTATTTATATTCATTAATACCTTCTAAAATCATTTATTGAAAACCTTCTATGCCAAGTACCAAGTGCTGAATTTCTTTTTCTTGGTTTATCCTTCTCCATATTGTCCCCAAACATTTCATTAGCTCTTATTTCTATCTCTTAAATATCTCTTTAAATTACATGTCATTAAAGAAAATTTGGTGATTGGTGGAGGTGGGAATAGGGAGGAAATAAAGTAAAATCTCTGGCTTATAACTGAATGTTTCAGTTTCGATAGAACTTGTTTTTCCCAGCTATCATTTCTCCATTTGTGAAGCTGTTATTGCATAAGTGTTCTTCAGTGTGTGGGTGCTTCCATTGTTATTGCTTAAATGGCACATTTGCTTTACTTTGGATTCCTGAAGTGTTGGAATGAATATAGATGTGGTTATATATCTGAGTATAGAAACAGCATTCATAAGAACACTGTGATCTGTTTTTTCTGCCATGTTGCACAGTGAGAAGCCTAGATAATATGTTTCATAATATTGCCAAACAGGTAGCATACAGGTTCCTTCAGCATATAGGGTAACTAAGTAACCTGCTCCTGGAACTGTTGGTACCCAGCACATGCTTATTACTACTCAAGTAACGATAATCATGACACATGTATCCTGAGTTTTGCATTTGGCTTTTATCTTGCCCTAATCTCAATATTCCACTCCCCCACCCAGTTAGCCCAAATAGGAATTTCAACTTCCTGAGTTCGGGGTTCCCTTAAATTTTCACTAACCCTGTTCTCAGTGTGAGACCCTGCTTGCTGTTTCATTCGTGCTATTTAAAACTCATTTTACTTTTCTCATGGGCCTTTAATAAAGTTTTCCTCAATTTTCAATTCACACCCCAAATAATTCCAAAACCTGACATGCTTGTTTAGTTCTAAACCTCATGGGTATAAAATCATGTGAGTGGAATTAGGAGGAAAAATCTGTTGAAACCTATCAAAATGATTTTACTTTGTTTCTTAAACTTCTGCTGCTGTATTTATGTGAGCCTGGGGCCTAATAATAAATACTTTTCACTTACAGATGAAATTAGTGCTCGTGGAACTTTTGCCAAAGGCAGAAAACAAACAAAAAAGCCCACAAAAAACAGTAAAACAAATAAAACCTCTTCGGTACTCTTCCCTATCTGCATTATCAAACCAATTCTTTCAAAATACATTTTTCATACATGAAATTATAAATGAGCAAGTTAAATCCAATTTGAGTAAAATTTAAATGCATAACACTTCTCAACCATTTCCCTCTCCCAGGTAAATTTCACCCAGTGTCAGGAAAAAACAGTCATAGTATCTATTTGGGATGTCCAGTGATCTTTCAATGACTTTGTATTGAAGTTTTGCCTCAGTTCTGACATCCAGTACTTTCCTAAGGCTGAAGTGCTTTTTCTTCTCCCAAAGTCAGAAACTGGTTAGTTGTTCATTCAGGAAGAGATTTCTGTGCTGCCTGTCCCACAGTGTCAAGAATTTAGCGAAGCTATCCCCCATGGTATTATTGCCTTGGTATCCGTTCTGTTTGGCTAAGCAGCCTGTGGTCACCTGAATTGACAACTAGCCCCTCATGTAAACACATGCCCTGGACTACAGCCGGCAGACTAACAAGCAAATGTAAGTTTCTGAGATGGCTCCCCGAAATGTCCTTACAATAAGCACTCTCCCCTAACTCCCACAGCCTTCCCCTTGTGTGCTCCTTAGAAAAGACCCCCATGGGGCTTCCCAAAACCCTGCTCTTTTTATTTAAATTGATCAATCAGCCTTAGACCAGGAACCCCAAAGCACTTTATCCACATATCCAAATAAAGGCACGTGGCCCAGGTCTTGATTCTTTCTCTGTCTGTACTCTGCCTTGACTTCCTCATGTGGTCCCTTCAGGTGTGCCAGGTACTTCCTCCAGGACCTGTGAGTGATGAATTACCTATTTCAATTTCTCCTGTAGTCTACCGTTGAACCACAGCTTGCCATCCAGCACCCTGTGCTCCATTAACATGTGTGAAATTTGACAAAATCATAATAACCAGGTGACCTTTCTTTCATGTATCTGAACAGCAATGTGACTAGTAGTGTCATAGGAAAAGCAGCAATTTATGTATTCCTTTTGGCCAACAAATTTATTTTCAATAAATAGCCCTCAGAATTCGTCTCCTTTCAAGAAAACTTTAGTGCTTCAGATCAATAATGTTAAGTTATAAGACAAGATTATTCAAAGGTAAATTTAAGTAGAAATCTGCCTCTGTCCTTGTGTGGCATTCTTCCCTGTGTCTCTCTGTGTCCTCTCTTCTTAGAAGGCTGCCAGTCACTGGATTTAGGGTGAAGATGAGCTCATTTTGAGTTCCAAAACTAATCTATCTCCAAGACTCTATCTTTAAATAAGGTCACATCCTGAGTTTCCAAGCGGGCATGAATTTGGGGGAAGCACTATTCAAACCATTATAGTATCATAAGCACGAATAATTTGCTAAGCACCTCCGCAAAGATTTACAATACAGTTGTGGTCATTTTAAAATGTGTCCACAAATTCTTCCACACTAGTCTCTTCAAGAGATGGGGTCTAATTTCCCTCCACGTGTGCAAGCTGGATATAATGACTCACCCCTAACATACAAGAAAAAAATGGAAGTGACCATGTGTGACTTTGGCAACTAAGCCAAAAGGCACAGTGACTCCACCCTCCCTCTCTTTCGGGTTGCTCACGCTGATGGAAGTTAGCTTCCGGGTCATGAGGGCACTTGAGTCTCCTGTGGAGAGGCCTGTGTGGCAAAACAACAACAACAAACAAACAAACAAACAAACAAACCTGGGGCATCCTGCCAAAAGCCAGGGAGAGGCTGATGCCTTTTCCCACAGCCGTGTGATCAGCCATCTCAGACCCTGGTCCTCCAGTCCTATTCAAGCTTTCAGATGCCTGCAGACCTTGTCCACGTTCTGACAGGAACCACATGAGACACCTGGAGCTAGAACCACCCGGCTAATCTACTCCCAAATTCATAACCCGCACAAAATGTGAGATAGTAAGTGTTTGTTGTTTAAAGCCACTAAGTGAACTGTAATCTGTTGTGCAGCAATAGAAAATTCGTATAATTATATTGATTTAACCAATACTTAAACAACTAAGTTTTCCTTTGTACCTTGAAATTGCCTCACCCTGTACCTTTACTTTTAATTTTTTTAAAAAAGAATCCTATAACTATAATTGTAACAATGATAGAAACACAAGCATAAAAGGAAAAGAATCACCCAGGGTCTCACTACCCTAATAAATTGTTTTTATTTATCTGCCTTCCTTTTTGGTCCATTCACACTCACAGCTTTATAAACCTATGGTAGGTACAGCTTGTTTTCCTACTTTTTTGCTTTGGATTATTAAGCCATAAGCATTTTTATCATGTTCCTTTTATGGCCATCATAATTACCAATTTTAAATGACTGTACCATAGACCACTTAATTATTTTACTGCTGATGGATAGTTGGGTTATTTCCAATATTTTGATAGTATGTGTTACAATGAACATCTTTGTGCATACAGTTCTTTTCTGTTCCATACACACGATTACAGTAGCAAAGATTAAAAGCTTTTGGATATATTTTGAAATATACTGCCATTACTTTTCTAAGAGGGTTGTAAAGTCTAAACCTTATACAGTTTTAACATAACTTACGGTAAACAAAAGTACCTTAAAGTTAGGAACCAGGTTGAAGAAATTTAATTGTGGTCTGAAAGCTGATCGTCAGATGATGTCATTTTCTTAGCTATCACATGATTTAGCATGAATCGACCCAAGATAAGTCATCACAGATGTGCATCATTTACTGAAAGCAATTTACCTGAATTCCCTTTAGAGATGAAGCACCCATATAAAGAAACACCCCATATAGCACGGGCATGGGAATAAACTGTAAAAGAACAATTAGAAAAAAGATACAAGTTATTTTCAAATAACTGCTCATGCTGTTTTTCACTTACCAAAGAAAAACACAGAAAAATATTTTAGAAGCAATAGTGGGCCAAGTCAGAAGACTCAGGTTCAAATCCCCACTCTAGCACTTTTTTAGCTGCATAATCTTAGGTCAGTTACTTAAGCTCTCTGTGCCTTAGCTTCCCCACATATATCTAAAGAGGGATGGGGATAATAGGGTTGTTATGAGTATTTAATAGGCCAAAGCCTAAAAAAGTACATTTATAACACATAATAAACAATAAACTATTATTATTGTACTACTATAGGGAAATTTGAATTTTGCCTCACAATGATAAGATAATGATTTTTATGTGACCACATGAATATAACTATACAAACAGGACAAAATAAAACAGATGACAGTTGTTTTTAATCTACCTGGAGGGGAAAAAAAGGTATGTGTTCAATGAAAACTTTGATATTTTCTGTACCAGAGTGCTGAGACTATTTCAGGCACAGAAATATTTAAGATGGTGAAAATTTTTGTTAGCATTTGAAGAGAAAAAACAAGACTAAATTTACTGAAAAGAGAACTACATTTATCTGGAAATAATTTAGGTGAATATTAGATATATTTTATAAAGTTATATTTATTTTTATAAAGTTTGTTTATATTATGTAACTTTATTGGTTTCTTAATTGGTCAGAAACATAAAGCAATCTTGATATAAGCCTATTCTATTTATAACTGTCTAATTTTCTGTCATAGAGATAGTGAAATTTGGTATCAACAGTGTGTAGTGAAATTTGCTATA